>NC_138027.1:26018848-27237662 GCF_964106645.2 Podarcis pityusensis | reverse complement strand
GAATAGACTGAGCAAAATAAAAATAATAATCCTTCCAGTAGCACCTTAGAGACCAACTAAGTTTGTTATTGGTATGAGCTTTTGTTTGCATGCAATACTTATTCGGATAAGTGTGTATCTGAAGAAGTGTGCATGCACACGAAAGCTCATACCAATAACAAACTTACTTGGTCTCTAAGGTGCTACTGGAAGGTTTTTGGGGTTTTTTGTTTCGACTACAGCAGACCAACACGGCTACCTACCTGTAACTTGAATAGACTGAGCTTTGTAACTATGTTATAAGACGTGTAACATTAAGAACCTGAGCTTGCTTTTTCCTCTTCCCTCCCATTCCTTTTTCTTGTGCCGTATCTTTTTTAGACTGTGAGCATCTTACACTGATTTTTGTAAGCCACTCTGATGTTAAATACACATAAAATGTAATACTTGTATGCATCGAGGTTAAAGCTTATGTAAAGCTTTGCATTTGCAAAGCAGAGATGTTTACATTAAGCCAGAGGTTTCACTCTGGGTGAAAGTAGAAAGCTGGTGTTTTTCCATTTCAGAGGGTTAAGCTACCTGATGATGACTCATTGGTGGAAATTGCAGATCTCTCACAGGAGAGAAACTTAAGAAGTCAGTGACAGCTACCAGTAGCAGCAGTCAAAGCTAATCTCCGTAATGAACAAGCTTAGGATCTCTGTGACCAGAAAGGAAAATTTACTGAACTGCATAAAGGACTGAATGGCGTTGCCTACTACTTGAAAGCAATGCTACTTTGTTTCTGTATAATGTTTATGTTCTGTATAATGTTCAATTTTTTTGTAACTAGTATTTAAGACTGTATTGTGGTAAAGCTTTGAAATTTACTACGTATTAGGGTGGAAAGCTCATTTATTTCTACACAACGTCCAGATAACTCAAGGCCTGCCTCTCCATATATGAACTGACCCAGATCTTGCTGTCATCAAATGAGGCCCTTCTTCAAGTGCCCTCTGCAGGAGAGGTCTGGCAGGTGGCAACACAAGAATGAGCCTTTTCTGCAGTGGCTCCCCATTTGTGGAATGCTCTTCCCTGGAAAGGTTCACCTGGCACCTTCACTATACATCTTTAGGCGCAAGGTGAAAACGTTCCTCATCAGCCAGGCCTTGGGCTGACTAACATCCAATATATTTTAAATGTGTTTGTGGGAGGGCGAGAGGGTACAGGGATACCTACCAACTCTAAAATCCCACGAATCTAGGAAATAATTGCCATTGAATTCAGCGGGCTGTACCTTGCGGGTAAATATAATAGCACTGCTCTGCATAATGACAATTTTATAGTACTTCAGGAGCATAGCTGTCAACCTTCCCTTTTTTTGCGGGAAATCACCTTATTTCAGCGCTGCTTCCCGCTGCTATCCCGGATTGTTAGATATCCCGTAGACTGTCCCCTGGACAGGTAAGGCTGCTGATCCCTTATTTTCAAATCTGAAAGTTGACAGCTATGTTCGGGAGTGGCGATAGCGGAGTTTCAGAGGGTGAAAAAACAGTCATCATGACAACCCGATGAATTAAACAAGCCCGTAGGTTACAAATGACGCAGAACTAGAACTGTCACTCTTTTAGCAAGCACGCTTAGAGAGCCCACTCTATATAGCACACCCGCCAAGAAAAGCCGAGAGCGCCTTTTAACAACAACTCCGGATCATTCCATTTCCCGTCCCATTTCACGGCGCAAGGAAAGCACCACCCACCGCCCGGCTGCGCATGCCTTCACGCGAACTTCCCCGGTCCACGCCTCTTACCTGCGTCAGTCTGGAACGTTCGCGAGCAGCCGGGCGGAGGCAGGCCGCGCGGCGTCCGCCGTCGCCCGGGCAACGGCGGACGTCACCGGGTTCCCGGCCTCTGCATTGGCTGGGAGGGTTCGAGCTCGCCGGAGAAAGGCGGAAGCGGAAGCCGCACGTGGAGCCGGCGACGGAGCTTGTCGCAGTTTCTGGAAACTTCTGCCCATTGTCACATTTCAGCCTCCTCGCCGGAGGCAGAGATTTTCGCGCGCAGGCAGGAAAGCAGGCAGGGCGCGGCTTTGGCTGCGGCGGCGGCTGGGCGAGGGTTGCACCTGCAGCGGGGGAGAGCCGAGCGGCGAGGCGGCGGGCGGATCCACACCTTCCCCAGCAGCGTCCGGCGCAGGGAGCCCCGCCATGGCCGTGGTGGGCTTTGACTTGGGCTCGCAGAGCTGCTACGTGGCGGTGGCCAGAGCCGGGGGTATAGAGACCGTGGCCAACGAGTTCAGTGACCGGTGCACCCCGTGAGTAACGGATCCGGAGGGTGGGGTGGGGTGGGGTGTCAGAGGCAGGCAAGCAGGCGAGATCTCCCTGCCAAAGGGTCCGGGGCAGAAAGAGGGTCGCCCTCCCTGCCATGAAGGGAGAGAAGATTGCGGGCTTTGCAAATGCAGGCGTGCGATGCACCTGTGTCAAACTGAAGGCGACAATGCCTGCATCTGATGGAAGTGATCCTCTGCATCTTTGCTCTCACGCAACCCCCGTTGAGTGTATATAGGGCTTACTCGGGAGTAGGCTTGGTGGTTCCCCACGCACGATGAAGGCAGACATCCGCTGGCCTTTTTTTTTTTTTTATCCCCAATTCTAACCACGGAGACATCAGTGGCATTTACTTGCAAGTAAGCACGTTTCCTTGTAACTGAGTCCCGTTGAGTTTAGCGGTGGTTGCTCTCAAGTAACTGTGCCCAGGGCTGCAGGTCTTTTTTAGAAGCGGATCCAGCTGTGTTGAATTAAATGGGGGGGAGGGCTAGGAGTGATATTTAATTCTTTCCAAGATATGTGAGCTGCCCAGAACGTGACAAACGGTTCTTATTTCACACGTGTGTGTATATATCCCACTCGGAAAGCTCAGTTTTGTTGCATTCCTCTCACACTTGCCGCTTCCGACATCTCATGCATGGAAATTTAAGAGTGCATCATAGAAGCAAATGAACTCTCACGCTTCCCATAGTCTGTGGTGGGTGTGTATATAGGGAGAAAATGTTGAGTATTGCCTTTTTCTTGGATTCTTGATTGAAGAGGGAGGGGCAGAGATGATGCTGCAGTGCCTCTTCACAATCTGTGTCCCCTTCACTCCCTATCCCCAAGCAGTTTCCACCTACTTAGTGCTTAGGCGCTAAGGAAGTGGGAGAGGGAGAGCGATGATGCAGTTGGAAAGAAGAGCTTGCTGGATCCTGTGCAGCTATGGGGAGATGGACTAATACTCAGTAAGCTTAGACCAGGATCTAGAAGCTTCTGGAGTTTTCTCTCCTCCGGATAGAGACAGAGGATGCAAGCAAGTGAATAAACTGTATTTTCTGCCTATCTCAGTAGGGTGGAGCACCAACCCAGAGTGGGGCTTTGAGATAAAGGTTAGACTGGTAAACTCTAGAAAGTTGAGATGCCATAGGGATGGGAGACCATGGACAAGCGCCCATTTCCACACCCAAAGCTGCCTAAGTGAAAGCTTAAGCCTTGTTAATCTTTTAATGCCATAAAAACACTGTTGTCTTGCATTCATCAAAATGATTTCATTTAACCTCCTGTTTGCTAGTAAAATGGAATTATTGTGTTGCGAAATGATGCATATCTAAAAAGTGTGTCACCAACATGAAAAGTTTGGAAAGTTCTGCTTTAAAGCCATTTTTGTACCACACCTTTCCCCAGAAGTTCAGGATTCCATTATAGGGGGTATACAATTGTTCATAAAAGCTATTTGTAAATAAGCAACATTTTTATTTAAATTGCAATCCCTAGAATGTATTGCATCTGAGTGGAATATATCCTGCCTTCTCTGTTGGAAGCAATCCCTAGAATGTATTGCATCTGAGTGGAATATGTCCTGCCTTCTCTGTTGGAAGCAATATGCTTGGCAGGGGGTTGGACTCGATGGCCCTTGTGGTCTCTTCCAACTCTATGATTCTATGATTCTATGTCTCTGAATGTCAGGTGGTGAGAGCACTGTTGCACTCAGATCTTGCATGTGGACTTCCTAACAAGCATTTAGCTGATCACTGTGAACAGAGAACAAAAAAGTGATCGAGATTGAACTTTGGCCTGATCCAGCAGAGTATATTCCACAAATTATGTAGAACTTAGCGTTTTCCCCAACTTCTTGTCTTCCCCTCCCTGTTTGCTTCTGAGAGCAAATTCCATAATTTAGCCATACATCATGTGAAGAAGTACTTTCTTTTGTCTGTCCTGAATCATCCAACATCCATCTTCATTGGATGTCCACAAGTTCTAGTGCTCAGGACCACAATACCTCAAGGACCGCCTCTTCCTATATGAACCAACCTGGACCCTGCATTCATCATTTGAGGCTCTTCTTTGTGTGCCTCTTGTGGAGGTCCAGAGGGTGGCAACACAAGAACTGCCTTTTCTTCAGTGGCTTGTGTTTTTATATTGTAAATCACCTTGTAATCCTTGAATGGAGCATGGTATAGAATTTTAATAAATAATAATTATAATAAGTTATCAGACAGCGAGAAAAACTTTTCTCTATCCACTTTCTCAATGCAATCCTATCATGTGGTCTTTCGTTTGCCTGTTATCTAAAGGCCCAAATGCTGCAATCTTTCCACATAGATAAGTTGCTTCATCCCTTTGATTATTGTGGTTGCCCTTTTCAGAAACCTTTCCACCTCTACAATAACCTTTTTGCAGCGAGGCTAGCAGAAATGTACACAGTTTTCACAGATGCCACACACTGGGTCAACATCTTCGTTGAGATATGTGGTATGATCCAAAGGTCTCATTCCTGGTTATTCACTGTCCGTTCAGACCACACAAGCATACTGAATGTAAAAAAATTAAAAATTGGCCCCAACATGCATCACTTTGCATTTGTTTATACAAGCTATACAGCAAGCATAGGCAAACTCCAGCCCTCCAGATGTTTGGGACTACAATTTCCATAATCCCTGACCCCTGATCCTGTTAGCCAGGGATCATGGGAATTGTAGTCCCAAACATCTGGAGGGCCGGAGTTTGCCTGTGCCTGCTATACAGCGACATACCTTTGAGACAGAGGCTCGATTCCAATGCCTTTGTTGACTTGGCACAAGCCCCAGACCCCCTGTCTTGTGTTTATCAGAGCAATGGCGTATCTGATGTATTGTGCCGTATTTTTAATACTTTGTCTCAAAAAGGTATTTCCCTGTTATTTATTTTCATAGAAAATCACTCAGTTGCCCAGTTCAAGCATAGTGATCCTAATCTCTAAAACTATCGTTTATTGGACTGATCAGAAGTGATGTAGGAAGTATTCTTTCCTTGTCAGTATCCCAGTTTAGAGGGAGCTCTTAATGCATAATTCCCTCAATTTGGGTGATGTGGAAAGCAGTCATGTAAGAAACCTTCATCTAAGTCAGGTGCTCAAGGGAAGAAGGGGTGAGGATGGAAAGGTCATTCCCAATCTGATAGATCTTGGTTTATCAGACTAGGATCACTTGTGTATGAATTGTACAACTATGTTTGACAGGGGTAATTTTTAAAGATGTTGTAAGTTTAATTACTTCCTTTAGACCAGACCCTCTCAAAGGGTCAGCTACAACCCCCAGATTCCCAGCTTTCATTTTAAAAAAGCAGTAGCAAGTTTCCAGCATTTTTAGAACCCGAGGTGTGAGGCAAAAATGTGCAGACACTATTCTTCTCAGTTTTGTGCGAAAGTAGCCTGCTTTGCCATTTCAGGGTTTTGTTTTGCCTCCCTCCTGAAAAAAATCCCGTGGATTCCCACATATGTGTGTGAGAGAGGAAGAAGTATGTATTTGCTGCCTCTGAGAAGGAGAGAGGTAGCTCTCTCTCTCTCTCTCTCTGTGTGTGTGTGTGTGTGTGTGTGAGAGAGAGAGAGGGGGGGGAGGTTTGTATGAATGTGTGATATGAGTGGTCTGTAGGGGAAATTGAGAGCTGAATATGCAAAGGATGTGATGTGGTCACCTTGTATATTTTTCTTGGTACTATGAAATCCTTCCTCTTGTTATTTTGCAGCAGTGGCATCATTGTGTGTCCGGGTGGGGTGGGGAGTAGAATTCAATATTGTGTGATTTCCACACTAAGGACCAGCAGGACATAGCTGACTTCCCATGGCAAGTTTTCCCTGGGTTGGGGAAGCAACAATGACTATTTTAGTCTTCTGCCATCCCCCATAACAGCCATTTCATGATTGGTGCCTGCCCCACTTTCTAAAAATTCAGAACGTGCCTGTTGGTTCAAAAAGGATGGTGAACCCTGCTTTGTAGTTTTACAAAAATAACTTTACAATATATCTATTTTTAAAAAAAAATCTTTTAAAAAAAGACATTCCTGATGTCATCACAAGGTTTCTTTCCTCAACCCTGTTTTGCTGGTTAGCTCAGTTGGTTAGAGCAGGGGTCGGCAACCTAAAGCCCATGGGCCACAAGCGGCTCCCATGTGCCGCGCTAAACCAGTGCAGAGCAGAGCGGGGACCACCTTCCGCGATGCTGGCTGGCTTCCCATTGGCTGCAGGAAGCTCCTGCAGCCAATGGGAAGCTGTGCATGCCTCTTCCGCGCTGGAAATAGCGTTAGCGCTTGAACGCGCGCACACACTCTGACCCACCATGGCGTCTGCAGGACCATGAACCGGCCCAAGCCACAAAAACTTTGCCAACCCCTGGGTTAGAGCATGGTGTTGATAATGCCAAGGTCATGGGTTTGAAACCCGTATGGGTGCATATTCCTGCATTTCAGGCAGTTCAAGTAGATGACCCGTGGGCATGGAAGCTCAGAGCACAACGGCATCAGGACAGAAGAAAGTTTCACTGCCCATTATGGAGGGAATGAATTGCACCCAGGGCTGTTGTTTCCATAATACCTGTTACCGTCCTTTGCCTTGCAGAGAGCTCCACTGCCCTGAGTTTTGTTTCCACTCTGATTAAATTACCGGTTTTGTACAGCTCTTCCTTTCATAACAAGCTGGGGGGCGGCTCAGGGATTTCCTTCAAGCAGTCTTGACCCCCTGACCAATTGACCTGTGATTCAAGATCAAATGTGGAAAATTCCAGCCCTTGCATATTTTAATTATCAGCACTGTCAGCTCTTAACTGTGCCATATGGTGCAGTTCTATTGGGACTTAGGTCATTTCGACACATTTACCTGCAGCAGCAAATATGTAAATCTTTGTAGAAATGAAGTATTTCTATAGTTTGGGGCAGAAGTTATTTTTTTAGTATCTTCACTGTGCTGACACAGGCAGTCACTATTAGGTAGGCATGAACTGATGCTGTTGTAATGCACTGCTTTAAAAATGCTGTTTTCTGGCCACATCCACACCACCCATTTAAAGCACTGCTATACCACTTTAGCGGTTATAATAATAATATAATAATAATTTGTTATTTGTACCCCAGCCACTCTGGCCGGCTCCCAACAGAGTCACTGGGAGATGCCTCACAGAGCTACAATTCCCAGCACCCTTAACAAACTACAGTACCCATGTTTCTTTGGGGGAAGCAATGACTGCCAGAGAGCACTTTAAATGTAAGGTGCAGAAGGAAACGTTTACAAGTGCATGTTTTTAGATTCATCAAATGATATCAGAGAAGCCCACCAGCCTCTCAACCAATGGCAATTTACTGTGTATATTATAATCACTGGTGGATTGCTTTCTTTTCAGATCGGTGGTGTCGTTTGGGTCCAAGAACAGGGCAATTGGAGTGTCTGCTAAGAACCAAGTGAGTCATTTTCTGAATAACAGCAAGGGAAATTACCCTGGGAAATTAGTAAAGTGGCTGTTTTGAAAATAAGACACTGGGAATAGAAAAAAAATAAATTACCCATGCTGCTTCTCAGAATGTAGGTTGCTGAAATTATACTAATAACTGCTGCTAGACCTGTCAGATGGGGAGAGGACTATTACACTCATGCTCTGTTTGGAGATTTCCAAAGGCATCGGGTTGGCCACTGTGAAAACAGGATGCTAGGCTAGATGCGGGACTTTTTCCTAATCCAGTAGATCTTTTCTCATGTTCCTATACTGGGCAGAGAGGCAAATGCTGAGTGCAGCCCTTCAAGCAGCTGTTTTCTACACTGCTTGGGCTTTCCAGTGACCCAGAAACTCATCAGATGGGCCAGTGGCCTGTCCCCCTTTGGCTGCTGCTTTTTAAAGTACCAGGTAAACAGATGGTGCTACATATATTATTCATCTGTCTATCAAAGCCAAGTCTGAATTGTAGATGGAGGCCACTCACCTATCAATCATCAAACATCATGACCTGCAGGGATTGGGGTCGGGGGGAGTGGCGGAGGAAGGGGGTGGGAGGGTGCGGTCCACCCCGGGTGTCATCGTGGTGTAGTGGTGAAGAGCGGTGGACTCGTAATCTCGTGAACCGGGTTCGCTTCCCCGCTCCTCCACATGCAGCTGCTGGGTGATCTTGGGCTAGTCACACTTCTCTGAAGTCTCTCAGCCTCACTCACCTCACAGAGAGTTTGTTGGGGAAGAAGGGAAAGGAGATTGTTAGCCGCTTTGAGACTCCTTAAGGGGAGTGAAAGGCAGGATATCAAGTCAAAACTCTTCTTCTTCATCATCATCTTAATCACTGAGGGTGGGTGTGACAAAATGACAAAAATAAGATTTTAAAAATAATAATTAAAAAATGGGCTCACGAAACTTTTTAGTTCAGTCAACAAACGTAACGAAATGCGGCTGGCATTGGGCACCACACCACAGGGGCTGGCACTTACCTGGGAGTGACGTGGTAGCTTGGGCGCTTGCAGTCTCCGCGCTGCCTGAAACGACAGCGTGGGGCTTGCGTCTGCCCAACTCCTCTCCCTCAGCCGCCCTACAGCTGAGGGGGAGGCGGCGGAGAGGCTCCATGCAGCGTGCTCTGCCCCTATGGGTAGCTCGCCCTGCCCCTGGCTGCAGGACGCGCACGCTGCACTGGGCACCTGAGCAGCTAGCTATGCTGCTGCTCAGGGGTCTGCTTCACCAGAATGTTCCTCACAAGGAAGCACACTGGTGGATCAAAACGCAGGAAGGCTGAGCCCCACTGCCAGGATCAAATATGATGTTGGGTCAGTTGATTGACAGGTGGGGTTGGTTGAGGGAAATATCCCCTCAGGTCAAATTGGACCCTCTGGCATGCCACGAAGAGCCCACATTCCAGCGTGACCTCATGCTCTTCAATGTCTACATGAAACTGCTGAGGGAGCTCATCCAGAGTTTTGGAGTGCATTGTCCAAGTGTGGCAGTGGATATGTTTTCCTTGGGTTGCGGACCGGATGGGATCCAATAAACCGAAGCTCAATCCCGACAAGACTGAGGCACTGTTCGAGTGTGATCCCCTGTTCTGGATGGGGCTACACTCCCTCCAAAGGAGCAGGCGCATAGCTGGACTGTCGCTTGAGGCTCAAGTGGCCTTGGTGGTGCCGAGTGCCCAGCTGCACCCCTCTCTGAACAGAAACGGCCTCATTTCAGTTATCCTTTCTCTGGTAGCCTCTAGGTTAGATTATTTTAATGCCATATACACGGGGCTTCCTTTGAAGTTGATTCAGAAACTGCAACTGGTGCAGAATTCAAGAGCCAGATGACTGACGTTAAGATGGTCTGAGCATATAAAATCAATTCTGTCACCAATTTTGTTTCTGTGCTCAGTTCAAAGTGCTGGTTTTGACCCATAGACCCTTATGTGGCTTAAACCCCCAATACCTCAAGGACAGTCTCTCCCCGCATGGACCAACCTGGATCCTGTGCTCACCATCCATGTGCCCCCTCCAAGGGAGGAGCAGAGAGTGTTGACACAAGAACAGACCCTCTTCAGGGAGGCCTACCTTGTGCTTTCATAACTTAACTTTAGGCACCAGGAAAAAGTGTTTCTACCAGGCTATTGATTTTTCATTATCTCTGGCTTCTTCCTTCAGTGGGTGGTATGTTTTAGTCCTGCCCTTTAAAAATATGAATGAATTACAGATTTTACTCTGCTTTAGTTTTATGCTAGTTTTAATGCTATATTTTTAATGTTGCAAGATGCTTTGAGTTACTTTAAAAAATAATACTAATGAGTTAAATAAATTATTGTGTCCCTCCCACCTGTAAAAGTTGGCCCGCAAGAAGGAGCCAGTTAGAAAAGGTTGCCCACCCCAGCTTTAACTAGTAATGATAAATGAAACTTGAAGCAATAAAGAACTTGAAACATGCCTATACTTGAAATGTGCCTTTGCTGACAATAGATCTCAGTTTGCTTCTGGCATCTTCTTTGACAAGATGGCCAGTCATCAGGGTTTTCTCTCTCCAACCCCCTCCATTTGCAGTTAATTACCCATGCAAAGAACACGGTGTTTAACTTCAAGAGATTCCACGGCCGTACATGGAACGATCCTTTTATCCAGAAGGAGAAAGAGCACTTGAGCTACTCTGTTGTTCCAATGAAAAATGGAAATGTTGGAATAAAGGTAAGACGAATTCATCGCTTCTATGATTTTACTTCTTCTTCTTTTTTTGTCAATCTCCTTTCGTAAGATAAATGGGAGTACCTCACACTATGCCAACCTTGACTGCAGCTAATGGTTTGTCTGGAGCAAGACAAACCATGACCTTTGGTTTGATGTTAATGTCGAGTCAGGGGTAGAGAATCTCTGGCCTGCTCACCTCATTAGGTCTTCTAGGCCCAGCCATGTCTGCCCATCTTATACTTGATGTCAGGAGGGAGGTAAAGAGGTTTGTAGGCACCACCAGTCAGCTGTAATGTGTTATCTGAATCGGATAAATGGTGGTTAAGCTTTAATGTGTGTTTTGTTTGGAACAAACCAACCTCAGATCATAATTATGAAGCTGGCTTATTTCAGCAAAATATTGTTAAGGTTTACCACTGTTAGGGTTTGGATGAAATATTAAGCTGTGCTTAAAGGTAAAGGGACCGCTGAACATTAGGTCCAGTCGTGGCCAACTCTGGGGTTGTGGCGCTCATGTCGCTTTATTGGCTGAGGGAGCCGGCGTACAGCTTCTGGGTCATGTGGCCAGCATGACCAAGCCGCTTCTGGTGAACCAGAGCAGCGCACGGAAACACCGTTTACCTTCCTACCAGAGCGGTACCTATTTATCTACTTGCAGTTTGACGTGCTTTTGAACTGCTAGGTTGGCAGGAGCAGGGACCAAGCAACGGGAGCTCACCCCGTCGCGGGGATTGGAACTGCCGACCTTCTGATCTGCAAGTCCTAGGCTCTGTGGTTTAACCCACAGCGCCACCCGCGTCCCTTAAGCTGTGCTTAATTGAAAGCAAAAGCTTCTCATGGTCATAGTGGAGGGGAGCAAAGCTCCCTGCTACTCATGTCATGATTAAGCATAGTTTATCTTTACACCTGAATGTGGTTGTTGTGGCTTTTTCCCCGCCCCTCATACTTCAGCCTTTTCTTCAGATCTTGGCCTCCTGTCAGTTTTCTCACATTCTTGGGGTGGCTCTCTGTGTGTGCGTGTTGCTCATTTACAGCTAGCTTTGACTTTCAGATGTGCAATAGGAAATGTTTTTGGAATAATTGTTTTGTAGAACGAATGTTTGGTGATTAGAATCTAAGAATAGGGGACTGACCTGGCTTGGGCCTGGTTGGAATTGCTGCAATAGTTGCTTTACTCTTGTTTCGTTTCTTCAGGTTATGTACATGGACGAGGAGCATTTATTTAGTGTGGAGCAGATAACAGCTATGCTGCTGACGAAACTGAAGGAGACGGCAGAGAATAACCTCAAAAAGCCTGTCTCTGATTGCGTTATTTCAGTAAGTTAGCTCCATTTAACCTTGGGTTTGTATTTGTCTCCTCTTGTGCTGACCCTGTAGAAGCTTTTCAATATTTTGTTGTGCAGGTGTCTATGCAACTTTGAATATTGAATATAACTGGACCCAGCGGGTGATGTGGGGGTATCTGATACTGCAGCATCGGTGAAGCTAAGCAGGTGGAGAATGAAAGAGAAACCTCTCTGGGACACCCACGTAAATGTGGAGACATTGTTAAGATGTGAAAAGAAAACATTGCATTTGGTTACTTGTAGATCTATAAGAGTAATATATGAGTGTAATTGAAATAGGCAAGAGATAATGACAAGTACTAATAGCACATATATCATGTATTAGTGCAAAGTGGTGTGAAATACTGTGGGCAGTATCCAGCATTCCTTTTCTGCCAATGTAAGAGAGTTCCACTTGTGGAATGAAACTTCCCCTCCTCTCCTCTTCCCTGCCCCCCCGCACCCTCAAAATCAGCTATATTGGGGCAGGGGGACTTTCTGAAGCAGTTTCGGGACAGGCCTGTAGGAGAAGAGGAGGGGAAAATTCCGTTGTACAAGGTGAGTTCTGCCTGTGGAGCATTGGATACAACCAAGACATAAAAAAATCATACAGTAAACATATACACAATGATTACACTGGTCAACAACAAATTTGTTGTCTGCATTTTTTCATTTGATTTGGGACAAATCTGATGCGCTGAATCCAAAAATCACATTGGTTTTGCTCAATCAGGTCACGTTTTTGAGCTATGGCCACATGTATTTTTTTACGTTTTTGTTCACATGTACGCTTGTGTGGAGCATTTTAGAAGAAGTTGGTGGGGGTAAAATGCCATGTCGAATAATTGTTTTGATTGGAAATGATTATTTTAATGACAAGTATTCAGGTCCGATAGTTCTGAGTGATTATGTCGAAAAGGGATCAGTTTGAAGTCATAAAACCTCGAAATCTTGGATAGTTGGCAAAAAAAAAAAAGAATTCTACATCATAAACCACCAACGTGTGTTTTAAAATTGGGTGGCTTATGTTGAACACTTAAAGGGAGCTGATTTTTGCCAGCTTTCCATGAATTTATAATTATGCAAATGTGTTATGTAAATGTATTATATTGCATGTTGCTACAGTGTGCCATTCATTTTAAAATAACTGCAGAAGTGTGAGAATATGCATTTTAAAACATTTATATCCCATCCTATTGTGTGCTAACTTTTATTTGCTTGGTATTTATGTACTTAAGCATAGGTTGGGGTGAAGTTTTTTTTGTTTGGTAATATTGAATTTATTCTGTGTTTGCTAAGTTGTTGACTTTCATTATTTTGAATTTACTGACTTGTTTTGTATCTTGTATATTTGTGTTTCCAATGTTCTCTATTTTGATGTTTTGAATGTGTGCTGTAATCCACTATGGGCACAGCTAGTTGAGGAAAAGTCACATCTGAGTAAAATCAATCGGTCTTCTCAACATGTTACTCAATGCAATGTCCTTGCTGAAATCAGCCGTCAGGGTTGCACTGGGGCGGCGAATGAGAAGCCAACTTAGTAGCCAGGGCTGAAACAATGTGCCTTTAAATTACTGCAAAAGAAGCCCAGAGAGATTGTATTTTAAAAACAAATTAGCAGGACTTTTGGTAACCCTCCATACCTCTATGTGATCGCTTCCCCTAGGTTCCAACTTTCTTCACTGATCCTGAAAGGAGGTCTCTGCTGGATGCTGCTCAGGTTGTGGGCTTGAATTGTCTCAGGCTCATGAATGATATGACAGCAGGTGGGCCAATGAAATTTACTTCCTGTTTACGTAGAACAAAGTGTCTCTTCTCACGATTATAGCCACGCCTACCGTCGATGCGAAAGCATATTGTGAAAATGTGCTGTCCGGGCATGTAAATTTTCCCAGCAGATGTGTAAGCTCAGAAAACTGCTTCTGGAGTTCATAAGGGCATTAGGTGTCAGCTTGTTAACCAATTTATCAAGGCCGCATGGTTGGAGATGGTGAAGGGAAAAGGCAGACTGCAACTATTCTCCATCTTTTCTGCTACATTTCTGAGTAAGCGAACTTTGCTGTCTTAAGTGTATGCCAGGGTTGAATGCAGCGTCACCTCCCCAGCTGGAAGTGCCATTGACTTTCTAGCTGTCGTAAGCAGCTTTGACTTAACATCAATGGTTTGTCTTTTCCCAGTGGCCCTGAACTACGGGATTTACAAGCAGGACCTTCCAGCTCCGGAAGAGAAACCACGATTGGTGGTGTTCATAGATATGGGCTACTCGGCATTTCAAGTCTCCGCCTGCGCTTTTAACAAGGGTAAAGTGAAGGTAAGCAGAGCCTGAGGGGCCGATATGAGCAGACCTGTTGGCAAACTCATTTCCGGGAATGTGGATGCAGAACGTCGAAAACTGGAAAGGCGAGGAGAAAAGCTCTATGCAGAGTGTTGCAAACAGGACAGAAAGCAAGCAGCATGTGGTCAACTGGGGCCAGAGGTCTGAGTGGTTCAGCTAGGAGCGGTGCATCAGGCAGGGCTAAGCCGCAGCAGAAGCATCCTGGCTGCAGGGCTGCTACTACTTCCCACGAAGGGGAGAGGGAGGTGACAAGTGAGGTCTGGGCTGCCTTTGTATCGGTGTAATGTGAACAATGGGATAAATAACACAATGCTTAGTCTCGTGTCTTGAGGAGCACACCCCCCATATCTGGATGTTCTGAGATAAGAGACCAGGTGCACTGGGTTACCATAGCAACAGAGGTCGGGTGTGTGACTGCTGAGTCATTCACCCTCCCATTGGCTCAGGGATGTAGAGACAGGTATAATAGTCTCTGGGGCATTGCTTTCATTGGGTCCAATTACATCTCCTGGTGCTGTCCTGGTCTGACTCTGAATCTGTGAGAGTCAGGAAAAGGCTGTGGGTTTTGCACAGCAGCGTTGGCTAGCATGGCAATTGTGTTAGCAGATCTCTCTGTACATACGTATACAGTGGTACCTCGGGTTACATACGCTTCAGGTTACAGACTCTGCTAACCCAGAAATAGTGCTTTAGGTTAAGAACTTTGCTTCAGGGTTTGAACAGAAATTGCGTGGCGGCGGCAGGAGGCCCATTAGCTAAAGTGGTGTTTCAGGTTAAGAACAGTTTCAGGTTAAGAGCGGGCCTCTGGAACGAATTAAGTACTTAACCCAAGGTACCACTGTATTTAATTCAGAAACCAGAAGAACTGTATATAGTAAATAGCTGTCTTGCTCCTGAAGACAGTGATCACTTTGTTGCTTTGCACTGTGTGGGAGAGGAGTTTTCCCCTCAACTAGGGACTCTGGAAGAAGCTGTCTGCTGGGAGCAGGAAAACCCTGAAGACTCTACTGAGGCTCTGCATACTGGGACGATACATCACACGGGTTGCGGTGTGGTGAACTACCAACTGGCTTGCACAAGTCGCTAACAGTGGGCGTGTTGACGGGAGTGCCAGATGGGCTCTGTTGGTGTCCCTGCACAACTCCAACCTCCCCCTCTCCCAGGGAATGGCAGTGGCATCACTGATGGGCTGTTTATTGCTACAGCTCCACCCCATCTGGTGATCCACTCCTGTCCTTTCCATTCATCCTTCCGCCAAGTTACCTGTCCCCAGTGTTCAGCATGATGTGGCCAATGAGCACACTCCACTCCCATTGGACAGTCCTGGGGTTCCCTCCACCTCTTTGCTTTAGTTGTGCTTCTGTAAATTTTGTGGGTCTTTTGTGTATTTGTATTGTACGTTTCGGCCACTTGAGCAACTGCGCTCACACCGGAACTTCGGAAATAGACGGAATGATGGAATCTTACCCATGAGTTATGCCTGCTTGATTTGAGTATGTTCTCCCAAGCTGGCCCTAAACTGGTCCTGCCTGTGTTGATTTAGCATGCACTGGGAGCTCTGTGTATGTTTGTACATGGATGTCAATGTTATGATTAGACAACGCTGGTTGGTAGTGCCGTTTGCTTAGCCTTTGTATCAATAGTCATTTCATTCCAGGTTTGAATGACGGTGCTATGTAGGGCAGCTAACATTGCCTTCTTTTCTTCCAACCAGGTGCTTGGCACAGCTTTTGATCCTTTTCTGGGCGGAAAAAGCTTTGATGAAAAACTAGTGGATCACTTCTGTGCTGAAATAAAAGCCAAGTACAAACTGGACCCCAAATCTAAAGTACGGGCCCTTCTTCGTTTATACCAGGAGTGTGAGAAGCTGAAAAAACTAATGAGCTCAAACAGCACAGATATCCCACTTAATATTGAATGCTTTATGAATGATATAGACGTGTCTGGAAAGATGAATAGGTGAGAGATCCCTCTGATGCGGTTCAATTGTACTGGAAAGAATAGATTGCATGGAAACCTTTGAACAAAAAGACAAACGAGAAGGTTTATACTTCATAGGAAGCACGTCAGATATAGCTCTACGTTACAGTTCTGTCACCACAAGGATTTCTGCTTGCCCTGTGGGGCGTTCTTCCCCCTGCACACCCCCTAAATCTGTCCTAGGGGTTCCCCCAACCCTCTGGAGCAGATTTGGGGAAGGTGCAGGGTGCACACAGTGGCAGGAAGAGGAGAGGAAATTGTGCAAGCGGAAGTCTTTGCACTTGCGGGATGCGGTAGCTGAAGGCCATCCTTTGTAAAAAGTGTGAAGTAGCCTTTTCTAGGCATGCACAGGAGCTACTAATGGAGGCACCAGTGAACTGTCCTTATCCTTGTCTTGACCGGGCACAGGAGTGTCGTGCCCAGTGAGGTGGCGCTGCAGTGCTAGCTTCCAGGCAATGGTTTTGCTTACCAAGGAGGAGAGAAGTTTGTGGGGGTGCCAGCTCACCCGCAGGAGCTCCAGATCAACTTCACTGCGCAACTCCAGCCTCCTTGCCCCACCCTTCCTCCTGCTAAGTGGAAGTAACTGCCATTAAGTCTAAACGTAACAGTAGCACCCCTGTCTTTCTCCCCTTTCAAGTGAAAGCTCTCAAGACTCTGTCTCCAGCCACAATATGTGAATGTGCATTTGCCATCAAACACCTGCTTTGGGGAGCTCCTTCCTTCCCATTTTGTCCCTAGTTCACTGGTGCAGAAGAAAAGCTTTCTCTCGCTTTTGAACCAACCAAGGCCATCAGGGTTGAGCAATCGCCATAGACCGCCTTGCTTGAACTCCAGGGAAGCCTCAGCCCTTGGTTTCCCTTTGTGTTTTTTCTGCCTAGATCCCAGTTTGAAGAAATGTGTGCTGACCTCTTGCAAAAAATAGAGCTTCCCCTTCGTTCCTTGATGGACCAGACTCAGCTCAAAGTGGAGGATGTGCACGCTGTGGAAATTGTTGGCGGAGCCACGCGCATGCCAGCTGTCAAAGAGAAGATTGGGAAGTTCTTTGGCATGGACGTGAGCACCACACTGAACGCCGACGAAGCTGTCGCAAGAGGCTGTGCCTTGCAGGTGTGTGGGCAACAACCTCCTTCTGGGAGATGGGTCTCTTGGCTTCAGCTGGTCCACATTTTGGGGGTGCCTTTGGAAGGGAGCATTTCTGCTGGAGATGTGGCGGGTGGTGGAGCCTTAACCCACCCAGCATCGTTCTGCTCTAAATTTCCCCCACCCTGCCGGCAGCTTTCCCTCCACAGGTTAAAAACAAGTACTTATTAATTACATGTATGCTTCCAAAACAAGTCGTGATATCATGTTGAATCTGTCTGGATATATGTACCTGGCAACTGATTTTAGTGTTGCCTGGTTTTGTTTGAATGATGTAATTCTGTTTCCTTTAATGGCCACCCACTTTCTCACGGCCACGCATCTCAAGTGATGCGAGTTTCCCAGAAAAAAAAATTAGCCTCATTGGGAAACTTGTCGCTCCTATCTTTAGTAAATGAAACTTCAAATGTTTGACGCTTCCAAACTTGCGTTACGTGGCATTTGTGGTTGGCATCCATTTATTGTTGCTCTTGAGCTTGCAAAAGGAAATTTTTTATGCGGAAAAACTAAAAAAGTCCCGGGAAATTTTTCCCCCCATCCTACCTCACCGGTTATCCTCAAGTTGTATGGCAAATCTGTAGCTTCTGAATTAACGTACTATCTCATGTGTATATTTATTGTTTATTTAATGCTGTTTATAGACCGCTTTTCAGGCAGACCTCAGAGAGTAATTTTCATGAGATTGACACAAAAATAAGCATTACTTTTTATTTCTGAAAAAAAAAGTTCAAATAAAATGAAACAGGTGATTTGTTTGTGTAGAAGATGCTGTTTCTACTTCTGTCCTCAAGATAAGCTGGTCCTTTTGTTTGTTTGTTATATAATAACTTAATTCCAGGTAACGTGTCTCACTAGGATTACATCGTAAATTGGTTTTGCTGTTACAGCTTCTGCACATAAAGATGCTTCCTTGTCTCTGATGTTTAGTCTCTTCTGTTTGGCTAAACCAGTAGCACATCCCACTGTTTCTTCCTCACATCTTGCTTTCTCTGAGCTAATGGATAGAGTTTAACTGGGGGGAGGTTTCTAATTCCATCTTTTTATCTCTTAGTGTGCAATTCTGTCTCCAGCTTTTAAAGTTCGAGAATTCTCCATCACTGAATCCGTTCCGTTCCCAATATCACTGCTGTGGAGCACAGAGTCTGAAGATACTGATGGGTAAGAAACACCCCCCCCCCAAAAAAAAATTCCTGTTCTTGCACAACTGACCTCCTAATGTTAACGTGCAACTCCGGTTGGGGCTAGCCAGCTGCACAATTGGGGCCTGCATACCTTGGATTTTACAGATAAGACCTCATTGTGTGCTGTACCCCACATGGGTACAGCTGGTGATGTAGAAGGCAGGGCAGCTCTGTTGGGATTTGGGAAGCGCTGTACCTCATTGATAGAGCATCTGCGTTTTGTGCAGAAGGTCCCCTGTTCAGTCTTCAGGTAGGACTGGGAGAGATTCTCTCTGAAACTCTGGAGAGCTGCTGCCGGTCAGTAGACAGGGTTGAGTTAGATGGACCAGTGGTCTGACTCTGTATAAGGCAGCTTCCTATGTTCCTGGATAGGAAGATATACTTTAGATGATATTGGTGAGAGAGTTACCAATCAAGTCCTGAAATAAATAGCTCCTAGATATTAAAGTCATACCTACGGGACCGCCTCTCCTGGTATGTCCCACGGAGGACCTTACGGTCTTCAAAAAAAAACATCTTGGAGGTCCCGGGCCACAGGGAAGTTAGATTGGCCTCAACCAGAGCCAGAGCTTTTTTGGCTGTGACCCCGATCTGGTGGAACGCTCTGTCACTAGAGACTAGAGCCCTGCGGGACTTGATATCTTTCTGCAGGGCCAGCAAGACAGAGCTGTCCCACCAGGCCTTTGGCCAAGGCACAATCTGACCCCCTCCTTTGGTAATCCTCACAGAACTGTAGCCCAATGGTTGCCATTATTTTGATTCTGATTTGATTTTAGGATGAATTGATTTTAGAATGTATTTCAATTAATTGATTGTGACTTTATATAAATGGTGTTACTTTTACTGTTGTTAGCCACTCTGAGCCCAGCTTTGGCTGGGGAGGGTGGGATATAAATAAGTTGTTTTTTTAATTATTATTATTATTATTATTATTATTATGTGCAATACACATTTTACAGAAGGTCAGATGTGGTGGGCCAGTTGCAATCTACTGTAAGGTTGGCTTCAAAATAATACGGATGTCTAACTTGTTCTCCCTCTCTTTTGTTTTGACTGTAGAATTCATGAAGTGTTCAGCAGGCATCATGCAGCCCCTTTTTCCAAAGTCTTGACTTTTTACAGAAAGGGCCCATTTGAACTCCAAGCTTTCTATTCTGATCCCGGTGGCACCCCCTACCCTGAGAAAATGATTGGTAAGTGAATGTTCCCTTCTCAGCCAATATACCGGTTGCTGGAAAACACAGAAGGGGAGCGGGCTCTTGTGGTCGAATCCTGCATCTGGTTGGTCACTCTGAGGAGGACAGGATGCTGGACTCGATAGGCCACTGGCCTGATCCACCAAGTTCTTAAGATTTCAATCCTTGGCAGTGTTTAGCTGTATAAAATTGGCATTGCTAGTCCAATAATGGCCTAGTACACACATAATGTTAAACTCTGGTTAATATGACTGTGCAATTGCTGTGTCATGATAGAAAGACAAAATCAGAGCCTCACGTGGCATTACTTGCAGTTTCCCACCAAACCAACCATGACTGGAAACCAAGATTTGTTCTTGGCTTATTGTTCATCATTTGTTTGGCTGAAACAAACCACCAGCCCTGGTTTGCATGTAGCACCAAGCCTTGCTCTGGTTTGTTTGCTCCTTAGCATGGCAACAGCAGGAGTGGGAAACGAGTGAAGTGAGAGCTTTTCAGCAACATGTGCCAACATGCCGGTTTACATTAAACCATTTTTAACTGTGGTTTAATACTTCGCACAAACCAGGGCATTGGCAGATTTGTATCTCTGGCTGTGTGGTATACTGCAGAAATGTTGCACAAAGTTCCTTTTTTTAAAATAAGAAAGTAGCACTGGAGTTTTGTGTACACACCCAGTATTTTTTTTAACATTGCAGTGCCGACTGGTTGTTTCAGTGTTGTTGAAACAATAACGATAATTGCAATGGAGTTTCATGCCCACTCCTGTCATTGGATCTAGTAATGTTGGCTTCAGCTCTTAAGCATTAAAAGTCCTAGACAGTTTGAAAAATTTTCCATCCTTTTTTAGTCTTGCGTCTCTCGATAGTTGAGGGCCTTCTAGAAATGGCATGGTTTGGGGGATAATTTACGACTCCCGTGCTTAACTTTGGGACCACTCTCTTGTTTAAAGGCAAATACGTTATCCAGAATATCGCAGCCCAGAATGATGGGGAGAAAACTAAAGTCAAGGTCAAAGTTCGCATCAATACTCATGGCATATTTAGTGTCTCTACTGCGTCTATGGTGGAGCAGATGAAAGAGGAAGAGAATGAAAATCACAGTGTTGAGGCTGTAGTAGATGCTCAGAATCAAAAACCTTCAGAGGAGGACATTAATGTAAGTTGGGTTCTTCACCTGGAATACACGGCCATCCTTCAGTGGTAGGGGCACATTTCTTTCCATGTGGAAGGGCTGGGGTTCAGTCCCTGACACAGCCAATTAAATAGCTCAGATAGCTGTTCCCTTTGTGTGACCCTGGAGAACCATTGCCTGTCAAAACAGATGATATATAAGGCAGATTCCTATGTACGTCTGGTTGGAATACTTTAAAATTACTTAAGAGGAAGCAAGCTTTTCATTGTTCTATTTTCTTTTTCTATAAGATGGGAAGGGAGGTAATTCTACAGCCTTATGGGGAAAATTAGGCTGCATAAACACTGTACCTTTAAAGCACACACACAGACACCCTGAGAATTCTGGGCACTGTAGTTTAAGGGTTCCTTGGAATTTTAACTATGTGAGAAGTGAATTCTTCAAGGGAAAGAATGTTGTTCAAAGGTATAATGTGTATGCAGCCATAGAAATGGCGTGAAATGCCTTCCATCAGCTTCAGCTGGTGGCCCAGCTCTGCCCATCTGGATAGCCTAACTACTGTCGCCTACGCTCTAGTAACCTCTAGGTTAGATTAGTGCAATGTGTTATATGTAGGGCTGCCTTTGAAGATGGTTCAGAAACTTCAGCCTGTGCGGAACTTGGCAGCCAGGTTACTCACGGGGACAAGATGGTTTGAGCCTATTATACCAATCCTGGCCCAACAGCACCAGCTGCCAGTTAGTTTCGGGCCCAATTCAAAGTGCTGCTTTTGACCTAGAAAGCCCTAAATGACTCAGAACCACAGTATCTCAAGAGCCACCTCTCCCCGTATGACACTGCGATCATCACCTGAGGCCCCTCTTTGTGTGCCGCCTCCTGAAGAGATCCAGAAGACAGCAACACAAGAAGGGGCCTTTTCCATGATGGGTCCCCAGTTGTCAAACGCTCTTCCCAGGAAGGCTCACTTGGCAGCTTCATTACTTACCTTTCGGCTCCAGGGGAAAATGTTTCTCTACAACCAGGCCTTGGGGCTGATGAACATTCTGTGGCCTTTTAAATACAGTGGTGCCTCGCAAGACGAAATTAATCCGTTCCGTGAGTGTCTTCGTCTAGCGGTTTTTTCGTCTTGCGAAGCAACCCTATTAGCGGATTAGCGCTATTAGCGGTTTAGCGGCTATTAAAGGCTTATCGGCTTAGCTGCTAAAAGGCTATTAGCGGCTTAGAAAAGGGGGGGGAGCGGGAAAAAAATCTCAAGACTCGCAAGACATTTTCGTCTTGCGAAGCAAGCCCATAGGGAAATTCGTCCTGCGAAGCAACTCAGAAACGGAAAACCCTTTCGTCTAGCGGGTTTTCCATCTTGCAAGGCATTCGTCTTGCGGGGCACCACTGTACGTTTGTGGGAAGGGAGTGTTTACTGGATTTTGTTTTATTGTGTATTGCATGTTCTCATTTTGAATTATGTTGTGAACTGCCCTGTGATCTTTGGGTGAAGGGCGATATACAAATTCAATAACTAATATATTCACATTAATAATTATTATAAATTGTGCTATAGTACGCAATTCACCTATCAGATTGGATCATCTCTTTGGAGTTGTTCCAATAATTGGGATGGCTACTTGGATTTGAATTTCCATCAGCCTCAGTCAGGGATGCTGGGAATTTTAGTGTAACAACATCTGGACGACTGCAAATGATTTCTCTCTGGCAAAATGCTTATTTGTGATGCACTCACAAGTGACAAATTTACTTTTAATCATAATAATAATGTTTTGGAAAGCTTCTTGCAGTATCTTGTTTACAGCCTGTGTGTTATCAAGCATTAAATTTTTTGTAGATTCTTACTGAATCCATGTACATGTCCTGTTCACATCATTTGTGCCTGGGATCCCATTTCAGAACTTTATCCAGCAGGGCAATCATGAGGCTGGAGCTCAGCCCCAGGTACAAACAGATGGTCTGCAGACGTCACAGTCTCCCCCTTCTCCTGAGACTCCCTCTGAAGAAAACAAAATCCCAGATGCCAGAAAAGTGAGTGACCCTTTAATGCCTTCCGCTGAAGGAAAAGTAGAAATTCAATTAACTCGGTATAAAAGTAATCTCCCATCAAAACACTAGAAGCAACCTGGTGCTCCTGGCAACGTGTGTTGGCAGGATCAAGGTCGCTTGAGATTGTGCGAGAACTTTAAAAACAGATTTTCTGAGAAACGCCTGCCAATCTGGCATGTGTCAATGTTCTTTCTCTGCTGTCCGCCCCAGGGAAACGAAAAGAAGAACGACCAGCCTCCCGAAGCGAAAAAGCCCAAGATGAAAGTGAAGAATGTCGAGCTGCCTATTGAGGCGAACTTGGTCTGGCAGCTCGGAAGAGACCTGCTCAACATGTACATTGAAACGGAGGTGTGTGAAATGAGGGTCAGGCATTGTATATACAGATAGCAGTCACAACCTCTGAATGGTAGACCTTAAGTTGCTAAGATGGTACCACCCACGCACAGAGTGGGGAGGAGGTATTGGCATGCCCAAAGAAACCTAAGGGGGCAAAATCCTTAAACAACCCTATGAGGGCTATGCATGCTCAGTGGGTACCATAGCCGGGGTGGTGGTGGTGGAATGGGCACTGGCCAGAAGCACTCCACACATCCTTTTTTGTTGTTGCAGGTCCCACTTGTCTTAATCTCAGGCCCCATCTGCATTATACGTCTAAGGCTCGGTCATACAACTTTGGGCTTCCCCAAAAAAATCTTGGGAACTGTCGTTTGTTAAGGATTCTGAGAGCTGCTGGGAAAGTCCTGTTCCCCCTCACAGAGCTCCAAATTCTCAGAGTGGCTTTAGCGATTAGTCCCTCTTCCCAGGAAACTCTGAGAATTTTAGCTCTGTGAGGGGGAATAGGAGTCTCCCAACAACTCTCTTAACAAACTCAGTTCCCAGGATTCTTTGGAAAATTCTTATATCAATTTCTATAAGAATGTATGGGAGTATATTACTTTTTTGTGTGTGTGTAAGTAACACATCTTTGTTCTCTTCTCCCACCCCCACTTTCTCACCTTTTTCTCTCTTTCACTATTTCTTTATAATAGAAATTCTTGCAATAAAAGATTAATATAATATTGGTGGCTATTTAAAAAATGTGAATAAATTAAAAGCTTTACAGTACTGCATTTGTTTCACTAATATTTACAGTATTGTAAACAAAGTCGTTGAAGGGCCTTTGTGTTTCATTTTGCCAAGTATAGTTACCTGGTCTTCAGAATCTGATGATTTAATGTAATTGTTTTTGTTAATCAAATAGGGCAAGATGATTATGCAAGACAAACTGGAGAAGGAAAGGAATGATGCAAAGAATGCAGTTGAAGAATATGTTTATGATTTCAGAGACAAGTTATCCGGACCATATGAGAAATTTGCGTGTGAGCAGGTACTTACTTTATTTATTCAGCATATTTCTGTACCACCCTTAATCAAGAATGCCTCTAAGATAGTTAGCAAAATGGAAGTTACGTACTGTAGATATTCATCAAACAGTGGCTTCATATATTTAGCGTATCGTAACGCCTATCCCAACTAGTTTCCAAAATATTATAAATTCCACAAACGGGGTGGATTTCAGCAGCTCTTGGTACATTTGACAGTAAAAGTAACAAGTAGATTAGTTGGTACCAGTATCAACACATGTGTAAAATTATTTCTAGGAAGCTTTTTGATAGTCGCTTTGTCAGAGTTTCCCTCAAATTCAAGGTGGTTGATTTTTAAATCTTGGCAATCAAAATCTCCTTTCTTTATGTTGGCTGCCTCGACAGCAAGGTGAGGAAACTCTTAAAATCAAAGGGCCGCCTTCTGTCCTGGGGGGCGGTATATGCCCAATGGTGGTTGGAGGAGGCAACAGATGACATGTCACATGACAGTCAGCGTTTTTCCAGCCCCCCACCCCCATGTTTCTCCATCCCGGCAAGCAAGGGGCATTCTTGTAATTCATTGATCACAGGCACTCAAGAGAGTGTGGCATGGGGGGGCGTTGCTTGGGGAGAGTTGTGTGGGTCAGAGAGAGGGGCCTGCTGGGTTGCATTCAGCCCCTGGGTCTGCTCTGGAGCATCAAGAGTTTAAGGTGGTGCAGATGGGGCTTAAAGGCCCAGTAGGGAAAGGAGATCAGCAATTGGAGGCCCAACCCAGTCTTTAAGGAATGGTCCCTAGCAGGACTCTGGTTATGAATGTAGAAGCTAGTGAGGTAGGGACAAGGGGTGTTAATCTACTTGTGAGGTTGAAGGGGCTTGGCCTGCCACTCTCCATTCCGTTTAGAGCCATGGTTCCCAACGTGGGGCACACGCCCCCACAGGGGGGAATTTGATTTTTAAGGGGGGCAATTTGGAAGCTTGTTTAGAACATGTTAATGGCCTTTAAGGCTTCCTCCACGTGACTAGGAGTTCACTTTTTGAATAATCTGAATTATATGTCACCGGGGGGAGGGGGGCACCAGGATTTTAGAGATGCTTAGGTGGGGCATACCAAGAAAAGGTTGGGAAACACTAGAGAGCCAGTGTGGTGTAGTGGTTAAGAGCAGTGGACTGGTAGTCTGGTGAACCGGGTTTGCATCTCCGCTCCTCCACATGCAGCTGCTGGGTGACCTTGGGCCAGTCACACTTCTCTGAAGTCTCTCAGCCCCACTCACCTCACAGAGTGTTTGTTGTGGGGGAGGAAGGGAAAAGAGAATGTTAGCCACTTTGAGACTCTTTCAGGTAGTGATAAAGTGGGAGATCAAATCCAAACTCTTCTATTGAAGCTCAGAGGATCTTTTTGCCTTGAGAAGTCATTCATTGCAGGAGGGTTGTATTGTGTCAAGCCTTTCCCCAGATACATGGCGTGTGAGCTGGCTTCCACATTTACTGGAAAACCTCTTAAGTTTTCCCAGGACACTTAGGACTCCATTGTTAGGTTTCCCTCGGAGCTTCTTTCTCTCCTCAACAACAATCCGTCAAGATTGTGTGGCTTTATTTTGCACCAGTTAACATTTTGACTTGTTTTGTAAAGTTTTCCCGGTAGCAGAGGAGTGGGTTGGCACAATCTCGAAAACGTATTCTTGGGACTTTTGCTTAGGATCGCCACCGCTTCTCCGCGCTGCTGTCAGAAGTAGAGGACTGGCTATACGAGGAAGGAGAGGACCAGCCTAAACAGGTCTATATGGACAAACTGGCTGAGTTAAAGGTATGGTTACTTTCATGATGTGGGTGGTGTGAAAGGAAGAGTTGTTACGGGTTGATTAAATTCCTTTCGGGTCAGAACAATCCTTGCAACTACGTAAGGCTCAATACAGTCTCCCATGTATTCTTCTGCTGTAGATTTTATCAGTGGGTTACAGCAAGTATTTTTTTCATACCCAGGCCCCACTTTTAACCCAAACATGCATTTGGGGAACTATTTTTTAATCTTTTACCAAATAGTTGCATGGTGGTCCCAGCCCACCAGTTGAAAACCCAGTTTAGTAGAGAAAGTATAATTTATCCCATTATGAGGTGGTGTTCTGGTCGACCCTTAAGAAACCATATGAATATCTTCCTGGGTTCAGGGGCTGTCTAATAATTCTGTTACTGGGATAGGTGTTGGCAATATATCTGAACATTGGAACATTCATTCACTCATTTTATTTGTAAATTTGCTTTTACACACACACACAAAATCCTGCTCAAAGCAGTTTACAACAAAGAAGCAGGGGTGCATTTCAACCAAACATTACAAAAACAAAATTTCATAATAACATAGCCAATCAAAAAATATAATAACCAAAAAACCACATTTCAATAGTCTGCATCTCTCAGACCTGCTTTGATTAATTCATCACTATTCGCCTTTACAGCTGGTCCTCCTGCAGCTGTGATTTCTGTATTACTTTATATTTTGCCATTTATTTAATGGTTAGTCAACCGTAATAAACATTTGATTTATTAGATTTGGGGGGAGTTAGAAGAGACTTTAGGGGGCAGGAAGATCCAGTGCAAGGGGCCAAATACCTTTTCGTAGGCATTTGAGGTGGTAGATAAGCCATCCAAATGTTTCCTTGAATGTATGGTGAATCATTCTGGTCTCTCTAGAAATTTGGGACTCCCATTGAAGCAAGGTATCAAGAAGCAGAGGAACGACCAAGCTTGCTGGATGAGTTGCAGCATAAAGCACAAAACTATGCCAAGATTACTGACGAATACAGGAAGAAGGTATGTGTGATATCACTGAGAGCGAATTTGATGTGTTGTTGCTACTTGTTCAGTTGATTTATATCCCACTTTTTGACTAGTCTTCAAAGCAGCTAATAACTTAGAATTATAAATATGTTTGTAAAAAATGTACACCCACAAAGCTGGATGCAAGAATTAAAAGCTGCAATGCGCAACAATTAAGACATAGATTAAAGCATTTAAAAAAATAAGATATTAGAGCAGCATTTATGGTCCAAAAGGTCTCCTGAAATAAAACCATTTTAGCCTATCTGAAACTTGGTGAGAATGGTGGCTGCCTGATATCTAATAAGAGAAAGTTGGGCCCACAACTGATGGGAGTTGTAGTCCAAAACATTTGGGGAAACCTCTGAGATACCTTTCTTATATGGTGATTTTCATTCAGCCACTAGCCCAGCAAAAACTGCAAAGTTGAAGACAACAAACCAGTCTTCCACATGAATAATATATTTGATTTTATTTGGTAATGGCCAAAAATTCAGTATGGTTTTAAGGCCAGATAAGCATTTTTATTTAATTTCCATGTCCCATCAAAATTTTCCAGCTTCATGAAGACATCATATTTTGTCATAAAGCAAATTCCCCATATCTTCCTTCCAAAACTGTCATTATCACAAACTAATCTTAATGCAATATGAATTCCTTTTTATTTCGGAAATAATTAATCTTAAAGGCTTCCCCCCAGCAGAATTATTACACACACACACACACACACCTGGTCAACCAAAAATTAGAAACAAACAAGGGAAAATGTTTGAATCAAATATTGGCTGCCTGATGTAACTTGTATGTCAGCATCATAAATCCTTTCTAGTTGAGAGTTTGGCAATCTTTTGGCAGAGCTGGCCCAGAGTAACCTCAGAAAACTCACTGACTGATCATATACCCATTATCCCTTGCATGATTTTTAGCGAAGTGCAGAGTTCAGGCATGAATCTTTCTGTACTTTTATATATAGCCAATAACTGATAATTTATATTTCACCATAAATGGTTATATAGCCCAATCTTGTTTCTTACATAGGAGGGTGTAAAATGTAAGGAAGACCATTGGCCATGTATTTGCCAGATCTTAGAG
The DNA here is from genome assembly GCF_964106645.2 of Podarcis pityusensis. Taxonomy (NCBI): domain Eukaryota; kingdom Metazoa; phylum Chordata; class Lepidosauria; order Squamata; family Lacertidae; genus Podarcis; species Podarcis pityusensis. The sequence continues at coordinate 27,209,664 of NC_138027.1, read as the reverse complement.
TAGTTTTCACACAATGTGGGCCAGACACACAACTCCCCTCTTTACATGAGTCCCAAAATGGGAGAAGAGGAAGCGCTCATTATTCACACTTTCCTGTTTATCCCGTTTGAGGGGATTATGCAAAGCAGCACTTAGTTCAGGGATTGGCAACCTTTAGCCGAAACAATAGCCGACAGCCACATCAGACGTTCAGCTTACGAAAAGCGTTTGAAAACCAGAACACTTACTTCAGCGTTCTTGGTTGTCGGGAACCAAGGTTCATAACTGACATCCTAGGTTAAGCATCAGATATAGGATATTACTTGTTCATCAGCTTGAGGATGCCAGGGAAAACATAATCTCCAATGTACTGCATTATTCTGTGTTTCAGAATGAAAAGTACCTCCATATTGACGAAACTGAGATCAACAAAGTAGAAAAATGTGTCCGTGACACAATGGAATGGCTACACAACATTCGGAACGCCCAAGCAAAGCAAAGTCTAGATCAGGATCCTGTCGTGCGTGTGAATGAGATCAAAGGAAAGCTGAGGGTAAGTGTTAATCATGGCACAGAAACACTTTCTGATGGTTCATCTCCCAGGATAGACGAGCCTAGGTGAAGTTCATTTTGAAGACAAAGGGGGGAGAGCAGGATGATCTAATGCAGGCATAGATGTTGAGATATTGCAGGGCTGGGGCCTTCCAGACGTCGCTGGATTACAACTTCCATCATCCCTGGCTATGTTTTTGTTTTTTTTATAAATAATTTTTATTAATTTTCCAACATACATTTATAATATCCAATCTAAATTTATCACATATTTTCTCTTTTGGACTTCCTTCAGCCTCTCTAACAATCATCCATTATTCATTTTTTTAATTACACATTTCCTAATTTTTAATATTGCATTTTATATACCTTCACCCTCTTATTTTTCTTCAACACAATATTCCTTAAATATTCACAGAGCTTTTTGAAATCCCACTAGCGTTGTTTGCTCATCACATATACATTTCAAATAATCTGAGAATTTCCCCCAATCTTCGATGAACTTTTGGTCGCATAGATATCTGATCTTCCCCGTTAGTTTATCTAATTCTGCATAGTCCATCAGTTTCATTCTCCATTCTTCTAACGTCGGTAGTTGTTCCTGTTTCCATTTTTGGGCCAGTAGTATTCTCGCTGCAGTTACTGCGTATTGGAAAAGTTTACAGTCCTTTCTATTTATCTCATTTCCTACTATTCCTAAAAGAAAGGCCTCTGGTTTCTTAACAAATGTATATTTCAACATCTTTTTCAACTCATTATATATCAATTCCCAGAAACCCTTCACCTTCTTACAACATCCCTGGCTATGTTGGCTGGCGGCTGATGGAAGATCCAACAGAATCACGAGGGCCATAGGTTCCCCATTGCTGATACACGGCATAGGATTAAAGATGCATCCTTTCCTCTCTGCACTTATTGGCTGCCACTTCTGGGAGTGGGAAGGTTTTGAGAATGGTGACATCTTTGATGCACTTTGTATTACTAGATGTTATGGGAAGCAGGAGAGGAGATGCAGGGCTGCATTTTTCTGCCATCAGCCAGGTTATCGCAATAAATTAGTTTCTGGCCTAAACAGAGTGGTTGTTTTTCAAGCGTGTCAGGGTGACTGAGCTAAAATAAGGCAGTAGTTTATACATACTGGTCAACTGCATCAATATAATTTTTGGGATTTTTTGTTTTAGGAGCTGCACAGCTTGTGTGAGCCCATTGTAACCCAACCCAAGCCAAAGGTAGACTCTCCCAAACAGGAAGCGCCACCAGAACCATCGCCTAATCATAAAAACGAAGAGCTGGAAGAGATTAAGAACATTGAGACAGTGCAGCAAAATGGCGACTGTCACATAAACGAGAGCCCAGTTAACATGGACCTCGACTAGACCCAATGCATTTCAATGAGCAGCCTTCATCATGAGAAAAGACTTCAGATGTATTATGTGATATGGGGGGAATGTAATGTTTGAGGGGAGGTATTTATAATTTGTTTTAAAGAGTTTTGAGTTCTGTTATATTATTTGGGGAACGAATATATTGAAACGGTAGAAGTTGAGATCATGATAATCCTAAAAGGAAAATTGCCTTGGTAACTTTCAGATTCCTGTGGAATTGTGAACACTTAACAAAATCTTCTGTGCGGGAATTTAACCTTTTGTAATCAGTTAAAGCTACTTAATATCAAGGGAATGTTACAAAAGGTATTGCTCCTTTTGAAAGGGTTGCAGCTAGAGCTTTTGTAGACACCAAGGTAGTTTTTCCTTTCTTCTCCATTTTTGATACGTTTCTTCCACTGGCAAAACACATTCAGTCAAAGGCATACACGAAAACCAAAACTTAAAAGAAAATGTTCTTTGTACCCATTGTCCATAATATTTGCTAGACTAAAAAATTAGAAGGAATATGTGAAGCAGCATGCAGAATTGCTTAAGTTCAGTCTCTTGCTCAACAAGTCGCTTTCATGTGTGAAAAAACTGAATGAAGGTTAAACTGATCCTGTTGTAAGTTCTTGTGGTGCCTTTAGTGAGCTTTAATAAAGTTCATTGAAATGGTCTAGTTCTTTACAGTGTTGGTTTTATGTTACTACCTGTTAGTAGCACATAAATACTTTCTGAATAAAAAAATTAAATACTTACGGCTCAGTGGACTGGATGTAGCCTCCAGTTCAAGTATGAAACCACAAGGGTGTAAATTAGCCATGTCTAACTTAAATCTCACTGATTTTCCATGCATCTACCCAAATTATGACTTGAACCTAGACCCAACGCCAACAGTTTTCAGTGGAAGAATTAAGCCTTTAAGTCTCTCTCACAGTAAAAAGAAAAGTGAAACATACCTGCTAAACTCTAGTTTGCGTCATACTGGCTATCAATGTTTTTGTCGTCCGTTTGAGCAGAGATATGTATCAGTGAGATGAGACAACAGAACAGCAACACTGTTAGCTTTAAAGAGGAGGATTTTGGTCAGGAAAATTCTTTGCAAGTTTAGCTTATTAAGCACTATTTCAGCTGAAGGGTGGGGAATAGTCCAGCAGAAGAAATTACACCAGGACTTTTAAGCAGGCCTTGGTTCCAGTGACTTGGCAAATGACGGGCTCAGTTTCTTGCTACTCGGCTGCTCCTTTGTAATTAGCACTGAAAATGTCTGTACCAAGAACAGACAAATCAGGCTTCCGGCAGTTTCCTGGGAAACTGTCAATTTCATAATAGTTGATTGTGCGGTAAGTGTTGGGTCCCCCGTGGCTAACCCGTCTGTTTAAAGGCTTGGATCGCTCATGCTTCAACCTAGGGGGTGGGGAAAGGAAGTTGCAGGTGGGAAGAGAAAACTCTCTGGAAATGCTGTCAATTTACTTGCCAGCCTGGGCTTCCCGCTTACCTCCTGCTTGAAGTGTTTGCATAAAGACGCTTGCTAATTTCATCTTGAATGTCCTTGCTGGTAACTGGAGCCGGGGAGAGCCGGGGATTAGAGATTGCTTCCTGCCGAAAGCAGAAGAACAGCCACTGCATTATTCATACACCTTAACTGCTGTTAGAATAGCAATAGCAGCCGGTGCTGCTGCTGCTCTTGAATCTTCCGCCATGGAAGTTTTGGGAGCTGCTATGTTGGACAATCCATACTGAAGCAGATGGCATAAGGCTGGTACCCAATCAGATGGCAGCCATTTCCATTCTGTACTTTGCACACTGTTAAATCATTCTCCAAGGTTTCATTGCCAAAATCCGCCTTTTAAGTTGCTATTTCAGCATGGTACACATTTAACAGGCTTTTCCTCCCTCCTGGATTTACATATTAATTTTAATAGGCCAGAGAGGTGCATTTAGCATCTACTGAATGGCAAGGTGTGGTCATGGCTGCTTTAGAATTTCTTTGTGCTTATCTTACTGTACCTTATATGCTCCCAGAATTCTTTGCTTTCTCACTCTCTCTGCCATCAGAAAGGGAAATCTGCAAAATCATCTGGGCCTAGAGAACCATCCCAAGGACCATAGGATTGCTCCCTTCAAAGGAAAAAGCAGGACCTTAACAGAAACATTGCCCCAGCAACAATTGCTGGAGTTGCAGGAAAATAAAACATTTCAATTTGCTCATTTTGCATTGACTAGCAGTGCTTTCATAACACAGACAAAGGCATACATGAGAAACTGGTGGGGGCAGGATGTAGCTCATGGCACCACTGCAGTTGACACACGAACCTTAGGTGTGACAGCATCCTGAGTTCTCTTCTCTTGCTCTGGGAGCTGCAGATCGGAGGGCTTGCCTTCTAGCACGGGGTGAATGGGCATACTTTGAGGATCAATGAGGATTTCATAAGGAACCATGGGATGTTTCCAGGAGGATGGGGTAAAAATTTCCCAAGGTTCTGCTTGGCCAAAGGTTCCTGTGGGGAGAGAAAGGAAAGGAACCCCTAAACAAGTGTAACGGAAGAAACAGCATGCGATGGAAGTAGCTCCTTCAGTAACTTGAGGCTGCAGAGAGCATTTCTAAAAAGAAATATTACTTATGAACCCAGGGCCATTGTATTTCTTAAACAGGATGTTGGTCAAATAGCAGTAGCTTCCATTTCTCTTTTATTGCAAGCTCTTTGGTCTTCTCCAGTGATGCACACCCAGAGATGGAGTCCTAGGGCAAGCTGTTCCAAAACAACTCATGATAACATAGGGATGAGGAATGCACCTACAGGAGTCATGGGCAGGTTGGATGCTTACCCCTTTGCACACAGCAGTTGTGTGTGTGAGTAACTGCTGCTTCAGAGCGGCTTAACCAACAACCTGCTGCAATACCTTAGAATGTGGACATTTGAGAAGCAAAATCCACCACCCCGCGTTTCAAGTTGCACAATGTTGTAGGCACCAGAGAGAGGACAGAAATGTCTTCACCCACATTCCTGGAAGCTGCATCCCTTCCAACTCTTAATTCATGAAGCTGTCACCTGTGCATGTCCTGTCATCTGCGCATGTGCAATTACTGTCTCAAATGTACACACCTCAGCTTAATTGCAGTGGGCACATGGCTTAAGTTTTCAAGTCCGACAGAAGTTCAAGGAGAAAACATATCAAAAAGCAGTATTTCTCAATAAACTGCAGGGCAGATGCAGCTACATTTGCATGTGCACAGCTTCAAACACCGAGAGTGGGTGCTCACTGGAGCCCTAGTAAATGTTAATGTGTCAACCGTCTATGTTAGGGTGCATTCCTACACAAAGCTGTCAGTTCCTCTTAAATGAGTAATATGGTCCTTGTGTTTTGTGCATGTGCCATTTACCAATGTATTCTCCATCCAGGCTCCACAACCGAACAGTACGATCAGTTGAACAGGATAGCAGGATGTTCTCTTCATCTATAACTTCTAACCTATTTGTCAAGCCAGAGAGGACAACCAGTTAGAAACCCATGTGCACAACTTATTTTTTGTTAAAGGTTAAGCCAATACTTACGATGGAACCAGATTCAAATGAGCTCTCCAGTGGTTCACATCTGTGGCAACAGAAAGGAATAGAACACAGGACTCAGCTACATTAGTAAAGAAAAAGAGCTTTATGTGTGTTATAACACTGTGCCACCAGATGGAGCTGTGGAGTCCTGTCCTTCGGCCATGTGTTTTCCCTTTATGAAGTTCACAACACGTTTTTCTGAAACGCTTTTTTGATGTGTCTAGATCCAGCCTAAGTTCATGGATAAAACATACATTACAGCATGTACTAACATACAAAAACAGTGAGGTGTGTTTGAAGTCACATGAAGGGCAATCCTATACATGTCTACTCAGAAGTAAACACCATTGATTTCAATTGGATTTACTCCCAGGTAAATGATATTGCAGGGACGCGGGTGGCGCTGTGGGTTAAACCACAGAGCCTAGGACTTGCCGATCAGAAGGTCGACAGTTCGAATCCCCGTGACGGAGTGAGCTCCTGTTGTTCGGTCCCTGCTTCTGCCAACCTAGCAGTACGAAAGCACGTCAAGTAGATAAATAGGGACCGCTCCGGCGGGAAGGTAAACAGCATTTCCATGTGCTGCTTTGGTTTGCCAGAAGCGGCTTAGTCATGCTGGCCACATGACCCGAAAGCTGTACGCTGACTACCTCGGCCAATAAAGCAAGATGAGTGCCGCAACCCCAGAGTCGGTCATGACTGGACCTAATGGTCAGGGGTCCCTTTACCTTAAATGATATTGCAACTCACTGAGTCCAACTGGACTTGCTTTTAAGTACACATGTGCATTTGTGCTGTCAATCTATAACTCAAAAGCAGAGATGCTAAACGTTTCTACTGGAAGTAAAATGTACATGTAGACATACACTTTGGTGCTTCTTGTTCTGGATCCTGAAGAGCATAATCTTTGATGTCATGGACATACACGTATCCATCCTCATCGGCAGCATACAAATATGAATCATCAGCAGTCACGGCAATGCCGGTAATCAAGGATTTCCCTCTTGACTGCAACACACATTGATGCAAACCACGTTGTTAGTTAACACAGTTACATAACTTCTCTATTCTAATGGGAGGGGAGCTTCAATCTCCATGCCAGAACAATCTAGGTGTCCTGAAGTTGTCATCATCTAGCACAGCTTTCCCCAACCGTGCACCCTCCAGATGTTTTGGACTACAACTCCCATCAACCACAGTCACCACAATTGTGGCACCCAAGGGCAGCCCCACATAAAGTGCATTGCAGCAAGCCAGCCTTGAGTTACACCTAGCCCGTGGGCTGCCAAATCGCTGCCCCTGATTTACACCACCTGGGAAGCTGGTGTTAATTGCAATTTGTACATGGGGTCATATGTGATTAACTAACATGGTTGTGGCTTTGGGCTACATATATCACACAAGCATTTCAGCTCACAATACATTCAAACAGAGGCTGTTAAGCCTTTGCTGCAATTAAACACAGAACACCCCAGCAAACATTTTGGCAACTTCCCATCTGCGAAACTTACAGGTGCAAAACTTGCTATAAGTGGATCCCCAGTGCGCAGGCTCCAGAAATACAGATGGCCTGAAAAAATGGTAACAAGAAGGGACAAGCCAGTATCAAAGCAGAAGAATACTTTTGTGGCAACAAAGCATTCGGGAGAGCAGAAATGTCTGAAGGCCGGTTCACAAAACTACAGTGCCACACCGAACGTGTGGCTTGAAGTGGCTCTTAACATTTGAGTAATCATCATGTAGCCAGCGGGATTTGTAATGATGATTACAAGCAGTCCTACATAACATCTCTCCAAATCAGAGACCACTGGATTATGTATGGGACACAGGGAGAATCTCTGGTGACTTTTTTGAGGCCAACAATTTACACTAACAGGAAATAACAATGAAAGAAATCCAGTCTGTCAGTCTTGGTTGCATTAGGACTAAACCAGAAGAACGTAGTAATTGAAATCGATGCCTGAAATTCAGCACCCCAGGATAGTACAACAGTGATGACAAAATCCAGTTGGTAGATCACACTTCTATACAATGTTTAAAAGGCGCAGGATGTCAAGGCCCAGACCTTATGCCCTCCTTGGCCCCTGCTCCACTGTCCCTAAGCCTCAGGCCTCTTATCTCTTCCAGGTACCCTTCCTTCAGGATCCTAGCACCATGCGCAGCTTTGTTACCTTAGAAATCAGCATGGCAATTACTTCCTGCTCTGCAAAGGCGTGTGCAAGGGCTTCTGCAGTGTTGTTGACAGGCAAATCTTTGGCCTGCGGATGTCGCTGAACCAAAGCTCCCATAGTCTCTGGCCATGGGCCATGCCTGCTGGGGCTGACAGGAATTGCAGTTCAGCCACATCTGGAGGGCCAAAGGACCCCCACTCCTGTTCTAGATGCTTCCACTTGTACAAGAGGCTGCACAAGCCCTTTCCCCATAGGGGAGTTGCTCCAACCCCTTGATGATTTTGACTGACTGTGTTAGTTTGGTTGCCTAGAGTTTTGATAGGCTACAACACCAACCAACATTTCATCCATCTTACCTTGCGGCCCATTGGAAACAAGCGAGGCTGCAGCCGATTCAAATTTCACCGCCCGGGTCTTTAGAAAGATTACGCGGCTAACACTTGCATCGACAGCTGGGGAGGACAAAAAGAGAAGACTTGCTCCTTCAAAGGAAACGCCATTAAATATTCAAATACTTTCATTAAGCTACAGTCAAAAGGCACAATTTGCATGCAAGCACTGCTGCCATTAACTTTCCTGATGTTTACATTTACATTTCCACTCTCGTGGATTTCAGATGCTTCATTCCAAACCCCCTCTTACCATTGAGTAGATAAAAGGTGTTTTGCTAGGTTGAACTCTGAAATGTATATAGTGCTACCTCGGGTTAAGTACTTAATTCGTTCTGGAGGTCTGTTCTTAACCTGAAACTGTTCTTAACCTGAAGCACCACTTTAGCTAATGGGGCCTCCTGCTGCCGCTGCACGGCCGGAGCACAATTTCTGTTCTCATCCTGAAGCAAAGTTCTTAACCTGAAGCACTATTTCTGGGTTAGCAGAGTCTGTAACCTGAAGCGTATGTAACGTGAAGCGTATGTAACCCAAGGTACCACTGTAAATACATGGCTGTTTTGTCAGGCTTTCAGTCTGCCAACTGACTAAAAACTAAATGTAATCTTAAAAAAAATTAATTTAAGTGTTGCATCCGACAATATGCAAGTTGCATTTCATTCACACAACTGGAGTTGCCCTTTCTCTCCTTGCGTGCCCCCAAAATCTGCTCCAGGGGGGTCACCGAAATGTAGCAATGTTTATTTCCTTATGGCTTTCAACCTGACCCTATCAATGCATGCAGAGTTGCCACAGACCAAACAGTTGTTTGTACTATAGCAACTCAAATAACATCTGCATAACAAATGGGACAGGGATGGTTGTTTAAAAGTCCTTATTTCAAGATAATAAGAGCTGTACACCAAGACATCTGCTCACAATCACAATACTATTTGCAAGGGAGGGGGGCTGTGAGGGACTAGTACTATATTAGAGACTTCAGACCTTAACTGAAGATGCAGGGTCACTTCCTGCCCACCCATCCGCAAATTGGGAGGTGACGAATTACAAGTGGAAAGTTGTAAAAAACAGCAACTGTCATTATACTGAGCTGGCTACATCACATCCTTGTGGGGTAGAAACTGGTGTCTCTCTCAACCATACCAGGCCTGTTAGCCAATAAAACAACTTGGGATGGGCTTCACCTTTCAACTTCCATGTTTTCCATGTCTATTCAGTTCCACAGGCAATGATTCATACAGATTGATTCATTCAGACATAGTAGTCCTGGATAAAGGGTGAATCTGTTTTCTGCAGTATTTTTTTAGATGAGTGAACTTACATTTGGTACTAACAGAGGCAGCGGCAACTGAAGTGTGGAATTTATGACATATGTGACCCGACATCATATTCCAAACAATAATTTCACCATCATAACTTGAGGTTGCAAGGAGAGTAGGTGGGCACTGAGCAATGCACAAAATATCCTCTTTGTGTCCCCGGTTCTGGGAGAGAGGGAGTGAAAAAAACAGTGCTGGTTCTCCTTTGTGTTTGTCGCTTCGGAGCTGTACTTCATGTATCAATCAATGGGCAGTTCAAGCCCTGCAAACTGGCACCACATAAGACTGAACTGTGGTCAACCACAAAGCCTCAAATGTCAATATTGCTGCTACATGTCCATCCCCCCCAATCGAGAACAAGTCTTCATAAAAGATAAGGTAGAAACTTCTGGCAGACCAACTTTTACCCCTTAGAATGCACAGGACTTCTGGGTTATATTGAGCTCATAATATGCCCATGGAATTTGCTGAAGCTCAGCAGCTCATGCACGTTCACAGAAAATAGTAAGCTACAGAATATCCCCCTTATTGGGTCCTCCTTCACAGAAAAACAAACAGTAGTCATTTGGTCTCTACTGGGGATGTGGGAGAAATCATTTTGCACTTCCCGAACAGATGTGCAAACTAAAATACAGGCATACTTCCTAGTTTGCAAGTCTCCTGATTTTGCAATGCAAATGGGAAAGTGCTCATAAAAATGATTATATTAGTGAAAGTAAAGTTTTAAATGCTTTATGTTACAGGAAATTGTTTGCAAAAATGTGTGTATATTAGAGAGAAAATTCCATACAGAAAAGCATATATTAAATGAAATGCAATCAAAATACATTTGAATTTTCATGCATACTTTTTTAAAAAAAATTGCATACTGATATGGAAATGGAGAGAAGTGAACTTAAAGGCTGGAAAAAAAGAGAACCAGGCAGAAACTAAAATTGTCCGGTTCATCCAATGCTAGTCTTAGAGTGGATCTACACACAGGGGGAAAAACACTATAAAAAGTTATAAATCATAGAAAAAAGGGGGGAAACGCTATGTAAAATTGCATAGACAAATTTTGTGCTCTACAGCACCATCTGGTGTTGCATGTTTATAATGCATTCAAAACACTGTTTTTTACTAATGTACTTGAGTCCTACAGTTTTATAATCCAGCATAACTAGTTCCATGCATACTATTCAAAGGCATCAATAAATTAATCTAATAATAATAATAATAATTTATTACTTATACCCTGCCCATCTGGCCGGGCCTCCCGGTAAGGCCATTCTGGACTTACTAAGGCAGAGGTTAAGTTCCAGTGAGCTGAAAAGAACTCCACCTGCTTCAGACTGCACTGCATACCACCTATATGAAATTCTACATATCAAACACCATACATGTGCTCAGCATCAATAAAGAGTTTTCGAAGTATACAAAAAAGGCATTTAGATTTGAAGAAGGCCAAGGTGGAATCTTACTATATCATCCTGCCAGTGGGCTTGAGGTTTCTGAAAGTGATGAAAGTTTTCTGTGGAATCCTGCAACATACATCCATCCAAACAAAAAGATACATATGTGTGAACATAAGGATATATATGTGTTTTATAAGTTTATGACAAAGATTCTGTTTCTGCTTGTTCCTCCCCTTTTTGACTCTGACACCAATGTTGTTAGCCAGATGTGCAAAAAGAGAGTTTGGCCTTAATTCTACCATCCCATTGGCCAGGCTCAATATCTTCCCCACCTATTTTCTACCCCAGTGCTTTGGCACAATGTGACATTTCAATAATGAATTATGATACCGTATCAAAATGCTTTTCATGTGCACTTTTGCTACTTACATAAAACAAGTTTATCCTTCGATCCCATCCAACACCTACGATGTACCTGGAAGAAGAGTTAGCAAACAAATGTTACATGTATATTTAGGGCTGCCATACATCCAGGCGGTTTTTTGCTGAATGTTCGGGAAAACCCGGATTTCTTTTTAAAAACTTTTTAAAAAGCACCCCCCCCCCCAGCTCAACTTTGTCCTGATTTTCACTTTTGGGAATATGACAACCCTACATATATAATTGGATCATATTCTAGAAATATCACAACCCAATTTGGTTAGGGTCTGTTTCAAGGCACAGGAACAGAGGACACTCCCTCAAACTAAGTCAGATCATTTGTCCATGCAGCTTAGTATTGTCTGCACTGACTGGCAGCAGCTTCCCAGGTTTTTTAGGCTGGGGTCTCTCCCAGCCTTACCTGGAGATGTTTGGGGTTGAACCTGGGACTTTCTGCATGCATTATATCCCCCCCCCCCATTATATTCCCCATGAAAAAGTCTGGTTCATAAATATTTTAACAAATAACTAAAAACTCAAATCAGAGGTTCTGCCACTAAGCTATGGCCTTTCGCCAAATTGGCAACATGAGATTCTAGAAGATGGATGTCCCTTTAGCCTCTGCTTGTCCAGTGTTAATGGAAACTTTTCCATTTGTCCAGCCTGAGGATGTGGACAGAATCTTTGAAAAGGTGAGAGCTACCAAACGTGTTGAAATATACTCGGAGTCGAGAGTGGATTACATGCTCTTTATTCAGCTCATAGTGGTGAGGAGGAATGGAAGTTACCCCAGAATGTCTGCTTTATATACATTATTTACACAATGGGCCCCACGTGATTGGCTAATTCCGGGATTCTCCTGTAGGCCAATCAGGTTGAGGATTCACTTCCACCCGGAGCTGGATTAGGTGGCTCCTGTAGACCAATCAGACTGCTGCATTCTGGACCCTATTGTTCTAGGACCAATCACACTACTGCATTTTGGATCTTATTCAACTCAGTACATAACACGTGTACTAAATCCTTGCCCTTCCTGGCTCTTAAAAAAGGGGGCAGTTTCTAATATCTCAGCTCCAGGGGTTTTTTTGGAGGAGACAGATGGATCTAGATCCATTTCAGGCCTGATTATGGGACTGAGATAGCTTTGGTCACCTTGGTGAATGATTTGTGCTGAGAATTGGATAGGGGGAGCATGATGGTTCTGCTGGACCTTTTGATATCAGTGACCATGGTATCCTTCTGGGATGGAAATGGAATTGGAAGTACTTTTTTTTTTTACAGTTGCATAGTATATACCCACTAGCAAGGTAAAGGTAAAGATACCCCTGACCGTTAGGTCCAGTCGTGACCGACTCTGGGGTTGCGGCGCTCATCTCGCTTTATTGGCCGAGGGAGCTGGCATACAGCTTCCAGCTCATGTGGCCAGCACGACTAAACCGCTTCTGGCGAACCAGAGCAGCGCACAGAAACACCGTTTACCTTCCCACCGGAGCGGTACCTATTTATCTACTTGCACTTTGACGTGCTTTCAAACTGCTAGGTGGGCAGGAGCTGGGACTGAGCAACGGGAGCTCACCCCGTCGCGGAACCAAGCCGCAAGGAATTCCACACACAAATATTGCAACAACTCTTTACCTGATCTGGTCTTTAGCAAGTAGGGAATGTGTCAGTGTGCATTCTGTCTGACAACTTCTGAGCAGGTCTCTCTAGGTATCCCCTTTATAAATGGCTTTTGATCTGCATGAATTAGCAGGTGACCACATTTGGCTCCATGCCATTCAAAGCATTACCAGCTAATCTCTACATATTAAACACCTGCTAAAGGCACCCAAGGTGTTAGTATTCTTTTATCCTGGCAGTACTATTGTATGTATTCATACGCGATCAAATGCCTTTGCAATCCAAAGGAAGCCCCATAGCTCAGTGTGACAGCATAGGCTCTGCATTGCAGAAGGCTGCACATTCGACCCTTAGCATTCCTTGCCTAAAAACTAAAAAGCATTTGAGGTAGCAGGAAAGTGGGAAAGGCCAACCCTGAAAGGCAGAGGAGCCACCATCAATGGTCTCATTCAGTATAAGGCGAAGAAGTCCTTTGTTATGCACTAAGCTTGGATCCTAGAACAATAAGCAAGTAGGATCCTTGAATGCAACAACTGATTGGCTTGCAAGAAAAGACCAATCAGGCTCCAGGAGGAAGTTAATCAGCCTATTAGGCTGGTAGGATAGTAGAATGCAACAATGGATTGGCTTGCAGGAAAAGACCAATCAGGCTCCAGGAGGGAAGCAGAATCAGCCAATCAGACGGGACTCATTGTGTAAATAATGTATATAAAAGCCAGAGGTTTGGCGGGCAATTCAATCACTGTCTTACAAGCTGCAATAAAGAGCATGAAATTACTACAGGACTCCGAGTATATTTCATCCTTACAGCAAGGATATTTTGTGGAACACTCATGGGGGGGGCACAATTTAGGTGACAAAGATACATGTCATATTCTCAGAATGCCATATGGAGAAGAGAAATGCACCTTAATATAAATAAATTAAGCACCTCTTCCCTAAGTTGTCACCCTTCAATGGCAATATCTGGTTATGGTCTGCATTGCTTACTTGTTTTTGTTGACTTCCACATAGGTGCAGTCACAGACTTCGTCACTTTTGTCTTCTGCAGGTAAGAAAAACACAGCAGCGTTGCAACATCCAAGTCGTATGAGTTTTCTACAGACGTAACATTTTTTTGGCCGTTTGCGTCAGCATGCTGCTTACCTCTTTTCAACGTGTGCAAGCAATGCCCATTATTGTAATTCCATACATTCAAACAACCATCTCGTCCTCCTGTGATTAGTCTAGAACGTGAATGAAATAAATGCATCGTTTATTCCACCTGCGTAGATACTTGTGTGCCAGGGGTGGGGACACACAGCTAAAATTTATATAGAGTGGGGGTCCCCCCCCCAAAAAAGGCATATTTAGAAACATACCTTCTTCTGCTAGGATCGAAGGCGAGGCAGGTTACCGCAGAACCACCATGAGCATTGCCAAATTCAAATAAGTGCTTTCCGCTATCAAAATCCCACACCTTGACCACCTTAAAAACACACACACACACATACATAGGAAAGCATCTGAATAAACACCATGGTCAGGATTCAATGGCCCACATTTGAAATAAGTAAAAATTAGTCCAGTTCTATGCATAGAGAGCAAACACAAAAAACTCAACTACATGTGTCAAAATGGAACAGCTACACATTGGGAAATACATGGAGTTGGTTCTATTTTACAGTATCGTTTCACTTACAGAACCCTCACAGCAGCTCACAACATGCCTGAACACTTCGTTGAACTTGCAGCACAAAACTGGCTTCTTATGGGAAGTAACCAAGTGAGGATCTGGAGGCAATCTTCCTTATGGAGAATAAAAAACAAAAGAAGTGAGGATCAAACTATCAATACAGCAGTAAGTACACCTGTATCGGGCTTGTCTGGATGGCAGACTCTCCAGAACTGATTTAGAATTGCAGTATGTGGGAAATGTGGGGAGGTTTTTTTCTTAATTAAGTCTTGCTGCTTAATGTTAAGTGAGAATCAGCCTGGGAAAAATCAGGTTCTGACACCTGTCCCTTATACAGCAAGGGAGGTGTGCATGCACACCTGATGTGAATATAGTTGAAGTTCAGGGGTGTGTCTGCTGAGCTAAATATCCTCATCTGGGGCTGGCAGGGGTGCTGTTGAGTACTTAAAGGGCTTGTAGCACTAGCCCATTATAAAAATTTGCATTAAGATTAGGGGTGGAAGGATCTGTCAATCCTTCTCTCCATTTTTCCAGTCCTAAACTCAGTGCTCCATATTTTGCAGTCCAACAACACCCCGGGATCTCGTCAAGATTATTATCAAAAAGAAAAATTTAAAAGGTTTGAATTAAACATGGAATTTAACATTTTGTGGCTTTGTAATGTTTTCATGTGGGACGCGGGTGGCGCTGTGGGTAAAACCTCAGTGCCTAGGACTTGCTGATCGTATGGTCGGCGGTTCGAATCCCCGCGGCGGGGTGAGCTCCCGTCGTTCGGTCCCAGCTCCTGCCCACCTAGCAGTTCGAAAGCACTCTTAAGTGCAAGTAGATAAATAGGGACCGCTTTATAGCGGGAAGGTAAATGGCGTTTCCGTGTGCTGCACTGGTGCTGGCTCGCCAGCTGCAGCTTCGTCATGCTGGCCACGTGACCCGGAAGTGTCTCCGGACAGCGCTGGCTCCTGGCCTCTTAAGCAAGATGAGCACGCAACCCTAGAGTCAGACACGACTGGCCCGTACGGGCAGGGGTACCTTTACCTAATGTTTTCATCTCTGTAAATTAACCCTTGTTGGCAGCAGTTTCTAGTATTCCATTCTCCATAAATACAGGGGTGTAGGAAGAGGGAAGCGGGGGGTGCGGTCTACCCCAGGGCGTCATCCCTGAGGGGGTGACAAAATGGCACGCCGCGGGGCACGGCACTTGCCGCGGGGCCTGGCCTGCAGTGTGCCCGAGGCACGCGGCTCTCCTGGGAGTGGCAGGGTGGCTCAGGGCTCCACACTGCCCGAAACAGCAGCGTAGGGCTTGTGTCTGCCAGGCGGACGCTGTGGGCAGCTCACCGTGCCACCCCCCTGGGCGGATCGCCGTGGCGCCCCCGTGGGCGGATCGTCCTGCCCCTGCCACTCCAGGTGCCAGAGCAGCTAGCTACACCCCTGCATAAATACAGATCTTATATGTTTAAGGGCCAGACTATAGTGGTGCCTCGGGTTAAGAACTTAATTCGTTCCAGAGCTCCGTTCTGTTCTTAACCTGAAACTGTTCTTAACCTGAAGCACCACTTTAGCTAATGGGGCCTCCTGCTGCCGCCACCACGCGATTTCTGTTCTCATCCTGAAGCAAAGTTCTTAAACCGAGGTACTATTTCTGGGTTAGTGGAGTCTGTAACCTGAAGCGTCTGTAACCTGAGGTAGCACTGTACTATGTGTTGTTCATCATGTGATTAAACAAATGTGAGTAATCATGCTGCTTTTCTTTTAGAGAAAAAGCAAACAGAGTTTTCCCAATTCAGAGAATGACCCCAATTTGGATGGGCCTCAAACTAGTTTCCTGGTGTCAAATTATTTTTTCCCCTGGCTACTCCCTCCCACCCCAAATTCATGGTTTCCTGCTAACATCTCCTGCTCTGGAGGGTGGGACTCAAACCAAAGGCTTCAAGTTGGAAGAAATGAGATTCCGACTAAACATTTGCAAAAACTTTGTGACAGTAAGCGCTGTTTAGCAGTGGAACAGACTCCCTCCGGAGGTGGTGGACTCTCCTTCCTTGGAGGTTTTTAAGCAGAGTTTGAATGGCCATCTGTAATGGATGCTTTAGCTGAGATTCCTGCATTGTGGGGGTTGGACTAGATGATCCTCAGGGTCCCTTCCAACCCTAAGATTCTATTATTCTATTATTCTAAGTCAAGCATGGGCTGATTTTCAGCAGCAAACTGGCAAGGGACCCCAATCCAGATTAGAAACACTTTCCAGATTGGGGACTCAATGGCAGTTTTTTCTCCAAAATAAACATATCCATGAACACGCATTTAAACACTTAGTTTGGCTTTAAGACCATGAGTTCTGGTCTGTTTGCTTTCTTCTTCTTCTTTTTACCGTAGTCTTAGATGGAGAATAGCCAGTGTATCCGTGGCAACGCAGAGCGATCTTACGCCTGGTATGTAGTGGCAAGCACTAATCTCTCCTTTAATTCCACTGTTTTTTGAACAGGCTGTGAATAAGCAAGTCTGGTCCTCAACATCCCAAATCTGCAAAAATAATAATTGAGACACGCTAAAGAGAAAGTACTGAAGACGTGACAAGTGTAACTCAGCGCATGCAAAAAACAGAGACAGACCTTCACTGTGTTGTCTGTTGACATGGAGAATATTTTATCCTCTTCAGATATGTGGACATAGAAGACAGGGGCCATGTGGCCTCTGAGCATGCCTGTTGGCCTTCTGCAATTGGACCAGAACATTAAAGACTGAGCGGCTTCAAACATATAATGAAACAAAAGAGATGGATTAACATTGGCACTACTGTACCTGAAACACATACGAATGAGGGAGAATTGTAGTACCAAGTGAGAAAGATGGATGAGCTAGCGCAGTGTGGCCACATCCACACCATACTTTTTTTAAAAAAAGAAATAAATATTTTTATTAAAGTTTTCTTGGTTTACACAGGTATGCACAATGTCTCTTTTTTCAAGTTATGTTTTCCATAGGTCAGTTTCATTTGTTGAGACATTAGGGTTACATTAGAAGAAGAAAAGAGTTTGGATTTGATATCCCGCTTTATCACCACCCTAAGGAGTCTCAAAGCGGCTAACATTCTCCTTTCCCTTCCTCCCCCACAACAAACACTCTGTGAGGTGAGTGGGGCTGAGAGACTTCAGAGAAGTGTGACTGGCCCAAGGTCACCCAGCAGCTGCATGTGGAGGAGCGGAGACATGAACCCGGTTCCCCAGATTACGAGACTACCGCTCTTAACCACCACACCACACTGGCTCTCTTAGGAATAAAGGGGGGGGGGGGAAGGTGGAGAACATCATACATTTTAAGTGTTCTTAAACCACCACCAAAAAAATAAAGAATAATGGGAACTGTAGTTTGTGAAGAGTGCTGAGAGTGGGTAGAACACTCACCAACTACAATTCTCAGGATTCTTTTTCAGGAAGCCCTGACTGTTGAGGTGGTATAAGAGAGCTTTGCATGTATCATGCGGGCATGACCTGTGATTATTTTGTTCTTGACTCTACCTGCCTCAGATTTTCATGCAATGTCAAGACACCAGTTGGATTCAATCACCATAACGGTCAATAACCCTCTGGCAGACAGGCCTGAATGTTGATACAAAGGTTCTGCCAGCATTAAACATTGAAAGCAGTATCATACTGCTTTAAAAAGTCATGGCTCCTCCTAACTCATCCTGTATAATAATAATAATAATAATAATAATAATAATAATAATAATTTATTATTTGTACCCCGCCCATCTGGCTGGGTTTCCCCAGCCACTCTGGGCGGCTTCCATAGAAACCAAAAACACACTAAAATATCACATATTAAAAACTTCCCTGAACAGGGCTGCCTTCAGATGTCTTCTGAATGTCAGGTAGTTATTTATCGCTTTGACATCTGATGGGAGGGCGTTCCACAGGGCGGGCACCACTACCGAGAAGGCCCTCTGCCTGGTTCCCTGTAGTTTTGCTTCTCGCAATGAGGGAACCGCCAGAAGGCCCACGGCGCTGGACCTCAGCGTCCGGGCAGAACGATGGGGGTGGAGACCGCTCCTTCAGGTATACTGGGCCGAGGCCGTTTAGGGCTTTAAAGGTCAACACCAGCACTTTGAATTGTGCTCGGAAACATACTGGGAGCCAATGTAGGTCTTTCAAGACATGTTATGTGGTCTCGGCGGCCGCCCCCAGTCACCAGTCTAGCTGCCGCATTCTGGATTAGTTGTAGTTTCTGAGTCACCTTCAAAGGTAGCCCCACGTAGAGCGCATTGCAGTAGTCCAAGCGGGAGATAACTAGAGCATGCACCACTCTGGCGAGACAGTCCGCGGGCAGGTAGGGTCTCAGCCTGCGTACCAGGTGGAGTTGGTAGACAGCTGCCCTGGATACAGAATTGACGTGCGCCTCCATGGACAGCTGTGAGTCCAAAATGACTCCCAGGCTGCGCACCTGGTCCTTCAGGGGCACAGTTACCCCATTCAGGACCAGGGAGTCCTCCACACCAGCCCGCCCCCTGTCCCCCAAAAACAGTACTTCTGTCTTGTCAGGATTCAACTTCAATCCATTAGCCGCCATCCATCCTCCGACCGCCTCCAGGCACTCACACAGGACCTTCACCGCCTTCACTGGTTCTGATTTGAAAGAGAGGTAGAGCTGGGTATCATCTGCATATTGATGGACACCCAGTCCAAACCCCCTGATGATCTCTCCCACCGGCTTCATATAGATGTTAAAAAGCATGGGGGAGAGGACGGAACCCTGAGGCACCCCACAAGTGAGGGCCCAGGGGTCTGAACACTCATCCCCCACCACCACTTTCTGAACACGGCCAAGGAGGAAGGAGCGAAACCACTGTATAAGAGTGCCCCCAGCTCCCAGCCCCTCTAGACGGTCCAGAAGGATGTTATGGTCAATTATATCAAAGGCCCCTGAGAGATCCAGCAGAACTAGGAAACAACTCTCACCTTTGTCCCTAGCTCGCCGGAGATCATCAACCAGCGCGACCAAGGCAGTTTCAGTCCCATGATGAGGCCTGAATCCCGATTGGAAGGGATCCAAATGGGCGATAGTTGGCCATACTGGCCGGGTCTAAAGATGGTTTTTTAAGAAGCAGTTTAATGACCGCCTCTTTCAGCGGATCTGGGAATGTTCCCTCATGGCGGGAAGCATTCACCACCCCGCAGAGCCCATCGCCCAGCCCTTCCCGGCTTGCTTTTATTAGCCAGGATGGGCAAGGATCAAGGAGACAGGTGGTTGGTTTCACGCGTCCAAGCAGCCTGTCCACATCCTCGGGGGTAACGGATTGAAATTGATTCCATGCAACTTGACCAGACAGAGCTCTAGCACTCTCCCGCCCCAGCCCTGCTCCCACGGTGGTGTCTAGTTCCTTCCGAATATGAGTGATTTTATCTGCAAAAAACTTTGCAAAATCGTTGCAGGAGATCTTGCGGTCTTTGCAAGGCCCTGGTGGTAAAGGTGGTTCCATTAAATTGCGAACCACCTGAAAGAGTCTCCTGCTACTATTTTCTGCAGATGCAATAGAGGTGGTGAAGAAAGTCTTCTTCGCCGTCGCTATCGCCACTTGGTAGGCTCGACGTTGAGCTCTAACCTGTGTCCGGTCAGATTCGGAGTGAGTTTTCTGCCACCGACGCTCTAGCCGTCTCAGCGATTGTTTCATCACCCTTAGCTCCGAAGAAAACCACGGGGCTGTCCGGGCTCCATGCAATAGTATAGTATAGTTTGTTAAGGGGTGCTGAGTGTTGCTAGGAGACCCCCTCACAGAGTTACAGTTCGCAGAGTGGTTTAACAATCCATCCCTCGTCCCAGGAAACTCTAGGATTCATTAAGAGTTTATTGATCTAGCTGTGGTTCATCTATGCAGTATTTCAGAAGACAAATCACAGCAATCTATTTGTTCTAAATGATAATAGTTTATAACTAATGGCACAAAGAGTTTAACCAAACCTTATAAGAACAGCTGCAGCAATGCAATAAAATCTTACCCAGGCATATAGGGATTCCACATCCGAATGATTCGATCCATCCCACCAGTTACAAGAAGGTTATTCTTTTTACTAAGTGCAAATGTTTTCACTCCTTTGTGGACTCGAAAAACAATCTGATCCCCCTCAGCTCTATGGGAGGGAGATCCTAGGACCGACTGTGCTTTCCTTGCCTTGGAATCTTTCCTGTGTTCTTTTATTTCCCTCATCTGTTGCTCAACATTGGTTGCTCCCACAACGCAACCTGTAGAAGGGCAAATGTTTCTGAATCAACCATCAGGCCTCAAGTAGACTTTGACACGACTGATAATACACAATAAACACTCTCACATTTTGGGATTGGAAAATGCAGACCATTTTAACATTTAAGAAAACAGGAGGGAGATTCTTGCAGTGCTTGAAGTTTTCCACATTCTAGGTAAAAGGAAAGAACATGTAAATATGATCTTCAGTGGTCACCACTGAACTCCACAGACTCTGAACTCTACAGGTCTGACAGATAAGACCATTTAGGCATCAAGAAATTGCTCTCAGGGAAAGATGATTTCACACACTGCTCAAATAGGCAGATAGTTATAGGACATGGGGTGTGTGGGGTCTGGTTGAAAAGCACTGGAGAGAAGAGAAATTGACTTCATAACGTAGCTGACAGTAGAAGACACAAAAGGCCTCAACATCCCATCATGTAATCTGCCCATCTGCCTACCTCCATTTTCTCACTTCCCAATACATCACAGCTACCTATTTATCTACTTGCACTTTGACGTGCTTTCGAACTGCTAGGTTGGCAGGAGCAGGGACCGAGCAACGGGAGCTCACCCCGTAGCGGGGATTCGAACCTCTAACCTTCTGATTGGCAAGTCCTAGGCTCTATGGTTTAACCCACAGCGCCACCCACGAATCTACCACAAGTAGAACCTGCCATTAGAAGTACATAAGCAGAGCCCTGTTGGATCTGTCTGCTCCAGCCAGTTAGGTAATTGGGGCCCTCAAAATGTGTATTACTTCTAAATTGGCAAGATGTCTGGATTTTTGTGATTTTCCCAAAAGAAGCTCAAACCTTTCCCTGTTGGTATATGCCACATGACTTTTAATTCTTTTTGATGAATTTATTGTTGTTTGCTTTATCTATATACTAGTGTGTTTGATATTATTGTGATTGAAATGCTCGTTGCTTTTCTAACACTACTGTGATTATTGTGAGCCGCTTTTGAGCTCAACAATTGAAAGGCAGAGTACAACTATTAAATCAGATCAAAAATCAAACCTCTGGAGGCCAGAGGTTCCTCATCCTGCTCTAAACTTTTCATCCTGACTGATCACATGGATGGTACTTGCAACGTGACTACAACACTGTAACATGGGAAGGAAAAGAAATTGTATATAAGCCAAGCAAATGGAAACATGTAAGAACAACTTCCTGGATTCAAAAGCAGAAATATAATTACCTATTACTATGGCTGTAGGCTCATGGCTTGAAGCAGAAATGACTGCTTTAATAGAATCATAGTATTTCAGCTAAAAAGACAGAAAACAATAATACATTATCAAAATGCTACAAAATATTGGTTAAATAATGTTGTGTTGTTAAGATTGTTTTATAATTGTATTTGGCCCAAATTTACAATGTTTACCTGAGTAACCCAGTCTCCATGAACTTTCCAACGGATGTAAGTGACATTAGGAGAAAGAGCTGCATTCTCAAGGCTAATATTTGGAAGGTTTTCCGATTTGGGCAGCTTTTTCCACGTTCTGAAACATGTTCAGAGAACATAATAACATTAAAGAAAAATAATTAAGCTTGTCCATGCTATCGGGTTCCTAATTTGGCCATTTATCGCCATAGGAAGCATCTGACCTTTGTTTTGTGATTTGCAAAATGTTGTGAGTTCGTTAGTGGAAGCTCTCAGAGCCCCAGCGCGTTCTGTTGTTTCAGAGTTCACCTCGTAGGTCCCTAACCTTTCTCATTTGTGGGCTCTAAAGCCAATTGCATCACCTTCATAATTGACTGAAGAGGACACTGCACAACTGGCTAGAGAGAGCCCTGAGTTCTTGCATGACCTTCCAATTAAGTACTGAAACACAGAGTCAAGTTATTTCCCTTTGTTAAGAAGAGTAGATGCTCCTCTTCCCCTTCTGTTCAGCTGGAAAATGTCCTCCTAGATGCCACCCTAACCTTTTGTTAGTTTTGTATTTCTATCTGCAGCAGAGCAGAGACAGGGAAGCAGTGAAATAATGCTCTTCTGCACTAGAGTTCAGTTGCCACATGGTCATGTGTATTGCAGAAGAGCTTAGGCCCTGTACAGCAAACCACCAATTTATACGGGGGTTACGTTCCAGGGATCATGCCTAAAGCCAAAATCGCATATACAGTGGTACTTGGTTTACAACTGTTCCGGAGGTCCGTTTGTAAACCAAAACAGGTTGTAACCCAAGGCACGCTTTCGCCAATGGGGCCTCCAAAAAAAATTTGTTCGTAATCCCCCCAAAAATGGGTTGTAATCCAAAAAAAGGTTGCAAACTGGGACACGCACTTCCGGGTTTGATGTGTTTGTAATCCAAAACGTATGCAAACCAAGACATATGCAAACCAAGGTACCACTGTAATCAAAACCCATTGGGTTCAATGGCATGTGGGATTGACAAAGTCATTTCCCCCAGAACCCTGCCCCCTTTCCACCCCCCTTTCATTCATTCATTCATCCATTCATTTTTTGCCAAATGCGTAAAGCTGAATGAGCACAAGTTGAATGTGTACTGCTTACTGTACCCAGAAAAGTTGGTTTCCAGAATCCAAACTTAATAGCTGCATCAGCCATGTTAAACAGCCCCCACTGTAGAAACACAGCAATAGTAGCTCCAAACCTCCCAAAATAATGGGGCCTCTTCTAGGAATTATTTTCTGTTTCCAGGTTTGTGGCTACTGTTGCTCAGGGAAGTTGGCAACTGGAAGCACACCTTTTGTGGAATGATTAACGAAATGTCTACTTTAATTCTCAACAGACACTTTCAAACACTTGCCTTAGGACCTCTCCCACAGAGCAGATGAGCAAGATATTGACACAGCCCTGCAATCACAAAGAAACATGCTGAAAACAAACTGCAGGAAGGTCACAATCGGGAGGCTTTCAGGCTTTTGAAGACAAAACCCCTGAGATTAATAGGATGAGTACGATTCTCTTGCAGCAGCTGTTCTTATTGATAGGGAATCTGTACCGATTGCCTGCTTTGCATGTAGTTATGAACGCAGGCATGGTTGCAAGGGAGATTTCCCATTAGAAAATTATGTACGGGAGGGATGTATGAGAGGGATCTCCCTTAGTCCAACCTTGCTTATCTGAAAGTCCTCTGCTTTGCCATACATACTGCACCTAGCCAGTACTGTACAACCTCTGGCATTCTCTTGCTATCTGTTGTACTTTCCCTACACATCTACTCCATAATCCAGGGAATTAAACAGCAGCTGTGGCAAGCTGGGTTCCCCACCCACTGAGTTTTAAGGCCTACAGTTTCCCTAGCAAGCATTTTACCCAATACACACCTGGTCATCTCCATAAAGAACCATGCATTCATCACGATCTGTGTAGCTGAATTGGAGGGGGGGGGGGGACAAAGAGGAAGAAAAATTAAGTATTGCTTAAAATCTGAGCCAAAATAATATTTTGGATTGCACAATAACTTCCAAGACAAACCTGAAGACATATCTAAAGGAGATTATGTTAACACCCAAGGTTTTAGCACAAACTATTGATTTTGCCAATGGGATGCGGGTGGCATTGTGGTCCAAACCACTGAGCCTCTTGGGCTTGCTGATCAGAAGGTCGGTGGTTCGAATCCCCGCGATTGGATGAGCTCCTGTTGCTCAGTCCCAGCTCCTGCCAACCTACCAGTTCGAAAGCACACCAGTGCAAGTAGATAAATAGGTACTGCTCTGGCAGGGAGGTAAACAGTGTTTCCGTGTGCTGCTCTGGTTTTGGTGTTCCATTGCGCCAGAAGCGGCTTAGTCATGCTGGCCACATGACCCGGAAAAACTGTCTGTGGACAAACGCTGGCTCCCTTGGCCTGTAAAGCGAGATGCGTGCCGCAACCCCAGAGTCGTGTGCGACTGGACTTAACTATCAGGGATCCTTTACCTTATTATTATTATTATTGATTTTGCCAGCTTGTCTCCACGCAGTGCACAGTTAACCAATTGTTATAAGAATTCTAAGGTCTCAAACATGAAATAAATCTTCAGAAGTTCATAAGTATATAAAACCATGGCACTCTCCCTTCCTGTGGTTTCCTGCAGTCATGCTTTATAGCATCAGCACTCAGGGCATTCATCATGAGAAATCAAAGCGGCATTTAATGTCATGGGGAAATTAAAATGACAACTTAACACAGGCTGGCATTCAGCCCAAGGAGACTCAGAACAGGTCCTGGGGCCTTGGTAGCTATTAGAGGCAGTGGCAGAGCTTCATGCTCCGGCACCGGGGGGCGGAGAGCAGGCAGGGGCAGGGCTGGCACACGTCCTGGGGGCGGGGCGCCCAGCACGGTTGAGGGAGCAGCTGCGATGGCACCCTGGGGGTCGCGCTGCCAGGGGAGGTGCGCTTCCCCCACACTCCTCTTCCTCCGCCAGTGACTAGAGGGTGTTGGGTCCTGATTCTGGGCCTGCTTGGGAGTTCCAAGTAAACCAGTCTGAGCTTGAAGAAGAGGATATAAGTGTAATAATAGATATAGCCACACATATAGAAGTATGCCATAATTATTAGAAGATAATTGACATAAGACCTGAATTTTGAGTGCCTTACCAGTAATCCACATTCAAAGGTATAGCTTCTAAACCACTAATTTGAAGGTAGGGTTCAAAGTTGGAGCTTTCATAGAGCTGAAGTTCGCGATCCCTGTCACAAAGTTGAAATATTATATATTTTACTATCATGGGTTGTATGAACTGGTTTCTCATAATAAGGAGGCAATTAGCATTTGAAGGAGGGATTTTCATTCTGAAAACAGTGTTGGGGAAAGGGTTCAAAACCTTCCCCCAAGTTGTGACCCTAACTGAGGGACCCTTGCAGCTTCTATTTGTTAACATTCAAAGAGACAAGAGATTCCATTACTGATCTCCAATATCCCATCAAGTTAGCCCCAAAGCCAATGCCCTGTCCGCTATGCCAACCCTGTAATGCTGGCCAAGATCCCAAACTGCTTTGTTTATGCAGCTTTCTCCAGTCAACCCCAAAGCTTTGGACAAAAAATATATTGGTAACTGGCTTTTATTTGAGTTTTTGCGCATAGGGCACTTACCCAGTTCCCAATATCAACTTATTATATGGTGTCATGACAGTGAAATCCATCAACCACTTAGATTTTCTGTAGGCTTTCTCCTTAAAAAAGAGAAAAGGCAAGAAGTTAAGTATTGCTTGCTAACTCCAAGGTATGGTCTGAAGGCACCTGAGGCCACCTTCTTGCTGAAGCAATGTAGATCTGGGTTTGGATGGGGGACTGCATTGGAGCCACACACAAGTATGCTGCCTTGGGTTCCATGATGAAAAACAGGCAGGATTTAAATGTAAGGGGTGAGGGTAGGGAAATAAGCAATCATTCCTGAATCATGAATACTGTGGCTCTCATATTTTCAAAGGAAAATTGAACTAAAAGTAGCTGAGTTACAGACAGTCCTGGGTAGAAGACAGGAGGACACAAACCTTTTATGTTAAGGAAGTTCAGGTGAATGAGGAGGAACTTTTAAAATGTAATCTTGCCAGAACTTAGGGCATATAAACCAAAATAAATAAGCAGGCCTTGTGCCAGTCACTGCCTCTCAGCATAACCCACCTCACAGGGCTTTTGTGAGGAATAAATGAGGAGAGGGAGAACCATGTTTGCCATTTTGAGGTCCTTGGAGAATGAATAAATAAGTAAAACCGGCCATCCCAGAACCTATGACATGAGAAAATGTGACATACAAACACCATCTTGCTTCGTATCAGCTTGAGCTGTGGTGACCAGAAGGAAATATGTCCGTCTTCTCGAGCTGTTATCAATGTGCTATCCAACAGCGAGCAAATTTTCAGCACAGGCTCTCCATGTGGGATCTCCTTTATGGTGGCAGGTAGTGCAAAAGAGACCGCTTTCAACCGGGCAGATGACTCATGTTGTTCAGCATATTCCAGCTGCATGTATGTGCAGAAGTCATGCTGGGGCGGAAAAAGGTGACAGTCATTGTCTCAGTGCTCAAGAGGCCAGATCCCATGCGTATGTACTTGAAAGTGAGTCCTGCTGTGTTCAATGGGACTTACTCCTAGGAACAATGCCATCATAAACACATCACTGCTAAAATGGAGCCAACTAATGTTGGTAATGTATGCATTGTGAAGTACCAACTAAGGGAGAAAGCAAGACCCTTGTTGTATCACTAAGAAGTTCAGTGTCCACACTTTAAGGATGAAACTTCACATTGATAATGCAATCTTATACATGTGTATGGTTGGAGGAGAAATTTGGGAGAACCAGCCCCTCCACCTGCCAAACCTTAACACCTCGTGCGGCAAGGGAAATCGTAGCATGCTTTAGCCTTTCTCAACCTTGGGGTCCTAATTGTGGTTGGACTACAACTCCCATCCCTAGCTAGCAGGACCAGTGGTTGGGGATGATGGGCATTGTAGTTCAGCAACATCTGGGGATGCAAGTGCCCTGTTTTATAGAGAAACACATTAACATCTTTGTTTCAGAGGCATATTCCGTGACTTGGTATCATCTTTTCACTCATTCCAATAAGCGTTGTACTCCTCATTCATAGTCACATCCTATTTTAAGCAATTAATTAATTATCGCTTACTGGGGTTTCCAATACACACTTACCCAACGAATTCTGCCAGTTGCAGAACAGTCAATTTTCATGAAAAGCTTTTCTATTTGTTCATCACTCTGTAGGAGCAAAGGATGTACACAACAACCTTCAACACACAAACGGTCAAGGTTACATGAGGTAGTTTCTAGCTTCAATCCAGCAAATATGAACTGCCCCAAATGGTGGCACCAACAAAGATTAAGGGCATGGAAGCCAGAGGCTAACAGTAGAATCCTGTGCATATCTACACTGATGCAAGCTACACTGACTTACTCCAGTGTGTAGAGCACTGGAGCCTAAATACAGGACAGAAAGTGCTCCCCTCCCCCTCTCCCCATTCCATCTCATCTATGGTATTAAGCCATTGCAGTATGGTTTTCAAACTGTGCTTTGCTTACTGCATTTTGTGATCCCATGCATTTCTTCAACGTGCGCTTGAAGTTTTCCACATCCAAATACTTATGTCCATTAATTTCTAAGTCCTGGAAGCAGATAAAGCAACAGGAAATATAGTGTGCTATTATAAGGCAGCAGACTTGCCAAGAGAGCCTCATTCTGGTACTATTTCTTTCTCCCTGGGCAGATCAAACTTGTGATCAAACCTGAATGCAAACATAAAGCACAATGTTTGCATTCATATCTCATGTCTTTGCCCAAAATTGAGTAGACACTCTCAGTGTATTGGGGTTCCTGGGGACCCTGTCCCTGAGCTGCTTTCGATGTCACAAGGCAGACCTGATTCACTTCTAGGTTTGCCGGTTTTTGATCCTGCTCTGTGGCTGTCACTTTAACAGCAGTTTGATGTTCAGTAATTAGCAAGTAATAACATTTCACGCCAGGTCATCATAATACAATTTGCCTGCTGATCGCTGCTTCTTTTATTAAAGGCACATAAGCAAGCCAAACAAAAACTCCTTATGCTTCTCACTCATTCAGAAGTGGCTATTAACAGACTTTGCTGAAAGCCTCTCTCTACTCCATGTCAAAGACACTTGTCAGTACTTTGCTCATAAAGAACCCTTAGAAGTCCATGAAACCAGAACTCCCAAGAGATGTTTGATGCATCTAACCCTAAGGATGTGATTGGACTTTAAGATGCATTGGACGTTAAGACCTGACTTAAGGTCCTACTTGAGAGGTTCCAGGAGGCATCTGGCTAGCCTCTGTGACAACAGGATGCTGGACTAGATGAGACTTTGACCTGCTCCAGGAGACTCTTATGTTCCACAGCACCTGGTTGACTACAGTGCATGGGGAAGAGAGGAGAGGACAAGGATATGGATGCAGGTGAGGGCTGGACACAGGGCCCACAAAGCCAGCTTGAGATATCTTTGCAAGCTAACATATCAGAACCATAGCTGTCAACTTTTCCCTTTTCTTGTGAGGAATCCTATTCGGAATAAGGGAATTTCCCTTAAAAAAAGGGAAATGTTGACAGCTATGATCAGAACTGATATTTATCTTGCATTGCATTACATCAGTAATTATTACATTGCTCTCTTGCAGGCACAAATCTCTTAACAAAATTCATGAACACACTTTCTCAATACTTTCTTACTCCAAACTTTCTGAGGCATAAATGCAAGTTAAATAGGTGTCCTTCTGTAATTGGTATGAGAGAACAGTTTGTTTCCAGTCAATATGTTAACAGCGAAACAATATACAGAGTGAAATGATATACATTATCAGTGAAATAATATACACTGATATGATTTCATTGGGATGGTCATACCTGAAAGGCCACATGTAGCTTTTGAAGCTGTTCCAGAGTTACTTGCTGCTCAATCTTGCCAAGACAAAAATAAAAATAAAAATGGAATAATTAAATGATGATGCACATGGGCCCCTTTTAGGACTTGGGAGGTGCTCATGGATTTAAGGTTACTTGAGGACACCTTTCAGTTCATTGCAACCTATGTTCCCGCAGACTTGCTCCTCCCCCCCCCCCAGTAAATCACTGTGACTCACCTGCCAGGAAGCTAGTGTAGCAGCTCCACCCCACCCAGTGAGCCACTTTGGCACACAGCCCAGTCCTCCAAAACCCCACTACCACTAGATGACGCCTTACATCATCCGCTACCTGAGGCAGCTGCCTCATTCTGCCTAATGATAGGACCAGACCCGGAGCATATGCTATCAGGATGCTGTGGGGGAAAAGGCTTCCCAATGCCAAGCGATTCCTACCTTGTCCATAATGTTTGCAAGTAGTTGGAACCATGGTGTATGAACCTCTGTCTCTTTGTTTCATGTTCCAGGTGGTTGTTGGGTGTGTGTCTGCAAAGTGGCTTTCAGTGGAGATTGCAATGTGTGCTGTGCGGTTCTAACTGACTCTATAGAGGGAACTGGTCTCTGACATCATGGAAAGCCAGCGAGCCCATTGTCATCCAACAAATTCAGAATCTCCTCGTCCTCTCATAGCATTTACCATTTTGAAAAGCCCTTCGGAGCCCAGCAAGAGAATTCACTATACCTTTCCTTTCCATTGGCTTCTGGATGAGTCAACGCGATGGTGAACGCTTTCGCTCTCCAGTATATTTTCCATGAGTCCAATGGAGTGACTCCTCTGCTGCCCTTTCAGCAGCTCCCTCAGCAGCCATTCTGGAAGCTGCTCTATCTCCTCCTCCCGAGCTTCTGAAAAACTGCTAAGGGAAACTGGAGACGCAGCTGGCAACCTGCGCCCTCCTAATGAAGTCTGCGCACGTCGAAACAGAAGGTCTGTTGTATCTGTCGTCTCTCTCAACTCATTTAGAATGCTGTCAGAGCACAAACACCAGAAGGCAGGCATGGACATTGCTATTATTATTATTAATGAACTAACTATCTCTTAATAATAAATTACCTATCATTAATTATTAGTTGCTGGCGGTAGCAGAAGTAACAGTAGAAACAACAGTAGATTGTTTCCAGACTGAGGTAACAGCTTCCTTTACAAGTTACAGCTTATGCACACGCACAATTCCTTTAAATTAAGGTTACCAGATTTGTTTCAGTGAATCCGGGGACACTTTTCAAGTTCAATGGATTTTGTATGGGGACTGAAGTGTAAATCCAGGGACTTTTCCCCGGGAAACAGGGACGTCTGGTAACCTTACTTTAAATCACATTTTTCACCTCAAAGAATTCTGGACACTGTAGTTTTTTTAAGCATTGTTGGGAATTGTAACTCTGTGAGGGGTAAAATAAACTGTGAGGCCCAGAAGTACTTGAGGGTGGAAATGTGCTTGAACGGTATACAGTGGTACCTCAGGTTAAGTACTTAATTTGTTCCGGAGGTCCGTTCTTAACCTGAAACTGTTCTTAACCTGAAGCACCACTTTAGCTAATGGGGCCTCCCACTGCTGCTGCGCTGCCGGAGCACGATTTCTGTTCTCATCCTGAAGCAAAGTTCTTAACCCAAGGTACTATTTCTGGGATAGCGGAGTCTGTAACCTGAAGCGTATGTAACCTGAAGCGTATGTAACCCGAGGTACCACTGTAGTGCGAACACAGGGACACAACTCTATCCATCTATAACCCTCACATTTTTCAGTTATCATGTGATTAAATGGGGAGGGGAGGGAAAGGGAGGGCATAACAAGGTGAAATGAATCACTCAGATTCTCAAAGCACCTGCACAATGGCACCGCAGAAAAGAGAAGACACATTAACATGTCTCAAATCTGGACATTTCCTATATTAAACCATACCTAGAGTGACTGGTTGGGCAATAGGATTGTAGGGGCAAGGTGGGTGAGTCATACAAATATTTCTGCTTATTGTCAGCCTCCGTAACATGTGCTGGAGAAGATTAAATGTAAATGGACAAGTCAACAACAAGCTGGTCTTGGCTGGTGTCCAATGGGGTTGGAAGTCTTAATGTCAGCTAAGCAGCGTCATTTAATACAACCCTAATTTCCTGGGTTGGGTACCATAAGAGACGGCCAACTTGGAAACTAGTGTATAGTGTTGTACGGCTGGCTGCCTTATGTGCAACTCTCCCAGAGACGAAAACAATAAATGCTAATCTATTTAAATTCACAAGGAGGCAGCATTGGACAAAGGCTAGGCGATAAATTGGGAGTGCTTCTAGAATGTGTAGTTTTAGAGCTACCTAGTCATTGATTTTCCACTATAAGCTACAAAAATAATTACAAGCGACTCTCCATCGTTCTATGAGCATGGCGCTATTTGTGTGCGAATATCCTGCTGTTATAACTATACTAGTGGGCGTAGCATAGTTGTGTGGCTACAGGAGTAAATGTGTGCCTAACCATGCCATTTTAGCAGTGTGCTTAAAAAAATGCTACGGACACTTATCCATTTGAAAACATTTGCAAAATTAAATAAAATTAAGTAGGTGAAAAAGTGTTTTGTTGCCATTTGTACCCCCCCCCCCAAAAAAATATGCTGCTAAAAGGATGCTGATGAGAAGGATAATAATGGGAGTGTGTCGAAGTGTTGCAATGGGGCGCAAATTACATGTCAAAACTATGCCTCTACAAAAACAAACAGAAAAGTAGTGGGCTACTATTCTGTTCCTACCTCCCAGAAAAGAATTGAGAAACAATGAAAGCAGCAGAGACACAGAGAGATTCAAACCGCATCAAATGCCCATAGCGAAATTAACACACCTTCTAAAATCTCCATCTCAGCATCTGTCTTGGAATTGAATTGATTTTATGCATGTGCTGCTGTTTTAAACTGTTTTTTTTTATAATTTTTATTTAAAAAATTTAGATATAAAACAGTTGCATATAGAAAACAGTCGTATAACACTCTTATAACTGGTTTATGAACACTCGATCCATGATGCTTGATGATTGCTGGCTCTTCTCTTAGCAATACTTCAAACCTTAATATAATCAAGAGGAAACGGGAACAGGATTTGTATTCCCCCCGCCCCATGCTTCTGTTAGGGAGGGTAGGACTGAAACCAATGGATTCAAGTTATAAGCAAGATTCTGAAATAAGAACTTTCTGACAGTAAGAGCTGTTAGACAGTGGAGCAGACTCCCATGAGAGGTGGTGGACTCTTCTTCCTTGGAGGTTTCTAAGCAGAGGTTGGATGGCCATCTGCCATTTATGATCTAGATGAGATGTCCGCATTGCAGGGGGTTGGACTAGATGACCCTCAAGGCCCCTTCCAACTCTACAATTCTAGGGTCTCTTTTGTTTGCAGGGTGTTGGGCTTGTGCTGGGCCCAGTGGGTAACCCATGAAATGCGGTCCAGGACTGGACCAGAATCTGAAGGTTCCGCTAGGAGTCAGTCCGACAGGGCCAAGGCAGGAAAACAGACAAGGACAGGTACAGGATCTCAGGCAGGATCTGGCATAGAGCAATGTTGTTCCCACAACCTGGGGCGGGGTCCAACAGCCATTTATCTTTGTCGGAGTAGCGGCCGGTCCTGATCCCCCGGTGACTCACCTCCCTGTTTTGCCCAAAGGCGAGCACTCCTCCTGCAAGTACTCAGGTCTCTCCTTCTCTCAGACCTCAGTCTCTGCAGCTCGGGAGACGTTGGTGGGTTACTAGACCCAGGGACCGCCTCAGCCTCCCCTGACCAACCGGTAGTGGAGCAGCTGTAAGTGATGGCCCAGCTGGAGGCAATGAGGTAATCCCCGCATCTGGAGCCAGGGCAGGCTCAGGCCCCTGACTCGGCCCAGCTGGGGTTTGTTGCAGGGGAACCTGTACAGACTGGGACTCTTCAGGATCAGGCCCCAGACTTGGTTCAGATGATGCCTGAGGCAAAGGATCCGGTGCGGACTGAGACTCCTCTGGTTCCGAGTCCGAGCCCAAGTCCCAGGCCATCACAGGGCTATGTGTTCCACAAAGTGCATTCCATGCCATGAATCTAATTGCATATAATTGGTAGTTTGACTAAGGAAATACTGTTCCTTTGCAATCACCCCCTCCCTCCCAAAATCGCTATTATTTATTTCTTTGATTTGTATATGGCAAAAGTTAAGCCTTGTTTTATCCTTCTTGTTCTAAGAAACCAAGTCAAGGAGCTCTCCTTCTCAGGCAGTACTGGTGTGTGAGAGCAGCTAATTATAATCCGTTGCACGTTCCCAAGCAAAGCAGACTGAGCAAACAAAACAAGCAAACAAACAAAAAAGGATTTTCGCAGCAAGAATGTGCACTAGTGATACAGAATTCACCAAGGCGATAGAATGTGAAGCGATCGTGTCTCAGGGAAGGAACTGTTCGCGTTAGGGTTTGAAAATTTTGACAATTTATAAGAAAGCAAAAGAACAGCATTTGGTTCCCTGACAACAAGCAAATAGCTTCCAAACAATACTGATCAGCACTGCAGTCACTCTTGGACTCAGTCTGCACCCAAACTCCTTTTATTATTATTTTTAAAAGCCGGTAATGTTTTTTTTAATTTATATGCATTGAGAGGTTTTTTTAACAAATCCTCCCCGCCCTCCCCCTCACCTCTTACCTGCTAAGTGTGGATGTTTCTAAGTGTCCTGAAGCAGAACTTGGCCTCACTTTTCTCCCCAAAGGCATTCTGGCACCAGAAATCATACCAGAACACCACCCTTCCCAGTGCCAGCAACTGAATCTCACAATGCCACTGCTGTTTCCACTCCTCTGAGGCAGCGGTGGGTGCCCACTTGTTCCTAAGATTGGAGCCTGCTGGTTAGAGCTTGTCTGTCCACAGTTACCACAGCTCAGGTTACTTAGCACCTCCTCCAAGTCCCACAGCATCACAGCTTGGGGATTATGCATTGCAGCTCCCTCAGGGCAGGGGTGTTGCTAGGTGCTTAAGAGTCTTGGGGAACATGTGCACATTTGTATACCCTTTGCTAATATATATACATTGAGGGGGAAATTAGTGGGGGGAGAGCAGCTGCAGCACTGTAAGTGACATGTAGAAGGGCCCTGAGCTGTGATTCTCAAAGGTGCCACCTGTACCACAATAAATGTCCCTCTACCTACCTGAGTACACTGGTACCTTGGGTTAAGAACTTTATTCTTCTGGAGGTCTGTTCTTAACCTGAAACTGTTCTTAACCTGAAGCACCACTTTAGCTAATGGGGCCTCCCGCTGCTGCTGCGCGATTTCTGTTCTCACCCTGAAGCAAAGTTCTTAACCTGAGGTAGTATTTCTGGGTTAGCAGAGTCTGTAACCTGAAGTGTCTGTAACCTGAAGAGTATGTAACCCAAGGTACCACTGTATCTAGTTCTGCCACCAAGCCTGATAAAAGCAAGTTCTGAGGCACTGTAGGAGTAGGACCTTAAGTCAGAGCATATTGTTTTGGCCGTTAAAGTTATGCTTTAAATGTATACGGTGTGTTAGGCAGCTTCGAGCTGTCCTTTAATGTCAAGCCAGAACTTGTATAAATTCAATATTTTAAATCCCATTTCCACCAGGTAGAACAGATTGGCATTCATTGCGGTTCTCTCCCCTCCATTTTATGTACACCACAACCTTGCTAAGTATAGGTTAGCCTAAGAGTGACAGGACAAGGTATCCCCACATCCTTTTGTTTTTATTTATTTATTTACATGCCACTTATAATCCAAAAGGCTTTGTCCCTGATGGCTTCAAACATCAATTTTGTGCAAGAGTTGCTAGTTCAGGAGGGAATATTCACTGATAATGTTTTTTAAATTATCAGGTACCTAGAACCCAGAAGCTGGGCCCATGCTATGATGGTGGAACATGGTATGGAATTTCTTAGATGTTAACGGTTCAGCTCCAAACATTGGCATACTCCGCTCAGCCCTGATTCTTACCCAGAATGAAAGCAAGGCAAATGGCTATTTAACCTGTTCTGATAGAAAACAGCTGTGAACTTACAGCAGGGAAGAAGGAACATCAAAAGAGAATTATGGCAGGAAGCAACATCTTCCTGCTTCTGACTCACCCCACAATTTCTTCTGGTGTTGAAAAACTGAAATGATGAGAGAGGGAGAAAAGCACATGACATTCACTTTTGCACAATCACTTCTTTGCCTGGTGAGGAACACCACGCAGTTTACAAAAAAAGGAGAGGAAGAATTTGCAAAACAGCCCTAAGAGAATCCAGAATGTCCTGTTCTGTATTATGTTATACAAAGCACAAGTCTTGGTTTTTAGATTTTTTTCATCTTCAATTAATAGCACCAGCCAGCAAATTCCATTATGATTCAGAGTGCTCCAGTTAGTACATTTCGCATTGTAAGTGAAATGTAAGAAAACCACAACTACCTCAATCTGAAGGCATGTGGCACATATTAAAAAACTAAAGAATTTGTGTAATAACCTCAGGAACAGAACTGGGTTATAGTGCTCCAGCAGCGGCTAGCACAGTGCTGTTTTTATTGGTCATAATCTGTGTTTTATCTATCAGTGCTTAATTGTTTTTTCTGAGAATGAAAATTATTTCAGGGGAGAGCTAAACTTGGCTCAGGCCTGTGCAGGCAGCCTGATAATAGGCAGCACTCCATCTGCCAGATATTTAGTCATCAAATCTCAAGGGAAAAATAGACGGAGAGAGAGAGAGAGAGATTAACAGTAGATAGCTGATAACAGCGTGTAAAGGTAGTTTGACTATGCTTGATAGTTGTGATACAGCAGAATACATATAGGACACACACACACACAGAGAGAGAGAGACACACTTCATAATAATTTAATGCACAATATTCCTGCCTCCTCCCTCAGCCAAAACCAACACACTGAAGCCATAATAAGACTTGAAAGTCATCATTTTACATCTGAATAACCGCACCTACTGCCCTGTAATCAGCCCTCCAAACAAGTCCTCATTTTGGTTGATGCATGCCATTTGCATTCTTGCCTTGGCGATATTTCTGCTATGACCTCTCATTGCCAACTGTAAATCATCAGCTATTTTTCTTGAATTGCACAGTCATCTCACTATGAACAATAAGTGTGTTACTTCTTTTTATGGTGTCAATTACTTTGCTGGTTAGCTTGTTGCTGAATTCTGAGCTAAGACCACAAGAAGAACCCTGCTCAGTCAGACCAAAGGACCGTCTAGTCCAGTGTAGTGGCCAGCCAGATGTCTGTGGGAAGCCCTATGAGACCTACTGCTTGTGTTTCACAGCAGCTGGTATTCCAAGTACCTGATTCTTGAGGTAGTGCACAGCCGCTATGACTGGTAGCCTTTTCATCAATGAATTGCTCCAAGCCCCTTTTCTCTGCATCAGACATAATTTTATACATGTATTATTGTTATTGATTGTATTTTCTATCTGCCCTTCATCAAACAGTCCCAGTGTGGGTTACAGGATATATAGATGCAATTAATACAGTAACAAACAACCAATCCCCAACACACACACACACACACACACACACACACACCCCCAATACATGGAGGACACAAATAAATTCTTCAGCTTTCAAAGGCCACAGTAAAGAGATGCATCTTCAGCCATTGACAGAAGCTGTAGAAATGATGCCAGATGCATCTCTGTGAGTAGGGAGTTCCACATTACTGGGGCCAACACCGAGAAGGCCCTCTCACAAGTCACGGCCCGCAGAAACTCTGAAAGTAGAGAAGCCACCAAGAGGGAGTCATTTAGGGCTTTAAACATTAGTGTAAGCATCTTGAAGTGGGTTTAGAGCTAATAGGCAACCAGTGTAGTTACTTTAGAAGTGTAGCATGGGTTCTCACAGTAGATAGCACTAGTTGTAGCTTTCAAATCATTTTGAAGAGCACATTGCAATAGTCTAATCTGGCAGTCTGAAGGGGGCCACAGATGGTGAACCAGCTGGACCTACAATAAGGCACTCCTAGCCATACAGGTTACCTGTGGCAAGAAGTACTTTTCAGGGACAAAAAAAATATGCAATAGATGTGTGGATGCAATTCATGTGTGGATTGCCGGGGGGGGGGAGTACTCAGTCTCCATTGATTCTGGAATAAAATAAAATGTTGCATGTACACAGCCTTGACAGATTTATTTGGGTTCTGTTCCTAAATTGATCAGTTTACAAAGCAGCAAACATAATTTATACATAACGAAATACAGACTCTTAATCTGACCAACATGGGAAGGTGTAACTTCAGAGGAATAAAACAGCTTTATGCTGAGGAAGGGAACTCAAGGAATTAAAACCAGGGCTATGATATTTAGCTGCCAATCTGTTAGAACAGGCACGTCCAACTCCCAAGAGACTGAGATCAACTGGCAGTGATCTACCCATTGTCATTAGAAGGAGGAGCGTGCGTGGGGTGTGCACGTGTGTGGAAAGGGAGGATTGCCCAGAGTTCCTGAGCTTGTTGATCTTTTTTTACCGTGGGCAGCGGGGGGGGGGGGGAACTAACCATTAACTACGACACTAACAAGAAGACTATAAAAGATCACCCTTTCAACACTACGTAGGGACAGAGCGAGGGGGGCAGGGGCGGGAACATTCATTATATATTGCTTTGAATCCCGCAATCAATAAGGATGCCGTGATCGACCGTAATCATCAACCGGTTAGACATTGCTGTGTTAGAAGATCATTCTTTTTCTACAACACATGTGCACATAATCTAAAAACAAAGGGAATACTTTGCCCTCAAAACTATTATTTTCACTCATTTCCAAATTTAATTGTTTAGTTCACTGACTAAAGGCAGCAAACCC
Source organism: Podarcis pityusensis (assembly GCF_964106645.2). Classification (NCBI taxonomy): domain Eukaryota; kingdom Metazoa; phylum Chordata; class Lepidosauria; order Squamata; family Lacertidae; genus Podarcis; species Podarcis pityusensis. The sequence goes on along the minus strand of NC_138027.1, from coordinate 27,171,831 downwards.
ATTACCCCTTTCCTGGGAGTAAATCTCACTGAACTCAATGGGACTTCCTTCTGTGTAGACATATAAAGGCTTGCACTGTAAAAATCCATGTAGTGTAAAACTCATATTATTAATTGACTTAAAGGTCATAGTCCCAATTAAAATGTCTGAGATCCAGAAACCAATATAATCTAGTAGAAGAGCAAAATTAAAGCTAGAATAAAAGTTCTCTTTTACTAATCTATTTTTTAAAAAGAAGATTATCGTAATTATTTTTTATTTAAATTGCAGTAGCATTATAACAAGGAAATGATAATAGGGTGGGGAAAATATTTGATTTGCAAATATATGGAATATGTAAGATCTTCTCTGATTGGAATGAAAGTTCCTGAATCCATACTATATTTCCAAGGTCAATGCAGTGGTAGCACTGCAGTCTTTACAATTTCAAAAGAAAACCTAAAGTATAAGAAAGTTTGATGTAGCTCTTCAAATGGTTTACTATAAAGAAAGACCACAAGGGTATTCAAGTGTAATTCAGCCTCCTAGAATATTGCTGAATTTTCTCCTAAAAGCTATTAGACACATTTGACTGGGTTTTCTTCCGGCTTCTTCGATGAGGAAGGCCTTTGGAATTTCTTGTCCCCGCTGACCCTTTCAAGGAAGTTCTGAAGGATGGTTTTTTCTGCACAAACAAGTGAAAGAAAATGTATCACTAAAGCTAGAATAACCAGACATATGCAACATCAATAATGATTTCACATTAGAACAGGAAATAGGTGGGATATCAAAGGGTCAAATCAGATATGACATTAACGTATCTTTGCTTTTTTGTATATGTTCTGCTTGTTTTACATTGGGCTTTTCTTTTTCAAGCAACTTGTTCCCTTGCTGGATCAGAAAGAGCTGACTGGACTGGACTCCAAAGGGTCAATGAATCTCCAGTTTTTCCACTGCCTTTTGGTACAGTATGTCAATGATTGTGTGGGATGGATCTTAGTGTACTGAAGGAAGCAACAGGAATTCTCCCTTATAATTAGTTTAAAGGAAGCCATTAATGTATAAGAGGTAGAATCTTCTTCCAGTGTGGCCCAGTCCCATGGTTGGACCCTTGTGTGGCACCTCACTGGTCTCCCTTGGAACTTGCTGGGCTTGCAACTGTTTGCTTTCTCTACTTTGCTGGGCATAGCTATGGGCCAAAAGCAGCTGGGGGGCAGGGGCGGGCAAAAATTGAGATAGTTGGGCAAAGGCACTGATCCTCCCTCCACTTTCCCCAATGTTCCAGTCTTTGAGTTTCTGAGCTCTCTTGCCCATTCACAGTCACTCGCTTTTATTTACACTTCACCCATTCACTTGCGCATCCATTTGCTCACTGACTTACTTACCGGGATACCTGTAAAAATTGTTTCGTGTTTATATTTTGTAATTCTGCAGCTTTGCTCAGAAAAGTGGCCTATAAATAGCACACACACACACATTCACTAATTCACTCACTCAACCAGTCATTCCCCCATCCACTCATTCACTTGCCCGCTTTTGGTTAGCTAGGGCTTTTGGGTGGTTAAACTATTGGTGACGGCAGAAGTGTCCACCTGTCTAGGCCCTCCAGTGTGCCAGCCCACCAGCTACCTAGGGCATCTAGTCATCTGTTACACCAGGAGAACGTAAAAGCAACACACCAACTACCTGGAAGCAGTAAGTAGCTCAAGTAGTAGCTGAGCTCATTGAGATAAATCTTAGGCATCAAAACCCCGTAGGCCAGTCATGTGCACATTAGATGCAAAGACAAACTTAATGCTGTGTCCAGTTTGTCCCAAACTCTGTCTAGTCAGCCTGTAACAAAATCAATCCTTCTAACCAGAAATACTTTTGTCATACAGACCAGGGGGAGACAGATGTCTAGGCTCATGCAAGTTTGTTTTCCTCTCCCTACAGGAACTCAGAGGTTCATCAGGTGCAAGCATACCCTTAGAATTAAATAATGTTGTGATGAGGAAATTGTTCCAAGTATCAGAACTGAAACTGATCTCATAGTGCTTCCACACACAAATCCACTCTTTGTTACCACCCCACAGCTATTTTCTTTATTTCAGCCACATAATTAGGGGGGGCAGGGAGTCATTTTGTTGCTGTCACTGTTAAACAAGTGGGAGTCAGAAATCCTTGCCAATGTACTGGGAGTCATCCAGAGATTGCCCATAGATCCTGGCCTACCGTCTCCCCACCCCTGATATAAACTGGAGGGTTGATGTTAGGGATTGGCATAATCAGGCACCTGTCTAGACCAGTGCTATTTTTCTAGAAAAAGGGGTGCTGGAACTCACTATGAAGGCCTCCCTTGTTCTTCTTCTTCTATTATTATTATTATTATTATTATTATTATTATTACTATTACTACTACTACTACTACTACTACTATTACTATTATTACTTATTGAATTTATATACTGCCTTTTACCCAGGGGTCTCAGGGTGCTTCACAGAATAAAACCAAGATATAAAACCACAAGATACCTAATAAAAATAAAAACAACAACCCAATAGCCCCCCACAAAGAACACATTTTAAAAGGGCATAGGCTGTAAATTGGATCAACCAAAGGCCTGGTTAAAAAGGAACGTTTTTGCCTGGCGCCTAAAAGTGTATAATGAGGGCACCAGGCAAACTTCCCTGGGGAGAGGATTCCACAGACAGGAAGCCACTGCAGAGAAGGCCCATTCTCGTGTTGCCACCCTCCGAACCTCTGAATTGGTAATGGCACCCACCTGAGAAGTGCCAGAACTGAGTTTCAGCTGAAAAAAAGCCCTGGTCTAGGCCCATGCCCACTACCAATCCCTAGAGCCTCCTGTCCTGACCCTTCCTCTGGTTTCTGCTGTAAACAAGACTATGTTTCCTGTGAGTCCGACTAGGCAGTGAGATATATTTTTCTGTGATAAATGAGGTGAGTGAGCCTTTAGCGGGCTCACTTGTAAAATTATGCCCAAGCATATGCACCCTGAGCCGCTCTACAGTTTCTCCTTCCTTGTTACTCCTCAGGTCCTGCCACACACACAGCCTGCTATGAGGCAGTGTGATAATCCGGTTTTCTCCAAATGGCCGAAGGATGTGACAAATGAAGGGGATGGTCAGTCATAGGACCAGAGGAGGACCAGGGCAGGAGGCAGCAGTTGTGAAAATCATTGCATCAGCTATTGGGCATTACCTATATTTTTCAGAGGAAATCCTTCTGGGCTTCCTATAGGAAATACCTGGAAAATAAAAAATAGGCTAGGAATATGTTGTTGTTTTTCCTTGACAGAGGGTCTGTGCCTTTGGCGGCTGCATGAGAAGCAGAAATTCAAAAGGTGCAGCTTTCCACCTGTTACTGCAGGGATGAGGAACCTGTGGCCCTCCCAGTGTTGCTGGACTACAACTCCCAGAATCCCTAGCACATTGGCCATGCTGGCTGGAGCTGATGGGAGTTGGAGTGCCATAGGTTCCCTTATCCCTGTGTTACTGCGGCTCCATCTGGAGGAAAATGGAGCCTGCTGAATCTCTGCCATGCACAGAGCCTCTTTCAAGAAAAAAAGAATATATGGCAATCATCACAGAGCAAAGGAAAAGAGAAAGAGCACTGCCCTGTAACCCTTCAGAGAGAAAGCCCCAGAAAAACCCTACAAAGCGGGAGGGAAGGTGGAGAAAATAACTCACTGGCTTCGTATATAGTCACCAAAACAGCACAGATAATTCGGCCATCACATCAAACTTAATAGGAGGAAACAAAGATGCCTGGTGTGCTTCTGTCACTAAGTAGACCTGGATCTAGTCAGCCACCTAGATGGGAACAGCTAGGATATCATTCTAGTGATGCATCATCCAATATCCCAAATATGATTCAGTTCTCTGAGTGCCATTACTTTTGTAGCCAAAATGACAATAGTCATGCACAACATGGAGGTATCAGCAAACCAGGGGTAACCTTGAGGTTTTTAGAGAGAGAGAAATGGAGAAGAAGACCCCTCCCCTTCAAACAGCCCAATGAGGGCTGAGCATACTCAGGGCCCACAGAATGCTTTCTGCCGGATGAGTTAAAAAAGAAACCCCGAAAGCTGGGAGGAAAGGGGAATGGAACAGAGAGATGGGGGAAAGGTAGAAGAGGAGACACATAGATATAAAGACACATGCACTTGCTCTCTTGGTAGTAGCCAGCCACTGCCCATTCTCTCTCAGCAGCCAGCAAACAAATGCTATCTTGGGCTGCATATGCAACATACATTTAAAGCACATGACTCCCCCGAAGAATCCTGGGACTGTAGTTTCTTAAGGGTGCTGGGAATTGTAGCCCGGTGGGAGGTAAACTACGGTTCCTAGGATTCTTTGGGGCGAGCCACATACTTGAAATGTCTGGTGTGTATGCAGCCTTGCTCTCCCCCATGGCTCCTGCTCATTCATTGACTCTTGCATCAGCCAGCACCTGCCCGTTCACTTGCTCACTCACTCACTAGTCAGCAAGCCACCCATTCATGTATTCATTCACCAGTAGGCTCTCTGTTGTTCCGCCTCTCACAAGCCATTCACTTGTTCTCTCGCCAGCAACCTGCCTACCAGTTCACTTGTTCTCTTGGCAGCTGCCACTCACTCGTTTACTCGGAGTAGGGAAAGCTTTGAAGGCTCCCCTCTCCAAACATACACATACACACAACTTTTTCTTTCAAGACCCCCAACTTGTCCTCATTCTTTCCCATCTTCAGTCAAAAACATGCACAGCCAAAACAATATCACAAACAGAAAGATATATCAGCAAACTCAGAGGAACCTAGAGGTCAGCAGAAGTAGGAAAGATCTTTAGGGGGAAAGCCCAGGGGGGAGTAGAAAATAAAACCAAACATCCCGATGAAGACTGAGAAATGTTCAGTTGCATTTGAGTGCCGACTGACAGTTTAAGGGTGGGACCACAGGAGGGAGAATGGAGTATCCTGGAAAAGGAAGATGGAGGAAGAGACACATAGATTTAAAAAGTAAGGAGAGAATTATCACATTATCTGGATATGTCATGTCCTGCTTTGCATTGAGCATGACCTCGTGGATGGAAGTGAGAACTGCCCATAGACATCAATGGACAAATCTAAATTCTTAATGTAGTTGGATTTGGGCACCAGTACCCCACCCACCCTAAAAAACCCCCAAAAGGTAGCAGTAGCAGCAAAGAGAAAAGCTCCTGCTGTTTTAACTCAGTTAATATTTCAGGTGAAACATGCATTTAAAAAAATAACCAGCTAATGCAAATTCCAAAGCAAATGATGTCAATTGTCCCGATACTGGAAGTTGGAGAGGCTGTGCTTGGGACAAGGCAGTTTATGACAGCTTTGCAGTGTAGATCCCACTAAACACTGCAAGTGGTTTACAACTCTGGAGTGTTGTCCAGATGTATTAGACCACTACTGCAGTTGGGAATTAGGCAGAGGCTGTGTGTAATATACAACAACCCTGCAATGTTAATCCACTGTTTTTATCCCCACATTGCATGTTGGGCTGAGGAAGTAGCCTGCAACAGCATTGTGTTATGTTATATATCCCTATTACAAGTTGGAGGGCTGTGCTGAGAGAGTAGAGTTGGCTTCCTCCAGTGAGAAATCCCCTCTTAGGTCAATCTACTTAATTTCCCTCTCATACTTCCTCCCAGGTCAATTCAAGTACTCAATAGCATGCAGGAGCCTTATGCTCTACTGACTGCCATGCAAACTGGGGACCCCTGGAAATATTAGAAAACCAAAATTGTGGACATGGACCCAAATTACAGCAGAGACTCCTGTCTTTCATGCTAACTTTTAGGGGAGTTTTCTACCTGCTCAGCCATGGATGGCTACACACATCCAAGATAAACTGCAACATTTTGTTGCAGAAGCCACTTGCATCATTTTAATCTCCTGGACATAGGGCAGGAGATAAATATTATGACTAATTTGATCATGTACATTGTTCAAACTATCCTGGTCCTACAATCTTCCCTGCAGACAAACACAGGCACAGAATCTATAGTAGTTGAAACTGCATGTTTTAAGTCTCAAAACTGTCAAGTAATTCATTTGGCTGAGCAAACAGAATCAGATCAGCTCTACAAATGGAAAAATGAGAACACTTAGAAGATTTTGTCATTCAGGAAGTCTTCGCTGCTTTTGGCTCCCCCAATGCCTATTACACAGTTTATTATCCTCCACCCCCACCTACCTGGATGAGGAGCTCTGTCCACATATGCTTTAATTTCTTCTGGGTCTAAAGAATTCAAAACAGACAGGATCTCATTATAATCTTTCCCAAAATCTCTTTGGTATGTGGTCAGATGTTTGGTATGTTCATGATTCCAGATCTGAGCAAAAGATACTGAAGGAACTGTGAAGAGAAGCCAAAAAGAGAGAAGTGAAACCATGAAATAAAGAAACCACACCACTGTTCCCCCGCCCCTTCCTCTGGAATGCTCTGGCTTTCCAATTCCAAGTTTTGTCATAATAAAGACAAAGGATGCCTCTCAGGTGGTCTGCTGTTCAGGAGTACCCACAACGGTGGAGCATGATTCTGATGGACTTTCCCCTTATAGATCAATAACTCATATGCTGTGATTTCTACTGATGGAACTCATACGTGAATGTAGCCAATGACACCTTTGCCTATAACAAGCACTAATGTAAATAAAATCACAAATCAATATGCAGGACCTAACATTTCACAAAGGCAGGGACTTAGTTAATAATGATCTACAATTTCCAAAGCACATGTACTTTTCCAGATGTGCACTTGTTTTTCAATTATATGGAGTCTAGAATTCTTTCTGTGAGATAGTACTTGGTTTGCCTTTTTCAGGCATTCAAACAGCACATAATTGATAGCTGTGAAAGTACAACTTCCCTATAATAACATGTAATAATTATTAGCCCTTTGTGAAACGTAGTCAACACATTCTCTATTCAATATTGCCTGCAATGCTGAATTAGGGGATATAAAGAAGCAGCTATATTTTCTTTTCCTCTTTTTAGGCAAGGACAATACTGGAGTGGGAAGGAACCTATTTTAGGTTATATGGTGGATTGGGTTTCTCTTGTTAACTGTAATGATTACCGTATTTTTCGCTCTATAAGACGCACATTTTCCCTCCTAAAAAGGGGAAATGTGTGTGCGTCTTATGGAGTGAATGCAGGCTGCGCAGCAATCCCAGAAGCCAGACCTGCAAGAGGGATCACTGCGCAGCGATCCCTCTTGCTGTTCTGGCTTCTGGCTTAGCTGCACGAAGCGTCTTCAGGGCAGGGGGAGCCTTCATCCTGCGCAGTGATCCCTCTTGCTGTTCTGGCTTCGGGGATTCAGAATATTTTTTTTCTTGTTCTCCTCCTCCAAAAACTAGGTGCGTCTTATGGTCTGGTGCGTCTTATAGAGTGAAAAATACGGTAATTATGCTGATGTAAGCCACCTTGGATATTTTTCTTGGAAATACCCTTTAAAAATAAAATTAAAATTAAAACGTTCTTTAAAAATAAAGCAATGATAGAATAATTTAGTGGCGAGTTTCCTTCAAGCTAACCACATGTGTCGCCTTGTCCCTGTGACTGAGGGGGCCCAGGGCTGCATGATGTCAGCGCCCCCAGCGGTGTGCAGACGTCGTCCATGCATGCCATGGGGCATGCTGACATGCGTGTGCACGCCCCATGGTGTGCATACATGGCCGTTGGAAAAGTTTGCAGGGCCTGGCCCTCTGATTTGAAATTTTGGGAGGGACCTTGGCCCCCACTGCCCCCCATACTTGGTGCCGTGGTTTCATTGTGGTGGATGTCAAGACCGTTGCCTATTCCATAGTAAGAGCAATTCTCCTATGCAACCTACTGGGTCTAAGTGGCTCTTGGGAGAATAAATCCTCTTTCTCTCATTTTCTTTGGAAACCTCAGCATCACTGCTCAAATATGTAAACAAAGCTAACCTTGAAAGTATTATCTGCCTACATTTGCAAGAAAATGGGGTTCAGTGAACCAAATTCTAAAACTGGGCTTCAAACCCAGAGTTTCATCTATTTTATTGCACCCAAAAATATCCTTACCAGCGCCTTTCACTGGAATATGGCGCTTCGCATTACATCCATATTTCCAAGTATAGTCCCTTAAATCTGGATTATTGACTTGGGGCTGGTAATTATGCCTGAATTCAGTATCTGGTGGCTTGGGGACTAACATTTTCCAGTCTGAAGGAGCAGGAACACCATCTCTTGGAGCACCTGAAATGAAAAAGTAGCGATGCGGCAAATGTAAAGAGCAAATAAATTTCTTTTTATAAAAAATGTGGAGGAGAAATCACGCAAAAAGCAAATGACAGAAAGCCAGTTAAGCTGCAGTCCTATACACACTTTCATGGGAATTAAGTCCCATGGAACTTAATGAGGCTTACTTCTTAAAAAGTTGGAAGGGACCCCAAGGGCTCATCTAGTCCAACCCTCTGCAATGCATGAATCTTGACTAAAGCATCCATGACAGATGGCCATCCAACCTCTGCTTAAAAACTTCCAAGGAAGGAGAGTCCATAACCTTCCAAGGGATTCTGTTACACAGTTAGTTCTTCCTAATGTTGAGTCAAAATCTCTTTTCTTGTAACTTGAAGCCATTGGTTCAAGTCCTACCCTCCAGAACATAAGACAAGCTTGTTCCATTTCCCATGTGACAGCCCTTCAGATATTTGAAGGTGGCGATCATATCTCCTCTCAATCTCCTCTTTTCCAGGCTAAACATACCCAGTTCTTTCAGCCATTCCTCATAAAGCTTGGTTTCCAGTCATCATGGACATATGCATATGATTTCTTTACCAAACATGAGATTCTTAATCTCAGGATCATGTGTTCAAGCCCCACATTAGGCAAAAGATTCCAGCACTGCAGGGTGTTGTGATCCCTTCCAACTCTACAATTGCATGATTCTTTGATTCTAGGACATACAGAATCTAAGTTAAATGCTATCTTCCATGCCAGACTGGAGATGTTTCTGACTGAAACATGCCTCTTTGGCCTTCAACTATAGATGCAGCCGTAAACCTCAACTTGACCTCAATAATAACATTGTCAAAGAAGGAAGGGAAGCCAAAGTCCTCACCTGGTTGTATTCCTAAATAATCTCTTGCGTAAGCTGTTTTATACTGTTTTTTTAATACATCCTCGATCTCTTGCTTACTAATAGGTTTCGTCCAAGGTGAATAACTTTCTATAGATATTGGTGTTTCCTCTCGAGGCATTTGCCAAATCAGGAACCGCTAACAATGTAGAAAGTGGGGAGGGGGAGGAGAGAGACTGAATATGAAAATGCTGATTAAAAATGCATTTCATATAAACCGGTCTTCTACTTTATTATGCTCTGTTGTTCAATAATCATTTTTCCTCTTTCTAAGGAAAATACCTATAAACATGTCAGATTAAACCACAGTTAAGAGCAAACTGTGGTTTAATAACCACAGTGAATAAGCAAAGTGCTCAGAAGTTCTCGCTGAGTTCCTCCTTGGGCAACCATCGGCCCATTTAGTTTTAGTGCGGAACATAGAAGCTAGATTGTTAACTGAAACAAGAAACTATGAACATATAATGCTGGTCCTGGCACAACCACACTGGTTGCCAATTAGTTTCTGGGCCCAATTCAAAGTGTTGGTTTTGAGCTTTAAAGCCTTAGACGGCTTTAAAGGACCACCTTTCCTCATAGGTACCCACCCAGACCCAGAGATTGCCATCTGAGTCCTCTGTAAACACCACCTTCAAGGAAGGTCTAGAGAGCAGTGACAAGTCTTCTCTGCAGTAGCTCCCCATTTATGATGGAATGCTCTCCCCAAGGAGACCTGCCTGAGCCAACCATGTGATTATTTCAGTGCTAGGCAAATATGTTTTTTCCCCCTGCAACAATGATATATCACACTGACTGGGAGCAGCTCTTCAAGGTTTCAGATAGGATTCTTTCCCAGTCCTACCTCAAGTTCTTGGGGGTTGAATCAGGACCTTCTGCATGCAATGCACGTGCTCTGCTATTGAGCTACAACCCTATGCTTTGTGCATGACTGTCCCAAATTCTGCTGAGGCCAAACTAGATGTGACAATGGGTTCCTGTGTGCTTGGCTTTTGTTTACTAAATCTCAGGCACTGCAACCCCCTCAGCCCAACCCAGAGTAGGATTGCGGCTTGGGAAAAGAACAGATCTAACCTTTTGCCTTGACAGTCTTTTAAATCCAGATTGAATTCCCCACAGCTGCTACCTGCCCCAGAAGCAAAGTGGCTATTAGCATGTTTACTTGGCATCTCATTCAACTCAAGTGAAACTTGCTTCTGAGTAAACACGCATAGAGTTGGGCTGCATGTTTCTGGTTGCTAAGTCTTTCCTTTCCCCTGACAATCCTCTTTGATGATTTGGTGTTTCCAAAATCAGATATCCTCCAATAGGTCATTTCATATAAAAGTAAAATGCAAAGCACATGTAAAAGCTTGGGTACAACAGGTGCATTCCTTACTTCTCCAGGCTGAGGATTGTTTCTCCTTGCAGAGCCAGCCCTTATAGGTTCAGTCTTGGAATAAGGCTTCCAACAGAACTCATCTCTGTAGTTATTCCTTCCAGTAGGCTCATCTACTTGAAAGGGAATGACATGCCCTTTGCCTGCTCTGGCACTGCAAGAAACAATTGAGATGTTCATGAAATACAGTCATGGCTGCTACCTTTCAACTGCTCCTGTTTTAAGTACAGTACAGTGGACGCTCGGGTTGCGAACGTGATCCATTCATCTGTGTGTCTGTGCATGCGCGGGTTGCGATTCGGCGCTTCTGCGCATGCACAAAGCACAATTTAGCACTTCTGTGCATGCACGACCACTGAAACCCGGAAGTAACCCGTTTCAGTTCTTCCAGGTTTCGGCGGTGCATAACCCGAAAAAACACAACCTGAAATGTCTGTAACCCGAGGTATGACTGTACTTAAGAACTGTCTGATTCTAGTTGGATCATCTAGCTGAGTACAGTGGTACCTCTGGTTGCAAATGGGATCCGTTCCGTAGCCCCGTTCCCAACATGAGCAGAATGCAACCCGCGTCTGTGCATGCGCAGGTCATGATTCACTGCTTCTGTGCATGCGCACGACGTCATTTTGAGCGTCTGCGCATGCGCGAACAGCAAAACCTGGAAGTAACCTGTTCCGTTACTTCCGGGTCGCCGCAGGATGTATCCTGAAAGAACGTACCCTGAACCAAACATAACAAGAGTTGACTGTATTGTCTTCACCAGGGGTGGAGGAAGGGGGATGCGGTGGGGACGGGCCACCCCGGGTGTCACTACTGAGGGGGGTGACAAAATGCTGGGCGGCACTCACCACGTGGCCTGCAGAGTGCCCGAGCCACACATCTCTCCTAGGTCCACCCGCCTCCTCTCCCTCAGCTGTAGAGCGGCTGAGGAGGCAGGCAGACTCCTCGGAGGCCCCGCAGAGCATCCTGCCCAAGCTGGCCCCCGCCCCTGGGCACAGGGCACATGTGCTGCCTCAGGCGCCTGATCGGCTTGCTCCATCACTGATCTTCACACAAAATTGGCAGCAGATCACCAGGGTTTCAGATGTGGGTCATTTCCAGCCCTACTTGACTTGAACCTGGGACCGACTGCATGCAGAACATATGCTCTGCCACTGTGCTGAGGCCTTCCCTCCATTGGGAACCAGAGACAAGGGAGAGGTGGAAAAGAGACCATAGCTCAGTGATCGAGAACATACGCTTTGCATGCAGAAGGTTCCAGATTCAGTTATTGGAATCTCCAGTTTAAGGATCAGAGTATGTTAAAGACTTGCACCTGCCACACTGGAGAGCTGCTGCCAGTCAGAGTAGACAATTGGACATTTCAGAGAGGAATGTTTTAAAGGAAGGAACTGTGAATGGAAGGAAAGGGAGGAGTGAGAGCAAAATTTGCTAGCTGTGATGGTTTCATAAGATGGGTGGGGGAGTTGGTCTTCCAGATGTTGCTTGACTACAAGTCCCATCATCCCTAACCATTGGCTATGCTGGCTGGGGTTGTTGGCTACATCTGGAGGGCCAGCTCTGCTCTGCCAGCTTCTTGTGCTATTTTTGGTGGCATATTGCATGTGGCAAGGCAACCTCTAGAAGACAGCAGGAGCTCCCACCTGCCAAATGTCTCTACATGGACATTAAAAGTGCACAGAGCCCCTCCAGCCCAGAATTTCACAGCCTTAAACAACATTTGTATTCCAGACCCAAAAGGTAACAGGGGTTCAATTTCTAGTTGTATTCAGGGCAGAGCGTTCTATATAGTCTCCAAAGTGAAGCATTTTAAATATTATTTCCACATGATAGTTATAGGGCCAAACTACTTGTTACTTTACACAATCTTTTATCTTCACTTTCCTTTTCTAGTGGTGCTAATCAGATACAGCATGGGGAAGGTAATGTTTTAAGATACATGCTAATATAAGGAGCCAAACAGCAAAGGCTTTTGAAAAAATGCTTGAATGGTTTGAATAAGTTAAATCGGTATCATCTTACCAATCTGCACCAGGATCTGTTGCAGGATTAAAGACAAAATCGTGTCTCATTGTCGTTTCATAAGGATCCCACTTTAGTCTGCCTACTAAAAACAGCAACTGTAAGTGCTATAAATTCTAAACACTTACTAGTGTAATTTCTTTTTATTAATCAGTAATGAGAAAAACAGTGGGTGAACTATTTCCCCAAAAACTATTTGAAGTGTCTTGGCACCAATGGGAGCTTGTTTCTCAATGCAAATAACATCCTTTGAGAAGGTGGTAATCTGGATCAGAACCACAGGGTCCTCCTTTTCCCATGAGGTGAACCTGATTGAGATTGCCCTTCCCAAAGCATATTATTTCCTTTAAAAAAAGATAACCATGCAGCAGTTAGTTGCATGGTTATTGTCACATTGAGGTGATCACTTAAGCTACAGATACAGAAAACAGCCTTACATTTTAGCCAGTTCACGAAACTGCCGATTCTGCATTGCCTTTTCTCTCTCTCAGAACCAGCCAACTGGCACTCTAACCTTTGCAAAGAACCTTTACAAAGCAACATTCAGGATCCATTCTGATTTGATTTAAAGAGACAGTACCCTATCCCTCCCAATAACTTTCTGCAACTTATCAAAGTGTTCTCATATACTGTTCTCATAATGTGAGTTGTAGAATTATACTCACAACAACCATCCATGTAACAGTGACCATAAACTGTGAGAATGGTAAAATAAAAAAATAAGAAATCCTCTTGTGTATATTCCAAACTAAATAAAAATAAAAATTAGTCTCATCCTCAGAATCAATTGGCTTTTTAAAAGCTTAATTTTGACCAGAAGGTGTCCTTAAACAGCCTATGTACCAATCAGGTACAGTTAATACACTTTAAAAAAAAGTAAAAATTATTTTTCTTTTACTAAATTTACTTCTTTGCACAATGTTGCCTGCAAGAAAAGATGTGTGAATGAGTACGACCAAAGTTCTGGGTTACTCATCCAGTTTGAATATTATTTCCAAATTTGCTAAGCCTTGCAGGAACACGACTTGCAGGAATTCAACTGGTACATTTTTTTCTGGAAAGCACCAGGCTTGAATGCCAGTGGATAAGAAGTTTTATCCCCCCCCCCCCCCAGTCTCACAGTACCCCTGATTTCTACCATTAAAAGGGCTTTGTGCCTTTATGTTTACATTATGTTTACATAGGCCCACACATATTCAGGTGTATATATATTTAGCCTCAGCTCAAAGAAAAGCATTCTGCTACGTGACACTTTGTACATTTATATTAATTACATATACTGTACTAATATGCAATTTTTTATATTAAAAAACCTTCCATAATTCATATTTATTTTGCCTTTTGTCTCAGGAGCTCATGGTGGCCTTTCCCTATCATATCTTCACAACAAGCCTGTGAGGTAGATTAGCTTGAGAGAGAAAAGGTCCAAAGTCACACTGTGACCTTCATGGCTGAGTGGGGATTTGAACCTGGGTTTTTACCAGTCCAAGACCAACACTCTAACCATGCGGCTGGTTACCAGCAGGGCCTGCTCAATAAATTTTGGCACCTAAGGCGAACCATGAAATGACTAGTTATAACTTGAGGTAGATGAAGTGCCGAAGAAAGATGAAGGGCCGGCCCACCTATGAGGCAAGGTGAGGCAACCGCCTCAGGCGGCAGGATCCACAGGGGCAGCAGATCCAGATGTAGCTCTTTATTCCCCTCTTGTCCCTGATGTAGAGCTTCACTCATCCCCTTTTCCCTGGCGCGGGGGGGGGGGGGGACGACGCCATTTTGTGGTCTGCCTCAGGTGCCAAAATCTCCTGGGCCTGCTTTCATGAGTAGCTTGCATATTTTATTAAAGTATTCCAGGCGTGCATAATATTGTGACCCTAACCATGCATAACATAATCAAACCAATATATGGCCCCCGCCCCGACTCAAATCCCACCTAACTCTTGCTCCCCCTACCCCCTACCCCGCTTTCCATAGCAAAGTTATCTGGCAAGGAGCTAAGGGCAAAGAACTTCACGGTGGGTAATGCGCAAGCTCCTTTCCTTGCGCCTGCGCGTCCTGGCCGTTCTAGATTCCCCCCGCCCCCGCGTTCTAATCCTCTGAGCGAAGCGCGAAAAGTTTTCTCACCCGGGGGCGCCGGCCGCGCTGACCTGGGTCTCCACGGGGGGACAAAGGGAATGGAGGCCGGTGGCGGCGGCATGGCGGTGCCATGGATGGGCGGCAGGAGAGGACCGGCCTCGCGCTCTGGGGGCTCCATGCGGGCCGGGTTAGCTCCAACCCACCCGAGCGCTGTATTCCGCTGCCGGCGAGGGGGGCGCAGAAGAGACGTGGGGCGAGATGGGGAAAGGAGGATGTCGCGCCAAGACGGGCGGCGGAGCTGTCGGGAGGCGGCGGGGGACACCCTGGGCGCTGCTGGCTGCTCGGTTGCCCCGGCGCCCGCCTTGTTATTGTGACCAAGGGAGGGAGCCGGTGACTTTACACCCTTTCCTGCCTCGCCAGGGCAGGGTGAGGTTTCACAGCAGGCAGAAGGGCAGAGAGGGAGGTCGCCTCTGGGGTGGCCAGAGAAAGTGGTCCTTTTAAAGTCCACCACAGCAAGTCCTTGGTTTATTAAGATGCCCGACGGCTCGTTATAATAATTATTATTATTTTGTAGTAGATGGGCATACCTGTTCTTTTTGAATTTTGGAGTTTTTGGATAGATTCCCACGATGGGATCAACACACATATAAAAACCGTTCTGAAAATGCTTTTTTTAAAAAGCGTTTTTTAAAATATATTGAATTTTTCATAAGGCTCATCATCGCCATTATGTTCTATATTGCATCCTTGAGTCACTTTGTATATTGCACATAAAGCACACTTAAAACGTTTTATTTGCAACTGTATACATGAGTTGGTTATCCCACTTGCTCTCACACACACCCCTGCTAAATGTTTAGGGGTTTTTTTTTCTGCTCAGGAATCTAGACTGCCTTTTGTCCCCAGCCATCCCAAATGAACTGATTATATTGAACAGACTAGGGTTGCCAACTTCTTTTTATGCAGGATTCCTGCTACATTAATAGCTGCTTGCCTGAAATAACTTTTAAGAGCTTCACCTTTTCTTTGCTGGGCATGAAGATGCAATGATAGGGAAAGTTTTGTCTGAATTTTTGGGGGGTTTTGTACTTCTCCTAAAAGAATCTGAATCCTGGTGGGGCATGTCAAACAACAGCAATTGCTGGTTTTGGAGTGAAGGCTAAGTAGAATTGCGGCACAGGTGGAATATCTGGATATTTGTAGTTACCCACCCTAGCATTTCAAACATGGACTGCAAGAAACTAGGCATGTGTCAGCATTGTCCTGTCATTCATGTGCCTGCTATCGTCGCTATCCCTTAATTCCTTGTTTGTAAGAAAATAGTAAAAATTATCATGTCCCAGATGGACCATTCCACATCCCATATTTCCTGTTACCCTGTGAATGAGACTAACATGTTCAAAAGTGCATGTATTACATAGCTGCACTTATTTTATTTTTAAAAACATGATTGCTTGGAGCTTCCTATCAAGTAATAAACACAAACTTTGTTATTTCATAGTACATGATCATGGTATGTGTGTATGACATTCTCTTCCCGGAAATATAAAGTGTAGTTGATGCATATAGGTACTCTATAGTTAAACTATGGAATTTGCTCCCACAAGGGGCAGTGATAGCCACCAACCAGGATAGCTTTAAAAGAGGATTAGATAAATTCATGGAGGATAAGGCTGGCATGGCTACTAAGCCTGGTTGGTATTTATTGTATATATTGCATCCATTGCTGTAAGTTGCCATTAGGGCACATCTGAAGGGACACAGGTCCCCCATCCCTGCCTATATATATATATGGGGAATATATTACTGCCCAAGAGCTTCTTAAGCCCCTAACTTTGGCTTTAGGTGTTGTTGTTTTTAATTGTTGGAAATGTCTTTCTCTACTGGAATGCTGGCAGCTGTATTAAAACTCTATTCACTGCGTTTTAGTTGCAACATTCCAAAGGGTTGAAAAAGCCAAGTCTGCCGTAATTTTTCCCTTGCTGCAATGTCATCATATAAGCATGCATGCAGTTAGCATTATTTTATTCATATAAGCCAGGCATAGGCAAACTCAGCCCTCCAGATGTTTTTTGGGACTACAACTCCCATCATCCCTGACCACTGGTCCTGTTAGCTAGGGATCATGGGAGTTGTAGTCCCAAAACACCTGGAGGGCTGAGTTTGCCTATGCCTGTTCTTGTTTCCCCCCTACTAATTACCTTGCTTGACAATGTTACACATTTGGATACATTTTGAGAATTTATGTTGCAAATAGTCATTTATGGTACAGCATCAGACTCTAAACTTTCAGGGAAAATGGATCTCACCTGTTGGTGCTGCTTTGCATTGAAGACATATTAATGTTGCACCTTAATTTGTTGTTTGGGGACTTAAATAAAAGAAGGAGGAATGAGGGCATTGAGGACATAACATAGTAATACATTTTCAGTCATTCTTCTGCTAAAAAGGTCACGTAGCACAGAAAAGCTTTTAAGCAACATTCTAGTTACAGAATCCATTGAGCTGATTTTGGAGCCGTTCATATTCATGAAAACTTTTTATTCTGCCAAATCTTATTTAGTGTTCTAGCATACCACTCTCTGGGCCATCTGATTTCAACAAGTTTTGCAGAGTAGTAAATGTAATGAGTTCATCTTTTTTAAGAGCTTTCTTGTGGGAATTCCTGCCAGACATTATTAGACCAATCCCAGGCTGGATTGTCTGACAAACGTGGAGGAAAAGTGGCATAATTATACATAAATTCTGATATCCATCATTACTAACTGGGAATTGTTGTTAAGGAGGTGTGCCTGGGGGAAAGTATAACCAGAAGTCACTCCTTCTAATAGTGAACACAGCTGGTGAGGGCCAACAGGGTTACAAAATGGACACACTTGAGAAATTAAGAGTGAGCACTGTCAGCATAGGGACGCGGGTGGCGCTGTGGGTTAAACCACAGAGCCTAGGACTTGCCAATCAGAAGGCTGGCGGTTCGAATCCCCACGACAGGGTGAGCTCCCGTTGCTTAGTCCCTGCTCCTGCCAACCTAGCAGTTCGAAAGCACGTCAAAGTGCAACTAGATAAATAAGTACCGCTCCGGCGGGAAGGTAAACGGCGTTTCCGTGTGCTGTTCTGGTTCGCCAGAAGCGGCTTAGTCATGCTGGCCACATGACCCGGAAGCTGTACGCCGGCTCCCTCGGCCAATAAAGCGAGATGAGCGCCGCAACCCCAGAGTCGGCCACGACTGGACCTAATGGTCAGGGGTCCCTTTACTTTTACCTTTACTGTCAGCATACTTGGTGGAACAAGGTTTGCAGAAATACGGGGAAAAACTCAGGAATGAACACTAAGGGTGCAAGAAAACTCAGAAAGTGTTGAATGAGAATGGTGCATGTTCAGTTGGCGTTGACCATAGAACATTTAGTGTCTGTTGCAAAGTGGTGGGAAACTGGGGGACAAGGTGAATCTAATATCTCAAATAGAGGACATGGCTGGTTGCAACGTCGAATAGGAGATCTTTGCCCTGGAATGTTTTGTTGCAGAGATTATATTCTCAGCCATGTAAAGGTAAAGGACCCTGGACAGTTAAGTCCAGTCAAAGGCAACTATGGGGTCCGGCGCTCATCTCACTTCAGGCCAAGGGAGCCGGCATTTGTCCACAGACAGCTTTCCAGGTCATGTAGCCAGCATGACTAAACTGCTTCTGGTCCAACGGGACACTGTGACAAGTGCCAGAGCGCACGGAAACGCCCTTTACCTTCCTGCCACAGTGGAACCTATTTATCTACTCACACTGGTATGCTTTCGAACTGCAGGGTTGGCAGGAGCTGGGAAAGAGCAATAGGAAGCTCACCTCATTGCATGGACTCGAACCGCCAACTTTCTGATTGGCAAATCCAAGAGGCTCAGTGGTTTAGACCACATCACCACCCGCTCAGTCAAGTATTGGTCTTCAAAGGGAACCCAGTCATGTTACTGGCTTTTATATGTAGATAAAAACCTTCGGATTTCTCAGTGGTTGCAAATCATACAGTCGGCTCCAATGCATGGATACTCTGAAGACGGTCTCAATGAATGTCAGTAAAATGTATGTAGGATTGATTGCAATTTCAAACAAGCAATCAAAAGTTTTAATCCATTTCAGTATACATATTTATGGCAGAAACCATGGATCAAATCAATGTTCGGCATAATTGCCTTTAAAAGGGATTTTAGCATATTTCCCCCCAATCACTTTGCCAACAGTATAGCAAGTGTAGATGCTTCCCAAATGCTAGCGCTTTATCCCATTTTGTAAGGGTTCGCTTCAACTAAACCATCAAAGCATTGTGTCTCATCTTTTATTCATATTATTCCCCTTCCACATACCCTTTGAATGATTCCGTACCCTTGAGAAAGTGGTTTAGAAGGCAATTAATAAATCAGCTGTAATATTATCATTATTACTAATTTGTGTTCAGTATACCGCCCCCATTACTGTTTTGCTTCCATACTGCTCTATTTGCAGTATGGCCAAGTGAAGGAATTAGTCCATTTCTTTGTAAATAAGCAAGGTCAATGTGGCAAAGGCCTATTGTAGCTTAGAGAATTCCCAGGAGTGCTAGGAAAAAATTGTGCTCAAGCCAATGTTGCCAGCTCAGTTGGAATGTCCATGCCTGATGCATATGAGTTTCAGGTTTTGCTCAGAATGCTCAGAGGAGACTCCAATTGCAACTTCTTCCCGTACTTCCCTCTCAAGCCACGCCATAGATCACCTACAAGTGTCTTGGTGAAGTTACCAGTGATTTTCCTTTGTCACCTTGACACCTGATGTACTGTAACTGCTATCATTCACACCACACCTAAGTTAAAGCGGTGTGGGATTGCATCATCTTTAGACTCTCACCAAAGTCACCCAGTCTATCCCATTCCACTTCCTCCATGCCAGAAGCAGCATCCTACAAATTGCCCCAACAGACACAGCGTTGAAGTCCCATAATATACTGGAGACAACAATGGCTTTGGGTGGTGTGGAAACCCTGGCCTCTCCAGCCATCTAGAACATTCTCCAGCCAAATTTCTGCTTTGAGACTGGCAAGTCACATTGACTACTTGTACTACCCCTCTCAAAAACAGCTGATACCAAAATTAATTGGAATTTTTATCTAGTATGACAGTGCAGGCAGTTACATTTTCTAACTGAACAGTCACCAAGACTCTGGTGCAGATGAGAATTCTCATGCCTCTGGTAAGGTTCAGTTTTACCTTACCATTATTTAGTCTGGGAGATGTTTTCATGTATCCAGTATAAATCATTGGTGCTTTAACATTAATTTGAAGAAGCTGTGGTGGTAACGGAATATAGTAGTGGGATGAGTTGGATAGTTTTAGGTCAGAAAGCATGACTAATATCTGAGTAATCCCTTTGAAGAGGTGATTCAGCCAGCTCTTTCAATATTTCATCTCACCATGGTAAAAACATGTTTTTTTAAGGTCCACAGTGTATTATATCACTGAACAGCAAATAGAACAACAGCACTTGGTTGCATAATACATTTGATCCGCCACTTCATTAATCTCGAATCATTGTGATAACATGTCAAGGTTCTTGCCCAGTACTGCTAAATAAAAGCTGTGCTTTTCACACTGCAGACAGAATTGAATTCATTATTTAAATTTAGCTTCTTGTGTCATAGTCACTCATCTGCTAACACAGGCGAGCATGATGCAACTATCTGAAACAGTTTACGAAAAGGGCATCTCTCACACTTTGCTTTGGTTCAAAGACTTTGACTGATCTTCATTGAAAGTATCAGCTCAAGCTTCTGTATTCTTTTCTTGCAGCATGCAAAGCTGTCACACATCTGTTTTGGCAACAGCCCACTGGTTTGATGCAGAGCTGCAGGGACAGGGCTGTTGTATGGCCAGTTATGTTAGATGAGACATGGTTGCCCCTTCCTAGTCAAACCCAGACATCGTCATGGAACCATGGACTGAAGGCTCAGTTCTATGCCCTCTTCCTTTGCTGCTGGGCTCGTACATTGCTCCTGGAACCTGTGCTTTTCACCTGGCTTCTTTTTGGGCTCCTCTGCACCAGCCCCAACCATTTTCAGGCTGAATTTTCT
This sequence comes from Podarcis pityusensis, assembly GCF_964106645.2. Lineage (NCBI taxonomy): Eukaryota > Metazoa > Chordata > Lepidosauria > Squamata > Lacertidae > Podarcis > Podarcis pityusensis. Next base: position 27,151,177 of record NC_138027.1, on the reverse strand, counting down.
CTTAAGTTGTTCCAAGTGGGTGGGATGGGGAACAATATCACTCAAGTTGTTTGGATCCAAAGAACTACTTTGTGCATAGACTTAACAGTTGCTGACACAGGGTCACATTTGAACATTGCCTTTTCACTTTGAAACACAGGGTATGCATGCACACACACATACACACACGAGAGAGAGAGCGAGAGAGAGAGAGAGCGAGAGAGAGAGAGAGCGCGCGCTTTTGAAAGCTGTCCGTTTCAAAAACTAAGATGTCATCTGAACTGGAGGTTTACCATTCAAGAAACAAGCCTAAAGCCCCAATGGACACGTGCAAGTAATTGTTAGAACTCTGGGTCTCGGCCCATGACTTTTAGACTCGAGTTTACAGCAATTTTATTGCTCTGATTTGCTCCAGGTAACATAGCTCTTCAGGAGGAATCTGTTACTTAGGTTGACAGAGGTTCATCTTGCTTCTTCACTATACAGTCCTCAGCAAATGCTAAAGACACACCTCTTTGCCTCTGACACCTGAGATGTGTTTTTTCAGGCCCCATCCTATCCCTGTGACTTACCTGTTTTCATTGCCTTTAATTCTCAATTTTAAATTGTTGTAACTTGCACCCTGGGACATGCTGTTGAAGGTCCAGCAATGAATTTTTCAACCACTGTCACAGTCATCCCAAGCATGGGCAAGTTCATTATATCAACTTTGTTATAGATTCACCAGCTGGAGTCAGATACAAATAGTGACACAAGAGTTGGAGCTGAGTGTCTACAGCACACAATCAGCCATACACCAGCTTCACCTGCATATACACATACAATTCTACAGTGGGGTTCCTAAATACCATGGTTACCACAGGAGTTTGTCAGAATCCAATTCAGAACAGGCTGCTTTTTGTTGTTGTTGTTGTTGTTGCTACTGCTGAACAGCTGGGAGCGAAAATCCCTTGCTGATCTATTGCAAGTCATCCAAGGAGCCGCCACCAGCAGATTCCTTCTACCTACTCTTGTTTTGATGAATCCTGCTTCTTATGACTTGGTATATGGCATGTACAGATACACGGGAACGAAAACTGAAGACACCTATTTAAAAATCTCCCTTTATTGTAAATGGAAAATATACAAAGGCACTGAATAGGCAATCACCGAAAACACACTTTTTGGTGTGGAGATTCAATATGATAACAACAAAAGCCTGCTTTTTTGGGGGCAGAACTCATTCATAGGATTCCTTTTTCCAAGCAAACAAGACAAAAACGATAGTTATTGAAGTCCCATACAGTACCAGTTTAAACCAGTCAGCATACACAGACAGCATTTCCATTGTTGGAAGACATTACACTTTAGCAATATAAAACTGGTTTTCAAACATCATGCTATGGAGTGGGGGAGGAGGTAAAATATTTAGAGAAAGACCTAACACTGTCATGTTGTCCACTGCTGACTGAAAGATGAAAAGTACACCATTCTTAAAAAGTAGCCTGCTTTACTATGGGATGCCTCACGATAAACAGTCCTCAGTCTAAGGTCATTAACCTCCAAGGGAGAGTCTACATGTCATATATTATATTCCTTAGTTCCTAGTTCCATTAGTGTCTGAAGGGAACAGACATTTCCCCTAATCTATATCCCAGTGCAGGTCACCCATATTACTATGAAGCCACTGCTCTGGGTGTAGGGTGATGCCCCATCTACAGAAGGGAAATAAGTGAGTCTTCCTCAGAAGGAAAGGGGTAGTTAAGCTCTTGGGTAAGTTATCAGAGTCCTTGAAACTCTAGCCAAGTGCTATTTGGACCAATTTTCAGTTTGTTTGTGGGGTTTTTTGGAAAAATCTTCAGGAACAATATGCGTTCCCACATCAGTAAAATCTTCAAATACAAGTGAAGAGCAAATCTGGAGATTCTCAGTCAGGCAATCGTATGCCACCTTGACAGTAAACGCGCCCACGTGGTATTGAATATATAGAACCAAATGAGAAATTGAAGATGTGGTTGATATGGTCTTTGCATGATACGGAATTATGTGGACATGGTGGCCCAATGTCTGCTTGCTATGGCTGAAAACCTACATGTTTCTCTGACGTACAGTGATTCGCTGTTTGTGTAAAATGGCTTTTGCCATCAACAGTGGGGTTCGAGAAAAGTTAAGAACAGTTGTGCTCCATTTACAGCAACTGGCAAAGCTCCCAAGAAGAAAACCCTGTTGCTATGTCATCTGCTTAAGGTATGTTATGAAGGCAAGTTAAAGATTGAGTAGAAGATATATTATCCTGCAGGTTAAATGACTGAACTAGGCTTTAATGTAGAAAGCAATGCACATTCCATCTGCCTCCACGTATGACGATTTTCTTACAAGTTACTTAAAAAAACCGGTAATGCATTTATCTTCAGAACTGATGCAGCGTTTTTAAAAAGCACAACCTTTAAAACCTACCATGATTGGCATGCTAGTGATAAAATGTAGCATTTAATACAAAATAGCAGTATCAAAGGAATATGGCATTTTACAGAGGCTGCATCAGAACTTCAGAGACTTCTGTGATCATTACTTGAGGGAATGCAAGAAAAAAAATGTAATTTAAAAAACATAGTGCCAGATTTCCCCAGTGGATTCCTTTAAGTGCTTTGGAAGAAAAGAAATGAACAGTTTATGGTGTAAATTAACTCTCCTTTTGGCCTACGAGAAGATGAAGGACAAAATAAGCTATTTTGACTTGGGGAGATATAGGAAGCTTGTAATGGAACTGAGAATAGTCTCTCAAGCATTCCGAATTGCAGTCACATTTATCTAGGGTGTTTCATCTTTCCAAGCCAGAACAGAACTACAAATCTGGGCACCCATTGACTTTTGATCATCATCTAAAAGCTTTTGGGTTCAAGTATTCCCTCTGCTAGTTCTTTAAGGTCACCATTAGCCATTTTTTTAAAAAACTGCAGGAAGTGTAGCTGCATTTTATGAGCCTCAAAAGCCGTTCTGTATCCCATTAATTTTTTCCACTGGAAAAAGTGCTAAGCTGGAGTAATAATGAAGCTAGCAACATACTACACAGGATTTTAGTGGCGTTTAAAAAACTTGTAATTTAAAACCTCTTGAATAATCTAGATTTAAAATCACTGAAATGACTCTAGCTATATGCATTCTGACTGCAATAACAAGAAAACCCTATCCTCCAGAAAGCTCATAATGTTGAAAGACAAACTCGGCAAGTACTATTTTAAGAACCAAAAGTGGCTTTTCCTGAACCAACAAACTCAGCAGGAATGAAAGAGTTCCCTATTCTTCTGGGCAAAATGCAAATGAAAACAGAAGTCTTCTTTCAATAACTTCTTTCATTCTGTAATTAAGACAATTCCACTTTGGTGGATTTCTTCCTTCATGAAAACCTGATTAATGTATTTGATCCTTCTTCCGATTCCTGAGCCCCTGGAAGTGTCCAAACTACAAAAGGCGACTCCATCCAAGGTGATTGTGGTGTGAAGTTGCCATTAAACACATCATCTACTGAAGCTGCAAGAAAGCACAAGAAGGAGAATTACAACACATCTAAGGAAAGAGGCCACTGTAATCCTTTTGCCTACAAAACTGAGAAACTTTCTAATGCATATAACCTAGTAGGCAAAAAAATATCTTAGTCTGGTAATTCTGGAAGAACCAAAACTTATTTTTAGGCCTCATCTGCACTCTAGCTTAAAAGCAGCATCACACCACTTTAAACAGTCAGGACGTCTCCCAAAGGCTCATAAAATCATAGCTCTGTAGACCTGAAAAGGGACCCCAAGGGTTGCCTAGTCCAACCTCCTGAAATGTGGGAATCAAAACTAAAGAATCCTTGACAGGCGGCCATCCAACCTCTTTAAAAGCCTCCATTGAAGGAGAGTCCATCAGCTTCTGAAGGAGTCTGTTCCACTGTTGGGCAGCTCTTACTGTCAGAAAGTTCTTCCTAATTTTTGGTTGGAATCTCCTTTATTGTAATTTGAATCAATTAGTTTGGGTCCTACCCTCTGGAGCAGCAGAAAACAAGCTTGCTCTATTTTCCATGTGACAGCCCTTTAGATAGTTAAAGATGACTATCTTTTCACCTCTCGGTCTTCTCTTCTCCAGACTAAGCATACCCAATACCCTCAACCGTTCCTCATAAGGCTTGGTTTCCAGACCTTTTATCCTCTTGGTCGCCCTCTTCTGCACACACATTCCAGTTGTCAATATTCTTCTTAAACTGTAGTGCCTAGAACTGGACACAGTACTCCAGGTGGGGTCTGACCAAGGCAGAATACAGCAGTACTATTACTTCCCTTGATGTGGACACTATTATCATGGAATCAGTTGTTTGTTAAGGGTGCTGAGAGTTGTGAGGTGATCCCTACTTCCCTCACACTTCCCAGAGTACCGCAGATTAGTGACTCAAACCAAACCTCCATTTTAGTACTCAAGGTTTGGGTTTCTTCAAATCAAAGGATCCAGGAGCAGTTCAATCATTGTGACCTCTGAACAGTACAGTGGTACCTCAGGTTACATACGCTTCAGGTTACATACACTTCAGGTTACAGACTCTGCTAACCCAGAAATAGTGCTTCAGGTTAAGAACTTTGCTTCAGGATGAGAACAGAAATCATGCTCCAGCGGCGCAGCAGCAGCAGGAGGCCCCATTAGCTAAAGTGGTGCTTCAGGTTAAGTACAGTTTCAGGTTAAGAACGGATCTCCAGAACGAATTAAGTACTTAACCCGAGATACCACTGTATGTGGAGATATAGATTTTAAAAATCTCACTTAAAAACACGACACCAACTTACCCCTGGATGTAACACTAAACTTTCTGTCTGAAAAGCTGTTTGACCGCATGTTTGGTTCACTCATTTTATCCAGAAACTTTGTTATCATCTCTTTCTTCTGTGGATTGGTACTGGACAAATTCAGAACTTTCCCATTCACGGTAACTGTCCTTTTGCTGATCCCAAACCAATAAAAGAAGTCAAATAAGGCGTCGCATTTGAACTCATAGGAAAAAATCAGGCTCTCTTTATTGACCAAATGGGCTCCAGGAGGAAAAAAATTCTTTACAACATCTTGGAAATCAAACTGCATAAAGAAAAAGAAGGTATATTACCAAATTTTGTACCCCTTATACCTCTAGTTATGAAAGCCACTTATATAAAAGTTTTGGAATCAGGTTAAGATTAATCCTACCCCAAAAGCAAACAGTGGTGCAGCTAGGTCATTTTAGACCCTGGACTTAGTAGTCTAACTGGGAGAGCCCTTTAAACAACCATGTTTTATACTTTATAATTGCTTCCACATTCCTGAAATGTTAGAGCAAAAACAAAGGAAGAGCCCTGGAGGGGGGAAACCTCTAAGCACGTGCAGCTTTGCATTTTAAACTTCCTTAAAAGCACAGCACCAGCACAGCTATAGAAATAAAATGGAATTTGCTTCTGCTGCTCTGATGCTAACCACATTTACTTGGTAATATGCACCATTTTGTTGTAGAAAAGTAATTACACTAGATTTGACAGTAAAAATAAGAAAGCATCTGTAACCACGTACGTGCCCAGTTGGCCACTCGACTGTACAATATTTTGAAAAAATAAGAAAGGATGCTGTGATGACCCAACATGGAACCTGTTTGCTGCTACATCCATCATCACCTGCACTCTGGGTAGTCATTTGGGAGCCCCTTGAGCGAAACAGCCCTTAGCTGCACCACTGAGAACCAAGTAATCTTTGTACACAACACCAGGTCAAGAAAGCTGACAAATAGCCAAGAGGGACAAATGTGATATATAATATTCAGTGTCGATGTCCTTTGGAATTTATGTGTCAGACACTTGTCTTTCGTCTGTCGTTTATTTCAACCCAACAAGATTCCAAGATGTTTCAGGGAACATTGCCCTTTACCCATCATAAAAAGTTTCATTTGTACCAGACACAGAGCAATCACACAGGTACAGACAGAAAGATAACAGCCATATGTAGGACAACCTCTCTGTCTAACTCACCTGAAGTTTGTAACTTTCTCCAATCACAGAAGATATTATATTGTTCATTCCATTCTCAATCTGTCTTCTCATCTTAGGATGGCGGGTGTTCACAAGCAAAGCATATGTTTTTTCTAAGGATGGATTAGAAATTATTGTTATTTATTAATGCCAGACCTTACTATTGTATTTCAGATGTTGCTCTTAAACCTTTACACAAAGTTTTGCTAGAGTTCTCTTCTCTTCTGTAGACTGCTGCTGCACACCCACACACTACTAAGTTAGCAAACATGCGTGAGCATGGTACACATCTGTGAAGTACACATCTGTGAATTTGCTTTAGGGAGACACTGTTATGGATCACACAGTATGTATTATACACCATCTAACATGTGTGTCATTTTCTCACGTTACTAAGTGCATCAAACATACGTCTTGTTTGCCTGCTAATCTTGTAAGATGCAAAGCAATCCTTTGATAGTTACATTTGATTGGATGTATAACCGCTGCTGCTGTTATAGATCCCATAGTCTCTTATCGTTAATTCAAAGAGTACTGCACATGGACTTCCAGTGGCTGTATACAAGAATTAAGCCACTTGAAATTACACCTTTCAGAAGGTCTCTGCTCACAGGAGAGCCTAGTTCAACACCATTTTGAGCTGTTCCCCATAGTCTCTAAATTTATTTTGGTTCGCTGCAAAAATCTGAGTTCCTGTTCCTCTTTTAAAACGTTTTATTGCCATTTGAGGTTAAACTGCCTTATGTTTTAGGGAGGAGATATATAAGTATTAAATTCAGATTCCATAGATCTGAAGAGAACACTGCTAAACTTGCCATGATTAAATACTAGACTGGAAGCAAAACCAGTGGGCTGCTTGTGTCCTCTAAAGCACATTTATGCATTTGACAGGCTTTGTGAACCTCAACTTTCTCTTTAAAGTAAAGCCGCCTGGTCCAGCTTATTTAAGTGAAAGTTGAGATTCTCAAAACCCATGAAATGTACAAGAGTAGTCCTCTAATTATGCTTTGTTCCAATCTGATATTTAATCAGTATTTAGCAGTATCTTCTTGGAATCTATGTCGCTGGTTTTCAGAGATTGAAGGCCAGCCCCAACCACCTTCCTTATCCTAAGGTAGCCGCTCTAAAACCACATCCTTGCTGGCAACAACAAGCTCAGCCCATGATCTATTTAATTTTCGTACTCTTTAAACATTTTAACAGGCAAAAAGCCCCAGATCCAGCTTTATGTGCTTTTAAGGTATTTCAGCAAGTTTTGCAGTTCTTGTAGTCCACAGAGAGGTGGACCTAATTGTTTTCAAATTAATCAGAGTACTCATCCATGGAAGGTCCAGCAGAAACATCCTTATCCAACCAAATAGCAATTTGGGAAACCACCAGCGATCAAAACCGGTTCTGCCACTGTGCAAGCATAACTGTGCCACAGCAGGAGGCATGTTTCACTGATATAAAATCAAACAATATTTTTACATGTTATAACTATGTTATAAATCAAAGTTGCCAATCTTACAGGAATGTCACAGCGCAGTGACAGCTTCATTTTTAAAAAGGCACCGCTGAACTGAATTTAACCATACCAGATTCAAATTCAACCATGGCTCTTTACACAGAGTTTATTTAGATCTAAAATATGCCCTTTTAAAAAAAAGGTTCACTCATAGGTTTACCTTTCGAAGAATTATATTTTGTTCTGACGTTGAAGAAGAATACCAATGGGCGACCCAGTATAGTTTCTCTGTAGTTTTTATAGTCATAGTGGGTGTTGAGTTCTACGTATCTGTTGGGAGAAGAAAGCTACATTAACGCAACTTACCGGTAATTGAAAAGCAGGATACAGAAAGTTCCAGTTAAGGTAAAGGATTAAAGCAAACTTTGCAGGAAGCATAGAAATAAAATGAAACAAGTCACGATAAAATGTTTCTGTTATTCAGCCACCAAACATAGCTGTCAACTTTTCCCTTTTCTTGCGAGGAATCCTATTCGGAATAAGGGAATTTCCCTTTAAAAAAGGGAAACGGTGACAGCTATGCCACCAAAGATCATTTACGTAGACAGAGAGGTGAAAACGGAGCTGTACAGAAGGACCCCACCCCACAAACAAATTTAAAGTGACTGTGAAGTAGAACCACTCTTGGTTAGGAAACTATTATTTTTGAAGCGCCCAGTATACTTAATTAGGCAGGAATTACCACATCTCCTGTTTTGAAGGCTATCCTTTTCAATGTGACTGTTTGTTAAAGCAAAAACAGCATCATAAAAAGGAGAGAGTAGGACGTGTGGTTAAGGATGTGTCACCTTTTCCTTTTATGAAGCCAGGCTTCTGGCGGTTTTAACCTTCCTCTTCAACCATGAGAGAGTTGAATTGGAACTTTACTTAGACCACAGTCTTCAAACCACGTACTTTGGCATAGGTCCAGTGAAGTAAAAAGAAGGATAAGTTAAAAAATAAATTAATCCACCCTTTAAAAAGCACAGGTTTAAACGTCTCTGGAAATTGGATCTAGTGCCTACATGCCAGGACTAAGATGCTGGTTTCTGAAGCTATGAGAGTTGGCATCCATTAATCACACATCAGGGATTACCAACCCAGAACTTGAGGGCACCACAGCCACCCTCTGGGGCCTTGTGCATTACCCCTGGGCACCAGGGGCCCTGGATGCTGGTTTGCTGACACTTGTGTATTTTCTGAAACTGTATTATTGTTCTTAATAGGAATGGGGGTGGCAGACGCTTCGGTTGCCCATAAGGGGTTTTTCTGAAGGGGGTTGTGGTTCAAACTTGTTCTTCATGTGTGATTGAGATGCATGCACTTGGGGAGAGGGAGAGAGAGATGTATCTGGTGTGTGTGCAAGTTTCAGAGAAAGAGGTATGTGTGGTTGTGTTTATGTGAAGTATTTGTGTCTGAGGGTGTGTGACTGTGAACAAATTATGTTTTTTTTTCTGGTACTGGGGAATTGCCTCTGTTGTTAGACAGAAACAGTATTTGGGGTGGGGAGCAGGAGAAAACCAATATTGTGTGATTTCCACAGTCAGGACCAGCACATAACAACTGGCTTCCTACAGCAAGTGTGAGGTTGTCCAGGATGCAGGGAGTTGCAACGACTGTCCTCTCCCTAATGTAGTGCTATGCCACAGCCCCATGGCAGCCATGTTACGTTCTACCATGCTCCCCACTGCAGCCATTTTGTGTTATATACCACAAGCTCCATGACAGCCATTTTGTGACAGGTGCCCAAAGCACTTCCTCGGAATTTGAAACTGATGCAAAAAAGTTTGCAACTTGTGCATGAAGCAGATACTAAGTCTCTTTCGTGGTTTTAAACTTTAAAAACAAACTCTTTTAGGTTACAGACATCAAAAGAGGTTTGATTGATCGATTGCTCTGTTTGTGCACCAAGTTGAAGTTTGATGAGCCTGACCAAACTAGTTTAACCAGGGTTATTTGGTTAGAAGGAATCCCTTCTTTCTTTCTTTCTAAAAGAGATAAACACATTTAAGCCTCTTGCATTCCACTGTGCTCACAGGGCAGGGAGCAGCTGAATGCAAGGACATGTTAGCTTTCGCTAGAATGCTTAGTGATCAGTCTGTACATTATTAAGTACAAACCATGGAAGCCCCATATGGGAAAATGCATTAGCCCCACAGAAGTCAAGCAGATCTATTTAAAATTCCAATACCCTGGGGCTCAGCTTTATTTCAGTCAAATGCTTAAGCCTGCTTGGATAGATCCATGTGGTCGCCTTCTATGGAAACTATGGTTTAGAGTAATTTTATTATTTAATAAGTCCCCAAACAGGAACAAGGATAGTGTAGACTGGGGGGGGGGGTGAGAGAGAGAGGTGGGAGGCAGAGGGAGAGATGGTAACAGAAATAAAAAGCAACCTTTTCCTGCTTTATATTACTAGATCAGTTAAATACGGAATACAGTACACCATTACTGCTGCTTCTGTAAACACATCATCACATTTGTTAAGGCAAAGTGGTTTGTTTTTCCCCAGGCAGGCCAATTTTACTCAATTTCACACCATATAAACCGCTAATCCTGCATGGGTTTAGCTATTTGGAGGAATATTATTCCTCTTAATGGCTCGCCATACGATATAGACACATCTTCCCAGCTTGTATCTCCCCAGCTAGTTTAAAACTAAAATTGTTAATGCATTGGAAGTACAGAGACAGTACAACAGACAAGCCAGATTCATTTCCCCACTTCAGCTTATAATGTGGTTGTTGGACTGTGTAAGGTGGTAATGCAGGATACCAGTCAGACACAGGAAAAGTTGGATGGGTGGTACAGTAAGGAAATACACATGCTCCCATGAGTCAGTGTTCCGGCTGAACCACAGTCATGCTGTTTATTCCCTGAAAGTGATTAATTTGAAATGTGCTGGATACAAGTTAGTCCATGCAAAAATTGTACTCCATTTCTTAAATGCCAATTGCAAGGCACTGGAAAAGACGCAAGTCACTACGTCCTTTTGAAAACATCATCTACCAAGACAAATGGGCCTAATTTTCCACCACTGAAAATCAGAGTAGCTGGTAACCAAGCAGATGTTTCTAATCACCATTTCATTTTAATTTATGCTCGTCTTCGCAAATATTTGCCCATATAATATACATATACCAGAATCTTAAATCTTTCAGAGTTGGTAAAAAGGTAAAGGTAAAGGACCCCTGACAGTTAAGTTCAGTCGCAAACGACTCTGGGGTTGTGGCGCTCATCTCGCTTTACTGGCCGAGGGAGCCGGCGTTTGTCCACAGACAGTTTTTCCAGATCATGTGGCCAGCATGACTAAGCTGCTTCTGGCAAAACCAGAGCAGCGCACCGTTTACCTTCCCGCCACAGCGGTACCTATTTATCTACTTGCACTTTGATGTGCTTTCGAACTGCTAGGTTGGCAGGAGCTGGGACCAAGCAATGGGAGCTCACCCCGTCACAGGGATTCAAACCGCCGACCTTCTGATCAGCAAGCCCTAGGCTCAGTGGTTTAGACCACAGCACCACTCATGTCCTTTTCAGAGTTGGTAGCTCATGTCTAGTTGGATTTTGTAAAGAAGAACTTATAGCAAATTCTGCCATAAAATGCATATTTATAAAGTGTCGCTTTTCATACCCACACCATCCCTTGAACTTTGAATTTATTGTTATTCACGCTTTTATACTGTATTTTATGCTGTTTTTTGTTGTATCACAATTAAATGTTTTAAATTTGTTGTTAGCTGCCCTGAGCCCGGTTTTCTGAATCAGGAACGGCGGGGTATAAATAAAAAAATATTATTATTACTCCAATTGTTTTATATATATTTTTAAGGGATTTTGACAGATTGGCCGTCCTCCACACCTAATTATTCTTCCCCTCTTCCCAGTGCACCAATGCAAGTATTTAAATTGGTGCAAAGGCAGGAGGGGCATTACTGTATATCACCCATGTAGACCAGTGGAAGATCCTGGAGGTGCAAATATCAATGAGCTGTGGGACACATAGCAGTTATAGCCACTCAGAAAAAGGATAAATGGCTGCTTTTAGGTGTCAATATACACATTCCTGACATCTTCCAGAAATGGCTAGAAAGATTAAATTTGGGGCACCTCTGGGGACAGGGGACTCAAGAGCATATTGCAACTTTAAGCTTGGCACGATTAAAGTGCTTTGTTGTCCTAGTGCAACAAAACCACTTAATTTTTTAAAATGGAACTTTGTGTGGTTTGGAAAGTTGAAATCCACTGAGAATTGTGGGATGAACAAATTGTCAATGGAAAGACCTGCAAACACTCCACAAGCAAGTTGGAATAAATGCTCAATGAAGTCTGGACGATAAAGACTAAAAGCTTTGAGTCTGAATGCCAACAAACAGGTCATCTGGAAAAGCCCCTGGGATTTTTTTAGTACTGAACTGGGGGCAGATGGGGGGGGGGGGACAGAAAGAATTGTACCATACTGGTACTTGCCTCCTCCCCTGTAAAAGGAATTTAGGGCATTCAAACTGGATAGCAATCCCTACAGAAAGCTTTGGGATTCCTAAACATGGAATGAATAACCAAATTTGGGATAATAAAGAAATGCATAACTATTTCACCTTTAGATTCTAAACACTGGAAACCTGTCATTTAAACTCACTGCCACAAATTCAAAGAGTTTTAGCCAAGCCTAGCAACCATCAGTTTTAAATAACTGCTCAGATTCGTTTTCTCAATAATGTAATGTTAACTGAGCCAGACCCTCTAGAGACATTCCAAATAGTGTCTCACACCCAGCCAGTCTTTTTCTGTTCTTGTATACAGTAACACTGCAGCGTGCCCAAGTGCTCAGATCACAAGGCAAAAGTTGCATCCACAGCTTAAGATTTCCAAAGGCTATGATGCATTCTTTTCTCTGCCGTCCAGATTTTCAGCAAGAACAGCTTCACGGAGCCATGTTTTAGCAAAGGAAGAGTTTCATGCCCGCAACATTGGTTTTAGAGAGGCCAAATCTTTGCATTGTAGGCCTGACAAAACAAAAGAACCAAACAGGATTTCAACTTGTTCCTTTAAACAAACAATCAGAGTAAGTAAGAATAAAAGGATAAGCTGCCACACCCTGTAGTTTTCATTGAAAGAGAACAAGTCTAAATAACAAAGAAGTTACACATAAGAGAAGGTAGTTGCCCCACAATAAGGAAATAATTTTATTTTTTTTAAGCCTCTAATTGAGGAAAGCAACAATATGAAAAAATTAAGAACTTAGCCTATAGCATGCCCACCACTGCAAGCCCTTGAGGAAGGGGCTGTAGTTATTTGGGAGAACAGGTGCTTCATAAGCAGAAAGGCCACAGGGTTTAATCCCTTTCAGACATCAATCTGAAACACTGGGAACTACTGCCAGTCAGTGTATGCAATACTGAGCAAGATGGTCTGACTCTGTATAGGGCAGCTTCTGCTGTTCATATGCCTATTTCTCCAGGCTGCAAGGCCCTCTCCATCTGCTTGGATGGGCTCATAGAATTGTAGAGTTGGAAGGAAGTCTGATATGGAGTCTCCCATTTCAGAGTTGCTTCCCTGAAATGATCACAGAATTGTACAGCAGAGTTGGAAGGGAACCTGACAATCACTCACTGCAATGCAGGAATATGCAGCGGTCCCAAACGGGGATCGAACCTGCAACCTTGGCATTATCAGTACCACACTCTAACCAACTGAGCTACCGTCACAGAAGGAAAAAGCTGGTCCCTGAAATGCCCCATGTTTTTCCTCTTGCCTCCTCATTCCCTTTCTCCTCATGTGTCATGTCTCTTAGACATGAGGCTTCCTTTGATGACAGCTTGGAAACTATAACTAGGGCAGAATTCAGCAGCCAGATTATGTACTGGGACTAGAAAGTCTGAGCACATGACATCAATCCTGGCCCAACAACACTGGCTACTGACTAGTTTCCGGACTCAGTTCAAAGCGCTGGTTTCGACCTATAAAGTCTTATGTGGCTCACGATACCTCAAGGACCATCTCTCCCCATTGGAACCAACCCAGACCTCGTGGTCTTCATCAGAGGCCTTCCTCCATGTACCTCACCTGAGGGTGACCAAACAAGAAAGGGCCTTTTCTGTAGGGTGCATTCCCTGCCCCCCCCAATATGCAAATGGCTCTTCCCAGGGAAATCTGCCTGGTGGCATCATTATATCTTTTTTTTAGGTGCCAGGCTACAACTTTTCCGCCCACTCAGGCCTTGGTAACTAGGCTTCCATGGTGATGACCAGCTAGATGCTGCCAATAAGTTCAGAAACAAGGCATGAAAGATATTACTATTACTGTAGGGTTGGCCTTCTGAACCCTGTTGTCAAGTTAGCACTGGAAAATCCCGAAGCAGTAGGGGGCAGAGAAGCATGCAGACTGAGATCTGCAAGACCTCTGGTGGTCTGTAGTGGCTCAGCAAGTGTTTTTGACTCAGCAGCTTAACAGAAACAGCTGAAACAACAAAGGGGGTGGGGGGAAGGATCCTCTACAATAACTGGCCTTGTGCTAATCCCTTCTCTGTCTGCTTTGGCGTTTTCAGATCAAGGGAAGAAATCCCTGGGCTCAACATGTGCTCAGAGGCATCCTGTTCCTTAGATTTTCTTTTTAATGTTCAGCAGAAACCAAGTTAAAAAGGAAAAACTTAAAGGGAGTGAAGCACTGTAGCCTTGGAGGGGTTGTGGGTGGCTGAAGGGATCTCTAGGTCCTGGGAGACAGCCGATGATAGTATCAGACCTTGGTCTCTCCCGAAAACTCAGGAGAAATGCCCCTTTCCCTCAGTTCTAAGGCCACATTCACACCCACCTACATTTAAACCACTATGATACCACTTTAAATGGTCATGGCTCCCCATAAATAATTATGGGCCCTGTTGCTAAGAGTTGTTAGAAGACCCCTACTAAAGTCCCCTCCCTGAGTTCCCTGCAAAGAGGAATTGATTGATAAATTACTCTGAGAATCCTGGCTGTGCAAGAGGAACATGGGTCTCCTAACAACTCTCAGCACCTTTAACAAACTACAGCTCCCAGGATTCTTTGTGGGAAAGCCGTAACTGCTTAAAGTGGTAGCAAAATGCACATATGTATGGGGTGAATGGGGCCTAAGTTTATGTCTTCCTGAAATTTCCCATTTGGTTCCGGTTGGTGAACCTTGAGAGTTCTAGTATGAAAACCAAGCCTGATGTCTTTTCTAACGCACCCCACAGTGGAAAAGTGGTGGTGCCCAGTTAACCACTAATGGACCCTTCAGATCCCCAAAGCCTGAAGTCCCTTGGATACTCTTTTCCAAGACACTGCCTGGCATTCACGCTTATCCAATACCTTCTCAATACTTCTTTTTACGAATTGACCTGCCGACCTTTGTATGATGACACACCTTTAGTAATTACCATTATCAGTCTTCATATGCTCAGGCTGGGAGCAGGAAAAGGAAAGGCATATTCCTCATGCTCAGATGCACTCATTTATTAACATTTCACATGTTCCAGAGCTAAGCCATAGATCTGAAAAATTTCCATCCAGAGAAAAGAGAGCAAAGGAGCTTCAAATACCCAGTTAGGTGACAATAAGAACAAGATGGAAAATGAAGTTGGTACAGGAGTAAGCTACTACTGTTGTTTGAAAGAGCAGGTAGTAAAAGATGGCTATCTATATAAAACCCTCTAAGCAGTTTCCATAACCCCTGGGCTATGGCTTAATGGGGAATGGCCCTCCCAGCTAAGTGATAAGAGTATCTGCTTTGCATGCAGAAGACCCCTGCCTGAAACCCTGGGGAGCAGCTGCCAGCCAGTGTCAACAACATGGAGCTAGATGGACAAATGCTCTTGACTTGGTATAAGGCAGCTTCCTAGGAACCCACACCTATTTCATCTCCTTCCAGCCCATTTTCACAACAAACCAACCAGGTCCGCACAAACACCCCCGAAGACTACATACTGTACTGCTATAGTTTCATACCACCCGCTATAAATCCAGAGCTTTTATACTTTTCATCTAGGTTCCGGCAACCTTACAAAGTACCAATCCTGCTTCTGGTCTAAGATGAGCTATAGGGGTTTGGACCTGCAAATAAGTCTCTCTTTATTCTCGCTCCCTCCCCGCAAGGGCTCCAGTGCCTTTGCTAGCCCGCATGGCATGTAACAATTCAACAGGTGTAGTTTCCCAGCTAGCAGGGCGGAGGATCTGCTAGACTTGCTGGAGGCATCACACCCACTGCCCCAAAATGATGCTAGGAGAAGAAACTGGGTGCCTTCTCCCCCCCCCCCATCAGGGAATGAGAAGGAGGTGAAGTTCTACCTCTTGAAGTAGTCGGTGAGCTTGCAATGGTACTGCCCGTCCACGTGGACGGAGCCGTCGCTGATCACCGTGAAGCCGCCTCCCAGCCGCCGGCTCGGCGGGCTCCGCACGGTCAAGGCGCCCCCCGACAGCTGGAAGGACTCCGGCTGCAGCAGCGCCAGCTGTTGCAGAGGCAGCACAGCCATCTCGCAGTTGCACGTCCGCAGGCTCTGCAGCTCCCCCGACGAGACCGAGGTCAAGCTGGGCCGGACCGAGTAGCACGAGTCGGACCCGCTCCAGACGGCCATGGCGGCTGAGGGGCAGCAAACGGAGGGGCGAGAGCAGCAGCAGCAGCAGCAGCGACGGGCTGTGCAATGCACTGCTAGCAAGCGGCGTCCGCGCGGGCGAGAAAAGCGCTTCGGCGCAGCTCCGCCTCCGAGCCGCCGGGGAGCGAAAGGGAGGCGGAGCAAAGGGCCGACGGCCGCGGTTGACGCCTCCTTGCTTCAGGAGGGGGCAAAATCTGCAGAGTTTAGGCGGCCTTGGCCTGCAAACTTGGCCTACCAAAGCAGCGGTGAGCAATCGGCTGTCCGCTTTCTCCGCCCTCTCCGTCTCTTTCCCCGTCGGGGAGTCACGGACTCCAATGTGGCCTTTGGAAGCCGGCAGCGGCGCGCTTCTTATGGGGGTGTTATTCTTGCCTGCAGCAGCACAACGGGACGCCTTCCTCTGCCCCACTCCCCAGCTGCAATAAAACATGTCTCTTCTTTGTGGGTCTCTGCAGCCACAGACGTTGTTGGCGCACTCCTCCATTGCCTCTTAAACAAGCTGTAGCTTGGGGGCCCCCAAAAAATTTAAAGGAAAAAAACCGGGATGTTCATTTCCAAAATATAAGATAAAAAACAAATAAAATAAAACCAACATAAAGCAACAGTGGCAAATGGCTTTAGATACCTGTTAGGTTCATAAATTACCATATAGCATATATTCAACAAAAAACAGCAACAATTTGTTGTTGACAAAGGACAGCTGGACATATAAAGGGCCACATTACCTTCAGTAGCTTAGGGCCTCATCAAACCTAAATCCAGCCCTGCTCCTGAGACAGACGGGTGCCAAAAATATTTATTTATACCCCGCCTCTTTTCCCCTAACAGGACTCAAGGCAGCTTGCGGATAAAAAGAACTGCTAGAAACATAGAAAAAACAATTAAACAGTGGTAGAACTAAAACCATATGCATGCACAACATCTGTTAAAACCACACAAGAATTACAGTAAAAACAGCACAGCGCCTTTCATTAAAAGCAGTTGGTTCCCAAAAGCCTGTTAGAGCAGGAAAGTTGTTACCTGCTGGTTCCTTCTGGGTTAAAGTAGGTTGCATGACTGCACCATGCGCTGCGTGCAGTCTTGTGCTGCACGTGAGTTTACTCACGCATGCATGTGTGCCAGATCACATTGACATGTGCATTATAGTATAGCCCATACATGCCTACTCAGAATGGAGGCATATTGCATTCCTGGGTGAGTGAAGAGGACCTCAGCCTTCAAGAGTGCAACACCAAGGGTTCACATGTGTGAACCAGGTCACCACCATGAATGGGAAGGGCCATAGCTCAGTGGTATAGATTTTGCACACAGAAGGTCCCTAGTTCATTCACCGGCATCTCTAGGTAGGGCTGGGAAAGGACCGTAAACAGCACTGTACTGAGCTAGATGGACCAAAGGTCTGACTCTGTAAGGCAGATGCCTATGTTCCTGTGTGATCATCTCAAATTCTTTCCCATCTGCCTTTGCTCATCTCTCAGCAAGCTTGGTGGAATCTTTTGTAAACTGGCAACTGAGATCCACAGACTGTATTAATTATCCGGGAGTGACAATACTTTGGAGCTACAACTCAATCCCTGGATTCGATGGAGATGCATTGGCGTAATTGGCCCAAGGTTTTAATAATATACAGTGTGCTTTTTCCTGGGAGAAAGCCCCATTTAATTCAGTGGGGCTTGCTTCTAAATAAATGGGCCTAGAAAGCAGTAATCCTGTGCAATACAGTGGTGCCCCGCAAGACGAATGCCTCGCAAGACGAAAAACTCGCCAGACGAAAGGGTTTTGCTGTTTTTGAGCTGCTTCGCAAGACGAATTTCCCTATGGGCTTGCTTCGCAAGACGAAAATGTATTGCGTTTTTTGCAAGTTTGTTTCCTTTTTCTTAACACCGTTAATACAGTTGCGACTTGACTTCGAGGAGCAACTCATAGAACGCGGTGTGGTAGCCTTTTTTGAGGTTTTTGGCGATTTTTGAAGCTTTTCCAAAACTTTTCCAACACCGTGCTTCGCAAGACGAAAAATTCGCTAGACGAAAAAACTCACGGAACGAATTAATTTCGTCTTGCGAGGCACCACTGTACTTAACTTGCAAGTTGGTAGTGAGTCAACAGGACTTAATGTCTAAATCACCATGCATTGAATGAGGCTGGAAGACAAGTTGTTTAGAGAGATTTGGCTGACATAGCTTGTCCTGCAAAGGTGAAATAAGTTACACCCTGCTGCAGTTTCTTCTAGGTGCATGCACGACACAAATCTGCACAAACTTTGATTATGCTGATCTACAAGTCCCTTTTCACCAGTCAATACTATCCACCCATGATATCCAGCAACCAGAGATCAATACAACCAAAGCCACAACTGGAAGGCAGGGAAATGCCCCATGCGCAAATCAAATAACTCCAGAAAGCTGGCCAAGCCACCACTTTTGGTTTGTCAAAAAAGAGGAAATGCCTCACCCAAAAGAGGACACAGATTTATTTACAGTCTGCACATGCTACTTTTTATGCATAGAAGTTTGTTTGGAAATATTTGCAATAACATTAATAGAAATATGATTACCGGTAATTGCCCCGTAGGTGGAAAGTTAACCAGGTGCCTGCTTCTCTTGCTGTTCAGGTGCTAACGATTGATGGGAAATTCAAGTCCCTTGGTGCTGCTATTGCTATGTTTAGGTTCTTCATTTTAAAAGTGGACTGAGACTGGACAGCAGCTCTTTCAAAGAGAGGACGCCTTCAAACAGAGTTCTGTCCTCTGTAAAGTAGGGCACATTGGCACCCTAATTATATTAAGCACACAGAAGATATTAAAAAAAAAAAATCTGTCTATTAGCTGGGAATGTACAACTTAAGCTTGATAGATGTAAACATGTTTTCTTTAAAAAGTCTAAGAGTTTATAGCACAACAGCCATCACTCTTTCTGAGTTCCAGACGGGACAAGCAACTTATGTCCTTATGTCTCACCTGGAAACTGCCCAGAGATAGTTTGCAGCTGTAGCCTGATAGAATGGAAACTGCTAGGTGAAAGGGAGGATGAAGCCTGGCGGAGCTGACCTCTCAGCAGAGTTGTTAGCTTGCCTTCTCCTGCTTCCCTTCTAACCCTCGCTGCAACCTGATGGAATAGCTGCTGCAAGATTTACTCTTTAACACTCTTCAGTATATGTGTGTGTGTGTCCGTGTCCTTTTGCACCAGACCCACCTCCTATACTCTGAATTAAAATCTGCTTTTTAAAAAAGCTGCTTCTATTTTAGTGTATTCATCATACGTTGCATGCCACCCAGAAATCCACATTGCATATAAATGTTTTAATAAAAGCATTTTTTATGTATAAGAGTCTGATCCGTTCTATAATAAAATTGTAGATAGAAGGGAAGAACCCTGAATGCTTTTGTGAGCTCCTTGAAAAAAGGGGGCTTGGATAAACTAGTTCTTCCTGTATCTTAGTAAAAAAAATTCAACCAAAAAGGGGAAAAGAAAGGGCTGGATAAAAATAGACTAAACAAAAATTTCACAATCATTACAGGAATCACTGTGTCAAACATTTGTATCATGGGAGTCTTATGAAAGCATTTGCTGCGTTTCCAGAGTTGTTTTGAAAGTTCGTAGAACATTTGTTGCAAAACTCTCAGGGTGCAGAATAAGAAGTTTATTTTAGTGAGACCTCAGCTTGTTTTCAGTTACTGCAAATTGGAAAAGCATGTCCAGAAATGAGTGGCCCTTTTGGTATTATAGCTATAGAAATTTGTGCACACTCTCCCTCTGATATGAATTACCACAGATGCATTTGCAGCAGAACTGATCTCATCTTTCTGGCTGAGATCCATTTACGGACGAAACATTCACATATGTGACCAGATTGTGTGAATGAAGGAGAATGAGTGTGTGCTGCTAGGTGGGGATGAGGGAGCTGTACATTCAAGAACTGAAATAGTTTCCATTTGAGATAACATGCTCCAAAGGCAGAAACCTTGAGAAATCTGAGAAATCCTAGATCAGTGGTACAGGTTTGATCTCTCTTAATTTTGTGTGTGTGCATTTGAAATAGGAATATTCAGTCCAAGTCCTATCAATTTGTTTTAAAACAAGGCAGAGAAAACACAAGCACTGACGCGATGGGCCTGTCTTACATGCATCTAATTGTGCATCTGTAACAGAATGTTGTCACCATCTGGAAGTGGAAGCAAGTGTTCAATGAAAATGCAGAATTCTGAAGCCGCTTCACATACAGAATCCAGACCTGTACAGAGAAAAATATCCTAAGACAAAAATAATAATAATAGAGTCTTGTAGCACACATTTATTGTGGCACATGGCTGAACTGCCTTGTGGCAATGGAAGGCAAATGGATAGGCTAATAAAATTCCACTCAAATTAAGGTGAAATATATGCCATGGGCTTCTAATATACTGTACAAACAATGTTCTTACGTTTCTGGCATCCTACTGATGCTGCGATCTCAGAGTTTCAGGGCACACTAAGGGCCAGATGATTTTGTTGGCTTTGTCCTACTGTAGCATCTCATGTAGAGAAAGCTTTCTCCAATTAATAACTCCTTCTCACACATCAAAACAACAAGAAGCCTGGAGGAAGACTCTCTCTCTCTCTCTCTCTCTCTCTCTCTCTCTCTCTCTCTCTCTCTCTGTGTGTGTGTGTGTATAGATCACTACATAGATCACTACATCCTTGCATTGTTACACCCACCCCAATCTCAGCTGTGAGAGATTTTAGGGATCTCAGTACACATCTTATGTTTGGTTTCCTTGGAATGAAAGTTGCTGCAGAATTGATGTCTTCTGTCACACAAGGTTTGTTTTCACTTATACTAGTACTCCTTTAAGTTTATAGGGAGCTTTCTAACGCTGCAACGCTGGATCACAAGGGAGCCCATCCTCTTCAGTAGAAATTCTGTCTGAGAAAAGTTTAAGACAACAACCTGGTTTTTTTCCACCATGGAAATTCTTGCATGGGGCGAGTCTGCTAGAGCTTATGTTAGTTTAACCTACTTGGTGACCTGTCATTTAAATGAACGCTCATCAGGCACATCCTTGATTGTGGTTTATGGCAGATGTTGAGTAAGAAGAATGATGTTATAGCAGGGAAGGGTAAGATTATTTACACCAAACATTCAAACCACAAGGATGGAGAAAGTGGAGAAATTCTACAGCACTAAGCTTTGTCAAAACAGGAGGCAAAAAATGATTGGAAGTGGAGGGAAATCTGGTTTTACTCATGTTGCCTCCATCCTGCAGGAGTTAGTCACCATGGAGACTTGCTTATTTTCTCCCAGAGTGACTCACAAAATGAGCTTGCAACATTGCAAAGAATTTAGATTAGCGATACTTTGCAAAGAAGCATTGGTGTTTTAGAACATGATATATATATATGTTTATTCTGCTACAATATTGGGTGGCACCAATGGGGGGACAGGAAGGGCATGCATTCTCCAAAACCAAAAGCTCAGCCCCTCCCCCCTTGCTTCAGCGATCTTAATTTGGGAGATAACTAGCCCACCTAGAAATATACTTTGTCCCTTCTGTGCCTCCTCCCACCCCCACCAATCCCCCCCCCCGGTGCTGCCACTGGAAAACAAGTGCTATTTTATATTCCTTTTGCACACCGCTTTGAACATTCTTTGATTCAAAAGTGGTTTGTAAGTGTTGTGAACAAACAAAATTTGAGAACCAACCAATGTGCTCACACTGATAATAAAACAACTACAAGGCTCAAGCAAACAGAATGCATTTGGGTCTCCACTTAGGTACAGTGGTACCTCGGGTTAAGAACTTAATTCATTCTGGAGGTCCGTTCTTAACCTGAAACTGTTCTTAACCTGAGGTACCACTTTAACTAATGGGGCCTCCCACTGCCGCCACACCACCACCATGCGATTTCTGTTCTCATCCTGAAGCAAAGTTCTTAACCTGAAGCACTATTTCTGGGTTAGCGGAGTCTGTAACCTGAAGCGTCTGTAACCTGAGGTACCACTGTATATGAATATACAGATAATTATTTCAAGCAGAACAGTGAAGGAACTGCCTTCAGCCATGGAACCAGTACTTTAAAACAACAAGCATAACACATACATCTTTTGAAAAGCGATGATTGCAGCCTTCTTCAGGTGTTCAGTGCAAATGTATGAAGAGAGTCACAGGGCTGTACACAAAAGCCCTCTCCCTGCTGGAGAACATCCTGCATTGAGTAGGAAAAGGGCTTGTAAAGGCATTCAGCTGAAAATGCTTTCAAGTCTCCTTGTCCTTTCAGACAAGGGTCTCTTCCAGCCCTGCTTTGGGAGTCGGGATGCTGGGAATTGATGTAGATGCTCTTATCGCTGAGCTACAGACCTCCCCCAAGTAAAAAACCTGATGGTCTGATATTCAAAGAAAATATTGACAGACCTGAAATCATTGAAACCTGACGCTGCAACAGCAAGGGACAAGTCATAACAGGAGAGTTGGGCAGGCTCAAGAGAATATGAGATTATGTGTGAAAGATGGCACAGAGTCAAATGGGCTTAATGTTCTCAACAGACCATGTTGGCAATGAAGCATCCTCAAGGATACTTATGCAATGGCCCCCAAAGCCATATTGAGAAACTACAAGAGCGGTATGTGGAGTCAAAGTGTCTGACTGCAGTTCTCTTCATATTGATTGTGTAACTGTTATCTCTAGGAA
Organism: Podarcis pityusensis; assembly: GCF_964106645.2. Classification (NCBI taxonomy): domain Eukaryota; kingdom Metazoa; phylum Chordata; class Lepidosauria; order Squamata; family Lacertidae; genus Podarcis; species Podarcis pityusensis. The sequence continues at coordinate 27,128,452 of NC_138027.1, read as the reverse complement.
TGCTGAAGAGTTTACATTTTTGGACACCGTAAAAGATTGTGTCTCCAAACAAGCACGCCCATGCCTTGAGTACTGAATTCTGCTCTACGAATATTTCAGGAAAGCTGTTGTCAAGTCAGCTGTGCAGTAGGGAATTTCAAAGTGGAGGAGCGTGTTGTGAGAGACCCCATAACAACCACATTCCTAAGGAGAACACCTTTAGCTGTGATTCATGCAGTGCCGCAGGGTTTGATTAGATCATCGTTGGGTTCTCTTCCAACTCTACAGTTCTGTTATTCATCTGGAGGGCACCATATTGTCTATCCCTGCTGACTGACTGGATTAAGAGAAACTACTGTTTTGGTGGTAGACTAAGAAGAGTCCATCATTGCTGTTTTCAGAACTGTGGCCACAAGTCTGCAGTGAGCCCTGAGGGATAGCTTAGTTGGTAGAGCATGAGATTCTTAATCTCAAGGTTGTGAGCGTGAAAGATTCCTAGATGATACTTGTGGTCCCTTCCAACTCCCTTCCAAATTTGTGATTCTAAATTGATTAGAATAACTCTGTCACTTTTCTATCACAACACCACCAGAGCAGTTTTGTTTGGTCTGGATTTTATTTATCTGATTTATATCTATCCCAGGGGCTCAGAGTTGCTTACAGCCAGTGTTATTTTTTCCTAGAGAAAGAGGTGCAGGAACTCACACTTCTTTTGACGGATAACCCTAAATTGAGGTGTCGGAACGCACCAAAGAGGTGGTGGAACTCAGTTCCGGCTGAAAAAAAAAGCCCTGCTTACAGACCTAAATGTTAATAATTCTGACTCCCAATGGCTAATTATCTTAGGGTCACAATCTTTGTGCCACAGCTTCCTGTGCCACAGCTTCCACACGAATGCCAGACCTTCCAAGTGTCCCTATTTTCTAGAGAAAATCCCAGATTTACAGAAGGCATCCTGGTTTCTGATTTGGTCCTGGAATGTCCTGCTTTTTGTTAAGATATCCCTATTTTCATCAGAGAAATGTTGGAGGGCATGGAGTTATGTGACCCCCCCCCCCAAGTCATGGAGATAAGTAATTTATACTTTAGAAGACATCTGAAGGCAACCCTGTATAGGGAGGCTTTTTTAATGTTTAATGTTTTGTTATGTTTTTATATATGTTGGAAGCTGCCCAGAGTGGCTGGGGCAACCCAGTCAGATGGACAGGGTATTCTTATTCTTATTCTTATTCTTATTCTTATTCTTATTCTTATTCTTATTCAATCGGACGTCTCTGTTTTCATTGGAGAAATGTTGGAGGGTATGGAATCTTAATGGAATGGGGAACGTTTTCATTCTGAGGGCCACATTCTTTTCTGGACAACCTTCTGAGGGCCACATGACAGTGGGGACCGAGGTCAGAGCATATCCCTAAACTGTCCCGGGAAAACTGAGTCATATCCCTGCCCCCCATGTGAGAGCACTGCCGCCATTTTGGACATTGTGGTCTCATGCTGTGATCTCACCCTGGAAAAAGTGCTTTTGAGGGGGCTGCGGTCTCGTGACCTTGCCCCAGGAGCATGACCTGGAAAAAACATGGTCCCAGTTTTTGGCCTGGGCATGTTGAAGTGTATGTCATAGGCACAAGTGTGTGGAGCAAAAAAAATAAATGTGAATTTTACCTATTGTACAGTAGGCTATGTTCTTCACTCTCACACACCCTACCCAGGCAAGCAAGAAGCATGGTTGCAGTTCAAGGGCACATTCCAGTCAGGCAAAAACATGCAAGGAGGGTGTGAAGCAGTGCTGATGAAGGGTATATGGCTCAGAAGTATATGGGACCTGGGAAGAGGCTCCAGGCCTGGTTGGTGTCCTCCATGTTATGAACTACAACTCATCCTGGCTTGGGCCCGTGGAAGTTCTGGCCCACAATATCTGGAAGGCACAAGTTGGCTGCCCATGGAATAATCACGTCAGAAATGTAGTGTGGTTGGCATGAAAGATGGTTTAGGGTGCTTCAAAGAGAACGTTATAATTTTGTTCCTTGGGACTTAAATACTACATGGAAGTAGTCCATGGCAGAGCAAGAGCTGCAGTTCACATAACACTATTATTATTATTATTATATTGAATTTATATCCGGCCCTTCCTTCCAACAGTGCCCAGGGCAACAGACACATCAACAGCGAACAATATTGAGAAGCATTCTTAAACAGTTAAAAACATTCTAAAAACAGCTACAGTGGTAAGGGTGGGGTGGAATTCTGAAAACCAAGAGCCTTCTTTAAAGATGGTTTGTTTTCTTCCCTTGTGCTTTGCAGCTCTTTTTTCGGCTCTTTGTCTTGCTTGTGCATCACACAAAATAAACCTGACAGCCATATGTTGTGTGGATGACATTTTAAGTGTGCGTGTGCTTGCATGTTTGGCAGGGAGGCTGGAAATGCTGTAATATTGGTGCAATTAGTAGCCCTACTGCCACCTCCTGGTCAAAACGATGCCGGCAGCACAAGAAAAGAAAAAGAGGATTCAAAGAGGAACCATCATATTTGCTTTATTTGTTTATTATCTGCAAGTTTTAAAAAAATACACAAGGCAAGATGCCAGCTGTCGTATCCATTTGGCAGCTTAATGATGTTTCGAGACAGGTAATGAATTGGGATTACGGGGAAAGAATAAAGTAAGTACTTGAAAGTGACTTCTAAAAAGTGGTGCCTGTGTTTGCTTGTTTTTCTCTTTACCCCTCAATTCCTTTTTTCCTTCAGTAAAGGAAATGAGTGCAGAACATGCCGTTGGAAAGTGCCTTGTATTTACTGACATTTTGTAAGCCGCTCTGGAAATCTTTTTGGCTGAAGGGCAGGGTAAAAAATGCTTGCACTAAAATATAGGGGTTGTCTTGATGGATCGGACCAACATGGAGATTCTAGATGTCATTGCAAATAGGCCCGAATAGACGTATTAGCCATGAACCTGCCTAATTCCATATACAGTGGTACCTCAGGTTAAGTACGTAATTCGTTCCGGAGGTCTGTACTTAACCTGAAACTGTTCTTAACCTGAAGCACCACTTTAGCTAATGGGGCCTCCTACTGCTGCTGCACCGCCGGAGCCCAATTTCTGTTCTCATCTTGAAGCAAAGTTCTTAACCTGAAGCACTATTTCTGGGTTAGCGGAGTCTGTAACCTGAAGCGTATGTAACCTGAAGCGTATGTAACCTGAGGTACCACTGTATTTATAAGAACATAAGAAAAGCACTGTTAGATCAGGCCAAAGGTCTATCTAATCCAGCACTCTGTTCTCACAGTGGCCTACAGAAAGCATGAAAGCAGGACCTGAGTGAGACTGTACTCTCCTCACTTGTGATTCCCAGTGACTGATATTCAGAGGCGTACAGCCTCCAACAGTGGAGGAAGAACATAGTCACTGTGGCTAGTAGCCATTGGCAGCCAGACCCTCTATGGACCTGTCTAATCCTCTTTTCTTTTTCTTTTTCGTTTTTTGTATTTTTCTTAAAGATTTTCTTGAAAGCCCTCCAAGTTGATGATCATCATCACATCTTGTGGCTGCGAATTCCAACATTGAAAACAGGATTGCATGTAACTGCCCTGATACCATCGTGAGCACAAAGCGTTGCAAATGCACAATGAAAAGGACATGGGGGTAGAAATTTTGATTACCCAACAAGCCTGGCTCAAGAACTGGCCTTAGGTGAGAAATCCTATAAGGCAAATACAGTGGTACCTCGGGTTACATATGCTTCAGGTTACATACGCTTCAGGTTACAGACTCCGCTAACCCAGAAATAGTGCTTCAGGTTAAGAACTTTGCTTCAGGATGAGAACAGAAATTGTGCTCTGGCGGCGCGGCAGCAGCGGGAGGCCACATTAGCTAAAGTGGTGCTTCAGATTAAGAACAGTTTCAGGTTAAGAACGGACCTTCAGAACAAATTAAGTACTTAACCCGAGGTACCACTACAGTCCTGGAACAGGAACCGGCAAGCCACTCCAGTATCCCTGCCAAGAAAACTCCATGGACAAAGACGGCGTGCTCTGGTCCATGGGGTCACAGAGAGTCGGACACAACTAAAGAACTAATAAACAACAACAACAACAACCACCTGCCGCCAAGGTACTATTTCTGGGTTAGCGGAGGCTGTAACCTGAAGTGTATGTAACCTGAAGCGTATGTAACCCGAGGTACCACTGTATAACTGATATAATGACCCAGAGGCCACCTTCTGAGCTTGGAAAAAACTTTCAAAGTCAACAGGTTACTTCCAAATGTACTCAAACAGAGAGAGACGGCTATCTTCAGGACCAGTTCCACTTGATATGCACGGACCTCTCCAGCGTGAAAATATTTCTAACGATAACAAATGGGCTACTTCTGACTCTAGTGGAAAATTTTACACCTCAAGAAAGAGGCACAGGGCCAAATGACACTGACCAAATGAACAACCTACCCGAGCCAGCAGATATGAATCGCCCAGTAACCAGCAAGAAATCACAAAGACATGGTGGTGGGTGCTCCTGAATTTCTCTATAATTTCGTCGATCGCAGTCGTGGGTTTAAAAAACACTGACAATGGGGAGCAGGCTCATTTCTCACAAAGCAGCTGATGTGAACGGTGCCTGCACCTCTTGTTTCATAACTCTTAAGTCCTGCAAGGCAGACTAAATACTTTAAAAGCAAAATAAACAAAAGCCTGAGCTCCTCGCTGGCCCTGATACAGCAGTACTCTCTGTACCCACTTCTCGATGAGCCTGCTTGTTACTATGATCCCTGCCTCCAGTCGGTCTTGCTGCAGGTTAGACTCATTGGAATCAAAACATAAAGAGTTGCTTGAGGGCTTTGACCTCCTTTGGCACACAAGCTATGCCTGCACTAACCACAGCTTGGCTGCAAAGGATTATGCCAAAAGTACCCTGTAGATGGCACTATTACTTCTGGTAAAATAAAATTTCAGGGTCTGCGTTAGTTAGGTTCCTTATTGCAAGGCTGTCTGTTGAAAGGCTGTCTGTCCTATACAACATGCAGCGGGGAAATGAGGGGGCAGCTTCACTGAGCTATAATTTTCTGAGTCAAGTAACTAGGGGAATTGTAGCTCTGCGAGCAGAACAGGGGTTTCCTAACAACTCTCAACACCCTTAACTGTTCCCAGGATTCATTGGGGAACCCATGGCTGTTTAAAGTGGCATGATACTGCTTTCAGCGCATAGTGCAGATGGGGCCTAAGAATAGTGTGAAAAGCTTACATTGAGGTTTATGAAGCGACTGAGTCCTTGAAAGCTCCACAAACAGTATGTGCACAGGGGTTGGTTTCTGCTGCCTCTTATCTTTTTCCTTTTCTTTGATAGGGTATGTGGGATATGTTAGGTAGAAACTATGTGCTTTATAGAACTGAGTATCATGCTGCAGGTCTGAATCGATTCGGAAAACGTCAACAATACCCTAAATTAGAACCTGCTTTTTTTTAGATGTCAGTCCTCAGAGGGGCTGGCCCTACCTTTTTGAAGAGTGAGGTGGCCACCTCAGGCCGCTGGCTCCGGGTGTCATGAAAGGGCACCAAATTGTTTGTTACTGCAGTTTAATAATTAGTAGCATTAGCAATATTAGCATTGTGTTTTTTTACTGCTGTGGTGGGGGAGAGGTGCTTGAGGGATTCCCTGCCTCAGGTGCCGAAATAACTTGGCTGGCTGTATTTTATTTTTTTTTAACATAACTCTTTTTTAAAAAAAAATAATATTTATTAAAATTTCAAAAGAAGAAAAATCACATTAATAAGAAAATTAACAATAAAAAGGAAAAATACAAAATACAAAAAAGAAAAAACAGTTAAAAACAATTCCATCTTTTCATCACTTCTTTTAGATTTACTTGTTTCCCGGACCTCCTCATACCTCCCTCTTTTGTATTCCAATTCAATATGTTAATCCAGCAATTCCTTTCCCTCCTTTTTAATCCTAATCTTTAATCTTGATAAATTATAACATTAAATTTTTACATATTAAAAACCAATTTTTCCGTATTTTTTTATACCATTACCGCTAGAAACCGCTTAACTTCAATCCGTCATCATTCTAACTTTCATTAATTTTACAATATTTCTGTAACTAGTCTTTAAATTTCTTCCAATCTTCTTCCACCAACTCTTCTCCCTGGTCTCGGATTCTGCCAGTCATTTCCGCCAATTCCATATAGTCCATCATTTTCATCTGCCATTCCTCCAGAGTGGGGTTGTTGTTGTTTTGTTTTTTTTAAACAGAACTCTTGGGCCTAGACAGTACTGGGCAAGCTGCTGTCAATCTCATTTCCCCGTAGTCAGGATAGAAGATGATGAATGTGATAAGAATTTCTAAGTAATGCAGAAGGATAAAGTTTCCAAGTAGTATTAATGTTTTCAAGTGAAAGCATTTCACAATCACATTTTGTAAAATACTTTGGCCACCTCATGAGAAGAGAAGACTCCCTGGAAAAGGCCCTGATGTTGGGAAAGATGGCAGGCACAAGGAGAAGGGGATGACAGAGGACGAGATGGTTGGACAGTGTTCTTGAAACGACCAACATGAGTTTGACCAAGCTGCGGGAGGCAGTGGAAGACAGGAGTGCCTGGCGTGCTCTGGTCCATGGGGTCATGAAGAGTTGGGCACGACTAAACGACTAAACAACAAAAACGGTTTGTGGAATAATCAGCATTGTTTTGACAGTACAAAAGAATCATCTTCACTTTCTTTCTTGTTTTCCCCTAAGATGAAAACAATTGTGAGGTTTTTTTCCATCTCAGTTGAAAGCATATGATCCTCATTTATTAAAAGGTAAAAAAGGAAAAGTATTGAGTCAGCCTGGTCAGTCCTACAAGAGCCTGGCAGTCCCCATCAGCTCACACACATTTTGTGAAATGCATTTATTCTGAAGAAGTTTTTTAAGGTATAGCAAATGGCAGACTTTGAGCTCTGAGTCTGAGGGAGGATATGTGTGGCAACTTGAAGCTGCCAAAGTGGGGCGGGATAGAGGAAAGACGTTTGGAAAACCACCAATCTGAATAGATCTGTATAATGAAGATATTGGAAGACAACCCTCCCCCCCCACCCAGATGAGCTGGATAGAGGACCAAAATAAGACTTACAAAATGACTATGTCCTATATATAGGAATGTTTTAGAAGTGTGCTTCTCAGTTTAAGACAGGGGTGAGGATTTTGTGGGGTCAAAATTCACTGCTTAGGAATGCATTAAAAAAATCCCCATAGGAATCAATAGAAATCATGGACTCGTTATACAAACACTCGCCTAACAAACTATTTCCTGAGAAGGCATTGTGTTTGGATAGTGAGGCTTGCATGTACAATCCCCACAGGGATCACACTGGTGAAACAGCAGCCAGCAGGACTAAACTTCACCAGTGGCATCAGACGATTGACAGCTGGGCAAAATTGGCCTGTGGGCAGGAGGGTCCCCATCGCTGGTTTAAGAGAAGGCAGCTCAAACACAAATGAAATGTTTGTCCTAGTTACAACCTAGGCAACAACAATATTTGATGGCTGTGCATTCCCTCAGTGAATTTGTGTTATTTTGTGTTATTGTTCGAAACAAGCTCTGTAGCAATAATAATAATAATAATAATAATAATAATAATAATAATTTATACCCCACCCATCTGGCTGCGGCTGCCAACAAAATATTTAAAATACAATAAAACATCAAACATTAAAAACTTCCCTAAACAGGGCCACCTTCAGATGTCTTCTAAAAGTCAGATAGTTGTTTATTTCTTTGACATCTGATGGGAGGGCTTTCCACAGGGTGGGCGCCACTACCAAGAAGGCCCTCTGCCTGGTTCCCTGGTTCTGCCTGAAGGTAAAATCTTATCTAAAATGTACAAGCTTTTGTTGGAGTGGCATATGAAAGATGAACAAGTTAAATCGGTGATGATAGATTGGGCAAGAGATTTAGGACATAACATAATGTTTGAGAACTGGGAAAGATTGTGGAAGAAAGGGGTGAAGTTCACCGCATGTACTTTGCTAAAGGAAAATATTATGAAAATGATGTATAGATGGTATTTGACTCCTGTAAAATTAGCAAAGATGTATCATAATTGTGATAATAAATGTTGGAAATGTAAAGAAAAGGAAGGAACATTCTTTCATATGTGGTGGACCTGCTCCAAGGTGAAAGACTTCTGGGAAAAGATTTATAATGAATTGAAAAAAATGTTGAAATATACATTTATAAAGAAACCAGAGGCCTTTCTTCTTGGAATAACAGGTTTGGAATTGCCCAAGAAAGATGTTAATCTATTTTTGTATGCCACAACTGCGGCTTGTATTTTGTTAGCTAAAAAGTGGAAAACCCAAGAATTACCAACAGTAGAAGAATGGCAGATGAAGATGATGGATTTTATGGAGCTAGCCGATCTAACCGGAAGAGTCCGCGACCAGAAGGAGGAGGAACACCATGAAGAATGGAAGAAATTTAATGATTCTTTAGTTAAATTTGTTAAGCTAAAATAACTGGAAATAGCCTCCAGATACTTAATGGGCTTAGGATTGTATTTATGTTAACTGATAAAATAATATGTTTAATACAAGAAGGAGAAGATTTAAAGATGTTAATGTTTAATTTAAAGGGTATTAAAATTGGGATTTGGAAAACCGTTATAAGGATATGCAATGAAATTCAACTAAGCGGAAACAAGGAAGTCGTTCTACAAAGTAAATAACTGTTATTTTCAATAAGGTTATGATTTATGTTTGTTATGTTTTGTTTGTTTTATGTTTTTGTTTGTCATTGATATTGTAAAAACTAATAATTTTTTTGCAAAAAATAGGAAAAAGAAGGCCCTCTGCCTGGTTCCCTATAGCTTCACTTCTCGCAGTGAGGGAACCACCAGAAGGCCCTCAGAGCTGGATCTCAGTGTCTGGGCTGAACGATGGGGGTGGAGATGCTCCTTCAGATATACTGGGCTGAGGCCATTGGGCTTTAAAGGTCAGCACCAACACTTTGAATTGTGCTCAGAAACGTACTGTTACTTTTGAGCAGCAGTATAACGGCATAAATAGATGTGCTCTGGGGTGCAGTTGACTCTGGATTAATACAGACTAGAGGTGGCACAGAATGAATTTAAATAACTGGGAGTCAGAAGACTGAGACTTGTATAATGAGTTCTCTGTTGTATTATGGATCTGCATTATCTTCCTAGAAATATAGATCTCCAGACCTTCAAATGATCTTTAAAGGTCATCTGCCATGAGGCAGAATTTATGATATTACATCTAATCCAGTTTTGGTTTGGTTGCTTGAACACCCACTGTGGAGAACTCTGTAACTTGCTTTGCTCATTTGCTCTACTGATTAATCCTAAAATTGGATCTTTCCCCCTCTGTCTTAAAAGTTATTTCTTCTCCTGCTCTTAGTGAGTAAATGGATCCTATTCCATTGATAATTTTACCTTCACTACAGCAAACTACATTGCCTTTCTTTCCAACAAATGAACATGGCAAGTAATTGATCCCTAGTGTTCATATGCTCCCGTGAGACAGCAACCGGGGGCAGTGTGATGCCACCACACAGAGGGTGGCGCTGTGGTCTAAACCACCAAGCTTCTTGGGCTTGCTGATTGGAAGGTCAGTGGTTCGAATCCCAATGACGGAGTGAGCTCCTGTTGCTCTGTCCCAGCTCCTGCCAACCTAGCAGTTCGCAATAACGCATTCCGAATAAGTGCAAGTAGATAAATAGGTACTGCTGCGGCAGGAAGGTAAACGGCGTTTCTGTGCGCTCTGGCTTCAGTCATGGTGTCCCGTTGTGCCAGAAGCGGTTTAGTCATGCTGGCCAAACGACTCGGAAAGCTCTCTGTGGACAAACACTGACTCCCTTGGCCTGAAAGCGAGATGAGCGGGGCAACCCCATAGTCGCCTTTGACTGGACTTAACCGTCCAGGGGTCCTTTACCTTTTTACCTATCAAGCAAAGCACAGCTCCAGTAGGCTCCAGTAAATGAGATAGCTTATGTATGCTATGTATAGCCCATAACAAGTGAAGCTTTCATCAAAATGTTGCAGTATATCCTCCCTCCAGAAAAGGAGTGCTTCCAGCCATTGTTCAAGCCAAGTATTTCCTCTAGGTAGAACATTCCTCTCTTTGCCCCCCTTGCCAGTCCCATCTGCAATACCCCAGACATCTCCATACATTATCCCTCTGACATTTAAATGGAAGCAAGCAGCCACCAAGAGATGGGAAGGACACCCTCCTGAGAAGCTGGAGAACTGCTTTGGGAGGGAAATAAAAACCAGGGGAGGGAAATGGAATGGAGTATCCTGGGAGAGGGTGCAGCTAGCTGGGACCCTGAACAGGAGGACTCCACACAACAACTTTGGTGCAGATTCTCCTTGTGTTATATTTGTGGAGAAATGAATTATTGGTAGAAATGTAACATGCCTGTAGCAACACTTTTAGGATCCCTTCTGAGACTGCCTTTGTTCTATAAACTCGACATCTCTGACCAGGCAAATATATGCAAAGTCGTGTACAGGAGTAAATGAAGATTACAGAAGCATTTGCACAGCGGAACACTTTCTGAGCAACTTTAGGTTTAATCAAGGCTCTGTGGAAGAGCGTCGCAGCACATCATACGGCTGTGTTGTTGTTTTTTAAGTTGCTGATTTCAGAAGTAGCAGTCTGAGAAATATGAGAGGAATAGTTAACAAGAATAACTTCACTCACCTTTGTTCTCAAGCTGCTGAGAAAATCCCTATCCATCACTGGCGAAACTACAGCATATTGGGATTGTGGATGATTCAAATATACAGCTTGATATGCAAAACCCTTTCTTGCCACACAATTCCATGCAAAAAAATAAAATAAACCGCCCTCGAATAACACTACAACTTGTGGGCTTCAAATGAAGCTGAATGTTGGAGGATTCAAGAGAGGCTGAAGAAAGTACTTCTTCAGTCAGTGTAGAATTAAAACTATGGAATTTATTTCTGCAGGAGGCAGTCATGGCCACCAATTTGGATGGCTCTGAAAGAGGATTAGACAAACCCGCTGAAGACAAGGCTGCCAATAGTTACTAGCCAAAACGGCTATGTTCTGCCTCCATGCTGGAGGCAGTATGCTTCTGAATGGCTGGAACTTGCAGGAGAGGAGAGTGCTATGTAGATATGCAGATGACACAACCTTGATAGCAGAAAGTGAGGAGGAATTAAAGAACCTTTTATTGAGGGTGAAAGAGGAGAGCGCAAAATATGGTCTGAAGCTCAGTATCAAAAAAACGAAGATCATGGCCACTGGGCCCATCACCTCCTGGCACATAGAAGGGGAAGGAATGGAGGCAGTGAGAGATTTTACTTTCTTGGACTCCATGATCACTGCAGATGGTGACAGCAGTCACAAAATTAAAAGATGCCTGCTCCTTGGGAGAAAGGCAATGGCAAACCTAGACAGCATCTTAAAAAGCAGAGACATCACCTTGCCAACAAAGGTCCGTATAGTTAAAGCTATGGTTTTCCCAGTAGTGATGTATGGAAGTGAGAGCTGGACCATAAAGAAGGCTGATCACTGAAGAATTGATGCTTTTGAATTATGGTGCTGGAGGAGACTCTTGAGAGTCCCATGGACTGCAAGAAGATCAAACCTATCCATTCTGAAGGAAATCAGCCCTGAGTGCTCACTGGAAGGACAGATCGTGAAGCTCCAATACTTTGGCCACCTCATGAGAAGAGAAGACTCCATGGAAAAGACCCTGATGTTGGGAAAGATGGAGGGCAGAAGGAGAAGGGGACGACAGAGGACGAGATGGTTGGATAGTGTTCTCGAAGCTACCAGCATGAGTTTGACTAAACTGCGGGAGGCAGTGGAAGACAGGAGTGCCTGGCGTGCTCTGGTCCATGGGGTCACAAAGAGTCGGACATGACTAGACGACTAAACAACAACAACAACAACAACAGAGTGCTATTCCTTTCAGGTCCTTCTTGTGGCCTTCTCAGAGCCATCTGTTCAGTCACTGTGAGAACAGGATGCTGGACTTGATGGGCCATTGACCTGATCCCGCAGGCTCTTCTTATGTTCTTACTATAGATACATCTTTCTATGCAGCTTTTTGAGCATGTTCAACCCCTCCCATCCCCCAAAAAACCGCAGCAGCCCACAAACATAATGAAATAAAATTGGATATCATCTGTGGAAAAGAAGGACAACAATATAAAATAATACGATAGGAAGAATATATTCCATTTTAAAAACACACAGCCGACAATATTTGGTGCTTATTATTTCCTACAGAAAAGTGCTTTCCAATTTTCATGTAGTAATGATCAGCTCAGCGCATGAAGTGAGCTATGTTCAGTCCCACTCACTGGGTAGCTAGGCAAGGTTCAAATCAGGTTTTGATTAGAAAGCGTGTAGAATGCTTTCAAGAGGGCAGGTTCCAGGCACATCTCAGCCTTGAGGTCATTATAAAAGCTTTCTTTTGTGGCAGTGACGCCAGGAAGGTTCTGTGAAGCCACATGAGAATGAAAGAAATCTTATTTTTAATGAATCGCAAATGGCAACTTCTTGCAAACTTGCTATTTTTTGCCTGGAAGTCTGTTCTCTGCCTCTGAAGTATGGGTCAGGTTTGACCCTATAGGGCCGCTGTTTCCTGCAGTGATGCTGACTGCAGTGGAGATAATTCCATTCCAAGGAGCAGGGGAACAGCAGGTGCATCACCTGTATAAAGACAAGCAGGTGTTTGCAATGGCTAAAAATATTTGGGTGGCAGTGGCACATTCATTTATTGCTTATGATTGCCGCACGTTCCCTATAGCAAAGGACATTACTTAAAGGACCCTTCTTTATTCCTTTTATAGCATTACAGACTGGTTTTTTTTGGTTTGTTTGTTTTTTAATTTCAAAACATTTCAGACCCATAATACTTCACAGAACAGACATTGTGGCTCCACAGGTCCAATCTGATCATTCAAGCTTGCTCTGTGAGTGGAAAAGGCAGTCTGAGATCAATTACACAAGATGATCAATGTTTATATACCCTGTTTATGCTAGGCAGGCAGAAAGTTGTAAAGATATGATTAATACCATCCAGCGCATCAGGGGCCCTGCTGTAATGAGTTAGGAATTTTTGGTTTTGTTTGTTTATTTTGGTAAATATCCTGCACTAGACGGGAGACAAAAATGCCACCAGTGCCATGCCAACCCAGAATGGTAGCTGTTGACATATTATGTGCACTGACTGACAATAAAGGCCGTCAGAAAATGCTTTATAAGAAATATGAACCTTGATCTAAGGAAATGCAAAGACAGGATGAACACTTGTTTTCTTTTTGAGAGCCAGTGTGGTGTAGTGGTTAAGAGGGGTAGACTCGTAATCTGGTGAACCGGGTTTGCGTCCCCGCTCCTCCACATGCAGCTGCTGGGTGACCTTGGGCTAGTCACACTTCTTTGCAGTCTCTCAGCCTCACTCACCTCACAGAGTGTTTGTTGTGGGGGAGGAAGGGAAAGGAGAATGTTAGCCGCTTTGAGACTCCTGAAGGGGAGTGATAAAGCGGGATATCAAATCCAAACTCTTCTCTTCTTCTTCTCTTTTATGAGCAAAACAGCTCCCCCCTGAATGTGCTTCATTGCACATTGCTTTTCAATTTCCCCAGAATTAAAACAGAACTAGCAAAAGAAACATGGGGGGCAGAATAAGCGATGCTCTTCAGAAAATGAAAAAGTGGGAAAAACCTGCTATGTGTTCACTACAAGTCTCTGAACAGGGAAAAAAATTAAAAACAGGGTGGACAGAAGACTGGGTAGTCATTCTAGTTTTATCTTGTTCTTGTTAATTAGCATCAATATCAATGTTAATTAGCATATTATACATAAAAAGGAAATAATGTTGTATATCATTTGAGTATTGAGTGACTTTAAATCTGTTCCCTGTTTGCACAACCAGTTTTCACCAATATTACCAAAGCTAGTCATATAACACTTTCATGCCTTTTTATTTTTATTGTTTTTTGTTTTAAACTCTTACACCTGGTGAAGATTTTGTGTTACCTCTCAAGATCACACCCAGCACTTTGGACATGATTTGGTCTGATAAAAACATTGTGGACTTCAGGAATGACAGGGATCAAAGAATAAAAGTAATAGTTTTGTCACTGTAAATAACTTTATTAAAATAACAGCATGTTCCAAAACATATACCATACTTTATTCTTATGTATATTAAGCCAATATGATAATGATAAAAATAGGGCTTTGAGCCAGATGGCTGGTTCTATTTCTACCAAAATGGAAGCCTCAGTGCCATTAACTATCATAGGAATTACAAATTCAAGAAGACTAAAAAAACCAAGGATTATGTCTTAGAATCTTGTAAAAAAATTTTTTTTTAATGATGGCAGCATAAAATTTTCCTTGCACTTAAGAATTCTGTGACCAAACCCATTTATAGGAGGGAGCCTGATAAATTACAGGAACATATTACTCTTCTCCCAAAGACATGCCAACTGTGCACAATAAATCATTTTCTTGTAGGGGGGAAAAATCTGTGTTAAATGAAAACTACAAAGTCCCAAGGAGCATTGGATTTATGGCAATCTAAAAGCAGCTTTGTAGGTTCATTTCAAACATCTGCTTCTGGATATTGATTGGCTAAGCACACTGACCTCCATTCTTTTTTACCTCCTTCCCTCTCTTTCTACAGAGATTTAAGGAATAAGCAGCAGTGGGGAGATGGTACCAGTTATGGTTTTTATATACATTTGAAAATCGCTTCCAAAAAAGTAACCCAGGTAATAGTTGAGGACTCCAGCGGCAGACATAAGGAACAGGAAAGCTATGATGCGTTTTCCGAAAATGTAACCAGGAGTGCTAAGAGAGAGAGAAAGAGAGAGAAAAAGCAGTAGGTAAGAATATATTGATTTGCAAGAAACGAGCTAAACCTCTCTATCTGTCATGAAGGTCAAGCTCAACTTAAATAGAGCTCAGATGTTCAGATTAATGGGGTCAAACTCTGCACTGATGTATGTCTTGGCAAGCACAATTAATTTTGAGTGAGCCGCGCAGGTGTAAATCAGCAGATGAATTCGGTGCACAGGGCAAAATTTATGCATCCCAGTAACCAAGACGGTTCCATTTAAGAGACGTATATATCTTATCCGAGCTATTAAAAATGATAGCCACTGATTATACTTGAAACAAAATTCAATAGCCTTGCATATTTAATTCAGGAACGTGATAGGGTATGTGGAAGCCAAGCAGTATAAGACAACCAGAGACCCTCTGTGTAAGGTCCATTGACTTCAGTAGGGTTTTGTGGATTTAGGGTTGTGGGCTCGTTTTACCTTCAGGGATTTTGCAGTGAGGACACTGACTGCTGTAATTCTAATGGTGCCTAAACATCATACAACTCCAGTGTGTGCAGTTGAGAGCTGATACAGCAGTAACAATAGCACCCATGACATCCAGTCTTTGTGAAATACTATCAGGATTGAAAGGGAAGGTGAAGGGCCTAGTCTAGGACTAGAAGCCATGACTATTACAGTGGTATAAGAGTGCTTTAAATGAATGTGACCGTATATTTTTGCTCCATGGAGGGAAAACACAGAGAAATACACAAGATGTGCTCTTTTCTCATATTTTCATTACTGAAAAATCTACATTCCAAAGAAGCATTTTCCCACATGTATTTCTCCACAGGCATTATTCTAGGTGAAAAGGAAAACACAATGTCAGAATAAGCCCAACAAACTGATTAGGAGAATCTAGAATAGTGGCAGGAAATCGACGGGCCTCCAGACACTGGTGGACTCCAACTCCCATCAGCTCCAGCCAACATGGCCAATGGGCTGAAATATTTTAATTTATTTCCATTTCTACCCTGCCCTTTCTCCTAAAGGGCGGCAATAGAATCTGTAGTCCAATAACATACGGAGAGCCAGAACATCTCTTGTTATGGGGTGGGGAGGGGAGGGCAAACAAGGAATGGACAAGTGAGCCGCGATCTTAGAACTTTTGAGCAGATGTAAGTGGGGAATTACCTCTGTGTCCTTTCCCCCATATAGCCAACAAAGTACTTCTGTCTCACAAACAAGTACATCAGTCCAGCAAAGGCAGCAGGAGCTAAAGAGAAGTAGGAAAGGCATTTGTCATTAGACATTGTCACTTTACTTGGATTAAAATGCAACCTTGAGCACGATTCAACTACGGTAAGTTTGTTATTGGTATGAGCTTTCGTGTGCATGCACACTTCTTCAGATACCATGCACACGAAAGCTCATCCCAATAACAAACTTAGTTGGTCTCTAAGGTGCTACTGGAAGGAATTTTTTCTATTTTGTTTTGACGATTCAAAGTGGTTTAACTATTATGGCTTTCAGAGGACGAGCCCTGTGGAAATATAAATATAGTAGTTTAAACTCAGTTGCAGCATTCGAGGAACTTGCAAGGGAGATATAAGAATTAAGATATATTAAGAAAAAGTTTAATTATGATAAAAGTGTGTTTTGGCAATAAGTTATATGAAATTGAAATATGGAATAGACTGGGGGGTTAGGTCTTTAGTGTTAAGACCAATTTATGTCTTACTGTTTGTTAAGAAAATTCTGTGCCTATTGTTATTCCTGTGTGTAATTTGGTATTTGTGTTTTCTCTTTTTTCTTTTCTTGCTGTATCAATAAAAAAAGAGGAAACAGTATTTGCTATTTTGCCTTGATAAATGCAAAACCTAGGCTACGTACACACGCGGGTCTGAAATGCACAGGGCTCTCTCTTTTTTTGCAGATCGCTTTTGTTGATAGTGATTTGCGGTTGTGCATCCCTTGGCACAATAACATTGCCTAAAGCAGGAAATACTGCTTGTGTTGTCTGTACTTACAGGTGGGAGTGTATGTGAAGTAGTACACATGAAGGTGCTCTGCTCCCCTCCCCTCATTAGGTTAGTCACCCACCTCCCAAGCTCTGGTGGAAATGATGTAACACTTTGATGCATCTGCGTATGCACAGTTCCTTCCTCACTCCCTCCCCCCATGCATTACAATATGCTGCGGAAGTCTTGTAGGAGAGAGGAAGTGGCCCAGTCTTGCACCATGATGAGGTCTTCCCCAGTAGGAGGTGACCTAAGAAAACACTCTCTGTGTATATTTGAATGCAGCAAGCACTTGAGGGCTGAGCTCTTTGCAAAAACCGGATTAAAACTGTTGCTGCAGAATTCACTTTAGCTTAACCAGGGACGGCATAGGGACAACATCATGTGCACAGCCCCCTCCCAAGCATGTCTGCATCTAGCACTGAATGCACATTATCAGGCAATGTGTACACACCCCCTAGGGAGATGGTGTGAAGAGGACTCTGAATACATTACCTTGACTACACAGCAAGCCAGCACACCAAAGCACGGCAAGAAAGGTAGGGTAGGCGTCTCTGCAGTTTTGGCTAGGAAATTATTTTTAGAAAGGGATATCGTCATACTGAGAGCAAGAAAATGTATCCATGCAATTCGAAGCAAAGGACAAGGCGCCTGTCAATCACAGGGAAGCTTAATGTAAAATCAGAAAGATAGCAATCTCAAAGGGATGTTCATGTCTCAACTGTTATCTACAATTTTTTTTGACGTAGGTACAGTGCACAAATTGAAACACAGACAATTGGGGAAGGAAGCTTTTAATCTGAACCATGATTTGTTAGCTAGGTAAACCTTGATTTCAGGTTGGCTCATTTCAGCAAACCATGGTTAAGACTAACCACATATTGTCCAGGTATGAACATCATAACAAACTGTGGTTAATCTAAAATGTAAGCATAACCTTCCAGACCCATCCTGGTGGCTCTGCCAGAGGAGGTGAGGGGTGAGCATAAGAACAAGCCTTACTTCATCTCATTCGCCTAACTAGCAAAGCCTTGTGTTTCAAAAACCGGAGTCAACAACAACATGAAGGAGAGAGCCACACCGTACATTTAAAGGACATCCAATGCACATTTAAAGCACATGACTTCCCCAGTTAATCCTGGGAACATCTAACAGAGCCAGAGTCCCCAGGATTCTCTGGGGGAAGTCATGTGCTTTAAATATGCATTGAATACGCTTTAAATGTATGGTGTGGATCTACTCAAAGTCTTAGAAGGCCAGCTTTCTGGGATGGAGGTGGTGGGTAGGAATAGTATCAAAGCAAATTTGGGCCCCAAAATCTCTCTTTAGATTCATGCCTTGGGTCTGCAACAATTACAGCTGTATTGTTTGCCATTTCACTCCTCTTTCCCATGACACGCAAAATAAATACTCACTTGGCTGTAAAGACTCGCTCAAAGGGAGATGTACCGCCACGGTGAACAATTTTGCCTGTACTGTTCTTGCTTTCCTGTTCTACTTTGCTTGCAAAAAAAGCTGTTTTAGAATGGATGGATGGATGGATGGATGGATGGAAGGAAGGAAGGAAGAAAGAAAGAAAGAAAGGCTTACTTTCATTTCATTTCAATATTAACGTCCCACTTTTCCTACCTGTGGGAAGCCCAAAGTGGCTGAGAAACAATGTCAAAGACAGAAACAACAAACAGTTCCATAAACCAATGCAATGCAAATTAATTTTTCCAAAAAATTGATGTAATAAACAGTTAAATTATAAATCAGAATATTTCTGTAACATAGTAACATCAAACAACGACTTAACAAAATATCAACTTAATGTTTCACAAATATCACTTTCAATTTTCGGACGCTTGAAGGAATGGAATTTGGGATAGTAAAGCAAGGAAAGTCAATATATATGGAAAATCAATGCCTAGAATATGTTATCCCTATCCAGACAAACAAGCATTGCTGTTGGTAGTCTTGCAGGTGTCTTTGTAAGGTGTGAAGGTCCAGAAGCACCTTTCATGAGTCAGTTCCAGCAGCAACCGACACCAATCTAAGCCTGACGCTGCTGGCTGAGAGCCACTGAAATTATTGGGGAGGAAAGATTAAGAACTCCTTTCATTCCTCTGCTGAAAACCCCCTCTCTCAAACTGCTTTTTAAATTTTCAGTAATGGTGCTGGGACTCCAAAACATAAGGGTGGTTTTTAAGGGGGTTGCAAATCTCCCAAGTTCTGTTGCCTTAGCCATTACTGTGTGTTTTTCTTTGAAATATGCACACGATGTCTCTCTAGCCTTGGAAAGCACTGCAGCAATTTCAGTAAGGCCTTCAGCCAGAAAGAACTGTTGGTTCCCACCTGAATTGGTAGTTCTTGGGTTACCAATTCAGAGTGCTTTGGAATCTGATACTCCTTGCTGCCTTGCTGCAGTATCCTGAGAATTTAACATAAGAAGAATGGCCTCCAGGCACAGAGCCTGACTCGTTTACACAATTGCACTGAACTCATGCTGCTTACTCAAGAGGAGAGCAGGACAGAGAACGGTGCTACTAGCTGTGTTGCTAAATCAGTGTCCTGCATCTACCACCGTGGCCACAGCACCCTCTGAGTCATGTTGGGGCATCTGAAGAATGCCGGGAAACCCAAACATTTTGCTGCAGGTTGTTAGTCACTATAACAAAGATACGGTTTCAGTGATCAACGGCGTCCCTCCAGGATCCAGAACAAACTTGTCTGAAAGGGCAGCTTGGTGCTCTAAATAGAATCTCCTCCTCCCTCTACTGCTTCTCAAACTTTTTGTTCTCCTTCTGGACTTTATGCTCACTGTTGCATATACAGAGGTACCTTGGGTTAAGTACTTAATTCGTTCTGGAGGTCCGTTCTTAACCTGAAACTATTCTTAACCTGAAGCACCACTTTAGCTAATAGGGCACCCTGCTGCCGCCGCGCCGCTGGAGCACGATTTCTGTTCTCATCCTGAAGCAAAGTTCTTAACCTGAAGCACTATTTCCGGGTTAGCGGAGTCTGTAACCTGAAGTGTATGTAACCTGAGGTACCACTGTATAATGTTGCTCTGTGTGTGGACCTGTGAGTTGGAGAGAATGTAAGTTGAAGTTCAAATATATAAAAGGATGTCACATAGAGGAGGGAGAAAGGTTGTTTTCTGCTGCTCCAGAGAAGCGGACACGGAGCAATGGATCCAAACTACAAGAAAGAAGATTCCACCTAAACATTAGGAAGAACTTCCTGACAGTAGGAATTTGCTGCCAAGGAGTGTGGTGGAGTCTCCTTCTTTGGAGGTCTTTAAGCAGAGGCTTGACAACCATATGTCAGGAATGCTCTGATGGTGTTTCCTGCTTGGCAGGGGGTTGGACTCGATGGCCCTTGTGGTCTCTTCCAACTCTATGATTCTATGATTCTATGATTCTAAGTTTTTCTAAAAACAACAACTCAGAAATCCCATTCTCCATTAATCCCCTTCTCTCCTCGCTACTCCTCACTGAACCCAAAAAGTTCAGTGCAGCAGGGAAGAGGAAATGTGGAAGGGCAGCAGCTTTGAAAGAAGAAGGTTACCAGGTCCAATCCGCAGGCAGCTTCTCCCAGTGGCGATGGGAAAGACCCCAGTCTGAAACCCCAGAGTCACTGCTTGTTCTTCTTCTTTGGAGATCACTCGTAGTTGAATAAGTTTGTCTTCCATAAACACAGTTTTAACAATGAGTGCGTAAGTGACTGTGGAGGCCAATTCTGGATCCACACGTCCTTCCACAGTGGGGACATTGGATTCCGGGCGGGAGTTGATCACTGCTGGTCAGTACCGACAAGATGGTACTGAATCGGTGTAGAGCAGCTAAGGTGATGCTGGCATTGATGCTAGGTGAGGTGTCAGCCCTGCTCAGTGTTTCCCTTCAGGTAAGAGTCTGGTCCCCCCCCCCCCACCTAAGGGAGCCCACCTCCCACTCCCAGTCAACCTAGGCAGCAGCCCGGTCACCTCCTGCTATCACCAGAAGGAACATTTCCATCCCCACCAGCCTGCGACTTGCCACATGTGAGATTCTTCCCCCTGCCATTCTCTCAGTGTTAATTTAACATGGAAGTTAGTGTCAATATTGCTAGGCTAAGGAATCTGGAACACACATTGCAAGTATTTAATTTAAAACCCAGACAAATCAACAAAAAGAGGGGCGGGATTCTGAGAGGAGCTCTGAAACAACATGTACAAATACAGATTATTATTATTTAAATGCATTCATTCAAATCTTTCTCACCCCATGCCTAATGCTCAGGTCTGCCTCTTTTTCTGACCTCCCCCCTCCCTTGTTCTTTCTTACCATTCTGGACGACGCTTAAAAGCGTAACGATGACCAGGAGGACAATGTACCCCACCACTTCTTGGTCCATGCTGACGGCAGGCTTGCCAGGATATTCTGCTCAGCCTTTTTTTAGCAACTCAGCCAGACAAACCACAGAGGGAGGAAGTGATCCTCTCCCTTATCTTGCATCATGTAACTTTTCTGATGGCTCCACAGCTAAAATGCGGCATGATAGTAGCATATCATCTTCAAAACTGCTATCAGTGCATTGCATTTATCAGCTGTGAAGGCCATGCCTCTCAATCTTTTTGTTTCGGCTTCCATAATCTGCATATCTAGGTGACGTGCCCATGTGAAGAAGCAGAAGTGCCTGTTGCTTTGAACCAATCCATATCGTGCAACCTGCGTGGATCTGAATTAGCAGTGCCATTGCATTTGTGACTCAAAGGCTCAATGGTTTACTCCCAGGGGCATGAGACGACAGAATTTCTCTGCCACAATCTGTTTGGACCATCTTCAGAACAAGATCCTGCAGAGATACCAATAAGAACTGGAAAACTAAGCAATTAAGTGGCAATTAAGTGGTTGAGTTAGTTGTTATTATTTTATCCATTTAAATCATCTTACTCTGCCCTTAAGCCAGAAAGGATCTCAAAGTGCCTTACATGAGAGCAAGACGGTCCCTGTCCACAGATTTATAATCTAAAACACAACACAAAAGGAAAAAGGGTTGAGGAGGGAAAAGGAAAAAATAATGTGCTACAAGTCAGAGTTATGCACTTCCTTCCTTCCCTGATTCTCCCTTGCATTTGCCCCATCATCACATTTTCCTTGCAAGTAAAATATGGGATTGGGAATCTCATGTTTTCTTATGTCCGTGTAGTTCTGCCCTCCATGTAGACATAGAAGCTGGATCCCCCATTTGAACACAGCATTAAAATCTTTCTTTCATGCTTTGTGTACAAATAGCACATGAAAGGCTATCAATGGCTGCTAGGCCTGATGTCAGTGTTCTACCTTCAGTTATCAGTGACTTTGAATACCAGTTCCTAGGGAACACTACAAACTTAATTCTTTTTAAAACAGCATGAGACCACTGTCAATTAAAATTAGCTTTTGCTTTTCAGTGGAAATTGCAGTTTACAATGGAGGAACCTAAGATATGAAACAATCTCAGACAGATGATGGAGTAACAGCCAGCAGATTGGGTAAAAAGAAGGTGGAGGAATGTTCCCTGCGTGAAGCACATGGTGTGTAACTTTGAAACTGGTAGAAATTAGTCATAGCTTTGAGGATTTTTCCAAAAACAAATTTACAACTGTTTTATCTTGCAAACTTCCTTTGCATGCTTCATTTGTGCTGCGTTTTGTGGCTGCGAAAGGGAAGCTGCTCTCCAGTTTGCATGTGTAATAAGATTCGTGTGACACGTGCTGCAATATCAAGGAACATAGGAAGTGGCCTTATATGTGGTTCATCTAATCCAGTCTTCTGTGCACTGACTGGTAGGCATGTGTATCTGCAGGAATTTTTTTCCAGGGAAGGCAAATCCTCCAAATAAACAAGCAAACATCTGGACTTTCACTTTTTGAAATATGGCAGCCCTACCACTGTGAGAACAGGATGCTGGACTAGGTGGGTCCTTGACCTTGTCCAGCAGGCTCTCCTTATTTTCTTAACCAGCATCAGAGAACACCTTTAGTAGATCTGGTGGCTGGTGGCAAAGCTTGGGTAGATCAGGCTTCTTAGAAACCTATACTCCAGCTCTTCCTGTCCATTGCTCCAGCAGCATAAGAAATATGCCAGAATAACAACACTGGACGACACTTCAGGATGGTCAGAGACTACTTTAATCTCCTGCCCCATCCCGCAGGAAAATGGGTTTAGCAACAGCAGGTTACTTTACTGGGTTGGCATAAACCACATTCAGCTACAGCTCTGACCCCGGCAATATGCGTACAATATTGATGGGCTTCATCTGCATTGATAATGGCCATTAAAAAAAATGTTTACAAAGAAAAAAACCCCACTTTTTTTTGGGGGGGGGTTAGAAGTGATAAAATAAGGCCTGAGGTTTGGGGTTTGGGTTGACAACCTCCTCCCTAATCAGAGCTATACTCAGAGCTACTTGTTTTCTATGGAGCAGCAGCAGTACCAGGGAAGACTAACATAAAAACCTTAAAAATGACCCCAGAAGTTCCATCTCTAGAATTTCTTTTTCTTTCTCTTTGTCTAATTGGCTAGACCTGCTTGCTACAACCTCATTCACTGATTAAAAATACAGGCAGGCAGATGCAGGACAGTTGGTCACAAAACAAAGGAGGGAAATAGGGCCTGCCAGTTTTGTTCTCGTATATCTGGTTCTAAAAGTGCTAAAACCACCCTTTAAAAATAAAGTGAAATGTTCAAAGCTGAGAATCTGCAGTTTATGGCTCATGCCCACCGCTCTGCACTGCTACGCTGTCTTTCCAAACCTACCTTGCTGGAGACTAAACAAGGGACTGACCCTGGCAGCTATAGCAGGTGCTCTGCCAGTGAGTTACTGCCTCAGATGCAAGAGATATATGTAGTGGTGAGACATGAATACCTAATATTATCCTACCTGTGTGCTAACAAAATTGCCCAGTATATCCAACGATGCTATTATTTGCATGGGCAAATAAACAGAGAGGAAGAACATAGGAGTGTTCTTTGTTAAATAGTTCCTGCAGCCTGCATGGCTATTTCAGATTGATCTGAACTGTTGCAATTTATTGTAAGGGATGCATTGCTGGTCTGTTACACAGGAGGAACTCTGGTCCTCTAGATGCTACTAGACTCCAACTCCCATCAGCCCCAGCCAGCATGACCAATGAACAGGGATGATGGGAGAGGTAGTCCGTCATCATCTGAAGAATCACAGGTCTGTCATCCCAGGGCTGCTCTCACAACCGCCATACTCCGTATTTACTCCACCCCATGGAAACCCAGCCATGTCTACCTTTCACTGTACGTGAAGAGGGGCTTTCGGAATGCCAAAATTTTGGTAGCACACTAAAATCTGAACCCAATGTGTAGCATCAGGTGTGTGCGACTGTCTCACTGTTCACTTGGAAGAAAACAGGCTTTTCACCCAGTACTGGTTATGAGAATAGACCCTGACGTCTGATCTCTCCAGTAAGATTTGAGAGCCACATATTGCTGTGGGGTGTCTTGTGACGGCATCATTCCTTTCAATTCTGCTTCCTCTCTTTGTATCATATTTTCACCATCTGGCAACCTATCCTATTTTTCTTTTCTCTTGTTTTCTCTTACTCTTTTTTTTTCCTGGCCCACTTCAGTCTTTACAAATTCCTTCCCCACCTTGTCTAGGAGATGACATAGGAACATAGGAAGATGCCTTAAGGTAAAGGTAAAGGACCCCTGACAGTTAAGTCCAGTTGCGAACGACTCTGGGGTTGCGGCGCTCATCTCGCTTTACTGGCCGAGGGAGCCGATGTTTGTCCGCAGACAGTTTTTCCGGGTCATGTGGCCAGCATGACTAAACTGCTTCTGGCAAAACCAGAGCAGAGCACAGAAACGCCTTCCCGCCAGAGCAGTACCTATTTATCTACTTGCACTGGCGTACTTTCAAACTGCTAGGTTGGCAGGAGCAGGGACCGAGGAACGGGAGCTCACCCCGTCGCGGGGATTCGAACCGCCGACCTTCCGATCGGCAAGCCCTAGGCGCTGTGGTCTAAACCACCTGAGTCAAACCATTGGTCCATCTAGTTTGGTATTGTCTACACTGACTGGCAGCAGCTGTCCAGGAATTCAGAAGGCAGGGGCCTCTCTCAGACCTTGCTGGAGATGTCTGGGATTGAAGCTGGGGCCTCCTGCATGCGCAGCAGATTTTCTGCCACTGCTCTACAGAACCTCCCTGTTCCCAGTTCCTGTTCCCATTAACCTCTAAAGCATCTTGAGCGGTCGAACTCAGAACATAGGGAGGTGCAATTGTGAATACCTTTTCAGGATCACACAAATTCAAAACAAGGCAATACATAGTCATTTTGATACTCTCATTCTGCATCCTGGTTGAGACACACTTTTTCACCGGCTTTCATGGATACTTAGTTATTGTGTGTGTGTTGCTGTTGCAGCTTGGCTTAATTTTGTTTTTTTTGAATCTTTACTTACCCACAAAGGATGTGGTTTCCTTGTTCTTTTCCTTTTCAACAGGCCTGTTAGAAGCAGCACAAAGAAAGAGGAACTAGGCAATAGACTTCCTTATTAAACCATAAGATCCTTTAAAAATTTATGCATTTATTATAAAACACTCCATTTATTGTAAAATCTTTGTTAGCGATGTACCTTTATTGTTGTTGTTGTTGTTTAGTCGTTTAGTCGTGTCCGACTCTTCATGACCCCATGGACCAGAGCACGCCAGGCACACCTGTCTTCCACTGCCTCCCGCAGTTTAGTCAAACTCATGCTGGTAGCTTCAAGAACACTGTCCAACCATCTCGTCCTCTGTCGTCCCCTTGTACTTGTGCCCTCCATCTTTCCCAACATCAGGGTCTTTTCCAGGGAGTCTTCTCTTCTCATGAGGTGGCCAAAGTATTGGAGCCTTAGCTTCAGGATCTGTCCTTCCAGTGAGCACTCAGGGCTGATTTCCTTAAGAATGGAGAGATTTGATCTTCTTGCAGTCCATGGCACTCTCAAGAGTCTCCTCCAGCACCATAATTCAAAAGCATCAATTCTTCGGCGATCAGCCTTCTTTATGGTCCAGCTCTCACTTCCATACATCACTACTGGGAAAACCATAGCTTTAACCTTAAAGTACCTTTATTAGGTCAACCAAAATGCACAAGCTTACTTCAAACTCTTCATCAAGCTAGAATCTAGGTGTTAGATGGGAAACAGAGGATGGTGAGGAAATAAAAAAAAATTATCTGGTGGTGAAGTCATGGGTCTGCCTTGGGTCAAAGTCTTAAAATGGAATGTAGAAGGAAGTAGCAGACCTTCAAACGAGGCCGTTAGGTGCTGGGCAGGTTTCATGTTGCACCAATAGCTGCTGAGCCGAAGGAACATACCAAGGTGGATTCCCCATATTTGGAAATAGAAAACCCAGCTGTTTATATAATGAAATTCTCCTGTTTACTATAAACTTATAAAATACTGTTATAGGCCACCCCAATCTCTGCTGAGCGGTGCAAGATTCCAGTGGTCTTGGCACTTCACCAGAGTTAGTGTTTCCTTTGGAAAAAATGAGGCACAGCGAAGGCTATAGTGTCTTTCTGAAATATGGCTTATTTACTGTGGCGAGAGTTGCCAACATTCACATCACAAGAGAGTGCTTTGTTACTCTCCTAAAAACAGCAAGCTTGGATCTACAAGCAGCTGAATCAGCCATGCTGCCTCTGCCTCGTGGTGATAGCTTCTTCCCCTTGGCCCCCATATGGCATTTCCATACCTCCTCCTCCTTCTTCCTTTTCTTTTCTAGCTTTCTTTTCCTAAAAGCAAAGGAAGGGTGAGTACCACCCTTATAGTTCAAGCATTGGTGTTAGCCTCCTGCATATCACCCCCCTTTTATTGATAAGATCTAGTGTAATGACTCTTGAGAGTCCCATGGACTGCAAGAAGAACAAACCTATCCATTCTGAAGGAAATCAGCCCTGAGTGCTCACTGGAAGGACAGATTGTGAAGCTGAGGCTCCAATACTTTGGCCACCTCATGAGAAGAGAAGACTCCCTGGAAAAGACCCTGATGTTGGGAAAGATGGAGGGCACAAGGAGAAGGGGACGACAGAGGACGAGATGGTTGGACAGTGTTCTCGAAGCTACCAGCATGAGTTTGAGCAGACTGCGGGAGGCAGTGGAAGACAGGAGTGCCTGGCGTGCTCTGGTCCATGGGGTCACGAAGAGTCGGACATGACTAGACGACTAAACAACAACAAAGTGTAATGACTCTCCCATGGACCAAATTATACTCCAGACATGATTATATACCATTATCATTCCCTCTATTTCTAATATCCAAGCTCTGAGTGTCATTCCTATAAAGCCAAATTTGCATATAGCCAAAAGAAAGTTGGGTTCATTGATGGGTGGGATTGCCAAAGTCTTTCTTCCTGGATGCCCACCCTCTTCCCACCCGTTTTAATTTTTGGCCAAGTGCATGAAGCTGAAGGTGCACCAGTTAAATGTGCATAAGTTACTAGTTACCCATATGGCTAAAATGGTGTCAGTTGGCTTGGGGAAGTTTGCAGTACAGTGGTACCTCGGGTTAAGCACTTAATTCGTTCTGGAGGTCTGTTCTTAACCTGAAACTGTTCTTAACCTGAGGTACCACTTTACCTAATGGGGCCTCTCGCTGCCGCGCAATTTCTGTTCTCATCCTGAAGCAAAGTTCTTAACCTGAGGTACTATTTCTGGGTTAGCGGAGTCTGTAACCTGAAGAGTCTGTAACCTGAAGCGTCTGTAACCCGAGGTACCACTGTAGTATACAAAATATTTAGGTACAAAAAAAGAGAGAGGTGGTGGCGGCAAACCCAAAACAGGCTAATTAGGACTGAGTATGCTCAGTGGGCACAGAATGTTTTGTGGCTGTTGGAGGGTGGAATGAGGAATTGAGCATGGAATTGAAGGCTGGAAACTGGCCAGGAACACGGCACGCTACAACATTTTGTTGCAGCCCACGAGGGGGGGGTGCGTGCTCAAAAAGTATAGAAAAGCATTAAAAATACTAAATTAACTGAGGTTCCACTCCCCTAGCAGAAGCCTGCCTCCTCTAACAAAAGCCTGCCTTCTGTAATGTCCTCCCTTTGGGGTGGATTTTTACCCGTGATCTCCCCCAAAAAGCTCAACAACAAAATGCCCCCCTAAAAATAAATAAATGCTGGGCTACGCCCATGTTGCGGTCCCCACTTGTTTTTATTTATTATTTATGAACAAGCCAGCCAGATGGGCGGGTATCAATAAAAACACCACCACCACCATCATCAGTGTTATAACCTTAAATCAGGGTTGACAGGAGGTGAAAAGGATGTTAGGCAGTTGCAACATATGGGAGGAGGGAGTTGCAGGAGGTTAGGCTGGGGGTGGGTTGTGCAAGGCGGGGGGGGGGGCATGCCCATGGGTGTGAAGGTGAAGGTGGGTGCAAAGCAGAACAGAATAGAGAAGCGGCTTCAGAAAGGGCGTTGGGGAGGTGGAAAGAGAAGTAATTCAGTGTGGGATTAAGGGCCAAGCGGCATCTGTTAAGAGACTGCAATAAGGATACCCAGAAGCTTATGATCGATTGATTCATGAATGCCGGGTACCAGGGTGCCTTTCCCAGAAACTGCTGCCTGGCTAGGTCAAAGCAGCAGCCAGGCACGCGCATCAAAATCAAAGGGAGAAGGAACTGGGATAATATCCCCACTTTTAACTTGCCCTTTTTTCTCCCCCTGGAGGAATCATGCTAGTTTGCGCTGGGCGATCACGAACCCCAAGAAAGGGTGAAATTTAGGGCAGGCGTTTTGTGCAAGTTCCCCCGTTTGGGGCTCTTATCTTATTATCTTATCATTTGCTGCTGCTGCTGCAAGAGCCTTCCTCGTCCAGCCTTCCTGCCTCGCTCATTAGGAAGGAGGTTTGTTTCCGGGGTTTTTGCAACAGCTATTTTGGAGGTGGAAGTGATGGTGGAAGAATGAATTAAAGGAAGCGCGTTAGCAGTCGAAAGAACAGCAAGGCTTGAAACCATTAGTACTTTCCTGGCAGACACCCGAAACCAGCGGAGTCTCTGTGGCGCAATCGGTTAGCGCGTTCGGCTGTTAACCGAAAGGTTGGTGGTTCGAGCCCACCCAGGGACGGGGAGAGCGGATCTTTTTTACTTCTCTCTTTCCCAGTCTTGCTCTGCAAACTTTGTCGCATCGTTAGAACGGATTTATCTCACTCTGCAATTTAATTCTGCAAAGCAGCTCTGGTTTGGAAGAAGGAAGTACCTTGCATTTAATTCATAGATACCACTCTGAACTGCTGATTTTTATTTATTTATTTTTTAACCGGGAAACTCGTGTAGTCGAAGCAGGTGCAGGGAAACTACCGGGCATGCCGCTTTTTCTCCGTGTCTCCTACAGGGAAGTGCACCAAGTACAGAAACTTGCACATTGTAAATTAGGTCTGTCGAATGTTGCAAAGTAGCTGTTGGACATGGATGGATCCAGACTGCCAAGTTTAGGCGTGACTTTTAACCACACTTGATGGCACCTTACTTTGCAAAAATAATAAACTAGTATTATAGAACAGAATTTTGTCTGTGTTTGTGTGTGTGTGCGTGTGTGTGTACATATCCATGTTTATGTATGTATCTTATGCATGCAATCTAGCGGTTTTTCCTTCCCCGTCCCCAGCACGCGGCTAAACGCTAAAGCTTGCAAAATTCTGAAAATTGCAAGAAATGCACATGCTAATTCTGCTATAAGAATCATGTGGGGGAACCTTGAGTCGACCTGGGTTTCCGTAGTGTAGTGGTTATCACGTTCGCCTAACACGCGAAAGGTCCCCGGTTCGAAACCGGGCGGAAACACTTTTTTATTTTTCTGGATACAGTTTGTGAGACGTTTTACGATCAGAACACGTTTAGAGGAGGTACCGGCCGGGTTTTGTGTTATTTTGTACCAAATGATCAATATTAATGTGGTTTGAACGCAAGTTCAGTCACTCAGCAAACTACCCAACCGCTCTGCAATTTTTGTTTTGCTTTCATTGCTCGCGTCGACGTATTTCCAAACGGGGTGCGTGTCGGTGGGGAGAAATCTGGGTGATTAAATGCCTGTTTTAGGAAGATGGAGAAAACGTTGCGTGCTTCTGAAAGTGAGAACAAAGCGACGGCAGAATTCACACTTCAAATTCTCACACTGAAAGCTCTTACATTATTTCAAGTAATTAATTGTGCATTTTAAAAAAAAACCTGTACTTTTATTAGCGCGGAGCCATGGTGCGGGGGGGGGGGGGGAAGGATCGTTTCCTCCGTGTTTGGGTACGCGAACCCCAAAAAGCAAGGAAATGAACAAGGGCCTGTTTGCAGAGCAGCCATGGATCGCATCTCTGCAACGGTGTGCCATTATTTCTAATCCGGATTATTTAAAAAATTCACTTAAAACATGGGTAGGCAAACTAAGGTCCGGGGGCCGGATCCGGCCCAATCACCTTCTAAATACGGCCCGGGGACGGTCTGGGAATCAGGGTGATTTTACATGAGTAGAATGTGTCCTTTTATTTAAAATGCATCTCTGGGTTATTTGTGGGGCATAGGAATTTGTTCATTTCTTTTCCTTCCAAAATATAGTCCGCCCCCCCTCAAGGTCTGAGGGACAGTGAACCGGCCCCCTCTTGGAAAAGTTTGCTGACCCCTGGCTTAAAAGTTTGCATTTAGCGCCTTCAGCCACAGAGAAGTTTCCTTTGCAAAGTTTCGTGAGAATCCCCATCCACAAGGAGGGAGCGCCTGGTTGGACAAACTTTCCTTTGAGTTGCAAAAAAAGGCATCAAAACTGGCGACTGCTACATCCCAGGGAAAACTCTGCAGTACAGTGGTACCTCAGGTTACATACGTTTCAGGTTACAGAGCCCGCTAACCCAGAAATAGTGCTTCAGGCTAAGAACTTTGCTTCAGGATGAGAACTGAAATTGGGCTCTGGTGGCGCGGCAGCAGCAGGAGGCCCCATTAGCTAAAGTGGTGTTTCAGGTTAAGAACAGTTTCGGGTTAAGAACGGACCTCCGGAACGAATTAAGTACTTAACCCGAGGTACCACTGTATTATACATTGGGGTGAGGTGAAGAGAGGACTAGCGATGCCTATTAGCCACAATGGCTATTGCTCTGCCCTCCACCGTTGGAGGCATCACCCCCCCAGCGAAAGAATTCTGCACACTGTAGTTTATCAAGGACTGTTGGAAATTTTAACTTGGGATGTGTGTGTTAAATTACAGCATCCAGAACAATATTGGCCCAACAGGTTGTTTCCCTCCCCACACCATACCCCATCAGACAATGTCACACCAGTGACATCAACCGATGGACAGGAGGGCAGGTTTTAACCTTGCATGAGCTGCGCCACCATGTTCCTAGCAGGGAACAGGTTTGTGCATGCGAGGCAGCCTGATTTAATCTCTGCGCATCAGCTGCTCTGGCTCCGATCTTAAAGCAGGGGTAGGAGACTTGCAGAGGCTTTCCACCCACCTCCCTTTTAAGTTGTAAAAAGCCTGTGTGAGTCTCTGTGTAATGGTTAGTGTGTTGGAATCCCCTGGTCGGAATCCCCACTCAGCCATGAAGCTCACTGGGTGAGCTTAGCCCAGACACCATCTCTTAGCCTAACCTATCTCACCGGGTTGTTGTGAGGATGAAATGGGGAGAACCATGTAATAATAATAATAATTTTATTATTTATACCTCGCCCATCTGGCTGGGTTTCCGCAGCCGCTCTGGGCGGCACCCAATAGAATATTTAAAACACAACTAAACATCAAACATTAAAAACTTCCCTAAACAGGGCCACCTTCAGATATTTTTTAAATGTCATATAGTTGTTTATTTCCTTGACATCTGATGGGAGGGCGTTCCACAGGGAGGGTGCCACTACCTAGAAGGCCCTCTGCCTGATTCCCTGTAACCTCACTTCTCGCAGTGAGGGAACCACCAGAAGGCTCTCTGAGCTGGACCTCAGTGTCTGGGCTGAACGAAGGGGGTGGAGACGCTCCTTCAGGTATACTGGGCCAAGGCCATTTAGGGCTTTAAAGGTCAGCACCAACACTTTGAATTGTGCTCGGAAATGTACTGGGAGCCAATGTTGGTCTTTCAGGACCGGAGTTATATAGTCTCGGCAGCCACTCCCAGTCACCAGTCTAGCTGCCGCATTCTGGATTAGTTGTAGTATCTGGGTCACCTTCAAAGGTAGCCCCATGTAGAGCGTATTGCAGTAGTCCAAGTGGGAGATATCTAGAGCATTCACCACTCTGGTGAGACAGTCTGCATACCAGATGGAGCTGGTAGACAGCTGCCCTGGACACAGAACTGACCTGCGCCTCCGTGGACAGCTGTGAGTCCAAAATTACTCCCAGGCTGCGCACCTGGTCCTTCAGGGGCAGTTACCCTATTCAGGACCAGGGAGTCCTCCACACCTGCCACCTTGAGATCCTTGGAATATAAAGGTCATATATAAATTTAACAAATATAAGATCAGAGCAAGATCCAGTTTCTACACAGCCTTTGGCAGCCTTTGGCAGTAGAGGTGGCGACAGGCCGACAAATAAATGTACTTGCACTCCAAGATTCCCTCACCAAGTAATAGTGATCCATTTTCTGGAATGTGAATAATCAATACAATGAAGTAAATGTGAAAAATACAACATGCTTTCTTGCTTCTCAAAGGGTGCTTAAAAACACAATGAGAAATATAAGTCAGTTTTAGACTGCCTCCGCTTTTGAAAAGAATTTTATTTTCATTTTGATTGAAACTCTGGGTGTGTTTTAAAATGCCTTGATTCAAGTTTTAGTAGATTTGCTGATATCCCTTCAGTATGGTCCCAGAAATCGTATTTTTTATTTACCGTATTTTTTGCTCCATAACACTCACTTTTTTCCTCCTAGAAAGTAAGGGGAAATGTCTGTGCGTGTTATGGAGCGAATGCCTACGGATGGCGGGGGGATCTGCTGCAGTCGTGAGCAGAGGATCCATGGTTCCCCTTCCTTCCCTCCTCCGTGGCTCGCTTTGCTCGCTTTGAAACAGCAAAGCGGGAGAAGAGTTGCTGAGTGGGGAGAAGAGAGGGACAGAGAGCCTGGTTACAAAGCACGGATCCACATGGATCCTCAGGATTTTTCCATTGGGCTACCCCAAACTCACCGTCAGATCACATGTCTGTGGCCACAGCATGAACCACAAAAATTATACATCCACTGTTTCATTTAGAATATTTTTTTTCTTGTTTTCCTCCTCTAAAAACTATGTGCGTGTTATGGTCGGGTGCGTGTTATAGAGCGAAAAATACGGTAACTAAATTTATATATTTGACTGTAATAAAACCTAAGTGCCTCCTAAATGAATCTTAAACCTTACAACTCATCTGAACAGGAGGGAGTGGCCCGGTTTCATACATAACTAAACTAAGGCATGACCTGTTTAGCAAAAATGTGGTGTTTGTGAACATATGAATCCAGACAATCAGACTAACCATGGTCTGTCCAAACCGAACAACTTTGCTTAACCATGGTTTGTTTAGCCACCCAATCTCTAGAACTTGGGCAAGCTACAGAGGCGTAAAGCAAGAACAGCTGAAAACAAACCAACTTTCTAGAAGTAAGCCGTGTCTTACTTGCTTATTGGTGAGACAACTCAGGTTCCCCTCCCCCCAACAAATCAGGGTTAAAGCAAGCCACGGTTTAGCATTATGCGCAAACACAGCAATCACAAAGGACTATTATTTAATCAGAAAGAGCAGGCTGAAAAGATGTATGTTTATGTCACATTCTCTTCATCATTGGTGTCTTCATCATAGATGAAACTTGCTTCATTAGGAATCTTTTGAGAACATTTTTTTTTCTTTCAAGTGTACAAAACAAAATAATTTAACACACATAATTGTGGAAAAAAATAGAAACCTAACAGCTCTTTTTTAAAGAGCTGACTATGCCAATGAGAGTTTTGAGACAAGCATCTGTCAGCAACTGTGCTGCCACACTTATGAACATGATGCCATATATACTTTTTTGTGATCTATTACCAGATTTCTGTGGCTCAGCAATTATGCATTTTTCTTTGACATCTCTTGTGTTAATGTAATTCTACCTCAGTAACTTTTTACTGTTTGTCAAAAATCTACCTGTTATCACCTCTGTTTCAGACACAAAATCCAGAGTCTTGTCTATTCCCATTTGTCTTAATTTATTAATAATAATAATAAACCAACCTCATAGTAAAAAAACTTTCACATTTTAAAAAATCCAAAGAACCACCATGTGCAAAATTAGCTTGGAACACAAGTTATGCTTTGCTTTAAAGCCATCTAACAGAAACATGTGAAATTGTTAAAACACAATTCACCATGCTAAGAGGGTTTCATCAAAGTGATGCAAGTCTTGAGTGTCAGCCATTATTGAATTCAGCATTGAACTAGGCAACAGTTCTTCTAGACTAAATTGTTTTGTTGGACTTTCAAAGTCGAGTTTCTTGGGGGATGATTTAATTGACAGGTTTGTACGGTCCTCATATCCATTCTCCTTTACTGGACTATGATAATTATGGTCATGGTTTATTTCCTGTGCACCATATCCACATTCTTCTTCTTGTGGAAGTTCCAAGGAAGCAACAGATGTAGTGGGAGACAGCAGCTCAGATAAAATGTCATCAAAACTTGAACTGCTACACT
Source organism: Podarcis pityusensis (assembly GCF_964106645.2). Lineage (NCBI taxonomy): Eukaryota > Metazoa > Chordata > Lepidosauria > Squamata > Lacertidae > Podarcis > Podarcis pityusensis. The sequence goes on along the minus strand of NC_138027.1, from coordinate 27,094,006 downwards.
GGGACATACTGGTGCTTAGAGAATTCACAGATTTACTATCTTCAACATCAATTTGGTCCTGCAGCGCATTTAACAAGCTCTGTAGGGAGTCACTTTCTTTCTGGGATTGAAGCTGTGACTGATCCTTCATCCTTTTCTTGGGAGAGCGCCTGTTTCGCACCTGAGCCTTCGCCACCTTATCTAGCGAAGCCAGTTTCTCCTTCTTAGCTTTCAGCTGCTGTTGAAGTTGTAGGCGCAGTCGGTGTGCTATTGTAACGCTTGACTCTTCAACATTCTCAGCCGATGTAAAGCTTTTAGTTTTATTGTGGCTCGGTTTAGGCCCAATCTGGTTACCCAAAGCAACCAGTGAGCCAGCACTCTCCACCACATTACTTTTGCTTCCAACAATGTGATGCTTTTCTATAGGGGGTCTTGCAAAAAGAGTGGGTGAGGATAGAGGAGGAGCCTTATGAGAAGAATCTAATGCCCTCTCCGTTAACTTCTCCCTTTGGTTTTTTGAATGTTTTGCTTGAAAACCATGAAAGTGGCTTGCCTGTCTACCAAGTGAAGTGCAGCGAGTTTCTTTTTTAATGGGCTTTTTACAGATCTCCGTGTTATTATAGGTTAATAAACTTTTGGGCATGAGAGGATGAGATCTTTCAAGTAAACCCTTTACCCAACTGCCTGTGAATGACTTCGTTCCGTTTTTAGGGGCCGAGTGAGAATAACTACTTGGGGAAGAAGCAGAACTAGCCTGGGAATTTGCTGTTGCTTCTCTCCAGTGTTCTACAGTACTATGTGTTATCTGTACACTATTCCCTGCTTTTGCTCTGCTGCTTTTGTTTTCTTGATTTGCTGTGTCCAAACTGCTGCTATCTTTGATAGGAACTTCAGGTTCTGCCCCTTGAACTGGTAACATTTCTGGTGAATAATGGCTATTGCTCAGAGAAACGACCGGCGTTATAAGCATGTTACTTGCATTGTTTGGCTGCCCTTGATGCAAGGGAGTACTGCCATTTTCAAGTAACTTGCACTCCTTCCCAGCAACATCTCTTTCAGAAGTAGTTGGAGAAACTTTAACTCCACCTGGATCATGCAGCTGCGATGTGTCCATTCTGACTGTCATGTTATTTTCCACTGCAGGGCTTTCGTCCAGTGGTTTACCTTCAGAGTCAAGTGGAATTCGTACAAGAGTCAAAGTTACAACATCATCATTGGCCAGGTTTTCCAAGCCGCAAAGCAAATTACTGTTGTTATTCGCAATCAAGTTTTGTGTCTCATTAGTGTGTGCATTCAAGTTATCGTCAGTGTGATAAATTAAAGGTGCGTTGCCAGCAGACTTGCCATCAGCATATTTAAATGGAGAATCTGGCTGTGCTTTTAGCAAAGGAACATTCGTAGCCACTTCACTTTCTAGCTGCGAATCCAGACCATTTGTCAATCGTGGCGATTTTCTTTCCCAGATGACGATGTGAATCTCTGAAGGGGGAACGCCAAAGATCTTGTGTCTTCTAGAGTACGAACCCTTTAAGTCATCACACTCAAGCCATGTTTCTGAAAATGAGAAATGAACAGTTCAGAATTTTAGGATGCATAATCCCTCATCACAGTTCTCTGGAAATCACTGTTCTATTCATTTCAAAGTCTTTCAGCACTTTACTGGATAAACCAGCTTTGAAATATATCCACAAAAATAAACAGCAACTAGCCTGCCCGCCCACACATACCTATGTAAGTCACAAATGGTCTCCAATTCTCTACCACTTTACAATGGCTTCCCTGCCTGGAAGCAATTTTTACTCACCACCGGAGATCAAGAAAACAGTTATTTACAAGTCTGATGTGAACATTTATTTCACCTCGCCAGAAAGTGTTCCTAATAATGGATATGAGTACTACAGTGGTATCTTGGGTTACATACGCTTCAGGTTACAGACTCCGCTAACCCAGAAATAATACCTCGGGTTAAGAACTTTGCTTCAGGATGAGAACAGAAATCGTGCACCAGCAGCGTGGGAGGCCCCATTAGCTAAAGTGGTGCTTCAGGTTAAGAAGAGTTTCAGGTTAAGAACGGACCTACGGAACGAATTAAGTACTTAACCCGAGGTACCACTGTACTTATTTTCATAGAATTATAGAGTTGGAAGGGACCCTGAGTCATCTAGTCCAACCTCCTGCAATGCAGGAATATGCAGTTGTCCCTTACGGGGAATCGAACCCGCAGCCTCTAACCAACTGAGCTATCCGAATGACTGGCTATAGGACTGATATAGGAATGGTTTTCGAGCTTTCTCTTATCTTAACCTTGGATCACCACACAGTAGAAGACATACCGTATTTTCTGCTCTATAAGACTCACTTTTTCCCTCCTAAAAAGTAAGGGGAAATGTGTGCGCGCCTTATGGAGTGAATGCAGGCAGCGCACCTATCCCAGAAGCCAGAACAGCAAAAGGGATTGCTGCTTTCACTGCGCAGCAATCCCTCTTGCAGTTCTGGCTTCTGAGATTCATAATATTTTTTTTCTTGTTTTCCTCCTCCAAAAACTAGGTGCGTTTTGTGGTCTGGTGCGTCTTATAGAGCGAAAAATACGGTAATTATTGGTCCTCTCTGAGAAGGGTTTTGAGGGAAAACCCTCCCCATTACTGTGGGAGGCTCCCAGGTGCCTTTTGGGACAGGATTGGCAAGGGGATAATGGACATGACTGTGCTGGAACTACTTATTATGAAACAGTGATAGCTTATGTATACTGGGTTAGAAAAACTTACAACAGAACAGCACACATACTGCTAACTGGTCTACTACTTATGGCAGGCATAGGCAAATTCAGCCCTCTAGATGTTTTTGGGGCTACAACTCGCATCACCCCTGACCACTGGCCCTATTAGCTAGGGATGATGGGAGTTGTAGTCCCAAAACATCTGGAGGGATGAGTTTGCCTATGCCTGAGTTATGGGTTCCTAATCTCTTGCTTTTCTTCCCAGAATCATCTGAGGCTACCAACCAGGACTTGCAGCAAAAAGAGAAAGTCCCAGGCAAATTGCAGGGGAGCTAAAAGGAAAAGGGAGAAAGCATAACAAAACAAGATTGAACTTTCCTGATGAAGGACCTGAGAGGGCTGGTACATTCTGCACAGTAAGCTTTTTCTTTTACATGTGTTTCCTGCTTTCTTTCCGCCAGCCTGTGCAGACAGACACCTATTGAAGGACAGGTGATGGGAGTGCACTGTACTTACCATCTGAATCCGAGATCCATGTTATGAAGTGTCTTGCCTCCTCCTGATACTGAACAACAGCTGTTACTTGGTAGGAATCTCCTTGAAACTGAAATGAGTAGGTCTCCAGATCATTACGTGGCAAGCCTTCCACAAAGTGCATCATAAGTACCGAGGAAACACTATCAAAGAAACAACAATTTGTAGCTTTAGAACTATGTAACTTACAGCATTATTAATACTGGATACATCATCCACACACAGCAGAATTAGCAACTAGCTGTTTAGGAAACTCCATTTATGAAAGTTTCATAAGTATCTCAAAAGCTTTTTATAAAACCACCCAAATAAGACTATTTGAGAGCTTATAGAATGAGATTCCATAAGCCATGGTTTTCAAATAGCAGAACCTTGGAGGTAGGTACAGCTGTCTAGCTGGCAAATTCATAGTTACATGATGGGACCCAGCAAGGCTACTAATATTATGCCAGAACTGCATTTTCATACAACACTAGCAGCAGCTCATTATCCACCTGCGATGTAGTTTTACTCACATCAGCAGCTTAATATGGTTCGCACTTACTTTTCTAAAACCATTTCTCTTCTTTGAGATTTGTGATGACAGTTATTACAGGGACCAGTATGAACAGCTTTCAGCGGGTGCCATTCTGGGATGATATTTGTAAATGTTGTCAATGTCTTCTGACGCCTGAAATAAGAAATGATCCAGTGCTGTGAGAAAATTATTGCCAAGCTAAACCTGGGACATCCAGAAGAGTCATTCATATGAATGATCCACATTCAAAATTGCTCTGAACCTGCTGCAACCAAAAGCTTAAATGTAATTTTAAGTTCCAAGTTAAAGAAGTAAATACTGGCAAATTTCAGGGATTGTCCTAGGGTGGGAATGTTTACCCCATGCAACAGTTTTTAAAAGCTACAGGAACATATACCTGCTGCTTGCAGGTGACTGAAATTCAATAAACAATGAATTTTCCAGTTTAAAGTAAGCTTGACTGTAAGCAGTGGCATGTCTGCAACAGAAACAAAAAAGATATCTGTGGATGTGTACATGATTCTCCCCTGCATGTGAACATAGCCTTGGAGAACTGTACTGCCAGCAAAATGTGCTGGTTGTTTAGGCTAGCAAATAGGCATTGGAGGGAATGTCTGTCAATATGGGGTGAGATATTATGCTCCTGGGCTTGGTGTCTTTATCAGGGAACAGAATCAAGTAGAATGGAAGTAGAATGGGATGTATCTGGGAACCTCATTTATGTTGAGGCTAAACATGATGTTTGGGCTACTGTCATATATTGCAGTGTTCAGCTCTTGAATGCACACTTTAACTGGCAGGATCAATCCTGACCAACAGCAAGAAAAACTCAGGAATTATCAAGTACTGCAGAGCTAGCTTGCCTTTTCTGACAGCAAACACAACATTTTATGCTATGCCGTGAAAGAAGACGTATGGCATGCTCATAACACCCCATCAATCCCGCACATGTTCTGTTTGCAGAGAAAAATATAAAGACATCCACGCTGATTTGAAGATTAACATGTGCTTGTATTAAGGAAGACGAGAAAGAACTTCAGCAGAAACTAACCTGTCATTGACTTGGTAGCCACACTGTGAGCATTCGAACTTCCATGAATAAGAGTGGAGAAACAGTTTTTCTGTTTGAGGATCCTTCTTTAAAAGTAGAGGGAATGCAAACACCGGGCTCTCCTTGTTACCTTTGAAGAAAAGAAATGGGGTGAGACACATGAAAGCACCCTGCAGGACAGTAAAAACATTTTACTATGTTTCATAGAATCACAGAGTTGGAAAGAGACCATGAGGATCATCTAGTCCAACCCCCTGCAGTGCAGGAATATGCAGCTGTCCCGTATGGGGATCGAACCTGCAACCTTCGCATTATAAATACCATATTCTAACCAACTGAGCTATCCAGGTCCTTTTTAAATAATGTAAAATACCTTGCTGATCATGGCCAAAATCTAGTGACTCTTCAAAAGATGTTTCACATATTTCAGAAAGCACTTACAAGGGCCAATTCTTACAAACGCTGGTGCACAGGCTCATAAAGCGTGTTTTGCTTTCTGTTCAAACAACAAAAGTACGAAGGTCTAAAGATATCTGAATTTTGCATTGAATTATATACTTTTTAAGTCATTGAAATATCTAAGAATTATACATTTTGCTTCCTATATTAAATAAAACCTAAGACCTAATTTATGACAACTTTTTTTAGTAACTGTCAGCAGCGGCTTATGCATCTTTACTCAAAAGCAAGTTCCACTGAGTTCAATGGGCCTCCCAGGTGAGTGTGCACAGAGAGTGCAGTTTGAGTGCAGTTTTCTTCTGACACAGGATTGGGATATACATGATGAGAAACTCTGAGCACTGACTACTTAGCAGGAAGAGGCTAGAAAATCTGGTGAAGGTATCTTAACAAGGAACCCTATGTTAAGTTAGGGCCATAACTCAGTGGCAGAGCATCTGCTTTGCATGCAGAATGTCCCAGGTTCAATCTCTGGCATCTCCAGGGAGAGAACCCTGCCTGAAATCCCAGAGAGCTGCTTCCAGTCAGTGAAAACAACACTGAGGTGAACCAATGGCCTGACTCCGTATAAGGCAACTTCCCATGTCTTAAATGGAATCTGCATATTCAGAGGCAATACAGTGGTACCTTGGGTTACATACGCTTCAGGTTACATACACTTCAGGTTACAGCCTCCGCTAACCCAGAAATATTACCTCAGGTTAAGAACTTTGCTTCAGGAAGAGAACAAAAATCGTGCTCCAGCGGCGCGGCAGCAGCAGGAGGCCCCATTAGCTAAAGTGGTGCTTCAGGTTAAGAACAGTTTCAGGTTAAGAACGGACCTCCAGAACGAATTAAGTACTTAACCTGAGGTACCACTGTATTCCCTTAAATATTAGTTGAAAAAGGCACGGCCTTCACACTCAGTTTCAGAACTTGCCCAAGGCATCTGGTTGACCACTGTGGGAAGCCAAATGCTGGAGTAGATGGACCTTTGATCTGATTCAATAGTATTCTCCTTATGCCTAACTGAGGAATCAATGGCCCAGAAAACAGCTAGAACACACAAAGGCATTAGATCATTGAAACCGGAATCCTATCTGAAGCTAATGACAACGAAAAGTAGTTTGCAGCTGATGGACAGAAAGGAAGTACTAGCATTGCAATATATTAGCACAGAACTCTTGAGGAATGACTCTCTCTGGACCCACAAAGAAACTAAAGATAAAGGAACTTTACTATACAGAAAAAAAGAAAGTAGGTTTGGCACTAGTTTACTGTCACGTTTGGAAACTTAGTACTGTTACATGTAAAATAATAACAACGACAATAATGAAAAACCCTTTAGCAATTGCTTACCTAATTTACATTTAAGCTGTGGCTGAAGTTGGACAAAAATTGTATTTCTGATTTCATTCAAGTGTGATTCAGCTCTCGAAAGAACATCCAAAGGAACTTCCGAAACACATTCACCTGCAAAAAACAGAATGATCCATCAACATTTTGTCTCCAGGAACTGCCATTTTTTTATTCTGTACCAACAATAACTGAGTATTTATTCCACTTATTAATGTATGTATATATACCACTTTAACATTGTCCTTGAGCTGGTAACACTATCAAATAGATGTAATTATCCTATTTGTTTTGTAGCTGTTATGGCTATACAAGTAACCAGACTTCAGATGCTCACAAATATCTCCAGTGCTGCGAAATCAGATTAATGCAACCATCTCTATAAACAACTATCCAAAGCTAATGGCAAGTGGTGTGAACCACTTAAATCAACTAGGACACCTGCCAAAGCCAAACCTCTGCCTTGCCTCTCATGAAGTGGCTTTCAAATTGCTTCCTGGAGAACCATGGTGTCTTCAGAAGCTTATCAGGCACCCATCAAAGAGAAATGTCAGACAAGAGTCAATGGAAGACAGCTTGCCATCACTACTGATCTTTCCCTGGAACATAAAGCTAGAGGAGATGAGTGTGTTATAGGGTATACTGTCACTCCCAGCAAAGCTACAGTGAGACTCTGAGAGTCTACCTGGTGCTCTATCTGAACCAAGCATGTGAGCTCGAATGTGCCCTCAAATCATCTGCAGTGCTATGAAGGTCCTGAAGGAAACAATTCAGATGTTCCTTAACAGAAAAGCTGATGTGGAAAGCATAACCAAAAAGCAACATTCAAAAATGCATTGCACAAACTCCAAGCAAGTATTTGATGTCAATAAACAGCATGATAGGAATATTTTAGCCTTCACAAAGCAAGCATTGCATCATCTGATGTATCTAATCACCCTGGGCAGATTTTGATGCCATTCATGGATGAGGGAAAAGAAGGATGAGCAACAGCCCATGCTGCTGTTCTATTGGTGGTGTTCGCTCATGTAAAAGAGGAGGCAATTGTTGTGGATCCCTCCTTCCTGTTGCAGCCCCTTGCCTCCCCTCCCCAAATCTGTTACAGAGGGCTGGGGGACCCTCCAAAACAGCATGGAAGGAGTTGTGGGAGGCTAAAGTGGGAAGGGGAAATTGTTTTTTGATTTATTTATTTTTTTAATCACACCCCCATCTCTTATGTTACTGGGAAGTTATTATGTGAAAGGCAGTAGTGGCTATCGCTCTTTTGACTTATCTGAGCAAATGTGGGGAGTTTTTTTTGCGGAAGATTAGTTTATGAAAGTAGAAATATAAAGCAAAAAACTACACTATTGCTTCTAAGAGACTGATTTTTTTTTTTTTTTACTTAAAGCTGGTTCATTTTCCAAAGCTGAAGACTGGTGCACATACTAGAGACACAAACTTATTTGAGAAAGTAAGGAAAAAAGGAGGCTGTAAGGCCTGCATAGATTTTAAATCATTGTGCCGACTATAAAAGAAACAGCTGCATTGTCCAAGGCTCAGAGTTCTATACACCACACTGATTTATCTTCTTAAAAAAAATATTTTGACAGCAAAAGGAAAAAAGACACTTGTGTTTGGCTTACCTCGTTGGCAAGTATTCACAAGTGCAGTTGCTTCGTTATATTTTGCAAATAGGCTCTGGATTACAGATACGTTTTCCAAGACTGATCCACTCAGAATCATTTTTAGTGTTTCTAAATGCACTAGGGCTGACAGAATGCAATCTAACCAGCAGAGAGCGTACACATTCCTCCACTGAAGCCACAATGGCTCTGGCCGAGATGGCTTGTCTTGATGGAGATTTTGAGACAATGATGAACCAATTTCAGGATCTGACAAAAGCTGTGCCTGAACACTAAAAATTTCCGGTGAACTTCCTTGAGCTGCCATTTTCATGTCCATTTGCTGCTCCACGGATTCTGTTGCACTATTAAAGTTCGGCTGACTGGCTTCCGGAAAGTCAGGCTGCCCTGACCGAGTCCCAAACAGATTATCTCCATTGCACTTGGGAGCAAGATCAGGTTTGAATGCCTTCTCATTTTCTATCAAGTTATCAGTCCTCGTCAGTTTTAAGTGTTGGGGAACAGCAGAGGTTACCAGGCTTGTGTCAGATGACTTTCTTTTCCTACAAGTGCCCTGAGATGGAGAATCCTTTTTATCAGTAGGAATTATAATGCTGCTTAGTGGTTCAAATCCCAGAGGGTAGATGCACTGAAAAAGAGGAGGGAAACACAAAGATATCTGAGTAAATTAATAACATGCAAAGTGGGTCTCAGGGATGCAATAGAGGGCTGTATACAGAAACAACAGCTATGCAACGCCTAATGAAAAATGAATAAAATCCAAATGTGTTTTAAATAGCACTTCTCTGAGATAGTAAGTTCTCTTTAGAATTCCATAACCCTTCACACGTCAACGGTACTATAAATTGGTTCATTGAAATCAGAAACATTTTTAGAAACATAAAAATTGGCTTGAAAGAGGGTATCTGCAGAGTAATATTTGGTTTTTCTCTCACTATTTTTTGAAAGGATATTTCTGAAATGTTTTTCTGGACATTTGATGTGCCTATTGCTGCTGCTCTCTTTTTTTCTGACTTTTACAAAAAGGAATGAAATTTCTAGTTTTGATGAATTAGGCTTGGATTAATCAGCGCTTAGTCTATGTACCCTTAGATCACTGCCCTCCCAGATTCTCCTACTGATTTAGCCTTTCCTCCTCCCACAACCACCACTTTTCTCTCCCTGTTCATCCCTAAGCACAAGCCATAATCTGTCTATCTTTTCAAACATAATGTGGTTTAGTGAAACCATTATTTTGTATGCCAAAGAGATACCCAGTCATAAAACATTATGGCAACTACTTAGGAAATTAGCATAAGTGTTCAGATTAAGAATCATGGATTATAGGAAAATTGGACCAATCCCAGCTCAACAAGAAAGAGTGATGCACCTGTGGATTTTCACACAAGAAAATAGATTCTTCAAAACTGATGTGATATATTCTTAGACCTCGTATGAGACCCTTCTTTTTGCAAGCTGGGCAACTTCCATCGGGAGTTACTTCTGCGGAACTGCAGTCCTGAAGTGATGTAAAACAAAGAACAAATGTGTTATTCTTGAGAGGCCAAATATTAAAACATGGTAAAATGACTTTCATAGCATTTATGTGTTTCAGAGTTAAATCTGACAGCAGTGAAACATAACAAATCAAATACAGATGAGAGCAAACGATACTATACATAAATTGGCTTTTATATTGACTGTTCGGGCTATATGCACTGAACAAAATAGCCTTTACCATCAGTCTGACCATGAAAATATAACCAGCAATAGATCAAATGTGTTCATAAACTTTTGGGGAATAGTAACAACATTTGAAAGTAAATCTTTCGCCATTTCAATAAGATTTCCGTGGAAAAATAAATTTTACAATTTTTTTTTGAAAGGTCATATAAATTAGGCCAATAGAAATGAAAAACTCTCTCAAACTTGAGGAGGAGGAATGAAAAAAGAGAACTTTGCACAATGTGAAAGAGAACTGAACTGACTTTTCCCAAATACCCCACCATGTGGAGTGCAGATGCCCCTATACCAGTCACTTGCAAACCATTTCCAATCTTCTGGCAATCCATCATTCTGAGGCACTGGCCAAATTATCATGTCACTTGCAATTTTTCAACAGTCCTAAGGATTTTTTCCCCATATACTCTGAAAAATAAGAAGTGAACAAGAAAAGTTAAATAAGCTTTTTTTCCCCCAAGAGCAGTTTTTAGAAAGCACATTAAAGAAGAAAGATTTTTTTGTGTGGCATAGAAGTAGATGCATTTCCTTAAATCAAGAAAACCATATAAAGAAATGTATGTGTGTGAGAGAGAACCCACACCAAAAACCTACAAGCATGTAAAGCAACTAACTCGACTCAAAGTTCATATTTGTAATATTAACAGATGAATTAATAGCCCCAACAGCTCTTGAAAATATTGTTGCTGTTCCACCTGCAAGGCAATTAAGCGACTTGTGGCACAATCTAGGAAAGATGACAAAAACTGCATCATGTCATCCTAGGTGCCTCTACACTGGGTGTGCTACGAAAACTGCTGTTCACATTTCAGCCCAAGCAAATAGACAACACTGCCTGATAAAGTGCCACCAAAGTTAGGCAGAAAGTCTTGCCTATGGTGTATGTGCCACGGATGATGCAGGTACAATGATGCCCAATCAATTAACTATAGATAGACTGGGAGCTCCTGCAGACATGAACATATGTGCATCTCCTCCTTCCCTTCTTCCCTTCTCTAGTTAGTGATCAGCCAGCATTAGGTGCAAGCCAGACCTCAGCTGTGTCCAATTTATGTCTGACCTGGGCCATTTTGGGGTGGGCAGAAAACTCATTTGATTATGAATTTCATTTCTCTCATGTTAAAATAAACATGCACCAGATCATGTGTATGTGCCAATAGCATTCTGACAGTCAACAGCATGGGCATATGCATGCCACAACCATGTTAGCTCACATTAAACATATATGGGTTGCTGTGATGTGGATTTAAATATGACCGTGAAGTACTTGAAATGCTTACACAGGTAAGGAACTTTCCTGTTATCTGGGTCATATATAAACTGGGTCTTTAAGAAGCTAGTGTAAACAGAAACTCCCTAGGTACAATTCAGTTCAATAGTCTTTTTTGTTCCTCTTGTACTTTGCCATTCAATATTTTCATGGGAGGGCAGATACGCTTTCATAGCATCAACAGCAGAGAAGAGAAATAATAATAAAAACACAGTAATTCTGAAAGGATCTGCATACAAGCAATGCACAAAAGCTAGTTAGTTCAGAGCTAGCTTGTGCTAAACTAAAACCCATTTCATTCTGAAATAGTACGTGAACATATTCTTCAGCTTTTAAAACCAATGTCAAAAACAGTCACAAATGGTGAGCAAAATCCCTACCATGAAATTTGTGTCTTTCCTGTGACAGGTATGTTCTGAGTTGATGTTTTCAGAGAACCTTCATGACAATGCCAAAGTTTCTTTCCTCGCCAGTTCAGATTCCATCAGTGAAGTTCAAAAGTTTTGCGCAAGTATCAATTTATGTTTTACTTACAGTGAACCCAACTTGCCATTCTGTTGCCCACTTACTCAGTTTGGAGCCTTCTGGAGTGGTTCACAGTCCACGGGTTTTACCACCACCCTGAATAATCTGGTGCCATCTACAAACTTGACCAGCTCATTGCTCTCCTCCTAACAATTTAGGAACGTGTTAAATAGCATTGATCCCAATGAAGATTATTGGGATACCTCACTTCTTACTTCCCTCTATTATCAGAACTACTTTCTTGTTCTTTAACCAGTTTCTAATCCGTAAAAGGACCTATCCACATATCCCTTGACTGCTAAGTTCTAAATAAATGCTTTTGGCTATAGACTTTGTTAAAAGCTTTTTAGAAGCCAAGACTTACAATATCTATCAGCTTGGGGTGTCAGTAAGCATGTAGATGAAGGCAAAGAACAGCAAAATATTGGTGAAGTAGGACTTCACGAGGATTGCTTATATCTTTAATAATGGTTTCCATCAATTCATCTGGACAAAAGCTAGGCTAGCTGGTCTGCAATTTTCTGACTTCCCCTAGATCTCCTTTCAAATGCTTAGAAGACCCAATAGCAGCCCAAGACCGTAATTTGGGTGCCTAGAGGAGATAACGCCCCTATTAGCCTTTACCCCTCCTAAAAAGAATACAAGCCTGCTAGCCATTGTTAGAACAGCCTTGCTTGGATTCATCTCCAGTCAGCTTGTCCACATAAGACCACTGACAGAAACAGAGTAAGCACTGAAACAGCAACACTTTCTCCTATCTTTATGTATACTCAAGCTACTTTTAAATATCTCATTATTAAAATCATGTGTTCTAAAACAGGCATAGAACATAGTCCATAACTATAACCTCACACTAGCTTTCAAACCAATTGTGAATCACTATCCTAAAAATGGTGCAGCCAATGGTAATACTTCCACTGAACTATTGGTGTGAAACCAATAGTTTCACAATAGACAACAGCACAAACTATTTTGTAACAGTCTAATAACAAATACATGCTTTTACTTCAGCACTACCTATGGAAATGACTGCTCAGACACTGTTTCAATTAACCAGTGCCCTACAACCTTGATTTCTGGCTGATCTCCAGATTTAGCAGCCATACTGAATACTTTGGCCTTTAACTATCTGGGGCCTTTTAGAAGTGAGTGGGATTTGAAAAATGTATTCCTCTTTCCCCTTGGTTTTAATGTACCTATGTGTGGTTTATTGTATGTTTGGTTGTAAGTTGCTTTGGATTGCCCTGGGCAATATAAAGTGACTAACACATTTAATACATAATAATAATAAATATAGTCTATCTCTGTAGCAAGAGTCCATGTTTATGTTCAGGATCAGTAACATTAAATGGCAATTAAGAAACTTTATTGCTTTTACTATTGTAATTCATTTATTTAACTGCTGATGAATTCTTTCCTCCAAGACACTTAAGGCAGCACAAACTAACTAGTAGACTAAACTAGGTGAGACACAAACAAATAATGCACACCCATGTCAATACCTGACAGAAATGTTGATTTGCAAAAAAGAACACTTGCAGCACCTTAAAGACTAACAAACACACTACATAATAAACTTTAGTGGGCAAAGAGAGCCCAGTTCTTTTGTAAAGATGCAGTTAATACCTTTGATCAGACAAGATTACCATATTAGTAATTCAAGTAGTTATGGACTCAACTGTTGATGGATTCATCCACATGGTTTCAATCACCATTTGCATGAGTGATTGTGAAATGATGTGTCATGTACTGGCAGCAATATAGGTATCCTGGCCATTGGAAAATGTATTCATTTGCATAATACACAAATATTAACAGAGTTTTTGTTCTTTCACCTCACCTCTTCTAGCTTTATGAAGCTAAGTTTTAAGAAATCACCCGCAATTTTCTTTTTAGTTTATATAAAACCAGGAGGTTGCTAGATATCTCATGGTCAAAAAAAAAAGCTCAACAACTTTGGCTGGCCCTCACAAATGTTCACTTCACCAAATCTGGCCCACTTTGAAAAAAGTTTGGGCACCCCTGTTATAAGCAATGTTGCCCTGCCTATTTTGCAGCAAAATACTGAAATGAGGTGAACTGCTCCTTATGCTTCCTTAACATTATGGAGAATTGGGAATCTGAGGTTTATAGAGGTTTCTTTATAATGTAGAAATCTGAACACAGATATTCACAGATTTTGGAGAAAGCCATTGAAATAGTTATAGGTACAAATGAACTACCATCAATAGCATCTTTATGCGCCCCCTTGCCCAGCTTGTCCGGAGTTTTGGGCTGGGTTGCCATCAGTATGCCGATGACACCCAACTCTATCTGTTGATGGATGGCCATCCTGACTCGGCCCCAGACACACTGACCAGATGTTTGGAAGCTGTGGCTGGATGGTTACGTGGGAGCCGGTTGAAGTTAAATCCTGCGAAGACAGAGGTCCTCTGGCTGGGACGGGACGATATGGGATTGGGGGGGCAACTCCCATCTCTTGCAGGGGTGCAATTAGTGCCAGCACCGTCCGTTAAGAGTTTGGGTGTAATCTTCGATACCTCCCTCTCTATGGAGGCGCAGATTACAGCTATAACAAAGGCAGCATTTTTTCATCTCCGCCAAGCTAAGCAGTTGGCCCCTTATCTCTCTTGCCCTGACCTAGCCACTGTGATCCAGTAATCCAGACTGGATTACTGTAACTCGCTCTACGTGGGGCTGCCCTTGAGACTGACCCAGAAACTCCAGCGGGTGCAGAATGCCACGGCGAGACTCCTTATGGGGTCTTCGCTGCGAGATCACATTCATCTGGTACTATACCAGCTGCACTGGCTCCCGGTGGAGTACAGGATCAGGTTTAAGGTGCTGGTTTTAACCTTTAAATCCCTATACGGCCTAGGACCCTCGTACCTACGGGACTGCCTCTCCTGGTATGCCCCACAGAGGAACCTACGGTCTGCAAATAAAAACATCCTGAAGGTCCCAGGCCTCAGAGAGGTTAGGCTGGCCTCAACTAGAGCCAGGGCTTTCTCGGCTGCGGCTCCAATCTGGTGGAACGCTTTGTCACAAGAGACTAGGGCCCTGCGGGACCTGACATCTTTCCGCAAGGCCTGCAAGACAGAGTTGTTCCACCAGGCCTTTGGTCAGGGCCCAGCCTGACTCCCTCCTCTGGCAACCTGCACAGAACTTTGCTTAACGGTTGCCATTAATTTGATTTTAATTAATTTTTATAATGAAATGTTTTAGAATGTTGGATTATTTGATTGTTTGATTATTTGATTGTTGTTAGCCACCCTGAGCCCGGCTTTGGCTGGGGAGGGTGGGATATAAATAAAATTTATTATTATTATTATTATTATTATTATTAGCACAAAGATAGGTGCTTTTACTTCATGTGTGTGGTCAACTGACTTAAGATACAAAACATGTTAGGGAAAAGACTGCAGACAAATTGTGTAAGAAAGTGCACTGTGGATTGCTGCAAATTAGTAAGAAATTAATGAAAAAGTAGTAATGAGTATTGCAAACTGAACAAGTAAACCAAACCTTTCAGCATTTCCACACATCTATATTTGTCATAAGCAAAGCAAATCATGCCACTATTGCTGCTGGGCTTGGTCTGGCTAAAGATACTTGAACTGTTCTGGCCACAAGGATTTTACATGCATTCAGTAAAGAAGATGCCAAACAATGCAATGAACTATGGTTGAACAAACAAATATATATTAAGACCGAAGTGGTCAATGCCAAATTGGAATTAAAAAGCCATGACCTTGCAATTATGTTTCAGTAGAAGACCAGTATTGCTTTGGCCTATGTTGATTAATATCAACTGAAATAAGCAGTAGAAATACCAATTAGTATAGTATTAATAATATTGATACAAGCACTCTGCTGTGGCATGTTCATTGGCTTAAGAACTGAGCTACAATGTATGTACCTTAATACTATAATGATGTTGTTTTTAAACAGTCTGCATAGAATTCTAACCCGCTAGGTACCATGGGTGGACTTGGTCCAGAAAGGCAGCTTTTAAACATTTAAAAAAGAAAAAGGCAACTTTGCATATATCCCAAACTGAAACTGGTTAGTTACAAGAATGCAGAATAAGAGATATGCTTTTCCATACATAAAAGAATTGTTCTAAAGTTTCAAATTTGGAGGATATATTTTAATTAAGGTTAGTAAAACTGAGAAGGCTAGGTTTTTAACTATATATAATGTTGTTGTACAAAAGTACAAATGCTTTGTATATACAACTGTTAACGTTGGAAACAACAACAGAATATAAAATATAGCAATAATTTAAAAAGGCACCAACAGCTATGAAATGCACTAAATGCTATAATATTTCTTTTAGAAGGTCTTTACAGTTCCAAATGAATGCTGGTAACTAACACTTGAAAAGTGCATGCTGTCCAGAAATACAGAGCAGCAGTCATACTATCTGTCAGTACAACAAATAATAGCCCAATCGCTATGAACTGGAACCTGATGGGAGTCAAACTCAGCACGTTAAAAATAAAGGCTACTTACTAACCCTACGCACCATTCCACCTGCTGACACATGCTGGCTGTGGGATGGGACTCTGTGTGTACAAGCATGCATTAGACTGAGCGGGAATCCTGAGCCAATCAGGAACACGTTTCACCTGGCTGAATGTGGGACTGATGCACACGTAGTCAGCAGAAGGCAGGACTAGCTCGTGATTCCCTCGCACATGTTTTCAGCATAGAAGACAGTTTGTGTGAGTGCTCCCAGTACCACATGCCTGCCTGGATTCCTTGGTAAATTGCCTTGCTTTCACCACCTGGTTCAGTATTCCCAGTCAACAACTGAACAGAATGCCAGTATCACCTTTGTATGACGACTTCCACAGATAATATGGCAAAAGGCACCTGATTTTCATTCTTTAACAACTCTGGCTGCAAGTACAATTGGATGGTAAAGCACATTAATAAGGTAGCTAATTTTTGTTAAATGATACCATTATAACAGAGAATGTTTAGGCTGCTTTTCCACTGTAGTGCTTAAGAGTTTGAAAAGAAAACCTAAATTAAGGAATGGAAGTTGTTACGTCTAACTCCTGAGATGGCACATGCACCTTCAAGAGTTGCATGAAAAGAATGATTTCACCACTTGTAGGGGGTGATGTGTGTGTTTGTGTTTAAACAACCTTACTAGCGTGCCAGGAGGAAAAGCAGGTCCTGGTAAAATTCCGCCTTCTGTGCATGTCTGAGGCTTCTGGAACCCAACAGGGCTAAATCCCAGCATATGGTTCCAAGATCCCTCTCAAGATCTGAAGCTGCCATCATCAACCTTAGACCCGGGATCACTCGTCGTTCCGTGGGAACATACCCTCAAGGACCGGCATTTACTTCCACGTTCAAGTGCGTCTAAGCACCCAACATGGAGGGAGGTGCGCATACGGGAAAAAGCGAACCGCCGTCACGTGCGAAGCCACTCCCCACACAAAACAAGGCAGCTGGAGAAGGTTCCCCACGTGCGGGTAAGCAAGCAAGCAAGCCAGACGCGAAAGCGACCCTCTCAGGCCCGCGCTCCCCGCTGCGCGGATGGCTCAGGGGGGACGAGCCGACCGCACCGTCGTCACGTGAGAAGCCGCCTAGACACCCGTGTAAGCAAAAGGTAACGCAAGCGAACAGCAGCGCCGGGATGATCGCAACCCGGGTTGCCACGAGGAGGAGGTGGTAGAGGAGCAGGGGCCGGCGGCTCCCCTTCCCCGCCCGAGCAGGGGAGCCCCGTGAAGCCGTTACTCACCGCAGGGCCCCCAGCGGGAAAGGAAGGCGGGACAGGCGCCAGGGGGAGAGCAGCGGCGGCCGGCTCCTCAGGCGACGCCGCTCGTGCGTTCTTCAGGCCGGCTGAGGCCTTGTAGTGCAGCTTCCGGCGCCTTCCTCTCGAAGCGGCTTCGCGTCGCTCCTCCTTTTCCCTCGCCGCACAACCGCACTGAGGCGGGGCCTGCCGGGCCCGTGTGGGGAAAATGGCAGCCGAGGGGGCGGTGGCGGGAGCCTCCTTCTCTTCCTTCTCGGCTCGCGCGTGGAAGAGGGCCTCTTTTGCTTAGAGAAGGAGCCTGTCAGGAGCCTCGTTGTGTTTCTGGTTGGGGGGAAGCGCTGAGGAGATGAAAGGAGAAAAGTCGACCTTTCCTTACTTCGCCTCATGGCGGGAACGGTTCCCGCCCTTGCCGTGGCAGCAGCTTGCCAGGGAGACATGCGGGGAAGAAGCGGGACAAAGTTCCGCTTAACTGAGGCAGCCGCGCCCAGGATTTAGCCGTTTAAGAGGAAAGGCGAGCGAGGAGGCCACGGTGGGGAAAGGGGACGAAGGCATGGAGAAAGGGGATAGAGAAACGTTTGCTTCCCTCGTGGCACCGCGGGCAGCCGGTGAAGCTGAGCGTTGGGAGATTCAGGACGGATAAAAGGAAGTACTTCTTCATGCAAAAGCTCAGGGTTAAACTATAGAACTCTCCCACAGGAGGCAGCTACGGCCAACAACCTAGATGGCAAGATGAGACAGATTTATGGGGGAGAGAGAGCTATGGATGGCTATTAGCTCTGCCTCCATGGTAGTGCTTCTGAATAACAGTTGCTGGAAATCGCAGGAGGGGAGAGGGCTCCTGTGCTTGAATCCTGCTTGCTGGTTTCCCACAGGCGTCTGGTTGGGCCACAGTGAGAACAGGAGACTGGACTAGATGGACCATCCGCCTGAACCAGCAGACTGTTCTTATGTTCTTAGCTGTCTCAATAGGGCTAGTATAAAATGGAGGTGATTCAGCCCCAAAACCATATGCTGTTTGCTGGTTATTATCTCTAACTTGTACTTTATAGCAGGATGGTCAATCTGGTCTGTAGCAGCAAGCACAACAAAAACTCCCGTGGCACCTTGAAGATGGAGAATAAGTTAGTCCACAAAAACTTTCCCTGTAATAATAAATTTTGGCTGCATTCACATAGCAGTTTGTTCCATTTTCACTAGTTTTCTGTAGCTGTTAATTTCTACATTACTGTATATCTGAGCTTTCACACCATGTGAAAGATGGTTCCAGGACTGTAGTGGAAAATTGTGCAAGTTTAGCACTTATTTCCATATTATTTGCAAATGGATTTTTTTCTGGAAGCAAATAATGTGGAAATGAGCACGAATCTTGTCCTATGTTCCACTATAGTTCCAGAAGTGACTTTTATGTCATGTGAAAGCTCACATGTAATGTGGAACTTAAAAGGGAAAAGGCATGAAAATAGAATAAACTACTATGTGAATGCATCCTCAGTCTTTAAGGTGTTACAAGACTTCTTGTTTTTATATCATTTTATGTGCACATTTATGTAATTCCATATAAATGCTAGCTAACTTGAGACACATGGTTTAACTGTGAATTCCTTTGTTTCCAGATTAACCACAGACCTAAGCAGATGCAAACCACTTAAAGTCTCACCCAGGAAATAATTCTCATTAGAAGGTTGGAGGTTAAGTCATTTATAAGAGTTCTTCCACAAAGAGAGATTGTAAGTTTTGTGGTGTAAAATGTGTCAAAGATTCTGGTATCCTGTTTTAAAAATACTAGACAAATCTCTTTCCCAGTGATATGGGGCAGAACATTTTTCCATTTCATAAGCTCATTAGTAGTAATGAATGGGTGCAAATTGGCCAGGGGTTATATTTTAAGGATGTACATAGCTGTAACATTTCAGGGATAAATCTTTATCTTAATAGATATACTAATGGAGTTACACCTTGTTGTGACTTTGTTTCTATGTCATAGTCTGCAAATGTTATTGCCTTTCCTGATTCTCCACTAGACTGTCTTCATGTGGCCCATACCTAAAACCAGTCAAGCTGTTGATGAAGAATCTGTATATGTGCATGAATGCATTTACTGTATACGAAGATCTGACCCTTACTTTTACATTACCTCAACACTGTACCTTAGGGTGGCTCCTTTTTCTTGAGTGCATTCTAGTTTGAATACAACCAGCTTCCCCTGGTGTGGAGATGAAGTGAGGGGAAAGCAGTTCCTATTGTGCAGTTGTGGGCACTTAGTGCCTATCAGAGAAAAGGGGACCATTCTAGCATGATGTTTGCCCACTCAGGTGCATGCATGATAATGTGTAAATGGATTCCTGTTTTATGTTACTACTTGGCAGTAGTTGATTTTTAGATTCCAGGTCCCCACTTTTCCATATCAAAACTTCCAACTACTCTGAAATATCTGTATAGGCAGATTTTTCTTGAAGAAAAGATATGATGCATTTGAGGGACTCTTTTGAGGATACCTGCCAGAGATGATGGGTGTATGCACATCTTTGTATCAGAGAGTCAGTATGGTTGAGCGGTTAGAGTGGTGGACTAGGAGACCAGGGTTCAAATCCCCACTTGGCCATGAAACTCACGAGGTGACTTTGGGCCACTCAGTGACCCAGTCTCAGCCTACCGTACCTCACAGATTTGTTGTGGGGATTACATGGGGAGCAGGAGAACCATATCCACCACCTTAGGCTCCTTAGAGAAAAAGGTGGGAAATAAATAAATGCCAAGGGGGTGGAGGGCATACCAGTGTAAAAAAATATACATTGCCCATTGCCTGGATTCTATACCACGATCTCTGCTGATCTGTCAGCAGGAAATCTAAACGAATCTAAACCAACCCGAACCATACCTCCTCTGCACAAGAGGGTGTTATAAGCAGACATGGGGTAACCCTGCAGTTTGCAGGAGTACAGAAAATATGTGGGGAGAATATTCCAGTAATAGCTTAGTGAAGGCTGAGCATGGCTAGTACCCATGAAATGCTGACTGACTGGCTTTTTTGGGGGGGGGGATCTGACAGTTGTGGGGGAGGCGGAATGGAGTGAAATGCCTGGATAAGAAGGATGAAGGAACCCAAGAATAGCCCTGCTGGGTGAGGCCAATGGCCTACCTGCTCCAGCATCCTTTTCTCATAGTGGCCAACCAGAAGCCTGCAAGCAGCACCAGAACACAACAGTGCAAGGAAGAAATGCACAATATGGAAGGAGTAGAAGGAACCCACACAATGTCTAGATAGGTCATTTCATGTTTCACACTGAGAAGCTATTTATAAATATTGCCAGGGATGGAAGTAAGAGCTGCCCAAAACAATCCACTGAGAACTGTGTGTGCTCAGTGGGCACAGACTGCTGACTGAACTTTTGGGGCTGAGGGAATGAAAAACCAGAGGGTGGGGAAATGGAATGGAGTGGCTGGAATCCTGAACAGAAGTATTACACTTCAACGCTATATTGTCTGCTTGTATATACTAATAGTTGTCAAAACCTAGACCCCAAATCCCAGGAATCAGCTCTTATTGGTACAAATGGTGTCTAAAGCAAACCCTGCCAGGTAGTACACTGCTACCACTCCTTAAGCCCAACCAACCTGGGCCAGGAGACTCCCATAGCTTACCAGACACCTCTAAGATTCCAGAGAAGCAAAAGTTAAAAACCAGATTCTCCTTCCTAAGTCTTAGGTTACCAACTTACTCAGTGTCATATAACCAAGAGGTTAGGGCCTGATACAGTACCAAGACTTTACCTAAACAGACAGGCACCAGTTTTAAATGAAGTGGGTTTATTTAAAAGGGATAGGGTAAAAATGAAGTAAAAATAGTAGTAGTACAAAGCTACAATGGATCCCCAGGACCTGTCAAAAGGCTTGGTAGCTAGAAACTTCTGGCTCTGGTCTGTGTGCATTCTCACAGACTTCTCACAGCTGAAATCACTTCCCGGTTAGCCTGTTATGGCTTTGGCCTTGAAGCACAGTAGCACAAGCTAGCATAGGTGCTCCAACTTGAAACAATTCCAGTTAATGGGGGAAAATGCTTGCAGAGACCAGCTTTTACACAGGCTGAAGTAGGAAAGCCATTTTCTTGGCAATAAGGCATCTTGGTTCTGAGTGCTGGTCCTTACATAGCCAAAACAATAAAATCCAAGTACAATGAAGAGTTATTAGCATGTTTGTGGGGAAACCCTGAGGTTGCAGAAGCAGAAAACAAAAAAACATTAAGAGGGGGAGTAAATGGGACGCGGATGGCGCTGTGGGTTAAACCACAGAGCCTAGGACTTGCCGATCAGAAGGTCGGCGGTTCGAATCCCCGTGACGGGGTGAGCTCCCGTTGCTCGGTCCCTGCTCCTGCCAACCTAGCAGTTCGAAAGCACGCCAAAGTGCAAGTAGATAAATAGGTACCGCTCCAGGCGGGAAGGTAAATGGCATTTCCGTGCACTGCTCTGGTTCGCCAGAAGCAGCTTAGTCATGCTGGCCACATGACCCGGAAGCTGGACGCCGGCTCCCTCGACCAATAAAGTGAGATGAGCGCCACAACCCCAGAGTCGGTCACGACTGGACCTAATGGTCAGGGGACCTTTTACCTTTAAATGGGTGTCCCCCCTCTATAAAGAGTTCAATAAGAACTGAGTGTGCTCAGTGGCAGCAGAACGCTATCTGATGGGGGGTGGAGGACACACAGAAAACAGTGATGGAATGGACTGAAATATTGAACAAAAGCACTCAATAGTTCAACATTCTGTTGCAGACCCAATGTAGTTCACTAACATGTTTTGATGAACTGGAAGTACTCCAACCAGAAGATTTATTACTGTCTGCCTCAGTAGTCCTAGTATACAAACTGCCTAGATGGTTGTCTTGTGTGGTTAAAAAACAACAGTTAAAAAGCGAAGTACATGTTTTATTAATAAACATAATTAATTGGAGACTCTTGTTTCCTTGTAAGCGTTTCTAGCATAGGAGTAGCAACAATCTTTTGATAGACAGTGATGGCTCTGTGGTAAGTATTGACAGGATGCTTTTTCCATCTTGATCACACAAAGGCCATATCAAAGAAAAAGCAGAGGAGGACAGGTAATAAAGAATGCCTGTATTTAAGAAAGTAATACTGTATTCTGAAGGTGATTGTTTCATGTGTATGATCTCAATGTGTGCAAACTATAACTAGTAAACAGTGTGATTCAAGAGACTACACATTGGAATAATAAAATTGAATCGAATTATCTACCACACAGGATTTTTTTGTAAGTGAAACTATTATTGACTAAATACAGTTTTATCTGTTTTAAATATTTTTTCTTCTCTCAAAAACACAGACAGCAAAGTTAACAACAACATGAAAAAGTGGATGTAATTTAAAAATCCCTATAAATTTATTTACATTAAAAATAATACTCCTTCAGCTAAAATCTGTAATCCAGAGATTAAAATTGATACTGATTCTCCGGCCATCACTGTCACCACAGCCTGTCTTCTCCTCGTTGCTATAAAACAGAATTTCACAACAGGCTTGATCTTTATTGGCAAGAAGGTATTTAACATAAGTTTCCTCTGAGCGGGTGTATTTATTCTGTTTCAGAACTTGAAATATAGGTTTGAATGTGCTTAGCAAGTTTCATTTAAAAAAACCAACTACAATACATTTCTATCTTTATCAACCTGACACACATGGTTCTCTCCTCAAAACAACCATGTAATGTAGGTTAGGCAGAGTGAAGGTGAATAGCACAAGTTCAGCTTCATATCTAAGTGATTTGAACCCAGGTCTTGCAGGCCCAAGTCTAACCACAACACTAAAGAAAGATGCTGCATTACAAACAAATATTGCTGAATAATTAACCAAGGCTTGACATTGCTTACCCAACATACTATAAACATAGTATAATCAGATTTAATATTGATTAGCACAGCAAAAGGATTCTTGGAATTTTTAGTTTCTTCTGCTTATCTATATACCGTATGTGAGAAACAATTTTGCCAATAATCGCTCATTATGCCATTTGGAGTTGTGTATGTCATAGTGAAGAGTTGCAAAATTCAAGGCATTTGTACATAACAGTTTTTACCAGGAAATAGACAGCAAAACAACCTTTGGTCAAGTTCAGGTACATATTATTATTTCCAGTGTCAAACTTTCATTATTCTGGGGGCTATAAATTTGGCAGTGAGCAAATTAAGCATTTGCTCCCTCCTAAATGGTCCAACCACGCTGTATGCTCATTGGCTTTCAGGTTTCATGGAATTTTTAAAGTGTCAGTTGGGGATGTGGAAATGGTAAGAGGAACTGGTTTGCTTGAGTTCCTAACATGTCCCTAAGCAGCTGAGTGACAGGCTTGCTGAATGGAGGCTTTGACAATTCTTAGATTAATCCCTACTGCCAAGCCAGTCTTTACTTCTTTTGTGGTTTGGGGTATTTTTCAAAGAGACAGACAGATGCCAACAACAACTAGTGAACCTGAACGGCACTTGACTTCTTAGTATGTACCAATACAGTTTCCAGACTGGTTTATGATATTGCTACATTGCTGTGCATTTTATCAATGACCAATAATTGAATTTATAACAAGGCATTGGTGAAAGTGCAGAACTTGACAAATGTTTCAGGTTTGTATTTTCAGTGGCTTGCTATTTTCTGGTAGGTAACTCGTGGAAGTAATGATGAGAAACTGTTGTCATCTCTTGAGAACCTGCCCAGTAATGTTCTACTGCATTCAGCGGTTCACCTCTCTCTTTCTTAGTTGTCTGTATCAGGGACAGGATCTGGAAAACCTGGTGTCAATCCAGACAATACTGGAATAGAAGTTTGTGGTAATACCCATTTATTGAGTTCACCAATAACATAGCATTCAGGCTCCTTAGTTATGTAGGTTTGCAGTTTGGGGTGCTTCTGCATCCATTATTGTACACAGACTTTCTGGAAGTGGTGTAGGTTACGAGCTGATAAGACTGAATCTATAGTAAGGATCAAAGGCAGAACAATAATTATTCATGCCTCTTTAACCTCTCTAGACTTCATGATTGATTACTTACCCCTGAAGGCTGTACAAAGGTTGCAGTCACACATCCCCCCCCTCAGTAATTGCTTGAGAATAGTTCTACAGACAAAGTATCTTTCTCTAGTCCACATTAAAGTCCCTGCAGAGTAACTTCCAGAAGGAAAGAATCCAAAAGCTGCAGGTAGTGTGGTCATACTTTGACCAGCCATACCTTGGTTAGGGCAAGTCAAAATGTCACAAAGCCATATTTCAAGTTCTTCATAACTTTTCATCAGGTTAGCTGTTGAGCAAACTGGATAGGGGAGGGGTGTTTGAAGACGCTGGACATGTATAACAAGCTTAAGACACAAACTTTTCCTGCACTTCAACTTTGTGATATTTTGTGTTGTTCTAATAAAGTATTACAGTGCTGTAACATTTGGGTGGTTTTGTACAGTTTTTGTTTGCTTCACGGGATTTTGAAACTATGTAAATGATCTGACAAAGGGAATTAACATTTTTGAGCAGCGGGGTGAGGAGGGGATGATAGACCGTTGAACCTTCTGTGGGGTCTATACGGTGGAGTGCACCTCCAGGGGTAAAGTCAAACTACTGTGTTAGCAGTGTGGGCAGTGTGTGTTGCATTTATATCCTACCTTTTTCTCCAAGGAGTCCACGGTTCACCCCCCCCTCAGCTAATCCCTACAACAACCCTGTGAGGTAGGTGAAGAGGTTTGACTCAAAGGTCACCCAGTGAGCTTCAAGACTTGAGTGGGGATTTGAACCCAGAGCTCCCCAGGTCCCAGTCTGATACTCTAACCACTACACCACACTGGCTTCCTAGAGTTCTTATGCTCTTGGGCAGCTTTATAAATTTAGTTGGTAAATAAATATGGGGAAAGCAGAATGTCCTTACAGACGGATCTGAAATATTTTCCTAGGAGCTTGAATTTGTTTTATTCTGGATGGTTAGATTGGATGTTTTAATATGTTGTCGACCACTTTGAGATGTTTTCTTTAAAATGTAAAGTGGTATAGAAATGAAATGAATAATAATAATAGTAAATTGTATGGTAAAAAAAATGGCACCTAGACATTCTGTTAGGTGACCGTAACCTAACGGTCTAGTCCAGGGGTCAGCAAGGTTTATCTTGCCTGGGCCAGATCGGTCCCACAGAGATCCTTCCTTGGGCCGGATCGCATGCATGCACACAATTTTCGGTGTCTGTGCATGCACAGATGCGATTTTTGGTGCCGTGGAAGCAAGTCCCTGTGCTGCACTGCGCCGGTTCAGTGCCGCACGCGAGCGGGCAACTCTGTTCAGGGGTGGCTCGTGGGCTGGTCAAACGACCTCCGCAGGCCGCTTCCGGCCCATGGGCCTTAGGTTGCTGACCCCTGGTCTAGCCCAACCCCCTGCAATGATTCCTGCATTCCAGGGGTTTGGACTAGACGACCCTTCAACTCTGTGATTCTGTGAAACTTGGTTTAAGATGCCATTTGGCAGTTAGCTTATATATCTGAGTTTCTAACACTGCCTGGAATCGGAGAAAAAGACGGGATATAAATAAATATAATAATAATTACGCTGGAAGCTGTCATCCCCAAGGCAACTATTGTCTGCACTGACTGGCAGCCGTCTAGGGTTTCAGGCAGGGAATCTTTTCTAGCCATATCTGGAGATGAGGTGACTGAGCCAGAGGCGATGTGGAGACAATGTGGGGAGCGATAGGAACACTGTGTGTGTGTGTGTGTGTGTGTGTGTGTGTGTGTGTGTGATGTGCAACAAGCTGAGTGACCTGCCTTGCCTTTCAGGGATGCTGGTGATTCGTGTGTGTGGCATCGGCCAGGCTCCCCCAGAGGCAGGACTCCTCTCTCCACAGAACAGGTGGGCAGTTAACCAGCTCTCTGCCCTTGCTGCT
The DNA here is from genome assembly GCF_964106645.2 of Podarcis pityusensis. NCBI lineage: Eukaryota > Metazoa > Chordata > Lepidosauria > Squamata > Lacertidae > Podarcis > Podarcis pityusensis. The sequence continues at coordinate 27,067,592 of NC_138027.1, read as the reverse complement.
GTGTTCCCAGTAGAGCATGAGACTCTTAATCTTAGGGCTGTGGGTTCGAGCCCCACGTTGGGCAAAAGATTCCTAGAGTGCAAGGGGTTGGGCTAGGTGACCCTTGTGGCCCCTTTCAGCTCTACCGTTCTATGATTCTATGACATGGGGGCAACTGGCTTACTTGGACAGTACCAATGTCCACCTAGCATACCTGCCCTTTCCCAGTTTCCAAAGCTGAAACAGCAAACCACAAGCCTACACTGAAGGAGTGTGGTTCAGAGAAACCCACACTGTTTGCCACGCTTTAGCTACCCTGAGCATAGGAGCCAATTCCTAGGGGCCCAGGTCATAGAAACATAAGAGTTGGAAGGGACACTAAGGGTCCTCTAGTCTAACCCCCTGCAATGCAGGAATCTCAACTAAAGCATCCATGATAGATAGCCATCCATCCAGATGTAAAACAGATCAACGTTTGACTTTTAGAAGACATCTGAAGGCAGGTATAGGGAAGTTTTTAATGTTTGATGTCATATGGCCGCCAGGAGCATATAACACTGGTCCTAAAGGATATTCACTGGCTCCCAGTTCATTTCTGAGCACTGTTCAAAGCACTGGTGATTACCTTTCAAGCCCTAAATGGCCTTGGCCCACTATACCTGAAAGAGCATTTCCACTCCCATTGTTCATCCCAGACACTGAGGTCTTCCTCTGAGGGTTTTTTGGCAGTTCCCTCACTGCGAGAAGCGAAGTTACAGGGAACAAGGCAGAAGGCCTTCTTGATAGTGGTGTTCTCCCTGTCAAGGAGATAAAGAACTATGTAACTTTCAGAAGACACCTGAAGGCAGTCCTATATAGGGAAGTTTTTAATGTTTGATATTTTACTATGTTTCATATATGCTGTAAGCCAACCAGAGTGGCTGGGGCAACCCAGTCGGATGGGCAGGGTACAAATAATAAAATGATTACTATCCCAGCACCACTAATGGAGTCTGCCTTTTTCCTCTAGACGTTGCCGCTGCCATCATGAGTGGGAAGTCGCTGCTGCTGAAGGTCATCCTCCTGGGCGATGGGGGTGTTGGGAAGAGCTCTCTCATGAACCGCTACGTCACCAACAAGTTTGACTCGCAGGCTTTCCACACCATCGGCGTGGAGTTCCTTAACCGGGACCTGGAGGTGGACGGGCGCTTGGTGACCCTCCAGATTTGGGACACGGCCGGGCAGGAGCGCTTCAAGAGCCTGCGGACCCCCTTCTACCGGGGGGCCGACTGCTGCCTGCTGACCTTCAGCGTGGACGACCAGCGGAGCTTCGACAACCTGGGCCACTGGCAGAAGGAGTTCCTCTGCTACGCCAACGTGAAGGACCCCGAGCGCTTCCCCTTTGTGGTGCTGGGCAACAAGGTGGACAAGCTGGAGAGGCAGGTGATGCCCGAAGACGCCCGGGCCTGGTGCACGGAGCACGGCAACTACCCCTACTTGGAGACAAGCGCCAAGGACGACACCAATGTGGCCGTGGCCTTTGAGGAAGGTGTGCGGCGGGTGTTGGCCGTGGAGGAACAGCTGGAGCGCTGTGTGCTGGGCAGTTCCATCAACTTGCATGCCAGCAGCAAGGCAGGCTCTTCCTGTTGCTGAACAGCCAAGGGGGTGGGTGGGAAGGGCACGTCCTGGAACAGTAAAGGCCTGTGGGGGTCGGGCTGTAGGCAGAATAGGGGCAGGGGGCTTAGATAAGTGTTCAAAATCCCCATGCACCAGGCATATTTTGCGACTGGTGCCGGTCCAGTTGCGACCTTCTGGAGATCTCTGGATGCCAGGTTGGCGATGAACAGCTCCATCTGGGTGGTCCCTCCAGCTTTCTTAAGCGGGTCAGCAGAAGAGTTTATTTATTGCATTTATATCCCACCTTTTTCTCCAAGGGGTCCACGGTTCTCTGCAATTCAGTTAATCCCTACAAAAACCCCGTGAGGTAAATGAAGAGGCTGTGACTGACTCCAAGGTCACCTGGTGAGCTTCAAGACTGGTGATTTGAATCCAGGACCCCCCCCCCCAGGTCCTAGTCTGACACTCTAACCACTTCACCACACTGGCTTCCTAGAGTACTTCTGCTCTGGGGCAGCTTTATAAATTAAGTCAGTAAATAAATATAGGGAAAGCAGAATGTCCCTTAGAGAAGGATCTGAAATATTTTCCTGGGAGCTTGAATTTGTTTTATTCTGGATAGTTTTATTGGATGTTTTAATGCGTTGTTGAACACCTTGAGATGTTTTCTTTAAAATGTAAAGTGGTGCAGAAATAATAATAATAGTAATAATAATTTCATTTTTTAAAACCGTAACCTAGATTTAAGGTGCCGTTTAGCTTATCTATCTGAGTTTCTAACACTCTTTGAGACCCATTGGCTACCTTTACCTGGTTTAGCTGGCCAGTTGAAGCTGTTCCTGGGATGTGGCCGCTGTCACATGCTGACAGCTTCTAGGAGCCACAGGTGAGAGCTGAGTGCAGAGTGGGGACCCAAGGTAAACCTATACATAGGGCCCCACCTATAATTACCCTGTCTGTCATTTAGGAAGGCAGTGGAGGCAAGGACAACAAGAAGGGCTACTCTACTCAGGCTGTCTCCTCTGCCACCCTCCTCCCTGGGCAGGCAGACACTGTATGTGAGGGAGAAGGAGGAGAGAGATAGGGACAATTGGACTGCCCCCCTCTCCTCCCTGCTCCAGTTGGACCACCCCCTCTCCTCCACAGGGCCAATAGACACCATATTCCCTGTGGGAGTGACAGGGAGAGTGGGGGAAGCAGGGATAAAATCTGGGCCTGCTCCAGTTGAACTGCCCCCTCTCTCCCATAGGGCCGAGGGACACCTGTGAGAGAGTGGGGAGGCAGGCAAAACAGCATCGGGGCCTGCTCCATTTGGACCCCACACCACCTCCCACCATCACTAAGAGATGCAATTGCAGTCAGCCTGTGGCATTTCTGTTCAGGACTCAAATTTATAAAAGATAAAAACAGTAGTCCATTCCAATAGCCATCGTTGGTGATACTGCCAGCTTTCTAGCTACATAATCCTAATTTGATATGCTAATTTAATGCCCATAGTAGCATGCTGCTTAATTCACACTTAATCAGAACTGTGGGTTTTATTCATCCACAGTTCTGATTAAGTCCAAATTTAATAGATGGGAATCAAATTTGCTGATTAATTCTAGTTCGCCCAGTTGAGACTCCTACTGCCTTTTTACGGCTGAAGTAAGGTAACTTAGAGTCAGAAACTGTGTCCTGGAAAGCTAAACATTCTCCCACTAGTTTCTGAATGCTACTCTTGTTGGTTCTTATCAATGCAAGCTTATGACACAATGCATACATAGGTTAGTTTTTAAGGTGCTATAACATACCAACATGGCTGCCTTTCTAGAATATGTCGTTTCTGAGGATTGTGATAGACAGAAATATTTTATTTTATTTATTTATTAATATATTTTTAATAGATAGATATGTATGTGTATTTGTCCTTTGTGCACCCTAACTCAACACAAGACTTTGCTGGGCAAGAAAGCATGGGGTCTCACATGTGGGAGGAATTAGGAGAGTCAAGTGTTTCTCTAATGTGCCACAGTGCTCAAAATGGGGTTTGTCATTCGTCCTGCAGTGAATATGTCAGAAAGGCAGGTTGCCTAGGGGAAACTGGGCAAAGCAGAACTCAGACGATCAAAATGAGACCAACTCTGCATTGTAGAGATGTCTGCAAACATGACATGAAGACTGGCAACATCAATCCCGCCATGTGGGAATCTCTTACAGACCACAGTGCCTGGAGACAGGCAAACAGGTCGTGCATCTGCAGCAGTGACCAGAGGAGGAGTGACCGTTGGAACGAGCACAAAGAGAAGAAAGACCATGATGCATTTGCAGCAGCACAACCTGATGCCTTCACCTTCCTCAGCTGCAACAAAACATCTCTCCCATATCAGCCTCTACAGCCACAGCAGGTGCTGTAACTCTCCAGTGGCTTGACTTCATCCCCAAAGGTGTACTTCGTTGTCTCCCGAGACAGAAGGTTGTCAGCCTCCATTGCCTCATGAGGCAGACGGAGGTTTAGGTCACCAATAGCAAGTCAGGATGGGTGAGAAGTTCAGGGTAAATCAACTCTGCTGCACCCTAGAGCCGTTCCATTTGTCCTGCGGTGTCCCCTCCACACACAGCCTCTCCTGCTGCAATTAGGCTTGGGGGGGAAAGCATTCTATTTTAGATATTTCCTGGGTGGGGTCCTGTTTCAAGGGGGACCTTTTTTTGAGGGCATGTCTAGAGAATGAAGGCTTAACTCCACTGGCCATTTGGAGCTGGGGCTGATGGTAGTTGGTGTGCAACAACATCTGGAGGGAACCACATTGGCTCCATGTTTTAACTAATGGATTATCTGCAGGGCTGTCTTTACTTGATTTTTTTCAAACTTTACTTGGTTCAAAGCACGGCAGCCCAGCTGCTACCTGGGACTTGACTTGATGACAGCCTCCCCCCCCCCCCCCCAATAAGGCTCAAATATATGAAAAGCAGTTACACACACACAGAGAGAGAGAGAGAGATGCATGCCAGCCTAGTGACTGAGATGTGCATCAGAAGTCATTCTTTAGGTGCTGTCATAGGCAATGGTATACCTAGGGGTTGGCCGGGTTGGCGTCCACTAGGGGCAGGCAGGCAGTCTGGTGTGGGTGGGTGCAAAACTCGCGCCTCTCTGCGCATGCTTCCCAGGCCACTCTTTCACTTCTCTCGGTGCCTGGGCAAGGTGCGCAGGCTCCTCTGGGTGCCTGGGCGGAGGAATCCGGTCATGCAAGGGATTGGGGGCACCAATACTGGTGCCTACCAACTCCCCAAGGGAGCCTAGGTATACTTCTGGCTATAGGGTCGGCTGGTGGCAACAAGAAAGAAGGCCTTGTCTTTCATTGGGAGTTGTAGAGCTCCCACCCAAGGAATGTTATTAATTTATTTAATTGGATTTATATCCCACCTTTTTCTCTTGACAAGCTCAAGGTAGCATACGTGGTTCTCCCCCTTATTTAATCCCCACAACAACCCTGTGATGCAGGTTAGGCTGAGGGGCAGTGAGTGGCTCAAGGTCACCCAGTGAGTTTCATGGCTGAGGGGGGAGTTGAACCCTTCCCAGGTCCCCATCCAGTACTGTAACCACTAAACCACATTACCCAGTGTCACCATTATTCTCCTTTGGACTCTGGGCAAAAGTCAGTTTGGTTTGCCCCAAGCTATCAACACTTCTTACTATTTATTTGCTGAAGGGTATTTTATTGGTGTGAACTACTGCTTGCTTGTATTCCCTTCTCTGTTTTAAATGCTCTGGATATAGTGGAAATGAGGATATAATTCTTACTAAATTAAATTAAAACCTCTAAATAAAATGCTAGCTGTAACACTGTTCCACACTGTTCCTGCATCTATGTGGACATGCCAGTTTGCAGGCTTTAGTTTAGTTTAAATGGTGCAGATTGTATAATCCAATTTGGTTTACAAAGTAACGTTCTCTCAGATTAAAAGCAGTACCAGCACTCTGTTCTGCTACTGACTCATTTCCCGGCACCTGGATTTCCATAAAGTCTAGCATCGTCGACTACGGACTTAAAATGTATAGGAGGTATTTCCTTATCTAGAATTCCATTTAATGAGAGAGCAGAAGCTTAAAATGAGAGCAATCTCCACAACAAATGGAAATAGTATGTGATCTTAGACATTTTGAAAAAGATTTCTGATAAATTATAGAGATTCCTCAGTCTTGCCATAAAATAGGGCCAGAGAGCTAAGAGCACATGTTGGGGCTTTCCGAGCATGAGCTAGTGTTATACTACTAGACTGAGTCCTGATGCTTTCTGAGTTGAACCATTTTGACTGCCTTTTCTGTACATGGAAGTAAACCACATTTAATTTGAGGCTATTGCAGCAGGTTACTGAAAAACCATTCTGGAAGGCCCAGCATATCCAGCTCTGACTTATTATTGAAAAGAGCTCACCTCACAATGCAACAGGTACATGTAAGTTACAAAAGTTTTGTAGCAAACCTAAGCATTACATAAGAACATAGGAAGAGCCTCGTGGATCAGGCCAATGGTCCATCTAGTCTGGCATCCTATTCTCACAGTGGCCAACCTGATGCCTGTGAGAAACGGGAAAGCAGGATTTGAGCCCAGGGCCACAGATACTAAGAAGCACAAAGCTTTACTTTCAATGAAGATGGTGATGCTGCACCTGGTGGATTTCTGCCTGACAGGCTGTTTTTAAAGGTATGGAACCGCTGTTCATAAAAGAGCAACCTCAGATTCAGCTTTGGCATTCAAAAGCATGTTTATCGCACGGAAAACTTTCTGTTACAGGGTAGTTTAATAAATATAATAATAAATAGTGACTAATAATGTAAACTCTACTTGTTTTAATTGCAATGTTTTTATAACCTGCCCTGGGACCCTTTGGTAAAGGATAAGCTAGAAGTATAAATTAAATTTAAAAACACGTATTATCTCTATCACTAACTTATGTGAACGACAAGTTCTCAATATTGGATTTGCTAAACATTTGCTAAACCCATTCCATACAGGGATTGTAATGTTTTATATTGCCCCAATTGCATAGTAAGTCCCTAATATCACTACTAGTTCCTAAGAATGTGGGGTGCTAGTATAAAGATTCTGCATACAGTTAGGATATTATACATAGTGATTAGCTTTGAAATGTTATGTTTTATTTTTCACACAGGAGCCAGGGTGAACCAATGGTAGTATAGTTAAAAGTAAAATATTAAACTGTTGACTAGTATTTAGAGCTTTGGATAATTGGAAGTAACATATTGAGTATAGCTCCATAGACAGTAACTTGAGGTGGGCTGTCCTTCAAGGTGTATTGAAACCCTATCATAACATAGTGGAAAATGGCAAAACCAAAATATGGCTTGTATTTTAATATAGCAAAATGTAATAACATGATTTTAATGCCTGCTATTTTGCTTCTTACTGAAGAATTGGATAGAATGCTGCCTACTCACATTCTCTTGTGTCTGTGAAAGGCACAGATTTGTGTATGTCTTCTTTGAAAGATAGTGGAAAGACTAGCAAGTGAATGTGGAATAAGCTGTAGCTGCAGTTCTACTGTTGGGCAGTAGTGTTAATATTGATTAAAAATACTGGCTTACAATATATTACCATGGAAATTCTGTAGTTTAACTATGAACATTATCACAAATAGCTGATTTGTGATATCGGACAAGCAGGATCCGATTATGAATGTCCTATAAAATTCAGACAATGTTTCCTGTGTGTTCACATCATACTTAGAGTTCACTTCATTGTAAAAGCTTGCTGTGGGGTATTCTTGTAAAATGAATGTGTAAAAAGAATGAAGAAAATGTATTTAGAGGAATAATGTGTATTAAATTTCTATAAGTCTCTTTCTGATGAGTGCATTAATCTCCTTGGACCTCAGTTTATTCATATAGAAAATGGGACTATTTCTTACAGGTCTATTGTGCTGCATTTTTTACCTGCTGGGATATACTATGGAATGTATATATAGTTGGCACGTGTGTGTTTCAGATCTACGGGCCAATTAATCACAGTGAATATAAGGGAAGTACCTTTAAGAAGTGCTTGCTTTTTTCCTGCCTTAAACAGCAGGGACTAGGTAGGTGTATGGTGAAGTTTTAGGACCCTTTATACAGGCTGTGGGGGTGCTTATTTGGGGATGGGGATGACCGTGTACCTAAGGGAACGAAGCTCCTTTTGCCTCTGCTGAGACTTATGCTATTGCCTATGAGCTGCTCTCTTCATACACCGCAGTACAGCACTAGTTTCAGCTTCAGAGCTGTACATCCCGCCTCAGCCTTCTCCCTCTCAGCCTGTTTTATATTTGCGCGCCCTTTCAATCCCCGGTGACGTGTACCCCGCCGCGTCCAACCGGCAGCCTCCTCTGGTCAGGACAATGGAAGGCGTTCCTCCAACCAGCGCAGCTCCTGCCTCGGCGGCAGCCAATAGAAAGAGCCCTGTGTTGAGAGTAATGTTACCAGCGCTGAGAGAGTGAGGAGGCTGCGTATCGATCCAGCTCTCAGCCATTGCAGTGAATTGGACTACATACGAGATCCAGGCAGCCTCGGTGGCCGGCGCGCGTGTGTTTGTGGCGTGTGTGAACCGAGATCCTTGTCACGGGGTGAGTATCCTGCGGGGGGTGGGGGGCTCGCTGCCTGGCTGGGGGGGAGGCCGAAACTCCCGAGCCTCTGTGGGGGTTGGGGGCGGACGGCGTAGTCTTTTTGGGGTGCGAGGGGGGCAGGATTAGCCCTCACGAGACACACAAAGGGGGGATTTAGGCTGGGAAACCACACTTCCCTCAGCACCGGGGAGGGGGGGGCAGGAAAACACCGAGCTGCTCTTTAAAAGGCGGGGGGGGTCGGGGGGGGAAAGCCCCAGATCCACACCAAAGTGGGGAGTTTTGAGAAGTGGTTGAAGGGGACCCACAAATGCCGGGAAAGCGCCTTTCCTCTCCTGCCCGGATAACCGCGGCCGGGCTCGTCTCTTTAAACCCGTGGAAATGGGGCGGGGGTCTGGGCTGAGGCGGGGGGCGGCGGCGGCGGCGGAGGGAAGCGGTCTTGAGTGCTAATAAGCTGCTTACATAGCACGGGCGATAGAGCCATTGCAGCAGAGCCGTCTCTCTATGTAATGTGTGAGAGAGCCGTGTGGGGAGACGGACTTCGCATCGCGGGGCTGGGCTCGAGTGTGTTTGTGTGAAGGGGTGGGGGGGGGAAACGGGGGTGTCGTGTCCTCCTTTCTCTGCCTGGCTCTCTCCCCGACCCCCTTTCCCTCATTGTGGGGAGCCCCAAGAATCCCCGGGAGTGTCTCTGGGCGTTGTTGGCCTCGGGGCGATAAATCACCTCGGGAGCTGCGCTTGCTGTAACATGGCTGACGAGAGCCGTGTGTAAGTGGAGGCAGAGGAGGAGGAGGGGGGAGGAAACAAGGCAGGCAGGGGGAGGCGCGCGCGCACGGGCGGGCGGGGGCGCAGTTCAGGGGAACTTTTTCCAAGGCGCCTTTTATCCCTGGGCGACGGAGAGGGGAGAGCTCCGCAGGCGACCGTTTAAAAGCCCGAGTCCGGGTTCAAAAAATAAAATTATTAAGGGGGGAGGTTTTGGAAAGGGGGGGCCCTCTGGCAGCTCTCAGTGGAAACGAGACGCTCCCCCCCCCCGCCGCCTCATTGCCTGTAATGGCTGAGTGTGTGCGCCAGAGTACAGAGCGCACCAGGCACACGCACACACGCACACACACACACAAAGGGAAGGAAGGAGCCATATTCCCTATGAGCAGCGGCCATTCCGAGAAGCGGCTTCGCTTCCTGCTCGGCTGCCGCGGGAGCCCATGCAAAAGGAGCGCTTGCCGCTTGCTATTGCCGCCGCGCGGGCGAGAGGCGACCCCGGGCCCCGCGCGCCCGGCGAGAGCGCGGCCTCCCCGCCTCGGCTGAGCGCCCGCCACGCGCATTTCGAGGGGACTTTCTCTCATCAGCAAGGCGTGCGCACAAAATGGAAGGAGATCTGCCGCCGCCGCCGCTGCCGGTGGTGACCTTCTTAGGCAGCAGCCTGCGCCATTTATGAGCCCTCCCTACTTCCCTCCCTCTCGCTTTCCCGGCTCGTTCGTGTAGATTAAGGCGCACCGAGAAGAATCCCAAAGCTCTACAGCTGCAGCTATATTTATTGTCGGGCGCCGTCCTTGGAGCCTGAGTGAGCACATCGAAGCTCGTGGCAGCGTAGTTTCTAAGAGGGGAATGCAATTTAACGCGACGAGCTCGAAAAAGCTGCGCCTTGATCATTTTTATATCTGTGGGGTGGGCTTTAGGTTTTTGGGGTGTTTTTTTTACCCCTCACCTCGCGAAAAACTTTTCTTTCCCCTTCCACAAATTATCCCCTTCATAATTAATACATGGCTATGTGAAAGGGGGTAAATTAAAATATTTATAAAATTCAATTTTTATGGTTGAAGTGATTTCCCCCCATTACCCTGTAATGTAGGAAGGGTTCAGCAGTGGAAGGAGCATTTTAAATAACACTTGTGAATTACATTTTCAGAGGTACATTTTATATCACGCTTTAAATCTATTAAGTCCCTCAAGTTCCTTTTTCTGTTGTTTTAATTATTAAGTTAAGCCCTAGCAGCCTCGTGTCTTAATTCTGAGAGTGCATTTTCAGACCCAGGCTCCATTGTAGACACCAGCAGCTCCTGGCTTTTAAGTGTTGTTTACTTGACAGAAACTTTAGACCGGACATGTTTAGTCAGAGAACACAAATCTTTTTCTGTCCGCATGCCAGACTGATAGGAAATTATGCCTTTCTGTGGCAATGCCAGTTAGAGCTGTGCACATTTCCCTAGTCAAGTTGTGCAGGCTGGAGTAGAGAGGTACTTTCTTCAACATGAAGAACTTCAAGAAAAGCCTGGTCTGTACTAGGAATCGTTACTTCTCAGAAAGAAAGTGTCAGCACAAATATGAAAACTGTAGGGCTTAATCTGAAAAAGTAAGAATGTGGGAAGAGCCCTTTTGGATCAGATCAAAGGCCTAACTTATACAGCATACTTTCCCACAGTAGCCAGCCCACAAGCGGGACATCAAGGCAGTAGCCCTCTCCTGCAACTGGTATTCAGAGGCATTCTGCGTCTCATTCTGGAGCCAGCAAGTAGGTTTGATCCCCATATGGGACAGCTGCATATTCCTGTGTTGCAGAGGGTTGGACTAGATGGTTCTCAGTGCCCCTTCCAACTCTACAATTATATGATTCTATTACTGTGAGAGAAATAGCTGTTATAATTTGTAGCCCTTGATAGTCTTCCCTTCATGAATTTGTCTAATTCCATTTGTCAAGAATTTGTCACAATTGGTGGCCATCAGCACATCTTGTGGACACAGATTCCGTAATTGAGCAATATGCTTTGTGAAGAAGTACTTACTTTTTCCCAAATCTCCCACCATTTGACTATTGAATGACACCAGTTTGTAGTACAGGTGGGAACCATTTCGCATTCCCCGCCCCCATTCTGCCCTCTTCTGGGTCCAAAAGGACCCATTCATCAGTTGTGTGTCAATTGGATACGCACAAAATGGTCATGTCTCCCCTTAGTTGCTTTTTTCCAAAATAAAAAGCCCTAAAGGTTGTAACCTTTCCCCATGGAGATCAGAACCATACACAGCATTCCAGTTGTGGTTTTACCATAGATTTGCATAATGACGTTGCAATAGTAGCAGTTTAATTTTCAGTCCTTTTCCTAATGATTATAACATGCACCAATTTTACATATGCTTACACTGAACCACGTTTGCTATCTCTTTGCCCATTCCTCAATTTTGGAGAGAGTCTTTTTGAGATCTTCACAGTTCCTTTTTGGTTTTCCACTCTCAATAATTTTGTGCTGTTAGTGGTGATGGCCAAGTTTGCTAGGTCCAGATAATTTTTGAACAAATTTAAAAGTATCTGGTTCCCGTACAGATTCTTGAGGGATCTCTCTCTCTCTCTCTTTCTCTTTTTTGGCACCTCTCTATTGTGAGAAATGTCCAGTTTTTTTGCTTCCTGGTTTGTTAGCCAATTATTGATCCATAAAGGGACCTCCCTTCTTATGCCAAGGCTAGGTTTACTCAGGAACCTTTAATGAGGCAGTTTGTTAAAAGCTTTTTGGCAGCCCAAGTATATAGTGCCCACCAAATCTGTCCACAGTTCTAAAAGTCACAGGGCCATGGCTGGTTCTCATAGCATCTTCTGCAAAACTAATGCCCTTTTACAATATGTGCTTTTGAAGGCACAAGCCACCTCAGATGATGAAGCAGCTATTGTGCATGAAAGCTTATCCTATAATAAAGCACACTCTTTAATTTTTTTGTACTCTTTATATTGGTATTTGTACCCCAGTCTAGCAAGCATAACCTTAGTGTGTAGTAGTGCTTAATGTGTGTAGATCTCCTTTTCAGTACTGGATCCCATGTACACAGTGTTAGAAACTGGGATAGGAATGCTACGAGCCATGTGGCTCCTGGGACCTATGTTGTGGGTGCCAAAACAAAATGTCTAGGCACCTTTTAAAAAAAAATTGCTGCCCCGCTATGAGACCAGGCAGCCCCACAGAAAAAGAAAAAGCTGTCAGGCGAATCAAGGGATTTGCAGAATAGCGTGGGACCAAAAAAAAAACAAAAACCGTGCACAGGAACCAAAAGAAAAAATGGCGTGTCTTTTGCTGCTGGGCAGGGGTAGTGCAGTAGCAAAAAACATGCTTCTTTTGCTGCTGCTGTTGCAGGCAGACCAACTGACTGCAGCCAGGCAGGTGGAAATGCTAGGTGCTAAGGGTGGCTCCTGAACATCTCCATCCAGTCGCAAAAGGCAGGTTACCAGTCACTAATTTTGAACACTGCATGTACGTGAAAGGATTTTTCAGAGTTTGGAACTCCAGATCTAGTACAGTGGTACCTCGGGTTACATACGCTTCAGGTTACATACGCTTCAGGTTACATACGCTTCAGGTTACAGACTCTGCTAACCCAGAAATAGTATTTCAGGTTAAGAACTTTGCCTCAGGATAAGAACAGAAACCGGGCTCCGGCGGCGCAGCGGCAGCAGGAGGCCCCATTAGCTAAAGTGGTGCTTCAGGTTAAGAACAGTTTCAGGTTAAGAACGGACCTCCAGAACGAATTGAGTACTTACCCTTTGGTACCACTGTACCTGATGCGCAAGTGGAGTGATCTCTTCTGTCTTAGGTTAGCCTTGCAGTGCTAGGGAAGACTAGTTATCAAGTCTCTTATCAATGCCAAACAGGTTGTTATTCTTGTCAAAGCAGACTGTGCCTACCATTAAGTTTAGGTAGCCGTACATATGCCACTGCTGAATACAAGAATTTTTTTTTATTGAGGTTATAGACTAAACAAATTGTGCTTTGAAAAATAGCTTAAAAGGGTGATTCAAATTGAAAGGATTCACAATATTTAGTGCTTTTCTCTCAGAACAGTAATTGAAAACATTTTTGCCTATAATTTGGTATCAGTTTTCTGCAGTTCTAGCAGAACTTCATAGAATTTATAGTTGCTTCTATGGAAGACTTGCAGTTGGGTAAAGGTAAATTTCGTGTTCGGGGGATGTACTAGTATACCTTTTCTTATATCAGGAGTTCGCCTGATGTTGAGATGGAGGACTGCATAATAATTAAAAGTCATCTTATAGCAACATTGTCAGGGAACTGCCATCGGAAGGAAGGGAGGTGAAAGGGCTCACACAGGTTGGGAGAGACTCAGCAGCTGAAGAGGGAACCAGTAGGGGGAGAGGAGGTGAGCTGAGGGAAAGTGAGCTGGAGGGATGGCTCAGAGACACTTCCAGCGAAAACAGTGGGGAGGTTTCAGGACCTCCTGTAGGGACACCCACTCCTCGCCGGAAACTGTCACGCAGAGAGTCCAGAAGACGTGTTTCCGTTAAGGAGCTTTTATGTTGGAAGCGATTCCGAAAGCAACCACTGTCGGAATCTGCCAGCGACTGACGGAGCCATGTTTAAGGGGCTCCGTTACAGACAGAGGTTTGCAAACTTGACCAAACTCTGAGGGACTTGGATTTTACACACAAGCAGCTCATCGTCCCATCACAAACATGTTCTGCATTTTATACAGATTTGTAACCAGTCGCCTGGTTTGCAAATCCCTTTAAACTTGAAAGTGAACAAACAGCCAAAGTAACCACGAGTGGTAAGCCAAAAATAAACCTTGCAAATCAGTGCTTGTGGTTCATTTCTCCCTAGCAAATCATGAATGGTAAGTCAAGAGCAAGCAATGGTTTAAAGTGACATGCTATCTGGGACACTGATGTGCAACTATTTGGTTGCCTAGATAGTTGTCCAAGAATGTAGCTTTAAAGTATTAAGGGAAATGGCTCAGACTGGTAGTTTAAGCACTTTTTAATCGTCATCTTTTTCTTAGTCTACTGTACAGCATGGAAGCCCCAATAGTTCTCAAATGTTTCTACTTTGTCTTTCAGAAATCATCCAAAATGGGCAAAGGTGATCCTAAAAAGCCAAGAGGCAAAATGTCCTCATATGCCTACTTTGTGCAAACTTGCCGAGAAGAGCACAAGAAGAAACATCCAGAGGCTTCAGTGAACTTTTCAGAGTTCTCAAAAAAATGTTCAGAACGGTGGAAGGTAAGTTGTTATTATTGTTTTTTGTTTTAATAGTAATACTTTAAATACCCAAATAAATGCAATTTGCCTGTAGCTATTTCTTAGGAATAGAAAACACACTCACTAATGAAGTTTACAAATTTAGAATGGAATTGGGTATAATCTTGAGCTGAGGATGCATACTGAATTATTTTTATAGACTATGTCTGCTAAAGAGAAAGGAAAGTTCGAAGATATGGCACGAGCTGACAAAGTTCGTTATGAAAGAGAAATGGAAAGTTACATACCACCTAAAGGAGAGACGAAAAAGAAATTCAAGGACCCAAATGCACCAAAGAGGCCTCCGTGAGTAGCTTTTATGGCTAACATGCATTGCGCTGATAGACATCCAAAAGAGTGATAGATGAATGGTGGGGAGGCAGAAATTTCACTTTTTTTATAAATATGGATAGGTCTGTTCTGTTATATCGCTTTGCAATACATAGTAAAGGTTCTCACCTTGCTGTACATAGTTCAGTAGTTCTAACCTTTATGTTTCAAATGTTTATAATTTAATTTTCAGCTCAGCATTTTTCTTGTTCTGCTCTGAGTATCGTCCAAAAATCAAAGGAGAACACCCTGGCCTCTCTATTGGGGATGTTGCAAAGAAACTCGGAGAGATGTGGAATAATACTTCCGCAAATGATAAGCAACCTTTTGAAAAGAAGGCATCCAAACTGAAGGAGAAGTATGAAAAGGTAAACTCCAGATAGCCCCTTTTGCCATTCAAATATTTGTTGTTGTCATTAAATATATTGGGTGATGTACAGTGTTGGTCATAGTAGACCTGTTAAAATTTGAGTGAACTCGAGTATGGTTAAAATTGGATGTCAATCATAGGAAATTAATGTTAAAAGGAATGGAGCCATACGCATGCTTGCATTTTCTCTGGAATGTTAAATGGTACCAGCAATCTCTATTGAAACTAAGAACATTGGGTATTATAAACAAAAACATCCATCTGTGGAATATATTTCCAAGTAACTGTTCTTTGGAGCTAAAATACTAAAAAGATCTGATGAAAGTGTTGCTTAATTTAAAAAGAAAAGAAACTTGTAGGCTATGTGAACTAAATGTAATCACTAATAACGTGCTTTTATTTGGAGCATGTGTATTAATTGCTATAGTTTGGGGGGGGGGGGGAGTGTATCACTCCTAATAGTGGCTAATATTGTAGCCAGTACATTGCTTTCTTTATTTTTAATGGTTGAGGAATATTAACAGACAAGTGGTATTTTTTTTGACAAATTCAGCATAGCTTGTGAACAAAATAAGATGGTCAGACTCTCAGGTCACTTTCATGTACTTACTTTGCCTTGAAAGAGGGATGACCATGTACAAGAAAGATATCCAGCTTGCAAAACCAAATGTGAAGGGGACACACCTGCAAGATTCTGCAGGTGCTAATCTAGTAAAATATTTAGAAATAGTGACCAAAGAAAGATCAGGCTGCTGCTTCTGAATTTGAAAAGAGTACCCACTGACTGCACAGCCTTTACACTTGATCGTTTGCATTTTGTGCTCTGGTGTTCTTTGTAACAGAGCATAGTATAATAATATATTAAGCCATTCATAATTGAGAGAATTAATTAAGCCATGGTGTAGATACTCTTGTCAGTGTGGTACTAAGGAAGATCTAGCTAATGGCACAATTCTATGAGCCATGGATGTAGAGCAGCAAGATGGGTAAAAAAAAACAACCTGATCATTTAGGACAGTTAGGGAAATGAGAACAAAAATTTGTTTGAAACCCTATACTGTACTTAATTTTTTTAATATAAGCTTGACGTTGAGTTTATTGAGGCTTGCTGTACTAAGTGTTATGTGCAAGTCAAAAAGAGAAACTTATTGCATGCTGAAGGTGGCACTGTCTACTCATTAATTGAAGTGCATGAAATTTATCAATAAAGTATTAGAATTCTTGACTGAGTGTACTGCTGTACTGAACTGCAGTAGTACAAATCTTAGACAGTCATCTGAATAGGCTCTATGTTATGAATTACAATTCTGTCAAATATAGATTCCTGTGCATTTTCATTTAAGTGGTATTCCCTTCCCTCTGTGTCAAGTAGCTAAACTTTCTCTGCTTCTCCTAAGGATGTTGCTGCATACAGAGCTAAGGGGAAGCCTGAGGTAGCCAAAAAGCTAGCTCCACCTAAGCCTGAGAAAAGCAAGAAAAAGAAGGAAGAGGAAGATGATGACGACGACGAGGATGATGATGAAGAGGACGAAGATGAGGACGAGGAGGAGGATGAGGAAGAAGAGGATGATGATGAATAACCCTCTTTTAGATCAGTTTTTGTCTATAAAAGCATTTAACCCCCCTGTACACAACTCACTCCTTTTAAAGAGAAAAAAAATTAAACATAAAGCTGTGTAAGATTTGTTTTTAAAATGTACAGTGTCTCTCTCTTTTTCTTCTTTTTTTCTTTCTTTCTCTCTCTCTTTTTTTGTATAGTTAACACACTACCGGACGTGTCTTTGGGTAGCCCTGTCCTTCAGTGGTATCTCAGTGGCCGCTAACCTTGCCTAGTACAGTGAGGGGGTTGTAAATTGGCATGAAAGTTTAAAGCAGGTTCCTTGTTGGTGCACAGCACAAATTAGTTATACTTGCAGATGTAGTTGGTTACTCATTTTCATCAGTTGTCTGCATCAAAAAAATAATAGTTGATCTGTTAACTTAAATACCACTCTGTAATTGCAAAAAAGAAAAAAAAATGTAGCTGTTGACATTCTGATTGCTTCTAAGTAAATACATTTTTTTTTTAATTAGTATTGTTGTCCTTTTAATAGATGCCCTTGTAAAGTCTTTCTTTCTGGAAAGCATATTCTCTCTGTTATGCCCTTTGGGGATCACATAAAAATGGCATTTTTGTTTCTTCATTCCTATAAGCTGATACAAGAGCTTTGATCTACGCCCTAGATAATCATGATAGGGTAAATATATACAGGCATATGCAAAGCGTTGTGTGTTTTTTCCCCTTCATATAAGAGGCCACTTTTTTTTTTTAGAACCCTGTTCTTAGCCAATCTGTATTTGCTCAGCTTTTGCTTACATACAATATTCTACTGATTTGTGTAAATTTACCAGTTTCTGAGGGCTGAGGAATATAGAATTCAGTTCAGTAGCATGGAATAATTCCAGGGGAAAATAACTTCAAATTTGTGTCCTTGGAGGACCACTGAGAGTATATTTTCATTTTGAGCTGTGAGGGATTTACATATGTGACTCCATTGGCCATAATGAGAGTTGTATTTGCAAATACCTGAATACAGAGGTGAGTGTACCCTACTTAAGCAGGTAATGTCAAATGCTAAAATTACTGTAATCCTTTTAGGATACCATGTCAAGTAATAGTTGTGGGCTTTATACAATGACCTCTCCTGGTAGTAAATGTCCCACAGGAAAATATTTTACTTTACTAATGTTTTCTATAAGTGGTACCATTGTTCAATCTGTATGAATTCATGCTTTCATAACCATAGTAGTCCTAGACTATCCCATTTTCAAAATTTTATATTGTCTCAAAAGTCAGATGAGATGTATCTTTTTCTGTTAGTCTTTTTATAATGCATTCTTGATATTTGCCCATTTTGTAAGTTAAAATTAGCTGTATAGGGAAATTACTTTTTCCCCATATAGGTGTGAGATGTAACATGGTATTCCAATGACCTCTGATTTGATAAAATATAGGTTGCTTTGAAAACCAAAGTTAAAAGTTTGTGCACGTTCAGTAAAAGTGCTGGCAATTATTAACTCTCTTCACATTTACCTGCGGACTAATTTGGGAACTGATTGGCAATTCTGTAGTTAAAAATTATGGTTCTCATGTGCCAGTGTTTAAAGATAGCATTCTTGTAACTTTACACACTTTTTTGATGGAGTATTGTTTTGTTATACGATTTTGACTTTTACGATTCTTCAATTTTGCATTTGTTTATGTATAACCTCAGGAGAATACTGAACATCTGATTTCCTGGTTGATACTAATAAAACAATAATTACAGAGGTTTTATATATTTAGTTAAATGAGTTTATTTTAAATATTATTTCTCTTTACAGTTAAATGCTTCAAATATGTTGTTAAATAATGGCAATTCAGTAAATTGCACTTCAAGGTAATTGGTTATGGGCTGAAATACAAAGCTAACTTAGGATCCATGCCAAATTCTAGGTAATGTCCCCATCCTACATTGTTTTGGATTCCCCCCCCCCCCAATACTCCAGAGGCTTTTTGGGATGTGCTGGGCGTAACAAGAGATGGGGAACTGTAACTTCCTTTACATTAGAATCGGGGCCACAGTAACAAGCAGCAGTTTTGCTTGCCAAATGCAGACCTGGGGTTGTCTACAACAAAGCTATGTTTTCACGTGTACAACCAGTCCTCCCTTTTCCCCTCTGTGTGTCCTCCAAACCTGATCCAGAACAGATTTAGGGAGTGTGCAGGTTCTTGTGCCAATGGGACAACTTGGTTGGATACGGCCCTTAATTTGCAAAGCAGTGTAAATGAGTGGTACATCATCTAGGCTTTCTGTAAATGTAATGTTTTCATAAAGTTAGGAAAGCTGCTAATAGGCACATTGCAAATCCTTGAAATGAAAGGAGGGAGTAGCTGAGTCTGCACAGGTCCATGCAATAAAGTTTTAGTCCTCAGCAGGATAGGGACCAAGAACTGCATCCTGGTAAGACAAATACAGTACTTTTGGGGCGAGGATGAGTGCTAGTGTCCTCTGTTTTTGAAGATGGACTTCCACTTTCTGGAATTTATTGAGTTGCTTAGCTCCAAATAACTTTGAAATGCTTCAGGCCAGATACTGCTCTTGGAAATGTTTGCACATCTTTCTCGGTTTGCTTCAGGACTTGCATTGTGTATGCCAGGGCTGTTCAACTTCCAAGAGACTGCGATCTACTCCCACTATTAAAAAAAAACTGGCAGTGATCTACCTATTGGATTGACCAGAGTTGTTGAGCTGATTTGGGGGGTGGGCATCAGGATCCCACGATCAACCAGGGACACCCTGCAATCGACTGGTAGATTGCGATCGGCCTGTTGGACAGGCCTGGTGTATGTTAAAGCAAACCTTTATAGCTGGTTTTCAGACTTGCTTGCCAAAGTATTAAAAATGGGGATTACAAAGGCAACCTAGCAAAAAGAGCTGTTTTTCTTGAGAAGCATCGAAATGTAGTGTACAAGTATTTTTTGATGACACGCTCCCATTTATAATGGATTGATTTGTTATTAAACAGTTTCAGAACTGTAATGTCTGCTATCTGAAACCTTAGTCCCAGACACCAGAGTAGCAATAATGTTTGCTTGATTGAGGGGTAGGTGCTAGGCACTCCATGCAGATACCCATTCAAGCAGTAGTCTGAAGTGGAAAGGGGGGGTTGTTTTGAGAAGATATATAATTGAAAAGATCCCTCTGGAGGCACCAAATTTTGGCCTCACAGGGCACCCCATTTTAAAAGACACTCAAAGTCTGTTGCTGTGTCCCCCGAGAATTGGGAGGACGCAAGATTTATGAAATGCCTCAGACTTCGTAATTCCCAAACTTCTAATCCATCTCCCGAATTTAATTTTTGCTTCTTGCCTACAGAGAACAGGGGACATGTACATACATGGCAGTAACAGGGAACCTCTAGCCTGTGGGACTTAAAAGATGATTTTTCAGGCTCTTTAGGGCAAACCACACCAACCTTTCCATGGTCTGATGACATTTGAGTGCGGGAAACTTACAAGTATTGACTAAAAGGTTAAAAAAAAAAATCCTGAGCAAATGTCAAGCGAAGGAAGAATTGGGAGTTCGACTTCAAACCTTCCTTTTAAATGGAGTGACCGGGCATCGTGTTGACATCAGTTGAATGACGGGTGACCTACATGAAGTAAGCCCCATTGACTAGAAGGTGAGGCTCCCAGTAAATGCAATGCCAAGCAAAGCGAAGAACAAGGGTAAGTTTTAGTGAGGCTTGGAGATCCAGGGTATTCTGGTGAAGTCTGCAACCCCATTACCATGAGTGGGAAAATGGGCCTCATCCTGGGGCCCTGACGGCAACAAAGCCTCTGTGGTCAGTGGTTTAATTTCAGAAATGTGTAATTTAGCATTAAAGTCACCACTTTATTTCATGATCCATCTACGGCAGCCTTCCTCAACCTGGTGGCATTCAGAGGTTACGGGACTACAACTCCCATCATCCCTGGCCATAATTCATGAAGAATAAGGCTATCTAGATTCTAGACACTATGGCTATGCTCCCTTCTCCACGGTCAGAAGCAGTATGCCTCTTGAAGCCAGTTTCTGGGAATCGCAAGTGCGGGGAGTTTTTCTCGCACCCAAATTCCGCTTGTAGGCTTAGATGGGCCTTTGGCTTGATCCACCAGGGCTCTTAGGTTCTTTTGAGAGGGACTATACAGTGGTACCTCAGGTTAAGTACTTAATTAGTTCCGGAGGTCCATTCTTAACCTGAGGTACCACTTTAGCTAATGCGGCCTCCCGCTGCTGCCGCCGTGCGATTTCTGTTCTCATCCTGAAGCAAAGTTCTTAACCTGAAGCACTATTTCTGGGTTAGCGGAGTCTGTAACCTGAAGCGTATGTAACCTGAGGTACCACTGTATTTCAAGTTTGTGCTATCCCCCTGCCACGCCCCACGATGCTTGGGCCTAGCAGACCCTCTCAGTGTCCCCATTTTCCAGGGACAGTCCCGAATTTACAGAAGCCGTCCTGGTTTCTGATTTGATCCCGGAATGTCCTGCTTTTCCTTAGGACGTTCCTATTTTCACTTGAGAAATGTTGGAGGGTATGGAGTTGTGTTACCCCTAACTTACAGTCTCCAGGCACTGCAGTCATGCACAAGGGATTCCCACACAGCAGGGTAGATGCTGCCAGCCTTCATGTTACGCATGCAGACATCTTTGTAACTCAAAGTTGCCCTGCCAATGGGCCTGGTACCTGAAGCCAGCTCCCTGTAGAGCGCATCCTTGGGGATCCTGCTATCTCTTCCATTCTTTTGGACATGAACAAGCCAGCACAGTCTATGCTGAGACAGGATTGTGAACATGTTGGGAATGCGAGCTTGGGAGAGCACATCGTTGTTTGAGTGTCTGTGCTGCCATGCCACTTATTTCAGCAGAAATCAAATCTGGAATGAAAGGATATTCACTCACACACCATAAAAAACAATAATTTTGGCACAGCTGGGCTTCTACATCTGCTCGGTCATCATAAATATTCCCTTTAATTTTAATCTAACAGCCAGAGACAAGCAGTATGAAGAAGTATGTATTCTTTTTCATGTTCTTACTCTGAATCACATACCACCCAACATTTCTCCGTTGAAAATAGGGACGTCCTACCTGTTGTTGTTGCTTATCTCACCCACTCTGGGTGGCTTCCAACATATATAAAAACATAACAAAACATTAAATATTAAAAAAACTTCCCTGTACATTAGTATCTTGGTTCTCAAACACCTTGGTACTCAAACAACTTGGAACCCAAACACTGCAAACCCGGAAGTAAGTGTTCCAGTTTGTGAACTTTTTTCAGAAGCTGAATGTGCTCCATTTTGACTGTTACACTTCTGATTTGAGTGTCACACTTCCGTTTTGAGTGTTAGGCTGAGGTCTGTCTGTTTTTCCTATTTATTCTGCGTTTTTGTTTTTGTGGCTCTTTCTTCGTTTTTGTGACTGTGTGGAACCCACTTCAGTTACTGATTGACTGATTGTGTGACTGAAGTACATTGTTTATTGCTTTCATTTTATGGAGCAATGGTCTCGTTAGATAGTAAAATTCATGTTAAATTGCTGTTTTAGGGGTTGTTTTTAAAAGTCTGGAACGGGTTGATCCATTTTCCATTATTTTCTGTGGGAAAGCATGCCTTGGTTTTGGAAGGCTTTGGTTTTGGAACAGACTTCTGGAACGAATTAAGTTTGAGAACCAAAGTACCAGTGTATAGGGCTGGATTCAGATGTCTTCTAAAGGTTGTATAGTTACTTATCTCCTTGACTTGGGGAGGTCACATAACTCCATACCTTCCAACATTTCTCTGATGAAAATAGGGACGTCTTACCAAACCCACCAACATTTCTCCAACAAAAATAGGGGTGTCATAAGGAAAAGCAGGACATTCCAGGATCAAATCAGAAACTGGGACAGCTTCTGTAAATGCAGGACTGTCCCTGGAAAATAGGGACACTTGGAGGGTCTGGAATCTGAGAGTTTGAAGGCACCTCCCAGGGTCATCTAGTCCAACCCCCTGCAATGCAGGAATCTCAACTAAAGCATCCATGACAGGTGGCCATCCAACCATCCAAAAACCTCCAAGGAAAGAGAGTCCACCACTTCCCGAGGGAGTCCGTTCCACTGTATAACAGCTCTTCCTGTTCTTCCGAATGTTCAGTTGGAATCTCTTCCTTGTAACTTGAAGCCGTTGGTTCAAGTCCTACCTACCAGAGCAGGAGAAAACAAGCTTTTTCTTTCTTCCTGAAGGAAAACTGCATGCTAAGGTCTGCCTTAAGAACATAAGAAAAGAGGAAAGCGAATTGCTAGACACATAAAGGGAAGCTCCACAGTTTCAGCTCCAGGAGGTTTTTTTGTTTGGGTGCAAGAATGGGCAAAATGCCCTCAGTGGGACCTGTCTCTGTCTGGGCTTAAATCCTCCTTGCTGCTGTCGTCTCTGTGCATTTGGCTTCTTCCACCATCCACACCCAGCGCACAAACACTCAGAGATGGCAAGGTGAACAGAGGTGCTTGCTTCCTCCTACCACTGCTCAGTTGCTTAGACTGAAGCGGTTCTCAACCTGTGGGTCCCCAGATGTTGTTGGACTACAACTCCCATCATCCCTGAGTTAGCTAGGGATGATGGGAGTTGTAGTCCAACAACATCTGGGGACCCACAGGTTGAGAACCGCTGGCTTAGAGCAAGCTGGCAGAAGCAGCAAGGAGGCGGAGAAGCAGTGTCAGGGGGCCCCGGGGCTCTCTGCTGAGGTGTGGGCCTTTGCAGATGCCCAAGAATACTGACCACCAATGGCTGCATCAGGTGTAGGGGAGCAGAGCAGCAGAAGGCAGAGATACATCTGGTAGAGCAAGGGAACAAGAACGTTGCAGAAGCAGAGTGACAGGCAGATGCAAGTCAAAGCAGAGTCAGTTTATGGCACCAGCAATGTTTCTCATTTGCTGAGTGCAGTCCTCGCCTTCCCTGAAAGTTTCAAAAGTTACGTGAGTCAGCTAGCAAGTAATTACTTACCTGTCAGAAAAGGCACCGGGGGCAATGGACACCGAAGCAGCGATTTCTTCATGTGCTACTCATTTTAACGCACACCTAAGACGTCGAGCGCAAATCTGAAACTATTTGCATAGCCATAATGCATGCAAACTAATGCAGCAGATTAAAACGGCAAAGTAGAACAGGAGCAGCCAATGTAAAAAGATGATAAAATCACAAACCGCTCTAAATGAAAGAATGCCTGTGTTAGCAGTCTTTTGAAAGCCTAGGAAAACAGAAATGCTTTTGCCTGGCAGCTAAAGGAGAGTAATGAGGTCTCCAAGCGGGACTCCTTGGGGAAAGCATTTCAAAGGCGAGGAGCCACCACAAAAATGGCTCTGTCTCCAGTCTCTACCCACCACACTTCAGATGGCAGTGTACCCGGAGAATGGCCTCAGAGGACCATTTCATTGAATGGGTGGAGTGATATGGGAGAATGTAGTCCAACAAATATCTGGTTCCTAAGCCATGTAGGAAGAGGGCCGGTTAGCTCCGGTGGTTAGAGTGTGGTGCTAATAACGCCAAGGTCGCAGGGAACTTTCTTGTCCCCTTCATGGATCACTGTCTGGCCGTGGCGAAGGGGCTTGAATAACTCAGAGAAGCTATGAACTATGTCGTGCACCCACTCTCATAGTGGAGAGTTTTGACCAAACGTGATCCACCTGGAGCAAGAACCGGCAAGCCACTCCAGAGTCCCATAGACTGCAAGAAGATCAAACGTATCCATTCTGGAGGAAATCAGCCCTGAGTGCTCACTGGAAGAACAGATCCTGAAGCTGAGACTCCAGTACTTTGGCTACCTCATGAGAAGAGATGACTCCCTGGAATAGACCCTGATGTTGGGAAAGATGGAGGGCACAAGGAGAAGGGGATGACAGAGGACGAGATGGTTGGATAGTGTTCTCGAAGCTACCAGCATGAATTTGACCAAACTGCGGGAGGCAGTGGAAGACAGGAGTGCCTGGCGTGCTCTGGTCCATGGGCTCACGAAGAGTCGGACACGACTAAGCAACAACAACAACAAGCCTTGTAGGTTCAGGTTCAGGTTCAGGCATTAAAGGTTAAGTGGTGGATGTGACCGGTGTTTGACAACATGCAACTTACAGGTACACTGAACAGAGGGTTGAAGATCCACAGTACAGGAACCAGACCTTCTGTTGCAACATCTTCCCATTGGAATTCCCTTCCTGTTAAATATTAGCTCGCCTTTGTTGTCTTTTGGGGACCTACTGAGCATCTTCCTCGTCCAACAAGCCTTCAGTTTGCATCTGCATTGGAATTGTTTTTGGATGTTTTTATTGTATTATGATTTGCGTGTTTGGACTCCTTCATGAAGAAGGAGGGATGTAAATTTAATAAATAATAATTGACTATGGTTTGCTGTTGAACATACACACAGTGGCGAATCTGAGGGCTTGCTGCGCCATGTGTGAAACGGTAGGCAGGTGAACCCTCTGAATGTAGGCATCCACGCCACATTCTTCTTTGGGTGTATTTATGTAAAAAAAATCTACATAAAAATTAGGGTAAGCGTTGTGGGCCTACTGGTATATGCTGAAGTATGCAGTTTTCAGTGATTGTCAACATAACTGAAGGAATAAAAATAGTTTGATTGGTCCAATTTCTCTTCCGCCACATTTATGCTCCCAAGCTTAGTGTGATATTATTAAACTGTTTGTTTCTGTGTGCTCTGTAAAAGGAAATTGTTAATAATTTTGGGGTATGCTTCAGTTGCTCATTCTAATTACTTGTGAGAGAAAACATCTGCAGACTTAACCACACTGTTAGGAAGACTGAAAATCAGGTTATTCTTTCCACAATACATTAAATTGAATGAAATAAGGTAGCAAATCCAAACTGTGAAGCTTGAAAGCAGGCACATTTCTCATCCACACTGCTATGAATTAGGTCTAATTAAAATAACTTCAAGTTGATTTATCAATTAATCAGCTGAACAACTGGGATCTGCAGCAAAATGTTGCAGCGTATTTGCAGTGGTCTTATTCAAACAGCTTCCAAGATACATCCTTTTTCTCTCACAAACCTTTTCTTTCTCTCTTTCCCAACTGAGATGCAATATTGCATGGTTTCTGAACATGTTCAGTCCTTCCTTGGCTGCTGCTAGGTTGTTGTTTTTTTAAGGAGGGTTTCCCTCCTAAAAACAGCATCCTTGAATAATCTGAGGTCCCTAGGGACCTTGCAGCCTTCCAGAAGCATTGGCTGTGGCTATTGCTTGCCTACAGTCGCCTCTTCTGAATTGCTTAAAAAAAGTAGAGGAAATGCGTTTTTCAGAGGGCACAGATCTACGTCAAAAATTGCATGTGCTAATGTATGTGTATAATTAAAAATCATTACTATACTTTAAATAGAAATATATCTTACTATAGTGGCTGGGACCAAATAACCTGTGTGCCCGCTTAGATGATGGGTAACTCACACACCCCAACATTTCTCCGGTGAAAATAGGGATGCCCTATTCAATAATAACAACAACAACAACAATAAATAATAATTTTCTTTTATCTGACTGGGTTGCCCCAGCCACTCTGGGCAGCTCCCAACATATATAAAAACACAATGAAACATTAAAAAGATTCCCTATACAGGGCTGCCTTCAGATGTCTTCTAAAGGTAGTATAGTTCCTTACCTCCTTGTCTCAGGGGTCACATCAATCTATACCAGGCTTCCTCAAACTTGCCCTCCAGATGTTTTTGGCCTACAACTCCCATGATCCCTAGCTAGCAGGACCAGTAGTCAGGGATGATGGGAACTGTAGTCTCAAAACATCTAGAGGGCCGAGTTTAAGGAAGCCTGATCTATACCCACCAACACTTCTCAGGTGAAAATAGAGACGTCCTAAAGAAAAGTGGGACATTCCAGGATCAAATCAGAAACCGGGATGGTTTCTGTAAATCCGGGACTGACCCTGGAAAATAGGGACACGTGGAGGGGCAGGCAGCTTCGAGGCCCCTCCTGAAATCCCTTCTTGTGGTTTGTTCTCTTTAAAATAGAACTCTGTAAAATAGAACTCATGACCCTCCTATGTTTGCCACATTTCTAGAATTGACAGAAATGCTAACTGAACCTACAGCTTGTTGTTAGTTTGCTTTTCAGGACTTAAGCACGTTGAATCCCAGGACTGGGTTTTTCCGTTTATAACTCAAGCCATAAGCGAGATTCTTGCAGCAGCAGAACTGAAAAACAAAGAGTTCCTGCAGCAGCTCAGCTATCTGCAGACAAGGGTATTGCAAAATGTGTCATTTGAGGCGGATGCTTCTGATGCAGCCGTATGATGAAGGAGCCTCTCAGACCAAAAATAAAAAAGCGTTTGCTTGCAGGATAGGCCTCGGCCCAGTTTCTCTCGCAGTTTGGGCGCTCCAGGGTTGGTTTGCAGATGTTGCAAAGTGCAACTTAGTGCCACCCAGTGTTGGCAACTCGAAAAGGAAAAGGTTATGTTGGGTCACAACTGAGCGTTGTTGAGTGAAACACAGGAAAAAATATAATCCTGCCTCTCACTCAGTGTGTCAGAGGTGAGCTTGCTTGTTTGGAGCAGCGCAGCTCTAGCGGAGCATAGAAGCACAGTTGCCAGAAGACGTTGCCGCTTTGAGTCACTCTGTTTTGTTTTTTGCTCCTGCGGTTTTTAAAAGGCCTTTTCCAAATAATTTAATATGTTTTGAACAAAGCGAGTTCCTTTTGTAATATGTCAGGCTGTTGTGAAACGAGGCCTCCTGCTCCAGCCATCCAGGACTCTGAAGTTGTTATGAGATTGCTGCGAGGCAGATGTTTAAGGCCGTAGCTCAGAAATGTTTGCAAAAGGTTTAAGAAGCCTCATTTGTAGGCCAAATGATTTCTCTCACTGTCTAAGGTGAACAAATGGTTGCACCCACCTCTTAAATAAAGCTTGTGCATTGAATTTTGCCCATAGGCATCTTTACCATATATTAAGGTTTTGCTTGTCATTTCAGACAAGAAGCACCTTTACAGTGTGAAATGTTTGAATTTTTTAAAAAAGGAATATTTAAAACTCTATAATCTTTTATTTAATATTTTCTTTTTTCAGGGTTTGTTTGTTTTTTACTCATTCATGGAAATGCTCCTTTACACATGAAGGAAATGTATGCCTGTTTTTACTTGTGAGTAGGAATGTAAGAAGGTATGGCTTTTCCTATATCCTATATCTGCCATAGGCAGCACTGTTTCCATTCAGCTGCAGTTCATCTTCTGCCAAAAACGATGTTATTTGACTTACTGTCCACTGGGGCTTAGGCAATTGACATCGCTTATTACATAAATTATATATGTTGCATTGTCATTACATTATTCCACCACATTCATTTCAATGCAGAGGAAACGCAAGGCACATGAGGGAGATCATAATCAATTACGGATTGTTTGCGGATTGAAAGGAACAATAGCGAATATCTATCAAATTCACTAGATGGATTTCCGTTCCATACATGGGGCAAATAAAGAGGATACCACCAATTTCCATTTCTGTTTTGTTTTAGTCCGAATTCTCCAACATCCCTACTTGTAAGTCAAGCATGGATATGGCCAGCTATTCCTGGATACTTGGCATGTACCCATTTGTGATGAATGAATAAACCCAGCAATAAACATTTTTTCAGTGTTAGGATTTTTACTTACAAGAATGATTTGAAAAATGCATTCCTGTGAACATCCTGATTATGGCAATAATTTACACCCCGCCTTCTGACAGAAGCTGTACTCAAGGCAGATTGCTTTTAAAAAAACACAAAACAAACAGTAAGTTATTAAAATAGCAGTGGCTTGAAACATTATAAAGGAGACTGCATTTAAATAAAAGTTGGCTAGAAAAAGAGTGAGTGATGGAACCAGGGTGGGGGGTGGGTGCCATCCTACACAGCTGAGAAGTTCCTCTTGCATGCCAAACCACTTCACCTCAGATGCCAGAGCTACAGTTCTCAGCACCCCTAACAAACTACATATATTCCCACTATTTTGAGGGGAATAAACCACACCATATATTTAAAGCACATGGCTTCCCCCAGATAATATGGGGAAATGTAGTTTACCTCACAGAGCTACAAAATCACCAGCAACTCATAACAAATTACAGTTCCCATAATTCTTTAGGGGAAGCCATGTGCATTAAATGTGTGTTTTCAAACACGCTTTGTCAATCACTGTGTTTTCTTAGGAATACTGCTGTGCCTGGGTTTAGCAAATCCTGCTGGCCTTGTGGCAGAGTCTGGGTACACACAGCATCTTTATTCAGTGCCTCTGTTTCTTTACCGAAAGGAACGTTTTTGGAAATGGGGCAAGTGTAGACAAGTTAGCATGGTAGCTGTGTAGGGAACAGAGTGGAAACTGGTGCTGTATGCACCATTACTGAGCAGCCAGGGCTGTGCAGATGCGGCTCTTGAAGAAACATAGAATTGTAAAGTTGGAAGTGACCTGCAATGCAGAAATATGCCGCAGTCCCATATGGGGATCAAACCTGCAACCTTGGCGTTATCGGTGCCATGCTTTAGCCAACTGAGCTATCCACTTTGATAGGAGAGAAAGAAAGAGGGGAAGCTAGAACCCCACCAATCGACCGTCTGGGAGAGGACATGTATATTTGGCTCCTCGGTCTCTCCTTCCCACCAAACAGCTGAATGGTAAATCATAGCTGCTGTGTATTTGTGTGAGCGTGGCCTGAGTGTGACACACACACCATCCACACTCTGGGAAAGAAGGCTACTAGCAGAAAGGTTCCTCTAGCTCTCATCATCAGGACCAGACTAAGACATTTTGGATACCTCTAATCCGAAATCCACATATTCCTAGTCGCCTGCATATCTATCTATATCTATCTATCTATCTATCTATCTATCTATCTATCTATCTATCATCTATCTATCTCTCTCTCTCTCTCTCTATCTATCTATCTAACTATCTATCATCTATCTAATAAAGCCTAATAATAAAATAACTAACAATTTCCCAGTGGCCCTACCATTGGGCAGAGGGAGGCGGCTGCCTCTGGCGGCAAATGCTAGGGGCAGGAGTTGCTCAGCTGATGGGCCAGAGCTGCAGCAACTGTCTCCCAGCAGCATCATCTCTGCTGCTTACCAGTAGAGGAAGGTGCTGACAAGGTCAGGGCTGTGGAAACGCATTAACAGAGCCAATCCAGCACTCCCGCCCTGACCTTGCCACCACCCCTTCCTGGTAAGTGGTGGCAACAGCATTATGGGGAAGCTATCGCTGCAGCTGTGCCCCACCAGATGACCCACTCCTGGCTAGGAGGGGCAGGTGGAGAAAGCAAACTATTGGACGAGGTGGTTTTGTGTGACCCCTAAGCTAGCCTGCTGCCCTTAGATCTAGTTGGGGGGATGCTTTCCAATCAACAGCATTGAAGTAAGAGTCAGTTGCCAAGCCGGTCGGTCAGCTTGTGGAAGGGAGGTGGGGTGCTGACCTTCACTGGCCTCAGGCAGCGAATATTCTTGGGCTGACATTGATTCCCCACCTCTGAATGGGGCTCAAAGCCTTCTGCCCAAAGAAGCTGCCTGGCCCTGGCATCATTCTTGCCTAAAAGGGGGCAGGTGCTCCTGTGCTCCTGTTTGGCTGCAGTCCAATAGGCGAATTATTAACACACAAGAGTTGCATACAATCAGAGAGCCGTGCTGAAAATCTGCACTTGGGGTTCCAAATGCTTGGCACTCTCTCTGCCGTTCTGATCCCAGGATGAGTAATACATTTGCCATGTTTGTATAGAACGGCTGGGTGTTTTCCATCCTCCCTCCCGCCCCGGTTCACTGGAAAAGAATCTGCAGGGCAAAGTTTTGCTTCAAAGCATATCTTCAAACATCTGCTTGGACTTATTGCACAAGTATTTAGCGCAGAGCAGCGCATACTTGCCTGTAGCTTCAAGGCAAACGCGAAGGGTGGGGGTGGGGGGAAGCTAGTACATTGGATTCAGAAAAGAAAGACAACAACAGCCCTGAAGAATTTTGAAAGCGGGCTTCTCCTCCTGGGTTGTAATGGAGACAGTGGTTCCACCTTCGGCCTCTTTGAGATCTGAGCTGAAAAGGGCAGCGATTGGGTCTGTTAACATGCGCAGGCGACAACTGCTTCCGAATCCACAACGAGAGGACAATTTGCAAAGCAGAAAATTGTACTCAAAAGCTTTAGCAGTATGTCTTTATGCCACCGCTGGACATATGATAAGTGTGCTAGCAAGTTAGCGGCCAGGATTTGTGCCAGCCTCTAGAGTCTCTGGGGACTCTGCTGGTTTAAATAGCTTTCCTGACCTGAGATGTAGGGAGAGCCTCCGCTCCCTCTAGCGAGAGGAATGCCTCTTGGTTTTGAGGCTGTGCCAAAGAAATATTCCCAAATGCTCGATCGTCTGGCAAGGAACTGGGGAATTATTTGCTCAGTTCCCCAGAAAGCTGTGTTGAACCGAAGCAGCAGTCCCCAGACACCCTCAGACCCTGTGTAGGGTGAGAGGGAGAAAAGATGTCCAATTAGCTGTCACTTACCTGAGAGTAAGCCCTTAAAAGATAAAGGTAAAGGGACCCCTGACCATTAGGTCCAGTTGCGGATGACTCTGGGGTTGCGGTGCTCATCTCGCTTTACTGGCCGAGGGAGCTGGCGTACAGCTTCCGGGTCATGTGGCCAGCATGACTAAGCCGCTTCTGGCGAACCAGAGCAGCACACGGAAATGCTGTTTACCTTCCCGCCGGAGCGGTACCTATTTATCTACTTGCACTTTGACGTGCTTTCGAACTGCTAGGTTGGCAGGAGCAGGGACCGAGCAACGGGAGCTCACCCCGTCGCAGGGATTCGAACCGCCAACCTTCTAATTAGCAAGTCCTAGGCTCTGTGGTTTAAGCCACAGCGCCACCCGGGTCCTTACTGAATCCAATAAGACTTTTTTCTGAACAGACATGGTTAGGATTGTGCTGTAAGTGCTAATTGTTCTAACTGCTCGATGGTGCTACCATGACATGCAGATTGCTGCCTAATGGTTGGCGCAGTACCTTCCTGGTTGCATGGGTATCACCATGGTTTGAGTGGGGTTTGGATTTGGCAAACCTGGCTGCCAGGTGTCCTCCTGCCTGGTATGCACCTTCCATTCTTCCGCCATACCCCTTTTCCCACTTGCCTTCCACCTTCTGCTGCAACCATTGTTTAGCATTCTGCGCTGATTGGGACTGGTATGGATTAATTAAAACCATGCTTTGAAGTTGATGGTTTGGAGATGGAGAACTTTTTACAGCTGAATAAGTCTATCTCTTTTAACACTTCCCTCTCACTATGTCTCAGACAGTGTTTCTCAACTTTTAAAACAAATTAATATTTTTATTAAATTTTAACATACCAAATTTCAATTTAAACATATCATTCACCTTCACATTTAGGATTCTCAGAATCCCTTGACTTCCCACTGCCCTTCCCTGGTTTCCATTGTCGATCCCTTTTTCCTTCAGTTTATCCTATTTTCTCTAGTCTGTTAGAAATATTATTAACCATTTTTCCACTGTATTTTGTACATTACAAGTATTACTCTAATCCTGCCCAAGTTTTTAGTTGTTTACAGCGGTCTCTTAAATACATTATAATTTTTTCCCATTCTTTCTTGAATTTCTTCTCTTCCTGGTCTCTGATTTTCCCAGTCAATTTTGCCATTTCAGCATAGGCCATCATCTTCATCAGCCACTCCTTTCTGGTTGGAACTTTATCCGAAACTTTTTTTTTTAATGCCCCCATTTAGCTAATATAAAATTTCCCCACCCATTTCAAACCTGGCTCCCATGTTTACTTTATTTGAATTTCTAAATGGAGTGAATTTTTGTTGTTCTTTCTTTCTTTCCTTCCTTCCTTCCTTAAATTGCACATCTTTTTTGGAAGCACTCATGCCCCTCCACATAGTTCTTCAGCTGCTCCCCCCCTTGAAAAACACTGCTATAGAAGTTCCACGATGAATTCTGCTCGGTATTATGGTTGGAAGATGGCTGTGGGAATAAAGGGCTTTGTTACCCCCAATTTCTTGACGCAGGAGGCCGATCCATTCCTGCTGCCTTGGGCCAAACTGCATGTTAACTTAATTATGCCTTTTTAAAAATAGCATGCTTAATGCTGCCACTTCTAATTTGAAGGAAAAGCTGCCCTGAGGCCCTGATCTTGCACCCAATTCTTATCTGGGACCCTCACCAAGCCCCATCCCATGAAGCTGTTTGCCCCCCTGGGTGCTTTTATGGACTTAATAATATGACTCTTATTTTGAGGATTAAAGGTGAGGATTAAAGGGGCCACTGACCCCTAGGGAACATACACACAGAATACACACAGAAACTTTCTGATTCAAGAGTTTGTTTGTCTGTTTGTTGACATATTTTTAAAATACCAGGGATATAAGAAGGTGTCACTTTCCATTCTTCCACGCCATCATCACTTGCAGCACTGCTTCCTTTCCACTGCAATTCAGCTTGCAGAAAAAGCTATGTTATTCATCTCATCGTCTGTTGTGGCAAAATTTTACCCATTCAATTGTGTGATTAATGCCATAATTAATTATAGAATCATTACGTTATTCCACACCATTCATTTCAGTGCAGAGTAAAATGTAAGGCAATTTGGAAAGAAAGTCATCAATTACGCATTGCTTGCAAACTGAAAATAACAACAGTGAATATTGATCATGTTTGCTGGATTGACTTCCGCTCTGGACAGGGAATGAATAAGCAAACGCCAGCAATTTCTGCTCCCATTTCTGCTTCCGTCAGAATTCTTTGACAACCCTGTGGTACATAGCATACAAAATTACAATCAGAGTCATGCCAGACAAAAAGACACCTTTCCTCTTCCAGTACAGTTATATATTTCTTAATGAGCAGTTAGAATGTTTTTCTTTAAATAGAGTAGCTCAACCAGACCAAAAGAGCTGACTGAAAACTTCCACACAACATACCAGTCAACAGACGGCAGTTTCTCTCCCCACCACCACACAAAAAGCCTACAAAATTACTCAAGCAACAGAAATAATATATTTTTCTTGCCCAGAAGGTTGACCAAACATGTTTCCTGAAGCTTAATGATCTTGGCGCAGTTGTTTCCATAAAGCCTTCTGTTTCTGCATGTGTTCTAGAGGCCAAGTGCTGGGGAGGAGGGTTATGTTTATTTTGGAATGTGAGCATCTAATTTTTGCATCAGCCGTCATGCACTATTTCAGGGCGAATCCAGATTTCACTCTCTCAAATTCATATGTAGGTAACACAAGCATTCAGCTGACTGAATATCCTGAGGACATGTCAAAAATGGTAGCTTCCTATGCTCTTGTCTCAGCATTGCAGTGTCCAACCAGAAAATCACTTTGGGGAAAATCCAGGTACCTCCTGGGAATGGGACACTTCCATGATCACTGTGGGAAGCCAACCATTTAGACTGCACAACCTGCTCTCAACGCTGTAGCTTTGTTGCCCAGCAGGAGTGCCACTCAGTCTGTCCATTGGCACAGCAGGGAGTGGAAAGGCTAGAACCACAGACCATCTGATCCCTTGAAGTCCTTTAAGGTTAAGGTTAGGTATTTTGTGGTTTTATTTTTTGATTTTATTCTGTGGACTGCCCTGAGACCTCCGGGTATATAAATTCAATAAAAAATAAAAATCCCCTTCCTACTTGGATGTCGTTTCCAGAGGGTGATGCTTGTGGAGCGTTCCTTGGCCCCATGGAGCCTCAGGGTTCAGTTTTATCCCCTGTGCTGCTTAACATCTATATGAAACCTCTGAGTGGAGTTATCCTCAGGTTTGGAATACATTGTCAGCAGTATGCTGATGACACACAGCTCTGCTTCTCCTTTGCATCTGCAGGTGTGGCAATGGATATGTTGGACCATTGTCTTGCCTGGGTAATGTACTGAATGAGAGCCAACGAACTGAAGCTCAATCCGGTAAGATTGAGGCACAATTAGTAGGTGGTTCCCTAGACTGGATAGATGGGAGGGGGCTGCTCTTGATGGGGTTACGCTTCCTCTGAATGAGTGGGTATGTAACTTGGGGGTACTTCTCGATCCATTGCTGTTGTTTGAGGCTCAGGTGCCCTCAGTGGCGCAGAGTGCCTTCCACCAGCTTTAGCTGGTGGTCCTCCATTGCCCCTATCCGGATAGAGATTGCCTAACGTCTGTCATCTATGCTCTGGTAACCTCTAGCTTAGATTACTGCAACATATTGCACACAGGGCTTCCTCTGAAGATGGTTCAGAAGCTTCAGGCTCAATTCAAAGTGCTGGATTTGACCTATAAAGCCCTAAACATCTCAGGATCGCAAACCTCAGGCACCCCCTCTCTCCATATGAACCAACCCAGATCCTGCAATCGGAAGCCCTTCTTTGTGTGCCTCCTCCACAAGAGGTCTGGAGGGTGGCAACACGAGAACGCGCCTTTTCTGCAGTGGCTCCCTGCTTGTGAAATGCTCTCCCCAGGGAGGTTCGGCTAGTGCTTTCATTACATATCTTTAGGCACCAGGTGGAAACATTTCTCTTCAACCCAGTGTTTGGCTGATAAATATTCTATGGCTTTTAAAATGTGTTTGTGGGAAGGGGGTTGTTGGTTTGTTTTTATTATGCATTCTGTATTCTCATTTTGTATTTGTCTGTCGTGAACTGCCCTGGGATCTTCAGATGAAGGACGTATACAAATTTTTACAACAAACTCAGTGATAGAAGTAATCTGCCCTCATGAGTGAATGGCCCAAGAATGGCTAGTGCAAACGGCAGTCCCTATACTGTTGCGCCCATCTGTTGCCATGTAACACCTTTGCTGAAAGACCTGCACTGCCTGCCAATTTGCTACGAGGCCTGGTTTAAGGTTTGGGTATTAACCCACAAGGCCCTAAACAATTCAGCGGTGGGATACCTCAGGACTCTAGACCTGTTTGGCCACTTTGGTCATCGTTGGAGTGCCGCAACCTGCAGATGTCCAGATGGCAACAACCATGATGTGGTTGGTGGAGTGGGGGTATTTGCCTGACCCCTTATCACCAGTGGTGTCAGTCTGGCTGAGCCAATCTGGTGCTCAGTGCCAGTGTGGTGTAGTGGTTAAGAGTGGTGGACTTGTAATCTGGTGAACCGGGTTTGCGTCTCCGCTCCTCCACATGCAGCTGCTGAGTGACCTTGGGCTAGTCACACTTCTCTGGAGTCTCTCAGCCCCACTCACCTCACAGAGTGTTTGTTGTGGGGGAGGAAGGGAAAGGAGAATGTTAGCCGCTTTGAGACTTCTTTGGGTAGTGATAAAGTGGGATATCAAATCCAAAACACTCTTCTTCTTCTTCTTCTTCTTCTTCTTCTTCTTCTTCTTCTTCTTCTTCCCCTCCTCCTTCTCTTGCCAACGTGTTTGCACTGTGCTGACCTCTGCCACTTTCCCCCACCCCCTCTTCCTCACAGTAAGCTGCAGCAGTGCAGCTGTCAGTGGTGACAGGGGGTCGGCTAAATGCCCCAAGCCCACTGGCCACAAGTGGGGCTTTTTCCAGGGTGGTGTTCACACTGTGAAATAGCCTTCTCCCTGTGCTGAATTCGTTGAAGTTTTGGCAGATGCTGAAAACCTTTTTGTTCGCCTTCGCATATGATGGCTTGCGATACCAGCTGCTATGGCGTTGAATGCCTGCTGTTTTTACTTTAGATATTTTGGCTGCTGATTATGTTATACTGCATTGTTTTTACTTACGCTGCATATTTGCAACTGTTGTGTTGTTTTTCTTCTTGTTTATTGCCTGGATATGATTACATGGCAGGTAGTATATAAATATTTTTTATATTGGAATACATAGAATAAAATACCCCCCCCCCATTGCACAGCTAACACCAGTTACAATTGGAAGATTAGACAGAAACACCAAGTGAAATATTATGGAATGTATCTTTGGCATATTGAGGCTATTGTATTCCACAGAAAGGAACTATTTCTTTCCCTACTCTGCACATAGCTGCTTCGAAAATGATTCTTTTCAACACGTTAGTGCTGGCAACTGAAGAATGAAAGAACTGTCTCTATAGCTATAAACACCACTACAACTGCTGCTGATTTCTGCATCTAAACCA
Source organism: Podarcis pityusensis (assembly GCF_964106645.2). Lineage (NCBI taxonomy): Eukaryota > Metazoa > Chordata > Lepidosauria > Squamata > Lacertidae > Podarcis > Podarcis pityusensis. Next base: position 27,031,091 of record NC_138027.1, on the reverse strand, counting down.
ACTTGGAAATTAAATGTCTTCCTTCTGCAGGAGAGTCCCTTAAGCCTCAAACTGTTCACCCACAAAGAGTATTATTGGACTCCTTTAAAACATACATCAGAGGGAGAGTAATGAGTCCTATAAAAATAAAATCCGGAATTTAATTAAATTGAAAGAAGAGAAAACAGAGACCATTATAAGCCCGTGCTGCTTCACCCTTCCTTGAACTACTGAAAGAAATACAAAAGGCAAAATTACAAAATTAATAAGAAGTCTTTACAGATGAAGTTGGGTTTGCATTATGGTGTTAAAAAAGAAATGTGCTGGAGGAGAAGGAAAAAGGTTAAGCTATTCATTTACCAATGAGGCAAGCATTCAGGCATTGCTCACTATAAGAACTATCACAGATACACCAGAGCTGTGAGACCACTCATTCAACTCTGCCCACAAAATCAGCAGGCCCCGCATGTGGTAACCTGAACCTCTGAAGCACGGCTTCCGTATCTGTGAAGGCTTCCCATGAGATTAAGACCCCTGGTTTTGGCTGCGAACACATTAACATTTACTCTGGCTCCAGTGGGCTCCCACCACTGGTGTCTGAAGCAACATACACATGGCATTAACCACAAGGCATATCTCTCCTGTAGTTTCTTGATAAATACTACTGCTTGATGTGTTTTCCCTCAAACCAACTTCCATCCGATTTGAAAACGTAACCCACATTCACTTGGCAGTTAAGCTGAGGTGTGTGCATTTGAGACTACCACTGTGCATGTACAGATGGCAGCTTTCTTAAATGGGAGTCTGTGGGCAGAGTTGCATGCAGGGGAAACCCAACAGGTAATGTGCATCAATTTTGAGCATCTCAAAGTTGTGCTCCTGCAAGTTCACATTCCCAGCACATTCACACTCCTGTCTCAGCGACGTCTATGCTGGTTTGGTCATGTCCACAGAATGGAAGATGGCAGGATCTCCAAGGATGTGCTCTATGGGGGGCTGACTTCAGGCACCAGGTCTGTTGGCAGTCCAGTTCTGTGTTACAAAGATGTCTACAAATATGACATGAAGGCTGGCAAAATCCACCCTGCTGTGCGGAAATCCCTTGCAGATGACCACAGTGCCTGGAGACCGTCAGTCAGATCTTGCATCCACAGCAGTGACCAGAGGAGGAATGGCCGCTGGGAGGAGCACAAAGAGAAGAAACGCCATTGTACATCTGCAGCAGCACAACCAGACGCCTTCTTCTGTCCCAGCTGCAACAAAACACGTCTCCCATATTGGTATCTACAGCCATAGCAGGAGCTGTAACTCTCCAACGGTTTGACTTCACCCCGAAAGGCACACCCCTCCAATGTCTCCTGAGAGAGATGGAAGCCAGCCAAAAATGTGCATTGAGTGAAGACATCCCTGCCCCCTCACTCTCCTCTCCTCTTCATATACTCCTTGTGTGAGGGGACAATGAGGATTATCAGAGGCTGTGGGGAAATCCTGTTGTTTCCACAGCTCCTCCCAGCCTTCACCCTCGCTTTAGGCACTGACATTTGAGACCAGGAAGCCTATGGACATAGAAAATAAACCCATCAATTCCCTCTGCCTGCCACTTGTATAATGTTCTACTTTTACCTTTGGCCAGATGGTTAATGCAGCAAACACTGCAAAAGTTTGTTAGCTCTTGGAAGTTGAATAAAACAACTCCCACTGACAAGCCTTTAAAATTTTTAAAGACACCGGTAAGCAAGACACCCTGTGGGCAACATCAAGCACCACAGCTCACTGTGTAATGTGCCAGGGCAGTGTGCTGCACTTACATGTTGCATAGTCTTCTTCCAGCAGGCAAGGTTTTCATCATTCTGCCCGAAAACAAGTAGTAACAGCTCAGTGTCAGCCTAACCTAAGCCACGTGGCACGAGAAGCAATGAGAAAACCTGAACTGTTTAAAATAAACTATCAGGCAGGAGCTATGACAACTGAGTGAACAAGGGGTGGCATATTTCGTATTTTCTAATTCTAGGTAACTGCACTCTCCACCCAGTTTCTTATATTCTGTTAGAGAAGGTCACCCAGCAGCTGCATGTGGAGGAGCGGGGAATCGAACCCGGTTCACCAGATTACAAGTCCACCGCTCTTAACCACTACACCACACTACACCACACTGGCTCTTTAGAGGAACATAGGAAGTTGCCTTATACTGAGTCAAACCATTGGTCTATCTCGTTGTCTACATTGACGGTTAGCGACTCTCCAGGATTCAAAATAGAGGACATTCTCAGTTCTGCCAGGGATTGAACCTGAGATCCGCTGAATGAGAAGCAAGTGCTGTAAGACAGCGCTATGACCCTTCCCCATGTTGTGAACATCAGACATCCGTGATGTTTGTCCGGACTGCAGTTTTCCAGAGCTTCACAAGCTAACACCAATTCCCAAATTCTTTGCAAGGCTTCAGTTACAGATTATGCCCTGAGGCTCCCCTTCTGACATGAGCTGGCCTCGCTGCCTCCACTCCATCACTTTCAGCGCTAAGGACAATCCTGAGCATCCAGACATCAACTGTGTGAATTAAAGCGCTTGGCCCTTTCTTCAGAGGGAGACCTTAGGCGGTGTGTCGTGTTGGACCCACACCTTAGCTTCTGCCTAGCTCTGTCATGCTTGCCGACTTTGTACCTTATGTCTGGGTGCCGTGGTGAATTTTGGAATAAAGCTTTTAATCCCAACAACCAAGTTGAGAGTCCGAGGAGACCCGAATCTGCGAGTGGGAGCCAGGACAGTTGGTGCACCAGATGTACCCAAATGCAACCGACTTGGACCCGTGAGGCTGATCCTGATAAGGATCTGCTCTGTAGCGCCAAAAAGGTTCTCCGCCCCTGCTTAAAGCAAGCAGCACTTTCCAGCATGGGTGGGTCCAACAATTAGGATCCAGCTGCGGCTGCTACTGTATGGGGCTGAGACCTAGTTTGTTTCTTGCCAAAGCTGTGTTTGGAGCTCTGCGTTCCTAGAATTCTGCATCCAGCCTGGACCCCTCTCTACCTTGTCTTGCCACAGTGTGCCCTACAACCAGCCTGAAACTCTCCCTTCACCCAGTCCGGGTTCTGCCTTTCCATGCCACACTGCAGAACAGGACACACTGTTGTTTAATTTAAACACATGAACTGGAACTAGTTGTTTGAAAGAACAAGCTGCAACGAGTCTCCGGTATACATGCTCCCTTCTCCTGTGAGGCTGTGAGGAAATTGGAAGCTTCCTCTTCCGTTTTTAGTTAGCTACAGTTTAGTGTTACGTCGGAATCCTAACTTGCAGTTAACTATAACTGTGGCTTATTGAAAGAAGCTGGCTTCATAATTCATGGTTTGAAGTTGGCTTGTTTCAAGCAAGCCACCGTTACAACCAAGCACGGTTTGTCAGGTTTGGATGAAATGGCAAGCTGCGGTTAATCAAAAGAAAAATGAAAATGTCCAAACTCCTCATCATGCCACCCTGCAGGAGGGAGGGCTGAAGGGGCTGGAGGCTGGATCTGCTGTCCCTGTGGATCTTGCCACCTGAGGCAGTCGTCTCAAGTTGCCTCATGGGCAGGCCAGCCCTGTGTATCTGCCATTTTCATTACACAGCTTCTAGTGAATGCTGAAGGAACACACCTCTTTGCCCTGGCTTTTGATGTGGTGTGCATTTTTTAGGACCCACCTCATTTTTGTGATTGTAAGCGGCTTTAAGCTGCTTTTAATATTGCGTTTTAATGTTGTAACCTGCCCTGCGACCTTGGGATGAAGGGTGGGTAATAAATAAATAAATAAATAGGTAAATAATAATTAGTTCCAGAGGTCATATAATGGAGCTGTTTCCACTATTACCTTTTTTGGAGGGGTGTGTGTGTGCAAAATCCTACAAAAATACAAAAATATCTTAACAATGATTCCAGTTGAAAATTGCATGTAATATCTTTTCAAATTGCTTCTAATTTCAGGGCTCATAGAACAAAACTCCCTAATCAACAAAGCATAGTAAATAATTGTATGTAGATATGCATACTGTTTATTGTTGTTATACACAGTATTTCAAAGCTGTTATCAGAGCCACTCCCCCCCCCCCCGAATACAAACAGCACATCCATCAATGATATTCATTCATTCCGCATGAACTGGTTTTCTTTCGTTACTGTATAATTTATTTCTATCAGTGCCATCATTCACTAAATGATCTTTATTGAAAACTGCTCAGATTAAAGATCCATATACTGTATTTAATTTGCTATTAACGATTGATTTAATTGTACTCATTAAGCCATGTAACCTTGTTTATTTTCTTTGTTTCATTAAAATCCCCTCCCTACCATGAATTAGTTTTCTAATTATGTTTCCTCAACAGGTTTTATATCCATAACTGCTTTTTATTCTTGTTAAAGGAAGGCTGTGCTCACGAGGTTTCTTTGTGTAACAGACTCTACACACTTATGCATAGGTTACACATTACTTAATGCTCCAAAGTATCATGTTTCCAAGGCTTAGCAAAGACACAGAAATAAAAGCAAAGCAGCCATTGGCTGAAAATCACCTTGCTGATGAAAACCAGAACCAAATAAAACCTTGCTAGTACATGAGCAGTTAAATGTTGGGCAAAAAGACTGCAGTTCTTGAATGAACTTGCATAGGAACAATGGCTACAGACAATAACAGCTCCTCATGTTATGGGTGAGAATTTTTGCCAACATCATCACTCCTTACTCATCTCCTGTCCTGATGGGGTGGAAACCCTTTTATGACATCCTTTTGATAAGACCAGCCAAAGAATTAAAATGTACAGACATTATTGGGTAGGATCCAAGTTATTTCAGATGGTGCTTCTGCAATTTGAGCGGTTTTTATGTCTGGGAAATTCCAAACGTATGGCAACCCTACATTAAGGCCCCGTCTGCACCATACATTTAATAATAATCTTAATAATTTATTACTTATACCCCGCCCATCTGAATGGGTTGGTCTAGCCACTCCTGAGCAGCTTCCAACAGAATATAAAAAACACAATGAAACATCAAACATTTAAAACTTCCTGATACAAGCCTGCCCTTAGATGTCTTCTTAAAGTTGTATAGTTGTTTATCTCTTTGACATCTGATGGGAGGGCATTCTGCAGAGTGGGCACCACTACCCTCTGCCTGGAAAAGGCCCTCTGCCTGGTTCCTGTAACTTCATTTCTTGCAGTCTCACGCCACACCACGCTCCAAGAAACCTGGGAACTGTAGTTTGGTAAGGGTGCTGAGAGTTGTTAGGAGACCCGTATTCCCCTCATAGAACTACATCTCAGAGTGGTTTAACAATCTCTCTACCCAGGGAGCTCTGGGAATTGTAGTTCTGGTCCATGACTGGTTACAGCGATATGATGCTGTTTAACCAGGGCCCTTTGGTTTGTGATGTTACAGCTGTTTCTATCCACCTGCTGGTTAATGCATTGAGTGTACAGTGGCACCTTGGGTTACAGATGCTTCAGGGTACAGACTCTGCTAACCCAGATTAGTACCTTGGGTTAAGAACTTTGCTTCAGGATGAGAACAGAAATCGTGCTGTGGCAGCGGGAGGCCCCATTAGCTAAAGTGGTACCTCAGGTTAAGAAGTTTCAGGTTAAGTGATGGACTACATGGAATTGGCGGAAATGACTGGCAGAATCCGTGACCAGGGAGAAGAGTCGGTGGAAGAAGATTGGAAGAAATTCAAAGATTATTTACAGAAACATTGCAAAATTAACGAATGTTAGAGTGATGTTGGATTGAAGTTAAGTGGCTTCTAGCTGTACAGGCTTTAAAGTTATAAATATATCAAGATTAAGGATTAGGATTAAAAAGGTTAAAAGAATGGAAAAATTGGTTTTTAATAGGTAAAAATTTAATGTTATAATATATTAAGATTAAGGATTGGGATTAAAAAGGAGGGAAAGAAATTGCTGGATTAACAAACTGAATTGGAATACAAAAGAGGGAGGTATGAGGAGGTCCGGGAAATAAGTAAATATAAAAGAAGTGATGAAAAGACGGAATTGTTTTTAACTGTTTTTTCTTTTTTCTTTTTGTATTTTGCATTGTGTATTTTTCCTTTTATTCTTAAATTCTTCTTTTTTATTAATGTGATTCTTTTTTTGTGAAACTTTAATAAATATCATTAAAAAAAAAAAAAAGAAGTTTCAGGTTAAGAACGGACCTCCAGAACGAATTAAGTTCTTAACCCGAGGTACCACTGTATTCATACTGTAATTAAAGCCTCCTACCTAATGATACCCAAAAATTCACTTTAGTGGTACCCTCGCTCCCAATGTGGGACTCTAGCTCCCATAATCAGTCTCTGCCACCTAGCACAACCAATGGTCAGGAACGTTGGGAGATGTTGTCTCACAAAATTTGGAGCAGTGGCAGACTTTGGGCTCTTAAATTTCAGTGGTGCCCTGCGAGATGCTAAAATTTGGCACCCCCTGCCTCTCATGCTGCATTCTGTCCACAGCATTGCTGTGGCACCCCCTGCAGCACAATGACCAGCGCAACCCAGTTCCACCTGCTTTTGTACATTGTCCTTGCTGTCCTAATTGATGGTTGTTTTCCATCCTGCCTGCCTGAGGAAGTGCTCTATAGAATTCTCTCCTTGAATGCCCTCGCTTGAATTAGACAGGTGTCGTCTTTTGGGCAATATCTTCCTCTTTTCAACAAGTTGTTTAAGTTGAGATCTTTCCAAGTCTGCAGCTGTACTGGAATTGTTTTTAAAGATGCCGTTAAAAGTGTTTTTACCGTTCTATCACTAGCTGCTTGCCTCCAGGGGCTCCTTTGGGAAGATTGGTGGTGGTGGGGATATAAATTTTATAAATAAAGGATCAAAATCTCGCATAAGCAAATATTTTGGCCCGGTAACAGGCATCAACATGACCCTTCAGGAAATGCTGAGGAACAGCCCTGTTTGGAGTGTACTATGAGCTTCTCTCCTGCAAGGCTTGTGCACCCACTGACAGACATTTCCCTCTCTTTTCAACTCTCTTGTGTCTCAGAAGACTCCCTTTCTGATTTCTTGCTCTGAGGAGATTAGTGTCTTGGGGGAAATACAAAAACGACAACCAGTGCTTTACACATTGCTCAAATGCGCCACCCCCACTGCTTCAGAAGCCTTAAAAAGGAAAAAAGGAAGGAAACTTGAGGTTGGTGGCTTGGCAGGTGCAACCCTTTTCAGGCAAACATCTGTTTTAGTGGTAGCCTGGAACCAGTGCATGAAAGCAGAAAGCCTGCCTCTGCTCCCTTCCCTTCCCCTTTTCTTACTGTTTTTACAGACATCGAGGTTCCTGTGGAGGAGATGCACTCATGCTGCAATTTCACTCAAGCTTGCACATTGAGACTTTGCACTGTCATACTTGTAAAGGGGGGTTACCAAGGGTGAGGACGACTTCCTTTTAAAACAATAACTGTTTAATGCAGCTGTTATTGTTCTACATAACAGCCAGACTTTAGTTACTGCACAAAACTGGTGTAAAAAAAACCCCTAAGCTGGGAAAACTTTGATCACATTCACACCATACTTTAAAGCTCTATGATACCGCTTTAAACAGTCATGGCTTTCCCTAAAAAATTCTGGGAGCTGTAGTTTGTTAAAGGTGCTGAGAGCTGTTAGGAGGACCCAGAGCTACAATTCCCAGAGTTCCCTGTGCATTGAGGGAAGCCGTGACTATTTAAAGAGGTATCATAATGTTTTACATGTATGGTGTGAATGAGGTCTTTGTGAAGGCTGTTATCTTTTTGTTTTTTAAGGATACAGGTACAGTTTGGTATAGTGCAGTAAAATTGGCTTAATAAGTACAGTTTGCCTTAAGGGGCTAGAAGGATGTTATTACCAAAGACAATGTCGGACGTTGGAGATGTTGCGCCTGTAATGTAGGACTCCATTAAAAGCATTTTGCAGAAAGTACTGTAATAGCAAAACAGCTGAACAGGCAATATGATGAAAATTGTTGCTATGTGTATATATATATATATATATATATATATATATATGTGTGTGTGTGTGTGTGTGTGTATAAAAATACATACAAAAAACAGTAGAAGTACCGGTAATAAGTGTAACCAAAACAAATGCATGCAGAGATAGAAATAATAAAATGAAGATACAATGGGGAGGAAAACCTAAAAACAACTGAGAATACAATACAGCATTCAACTATCAGATGTTTTAAAAGTGGGGAGAGTCAATTCATTTCTCAATAAAGCCTCTCTACAAGCTTATCTGTAGAACAGGAGGTTTAGTGGGCTGTTCAGCTGAGTTAAAATAGGAGAAAAACTTAATAGCCTGTCGAATAAAAAAGATGTTTTTAATGAACCATTAAGGATTCTCCGTCCTGAAATATCTTGGTTGATTTCTATTTAACACAAGTGGAAAAGAAACGTAAAAAGATTGTTTGGGCAACCATATCAAACTAGGAACATAGAAAGCTGAATTATACCAAGTCAGACTATTGGACCTCATAGCTTAATATTATCTTTGCTGATTGTCAGGTTTTCAAACGGCACATTCCAAGCCCGTCCTGAGGAACCAACCCTGTAGATGCTTTCCCACTGAGCTATGTGCTTCCCATAAATGGCCCCTTTTAAACCTTTATGTAGCCTCTTCTTTTACAACCTCTATTTATTACCCAGGCAGCTGACAGTTTAAAATCATGGCTTAGATTTGCTCAGCAGTATTTCCAAATAGGCACGCCAGCCAATCATTCAAAGATGCAGGCTCCACACCTATTCAAAAATAGATTTTCCCATGAGAAGGTGCCCCAGCTTGTTGCTTCATGTGGCACATCCATAGCACATTTTCCTCATAGCTCTTTTGTGTGTGTGGTATGGGCTGCAAATATGTGATAAGTTGTGGAACAAGGGAGGGAGAAAGAGAGATTCCAAGAGGCCAGTCAAAGAGAAATCCAATGTAATGAAGAACCTCTGAAGCAGAGTAACCCCTTATGTATGAAAAGAAAGTAGATCTTCTCATGCTGCAACTTGAATCTCTACACAACTTGCTATGTGTACGGTAATTTATTCTTCACAGATTGTATGTCTTCTTGAAGTCACTAGGTGGCGTTGGACTATGACACTTGGTTGAAAAATTCGACTAACACCCTATCCTACCCTTTTTACATGGGAGCCAGGGCTAAAGTAACTAGATGTGAGAAATGCATAAATGCAACTCAAATGGATAAAGAGACATAAGAAGAGCTCTGCTACATTAGACCAAAGGCCCATCTAGTCCAATATCCTGTTCTCACAGTGGCCAGCCAGATTATTTACTTATTTTATATGCCACTTAAATGTCAAAATAAGCTTCTAAGCAATTAACAAAGTATAAAAAGCAAGTTACACAAACCATTGAAATATAAATATCCTTAATTCAAATACACAATAAAACAGCATCATTAAATTAATACAAAAATAAAAAAACTAATGTCAGGAAATTAAGGGAATAGCAACAAGCGTATCTTCAAATGCCCGTGAAATCTGTTGCTCACATTTCCACAGTAGGTATATATATATATATATATATATATATATATATATTAAGGAATTATTCAGTAAGTTCACATCTAACTTGGCCCTTGGTCCCATTTATTTCAAAGTGACTTCCAAGTGATTAGATTTAGGGTAAGGATGCATTTATTGTATTATCATGAGTCATTTTTGTGATTGCAACAAATTTCCCATTGGTTTCTGAGACTGGCTGATGAGAGAATGGCTCTTTCCATGTCCTGAACGAACCTCCACTTCCGTTGTTGCTGAACAATGTCCACTTTGACATGTTAAGTGGAGATCGCCAGCTTGGCATCAACAGGCACCAATACGTCTGCCAGTAATTCTTATAGCACCCACAAAAGGTCTCCGTAAACATCCTCTCAAAAATTCACACTAAATGAGAGGTTTGCATTGGCTTGGCCCGACATGGAACATGCATCCTTAAATATGTCCATATTTCTTGGATGCCAGGACTGGACAATCATACTCATTTTGGAGAATGGCAAAGAGCATTTCTCCATGAGTGTGCGTGGCAGTGGCTGATGCAGGTGCCTTTCCCCACACTGATGGGCTTGGGGAACATGTCAACACCATTTTGTGGTCCTGCCTCTTTTCCTGCTCTTTTAGATGTGGCAGCCATTTTGTGTTATGCCACAGACACGTACCACCCCCCCGGCAGCCATTTTGTATTTGTTACCTATGGCACTATCTCAAAATTCCAGATATGCCCACAGGTCCCAAACGTTTGGTGACCACCTGGTGGTAAGGATATGTGGCTCAACATAACACATTCTTTCTTAATTAGTTAATTAATAAATACCTACTGGCATAAACAGTTGTTTACTGACATTAAAAGAAATAACATCATTTTGGGTGGCTACGAAAAACCAGCAGGGAAACTGAGTTTGAAGAGAGAGTAACAGAGTATCATACCTGTGAAACACTACATCCACATAGGTTTCTGAGCTCAGAGCTCTGAAATGACATGATGTGAGTTACAGCAAAGCATGCAATCCACTTTTGTCACTGGGAAAAGCAGAGACCACCCACTGATCACCAAGAACAGCTGATGTCTTTTCTTGGCCCAGAGAGTGCATTCACTGGACTCATATGGCCATATGGACTCATCAGGAGAATGTGATAAGAAATTCCACTGTTCTTTGCACTGCAAGGGAAAACAGGTGCCGTGAGAGCCTATCTTTGGGTAACTCTGTGTCTGTGTGTGTGTCTGTCCACCATAAAGCATGTATGATTTTCAGTGGGGAAAGAGAACTTTAATTGCGGTTATTCATAATCCAAGTTATTCATAATCAATACTGGAAAATGTAGGCTATAAAAACCCAACTCTGCTCTCATCTGCACTTGTATAAATCAGCCACTCGCTTGTTGTCCTCATTTTATTATTGATACCTCTATGTTCCAAAATAATCCATCAGGTCCTAAATCAGGCAAACAAAAAAAATACACTTCAGATGGACGCCGCTTGCTTTCAAGGCATGTGCCGGAGCCCAGGAGGTGATGAATGTTAGGCAGCGTTGCCAGATTACCCATTTAGAACATGCTGTCTCAAATCCTCATGTTTCATTTTTGTTTAGTTTATTCAGTCTGTTGCCTCATATTGCCATCCTCTTTCTTTCAATGACCCAGACGTATTAGCTGCTGCCTCTCATACATAGAGGCTTGCAGGCCCATCCCCCTCGTCTCCTGCCCATCTGTTCTCTTGCAAACACTCTTTGCCTTTTTCCACTCCCAGAGGGAACCAGCTGACAATCCACACTGACAAACTGAGGGGGAGAGGAGAGAGAAGCAAGGACAAGGCAGCCCCCACACTCTGTGAGCAGGAGGGTTTTCACAAACATAGCAGCAGCCTTACAGCAGGAAAAAGCAAATCCTGTCCATCAGCTCGTTCTCCCACTCAGCCATTTGTTCGAGTTTCCTGACTGTGATAAGAAATCCTAGTGTGCAAGTTAGCGCCGTGTGGAGCATACCTAAATTCTTCTTTTTAATTATTTTTTTAATGGGCTTCCAGTTTTCAGAATACAGTGGTACCTTGGGTTAAGTACTTAATTCGTTCCTGAGGTCCGTTCTTAACCTGAAACTATTCTTAACCTGAAGCACCACTTTAGCTAATGGGGCCACCCGATGCCGCACAATTTCTGTTCTCATCTTGAAGCAAAGTTCTTAACCCGAGGTACTATTTCTGGGTTAGCGGAGTCTGTAACCTGAAGCGTATGTAACCTGAAGCGTATGTAACCCAAGGTACCACTGTATACAAACCTAGTTGCATAACAGCATAGTGCTTACATCAGTATAGATAACAATAAACGAATAAAAACCGAATAACATTAAAATCCAGGTCTTGTAAAGTTGATGAGCAGCCCGAAATTCTTGTATCTTTTTGTACAAAAGTGCAAAGCAGTTTTTGCTGCCTGAGATGGGACTCAAGCCCTTCCTCTGTTCTTCCACACCACCAGCAGCCACAAGTCTAATATAGCTTCATCAAGTCAGTGGTGAAAGGCTTTGCCAAGTCTTCTGAGGCTTGGCCAGGCGAGACTTGAAGGAACCTGTGGGAGGGCTGCTGACCAGACCAGTCCTCTGCTGGAAGTGGGGCAGTTGCTGCCCTTCGGTCAAATGAGAAAGGGGCCCAGCAGCAGCTCCCCATGGCCTAGCTGGCAGGCAGAGGTTCCAGTGGTGCAGTAGTGATGCCTCATGGCTGTAATGATCCAGCAAAGCAAGAGTGGGAATTCAAGCAGTGTGGTGGCAGAGACTCAGGCAGGTGGTGAGAGTCACTTGCTCAGCTTCCCCCCTCTCAGTCTTATCATCTGAGACGAAGGATCGGGGAGGAATTTGATTCAGTTCACATTTATAGCTGAATTTATCAAATTAGCACTTTCTGAAACCGTAGGAGAACTGAAACACAGCCAGCCTTCCAGATTCACACCGATCTGAATGTTGCGATGGAGTTCAGCAGCTGACCAATGTGTACAAAAATCAATGTATTAGATAAAAGTGCATAAAAAGGAATATATTAGTGAAAATAACAGACAAAAATGCATTACCGTATATTGGGAATTTTCTTTTGCAAAAATGTGTACATTAGTCAAAACAGAAGTGGCTTTTATGTTGTGTGAAAGAAAACTAAAAAAAGCAGAAATTAAAGGAAACATTGGGAAAATGGAAAAATGTGCTGTCTGGCATGCCTACCACAGAGAGGCTTGCCAAGCAACAGACTTATGAAGTTTTTGGTAAAATATGATTTCTTCTGCCACTCCTACAGAGATAGTTGCCAATGTTGTTGACATGAATTTTATAGTATTCTTACCTTAAGATATTCCATTGCTGAGGATGTTTTATTGCATTGCTTTTATTTGTTTTTGTTTTATTGTACAGTACATCATTGCAGCTACTTTTGGAGAGACTGTTTATAAATATAAACCAACAGAGTGGCATTTGCCACATACTTCCGGATAAGTTGCTTAGGACTGAAACAGATGTGACACCAAAAAACAAAAAACAAAAACATTTAAAACCAGCCTCAGAGGGATTTTAATTTATGTCAAAGCAGACTGGGAGAAGGGAATGTTAACCCTGCTTATGTGCCATTATGAAGCTGCTATGACATCCATCAATGGGGGAAAAAACACAGTCACAGGTACTTGTGTGTTCATATTTTTCCACCAACAGGGCCAATAGCTGCATGGGAGTGGGCCAAACTGAACATTGTTTTTCACCAGCTGATGGTGGTATGCACCACACAGGTACCTGATGCACATGGCTTTATTTTTGCTTTATTCTCTGCCTTACAAAGGGGCCTGTGTACTGAATGGAAGTAGAGAGTTGAGAAGCCCCACTTTAGGAAATAGTACCTAAGAATCCAACTACATGTGCTGCAACCAGATCTCCTGGTGACCTTTTGGCTACATACACACCATACATTTAAATCACACCTCCCCAATGAATCCTGTAAGCCGTAGTTTGCTATGCATGCTGGGAATTGGAACTCTGGGGTGGTGCAAAACTACAGTTCCCAAGTTTCTTTTCTTTGGGGGAGGGGAATGTTCTTCAAATGTATGGTATATATGCAGTCTTTATGTATTTGTGACTTGTCTTGGGAGAGAACCTTTCTAAGGACTGGGTTAAATACGCAGAAGTTGCTAATAGACTCACTAAGGAGAAAAAGACAGACACTAAACTCAGCGGAGCTTACTTCTAAATAGGAATCCACAGGATTTTTGCCAGCTCATCTATCAACCCATGTCTGTTTATTGTGTAACATTTTGCTCATCAGTGCTCCCAACGAGGAAGGACCATCTGCTCAACACCCTCCCCCCCCCCAAAAAAACCAACCACTTTGCATATAAGAATGTGCTGTGTGTGCTTCAGAGATGCAAAAGAACGGTATCTTCAGCCCTGAGTGTAGTCAACAGCAGCTTTGAGCTGAGGTGAGGGACGGGGAGGTATGGAGCCAAGTCATTCTCTCCCATATCCACCCACAGTGGCTTTTAAGATTTAAAGAAATTATCAAGAGAGCCAATAATGCATTGCTTGCATTACATCTTACTTGGCCTTAAGGGGCAGCCTTTCATTGGAAGATGACACCCTTAGGAGTGCTGTGCAGCAATGAATAATGGCTATTACATTTTTTAGACATTTCCAGTGCCTAATAATGCTGATCTGATACCTACCTGGGAAATTGCCATTTTAGGCCTGGAGCCTTGAATTGAATCCTTAGCTGCAAGTTACGGCTGCAAATTAATGCTAAGGTTTTCATTGCTGTTTTAGATGCTGCACCAAAATTATGGAGCACTTTGGTGCTGTTCATTGAAAACTCCTTTTTTCTCCTCTTTGCAGATGTTCAGCTGTCTCCAGCTCAATAACTTGAGCTTCTCTCCAGAGAGCTTTAAGTTCTTTAAATATCTTCAGGTTGCCAGATTTCTTATGTTCTCTATCCAGGAAACCAATTTTGTGTCTAAACTCTCGAGATTAGTTTGACAGCATCTTCCGTGTGTTCCATGCAGCCCAATAAAATGCTGCCTAATTGCTGCCTTTGCAGAGTCTCGGGAGTGAGTGGATTTGGCTTTAGACTATCATTGTGGACAATAAATTCTTCTCAGGCTGCCGTTAAGCCTTATTATTGAAATTGGAGCTGCAGTTCTCTAAGTAACCCCAAAGCACCTTGTACAGTTGCTCCCTTCACACACAATGCAAGGCTGTGATTTGCAGGCAACTGATATGATGAATGAAGACAGAAACACCAGCTTTCTTTCCTCTTCAAAATGAAAATCAGTGTTTCTTCAAACACAGCAGTGAGCAGCACTTAAGTGGAAACGGATAGGATTTATGTTAGTAGTGACAAAACTGTTTTGTCACCCACCCACCTAGAGACTTAAACATGACTAAATTTAGTTGGATCTGAGCCAATTTTGTTAAATTTAGTTGTATTATTTATTTATTTACTCCATTTCAAAGGGCTGCAACAGGAGGAAGGTATTTAAAACACCCTGCTTCTGCTTAAATATGTTTAGTATTGTACTGTTTTCTTTCATTACTACTGCTAATTTTATTTATAATAATTAACAGCACAATCTTAGGCCCGTCTACTCTGAAGTAAAATCCCAGTGAGTTCAATGGGATTTATCCTCAGAGGCTGTAGGGTAAATGCATTTTTTTTGTATCAAAAAGCATTGTACGGTAATGATGACTCTATACCAGTGTTTTTCAACCACTGTTCCGCGGCACACTAGTGTGCCGCGAGATGTTGCCTGGTGTGCGGTGGGAAAAAATTGAAAAATTCGAAAGATTAAAAAAAAATAAAAAATTCAAATTTTCCCCCACTAGGCAGGCGCTGGACTGTGTCCTGGGTATGGGGTGGGGTGGGGTTTTTGACCCCACCCTCGGCCAGCAGGGGCGCCGATTGGCGCTCCTCAGGGGGACACCCTCCACTTTTCTGATGTCCGGGCTGTGATTGATCCAGACTCCAGCCTGGACCTATCACAGTAGGACATCATCTTCCGACTTCCTTCCCGCCCGAGCACAGCGTGCGCAGCAGCGGAGAGAAGAAGACATCGCAACTCGAGTCACCAGGAGGACCGGAGAAGTTGTCATTTTATTTCTCTTCAGTCTCCACTGAATGCCTTGACTGTGTTAGGGACCCTTATAGCTCAGCATCAGTTGGTGGAAAGGACATGACTTTACAGGAGCAGGAGGAACTAACTGAACTAAGACAAAATCGTGGTTTCAAGCTAAGATTTGCTGATCTACCTTTGGACAGTTTTTGGTTGGATACTGCCAAGGAGTTCCCCCTTCTGGCAAACAAAGCTATTTTGACATTGCTCCCATTTTCCACTACATATCTGTGTGAGGTGAGCTTTTCAAGCATGATTGCTATAAAAACTAAATACAGAGAGAGACTGAGAGCTATTGACGAAGAGCTACGTGTGTGTCTTTCTTCGATTCTAGCCAGAATATCAGCTTTGTGTTCAGCCAAACAGGCCCAGGTTGCGCATTGAATAAAGTATTTTATAATTTTTCATATTTCTGTTTACTTACTATTTCATAATAAAGTAATTATAAAATACTTTCTTTGTGTTTATTTGATTCCTATTCAAGAGAATTACTTTATATATAGTCAATATAGGCACAGAGTTAATTTTTTTAACATTTTCTAATGGTGGTGTGCCTCGTGATTTTTTTCATGAAACAAGTGTGCCTTTGCCCAAAAAAGGTTGAAAAACACTGCTCTATACAGCTTTAATAATGTACATAACACTTCAGTTTTATGATGGAGGAAATAAAGATAGGTACCGTGTCCACAATTTAATTTTACCATGATTTGTAAAGTTTAATAGAACACATCTTACTATATAGTCAGAGACTTGGTAAAAGCTCAATATGATTTTATTTGTATTTCTTTTCTTCATAAAATTTATATACCACTTGATTGTAGGGAAAAAAATCAAAGCAGTTACCGTTTTCCCATGACTGCATTAAGGACCTTGGTGGGATAAAAGGTGGGTTATTTAGAAGAGGTAGGGCTGCATCCAGACCCATAGCTGACCCATTGACACTAATGGAACAAGGTAGCCATGACTACCTTAATTCCCATTGAATTCAGTGGCATGACTGTCTGGCTACAAGCCTGAATGCCTATTTTATTTTATTTATTTATTTATTTGTTTGTGTGTTTGTGTGTGTGTGTGTGTGTGTATTACACACACACACACACACACACACACACAGAGTGGTACCTCGGGTTAAGTACTTAATTCGTTCCGGAGGTCTGTTCTTAACCTGAAACTGTTCTTAACCTGAGATACCACTTTAGCTAATAGGGCCTCCCGCAGCCCCCGTGCCACCAGAGCATGATTTCTTAACCTGAAGCACTATTTCTGGGTTAGCGGAGGCTGTAACCTGAAGCGTATGTAACCCGAAGCGTATGTAACCCGAGGTACCACTGTATAACACTATTATATTATTACACTTTGTAGCCATGATCGTTATACATCAACCAAGCTTGCTTGCAATTAAAGAGAAAAGAAAAATGACATCTGAAGGGGGAAAGGGGGCAGCATAGTAACACTCCCCCCCACCAATCTCGGTGAATAGATTAAAAGATAGAATTATTTTTTTAAAATGCTGACGTGAGCAGAAAACTCTGAACTGAGGAAAAGTTTATTGGGTTCGGGAGGGGAGGGGGCAGCAGAAACCGCCCGTTGGTTCGACCTCGAAGATTCAAGTCTCCCTCCAGCAGGGGGAGGAGCGGCAGGAGCTATGCACACACGCACGCGTGCGCGCGCGCCCGTCCCCTCCCCTCTCTGCCTCCATGGTAACCAATCGCCGCCGCTACCGCGCGCTCGCACCAACGAGCCGGAGGGCTGAGCCCCCTCCTCTCCCCTCTCGCGTGCGCGAAGAGACACGCGCGAGCGCTCTCTCTCTCTCTCGGGCCGGCCTTTCCATCCTCCCCCCCCCCGCCCCGCGCGTTCTCACCGGGTCGTCAGCCCAGAGTCAGGAGGATGCGAAACGAACCCCCTCGCCGCCAGCCGCCAGCCGCAGTGTTTCGTAGTTAGGCGTCCCTCCGCAGGTAAGCCAAGTCCAAAGGGGTCCGGGGGGGGGATATTTTTTTATTTCTCCCCCCTCCCTCTCACTCCTTCGCGAGGCATGATGGGAGTTGTAGTCTCGCCTTCGCCTGGTAGCCCAAGGAGACGCGAAGCTGACAAAAGGACTACAAATCCCAGCGAAGTTCTTGTCTCGGGCTTCGTGCCGCTTCTTTTTTGCCTGTGAGTCTCTTTCAGCGCCCCCTCCCCGCTCCCGCTTCATTTTGAGGGTCGGCTAGAGGGGGGGGGAGAGAAAGGCAGTTATGTGGTGGGGAAGCGACCGCAATGTGGGGCGTCGCCCATATAACGGTGTCGAGAGGCCCCTCCCCTCCTCTTCTGCCTGTAGGAGGCCTTAAGATTTCGGGCTCTCAGCCAAGGTTGGGGTGGCAACGTTAGGCGGCTAGATCATGATGCTATAGGTTTACGCGACAAGGAGGAGCTGGGAAATTAATGAGATATATTGCCATGGCTGCAAAACCAAAAGAGAGAGGAGGCAGTACTTAGGGCTCTGCAGTAATGTCTCCTGTACAGGTTTCAGTGCAAAGGACAATAAAACCAGATAATTCCTTGCAGCTTTAATTGTGGAGATTGCTCTCCCCCTTCACAATGTGATGGGATGAATTTAACATTTCAGGCTTTATTATTAATAATACAGTGGTACCTCGGGTTACATACGCTTCAGGTTACAGACTCCGCTAACCCAGAAATAGTACCTCAGGTTAAGAATTTTGCTTCAGGATGAGAACAGAAATCGCGCGGCGGCAGTGGCGCAGCAGCAGTGGGAGACCCCATTAGCTAAAGTGCTTCAGGTTAAGAACAGTTTCAGGTTAAGAACGGACCTCCGGAACGAATTAAGTATGTAACCAGAGGTACCACTGTACTGCCCTATCTCTGCAGGTCTCAGGGCAGTTCACAAGATAAAATTGGAATATAAAACCACAAAATACATAATCAAAATAAAAACAAAAAGAACCCAATAACAACCCACCCCTGCAACACATTTTAAAAGGGCATAGGATGTCAAACATGATGCTAATCATGATGTAGCAATGGATTCATTTTGTATTTCAGCTTCATTTCCTTAAAACACAAGATTTTAATGGCAACATTTTAGGCGTTTTAAAAGAAAATCTGTTCAGGTCTGTATTGGATGAAGTATTTTGAAACATTAAGTTGGGTGAAAGCTAACTGCAATCTTACCCTTTTCTAGAGCTGTGCCCTTTCAGAGTTCTTCTGCAGTTACAGTGATGTGGGTTCTCACCTGGATGTGATGCTTTGCATGTTTGAAACTGCCACCATCAGTTGAATGCCACAGGTAGAACACTTGGTGTCTTTCAAACACAGTACATTCCGATAGAGGCATTTCACACAATCAGCCTAAAGTCATTGTGTGATGCTCATGAAGCAGCTGTGAGTGGCATCCAAGTTAGCAAGGTGTGCTCAGCATGCTTTCATGTTCGCTTTAAAAATATTATTATCTCTGTCTCCATGGAGGACCCAGAAGACAAGACTGCATCAATGGGCTTGATGTGGCCAAAAAACATGCAGAATCCTGGCAAGACTGAGGTCCTATGGGCAAATGGGTATTGATTTGAGAAGCTGCATAGGTAGGCTGTTCAGGAAAGGGTTGCAACCCCCTCCCCCAAATACGATTGTGTAGCCTGGGGCTGTTTCTGTACCCAGCATTGTTACTTGAGGCACAGGTAGCCTCAGTGGCACAGATTCATCAGCTCTGACCATTCCTGGTTAGAGAGAACCAGGCCAGAATGACACATCCTCTGTTAATCTCATGTTTGGATTACTGTAATGCACTGTATGTATGGCTGCCCTTAAGAACAACCCAGAAGTCACAGTGGGGAATGCTGCTGCCAAAAGATTGTTCAGGGCAGCATGTAGGGATAATTTAATACCTAACCTGGAAGATCACTTCCAGCTGCTCTATAGGTAGTTAAAAAGAGAAAAGGGGCAGATCTGGGATTCAGCCTTAGACCCTCCTGAGTCACTCCCTAACAACACCCGTGCTTATTAGCATGCCACAGGGTTCTGTCTTGGGCCCAGTCTTATTCAACATCTTTATCAACGACTTGGATGATGGACTCAAGGGCATCCTGATCAAATTTGCAGATGACACCAAACTGGGAGGGGTGGCTAACACCCCAGAGGACAGGATCACACTTCAAAACGACCTTGACAGATTAGAGAACTGGGCCAAAACAAACAAGATGAATTTTAACAGGGAGAAATGTAAAGTATTGCACTTGGGCAAAAAAAATGAGAGGCACAAATACAAGATGGGGGACACCTGGCTTGAGAGCAGTACATGTGAAAAGGATCTAGGAGTCTTGGTTGACCACAAACTTGACATGAGCCAACAGTGTGACGCGGCAGCTAAAAAAGCCAATGCAATTCTGGGCTGCATCAATAGGAGTATAGCATCTAGATGAAGGGAAGTAATAGTGCCACTGTATTCTGCTCTGGTCAGACCTCACCTGGAGTACTGTGTCCAGTTCTGGGCACCACAGTTCAAGAAGGACACTGACAAACTGGAACGTGTCCAGAGGAGGGCAACCAAAATGGTCAAAGGCCTGGAAACGATGCCTTATGAGGAACGGCTAAGGGAGCTGGGCATGTTCAGCCTGGAGAAGAGGAGGTTAAGGGGTGATATGATAGCCATGTTCAAATATATAAAAGGATGTCACATAGAGGAGGGAGAAAGGTTGTTTTCTGCTGCTCCAGAGAAGCGGACACGGAGCAATGGATCCAAACTACAAGAAAGAAGATTCCACCTAAACATGAGGAAGAACTTCCTGACAGTAAGAGCTGTTTGACAGTGGAATTTGCTGCCAAGGAGTGTGGTGGAGTCTCCTTCTTTGGAGGTCTTTAAGCAGAGGCTTGACAACCATATGTCAGGAGTGCTCTGATGGTGTTTCCTGCTTGGCAGGGGGTTGGACTCGATGGCCCTTGTGGTCTCTTCCAACTCTATGATTCTATGTGCATTTGTATTGTGGAGCAAAGGCAAACTGAAGAAACGGGTCTAGTAGAGCATAGTATTTGCTGGAATGGCAGAAAACAGAGTCTGCAAAAATGTTGGGACTCTCTCTTTCTGAAATGTAATTAAATTTGAAACAAACTTGTATGCAGGTATTTCAAAAAAGGAAAAGCCTTTCAGAATGTATTAGATCATTGGTGTCTTCTTTATAACCCATAGAGAGAACTTTCTTTCTAATCTTGGTTAGGGATCAGCTCAGCTTATGCTGTTAAGAGTGAAGGTTAATATCTTTTGTGACCTCCTTATCTTATCTAGTATAAGATTTCTAAACCTTGGGCAGGAGCAGCAGCTTTTTGACATGCATATATGAACTCTCTTATGCATGATACATAAATGAAGGAGACTCAAAAGCTACCTGGGATTTTGTGATGGACTAATACAGGAGTCTAATAATAATAATAATAATAATAATAATAATAATAATTTATTATTTATACCCCGCCCATCTGGCTGGGCCTCCCCAGCCACTCTGGGCGGCTTCCATAGAAACCAAAAATACACTAAAATATCACACGTTAAAAACTTCCCTGAACAGGGCTGCCTTAAGATGTCTTCTGAATGTCAGATAGTTGTTTATCGCTTTGACATCTCGTGGGAGGGCGTTCCACAGGGCGGGCGCCACTACCGAGAAGGCCCTCTGCCTGGTTCCCTGTAGCTTTGCTTCTTGCAATGAGGGAACCGCCAGAAGGCCCTCGGTGCTGGACCTCAGCATCCGGGCAGAACGATGGGGGTGGAGACGCTCCTTCAGATATACTGGACCGAGGCCGTTTAGGGCTTTGAAGGTCAGCACCAACACTTTGAATTGTGCTCGGAAACGTACTGGGAGCCACTGTAGGTCTTTCAAGACCGGTGTTATATGGTCTCGGCGGCCGCCCCCAGTCACCAGTCTTGCTGCCACATTCTGGATTAGTTGTAGTTTCCGAGTCACCTTATAGGAGACTTATAGGTCAAATAGGTGACTTATAGGTCAAATTATAGTTTTTGCAAATCATGACAAAACTGTAAAAAGGGGGGGGGGGCAAGCTGTTGGCATAAATGTAAGTAGCCAAAATGCTACAGTTTTAAAGAGCCAGGTTCTGCAGGCAGGAAAAAAACAGGAAAATGTTTGAAGAAAAAACATTTTTGATTATATCCTGTGCTGTATGAGTGACATTCCACTAATGCAGTAGGACTTTCCTTTCCTCTTTTCCATGTGCCCCTCAAATTGCTCCAGAGGGTTCCCCAACAACATGAGTTGGGAAAGCATTGCAAGCAGTGCCCCAATGGTATGGGGACTGTTTGCTTTACATAGCAGAGGTTGTCTTGTGTTCATTTCAAACTGAAGAACATTTTATAGAGCCTTTTTGGAGATGGACAGCATTCCTTTTGAGATTCGTGCTCTTGATTTGTAAATACTTAAGACTTAGAAATGTCTGGGCCTGACTTTTAAGACAGGTTTCCTGTTGTGTTTGTTATTAGCAGGATACAGTAAGCCTGCAGCTTAGGCACATTTTAGTTGTGCACATTCAGCTTTCCACACATGACAATTTTAAAAAATAAATAAAAAGAGGCAGAAGGGGGCAGAGTTATGGGGAAATGATTTTGGCAATCCCATCTGCCATTGAACCCAGTGAGTTTTGACCACATGTGATTTTGGTTTTAGGCACGATCCCCAGAACATAATTTCAAGGTGTGTCCAGAATACTGTCTATTCCTGTTGTGTTGGATGAGTTTCAAGTTGGAAGGCTGAAGGATGCGGACAAGGTGCTTGGATCAGTCAGGGCGACCACTTGAGCTCTGGACCCTTGCTATCTTGACTGATAAAGGAAGGGACAGTTGGCTGGGCCTGGGAGGTGGTCCCTGCCTGCTTGAGGGAGGCAATGGTAAAACCACTTCTCAAGAAACCCTCCCTGGATTTATTGGTTTGTTTCTGTTTTAGTATGTATTATGTATTTTGTGTCCTCATTTTGCAGTTTTCTGTTGTGAACCTCCCTGTGATCTTTGGATGAAGGCCGGTATACAAATTTAATAAACAAATTGTGTCTTCCTTGTGCCAAAAATAACTAGGTGACATCACCTTCTCTTCAACCATGTTTTCAGAAGTGTCCTGGAGGGCTTTACTGTATCTCAAGTGCATTAATTTGTTTGGGTTGTTGTCTGGAAAGAGGCCAGCTTCAGGTAATCAGCAGTTCTGTACATTGAAGCAAAAGAGCATTGCTTGGCCAGAACCTGCAGTGTAGCCTATGTTTTGACTGCTTTGCAACTGTCATTCAGCAAGGCGTCTTTGGTGAGGACTAGAATGAATAAAAAACAACATAGAGCCAGCTTGTTGTGTGGGTTGATTTTTTTTGAAAGATCTGAAAAACCTGCTCCTGTATGGATGAGCAGAGGGTTGGAGACTATTTTTATTGATGAGATGCAGTACTTTTGTAGCAGAAACCCGTATCCTTGCCATTATTGGGCCTCACATGCATGAATACTGCTGTTGGGTCTTCACTGTGTAAAACATTGCTCTATATATTTTGGTCTTAATTCACAAATGACATCTTTTCAGTGAATTTATTTTTAAAGGTAATATGTGAATTATGGCTGGGAATAAGTGTACCACAAGATGTATATATCAGAGAGCTTGAATAAGATAAGATTTCTGGTGGTGGTTGGAGGCTCCATAGTTAGCAAATCAGCAATAAATTGTGCAGAACAGTAAAAGTTGAGATTATAGGTCTAAATTGCAGTTTTTTAGATTTGTTGTTTTTCACACACAGAAGAATGTCCCAAAGTGACTTACAGCATAAAATACATTAAAACTGTAAAAAAAAGAAAGAAAAAGAAAAAAGCAGATAATTGTGTTCATCCAAGAGTACTCATAGAAGGACAAATTCTACCCACCTCACTAAAGGATGAACACTGAAAAAGCCAAAAAACAACTCACTACCCTCCCAGTTAATGAGGTCTGGGTAAATGGATGTTTAAGCCTTGCACCTAGCACAAACACTGATGGCACTGGGCATAAGTCCCTTGGGAGAGTTTGCTGCAAACAGGGAGATACCACTGAGAAGGCTTGCTTACATATTGTGGATCTCTGCATGTTTGAGAAAGCATGTTGAGAAGAGCCTCTAATGGCTACCAAGGCCTAGATAGGTTCAGATGAGGAGCGGTATTGGAGTCCTGAGCCATATAGAGCTCAAAACAGGACTTTGAACTGAGCTTAAGAACTGATCAATGGCCACTGCAGTTGTGCAAGAATTGGACTCCTGACCTCCGCAATCTTGCTACTGAAGTCTGTTCTAGCTGAAGTTTCTGAGCCATCTTCAAAGGCAGACCCATCCATGTATACATTGGTACCTCGGTTTACGAACTTAATCTGTTCTGGAAGTCCATTCTTAAATCAAAGCTCTTCTTAAACTGAAGCATGCTTTCCCTAATGAGGCCTCCCACCACCAGTGCCCTTCCACTGTTTGTGTTCCATTCTTAGACCAAGGTAAAGTTCTCAAACCGGGACACTATTTCTGGTTTTGCGGAGTTTGTAAACTGAATTGTTCTTAAACTGGACTGTTCTTAAACCGAGGTACCACTGTAATGTGTTTCTGTAATCTAACATTGAAGCTACCACAGCATAGACAAGAGAAGTTCTGTTATCTCTGTCTATACAGTGGTACCTCTGGATGTGAACGGGATCTGTTCCGGAGCCCTGTTCACATCCTGAAACGAATGCAATGTGCGCATGCGCGGATCGCGATTCGCCGCTTCCACGCATGTGCGTGACGTCATTTTGAGTGTCTGCGCAAGTGACGAAACCCGGAAGTAATGCGCTCCGCGGAGCGCAACCCGAAAATGCTTAACCTGAAGCTACTTCAACCCGAGGTGTGATTGTATAGGGTCATAGGTGTTGGAAGACACACTATGCTACAAAGGTTGTATGTGCCTTGATCAGCAGTACATAATGGATTCACAAGTACCCCCAAGCTATGCACCAGTTCCTTCAGGGGGAGTTTAGCAGTATTCAGAGCAGACTGAGCCCCACTCATCTGGTCTAACAACACCTCCGTTTTTTTGGTCTCATCCAGTCCATGAGAATAACCTCAGGTTACTACTTAATGATTTGTTAGACCACATATAATTATTTTATTTTTATGTTTCCATGCTGCGTTATAGGTTTCTCGAAGAAAATGAATTTGGCCGAGATCTGTGATAATGCTAAAAAAGGAAGGGAATATGCACTTCTCGGAAACTATGACTCCTCCATGGTTTATTACCAGGGTGTCATCCAGCAAATTCAAAGACACTGTCAATCCATCAGAGACCCAGCACTGAAGGGCAAATGGCAGCAGGTATGAAAAAACAATACTTGCATGACTAGATATTTTATTTATTGGGAAATACATATGCTGCTGTTGGTGGCTCATGTGATGGCCGGAAATAGAACAAAAAGATTGAAAACTTTAAAATAAACAATACAAAACTTCATAGCATCAACAAATTAGGAGCGGGGCAGGCTGCAACATCTGTGGAATGCCCTTCGCTATCAGTCACATTAAAGTCCCCACCTTAACAAATGATTTTACTCTTTTCCTAAGATCCATTAGTTGATCTGGCTAGGTTAGCTACACCTAGTAATTGGACCACAAGAAAATGGGAATATCTTTCAGCAATTTTTAAACATATTGACGGTCATATATGAATTCTGCTAAATTGAAGTTCATAAACATTTAGTTGACATTTGCAGATTAGGGTTTTTTTCCTTAAACAATGGTGTTTATATCTAATGGCGTCTGTTTTCTTTTTATTAATATTATTTTATTCAGCCTCTTCTCTTTCTGAATGCATATTCATCATTGTATTCCAAAGAAACACCCCTGTTCACAAGCATAGTTAACTCTTCCTACTTCCTCTGCTGCCCCCACTTTCCCTTTCCCATCCTTCTCCCCCTAACCCTCTTTCCTGTGTCTTGTTTTGATCCCTCGTTAGTAAAGATAGTGTAGGTGCTATTCTTCTTCTTCCTGTATCACTTAATGTGCAGGAAGCTTAGATAAGCCTGATTTGCTAGAAGCATTAACTTAGTCTGGACACTATACAGTGCCATCAAAAATTTTGTGGCATATGTTTTGTGTTGATGTCAGAGATGTTTAATTTTCTACAATTACTTTTTGGTCGGTGTCAGATAATTTTAAGAACAAAGCAAATAAGAGCCATTGAACTTGGTGAGACTATGTATGAGGAAACATATTTAGAGTTGGGCTACAAGTCACATCTTCAACCACAATTCTGTTAGAGAATATTGCTTTCTTGGAGGGGGGCAGAATTGCACCCTTGTGTATGATGTGCTAAACTAGAACAAGGATAATTTCATTGTTACTGTGTCTTTTTATTTAAACTGGCATTTTACATGAATCCTCTTTTCATACAATAAAAAAACTTAGCAGGATTTCATCTCACTATTTCAAAATAGATTTTTGTTTTGACTCACGTAGCCTTCATATTTGTTGGGTCCATTATGACAGTTGCTCATTGCCTTGTCATTAATAAGAGCATTAATTTCTTCTACATATTGTCATGATTCTGTGACTGCAAATTACAATTTGCACTTTTAATTTAGGGGTGCATTCACAAATGCCATCTTGCTGTACATGCAAGCAGTCTTAATCTTCTGTATACATACATATGGACAAATGTAACTTGTAAGGCATGCAATCATGGATACCGTCAGCAGCAATGGCCATGATTGCATCAGCACTTTCCAGGGGCACTGATGATGGGCATTGCTGCCTGCTGGGTCCATGAGTGCCTACTTTTCGTGTTACTTTGGCCCTACAAATGTGTAGTCATGAAAGTATCTGTTAAGTGTCCTTGATAAAATCAGAGCTTGAAAAATAATATCTCTCTGATACAGCAGGTTAATTCTCCCTGCCAAAACTAGAAAGTCCAGTGATTTCAGTGGGTCTATACTGAATGTCACTTTCTTGGATATTGCCCAATGCCATTACACCTGTTTAAAGATTTTTGTGGTGTGAGACATTGAAGTCTTTCTTATTTGTTAAACTCATGGAATCATACTGTTGGCTTTCTGTGTGTGGTGCTTTGATTTTGTTTGAGGTGTGTGTGGAATTGAATGTTTCAAAGGCCACACATCCTTTGATCGCAACAGGAGCGGAAATAGGCCATATGTTTGCTGTTGATAGATATAAGAGCAAGTTCATTGGAGGTTTCCGGTGCACTGTCTGTTCCATCTGTACTGGATCAGTTTTGATTACTGTGTCCTGAGGTTGTAGACAAGCTGCTTGAAGAAGTGTGTCCGACCACCTGCCCTCTTAATACTTTTCCATCTTGGCTTCTTAAAGCTAGTGTTAGGCTATTGATTGGGTGGCTCCAGGAAGTGATCAGTGGTTCACTGGAGAAATACCCAGCGACTCATATCCTCTTTTCAGGCAAGGTGCTCCAGACGGTGGCAGCGGTCCAGCTTCAGGCATGCTTGGATTGAGACTGAATATCTGGATCCATTTCAGTCTGGCTTTAAGCCTGGTCATGGTACTGAAAGAGCCTTGGTTGCCCTGACATTTGTCAGGAAAGAGATGGGGGGAGTGTGACTCTGTTCATTCTTTTTAACCTATTGGTGGCTTTCCAAAACCATTGACCATGCATGCTATCTTTCTGGAGCAGCTCAGGGAGGTGGGGTTGGGGAAACTCTATAGTTCAATGGTTCTCTTTCTACCTTCAGGGCTATTTCCAGAAAGTAGTTTTGGGAGGCTACTGGGAAGCCATGGGAGCCTTCCTGTGGTGTTCCCCATGCTATTTGAAATCTATATGAAACGACTGGGGGGTGCCATCAGGAGTTTTGCTGATGAAGGGCAGGTAATAAATTTAATGGTGTTAACATAAACACATTTTTAAAATAATAAATGATACGATCTCATACAGAAAATTGGGCAAATAGGTGTTGGAGAGATAGACTGCAGTCTGCCTACTGTCAGCTGTGCAGTATATCATTCCTGCCTTGTCGTGATGATGAGCTTAATTCTTTTCTAACTTAACTAGGAATGCTTTAGTCAGTGTAATAAACTCTGCTTATTTTCAAGGTTCGGCAAGAACTATTGGAAGAATATGAACAAGTAAAGAGCATTGTCAACACTTTAGAGAGTTTTAAAATAGACAAACCTACAGATATTCCTATATCTTATCAAGATGAAAATTTTAGGGATCCAACTGTTTGGCCACCTCCTGTTCCAGCTGAGCACAGGTAATTGGGTTTAAAATAAGTTTGCAGTTTTTATTGGTGGATTAATTACCTGTACTTAATATTTGAGAATGTATGTCATATAGTGACTAAGAAATTAGGTTTATTTCAAACCTTGTATTACTTCTTTCCCTGTTCTGGCTTCTTTAGACTGTTTTCTGGTAGGGGCTTCAGCTTTACTTGTTGCTGGATCGGTTCAGAAAACACAGCAAACAGCAGTGCCCTGTGTAAACCATTGTTCATAACCCTAAGTATGGTTTGAGCATATAAACATAGAGAAAAACTATGATTTACAGTGAGTCCTGCTTTGGGTAGGGATTGGCTGTGCTTCAGAGTTCCCACTTGGGAACTCCATAATGTAGCCAGTCCCACTGTGGCATGTTGTCAGTGCTGATCAGCTAATTGGGGCTGACAGCAAGGCTTGCTTGCCAAGTAACAATTGGGAATGTACCTTAAAGCTCACAGTTTTTCCTTTGCAGCCATACCTCTACTTTTCCCATGCCCGACAACAAAATTGGGATCCGTGTTGAGTCTAATTTGGCTTCCGGGGCAGAAATACAACCATTATGATTTTCATAGCTGTAGAAGGGATGACAAGGTACTTTAATTCTACTCTCTGCCCCAAAGCATGGCCACCCACCCACTGGCTTCTCACAGATCAACTTGCATGATCTGAACATCAGGTTTTCCCCACAGAATTGGGTAGCAAAACACAGTAGTAAAGCATTTTGTTTCTCTCCAATGTTAGCTGCATCATATTTCCTTTGCTTGACAGAGCCCCACCTCAAATAAAAAGACCCAATCGAGAAGTGAAACCTCTGAGGAGAGAATCGCCAGGATTGCAGCGTGGACCTGTGGGCAGAGCTCAACCAATCTCAAAAAATGAAAAACCTGCCAGCAGCCGAGAAAGGGAATCTAGAGCAAAAGGAAAAGATGAAAAGGTAAGAATTTAGGGGGCAGCTGGCAGGTACCTTTCTTATGTGGAAAAAAATGTATATTTTCTTTTGGCAAGAAAGCATGACTGTGTAATGAATGCATACTTACAAAAATATAATTTCCCTCCCAATATTTACAACTGGTTCAGATATTAAGAGAGAGAAAGGAACAGACTGTGAGAGTTACCATCTCCTTTGAACAGCTGATACAAGATACAATTTTTAAATCGATGAAATTTGGAATGTTGAAAAGTTTGGTATTATATTCTTTGCTTCCCAAGCCAAAATATGTCTGAAAGACTGAACTCCTCCCAAAAAAGAAGAGCAGAAGATATGAACAGTGAATCTGTTTTGCTGTGTCAACACAAAAGAACTGCATTTTAAAAATTACAGTACTTTGAAACTATTAAGTTGTATAATACAAATGTAGTCCATGGGGGGAGCATATTCTCAGATAGCAGTTCTCTGCATCTCTTACGTTTTGTCCTGAGTTCATTATTACCTTGACATTAATCTAATTTTGGGTTGGGCAGGAGATACTGATAAAAGCTACAGCTTTTTAAAACTACTGGGTACAAGCAGAGGATTTTAACACCAACTGTGCATAAAATTGGAAGTTTTGCTCTGCACCAACAGTGGCAAATGAAAGCCTGACAGATTTTTATTTTGGAAAGACTTTAAAGATAAAGTGAAATTGGCTCAAGGAAGGAAAAGCAATAATGATTTTCTTCAATTGTAATGAATGTAAGGTAATTATAAAGAGGCAGGGTTTTTAGGCTATCTAAATACAGAACAATATTTTTGTATTAGCAAACTGTTTTACTTTGGTACATCCTTTATAGGTTGAGGGAAATGCCTTTTGTTCATATGATTAGGAGATTGTATCTCTGCCACAGTCTCAGGTTTGTAAAAATTCTATGGTAGATAGCTTTACTTTGTAAAGTATTGTTCTTTGTGACAATTTGATTTAGCATCTGGAATTTAGATTCACATTTTAGCTTACAGGGTGTGTAAAGGAATGCACACAATGTTCTCTGTACTAAGATTTTTGATAATATCTTTGCGGTCAGCTTGCAGAAGTAGGAAGTGCCTGTCTCTATTTCTGCTTTTATGCCAATGATGGCAGTGTTCTTTATTGTTGTCATTAGCTGTTTTTCCAAAACTTATATAAATAGTAGGAAATGGTTTCCCCACAGATCTAATTCCAGTGTGATGTTATAGAAGGTAGAGGATCAGAGTTGCAGTAGGGTAATATGAGTTTCAATCCATGGAGTTAATTGCAGGACTTTGGGCTAGCAATCTGTCCCTTAGGATTGCTGTGAGGATAAAATTGGCTAGCCCCAGGAATGTCATTCTGGGCTCATTGAAGGTGGAGAAGTATACAAATGGAATAGAATAAATGGTGTAGTTAATCATACATGATGTGCGCGTGCTTTTGCTTAAATGGAAGTGACCTCTGTATAGGAAGACGGTGTATGAAGCAGCCATTAAAAGCAGTGTGACAGATTCTTATGCTGAATGGATCAACAGTGCCAAGGTGAAATTAAAGGTTATGGTTAGAATGGAAAAAGACATGGTAAAATGAAAATGCTTCGTGAAAGTTAAATGCATACCTGTCATTTGCATATATGGAAGATGGCACTTGTCATAAAACCTTTATATTCTACTAGGGGAGAGCTAGGGCAAAGAGGGGAGGAAGATTTCCTTTTTCTTTTTGTCCACCCTCTCCGCATGTTCATGCACACCCATTTTCTCTTTCATACACCTACATTCTCTTATAAGCATGCAGATACATATCCTCTTTCTCTCTTAATTTGCATACATGGAAGTATACACACATGCCTTTGTTCTTTCTCAACCCCCCCCATGCATTATTTCCCCATTCATCTTCCTTGCTGCCGCTTTCCCACTCATTCTTCTTCTTCCTCCCTCTGCTCTCCCAGCAGTGTCTCCTATTCCTACTACTTATCAGTGGCTGCCAGCAAGATTTGCTGGATTCTCTGGATCCAGGGAGGCTCCTTGCCACATCCCGAGTGCTCTTGGACAGGATAACTAGATAGGACAGAGAGACCCTTTGCCTGCAGTGTTTCTCAAACTCGGGTCCCCAGCTGTTGTTTGACTGCAACTCCTATCATCCCTGACCACTGGTCCTCCTAGCTAGGGATGATGGGAGTTATAGTCCAACAGCAGCTGGGGACCCAAGTTTGGGAAACATTGGTAGATGACTTGGGGCAAAGGGATCCTGCAGCTGAGGGCTCTTAGAGTTAACCCATCAGTGTTCACTTTGCGTAAGATAAGAAAAGCCTTCTCCCTTTGGGTGTAGGTCTAGCTCAGGCATCCCCAAGCTCGGCCCTCCAGATGTTTTGGGACTACAACTCCCATCATCCCCGACCACTGGTCCTGTTAGCTAGGGATGATGGGAGTTGTAGTCCCAAAACATCTGGAGGGCCGAGTTTGGGGGTGCCTGGTCTAGCTGTAGTCAGGTGTGGGTCTTGATTTTTAAAGCAACAGGAATGTGTTTTCCAGTAGCCCATCCTCAATATGTTTTTTGTCCTCAGCCAAACTGTTAATTTCTCCGTCTAGTTGCTTTTAGACAGTTTGAAGTCATGTTGTTCCCTCCCTCTTTCCGCTGGGAAGTGTGGTCCCCAAGCTGAGGGTAGGGCCAGAATGAACAGCACTTTTCTTCCACTTCCCAGTAAGCATCTGGCTGGTTCCAGTTGTCAGAAGACCTTTGAGTGTGCCTTCCCTAGTCAGAGCAATTTATCTGACATCACATTGATGTCATGTAGGAGTTGTTTGCAGAATATCTAGGGGCGGGGCCTAATATCACCACAACGTGTAATGCACCAGGATTATATATCGCCCTCCAAGCACTGCTTGTAACCAGCACAAAATGATGAATTCTGGGGGGTCTGGTGAGATGCATTACAGAACTTGTACATGGGTTAAACCTCCACTGATATGCAGCTATTGCTGGGAATAGTAATCCTAAAGCAGTGGCATTGTGCAAAGGACCCTTTATTGTACAAAGCAGTTCTGCGTACCTCTCAGCCGGGGATTTTTAATGCAAAGAATCTGGTCACTAGGTGGCAGAAAGGAAATAGTTTATACTTTATATTGCAAAATGGAGCACAAAATGTGAAGATGCATAGCCTGGGCAGCTGCATGAAGAAGTACTGTTGTGGGTTACTGTACTACTGTATATTGTTTCCCGCCTGCTGAGCTGCTGTAGGGCACAGATGATCGGTGGGCTTTGTGCGAAGGAGCCAGCACCCAGAGGACAAAGCTGTTGGCAGCCTTGCACAAGTTGAACGGTCTTCTTTCCTTCTGAGATTCTGCACCCTTTGGCTACAATCTTCTGATTTAAATGAAATTTTCAATGTTGCTTTTCTGTGCAAAAGGAAAGGTTAGTTAGAGATTTATGAATAGCTCTGCTTACTCTTTTTTAAAAAGTGGGCTTGGGAAGGAACCAGACAGGAGTATTCTGCTTCCAAAGGGACTTGGGAAGAAATCGCTACAAAGGGAACCCCATAAATTATCACTTCCGTACCGTCCTATTCCTCTGCCATCTTGCTTACCTGTGCCGCCCAATTCCCCTGCTGCATCTGTTCTCTTTCTCATTAGCAGCTTATCCCAAGCAGCTAATGACACTTTCTGATTTGATTTGAAGTATGTAGAGAACAAATTGTTTCTTAATTCTGTCTAGCTTGGCTAAAAACAACCAATCTGCAGACGTTTTTCTGCATCGCTGGGTACTGTAAACTTGCAAGGCAGCTAAAAGGTTCTTTCTGAACTATTTGTAGTGCAGTATGGAGCTGCTGCTGTCTCATTAACTTCATAAACCTAAAGTATTTATAGGAACACTGAACTGTGTTGGTTTAAAAACAAAATGAAGAGATTGTTGGCATGTAGGGATGAGGATGAAATTTGATTCAGTTCATATTTAAAGGTGGATTTATCTGATTTGCACATTTGAAAATCAAAATGCAAAAACTGAAGCATAGCTATCCTAGGTGGAACTGAGGTCAGAATCTCATTCCTCCCTGAAAACAGCACCCTCAAAATCCTTTCCAACTTGCATCACCGCTGCCAGTTCTAGGACTTCCCTGGAAATCCTAAGTTGTTTTCAAGAACCTTTTAATTTGCCCCTTGCTTTTAATTAAATGCAACCTTTCCCTATTTTCAGTGTTCATAATTCCCTTTGAAACAAAACAGTGGAAGCAGGGGACATAGTGCTAGCAATTCTCAGTTAGTGATCCCAATTCCCCCCACAATGTATATTGATCTGATGTACCTGCTTTTAACTCCCCCCCCCCTTGGCATTTTCTTGAAATGTGCTTGTGCTCCCCCTCCCCGTGTGTGTGTGTGTGTGTGTTGGGGGGGCTTTTTTTAGTCTGTTGCTTTCATGTCTTGTTGAGGTATGATGATGAAGGGAGTATGGCACAGAGAACAGCTCAAAAGAAGAAAAAGAAACGTAGCTGTAGAATTCTTTTAACTTTCAGTTGATTAGCTTTCAACATCTTGATCTAGGGAAAGAAGATCCCCCAGGATGGTGCCGGTGATGGTGAAATTCAGAAGTTTGATGGAGCAGGATATGACAAAGATCTGGTTGAAGCTCTTG
This sequence comes from Podarcis pityusensis, assembly GCF_964106645.2. Classification (NCBI taxonomy): domain Eukaryota; kingdom Metazoa; phylum Chordata; class Lepidosauria; order Squamata; family Lacertidae; genus Podarcis; species Podarcis pityusensis. Next base: position 26,997,705 of record NC_138027.1, on the reverse strand, counting down.
AAAGAGACATCGTGTCAAGGAATCTAAGTATTCATTGGTACAGTGCTTACTATGTAAAGTGAGAAATGCTAGAATTCTTATCTGCCCAAGAAACCAGATACCTTCATCCTGAGGTGGTGGTTACTGCATAGTAAGTAAAACTCAAGGGGAAAACAGGAAAAGTGGCTTGTGGCCCCTTAAAAACCAGCACAAGCTGTGGTGGACTAGAGCTTAGTTGCAAAAACAGAATGCACAGCTGCCGTTCTGCAACTTGTATTGTGAGTGCATTTTCTTCCTACACTACAGCCATTCTCTACACATTGAGTGCTCTGGATATATTCAAAGGCATGTTCCTGCCCCAAAAGTACAAGGCAAAAACTGATTTCATAGTTATGATCCCCAATATTCAGAGTTAAGTTCCAGTGAGCCAAGGCTCAAACTAAGCTCAAATTGGCATCAAGTCTGGTTCACATGACATGGTAATCCAAGCTTTGTCTGGCTGTTGGAAAGCAGCTCACAGGTGATTTTCGCCTCCTTGGTCTTTTTTGCTTCCGTTTGGCTTGTGGTTAGTAAGAAGAGAGCTTACCCCATGAACCTAGGCTTAGCTCAGCATAGTGTGTGGCTGCAAGAGTAAAGAAGATGAGGGACTGCAAAGACAATTTCTGAAGCCTCCCTTTTCCCACCCATGGCCATATAGCCAGTAATGGACAGGGCATGTAATCCACCTAGAAACAGAGGATCCAAAGTTCTCAGCTAACTTTAACTGAGGTCCTGCATGGTGCTGTCTTACCCAGCCCAAATTGTGTGGGCCTTACAGTTTCTTTTAGGATCCTACCTCCTGAAAGGTGTTCAGTGATATTCCTTGCTGTTAGGGCTCTCTGAACTTGTTCAACTTCACACCCCATCCCTTCCCCCCTCCCAAAAGAGCAGTACTAGCCTAATCCTCTCCAACCTGCAGGACTGTTGGCAGCCTCCTTTTTTTGCTGGGTCCAGGCTACCATTTCAGCCTGAGATTGAACTAAAGGAGAGTGTTGGAAGTCTAAAATATTTGGGGCATCTGGTACAGTTGTCTCAGTCACTCAGTGGATTTCATATATTTCATAGACTCATAGAGTCATGTCTCATGATTTAGACAGTGGATATTTCTCCTTTATTGGGACCACCTGGTCCACTATTGTAAGCAGACATGTAACTAGCCTCTTCAGACATGACAGCCTCACCTCCCACCTGGTTGAAGTGGTTCATTTGTGTTTCTGTTTTATTAAGAGAGCTTCTTTTGCTAATGGTGTACTGTTCAGGACATAAAGCAAGATTTTCATTCTTAGAACCATGAGCAAAAGCTTCATTACAGGCACTCATTAAAATGCCCTTAAGCATTTTCTCACATTTAAAAATGTTTCCTTGGTGATCATGCTTTCAGGGAGCCTTTATTATTACTATTCTTATTATTCAACATCTTGTGGCAGGGTTAGTTGAAAGTCATTCTCCCCCACCCATGTCTTTCATGTAGAAAGCCATTTTCAGGAGGCTGGCTTTTACTAGCATCCTGCTTAAGAAAACACTGTTACTTATTTTAAAATAAATGAAAGATGTTAGTTTTTTTGAAGCAGAATATATTGTGCATGAATCTTCTAATCTCGGTTGATCTTTCACAGGGATGATATAGCAGACTTGGAAGAAGCCAAAAAATTATTAAGGGAAGCAGTTGTTCTTCCAATGTGGATGCCGGATTTTTTCAAGGGGATCAGGCGACCTTGGAAGGTGAGAACCATCAAACTATTGTAATCATGTCTGTGCAGTTGTAAGTACAAAAGATGTGTATATGCGTAATACTGCACTGTGTATTTAGACGTTTCCTCCTATAATTGGCTGCCCAAAATTGCAGGGCTGCATGTTAAGTTTGATCATTTGTATTGGTTTACAAACAGTTAATCTGGTTATTGGGTGTGTTTTGAGATGATGCTGTTGTCACTGGCAGATGACCTCATTTTATTTGGGAGTCACAACTGTGGACGCAGTTGAAACTTTGGGGATATTTGAGGCTTAGTTCTTTTTATGTGGATCAGGTTCAGTCACTCCATTCTTTTAGATGATGGGTCAAGATGCATCTGTCCCTGCCAAGCTTTTGGAGAAGGGTGGGGTGTTTTGGATGGATTTGTTTATTTATTTAACTTTTTGGTCACTTGTTACCCGAAGGTCTCAAAGAGAATTACAATAAAGAAAAAATATATACAAATACATAGTAACAAAGGGAAAAGGAGAGACTTTGAGACATATTCCCCCATTGTACCATTTTATGTGTTGCTTTTTATGTTGTTGTCATTTTAATTAGGGTTGTACTTGTTTAATTTCTGTGTGCTGCTCTGTGACCATAAGGCAAGGGTGGTATATAAATATTCCTGGATTTCTGCTGATCTCATTTTCAATTTGGATATTAAGATATAGCTTATTGTTTTGATCAACAATCACACATTAGAAACCAATGTGCAAATTGCAGCCTGTAGATCCTGATAGACCTTTCTTCTGCCATGTATATCATGATCAAAGGACCTAACAGGTGTTTGGGAAACTGAAAAGTGCAGAATGTTTGCTAAGCAATAAATACAGATGCTGGGAAAAATATGGAATGATGCGCTCTCGCTCTCTCCATACATACATACATGCATACTTTTGTTTCTATGCCACCTTTCCACAGTTCAAACCATGCTCAAGGCTTACAACATGAAAAAAATACATAACTGAAACATAACAAAAGTAGTCAATTAATGAAGCATTTAAAATACACAACCAAACGGAACAATTTTCATGTATCTCATAAGATCCAAAACAAAGATACAAAAAACGACAGCATCAACAGCCTCCTCATCCCCTGGAACAACAGCAGCCTCAGCTTTTGTAGCTTCAGTCATTTAGGGCCCTGCTGTCCCAGGCCAGGTGGGGAAAGGCCTGCAAAGACAGGGAGCAGTTCTTCCAAGACAGCCAGCATGGTGTTTTTTTTCCTCCATCCCCTCTTGACCTTTGTTTGCATTATGGAGTGAGAAGAGGGTGATTTTTCCCCGTTATTGGCCAAAATAAGCAGCATTTGGTGTCAGTCATTCTGAGTAATAACTCGGATAGCAACCAGCCAGCTCTTGTGTGCTCAGGCTCTCTCGAAAACAATTCTCAGGACAGCTGTTTTTATTTCCAGAGTAGGCCCTCTGTATGAAACAGACAGCTCCCCTCCTAGCTGAGCACAGGCATGGGTAGATATATTTGTGTGGACATCAGAGAGATTCCGGTTTTGCTTCCTTTGAACTGTACTTTGAGCTAAGAAGGGCAGGCGCCAGTTGTGCTTCCCACTGTTCAACTAGCGATGGTTACAACAGCAAGGCAGACCCCGCTGTGCTCCCATCAAAACACCCACCCCTTGCAGCGCACTTGAGCATATGTGGAAAATTCCTAGATTTGACTGAGCCAGAACGAAAAGATAAGTTTTGTGTAAAGGATTTTAACTAGCCATTCATTGCTGGAATCTAATTCTCATAAAGAAACATAGCAAGGCGTTTCATAAATTCACTTTGTGCAACTGCTGAGCTTTGAAAAATAGGCCAACTGTGTGGAATGGAATACAGTGCAGATTAGCATCTGGGTTCCTATAAAGCAGAGTTTGGGAATCCATGGCTCCCCAGATGAAGATAGATTCCCATCAGCCAACAGCAGGTATGGCCAGAAATGATTGGAGTTGTAGCGCGGCGACATCAGGGTGGGGCAGAGTTTCTCCTGCTATATAGGTATGAGTTTAAAGAGTCAAAACATGATTGGATCTCATAGCACTTTCACTTTAATTTATCTAGGGTTGTTTATGACTTCATGACTACTACAACCACCATGGAAATACCCTAAATGGTCTCTTATTTATTTATTAAGTAAGAAGAGGGGGAGGAAGTGTTCCATTGTGCAAGCAGAAATTCTTGCATTCGTGAAAGCACTTCATCAGATACTGCCCCATTTTTGTTCTTCTGTACTTTCTGGTGGGTTTTTTAATCTATCTGTGTTTGTTTTCTTTTTCGCCTTTGTTGCTAAAGAGAGTACTTAATTTTTTTCAAAAACAAAATATATTTTTGTGTGTGTGGATCAGAGCCCATTTTATTGCTATGACCAAGTATTTAACGATATTACAAAATACTATTTTATCTTCTGCAGCTTTTACCTTTGATTTCAGGAGAATGTCTGCAGCCACAGAAATGCCATTTAAATACCAGCTGTATAGATATAATATGAACACTTGTGATTTAATTACCCATAAACGTACGTTGGAGCCTACATTAGGAGAGTCCTTAAATGGCTATAGAGGTAGTGAGAGTTAATGGAAAATCTAGACACAGTGAGTCCATTATGCCCAAAGAATCGGGGAGGGGAAAACAATTTTGAATAATTGCATTTTCGGTTGATTTGTTTTTATAAGTCTTCTCCATGCCATTCTTTCAAAGTAATCTCCACCCCACTCTGAGGAGCAGGCAATTTTTAATTTGCAGAGTGGATAGCTTTTAACCGGTTGTTTTATTCTGGTGGTGTTTTATGTAAGATATTAATTGCATAAAGTCTATTGTGATGTGCAACTCTAATTTCGGCTAATTTTATTACCCTGAAAAAAAGAAATTCTTGTTAGAATTTAATCTGATCTTATGTTTGCAGGGGAATGAAATATGTGCAGTAACAGCAGAGTGTCTGATGAGAGAGCATGGTGGCAACTGCTCTCCTTAAATTATTGCTGTGCATTTCTGCTGGTGAAAATCCTCTGCAGTAAGACCCCAGCCTTTCCCAGTGGTGGCCAAGTTCTAGCTCCTGAGCTCTTCGGGGGCTCTTTAAAAGATCTGAACGTTGTCAACAGTTCAACAATGTAAATGGGTGAAAAGGGGGCGGGGACCCGCATGTGAACAAGGTTGACATTCTTCCCACCTTTCTAATCCCCATCTTCCCAGCAGATGAAGGATTAGTTTGGTAGGACAGGATAGTGAAACCTTGAGAATCATAGGGCAGGGTTAAGTAGGGGCAAATTTTTAGCTTCAGGCTAACTTGGGTAGGGTGAAGAAGAAGTGAAGTGGGGTTAGGGTTTTAGAAAGAAAGGACATGGTGGCAGTTGAGACTATTATCCAGTACCTCTTCGAGATATATATTTTTAAAAGAGAGCTCTGGGTCCTCATCATCCAAAGGTGAACAAGCTTTAATATCTGTCTTCTTTCAGAGTACTTTTAAGTTGATATTTCTACTGTTAGATAAGCTCTGTCCCTGAAGACAGAGTTTGTGAAACACAGACGCTTACTAGTTTATCAGAATGGCTTATATTCCCCCTGCTCCTGTCTATCAGTTGAAACACTTTGGATATTCCTTTTTACTTTGTACTATGCTGATATACAGTGGTACCTTGGGTTACAGACTCCGCTAACTCAGAAATAGTATCTTGGGTTAAGAACTTTACCTCAGGAAATTGAAAGAAAGAACAGAAATTGCATGGTGGCGGTGCAGCAGCAGCGGGAGGCCCCATTGGCTAAAGTGGTACCTCAGGTTAAGAACAGTTTCAGGTTAAGAACAGACCTCCAGAATGAATTGAGTTCTTAACACGAGGTACCACTGTATTCCTTTCAACTTTCATTGCACACTAAGAGGTGACTTGTATTTTCTTTAGGTGTGCAGTATCTTCCTGCAGAAGTGCTTGAAAATATTGGATGGTTTGAACGATGGTTCCAGGCTTCATAAACCATAATGTGATCCTGACTTACTTTCCTGGTTTATTAACCAACATTAAGCCAGACTTCCTGGTTCAAGTGCAATGGGGAACTCTGGCTTAATACAAGCCAGAAGCTGGTGCATGATGGGATTGAGGGGAGGAGCGCTTGGCCCTGATGCTTATTTCTGGCTTCATAAACCGTGGAATGATTGTCCAAAGCAGGCCACTACATGGGCAATTGCATCTGCATAGGATTTATAGAAGAAACATTGTTTTGCCCTGAACACTCAGCAGAAGCTAAATTGTGTCCATGCTGATGGGTGCTTGTGAGCTTTGCTGGTCAGGACGCAGGAGAGACAGCATGCAGGATATTCAGGAAGCCAGTTCATATTGCATGCGTGCTTGATGAAGCCCTAATTTTTAAAGCAGGGAGGGCCTTTATATTGCAGAAAGGTCACCTGATTAATTAATTAATTAAATTTGTTAGTTGCTTTATCTTACCAGGGCAACCCAAAGCAACATAAAACCAACCAAACAGACTGAGAAAAAACCTCACAGAGATACTTTAAAACCAAAAGGAAAAAGAAATACATTAAAAACACCCTGCCCACTTCTGAAAGGCCACAGATAATTAAATGCCAAAAGCCTGGTTATAGAGGAAAGATTTTGCCTGGCACCTATATATATATATATATATATATATATATATATATATATATATATAAAATGATGATGCCAGGCGAGCCTCTCTGGCAGGGGTCAGCAACCTTTTTCAGCAGTGGCCCGGTCCACCGTCCCTCAGACCATGTGGTGGGTCAGACTATATTTTGAAGAAGAAGAAGAAGAAGAAGAAAAAAGAACAAATTCCTATGCCCCACAAATAACCCAGAGATGCATTTTAAATAAAAGACACGTTCTACTCATGTAAAAACACCAGGCAGGCCCCACAAATAACCCAGAGATGCATTTCAAATGAAAGGACACATTCTTCTCATGTAAAAAGACACTGATTCCCGGACCGTCCGCAGGCCGGATTGAGAAGGCGATTGAGCCGCATCTGCCCCACAGGCCTTAGGTTGCCTACACCTGCTCTCTGGGGAGAGCATTCCACAAATGAGGAAGCACAGCAAAAAAGGCCTGTTCTTGTTGCCCTTCAGACCTCTTGCGGAGGAGGCACATGAAGAAGGGCCTCAGATGCTGGTTGCAGGGTTCAGGTTGGTTTGTATGGGGTGAGGTGGTATTGAATCTGAGTTTGTGGCGGGTTGTTCATTGTACACAGTCATCTATTAATTTCAGTGCAAGGTGTTTTCTCCATAAAGTGGCAAACTAAATTTGGTGTGGGGAGGGGAACGTGCTACAGTGGTGTTTATTATCATTATTTATTAAATTTATATACCGCCCTTCATCCGAAGGTCACAGGGTAGTTTACAGAATAAAAACACAAAAGGAAAACACAAAATACATAACAACAAAAACAAACAATCCCTTCTCACAAACACATTTAAAAGGCGATAGATAGTTTAATCAGCAAAGGTCTGATTAGAAAGTTACCACCTCCCACAGATTAGAGCCAAATATATTCTGCTGGCGCCCGGATCTTGGCACTTTTCTGATCCGTGCTGCTGAAAGGGAAAAGCCTCCGGGTAAACTCAACCTGTGGAAGTTGGAAGAGCAGATTGTTCTCATTCCCTCTTCCGCAGTCTCTCACTAGTGCCTACAAACTCTTCCTTTCCTGGGCACTCTGCCAAGAACCAACAGTGCTGGTTCAAAATGTATTGCTCTGGAGAGCCCACTAGGGTGAGCGTTTTGCTGAGAGGCACTTATCTGCTGGGACTCTGATGCTTGGACCACAACTAGCATACTGCTTGCTCATTGTAAACTGATGTGCACCATCTTAGTATACCTCCAATTTTTAAAAACAACAACCCGTGTCTTATCATTTTATCCTGCGGCAAGACTTCTAGGCTCAATTTAGCTCAATATTTCTACAATAGTAACTACAAAAGGGTTGAACTATAGGAGATACTCTCTAATTTTCCGTTACTTTTCAGGTGTCAAGTAGCAGTCAGCTTTGCGTTAATGAAATCAATTACGGTTTTTATGAATCAACAGCCGCAGATTATCGTAATAGCACAACTGGCTTTGACATTCCTAGGCTGTGTTTAGACAAGTTCATTTAATTTTATTATTCTGCACCATTGTTCACTTGTACCCGCTTGTGCTTATTCAGTTGCCCTCGTTTAATTTTAGGGAGTGTTGATGGTTGGCCCTCCCGGGACTGGTAAAACCATGCTAGCAAAGGCTGTCGCTACAGAATGTGGAACGACTTTCTTCAACGTTTCTTCCTCCACTCTGACATCGAAGTATCGAGGCGAGTCTGAAAAGTTAGTTCGCTTGTTGTTTGAAATGGTAAGCATTACTGGTGCTCAAGTCTCACAGTTTCTTGTTGTATAGTGGGCATCTAAGTCACTCCAACACACTGGATAGTATCCAACTCAGTTTTATTCAGAGCAAACCCATTGAAATGAATGAACCTAAGTTTGTTGTGCCCATTGATTTCAATGGGTGTACTCAGAAGTCCTAGAACTATCATTACTAATTGGGGTAAGGCTTCTCAGCCACATTTGCCAACCATGTTATACCAACCAGCAACATTGTGCTACAGAGTGCCTGTAATATCCCCAGCTTTTAAAACTAATGGAATCTTTTTCCAAAATGACTCATTATGTGTGTGTTGTTTACGTAGGTAGTATGAAATCTTTCACAGCTTTCTTTAATGTTTTGCATTTATCAGAGTCAAAGCCTGATATTTCTTTAACTTTCTGCCTTCTGAAGTTTTTTTTATTTCTTATTCAAAATGTTTTCTTCTTTCTATTTCATCTTTTGCATTTCCCCCTTTCATTTTCTGTAGCACTTGTAATGTGCAGAATGCTTTCTAAACAGCGTGTTACTCATCTTTACACAATTCTTGTGAGGTAGACTGCTTTGATACCTGCTTTACAAAAGAGGCTCGTTGATTAACATGCCTATGTAAAATATAATGATTCAATCACCACAGCCCCATAACAAAAGGAAATTGTTTTTGTCTTCTGCGCCTTAGAACGTTGTGTCAGTGCTATGTCACACATCTGACTGATTCACGGTTTGCAATATTTTAGAAATGACTCCAACAGTAACTAGAACTTACGTTGCAGACACACAAACAGGGCCAAATCTTTCAAGTTTTATAAGGTGCCACAATACTTTAATTTTTTCAAGAGATTTGCAATAATAATAATAATGAAAAATTGAGTGGTTTTTTTTGTACATGTACCATTTTTATGTCCATTCCCCCCTTCTCTCTCTCTCTCTCTCTCTCTCTCACTCACACACACACACACACACACACACAGACGTAACAGTTGGCCAACACCACAGTAGTGATCTCTACATCTGCTCTGCTGAAACTTTCCTACCAGCAATGCAGCCCTATGTCTTCTGCGCTGACAATTAAAAAACAAGCAAGTGTCTAAGCACCTGGAATATTAATAAACATTCAATAGCACCTTACCAGCTGAGCCAGTGGCTAGGGAGGGCTCATTTACTCCACTGAAGCCAGAGCCCTCATAATCTATAATAGGGACATCTACTTTGGTGTCCTCCAGATGTTGTGGGACTCCAACTCCCATTCGCCCTGTTCAGCATGGCCAGTGGTCCTATAACATTTGGAGGACACCATGTTGGCCACCTGCTGTCTATAGCTACAAAGTGTTAAGAAAACTGCTAACCTAACATTTCCCCCTCTTGTTGATTCCCTCCCCCTCTTGTTTTTGGAGATAAATTGACAAAAACTTTATTTTTCTATATCTGTGTGATTTAGTCAGATATATTATTTGCCTTTCTGCAATCATGCAAGTGGTTCTAAAAGAATATCCCAAACCAGCTTTGATTTAGCATTAGATACATAGATGCTGTTCCTAAGGCAGATGTTGTAAGGTAAGCTAGACAGCACATCTTTGTCAAAGGGGCATAGTCAACTAAGCTTTGCTCAGAGTAGACTCAATGAAATGAATGAACATCACTTAAGGTACATCTTGAATATGATGGAATCTCACAAAAACTGAAATGTTGTGTTTAGTAAATGTTTTCTTTGTTTTAAGGCCCGATTTTATGCACCCACAACCATTTTCATTGATGAAATAGACTCCATTTGTAGCCGCAGAGGCACCTCTGATGAACATGAGGCAAGCCGTCGGGTCAAATCTGAGTTGCTTGTTCAGATGGATGGTAATGTTCGATATCTGCACTGGAGCTTCCCTTCCCTTTTTATAAATTGTTTGTAGGCTTGTTTTGGAGAACGTGTGCAGCTGGTTAAAAAGCAGCATATTTACCAACATGTCCTGAAATGTTCTTGTTTTATGCTGTCCACCTTTTGCTGGGCATGGTCAAAGAACACATGATGCAGCCACCTTGCTGAAGCTAAGCTGTTCTGGGTCTGCCTGGGGGACCACAAAAGCTGCTTGGAGTTCTGTCATAGATGAAATGTGAAATGTAAATGTAATACAAACAAAGAGCATGGCATAATTACTCAAGTTTTATGCTCATTTTTCTTTACAAAGACCACTTAAAATGCATTTTCCCAATTAAGTGGCAAATTATATATATATAATTTCTGTTCTTAAGACTGTTCGCAGGATACTTAATAAAGATGATTAAATATAAGAATAAAAAATAATATATTACAATACACAAGACACGGGAGATTAATAATCACCATTTTTTGGTTTAGTTTTATAGTAATTAGCAGCCCTTTGTCACTACTTTGAAAACTGGCAAAGAGTTGCTGTGGGAAATAAACCCTTCTGCCCACCCCATTTCCTGGCCATCTAAATGCTTACTTACCCTCCAATGCTGTTTGGATGTGTTTTTCTGAGCATCATCAGTTTCCTTCTGTGGACTGGGTTACTTTGTTGTGCTTTGTGGAAGCAAATACTGTGGAATCTCGGTTGTTAAACGTCTCCGTTGACTAACGTTTCGGCTTTCAAATGCCCCAAACCTGGAAGTAACTGCTTCAGTTTTTGAACGATTTTCGGAAGCCGAACATGCCACACGGCTTCCATTTTGGGTTTCCCTATTATATTGAGGCTACAGTTTTCGGTTTTCGAACGTTTAGGAAGTCAAATGGTCTTCCAGAACGAATTACGTTCAAAAACTGAGGTTCCACTGAACATGGTTTGGTATTGGGACTCATACACTGCCTCTGTTCTGTACTCATCATATTGTGCCTAGGCAAGTCCTCCCTCCCTCTGTCACCTGTTATGGTGCTGCCCACAATCGGTTCTTAGATTTCTCTGTGCACCCCTGGGCTCCAAAAAGTTTGGGGCCTTAACCTCTTCATTTCATGGTTTTAGGCTGGTGTTCTTTAGTTGAGGAGGATTTAATGGCTCCCCTGTGTAATGTATTCTGAGCTGGAATCTCTGCTTAACTTTTGTTGTTTTATAGGATCTCTGTGTTATATAAACTAGCTTTATTGGAACTGTGATTTTAATTGTTTGGTGGTTTTGTTTCTTTGAAGTATAGGATAAGCTCAGCTCTTGGATGTCTGAAAAATCTAATAAATAATACAAATGGTACCCTGTTGTCTGCTATGTCTTTTGTTGATGTAGGAGTAGGTGGGGCTCTGGAAAACGACGACCCTTCGAGAATGGTGCTGGTGCTGGCTGCTACAAATTTTCCCTGGGACATTGACGAAGCTTTGAGAAGGAGGCTGGAGAAAAGGATCTATATACCATTGCCAACAGGTGGGAAGGCCATAATATTTTCTGTCCAGATTCACTTTTCTTACATTTTGTTATTTGAAGAATTCATTTGACACTTCGGTTGCAAACATTTGGTTGCATTTTCAGCAGCTAATAACTTGCCAGTGCTCTCTCCCTCACTCCCTTTCCCCTTAAGGGTTGAGACTGGAGAATGAAAGTATTGCAGTATTCCATTGCAGACCCGGTGAGAGAGATGCTAATGAGCTTGGACTTATTTTGAATGTTTAACAGTCCTTGATTGAGCATCAAAGGCCGCCTTCAGACATCTTTTGAAGAAATATTGCCAGTGCATTTCCATGCACTTGCCGATTAATGCAGAGAAGCGGATCCATGAATTTTCACTCTCAGGCTGGCGCTGCTGTAAATCAACTCTCGCCTGACCTTTACGACTAGATTTCCAGCCGTTCAGATCGTAGCATGCTGATTGTTCCCCTGCCTGAGGATGCCGTATCATATATTGCTTCTCCTTGGCTGTCAGTCATATATGCTATTAATTTCAAGATCCTTTATCATTTTAGCTTTATAAAGTGGCATCTTCTCTTCATACACTGGGATGCCTGCTTGCCTCCATGACCCTCAAGATAACAGAATAGAAGTACAGTGTGGCTGTAAACTCTTAAGGGTTGAAACAACATATTGGAGCACAGCATGGGGCTGCTGGCAATAATAGCATCTCTAGCATATATTCTTCCCCTCTCCCCTTGTGAGGTTGAGGTTGACTTAATATATATCATGATGACATTGGTGTGAGTTTCCCTACTCCACACCTTCGGTTTCTGCTGGTGGGATGGGAGAATCACCACCGTGTGATGTCTTGATACATGAGAAGCGATCCAAAAGGTTACAGAGGAGAGGGGAAATGCTTAACCTAGAGATTTAATTTTGCTGTGTCAACTTCATGTTGTATGTAATGTGTGGTGTGGTGTCTAGAGTGTTGGACTGTCATCAGGGAGTCTCTGGTTCACATCTTCACATAGCCATGAATTCACCTGGTGAGCTTGGACCAGTCAGTCTCTTGACTTTACTTTCCAAGGCTGTTGTCAGGATAAAATAGCTGACAATGGTTGGGGGAGAACCATGCATGCTACCTTGAGCTCGTTGGAGAAAAGACTGACTACACACATTCAATAAATACTAATAGTTCCAGCCTATAATGGGAGCCCTGACTTTATGGCTGATTGGGGTATTACATATGATTTAAATTGCCTTGCAGATCTCTATCATGTTATTGATCTAAACTTATTGCTAATGCAAAAGAGAAGATGAAAGGCAGACATTTGTTTGCATTTATGGTTTTAATCATTTGAAGCCATAATTGCTTTCAGCCCTGTTGGCGGGGCGGGGGAAGTACCTCATCTGAAGTTCTACCACGTTATTGGTTCTGGCTTCTATCTGCGCAGTGCAGAATGGGCACCTTGCTAAGGTGTGTCTACTTCTCTTCTCCGCAGAGACAAGGATACAGTGCCCCTTCCAGATTGCCACTATTTTGTGAATGGGATTCAGTCACACCAGCAAATATAGGTTGTGCAGTTAAAGTGGGTTTGGCTCTCTTGCATAATGAACACACTTTTAAAAATAAGACTTTTTGTAGGAAGCTAATTGATGAAAAATTGCACTGAAAAGTGTAGGATAACAACGGCTTGATATGACATCTTATAGCATCCCCACCTTTTGCAAACAGATCATGAAGAATGTTCAATAAACAGGTCATCTGGAAGAGACTAGTGTTGGAAAAAACATGGAAAAATAATTTCCACTGTTGCTGTTTTAGGTACTCTGCAAAGTTACCCATGGTGAGACATGCATGCAGAATCTTATTAAAAGATCAGTTATTATTCTGTGTTTTTTGAGACCACTATTTTTAACTGTCAACACAGTACAGAACTCCCAGCTACAATGTGTACATGGAATGTTTTTATACCAGTACAGTATAGCTTGCCAAAGGCACATTGTGATGGGTGGGAAGCTTGTGTATTTTATATTTTTGATGTTTATACTATGCCATCAGTGTTCATTGTGCCTTACAGCACTATACAGGCAAATTGGGCATCTCTCTGCTCAGAAAGAGCTTGCACTCGAAAACTAACAACGAGGGGAAAGGGAAAGGAGAGAAGAATGTGGGCAAAGGCCAATGCATGTACTTAATTAAATTAAATTAAAAAGAAACATTGTTCAACTGAAACCCCTGGGTCACTTATATCACCAGGGCAATCATTTTCATTATCTAAAACTTGTTCAGGGGTCCCTCCTCAGCAGCTGGGGCAAACACTCTTTAATAGGGAGGGTGTTAAATTCAGAAACTGAAGATAATACAACAAAATCTATTGGACAGAGGGAAAGGAGGGATCTCTGTGTGTTTGACAGGGGAGAGGGAAGGAATCCACCCATCCTTATTTAGAGTGTATCCGTTCCACTTGGCTTCCCCCATTGTGTAACCACTTCCTTTTTCTCATAATTAAAATGATCCTTCCCTTCCTATTTTTCTGTTTGTCTAAAAAGAAAGTGAAAAAGGATCAACCTGGTTTAACAGTAACTTAATAACTTAACTAAATAATTTATTTAATGCCGATTGCTTTAACAAATGCTGTTAGCTAAATAGGACTAACATTTAGGGTGTTTTCTGCTGAGTTGTCTCTTTCTACAGCTTCTTATTGTCCTGTTGTCTTGTAGACCAATAGAACAATGTGCTTCCATGGTCTCCTGTGAGATGCTCAGTGCAACACCAAGTTTGCACTTAGCATCACACCTTTCGTGTTGGCAAGGCATGGGCCAAGGTGCTGCCTTAGGTGGCCTTGCCCTTTCATACCTGGGGGGAAGAAGGGGGGTCAGCAGGGGGTGGGGGAGAGGGCCCAACAAAACTTCAGTCTCCAGCAACTCCCCCCAAACTACGCTAAAGTTTGGTTTCAGCTAGGCATTAGCAAAGGCTGCACAGAAAAGGTGGTTTTGAGAAATTGTTGACACTTGATACAAGGTTTGCTGAAAAAACTTGGGTAGGATAGGGTAGAGAGTGCATGTTTATGGATGTATGCATATCTATGGATGTTTTCATAGTTAATGGCAAAATGGCTATTGGAAATTGTGCGCTCTCTCGCTCTCTCTCTGTCTGTGTGTACACACACACTCGGCTTCATACAGAATTCACTAAAATTATATAATTGATTCTCTTTTAAAATGCACTTTTTGCAGTTAATACAGTGGCAGTGTCTTTAACATTCAAGAGTCGTCACCAGCGAAATTGCTTCCAGGCTGCTTTTGCTTAGTAATTCCCACCCCCCATAAAACCAAATTACAGGGTTAAGTGTTATTGAATATCTACATGTTTGCAAGCCCTGCTCTGATCAAACAACTTTTATTTTTGCAGCAAAAGGCCGAGCAGAGCTGCTTAAGATTAATCTTCGGGAAGTAGAACTGGATCCTGACATCAGCCTGGAAGAAATTGCTGAGAAGATCGAAGGCTACTCTGGTGCTGACATCACTAATGTTTGCAGGTATCCTATTTCCTGGGTTTGCAAGCTAAAGAAAAATGGAATTGCTAGGCAAACTACACATACTGAATGCTTTTTTGAGTACATTGCTGACGACTCAATCTTTTGCCTTTACGTCAGTGCTTTTAAAATTCTCCTTCCCTGGAAGCCCTTTCTGGCATCAAATAGTTTGCTGAGGAACCAGCACGAAGCCCAGAGTGTTGCATAAGATCTTGGAACTGTTTGGCGGGCCATACACTCAGTTCACACAGAAGGCAGATTAGGTTTCTTAGGTCTTACTGTTGTTCCTTGTGAACTGATAACCCGAAAAGACATGTATTGCAGGGGAAGCTTGTTTGCCACTATGGATCTTCTCATTGAAGGACCCTTAATAGGTGTCTGAGGAATGTAAGTTTCTCCTCGCACTAGAACTCAGGGTATTTCCAATGATCAAGGGAATGGAGCAACCAGTGGCGTCACAATGGGGGGGGCGGTAAACCCCGGGTTCCATGCCTGTGGGGGTGACAAGAAGTCACCCTGCAGGGGCTCGTGGCGGCACGAGCAGCTATCGCGCCACCGCAGCCGCTTTTGGAGGATCCTCCATTCATGGCTGGAGCCGCGAGCAGAGGATCCTGGCACTGGCAGCAAACCGCTAAGTACAGTGCATGTGCAGCGTCGCACGCATGTGCAGCGTCGCACGCATGTGCAGCGTCGCATGCATATGCGCTGTACGTAGCGACGCCGCACATGCGCTGTATAGCTGTTAGCCGCCAGCGGCATACGGATGGTGCTGGGATCCTCCGTTTGCGACTGTAGCGGCGCCAGAGGGATCCTGGCACCGTCCATACGGCGCTGGAGTGCTGGCGGCAAACCGCTATACAATGCATGTGCGGCATCGCTACGTACGGCGCATGCGTTGTACGTAGCGATGCCGCACATGCGCCCTACATCGTGACGCCTGCCCCGGGTGTCACGACTCCTTCCTTTGCCCCTGGGAGCAACTCCCCTGTAAGGGTTGCAGCATTGGGGGCTTTTTAGTTTAGAGAAAAGACAAGTAACAGGTGACATGATGGAAGTTAATAAAATTACACATGGCATGGAGGAAGCCGGTAGAGAAAAGGTTTTCTCCCTCTCATAACACTAGCACTCATGGACATTCAATAAAGCTGGATGCTGGGAGATTTGGCACATGCAAAAGAGTAGTTCATGAACTGAACAATTGCCTCAGCATCTCCATAAATCCTTGCAAAAAGGGGCGGGTGGGTCCTTTTTATCGTTTTAATTATCCTCTGCACATTTGCCAGATGCCTTAGTGGATTTCTGTTCCAAAGTGTTGTTTTATGTTACATTAATGTTGGGGGTGTTGGAGATGTGCAAGCTTGTTTCGCCACAGGGGAACGCTGAGATAGCTAAGAATAAATGCTTCTGCATTTCTGCTAGAGGCCTGCAACACAAGAGAGGTAATCAAAATCCATATAGTTCCTAGCACACGGTGTTAGTAATTAGTTCTTGCGAATTTTCCTTTGCAGGGATGCTTCTTTGATGGCAATGAGGCGGCGCATTAATGGCTTATCCCCAGAAGAGATCCGTGCGTTATCTAAAGAAGAGCTTCAGATGCCTGTTACCAAGGGAGACTTTGACCTGGCTCTGAAGAAAATCTCCAAGTCTGTTTCAGCGGCAGACCTGGAGAAATATGAGAAGTGGATGTCAGAATTTGGATCTGCTTAACAGACATCATCTCACAAAGGATTTTAGCTTTTCAGTTATAAAATATTACAAAGACTTAGAAATCTTTTAAGGCTTGAGTTTTTCCTACGGACAAGGACCCTTTTAAACTTTTTTTGCACTTTAAAGGGAACAAAATAAAATGTTACACAATGAAATCATGGTATTTCATGGATGAATACTAAAAGCTGTAAATGTAGCAAGGGAATCCTATGTGTTTTTGGTTGTCTGCACTTTTTTTTAACACTAGTTCCCAGTGTCCTGATTTTCACGTTCTAGTCTTTCCTGGCTTTTATCTGCCAATCAGATATAGGACTCTGCAGGAAAAAGTTGACAAAGCTTACTGTTCTGTACTCTTGTTGTTGGGTCATATTGTCTGTCTAGTTAGAACCTGATTCCTTGAACGTAGGACTGGCATTTTTATTCTATGCCTCTCCCCCTCTGCGTAGAGAGCTCATCAGTATGATCTAAGTTGAAAATACCGAGATCACTTTACACTGCAGTCACGTTGTCATGGCTACAGCCGTATTTGCTAGAACACTAATAATCATATAAAATGTGAAAGGGAGGTGCATACCTCCAAAATATACAGTGTGGCCAGTTACAGCTCTTTGCCATCTTTTGCTCCCAGCTCTGAAGAAATGCACATGTACTTTTCTCTCCTCTTGTGTTCGCTGCAGCCGGCACCAAGGGAAGTGCAGTGAATGCAATCGCTGCTTAAAGCGTGGAGCAGCCCGTCATAGAAATCATGTTGTATCACAACCTTGATGTTTGAAATCTCAGGGCCAATATTGCTGTTGTTTCAGTTTTACACTTGTGTCAATCTATGGATTTCACTGGATCTACTGCTGTCTTTGATTTCTCATTGTATACCACTGTAAGCAAAAGTTTCTTGATATACTTCGGCCTGGTAAGGGCAGATAAGTTCCAGAGGTTATAGTGGCTTAACTCTCCAGAGTAGGTCATGTTAAATGAGTGTACATCTTGCACTTCTTCATGCTTTAGACCAGCCTTTTTCTAATTGGCTTTGTTAGTGCCATTTGCACCTTTGCAGTATATGATACCAAGGTGGAACACTTGTGGAAACTAAACTTGAAGATACAGAGCCGTCATCCTTGATATCCAGGAATAATCTCTCCTCCTCCCCCACCCCACCCTTATTTCTGGTGCTTTCTAGCATTTACACTTACTTTTGCATATTTCAGCTGTTTTTTCTCATCTCTGCATAATATTACCAAGGGTCCACAGACATGAAAAGAGGCACACAATAGTGGCTTGTTCTTTGGGACCCTTCAAAAATAATGTATAGCTCACTTCTTGAACTTGTTTTGGGTGTAAGTGTGTGGAACTCGTTATCAAAAGTTATGTATTTCGAGATGAATGTTTATGATCAGAACTGCAATTGAATCTGGCTGTAGCAGAGTTACATGAATCACCTAAACCTAAGGCAAGGTTTCCAGTTTAGAAAACAAAACAAAACAGGAATGTCATGTAAATCGGTCTTGGACATCTTGAAATGATCAATAGGCATTTCCAAGCCACCTGTTCATTTGGCAACTCATCCAAAATAATTTGCATTTCTGCTGTGCTTGGAAATTTCCCTCCATTCCTTATCCCCGTACATCTCCTAAATTTGCTCTAGATTAAGGTAGGAAAAAAACCCAAAACAGATTTAGGGGTCACACAGAGAAGTTCTATGGTGTAGATAAGAGTTCTTGCACTGGCAGAACTGTTCAGTTGGATATTGCTCTCTGACACCAGTGAGTCACCTGGGAATAGAGCTACTCCCTGTATAGATCTCTACTGGTCTTGCCACCACCAGCCATGTTAGACCAAGGACAAGTATGTTCTATGCTGTGTGGGTGGCACAGTAAAAAAGAAAGAATGGTCAAGACATTGCATTACCTGGTGTCTTTTCCTGGAGGTGTCTTTCCCCCAGTTCAGTACTGCAGTGCTAAATCAGCTATCAGAAAAACTTCCGTCTAGGCCCGGGCTTAGTTTAGTTTCCACCTAGATCTCCAAGTTACTGACACAACATCTCAGGGAGCTTTTCCTTCTAAGGGCTCCCTGCCTTGTTACTTATTCGTTGTAATAGCCACCTCGTCAGCATAGCACTTGCTAGACATGTCCAGAACTACAGATGTGACTTGGTTCCATAAGAGAAGCAAGAGTGTTTACGTAGCAGAGTCCCATCATACCATATGCAGCCAGCTATAAAGCTTGTGTTGTGTTTCTTTACTTTGTTTTAACATAGAAGATGATGTATTGGGTCAAGACTGTGAATGATGCACTGTGTTCATCTCCAACAAAAGGCAGCTCTACTTTGGGGAAAATAATAATAAATGTCCTAATGGTGACTCGCTTTTTTTCTTTTTATGTGGTGCTGTGTGCTCTGTGTACATATTCTGTTGTGTTCCTGGTGTGGCTGAGTTGGATTTCCTGCTTTGGGAGCGTAAGAGGAGCACGACACCTCATGGAGCTTTCCCCCCGTTTTGCCAGCATTATCTCCAGTCGTTCTTCTCGCTGTCTCCCTTTGGGAAGGTAGCTGGCAACATCATCAAAGTACTTAAGGAATGAAAGGGCTGTCATGGAAAAGGCAACACTCTCTTGGGACCCACCACTTTCCCTCTCGCAGTAGGAACTGTCTGATTCATGCCAGTAGCAATTTGTGTACTTTGGAAATGGCAGAACTTGGTGAATATAAATGCAGGATGGTTTTGATCCTGTTGTATTCTGGTGTCAATTTGTGTGCACAAATAGGATGGAATATGTTGGACATTGCAAAGATATGGCTATCTGTGACTAGGTTTAATAGAATGTATTTGTTCATAAGTTAAAAGGGGTGTGTGTATGGGGTGTTATGGGAGGGGTAGTACCTCTGGTGGGGGACATGTCATGCTCCTCCTGGGCTAGTTTGTCGGCCTTTGGTCTCCATCCTGCACTCAGCTCTCACCTGTGGCTCCTGGAAGCTGTCAACATGCGACAGTGGTCACACCCTGAGAAACAGCTTCAATTGGCTGGCTAAACCAGGTGAGGGTATCTGATGGGTCTCAAATCCTCGGTGAGTTAGGAACTTCCCCTGCATGCAAAGACAGGCTCTGGTGGATTGAGCGGATGAGACCAGTGGGTTCAGTGGTCAAGAAGGCAGTAGAGGGAAGTGAGGGGCAGATGAGTCTTATCAACTTGGGAAGGTAGCCCTTCTAGGAGAAGGAAAACTCTGATCCTAAACTTCTGCTGCCTTGCCAAATATCTTTGAGAGAAGAAAAGGCTAAGAAGTAAACACTACACAAATTTGGAGTGGAGTCTCTTAAGATGGTCAGATGATGCCTTGTACACCTCCTCCTGGCTGTTCCTGCAGCTGAGCTGGTGTCAGATAGCTTGCTCTGCTTTCCTTTGGACCACATCAGCAAGGCCAAGAGGAGGGTTTTGTCATCTGGGCAGCCCAGGACCTCCATACACACAGCCCAGGCTTGGGAGGGTACTGCTTTTGTAGATTTGGAAGGGACCCCATGGGTCATCTAGTCCAACCCCCCTGCAATGCAGGATTTTGGGGGGGAGGGCACACTTGTTGACTGGTCACATTCACACCATACATACAAAATACATTACTCTCCCCCCCCCCAAAAAAATATATTGTGAACTGCAGCTTACCCATCACCAAACTACAATTCCTGGCATCCTTAACACACTGTAGTTTTCAGGATTCTTGGGGGGAAGACATGTGCTTGAAATATATGATGTGAGTAGGAACTGCAGTTTGGCCATGGCGCGACTCCCCTGTGATGAAAAGTTGCTGTGTTTGGGGCGTTTTAATTTAGAGAAAAGGCGTGTAAGAGGTGCCATGATCAAATTGTTCACGGCATAGAGAAAGTGTATAGAGAAAAGTTTGTTTCCCTCCCAAGCATTAGAACTTGTGGACATGCAACGAAGCTGAGTTTTGGAAGTTTCACAACAGATAAAACAATTCCTTCACGCAGTGCATAGTTAGTTGCTTCCACACGAGGCAGTGATAGCCACCGACTTGGATAGCTTTAAAGGATTGGATAAATTCATGGAGGGGAGGGTTGTGATGGCTACTAGCCAGGAAGGATATGTTAAGCCTCTACTGTTTGAGGAAGCAGTCCTTCTGAACTCTTGTTGCTGGACACCAAAGGAGGGGAGAGCACACTTGTGCTCGGATCCTGCTTTCTGGGTTCCCAGTGAGAACAGGACTAGATGGGCCTGATTCAGCAGGTGTCATAGTCTGGTTCATGGGCGATCAAAGTCCCGGCAGGGGACGTCAGGACCGGGAGCAAGATGGCAGGGTGGGAGCAGGAACGGGGGTCCAGGAGTCAGGAAGCCAAGAGTCCAAGGGTCAGAGAGCTAGGAGGCACGAAGTCAGGGGTCCGAGGATCAAGAAGCAAGGAGTCAAGGGTCTGAGGATCAAGAAGCAGGGAGTCAAGAAGCCGAGGTGCAAGGATCAGGAAGCAAGAAGCCAAACGCAGCAAGGCAGGGAGCGTGTTGCTGTGGCAAAGAGCCAAAGGGAAATGCTGACCTTGTATCCCTTCCCAGCTCTTGCCACCAGGTGCTGTGAGTTACCAATTGGCCTCAGCTGTGAGGCTGCGCCTTGCCTCTTCAGAACAAACTTAGGAAGGCCCCAGTCCTGCAAAGCCCTATTGGTCACAGGGCCTGGCTCCTGCACGCACACCTGACAGCAGGCACTCTGTTATTAATGGAACTAATTACTTAGAGGGGTGGTGAACTCTCCCTTGCTGGAGTTCTTCAAACAGAGGCCGGTTGGGGGTCCTCTGGTTCTGCACCAGATGGAGTTGGATGAGATGATCTGTATGGCTCCTTCCAAGTGAGGGTTTGCCCAAGACATTTTGGCACCTGAGGCAGACCCTAAAATGCTCCCCACCAAGAAAAAATGGGACCAGGGAAGATCTACATCAGGAGCAGGGGCGGGTGAGAAAGATTGACATCAGGATCTGCTGTCCCTGCCGCCTGAGGTGGTTGCCTCACCTTGCCTCAAATGTGGGCCAGGACTACATCCAAGTCTCTGTCTTGTCCGCACAGAAGCATGAAAAAGTATCACTACTTCTCGCTAGGAGGAAGTCAAAATCAGTTCTAGGTTATGTAACTTAATAGGCCAAAGTGTTGTCCTTCGTGAGTCACTTGTTTGTCTGAAATTACTGAAATTTTCTATTTCTCATCACCAATGTTCCTTCTCTTACCTATTGGGGGGGGGGGTGTCTAACGTTTTCTTAACTTTGGCTGCGCTTGTATAGTCTGTGGCAACGATTATACCTGAACGGACAATTGCATGCAAGAGCTGAGTGAGGGGGGTGGGCGGGAGTCATTGTGATGATGAAAGTGAGAGGAAATGAGCCGTATGCCAAATGGGCTGCATGTAATGGAAACCATAGCAACTCCAAGAGAGGTTTATAAATACCATATCACACAGGCTAAGTGAATTACTCCAAGGATTTGCAGGTAACACTTCAGGACCCGGACAGAGAAAATAAGTACAACATACAGGAGTGCCAGCCGGGAAGATGTGGCGTTACAAAATGGTGGATCAGACCAGTGGCCCCTCTGGTCCAACATCCTGTTCTCACAGTGGCCAACCAGACGCCCATGGGAAAAACCTGCAAACGGGATCTGAGCACAAGAGCACTCTCCCCTTCATTAAAATAAAAGGGAAAGGACCCCTGACAGTTAAGTCCAGTCGCAAACGACTCTGGGCTTGCGGCGCTCATCTTGCTTTACTGGCTGAGGGAGCCGACGTTTGTCCACAGACAGTTTTTCCGGATCATGTGGCCAGCATGACTAAGCCACTTCTGGCAAACCAGAGCAGTGCACGGAAATGCTGTTTACCTTCCCGCCGGAATTTATATTTATCTGCTTGCACTTTGTGCTTTTGAACTGCTAGGTTGGCAGGAGCAGGGACCGAGCAACGGGAGCTCACCCCATTGCAGGGATTTGAACCGCCGACCTTCCGATCATCAAGCCCTAGGCTCAGTGGTTTAGACCACAGCGCCACCCTCCCCTGCTTTTTTCTGTCCTGTGTCTTCCCACATTCGGCTTCGCTGGGGGCCCACGAGTTCTAGTGTTATGAGAGAGGGAGAAAAACTTTCTCTGTTTTCTCTATGCCATGCATAATTTATAAACTTCTACTATGTCGCCTCTTCCTTGCTTGTTCTCTAAGCTGGTTTAGAGAGCAAAAAAAGAGATGATCCATAGTTACTACCCCTCACCTGCTTTTTTGCCCATGCGCCTTTGAATGGATGACATGGACTGGTTGGATGCAGAGGAATGGTGGGAGGTACCAGCTCTTGTGACAAGCTTCCCACTCCACTGGCCTCCCCGAACCAGGAGAGGCATGAAGCAGGAGGGGTAAAGGCAGGCATGCAGGCTCAGTCTCTGACTGCTGGGGGGGGGGGGAGAACTGGAGAGGAAGAGATCTAGACAGTTGCGGGGACGAAAGACCTATTGGAGATGGGTTGCTGTGCTCCTTAGGTCTGGCACTCCTGTGTAGATCCTATTTTGCTAATAAAATCAAACTTGCTTGGTGTGATTTACTGCTGCCTCACTCCTGTCAATGAACTGCTTAATTGGATTACTGGGTTGTACTGGTTGCATTGTAGGGCTCGTTATCCTGCTGTGACTGTGCTCCTAGATGTTAAACGTGTGTGTGTGTGTGTGTGTGTGTGTGTGTGTGATGCTGAAGCTGCCAAACTGGAGACTTGGATTCAGCTTCCTGTTCCCCTCTCTTTTTTAATATAATATTTTTTATTAATTTTTCCATTAATAATTATCAAATATGAGCCACATTGATAAAATACCAAATCATAATACAATTAAATGAGCCAATTATTCCATTCCAAATTAAACATGTTTGGGTGACTTCCCATGTTCTGATTTTGGAGAGATGCTGTTGTTATTCTTTCTTCCTACTTCCATTCTTATTTAATCCAAATAATACAGTTCCTTTATTTTAACAGCCACTGATGTAATGACTTCCGTTCGTATTTAACTGTTCCATATCTGTTAATTTGCCAGAGGGGTTTATATCTTATAAATTTCTATATTCTAATGTTTGTCTTTTCTTTCCTGTTGCAATCCGTTATTTCCGCCATTCCCCGCCCTCCCCACTCCGAGAACTTAATTCTTACTGCACAATCCTCTCCACCATCTTTCTTTGGCATCTAGCTTTTGCTCTGGGCAGACTTCCAGCATTTCTCTTTGATCTCTTACCGTCCGTTAACAAGCTGGTATCTCTCCCAAGCTGTAATAAATTAAAGTCAGGGTCCTCATTAGGGTGGTATACAAAATATCCCATATTCCACACAGTTCTACTCTTTCAATTAGTCCATAAAAATTATGAAGTTTTTGTTGATTCCCTCTCTCATTCCATTAATAGCTGCAATCCATTGATAATTATATTCCATTAGAATTTTTCTTTCTTTCTTCTGTGAAGGGTTGTGAAATCATAAAACAATGTAGTGCATATATAGAGAAGAAACAAAGGCTTCCCTCCACCCACCTTCCAATCCGGTTATGACATAGTCCTCTCCAGATCGAGACCTTGGTGCTCAGTGGCTGATTCATTTAGCAGGTTATCTTATCTCCAGAACATGTCTGTTTCTTAAGTCCAAATTCATATCTATCTTAAAAAACAGGAACCGCCGCTGATAGTGACTGCTTTGGAGAGTTACCAATACGTGCAGTGCTATGCACTCAGCGTCTCCTGCCCCTGCATCGTAGAAGCGAGAAGCAGGTATCGGATGATCTGTGAGTGAGACCTCAACCCCCTGACCCGGGGGCGGGGCTTGCAAGGATAATTACTCTCAGATTATCCTTAATTGGCTGCACACCCAACCTCCACTATCATGGGAGCTGCTGTTCACCATGACGGCTTGAGCCGGAAGTCCCTGTTCCCCTAACTCTAAGGAGACCACCCTAAGGCGGTGGGAATCCTATGCCCCCTGGTTGTGGCAACAGAAAGAAAGAACTGCCCAGCCCTACAGGGAACCAGGGACTGCCTGACCATTAACCCACAGACCACCCCAATGCCATGAATGCACAATAAAGAGACTGGAGACCCTTCCGTTGGTCTTTAACCACAGGACATATTGAAGTTTAATATGCTTCAGATTGGGCTATGTTCAACACTGAAAACTCCAAAATGGCTGCCCTGTTAATTTATAGTTCTGGTTGCTTCCAGGTGATCTGAATGCGGAACACTCCCCTGCAGGGACGTTGCATCAAAGCAAGGGTCATGCAACACTTTATTGTGTGTTTCTCCATCACTTTCCTTGTTGCAAAAGGTCTGACGGGGGAGGGGGATCATGACTGTTACACAAGACCTCCTAATCAACATCAATTGTGCCACCTGAATTTTCTGGTCTGTGATTGAATCCCACCCCAAAATAGCACCAGTCTGCAAGTGCTCTTTGCCAGCTTGTTTGGTTCAACTTGGCACATGCAGCCCTCTGGAGGGGACTTTGAAGAATCTATTTCCAGCCTGCGAAGATTAAAGGCAATGAAGATTAACACGTTATCAGCATATGGCACCATCGCTTGGCTTCTTCTGATGTGATATGTTGTGTGTGTGTGTGTTGCTGCTAAAGAGCTACATGCAAATATCCGTTTGCTCTAATTATCTTGGCTCTTTCTTCCGCGATGCTTGAAGCTCAGGCCTTGCAATATTATGTTCCTCATTTCCTAGTGCCGGCTCCTGAAAAAGTGCTGAGCTGTGGGGTGGCAGCCAGCAAACACAGAATAGACAGTTTTGTGGAAAATGCAGCAACCGCAGCTTTCGTAGAGCTGGGAATTGCAGGCACATTTTGCTGTACATAAACAAGCACACCAGTGCGACTTGGGCTTGAACGAGGAAGGGAGAGGACTGTAGCACTTCAGGTCACAGTTCTGCATGGTTGGTTGTGTGTAGTAATTCCTTGCAAGTGGAAAACTAGCATAATGGCACCTTTTCTGTGGTGTGCTGGCTCTTGCCTTCCACAATGTTTTGGTTTTTAAGCCAGCACAACAATTGGCAGCAATATGCCACACCTATAGTCTGAAGTGAAATGCTCCATTCTGACTCCTCGAGTGCCTCTTTGCACAGCCTGTGTGCACCAGGCCTCAGTCAGCTTACTTTACGGCACATTCTAGAAGCTTCTTGAGCAATCCCCTGACCAGGGGCCAGACCAAGAAATGTTGGCACCTGAAGCAAGCCACAAAATGGTGCCCATCTCAAGCCATCAGGGAAGAAAGGAGAAGTGAAGCTCTACATCAGGAACAGGGGAGGAGAAAAGCTCTACATGTGATGTGTTCCTTGGAGGCCAGATCTTCTGCCCCGTAGGTCCTGCCACCTGAGGCGGTCACCTCACCTTACCACATGGGAGGGCCGGCCGTGCCCCTGACCAAACTGCAATTCCCTGGCCAGCAGCTGTGAGCGCCTCTCATTAAATGATTGAGAGTAAGAGTGAGGTGTATATTGCCTTTCCAATGTTAAAACCACGCTCAACTGGGCTTAAAGGTAAAGGGACCCCTGACCATTAGGTCCAGTTGTGGCTGACTCTGGGGTTGCAGCGCTCATCTCGCTTTATTGGCCGAGGGAGCTAGAGCGAACCAGAGCAGCGCATGGAAACGCCATTTACCTTCCTGCTGGAGTGGTACCTATTTATCTACTTGCACTTTGACGTGTTTTCGAACTGCTAGGTTGGCAGGAGCAGGGACCGAGCAACGGGAGCTCACCCTGTCGCGGGGATTCAAACTGGGCTTACCACATATTAAAAAAACACACAATTACAAACAAATGCAGACATAAACAATTAATAAAGCATCCAAAAGTACGCACCCGAATTGATCAATTTCCACATACATCATAAGAGGAGCCAAAATAAAGATTAAAAAAATTAATATCATCAACCGCCCCCCACAAACAATACCCCAGCCCGAGTCTTGTCATGAGTTTGTGGGTGCTAGACATTTCTAAATTCCTGGATTTAGTAAGTGTTAGAATGTAATCAAATTTGGGGGTGTTAAGACGTGTGCCAGACTACTGTAATCGCTGGATCTAACAACTGTTTAAAGCTAATTAAGCCAGGCTAGCTTCCTCTTGAGGTGATAAGACTCAAGTGTTGGTCCATTAAGAGAACAAAGCATCAAAGGGGTCTCCATGCTCCAGGAGCATCAATCCCACTATAAACACCCACCTGGAAGCGCCTTAGAGCTGAGGCTGTCAAGTTCTTCACATGAAATCTCAAATAAACAGAAAGTCCTTGTCTTTCTCCCCTGATAAAAATTTTCCTCTCCCTGTTGGTATTCTAGGTTCTCTTGGCAAACACACACATTCTCTCTCTCTCTCAATCTCTCCCTCCGGGTTGTCATGACAATTCAAGATATTTTACTGTGTACAGGAGACAGCATCAGGAAAAGGAGAGTTGTGCCTGAGTGGCTTACACACAAAGCATCTACTCAGCAGGCTTGTCAGTGAGCTCTCAATTTAAACTATTGATTCACCCATGGCCTTGTTATCTGTCGCTAAAGATTCTCGGAATTCCCCTGTGCATAAAGATTTAGGCTGCTTCCAGACTAATCTTGCAGGTATGATTCAATCATATGCTGGCAAATTTAGGATGCACGATTAAAGTGGATTTGGTGTGCCAAACAAAGCTGATAATGGATGCTCTGAGCCACTGAGCTCACCTGGGCCTCTAGTGACAGCAATGGATCTAGGAGCACCCCCAAACTACATCCATGCTCTTTTGAGAGAAATTTAGTGGGTTTCATGACCACCTGGCAGTGTCAAGAATGACTATACAATCTATGGGGAACTGCAGTCAATCATAAATATTCATCAGTACTAGTTAGTTCATGAAGGGGATAAGACCACAGAGTTAGATTCCTAGACTCAGTTGGATCACGCCCCCTCTTCTCCAACAGGGCTCTGAAATATACTTTCTGAAATATATAGTAGATGAGGAAACTTCACAAGCTTCACCTCCAGGAGTATAGGGTGAAATCTACACACATATTAAAAAATGCTGTGGAAAATGCTTTAAAAAAAAAAAAAAGTTTTGAAAAATACATTGAATTTGGCATAGCTCACTGTTGCCATCTAGTGTCACATTTGTATATTGCACATTTGAAACGTTCTCTTTGCAGCTGTATAGCTGAGTCCTAGGTCTCCTCGGGCAATGCAGAGACTGTAACACAGTGCGATTGCGCTAACAATACTCTTTAGTGTCTGTCTATGTAAACCACAGCACTGGGAAAGGGGCTGGCAACGAGAATCACGGTGGTTGTTTGGAAGTTTTCCCTATTGCACTTTATGTATGTAAAAAAATGAATGTGAAATGTTGACTGTTGGCTGTTAGTAGCTATGCTGGTCCCGGGGGGGGGGGGTACCGTGCGGCGTGGTCTAAGTCTGGTCCTAGGTCGAGGGTAAGGAGGCTGTCCAAAGCGAGGAGTCGGGCGTGGTCAGGAACTCGGGAGAGCAGGTCAGGGTGCTGGCAGGAACAGGTTACCAATGATGTTGCTCCCGCAACCTGGGACTGGGCAGGCTAGCCTTTATCTCCTCCAAGGCATAGGGTAGCCCCGGTCCACAGGTGCCTCGCCTCCCCTGGCCTGGAGGCAAACACTCCTCCTGAGAGAACTTAGTTCCCTCCGCCTCTCTGCCCCGAGCCTCTGCGGCTCAGGAGAGGCTGGAGGGTTACTGGACCCAGAAGCAACCTCACCTTCCCCTGACAGGGCTGGGAGAGGAGCACCTGCAGGCAATGGGTCCTCGATCACCTCCAGAGCCAGAGCGGATTCAGCTGGTGTCTGCTCCTCTTGCACAGGTGAGGGCCCTTCAGATTCAAGCCCCTGCCCCAATTCAGCTGGCCCTGGAGGCAGGGACTCCTGTGCAGGCTGGGATTCCTCAGGTTCAGCCTCTGAATCAGATTCCCAGGCTATCACAGTATCTCTGGATGAGTCCTGATAAACTAGATCTCTTTGATCCCATTGATTGCAGTAGGATTAAAGAGCCTGACACTGAATCTTGCCCAGTTAACAGGTCTCTGGATCTGCTGCAAGCAGCTGCTGTTCCATAAACAATTATTCTTTGGGTGGAGCTGCCCTCTACTGTTCTGGTTATGTAAGACTATGCAATTGTTTATTGTTTCAGAAACTATCTGCATCATTTTTCACAGCTGCCACCGTCCTCTAATACTGAATCAGATCAATGGAGCAGCTATTTGCGGTTATGCTCATTCTTGCCTTGAAGCGAAGTCATATATAGGTCTCTCTCCTGTCCCTGGTACCTGCAAGAGATGTAAGAGAGATGCCAGGATCAGACCTGGGAGCCACATGCATGCCAGCAGGGTTGCATTAAGGCCCTTACGAGCCCTAAGCACTGGAAAAATTAGGGTGCCCTTCCCCCATGTAGTTCAAAATAAAAACCAAGTTAAACTATAAAATTTAAAAATTCCAAAATGACACAAAACTTAAATGTATGATGAAACATATGGGCGTGTGTGTCACGTGCAACCTGTCTGGATCTGATTTCCTTGCATTATTTTGATCTATGTCAGTAGGATGCCCCATAGTTTAGGTGGAGATAAGTAATAAAAAAGTGGGGATAAGTAATAAAAAGAGAACAAAAAAACTGGGGAAGAGTGTGAAGCGTAACAAGGTTCTGATTTTCCCCCTGATGGTTACTTTGGTGATTTTTTTTTTCTTTTTTGAAATATCAAATCCTAATTTTTTCTTTTTAAAAAGTTTTCAAATCTCTTTCTCGCTTTCTCTCCTTCTCTCTCCTTTGGGTTCCCCTGCTTTGCTACTGCCCTAAGCACCGTGCTTAGACTGCCTATTGGGCAATCTAGCCCTCTATGCTAGACAATTTACCTCAGTGTATGATTTATTATTATTTTTTTGTACACATTAGTTGACAGGAGAAGTGCTTTGCAAAATCTGGAGCCGTGTGAATTTCAAACGACGGCTGTGTTCCTGTTCACACATCTTTTCATAAGCTGCAAATTAGGTAGATTCGCCATTAAACATGAGCGGATTTGAATCCTGCCCCCCCGCCCGCCAGTTGTAGCCAAAGGCCACATTTGCACTATACATTTAAAACACTATGATATCACTTTAAACAGTTATGGCTTCCCTCTAAGAATCCTGGGAGTTGTAGTTTGTTAAGGGTGCTGAGAGTTCCCCTCACGGAGCTACAATTCCCAGCGTGGTTTAACAATCAATCCCTCTTCCCAGGGAGTGCTGGTAAAACACAGTGCATTACTGAAATACCACCATATTGCTATGCGCAGCCCTGATATTATGCCAGAGGGTGTTATATACATACATTAACAAATGCTTGTGATTTAAGACAACCTTCCCTTATCTAGTCCTCTGCAGATGTTTTTGGACTACAATTACAACCATCCCCAGCAAAAACATCTGGAGAGCACTAAATTGGGGAAGGCTGGCTTAAGACAAAGCTGTGGGTTTGATGCTGATCGCCCCATCCCAAACCCAAGGTGGGGACAGGTGAAACTGAACTGAGATGTTTTTGGGGCAGCTGCCTATTGCTTGTCTTTTTTCACAATGTGAGATGTATCTGCCTTTTGTAAGAGCTTCAGACAAGAGGAAGGGAAGATGTAGGAACTGCATGAACAAGAATGTCAGGAAATGAGTTGCCAAAATAAAAAAGTTATTTTTATGTAATACAGTTCCTTAACTACCCTTCAGGCTATATCCCAGGATGTGGGGGGAAATAACATACCAAGTGGAGGTGAAAGCGCATGCCAGCTAATCAATAAAAATTAATTCACAAATCATGAATTATAAAACACGAATTTTAATTTGAGCTGCTCTGGTCACAGGGCATTTAGTGCCAACAGCATGCATTTCAACAATCTGTGTTTACGATTCAAGCACTGCATTTAAGATAGTCTTACCAAGGTTAAATGATGGATTGTCCATCACTTACTCAAGAAAAACGGTTTCCTATATCTTGTCTGATATCTCCTGCTTTGAGACCACAGAGTGTTGAATGGAATGGCATGGTTAGCTGAATGGATTTGAAGAAAGACAGAAGACATGGATCACCATCATTCTTAAAAAGAAAGTTTTAGCATGCAAGGAAAAACTGACTGGGACAGAAAACAATTCAGAGAAAAAGCAATGAAATAACCATTTCAAATGTTGGTTAACTATGGACAATAAGCTCCACTTCCATTAAATGTACTTGTGCAGTCCAAATATTAAATGCTTAACACAAATTGAGATCTGCTTTTGTTTATGTAAGTTTCTTTTAAGCAAACGCCTTGTTTCCCCTTCCGTTGTCCTACAATCAGCATTAAAATATTGCTGATTAATCCCATTTCTAGGTTGGCCATTTATGATTCATCTAAACTAACTAACTAACTAACTAACTAACTAACTAACTAACTAACTCATCACCAATCGAATATGCATATGCTAGTTTTTCCGTCTAGATGCAAATGTGAAAACAATTCTTATAATTTCCATAGAAATACAAGCTGTGGACCAGGTGCCTTGTGTGTCTGCTCTGACTGCTGCCCGGGTGCTAGCCAGTGATGGGCAACTTTAAGGCTCTTTTCTTCCATCTTACAGTGAAGTTGGTTAGGCTAAGATACAGAGACTGGCCCAAGGTCACCCAGTGAGCATACTGTCTAACTGAGGATTTGAACCACACCACCACTCTGAACTCCAGCTCACATCAACCTCAGCCAGTGTGGCCAATGGTCAGGGATGATGGAAACTGTGTTCCAGCAACATCTTCTAAATCCTTTTGTATTCACATGTCTCCTGAGCGGACCAGGCAGGGAAGATTCTGGAGCGCTGGATATTCTCTCAGGCTATTGATGCGGCTGATTTGGATGTGGGTGGGCAAGCAGCAACAGATGTTAGTCATTTATGTCATGTTGGTGGCTGAAAGGTTACTGAGAATCAACACCTCCCCAATTTTCTTCAGTTTCCCTGTCTGGCCAGTGGCCACCTAGAGACAATTTTTGCTCATCAAATCAGCAGAGCATTTCCCCACCCCCAAGCCTGTTTTAGCTCTTTGGTATGCACTTAGAGAAGGACACGGGTGGCGCTGTGGGTTAAACCACAGAGCCTAGGACTTGCAGATCAGAAGGCTGGCGGTTCGAATCCCTGCGACAGGGTGAGCTCCCGTTGCTCGGTCCCAGGTCCTGCCAACCTAGCGGTTCGAAAGCACATCAAAGTGCAAGTAGATAAATAGATACCGCTCCTGCGGGAAGGTAAACAGCGTTTCAGTGCGCTGCTCTGGTTCGCCAGAAGCGGCTTAGTCATGCTGGCCACATGACCCGGAAGCTGTACGCCGGCTCCCTCGGCCAATAAAGCGAGATGAGCGCCGCAACCCCAGAGTCGGCCACGACTGGACCTAATGGTCAGGGGTCCCTTTACCTTATGCACTTAGAGAAGGTCAACATATTTCCTTTATATTTCAGCCCCATTATCTTTGTAATGGTACAGATTGATTATGGATTATATCCAGACACCCATTTTTGTATCTTTACACTGAATACCACTGTGCAAGTCACTGTGCTTAGATCAAATGGCACAAATTTGTTTACAGCTTGCAAAATACATCTCAGTAAAAGCTCAGTGCGTGTATTACATACCCTGTAGCAGGACATCATCGCTGCCCTAAATTTGGCAGAGGAAGACCCAGCACTTTGAATCCCCTGCCATCAATCAATCTGGGGGAGCCAGAGCAAAATGACCAAGGTACTTCTTTCATTGCTCTGTTGGAAACAGAAATTGTTCGATGCAGGGATGATGTAGCCCCGTCAGGGTGGTATTGGGGGTTTTTTTTGCTTTATTTGTTTCCCTTTTAATTTTCCTCTGATTGATGATAATTGTACAGGACAACAGCAATTTGTGCAAATAGCTTGCTGTAATTTCAGGGAAATGTGGGAATTTTCTGTTGCCCCCGTCTGCCAAATTGCTCGCAGTTATTGAAAAGCGTAAATAGATATGTAAACCACTCTGAGGCTGTTTCCCACTTCAGTTCCCAAGGACAGCAGTGTTTGGCTTTGTTTTGTGGAAAGCATAAAATGAAAATATTTTAATGGGAAACATTTTATCTAAACCTAGCTAGATTTAATCACAGTTATCATATATTTAATTAAAAATTCTCCCAGCATGCTACTTTGAGAAACTGTTACTGGTTATTCGAATGTATTGTTAATAAGGTTCCAGCTATTCTGCTTGATGATATTCTCTAAATCAAATTCCCACTGAAAGATTGGATTTTTAAAAGTATATAAGGCTGATCATCACCTCTTCAAAATAAATGCATCAGCCTAAACTTGGTGACTTTGCCATTTCACTTCTGTGTTTGTATGTGTGACAAAGAGATTTTTGGAATGGAGCCAGACCTGAAGTTTGGGACTTAAGTCACAACTAATTTAAGTCCTATTAATTTAAGTGGATATTCACTAAGCATGACAATGCCTGGATCCATCTCTTTTTCAGAAATAGCCTTCTTACATGAGAATATTAAGAATGCCTGATTAGAGAAAAGGCTAGTTTTGAAAATTTTCATATGATGTGATAACGAGTGATGGTAACAAATAGTTAAATTACAAGTAGTTAGATTATTAGGTTAAACTCCTTTTCATGTACAGTGGTACCTTGGGTTACATACTCCTTGGGCTACGAACACTTTGGGTTACAGACTCCACTAACCCGGAAGTAGTACCTCGGGTTAAGAACTTTACCTCAGGATGTGAACAGAAATCACATGGCGGTGTCGCAGCAGCAGTGGGAGGCCCCATTAGCTAAAGTAGTACCTCAGGTTAAGAACAGTTTCAGGTTAAGAACAGACCTCCAGAACGAATTAAGTTCTTAACCCGAGGTACCCCTGTAATATGTTATGCCCCCTTTTTTGGCATAAGAAAATGCTATTTCCCTAAGAATAAAAAAAAATAGGATTGCACAAAACCAACTAACCAACCAAACATGCTAAAAAAATCCAGTCGTGGACCTTTTCAAAATAAGTACAGTGGTAGCTCGGGTTATAGACGCTTCAGGTTACAGAAGCTTTAGGTTACAGACTCCACTAACCCGGAAGTAGTACCTTGGGTTAAGAATTTTGCTTCAGGATGAGAACAGAAATCGCATGGCGGCGTCACGGCAGCAGCGGGAGGCCCCATTAGCTAAAGTGGTTCCTCAGGTTAAGAACAGTTTCAGGTTAAGAACGGATCTCCAGAACGAATTAAGTTCGTAACCAGAGGTACCACTGTACTTGAGTGATAATTTTAAAGATTTATTGAAAAGTAGATCAGGCTACATAGCTGAAGTGTTTTTACTGGTACTTAGCTACTGTTGGTCAGAGGTTCCAGACATGGCATGTGAATTGGAATTAGTACATCTCTCTTTTGATTGTCTGGATGATCTAACCCACACCCTGTAACCCTCCCATTACACCTCATTAAATTTCCATACATTTTCTCAGCGGGTAAAATCCATGTTGTATTTCCCCCATGATTGTGGTGCTACGTTCACCATTGTGGTTGTTCCAGAGTGCTATTATATTTCATCCTATAGTGCTTTTATATGTGTGTGTGGTTTTGACATTTGTGCTGACGTCAGGTGAGCTATGCTCTACAAAAATATCCTCTAAGTTCCAGTGGCTTTGCACCTGGAAATACATGGATCATTTTGTTTCCAGTTACCCTTGTTACAAGCCTTCATTCCAGCCCATTACGGATGTGGGTGGCGCTGTGGTCTAAATCACCAAGCCTCTAGGGCCTGCCGATCAGGTTGGCGGTTCGAATCCCCGTGACGGGGTGAGCTCCCGTTGCTCTGTCCCAGCTCCTGCCAACTAAGCAGTTTGAAAGAATGTCAGTGCAAGTAGATAAATAGTTACTGCTGTGGCGGGAAGCTAAACAGCGTTTCTGTGCTCTCTTACTTCCGTTGAGCCAGAAGCGGTTTAGTCATGCTGGCTACATGACCTGGAAAGCTGTCTGTGGACAAACACTGGCTTCCTTGGCCTGAAGCAAGCTGAGTGCTGCGCCCCATAGTTGCCTTTGACTGGACTTAACCATCCAGGGATCCTTTACCCAGTCCATTGTGTTTGCGGCTGAAATCTTTGCTCCAGATACTGTGCCATTCTAATTTAGAGCTCCTTCCCCTTTTTCTGCGTTTGTTATCCATTGAATTTCCCAAATGCTTTCCCTAGATGTTTGGGCCAGGGGTAAGTTGGGGTGGTGGAGAAAGAAGGAGTACAACCAGGAACATCTACCCTGCTCTCCTGAGTGTTTAGGCTGAGATAGGATCAGCTTGAACTAGCGGACTAAGCCTGCTCAGGACAATCTGATTACATAATATGCAGTTCTAGGGAGAGGGGCAGTACAGTGGTACCTCAGGTTAAGTACTTAATTCGTTCCGGAGGTCCATTCTTAACCTGAAACTGTTCTTAACCTGAAGCACCACTTTAGCTAATGGGGCCTCCTGCTGCTGCCACACCACCGGAACATGATTTCTGTTCTCATCCTGAAGCAAAGTTCTTAACCTGAGGTACTATTTCTGGGTTAGTGGAGTCTGTAACCTGAAGCGAATGTAACCTGAAGTGTATGTAACCTGAGGTACCACTGTAGTGCATTTGAGAAAGTACCAAACTCCCTCCCTTCTGTACCTATCAGCTTCTGAAGGCCAGGCCAATTTTTTTGGCTACCTGGGCCAAGGACGCTGGTCTTGCAGTGGCCAACCAGATACCTATGGTTTCCTCCTCTGCCCCCTGAATTCTCCAGCTCTGGTTTTAATTTAATTTGAACCATCTCTGTTTAAAACCCAGAGGCTATAAATTAAAGACGGCTGTTAAGAACAGCTAAACAAATTGACTTCCTCATTTATTTATTTTTTAAAATGGCTTTCTCATTTATCCAATTTTGTCCCCTCTTTTTTATGGGTGCTGACTCAGCACTCTCCTGAGCTTGCTGGTGTGTTTTCCCCTTAGCTTTTATCCCCCCCCCCCCCCCAGTTTTGATGGATCAGAGCAATTAGCTCTGTGCACATTGATCTGTTTCCTGATATTTCACTTCTATCTGGCCCAGGGGCTTTCACGCCCTATGAGCATAACAGTCGTTGTGCAGAAGTAAATGTGATTTCTTCTATATTCTATAAGAAGTGCCTTGACACCTTCCAGCCATGTTAGAATCATAGAATTGTAGAGTTGGAAGGGACCCTAGGAGTCATCTAGTCAAACTCAGGAATCTCAAATATCTTGCCATAATGTATTCATCCCCAAGAGCACACAAATATCAAAGTGGGGTGGTTGTTGTTTTTGACAGGTGGGTGTCCAGTTGCATATGGGAAGCCTGCAAGGAGGACCTGAATGCAGTGGCAGACCTACATTTTGGGGGCGCCTTTGCCACCAGCAATAAGGTCTGGGTAACGACTGTTATCTTCTTCACTTGGGCTGTTTCACGACAGATCACCACACCTTCACAACATCTGTACTACTGGCTCTCAGACTTTGGGATTGTTGAAATACATACAACACCAAAATAATCAATTTGAGATGTGCAACTCAAACTGGATCTACTTTTTAAAAAAGCAACGTGGACTAAATTTGCTTCTGGAGCCCCTCTGGCTGGCTTTTTTTCCAGACGGAAATCAGTTCTGGCACCTCTCAGGTGGGCACCATTGCCATTGTAAGAAAACAAGGGAGGTGTCTGCGGTGAGTTCCAGCACCTCTTTTTCTAGAAAAATAGCAATGCCCTCTGGGATTAGGGGCCATGAAGCTTAATTTTCATTAGTTTCATAGTAGACCCGCCCTTGCCTGAGTGCAACAACACTCTTCCCACTTGTGTTTCTCTGTAACTGGTATTCAGAGACATAGTACCTCCAATAGTGGAGGCTAGTAACCACATTGCACACCCTCCAACATTTCTCCGATGAAAATAGGGACCTCCTAAGGAAAAGGGGGGCATTCTGGGGTCAAATCAGAAACCGGAATGACTTCTGTAAATCTGGGACTTTCCCTGGAAAATAGGGGCACTTGGAGGGTGTGATATTGGTAACCTGACCCTTCATGAGTTTGTCTAATCCTTTCAATGGTCATTTAGACTTATGCGTTTAAAATATTATTGCTACTTCTGCTTCCCTTTCTCCCTACATTCCTGGCCACTTCACACACTGCAATACACCTAAGATGTTTTAAATGTACGTCTACCATATAGTGGGACGCAGGTGGCGCTGTGCGTTAAACCACAGAGCCTATGACTTGCTGATCAGAAGGTGGGCAGTTCGAATCCCTGCGACAGGGTGAGCTTCTGTTGCTCAGTTCCAGATCCTGCCAACCTAGCAGTTCAAAAGCACGTCAAAGTGCAAGTAGATAAATAGGTACCACTCCAGTGGGAAAGTAAACGCCGTTTCCATGCGCTGCTCAGGTTCGCCAGAAGTGGCTTAGTCATGCTGGCCACATGACCCGGAAGCTGTACGCCGGCTCCCTCGGCCAAGAAAGCGAGATGAGCACCTCAACCTCAGAGTCGGCCACGACTGGACCTAATGGTCAGGGGTCCCTTTACCTTTACCTACCATATAGCACATGGTTGTGATAAGTCCATGTATCCTATAGGCCAAGGATAGGGAAATGTGTGGCCCTCCAGCTGTTGTTGGACTCCAACCCCCCATTGGGAATAGCAAGAATGGCCAAGGGTCATTGGGAGCTGTAGCCCAACAACATCTGTAAGGCCATAAGTTCTCCACCCCTGTTTTGCCACTGTATTGTTGCCCATCACCCCAATCTCTAAGGAGTGCAAGATTCCAGGGGTTCCAGACACTCATTCAGCATTTGTGTTTTCTTCAAAATTCGTACACGGCATCCATCTCTTGCTGCCGAGCCTTTTCACTCTCATGAATGTTTCATCTTCTCACAAAGCAGCACAAAGACCTGTTGGTGAGGTTTTGAACAGGAACTTTGAATGGAACACGGCCATGAAATGTTAGCAGAAGTGTCAAAATCAAAGAGCAATTGACATATAAGAAAAATATACAGCGGTTGACCCAAGAAGTTGTAGTCACTCCAGACAGACATGCTGTTTCTATTTTAATACCCAGAGGGCAGTGCTACATATTATATGCTCTCTCAATACTGCACGCAAACACACAGGCGGGTCGGGCGGGGGGAGGGAAGTGTGTGTGTAATATCCTGCCCATATGACTTGGTTGCCCCAGCCACTCTGGGTAGCTTCCAAAAATGTAAAAATACAGTGGCCGGGGGGGGACGGGACGGGACACACACAGCAGCAACCATTAAATGCTTCCCCAAACAGGGATGCCTTCAGATGTCTACGAAAACTTATATAGTTGTTAACTACTTGACGTTTGCTGCGAGGGGCAGGTGCCACTACTGAGAAGGCCCTCTGCCTTGTTCTCTGTGGTTTCACTTCTCACAGAAGTGAGCAACAGGGGTGGAGCTGCTCCTTCAGGTATATGAGGCCAAAGCCATATAGGATTTTAATGTACAGTGGTACCTCAGGTTACAGACGCTTCAGGTTACAGACTCCACTAATCCAGAAATAGTACCTCAGGTTAAGAACTTTGCTTCAGGATGAGAACAGAAATCGTGCTCCAGCAGTGCGGCAGCAGCAGGAGGCTCCATTAGCTAAAGTGGTACCTCAGGTTAAGAACAATTTCAGGTTAAGAACAGACTTCCGGAACAAATTAAGTTCTTAACCTGAGGTACCACTGTATGTAAGGGATGCGGGTGGCACTGTGGTCTAAATCACAGAGCCTAGGGCTTGCAGATCAGAAGGTCGGCGGTTTGAATCCCCGGGACGGGGTGAGCTCCCGTTGCTCAGTCCCTGCTCCTGCCAACCTAGCAGTGTGAAAGCGCGTCAAAGTGCAAGTAGATAAATAGGTACCACTCCAGTGGGAAAGTAAACGTCGTTTCCATGCGCTGCTCTGGTTCGCCAGAAGCGGCTTAGTCATGCTGGCCACATGACCCGGAAGCTGTACGCCGGCTCCCTTGGCCAGTAAAACGAGATGAGCGCCGCAACCCCAGAGTCGTTCGCGACTGGACTTAACGGTCAGGGGTCCCTTTACCTTTAACACCGTATGTGTGAATATATATTTTTCACTACATATTCCCGTGCTGCTTCCTCAGGCCCATCAGTTACTTACAGACGGGAAGGTTCCCCTGCCAGAGAAGAACCACCTTTAAAATGTAAAAGCAACTTGAGAGCCTGCTACCTAGAAATCCTCTTAAACTGAGTGAGACAGCAGTCCTGCAGGAAAAGTAGCTGTCTGCAGTGGTGGTTCTTCAGCAAAAACATGGTTCACAGCAAAGAAGGGAATCAGATGATGAGCTTATCGTGGTGGTTCATTTGGCAGACCCTCATGCCCCATCCACCGCCGGCTCTGTTGGAACCTCAATTCCAGCTCTCCGCTGCTGTGCATTGCTGGCTCTGCAGAGGGCCTATCCACTATGAGAGAAAGGAGCCCTGATTTATTTTCGATTAGCTTTGGCAAGGAGGTGGGTTGAGGGAAGGCCGGCCAACACTGGTGGTTATCGTTCATAATGTATAAATAGTCTTTCCCTGCTGTTATAAAGCAGCTTGGCAAAGGAGACAAAGCACAACTCCCGGCTTCCCTGCATCATTCTCAGCTTGGTGACAGAGAAGCACGGAAAATTTATCTCCTGCTGCCTCCTTGCTGCACGCTAGAGATGCAGCGTTTTCAGTGACACACCAATCTTGTGTGTGGGGGGGACGGACTGCCATTAGTCACAGAACACAGTCGGCCCAGAAAGATTTGTACACTCCTTAAAAACTTCCTGTCAACACCCCAGTGAGCTGAGTGACAAATAGTTAAGGAAGCCCGAAACCACTTAAGTTTGTCAGGGTGCAACAGATGGAAATAAATGACCGAAAGGGGTTACCTCTACCATCTCCGTAAAAGCAGAACTTATCTCACCACCTTGTACTTGCCCGTCTTTATTTTTTAAAAAAAAGAAGTCCCAAGGTTTCTCGTGGTTCTGATTTACACTGAAAACCTCCCACTTCCCACGAGGACACAGAGCTTGTTTGTGTGGGTTTTGCGGTTACCGAGAGATAAAAACCCATCAACTCACAAACATGTTTTTTCAACTGCTGTTGCCCATGTCAGGTTATTCACAGGTCACAGAGTTTCTCCATAGGAACTGCAAAGCCTACATTAAGACAATACCTTTATCCGGTGAACCATCAAGTTGCAAGAGTGTGCACAAGCTTTCGAGAGTTCTCCAGTACTCTTCCTACTGAAACAGTAGGAGAACCAAAACACAGCCATCCTTCAAAATCCACATGTGTCGGAAATTTGCTATGCAGTTCTCCGACCAAATAATGTTTACAAGAATGCATATAGTAGGGGAAAGTGTGCATAAAAATGAATATTCACTGAAAGATGGACTAACCTTGCAGGCCTTTCCAGCGATTCTATATTAGTGAAAATAATGTACACAAATGCATTTTATTAGGAAAAGGTGCTTGCAAAAATGCGTCCA
Source organism: Podarcis pityusensis (assembly GCF_964106645.2). Taxonomy (NCBI): domain Eukaryota; kingdom Metazoa; phylum Chordata; class Lepidosauria; order Squamata; family Lacertidae; genus Podarcis; species Podarcis pityusensis. Next base: position 26,957,529 of record NC_138027.1, on the reverse strand, counting down.
TTAGTCAAAACTGCATACAAAAATATGTCTGTTATGAGAAATTCATACTAAAATGCTGAATAATTTTCATCAGGGAAGAAAATTTGCAAATTGCTGCAGAAATATGGAGATCTGAATTTAAAATTGGAAAAAATGAGAAACTGAGAGAACTGATATGGACAGATTCAAGTAGGTAGCTGTGTTGGTCTCCCGTAGTCAAAATAAATTAAAAATATAATAAATTATAGTTTTAATAAATAAATTAAAACTATTTTACCTATTAAAGACAACTGAAGGCGGCCCTGTTTAGGGAAGTTTTTAATGTCTGATGCTGCATTGTTTTTAATATTTGGTTGGAAGCCACCCAGAGTGGCTGGGGAAACCCAGCCAGATGGGTCAGGTATAAATAAATTATTATTATTATTATTATTATTATTATTATTATTATTATTATTAAATCTTAAAAATATAGTTAAAAAGACTCTTCTTAAAAACCTAAAATCTCCCTTAAAAGAATCAAGTCTTCAAAAAAGTTATATGATCTAAGAAAGTCTTTAAAAGAATCCTTCCAAAAGAATTTAAAAATTATAATGTAGCACCTTAGAAGACCAGCTGAGTAGCTTCTGAGTAATACCCCTCCCCCACCCTCTCACTATATATAGGGGTCTGTTTCAGTGTATCTGAAGAAGTGTGCATGCACACGAAAGCTCATACCAAGAGCAAACTTAGCTGGTCTCTAAGGTGCTACTGGAAGGATTTTTTAAATTTTGTTTTGAGTAGTTTTAGGTATAAGCTTTCATGTGCATGCACACTTCTTCATCTGATAATGACAGATCCTTCCATCCCTGGTCACCACCTGAAGTCTTCCATCTTAAACTTATAAAATACAGACAGATCTAAATAATATAGATAATACTGAAAATTCCCGTCAATTAAAATAGAAATATAATGGCAGGGGGGACATACCACAAGATTCAGGGTATAGAGATGGAATTGTATTCCACAGTTGTCTGAATATGAATCTAAAATAACATTTCTATAATATGAACTGCAGTTACCAGGATTCCCTTTTAAAGTGGCATAAGAGTGCTTTCCATTCTGAAGGAAATCAGCCCTGAGTGCTCATTGGAAGGACAGATCCTGAAGCTGAGGCTCCAATACTTTGGCCACCTCATGAGAAGAGAAGACTCCCTGGAAAAGACCCTGATGTTGGGAAAGATGGAGGGCACAAGGAGAAGGGGACGACAGAGGACAAGATGGTTGGACACTGTTCTCGAAGCTACCAGACCAAACTGCGGAAGGCAGTGGAAGACAGGAGTGCCTGGCGTGCTCTGGTCCATGGGGTCACGAAGAGTCGGACATGACTAAATGACTAAACAACAACAACAACAAGAAGAAGAAGAAGAAGAAGAGTGCTTTAAATGTGTGGTGTGGATGTGACGTGCTTCAAACTGTGACCTGACTTCTGGCAGAAACAGGCAAAGGGAGAAGATCTAAGCAGTTGTCAAAGCAACACTTCCATGAACTCTAACCAAAGAGGGGAAGATGGAATGATCAAAGTTTGAGCATTGAATGTATGGCAGACAGGGGAAAGTTAGACAGCAAGATAGCCCCGGATTGGTCAGAATCCCCAACCACAATGTGGATTTCTCCACCAGATATATTCCTGTCTCTCCCTTTTGATTTCTTCAAATTGTATTTCAAATCCCCAGAGCATCTAATTGTTTCTGTGCAATATCTATTGTGCTTAGCTGAAGCTACAAATAGCTACATACAATCTTCCTCTTCCTGAGATAGCCAGGAACAAACATTTATTGGCTGGCTTCAGTTGCAAACCTCTCTTATCAGATGGCATTACAAAGGAAAGCCTTGCTGTGTACGCAGCAGCTGCATGAACATCGAAGGTTTTCATTACAGCAGTATAGTCTTCTCCCACAGCTGTAGCAACAGCTTTCTAATGCAAGCTATGGATGAATTCTGGCAGATATCAAGTGGAAAGTTTGGCTTGCCAGAACAGCAAGCGCAAAGCAATGTTTATAAAGTACATTTCAAGCTCATCAGGAATACAAACAGCTATACATTTCCATGTTTTAGAAGTTGGTAGATGCCTATTCCCCTCACAAAGCTATAATTCCCAGAGCTCCCTTGAGTGTTAAACCATCCTGGGAGCTGTAGTTCTGTGAGGGGAATAGGGGTCTCCTAACAACTTTCACCACCCTTAACAAAGTACAGCTCCCAGAATTGTTTGGGGGAAGCCATGGCTGTTTAAACTGGTATCACTGTGTTTTAAATTTATGGTGTGAATGAGGCCTAATTATAGGTTTTGGACCCTTCCTTATGTGGAGTTCTGCAAAGGCAACACTGAGGCGAAGGAGGAAACTGACAGCCAGATCCAACCCTGTAATCTTTGAATGATGGGTGGTACAACAACAACAGCAGCAGCAGCAGCAGCAGCAGCAACAACAACAACAACAACCCAAGACTGGCTGTAAGTAAGAAGGTAGGCAGGTGGGAACTGGCTGAGGGCAGACTCAAGTTAGTGAGACAGTGCCCCATGGCCTCCAACATTTCTCTGATGAAAATAGGGACATCCTATTCCATAGTAGTAGTAGCAGCAGCAGTAAATTTTATTATTCATACCCCATCTTTCTGAGTGGGTTGTCCCAGCCACTCTGGGCGGTTTCCAGCACATATAAAAACATAAATAAAACATTAAACATTAAAAAACTTCCCTATACAGGACTGCCTTCAGATGTCTTCTAAAGGTTGCATAGTTACTTATCTCCTTGGCTCAGGGATCATATAACTCCATACCCTCCAACATTTCTCTGGTGAAAATAAGGATGTCCTATGGAAAAACTGGACATTCCGAGATCAAATCAGAAAGTGGGATGGCTTCTGTAAATCTGGGACTGTCCCTGGAAAATAGGGACACCTGGAGGGTCTGAATGCCCCATCTACCCGAATGAATCAGCCTCCACTGCCATCATTTCCCTAAAACAAAATGGCAGGCGCAGCACAACCCACTTGAGTGGCCTGACCCACTTGCTGGACCACTGCTCAATCATGCCATCATCAACTCAACGTTGAAATTATTATTATATTTATTCCCCACCCATCTGGCTAGGTTCCCCCAGCCGCTCTGAAAGCTATTGTCTGCCTCTAGCCACAGCCATTTTCATACCCTTGGAACACTGACTGAAGGGAATATCTTGTCAGAGGGTTTTGCAATCAGTCTGCCACTTTCTAAGCAACGCCAGGGACCCTGAGCATAGATGAAATACATCTGTTTCTTAGAAGTCAACCCCCTTGGGTGCTCAGAAATCTGCAAAGACGAAAGACCAAGCTGAACTGAAGCGAAAGTTATGTTTTAACTTTTCGCAAATGAGCTGGATCCAGAAGTCTGCGTTCCTTCACATCCCAAGCGACACGAAGATACACAAACTTGCTAATTGGCCGGCTGGCAACGCCATGGCAGCAGCCGGACTGTAAGAGTGATTGGAAAGATGAATTCAATTACGCTCGACGTCTTTTGACGAACTGTGTTGGGCGAGGAGTGACAGGCACTGAAAACAAAGCCTGAGACATGTACATTTGCAAGTGTGCGCCAGAAGTGAACTTCGACTTCCCTTCAGCCTGGGGACTCAGCATGTGTTGAGGATGGTGATAGGAAAGGAGGAGGAGGAGGAGGAAATCCTGGGAATTTGCAGCTCTTCCTTGTGTATGCTTCAGCCCAAGTTCGCCTCTTTGAAACAGACAGGGGACTGGGCAAGCAATTTAAGGAATTGCTAGAAGGAGCAGCACCTCATCTAAGCAACCCTTTCCATAACCTCAACTACCGTAGGATCCATCAAAGCAGAGGGTGGTGAACCTGTGGTCCTCCAAGCGTTATTTGACTCCAGTTCCCATCAGCCCCAACCAGTGTGGCCAATGGGCAGGGATGATGGGAGTTGCAATCCATCAGCATCTTGACTCTTGCTTTAAACTGCAGGGAGATGCCTCATTTCCCTTTGAAGGGCTGTCTAGTTTAGCTGCCTTGGGCACTATATGGAGAAAGATGGAGCAGAACCTGAAAATAAATGAACTGCATGCATATCCAGGTTAGAACGGCAGCTCCCCCAAATCTGGAACTGGCCCTGAATGGGTGAGATGATTTTTTTATTTGCCACTTGCTTGTAGGTGGAAAGAAAGCAAGTCTCACAATCTGGATGACATATTCAGAGTGTGTGTTTTCCAGGCAGACCTAAGCTCCCTTGCTGTTCCTTTAAGAAATTAAGTACTAAAAAAAGGTAAAGGTAAATGACCCCTGGATGGTAAAGTCCAGTCAAAGGTGACTATGGGGTGCAGTACTCATCTAGCTTCAGGCTGAAGGACCTGGCGTTTGTCCACAGACAGTTTCTGGGCCATGTGACCAGCATAACTAAACCGCTTCTGGTGCAACAGGACACTGTGACAAATGCCAAAGCGCACAGAAACGCCATTTACCTTCCCACCACAGTGGTACCTATTTATTTATTTGCACTGGTGTGCTTTCAAACTGCTAGTTTGGCAGGAGCTGGAACGGAACAACGGGAGCTCACTCCGTCACTGGGATTCGAACTGCTGACCTTCTGATCAGCAAGCCCAGGAAGCTCAGTGGTTTAGACCACAGTGCCACCCGCATCCCTTTTAGACCTTTACCTTTGAAGAAATTAAGTACTGCCTACTGTGAGTAATTGATATAAAATAGTTAGCATTAAAGTGATCAGTTAGCAAACCAAACATCATTTAGAGACACAAGTAGGCGCTTGCAGACTGACCAAATTGCATACTGAAAGCCAAATATCAGACATTAAGTGCTACTGTCTTATCAAATAATGCCAGCCTTCAAATAATGAACAATGCAAGTTGTCATCAAATAACTGTCACAGTTCCAACAATAGCCTGTAAAAGAAAAAAGAAAAATATCAAAATGCCGTTGTATGTCTACGATCAAATACTGACAGACACTCGACTCACATTTTGGGGAATTAATTCAAAAGCTTTCATTGGAAGGTTTCTTTCCTTAGGACTAGTGGGCACCGCCCACACCAAGCTCCCTCTACCCTCAGCCAACCCTCACCTGTCTGCCTTCTCATTTATAACCAGTCCAAGCAGGTAGCACTGCTTATCCTCCTTACAGTGTTGCGCTTGCAGAAGTCAGCAGGAAGGAGGATGGGTACTAGAAAACTAGGATTAGTTGGCTCTGCCTGTCATTGTGCTAGCTTCCCCTACTGTAACTGAAATTGAAATTGAAATACTTTATTGTCACTTGTACAACTTGTATACAGTGAGATTACACGAATACCCCCCACTCAGCTCTCTTAGTCTTAATTCCCCTCGTTTACTGATGCACACCCACCAAACCCGAAAGTCAGTTGTCCTGTTGTTATCTTTTCATTCATCAGCCTAACAGCCCATGGATAGAAGCTGTTCTTTACCCTGTTGGTGCGACTAATCATGCTTCTGTATCTTCTGCCTGAGGGCAGGAGATCAAGAAAGAACAAGAAAGTACTGCTGGTCTCTTTGCCTTCTCCCTTACCATTCCCAATGAGCACAGCTGCTACTGGGGTAGACTAAGTGGTGGATCAGCGAAGGAGACACAGTAGCTACATCTTCTCCCACTACCTCAGAACTTCTGCAGAGGCTCTCTGAGCTGAGATCTGACAACCCTCCGGTGCAGTGTTCTGCAAAATGCTTTAACTCATTGCCATTTCTAGTACTATGATTCATAAGGCCCCCTTCCCTAACACGTCAAGATCTTCCCAACCTCAATGAAGCAAGTTTTGATTCAGGTCTGTTTGTTCAATGGAAGTCTCCAGTAACAGAAACAGTTTTCTTTCCTTCATTCATTGCCTTGTGCTTTTGGAGCTTATTAACAGTGCCTGCAGTCTCTCACACTTTTTATGCCTGGGTGCTGTTAGTCCTGCTGCCCTTGTAAGCTTATCGTTGTGGCGCCACCAAGCTGTCATGATGGTCCCAGAGAGCACTTTGCCCCCCCCCCCCCAATCTGGTGCCAGCACTGGAAGATAGATTCCTGCCCCGGGGGGGGGGGGAGTGTCTTAGAATCCATCAATTAAAATATAAAATATTGAAATTGTACATTACTGGTATATATGTCAGACGTCAAATGTTGATGTAGAACACTGATTTTGCAAATTGTTGAGTTTGAAAATGTGCAGGTGTGGGTTTTCAGGACAATTTAGAGGACAAATTTATTTGAAGATCCATTTGATAGTTATCCTGCAGCTTATGTGTGTATAGCCTGGGGAAGTGAGCTGGGCTGAATGTGTTTTGATACTCGCAGACAGTATTATGTCACCTTACTGGCAATGTTACCAAATGGTTTTATGAACTTTCTAGGATTAAAGATCCAGGCAAACATATACTCTTTATATTTCCTAACTTACAACCTATTTATTTGGGTGTTCTGGGCCTGTTATGATCTCCTAAAACCCTAATTTATTGTGGCTAGTGCTTAAGCCTGGGCTGCTATGGTGGGTGGAGGGCCTTTCTGCACGAGGCGCCTGTAAAGGCTTCCCAGGAAACATTTCATGCTGTGTGTAAGCGAGACTGCATTCTCCTGGATGGAAATTAATAACCTTAATTTTCAGATTCATGTGCAGTTACAAAACCAAGCACTTGGTTGCAGCTTAGTTGCTACGGACAACTGTTCAAAACCATGAGCCAAGAATGTGGGAGCACCACTAAGGTATCGAGAGAGCCAGGGTATAATAGCAGCTGATGAAAAGCAGGGCTTCTGGTCTAAGGCTGCGATAAGGACCCTTGAAAGACTCAAAAGCAGGCCAATCTATAAAGTACTGCTGTGCGGGAAAACACAATGACAAGGCAGACAGTTGGGTGCTTTTTTCCTTTTTCTATCCCAGAGACAAGCCTGGTATTGTTGGTGCTTTGTCTTGCTAGATTTGCTGCATCAGGACATCTGCGGCTGGAACAAGGAGGCTCATGGTCATGATCCAAGCAGATGCTTTCCTGCATTTTTCCTCCTCCAAAGTAGCCTCAGCGGTGTCTAGTTGAGCACTTTGGATGTGGCAGCTTTGAAGGGTGTCTCTCCCCCGCCCAACTCCACTGTACATTTTATAAACATTATTATTAGCATTAGCTTCTGATATAGTGTTATGAGCTTGGAAGAGGTAAGCTGCATGCTGAGACTCTTCTGATTCCTGGGTCCAGCAAGTGTCAAAATCTAAACAAGGATTCAATTTACTGAAATATGTGGACAAGTCTCTTGGTCCTGGCTATTTAAGCATGGGCCATTAAAGGAACAATCAGCATCCCCTTCCAGAGGTTCCAGGCTCTTACCCAGGGTTCAGTTTCCTCGGGGTGAAGGAGACTGAAGTGTCAAGCACTTTAAAGTGTTCGTCGCACTTGACATGCACTATCTGGTTGAAATCCTGACCACTGCCCTGTAAAAGGTAAGCAAATCAGTGCCACTAACTCCCAGGCTGCAGAGAAGGGGATAGGGCTGAGAGAACATAGCTTGCCACAGGTCTCTTTGCCAGTTCTCCTTGCAAACTGTTGACATGTTTGTGTTACTAGGAGATACTGTAGCTCTGCACACACCCAGGAGAGGGGAAAGTGCCAAAGAAAAGAAGCTGGTAAGATATGAATCTTACTAGCCAGGAGGTGATGTAAAGTCAGGCTAACACCTACAAGTGCCAGGCGGGCCATGAATTTGATTTTCTAACATTGAAATTGGCTGATCTCATGAGGAGTTAAAAGGCATGAGCTAGCTCATCTCCTGAAACCGGCTGTCTAGGAGAGTGAAATGGACACATACCTTGTTTATCAGAAAGGTGCATGAATCATGCTTGCAAATCCAGATAAACATATGACACGCTTTTCTTTTTTTGAAACAATATTGAGAGTAACTCTGGATTTCAAAACAGCATCTAGTGGCTTGCATGTTTATAGGGAAATGCTGTTATTAGTCCTCCTGATGGTTTTGATCAATTGATTGTACACAGTGTTGTACAGTGGTACCTCGGGTTACAGACACTTCAGGTTACAGATGCTTCAGGTTACAGACTCTGCTAATCCAGAAATAGTACCTCAGGTTAAGAACTTTGCTTCAGGATGAGAACAGAAATTGCACGACGGCGGCAGCGGGAGGCCCCATTAGCTAAAGTGGTTCCTCAGGTTAAGAACAGTTTCAGGTTAAGAATGGACCTCCGGAATGAATTAAGTTCGTAATCAGAGGTAGCACTGTATTCTAATTTAGCTAAAGTAAGGGCCAAAGCATGGGACACGGGTGATGCTGTGGTCTAAACCCCAGAGCCTAGGGCTTGCCAATCGGAAGGTCGGCAGTTTGAATCCGTGCGACAGGGTGAGCTCCCATTGTTCAGTTCCAGCTCCTGCCCACCTAGCAGTTCGAAAGCACGTCAAGTGCAAGTAGATAAATAGGTACCAGTCCGGCAGGATAGTAAACGGCGTTTCCGTGCACTGCTCTGGTTCGCCAGAAGCAGCTTAGTCATGTGCTGGCCACATGACCCAGAAGCTGTCTGCAGACAAACGCCGGCTCCCTTGGTCTATAGAGCGAGATGAGCACGCAACCTCAGAGTCGTCCGTGACTGGACCTAACTGTCAGGGGTACCTTTACCTTTACCTTTAAGGGCCAAAGCAGATGTTACATAAAGAAGGTAATAAAAGCCTGCTGAATCAGGCCAGTGACCCATCTAGTCCAGCATCCTGTTCTCACAGGGGCCAACCAGATGCTTGTGGGAAGTCCACAAGCTGGACATGGAAGAGAAGAGAGTAGACGTAGACGTCCCCCTGCCCAAGAGAGTGCAATAATTTAAAGACAATTCCTGCCAATCTCTGAGTGCCAGTACTGTGTACCTTTGAGGAGTCTCCACATAAAAAAAAAGCACTGGTTATAAGATATTTCTCTTTCCTGACTCTCCCCATCCTGACCAGCATGTCCATGCAAAATGTAAGGGCAGAAGCAGCCATTAGTTCTTTTTTTGTGGGAAGGAAGGAGATTCAAACTTTGATTCTTGATTTAACAAGGCTCACCAGGATGAGGTTTGTGAAGCTGTGCCTTACATCACGTCAAGGGTCTGTTTAGTAAACAGATGCTCCATGACCTTTCTCTTACCCTGGAGGGCTTTTCTTTTTCTTTTTTAGCGAGCTGGCTGCCAATCGTTTTCTATAATAACCAAACTCATATGCACACAATTGCCACTGACAATGGATCTGTGTTCAAACCCCTGGATAGATTGCATTTGTGCGAATCCAATAGAAACCCCTATTGTGTCAGTGCTGACGTAAAGTAACGCTTGTGCTGCTAATTAATCCTCCCGTAGGGTATGCTCTGTGGCTCGGGAGGAGACTTAAATTCTCAGGTTTCTGTGATCTTTTCTGCCAAAGGATATTTTCTGGAAGACTTGCAAGGACTGCATGCATCTCTTACTGCCGTGTACTTCAGCGCATGCGGCAAAGATGCATTTAGCTTCCCTTTGGGTGCCCATAGGCGGAAAATGTGTGAGGAATAAAATAATTCTGGAGCTTAATTCAAGGATTGCATGATCCCTCCAGCATCCAGCTAGTATGTAAAAACACAGACACACACAAAAATAAAATCAAAAAAATCCCAGGAACAACTGCCCCAACTAAACTCTGAAACACACAATAATTTTTGCTGCTTTGAATAAAAGTTACATGCTACAACTTTGCTTACGTAAAATACTGCTGTGCCACTTTATCAAGCCACAGAAGAAGCCTTCAGCTGCTGCCAACTCTCCTGCAACTCTAGTGTGCAGTTGCCTTGTTGATATATAAATGCAGCTGGCATGGAAGTGACACTGGGCATTGTGGAAGGCCTGTGGTTCAGGGGTTAGAGCAGCTGCCTTGCATGCAGAGGGTCCCAGGTTCAATCCCCAACATACCCAGGTAGAGCTGGGAGAGACCCTTGCCTGATACCCTGGAGAGCCGCTGCCGGTCAGTGTAGACAACACTGAGCTAGATGGACCAGCGGTCTGACTCAGTGCATGGCAGATTCCTATGCTCCCCACTGCACTTGAAGGGGACCCTTTCTGGCTTAGCGAGCCTGACGCAACCTTGAGCAAGACCCTGGTTCTCTAAGATTTCCCAGAGTTCCCTTGGGGCAAAAAACAGGACCATGGCATCATTCCTTGAGGCCACCGCTTCCCATATCTCGAAACTTTCAACATGGAAAGAAAGAAGGGAGGAGGAGGATGATATGGGCAGGGCTGCCACTCCTTTGGGAGAAGATTTATGTTCTCATACCCTACAACATTCCTCAGATGAAAATAGGAACATTTCTTACTCCCCTGCCAACTGACCCTCCCCAACCCCAACCCCCCATTTTTTGTCTCCCTCCAAATAGTATTTCCTATCAGAAGAAGGGACGCAGCACACACATCCTCCATTGACCTGAGAAAACCTCTTAATCCTGATTTGACGTATACCTGAAGGAGCGTCTCCACCCCCATCATTCTGCCCAGACACTGAGGTCCAGCTCTGAGGGCCTTCTGGCGGTTCCCTCACTGCGAGAAGGAAAGCTACAGGGAACCAGACAGAGGGCCTTCTTGGTAGGGTGCCCGCCCTGTGGAACGCCCTCCCATTAGATGTCAAGGAAATAAACAACTATCTGACATTTAGAAGACATCTGAAGGCAGCCCTGTTTAGGGAAGTTTTTAATGACTTATGTTTTAATGTATTTTTAATCTCTTGTTGGAAGCTGCCCAGAGTGGCTGGGAAAACTTTAATAATAATAATAATAATAATAATAATAATAATAATAATAATTAAAGTGGATGCTTGGATTGCGAACGTGATCCATGTGGGATGCACGTTCGCAATCCGCAGCATTTGCAACCCGCAGCGGCACTTATGCACACGCACGGGTTGCGATTCAGCGCTTCTGTGCATGCGCAAAGTGCGATTTAGCACTTCTGTGTATGCGCAACCACCGAAAGGCAGAAGTAACCCGATCCGGTACTTCCGGGTTTCGGCAGGTGCGTAACCTGAAAAAACGCAACCTGAAGCAGCTGTAACCCAAGGCATGACTGTATTATTATTAGAATCTTTGGCAGTTTTGCAAAAAGAAAAACACACGCAGAGAAATCATTTTTGAAAAAGTGGCAAAATGCACAAAGATACAGATGCACAAAGCATTTAAAAACCAAAAACCCAAACAAGACTCCTTGTGCTCCCCCTTTCTTCCCACCCGGGGCAGCCCTGCCATCTGCCTGTACCTCAGAGCCAGGGCGTCATGTGAGGCTGGGCCTCAGCAGCAGCAGCCTCCCCGCCCCCCACTCTCTCGCTCTCCATCAGCTGCTGTGAGCTGCCCAAGGGAGGAGGCCTGCAGCAGCAGCCATGGAGAGGCTGTGGGATGCTGCCCTGCAGCCACAGCCGCTCGGGACAAGCGCCTGCTCATCCTCTTCCCCTGAGCGCTGCAGCAGTGGCACTGGCAGCGGGAAATAGGGACATTCCGGGATGAAATCATAAGCCGGGATGGCTTTCCTAATTCTGGGGCTGTCCCTGGAAAAAAGGGACACTTGGAGGATGTGCGTTCTCCGTCGCATCTCTTTCTGCCTGTAGTTCTGATCCTGTATGAAGAGGGCATCAGAGTGCAAAGGCAGAGAAGCTGGTAAAGTGCTCTTTTTTCTACGCCTGCAGAATGCAAAGGCAAGCAGCTTACTTGCAGGAGTTGTTATCTCTCCCACCTATTGAGCCAAATATACATTCAGGAGGAGGAGAGAGGCGGCCAGTGGCTGAGAAGGAGTGAGTCAGCCTGCCTCTCTTGATGCGGCAGCCGAGCTACTGAGTTTGTGCTTGCAGGGGGATTGCCTCACTCTCTCTCCCTCTCGCACACTTATTTACACACTCAGCCTTTCAAACTCTGTAGTTTGCCCTTTGACAATGAGGCACTTGTGGTTATTGTACACAACATGCACCCCAATCTCTGAGTGGCAAGAGACTCCGGGGGTTCCTGTGCAAGGGAGATAAGGCCACTGATTTACTGCCCCCAAATGGAGTGGCTGTTATGTCACTCTCTAAAACAAGTGTGGGGAACCTTTGGTCCTGCAGATGTTGCCAAACTACAACTCCCAGCATCCCTGGCAATTGAGAAGAAGAAGAGTTTTGGATTTGATATCCCGCTTTATATGAGACTTTTGAGGAGTCTCAAAGCGGCTAACATTCTCCTTTCCCTTCCTCCCCCACAACAAACACTCTGTGAAGTGAGTGGGGCTGAGAGACTTCAGAGAAGTGTGACTAGCCCAAGGTCACCCAGCAGCTGCATGTGGAGGAGCGGGGAATCAAACTCAGTTCACCAGATTACGAGTCCACCGCTCTTAACCACTACACCACACTGGCTCACAATTGGCCACGCTTTCCTGTGACTGGTGGAAATTGTAGTTCAGCAACACCTGCAGGGTCAAACGTTCTTCACCCCTGCTCTAAAATCACAGATTTGGAGGATATCGTTTTTATTCAGTAGGTCAGCTGGACCCTGCAATTGCACTCAACACCTATCCAGGAAGGCATCTTTTCCTAAAAAAATAAAAATACCTGCCCAGTGGCATTAGCTCTGCTCCCAGCCCTCTTAGATGATATTCCAGACACTGTATCGTATTCCGCTGTGGCAGCACCAATCACAGGGTTGTCTGTCATACACTTCCCCTGCCCGTCTGTAAGGGACACCAGCTCTGAACCGGAAACTTCTCCTTCGGCAGTTCAGTACAGATTACACCATTCCAGCTAGGGGAAATCAGCAGCAGTACTGCTGACACTTTGCAAAGTTCTGCCCCTATGGCAGATAATTTGCAACAACGGTAGGCGTGGCCACTTTCGCAATGCTAAAAGGAGGAGACGAATCACCTGGAAACAGAACAAAAGAGAACGCAGATTGGTGCATGCTAATAAGTATGCATTGCTGCCGATTTAATGAGAACATCACAATGAGTACAAGACATCTTACCACCATAATGGGGAGGACTGTGACCAGGTGACGGGGGTGGTGCATCCTGTTTTGCCACCTGAGGCAAAATGAGATGTGCTGCCCTGGCTACCCCCCCCCCCCACTGCATCGCCTCCTCCTCTGCTGGAGGAGAATTGGCATGGCACCAATTTCTAGTGAGATCTCATGAGAACTTGTTGAAATCTCACGAGATTTTGCACATTCCAAGAGATCTCCAGGGAGATTTTGGCGAGATCCTGCCAGAAACTGGTGTTGATGCCAGTTGTGTATGAGGGGGGTGGGTGGAGGGGGCGGGCCGCCCTGGGTACGACCAGGGTTTGTTTGTTTTTACAAGATGGGCCACTGCCTCCCCCCAGCTGTGGGCACAGCGTCCATACAGGCTTTCGTACGGCTGTCGCTCACATGACGACCATATGGGCTGTCGCGCAGGCGTAATCTGATTGGGCTGTCACGTGGGCACAGTCCAATCGGGCTGCTGGGCGGTTCGCCCCGCCCCTTGGCGTTCCGCCCTGGCTGACGGAGAGGGTTCCTCTGCCACTGGTTGATGCTTCTCTGCCAGTGGCTTCACCTCACCTCATGGGCAGGCCTAGCCAGGTCTTCCCAGACAACCAGTGTGCCTGCTTTGTCGGTTGTTCAGATGCTGTGCCCTCCAACATTTCTCTGATAAAAATAGGCATGTCCTATCCCATCATAATAATGATTTTATTATTTATATCCCCCCCACACTTCTGACTGGGTTGCCCCAGTTACTCAGGGTTGCTTCCAACATATATAGAAACATAATAAAACTTTAAACATTAAAAAAGCAGCGGAGACCTCTGGAGCCCCTCACCGCTTGGAGATTAGGGAGTTGAGCATACACACACTTATATTCTATATTTACATGCGCTTCTGTTGTCCTTTGTCAGGACACTCTATTTTCAAAGTGTTTTTGGTGGGTTTCTTTTACTTCACAAAGGAGGTTTGCAGTGTAGGGTGCAACTGCCTTTCAGTCCCAAAAATCCCTGAGGGAAGAACAGACTATTTTCTCAGGTAAATTGACAGACTGGGATGTGTGAAGCTGCTCTCACATAGAGTTGGCTGAATTCCCACTACCAAGTCTGATTTGGAATCGGTCCCAAGAAAGCGGATTAGTAGGATGTCTGATGCATATCCATAAATCTGTCAGTCCCCATCCCCGCCTCCCTGTTGATCAGTTGCAATTTTGGGCATTTAAGCCTCTGGTGATGTTATTGCCTGTGCAAAAGGGCTAGAGGCCTTCACAACTGTCCTCCTTCGACTCAGATCACTCTTTGGCAGGTAGAAAGGGCTCAGCCCACCCTGAGGAGAAGGACGCAGGAGGCACAGAAGTCTCAAAGTCTGGTGTCAGAATTCTGTAGGCAGCAAAGGACTCTGGGAAGATCCCAAGCCCTTTTGGGACATCCAGGTATGCCTGCTGGATGCTCAAATATGTCCAAAAAGGGCAATCCTGTGGGAAGCAGTCCTGCAATTTTTTACTGGTTACAGGAGTGTGGGAGTATAAAGCAATATTATTTCATAGTGGGGAAGTGGTGTACTTTATGATTACAAGATAGCACTTAAATTGTCCCGGAGGCTCCCTTCCTTTAGAGTGGAACGGAGGAGGCGACTGCCCTCCGAAGCACACAGCAGACTTAACAATAAGCTCCATGTTCCCAAGCAAGCTGTAATTCTGCCCAACAGGACACTCACTTGGCCCCGTTATTTGACAAATAGGCCATTCCTTCTGGGTGGTTGACAGCTATACAGAATATGGCGCCATAATTGGCCCTTCTGAGGATATAAATGACAGGGAAGCCCTTTCCCCCTCAAGCGGAGAGAAGGGCCTTAGACTCAGTTCCTTGCAGAGAGATTCAGCCACTCCTCTTCCTCCGCACATCCTCTCTCTCCCTTGTGCTTTTGGGAGATATTTCTCTCCAAACACAGGCACTACTGATGCTTCTGCCACTTTCCCTACAACAATGGGTGTGTGCGGAAAACGGCTTTTCAGAAATTTGAAACGGATGTGACAGAACTATGGTTGCCTCTGGTGAGTGCATTGATCTGCCCACTGCCCTTTTTGGGAAAGGGCTGTGTAGCTCAGTGGTAAAGCACTTGTCTTTTGCACAAAAGATCCCGGGTTCAATTCTCATGCATCTCCCGGTAAGACTCCTGAGTGAAACCCTGAGCAGCTGTTATCAGTCAGTATGGACAATAGTGAGTGAGATCAGTGGTGGACTTTGGACTCTCAGATTTCAGCACTGCCCTGTGTAATGCTAAAATTTGGTGCCCCCCGCCCCGCCCCTTGCATTCTGTTCTACAGCATTGTTTGGGCTCCCCCTGCGGTACAGCTCCCAGTGCGATTCCTGCAAAGTTGTGGCCTTTGTGCTCATGTTGAGACCTAAGCCACCACCACCACCCATGCAGAAGCAACTAGGGGTGGATCTACACACAGGAGGAAAACGCGCTATAAATAAGTCAGAAATTAAATTGTTATAACAAAAGAAAAAAAAAACACTGTGGAAAATCATGTAGATTTTTTTTTTTTACTCTCCAGCGCCATCTGATGTTGCATGTTTATAATGCATTCACAGCGCTGTTTCTTTACTAATGTAGCTGAGTCCTAGGCAATGGAGCCGATTACTATTTCTGGCGCAGTCAAAGTCTCAGTCAAAGCAAGTTGCTCTGAACGAGGCATTTATCTTTCTTAATGAAATGTTATCTATTGCCTGCTCCATTGTTTGTGTTCTGGCTTCACCAGCTGAAAGATGCATCACATCCTCCAGAGCAATGGGAGTATGGCGCATGATGAAATCGAGCACAACTTGTATGATGTAACAGCAGCCAACACGATACTGACTCAAACTGGCTCCTTTTTCTTTCATCATGGCTTTAGAAAAAGGCATTGGTTCTGTTAGTATCCCCCTAGGTAAGTCACACTTTTAAAAAAGAAAAAGAAAGCTCTGTACTGTATACACACTATGACTTCACTTCTTCCCCTTTCATTCAAATCAGGAGTGCCATGAGCGCGCGCATGCACACACACACACACACACACACGCACATACAAACATATGTGGCAAAATCCTTTAGTGAGGTAGCCCACTAAAGACACTTCACTATGCCTGTGATTTCTATGTGCTACATGGGGAAGTAGTAGCAATGATTGCAAGAAAATTTGCGTCTCAGCAGGGCCGGTCCTATCATTAGGTAGAGTGAGGCAGCTGCCTCAAGCAGCAAGTAGGGACTGCGAATAGGGGATGGAAGCAAGGTGTTGGAAGGAATAGGGGCTCTGTGTGCAGTAGGGCCCAACTGACCCTCCTCTGCATCCCAAAAGCTGCCCTCAGGTGTGGGGTAAGACACCGCCCCATTGCCAGTGGTGGAGTAAGATTCCACAGTCAGTCAGGCTGAAATCTGTGGTCACATCCACACTGCACATTCATAGCACACTGATTCCCTCTCAAAGAATCATGGGAAGGGCAATTTACTCTTCTCAAAGCTATAATTGCTAGCACTCTTAGTACAGTTCCCAGGATTATTATTTTTTTTTGGGGGGGGGGTAGCCACATGCTTTCAATGTACCTTGTGGAGGTGACCAGTGTCTGGAGTTGCCTCAGGCGGCAAAAAGTTTTGAGCTGGCCGTGCAAGTCAAAATGTGGGGAGGATGCAATCTATACAAATGTACGCTTTGAGGCTGTATAATTATGTCAGTAATACTTCAACTGCTGTGGGGCTGCTTGTTAGCACATGGATTAAGGGAACAGTGCCTGGCAAACAAAGGTCCTTTCAGTGGGCCGGGACATTGTTAATTTCTGGGTTCCTTTGCAGTTCCATTTTCGAAAGGTTGTGCGGCTGCCAAAGTCTTCCACGGGTGCTCATTATAATAATCAGCCTCCTGGAGCACTGCTGTTACCCGCAGGTAGCTCTGAGCCAAGGAACTTGTTATACCTGTCATAATAAGCTTCCTGAATCGATCCTTGAGCAATAGCAAGCAAGTCAACAGGAAGCGGGGAAGTGGATTAAAAAATTATGACTCTGGAGTGGAGAGGATGTGAAACAAGAGCTCAGGTATGAAGGCACGATTAGCGCATGGGTGCTGGGCCCCGTTAAAAGGCTTTTATTGTTCAGTTGCTGCTGAATCACAGAATGGCAGTGATGAATCTTCAGTGGATGTTTTGGATGTACTGAATTGTAGAAAACCAGGCAGGAGAACCCTGCAGTAGCCAGCAAATGTAGTAGCTAAAGTATTGGGCTGGGACTTGGGAGACCAGCCATGAAGCTGACTGGGTGACCACATACCCTCCAACATTTCTCCGACAGAATTAGGGGCACCCTGATTGATTGATTGATTGATTGATTATAATAATACATGAATATGTGTGCATATGTAGTCTTGCTGCATCCATGCAAGCCTGTTTAACTGGCCTGCGGGGCTGGAACCAGACAGTGAGACCTCTGAAGCTTCCCAAGGTCATTCCAAGCCAGCTCCATTTATGGCTGAAAGCTGTCTCTAATACAAAATGGTAGTAATAAAACAAAGAACAGATTGTCTCGATTGCTGTTCACAGAGCCATGAATTCAAGAACCCTAATGTCTAGATAAAACTGAGATTCAGCAGGTCCCAGTACATAAGACTGGTGCGTGTAGTAACTCTTGCATTTTATGACAAACGCGTTTTTTAAAAAAGGGCTGTGAAATGTCATATGTGAGTGGGAGTGCTGAGAGGACCTCCAGCCTATGCAAGACAAAGGAGGATCGAAGAACAAGCTTAGAAGCTGCTGTAACAGGGAGCTAGGTGTGCTTCTTGGACTTCCAATAAAAACAGACACGGCTACTTATTGATACACATTGCTGCTGATTTTAATATACAGGCAACTCCCCACTTACACAGCCGTTATGTTCCGGTCCCCTGCACACATAAGTGAAATCGTGTAAAGCAGGGGTCAGCAAACTTTTTCAGCAAGGAGCTGGTCCACTGTCCCTCAGACCTTGTGGGGGGCCGGACTATATATTTTTTTGGGGGGGGGGATGAACGAATTCCTATGCCCCACACATAACTCAGGGATGCATTTTAAATAAAAGCACACATTCTACTCATGTAAAAACACCAGGCAGGCCCCACAAATAAGCCAGAGATGCATTTTAAATAAAAGGACACGTTCTACTCATGTAAAGACACATTTATTCCCAGACCGTCCGCAGGCCGGATTTAGAAGGCAATTGGGCCAGATCTGGCCCCCGGGCCTTAGTTTGCCTACCCATGGTGTAAAGAAAGCACCCTGTAAACGCTGTCTCAGCCACTCTCTCTTCAATCCAGACCCAAAATACTGTATCCAAAAATATCCACAACTAGAACTGAAGCTCTGGGGCCATCAGGAGGCTGGAGGACTTGAGGGGAAAGCAGCAGCTGCTGCTGCGCTGCCACACGCGTCAGCTGTTAGGTGGGGAGGCTGAGCCCCTCTGCGTCTCCAGTCTCTTTGGGGCTTCTCCTGCCCTCACTGACGTCCTCTTGGGGCTCCGGGTTTGCAAATGGTGCCAAGTGCCAGCATGGGGGCATCGTTCATGATTGAGTTACTTCCCTCTTAGTATTCATTGTAGAGCATGACCACGTAGAATGGGCCTGATTGTGCCCAGTCGTGTATGGGCAGCTTGTGGAGATGTTTTAGCAGAAGTATCACCTGCTGCTCATGGTCTGCCCCCATCAGCTGTCTGGAACTTCAGACCAGACCCAAGGACAACCTCACACGGACAAGCATCCAGCGATGGACAGCAGGGGAGAAAGAAACACACATGATGACGGACAGAGGCACATCTGCCTGGATGTTATGAGGAGAGGGGGAAGAACTCTGAGAGAGAGGGAAGGCCACTGTTGAGCTTCACATCTACTTCTGCTCCCCTAAGATTCCTAAAATTTGCTCCAGCTGCAGAAGTGTGAACCAGCAGGTAAATATTTTCCACAGTGCTGCTTACTAATCACCCCTGACTCCTTTTGACACAGCATGTTCATTTGCTTAATTAGAACCTATGACTCTAGCGGGCTTTAATATGGTGCGCAGTGCGCAATGATTCATGTTTGCATGGCCTGTAGTAATATAACGTAATGCCCATGTGTATTTATAGGTTATCAGCAGGACATTTCCAAAAGATGAAGGGGGAAACTTTCGACGCTTTGTTCCTTGCCGTTCAGGAAAATGAATGGATTCTTCCCAGCCTGAAACATGAGAAAACCACAACCATTTTGTTGGTTTGTGCTCAGTCCTGACAAAAAAGACCACAGGGATGCATCTTTGCAGACATCCTTCTTTAACTCTGTAGAGTTGCCATGGAAATGCGTGACATACAAACCTGGTACCTGCCAATCTTTTAAGACATGCGCCAAGCCAGAGACGGTTGCACTGAAACAGGTTTTACTGCTTTGGAGCAGGGAGAAAGACACTTTCAGCTTATGTATGTTACTAGGATCCATCGTAGAGCTTGTGGCTGTATTGTGAAAGCCAGCACTGAAGTGACCTCCCCGGGGCGCAAACCAGGTCAGTGTGCACGGAGGTCCCGGGCTGCCCAGATGACAAGACCCACCCCACCTCGGTCTCAATCATGTGAGCCAAAAGAAAGCAGAGCAGTACATTTGGCACCAGCTTGGCCGCAGGAGTTACCAGAAGGAGGCGTATAAGGCACCATCCAACCATCTTAAGGACAGTCCCAGAATTATGAAAGCTTCTGATTTGATCCTGAATGTCCCTATTGCCCCCGCCAGTGCTGCTGCTGCTAAGCTCAGGAAGGAGGACCAGCCGGTGCTTGTCCTGAGTGGTGGAAGCTGCGAGGGGAGTGTCCCGTTGACTCTCCATGGTCACCACTATTGGAGAGGCTGTCACCACCAAGGTCCACCTCCATGTGACATGCTGGCTCTGAGGGGCAAACAGAGGGCAGGGCTGCCCCAGGAAATGGGGAACAGAACCGAGCACAAGGAGTCTTGATGGTTAAAAAAGTGCTTTGTGCGTCCACGTCGAATCTTGTCCCTTTCTAAAATTTGGGGGTTTTGGGGTGGGTTTTTTGCAAATTTACCAAAGAATCAAATCAAATCGGGATTAAGAGTTTTCCTCAGGATGCTGGAGGGTGTGTATCCTGGTGCAAATGCCCTTTAAGTGAATTCCAGGTTTTTCTTATGGCCCTCCAGAGCAATTTTGGGGATGGGGAGTGCAAGGGAAGTGGGGGAGCCCGATTATGTTAGTGGAAGTCCTTGCATGGTCCTCCATTGGTGGGGCTAGTTAGCTGGATCCTGCTCCAAACATCTGACACACATTTACAGCCCCCTCACAAGAATATCCGTTGCAGAGCTACAATTCCCAGCACCCTTAAACTACAATTCCCAGGAATCTTTGTGGAGGATATGCTTTAAATATGCTTTATGGTGTGTATTGTTATAAGAATTCTAAGGTCTCAAATATAGAATAAATATAGAATAAATGTCCATAAATATACAAGGCAAAACATACATGCATAAGTATATAAACCATGTGCCTGAAATAGTACAGGAGAGCAATCCTGAAGCAGGAGAGCTCTCTTGAAGTCATTTTGACTCTCTCAGATTGACTTCAAATATTTCTCTGCAAGGAAAAGCTTTCCAATGGGAAACGCTTTCCAATTGTCTTTGGACTGTAGGGGCTGAAACCTCCAAGCAAATCCAGTCTGGCAAGTATCTGTTAAGCTGAACAAACTATCAATATGTGTAAGAGATTCAGGAACTAAAGTATTTGCCATCTCAAAGGGCTACCAGAAAATGCAATCAGTAAGGCATTATCAGGTATCCTGGCAGACAGGAGAGAAGCTACGCTCACATTTCTGCTGGAGACCGCCTTCTTCTGTGATGTGTGTATGATGCTTTTGGGGGTGGTCTTGGGTTACAGGGTGGGCAATTTCCAAAGTCTTTATAGCGGCTTACACACCTTTGTTCTGGGTCTCTCCTGCCTCCTTGCAGGGAGAGGAGGGAACTCCGCTGCAGCAGAAAAATAAAGATCTGCCTTGCTTTCTATGGATCTTGCCTCCACCCATTCATCTCTGACAGATCATGGACTTAGGGGACACAGTCCCTTAGGGAATTGGGCCGCAAAAGCCAAACCCCTATTTTTTCTGTAACAGTGTGCACAGCCTTGCTTACGCAGAATTGTATTTGCCATTAGGCGGAGTGAGATTTGAGCTCTCTTTCTTTAAATGACTGCATTGTGTCCCTCCTCTTATTTCCTGATCAATCTGCTGCCACTTTTTGCCGGCCGCAAAACCCCTGCCTTGACACAGTTGGCCCAGAAGATTGCAGCTGTGCTGGCTTCCTGATCAGCCCACACAATCCCCCAGCCCCGATCACATAGGCCAAGGCCCAGGGCTTGCGTGGTCCCCTCTGCTCTTGCCGGCAGAAGGAGGGAAGCAGAATTCCCTCTCCCGGTGATGTTTTTTGGGGCTTGGAACAAGAGGCTATTCTGTATTTCCTTCTAGGAATCCCAGCCATGTGTGGAGAACTTTCCCCACCTCTCCACCCCTTCCTCACCACCGCAAACCACACGGCCCACTTGGAGGCCCCTGGGATGTCCTGAAATATTCAAGCTGGTTGGAAGATTCTGCTGCTCCCAAAGTTTGTACCTGAAAACTGATCGAGCCAGATTATGTGTTTGGGGGCAAAGCAAGTAGACCTGACATTCCCCATTCCATCCTATCGAGTTTTAAGGGGACTGAGCTGCTTAGCTGCACGCTCCCCATCCCAAAGCGAATTATCTCTCAATGAAAGAAGCGTTTGTCTCTTTTCAACAATCACTTTCCCCCATCTGCAAAGCTTTTCCATATGTTGGCTGGGCTCCTTGAAGGCGAGCCTTTGAACTGCGCTGTGTCGTGCGCTGTTGCAAGCTATGATTTCATCGCAGAATATATAAACTCTGTTCGTCCTTCCAGATTCCAAGCCGAGGGAACACAGGGCCCCATTCACAACCTGCCCTTGCTAATAAAACCAACTTTCCTAACGAGATACGGCAGCAGGGCTCTCCTCCTGCTACCCTCAGATTTTTATAATAGGTGATTGTATTTTCCGAACAGCCTTCCTCCCCCCACCCCCCGCATCCTTATGCCAAAATGTTTTGAGACAAAAAAGAAAAGATTGAGTTACAGCTATTCAGAACAATAGCTGACTTGCAAAGTGATGCTGTTCCCGCCTTGTGCTCATTGGGTGGGGTTAAGATCATTCCTGAGGCTTTACATACTTACCTAGGGAGTAAGTTTCATTGAACTTAGTGGGGCTTACTTCTGAGTAAACACAGAATGTTGTTCTGGTTGTCCTCCTACACCAGCATAGGGAACCTACAGTGGTGTGACAGTGTTGGTAATTCCATGAAAATGTCTCATTTTCCATTTTCAGATATTCTACAGTGGTACCTCGGGTTAGGGGGACGCAGGTGGCGCTGTGGGTAAAACCTCAGTGCCTAGGACTTGCCGATTGCATGGTCGGCAGTTCGAATCCCCGCGGCAGGGTGAGCTCCCGTCTTTCGGTCCCAGCTCCTGCCCACCTAGCAGTTCGAAAGCACTCTTGAGTGCAAGTAGACAAATAGGTACCGCTTTATAGCAGGAAGGTAAACGGCGTTTCTGTGTGCTGCGCTGGTGCTGGCTCGCCAGAGCAGCTTCATCAATCTGGCCACGTGACCCGGAAGTGTCTCCGGACAGCGCTGGCCCCCGGCCTCTTAAGTGAGATGGGCGCACAACCCTAGAGTCGGACATGACTGGCCCGTACGGGCAGGGGTACCTTTACCTTTACCTTGGGTTAAGTACTTAATTCGTTCCGGAGGTCCATTCTTAACTTGAAACTGTTCTTAACCTGAAGCACCACTTTAGCTAATGGGGCCTCCTGCTGCTGCCGCACTGCCGGAGCACAATTTCTGTTCTCATCCTGAAACAAAGTTCTTAACCCAAGGTACTATTTCTGGGTTAGCAGTCTGTAACCTGAAGCGTATGTAACCTGAAGCGTATGTAACCTGAAGCATATGTAACCTGAGGTACCACCGTATATCCTTTTAAACTTGATTTTCCGAAGCTGCATGATCTGACAGCAGTTTTTCAAAATGGCATTTTACTTGTGTGTGAAAAAAACAGCAGTGTGACATGCAGGATGACGCAGAATTTCTCTAATTTTGGTTAAAGACCTCTACAAGAAAATAGAGAATGGGTTTGTGACACTTTATTGTATTGATACTTTTTCTTTCTCATTTGGTGAAATGACAATAAATTTTATGTTAGGAAGAAAATCTGATGAGCTTAGAACAGAAAAACTTATGATGCTTGAGCATGTTACGCTAGTCAAAAACACATACAGTGGTACCTCGGGTTACAGATGCTTCAGGTTACAGACTCTGCTAACCCAGAAATAGTACCTCGGGTTAAGTACTTTGCTTCAGGATGAGAATAGAAATCGTGCGGTGGTGGCGCGGTAGCAGCAGGAGGCCCCATTAGCTAAAGTGGTACCTCAGGTTAAGAACAGTTTCAGGTTAAGAACAGACCTCCATAACGAATTAAGTTCTTAACCTGAGGTACCACTGTACTCTCCCCTCCCCCTGCCCAATAAAGAAGAATATAAATGTTCTAAGTTTATTCCCCTTTTTGAGGTTCTTAGCATGAAGAAAATGTGATGAAATATTAATTGAAATGTGTTTGACACACAACATTTCTTGTGACTAACATAACACCACAATGGTGCAACTTGCAGAGCATAAATGTGTTATAATGTGTGTCAATTAAACCCCTGCTTAGGACTTTTGTATTTTCTTCCCTGAGAATTTAATAACTGGACAGCCACATTTTCCTTCACACATGGGTTTGGGAAATGCATCTTAGGTAGGTGAATTTCTGCCCATCTCTTTTCAGAGTTTCCATTCTCATTATGTTTGGTAACAGCTGTTACCTGGTCTTGATTCTCCAAATTCCTTGAAACTAATCAACAGCCTCACTACAATGAAATGTAATCGAGCCCCTCAATTTCTAAAGCAAAAGTGTTGCGCGCTGAACTGTAAATAATAATTTTTCTGTCAGAATACTGGAAGAGAAACCTGTCTAGAAAAATCACCTCAGGGCTGTGACGGGATTTCTTCATGGCATCCAGCAGCCAACAAACTATGAAGATTCATTTGGGGATGAGGGGGAATATATTTTCACAGAAAGCTCTAACTTTTGACAGGTTTGTGAGGACAATTTTTTAAAAGATGACTGTCTGCATGGGGTTGAAAAATGTCATTACTGGGCAGATGTGTTCCTGTGAGCGGGTAGCCTTTTGCAAACTTCAGTAGCTTCTCGCTGTGTTATTGCTGGTTGAAAAACCAACACAGTGTGGAACTCAACTGTGGAGTTTGCTCCAACGTGGCTCATGATAAAGAACGTTCAAAGCGGACTGCCTAATTTACAGCACTGCAGAGATCATTTTATAATGGCGGAGTTTGCCTGCAACTTTTGCAGTTCGCTTCCTGATGTGGATGTCATATTTACCTTTAAAATATAAAATATAAATACTGAAGACATATATATTTTTTTGTATAGAATGTATTGAGCACATACACTTGCAGTTTGCTAGCAGGGTTACTATACTGAACGTGCCACCTGTGCTATTTCCCTGCTTCTTTTCTTGCATAATATCACTGGCTCCAATGCACTCCATCAGTAGAGCCAAATTGAATAACATATCGGGGAGCCGCCGCCCCACCCCTTGCCAGAAGGTCGCTGGAAGGACGGAGGGAGGGAGAGAGGGTGGAGGCAAGCAAGTGCAGCTCAGGATGAGGCCCCTCGGTCAGTGAAGGCTGTGCCGCCTTCCTCCCTCACTGGTGCTTCCAAGGCCCCAGCAGCAGGGCTCTGGGGCAGTGCTGAGAGCCTGAACAGGGGGACTCGCTGGGTGATGGTGCCCAGCCCATACACTGCGCGCTTCTCTCCTCACTTGGCAAATGGTGGTCAAGTTCGCTCCGGGGTGTGGCTGGGCTTCTAGGGCTCCGGTGTCCAGGCTGATGCTGCTGGAGAGGAGAAGAGGGCACCCCAGGAGAGAGGGAGGCAGGTGGGCAATTGGGCACTTTACCTGTGCTCTCATGGCTCTCATGGCACAATCATTTGGAGGGTGCCTCCCAATTTGGAGCAGGGAGAATGGTTCTGGTGTTGGCGCCATAGGCCGATGATGCCTAGCCTACAACTCTGATCACCCCTGACTATTGTCCATGCTGGCTGTTGGGAGTTCAACAATGCTTGGAGTTCACCACATCGGCTACCCTAGGCTATAGAATGTAAACTCTAGAGCAGCTTTTCCCAACCTTGGGCCCCCGGCACTTGCCGGACTACAATTCCCATCGTCCCTGACCATTGCGTCATGTTGGCTGGGGCTGATGGGAATTGTAGTCCAAGAACATATGGAGGTCCAAGGTTGGAAAAGGCTGCTCTAGAGGAAGCTGTATGAATCTTGTGTTTGGCTGACTTGTTAGATATTTTACTGTTGTTACTGTGTTGTAAGGAACCCTAATGTAAGAAGATGTTTTGTGAGAGCCAGTGTGGTTGTAGTAGTTAGAGTCTGTCTAGGACAGGGGTCGGCATTTTTTTTCAGCAGGGGGCCGGTCCACTGTCCCTCAGACCTTGTGTGGGTCCGGACTATTTTGGGGGGGCAGGGGGGAATGAATGAGGGACGATAAGCAGCGCGCAAAAGGGGTCTGGAGAGGGGCTGCTTTAAATGGTGGCCGCTCGAGAGGAGCAGTCAGCCAACCACGGCTCCTGTGTCTTGAGAGTGGCAGGGGCTGGTGGCGGCAGCGGAGGGAAAATGAGCGGCACACAAAAGGGCTCCGGAGAGGGGCTGGCACTAACAAAGCCCAGCCCCCTTCCTCCTCTAGGCAGGGTGGGGAGAAGCCAGGAGGAGGGAGAGAGGAGGCGCCACTGTGGTGTGTGTATGGGGGGGAAATGGCACAGCCCGAATGATTAGAATCAGATCCACGCTGATCCATTCGGCGATTCCCGGACCGTCCGCGGACTGGATCCAGAAGGCAATTGGGCCGGATCCGGCCCCCGGGCCTTAGTTTGCCAATCCATGGTCTAGGACCTGGGAGACCAGGATTCAACACGTGCTCCGTCATGAAGCTCACTGTGTCGGCCAGTCACTATCTCTCATCCTAACCTACCTCACAGGTTTGTTGTGAGAATAAAATGGGAAGGGGGAGAAACATGTAATAAATGGTTCTGTAATGTAATAAATAAATAAATATCTGTTGCTATACTGCTTGACATTTGAAATTAATCTGCTGCTTGTTTTTTAGTGTTACTATGATTTTCAAAGCTATTCGTTGGTTTGAATATTGTTTCAGGAATGGCAGGGTGTAAATGTTTCAAATAAATAAATAAATAAATAAATAAATAAATAAATACAGAAACACGGCGTTGCTGTCCCTTAACAAGGCCCACTGCGGAGTTGTGTTGGGAGAGCTTTCAAGGGTCTCTTTCAGCAAGACACAACAGCAGAAAATGTTCATTTACTGGGAGTAATAGTAAAACCAGAAAGGGATAATGGGTGTTTTGGTCTCTAGTTGAGACCGTTTGGGGATATGAACCACACCCAAAAACCAGTGGATTATTTGGATCCTCAACCTTTGACTCAACAAACACATGACATTATCTTGTGGGATTACACTAACTCCTTATATGTCAGCACAAGCCAATTCTTCATGACGAAACTATTAGCCAAAAGCATCACCATCACCACAAAAGTAGTATAATTGCAAAATGGGCGAAACATCTTACTTGAGTCCCCAAAACCATATTGTAATTACATGGGGTACCTCTGAGATTTCAGATACATGTTATAGCCAGGTGGCATTAACAAGTATTCATTTAAAAACTGTATGGGTGGTTGTTGTTTTTTAAAAAACCTTCTAGGCTAAATGATATTTACATATTTGTCATGGTTTATCTTCTGCTCTGACAGTCTCCTAATTTGCCTCCATTCCTATCTAGGTTTTCAATTTCCTAACTGCATGGGTGTCTCTTGCATTCAGCAGTTGCAAGGAGATGTTCACAAAACAGTGGGCAATTGTTGTGTGTCTGCAACATGTTTTTAATATTTTAGGAGCCACCCAGAGTGGCTGGGGCAACCCAGTCAGATGGGTGGCATAAAGATACAACAACAACAACAACAACAACAACAACAACAACAACAACAACAACTTCCTCCCATCCAGCCATTAAAGGCATTGAAAGTTGGTAACTTTCACAGATGTACTTTAATCAATGCTGTGTTCAAGAGGAACAGACATTTGATGAAGAAGTTGCATCTGATTACTTTCTGCCTACCATGGAGCTTTTTGCAGAACTTCTGTCATGTAACAGGTTAGAGAGTTAATCCCACAGGCTGGACAGTTAGCCATTGGAGTTCTCAGTTCTCCTTCTGGAAGAGCTCCCATAACATTAGCATCTACATAACAGACAGAATGTCAACAGATGAAGCTTCTCAAGAATGTTGTTGTTTAGTCGTTTAGTCGTGTCCGACTCTTCGTGACCCCATGGACCAGAGCACGCCAGGCACTCCTGTCTTCCACTGCCTCCCGCAGTTTGGTCAAACTCATGCTGGTAGCTTCGAGAACACTGTCCAACCATCTCGTCCTCTGTCGTCCCCTTCTCCTTGTGCCCTCAATCTTTCCCAATATCAGGGTCTTTTCCAATCCTATTCTCAAGAATAGGGTTGCTTTAAGGTGACTTGTGTGCATCTAAAGTGGTAGCGGCTTGTCCTCTGTCTTGCTGTCTCACACGTTACCCAAAATACCCTGGACGTGTGCCACTAGCATTATTTACAGAATCAAAGGGTTTATCTGCTGGATTTCTGCCTATGAAAAAGCAGGTGTCAAATTGGGTAAAACAACTTTTCCAGAAAAAGTTTGCAGATCTACAAGCTACTCCTCTCCCCCATTGCCCACCCTACTTTAAGATGTATGCTTATACGTGGGTTTTATTTATTATTTTAAAAAATGTATAAACCACCCCATATCCAAAAATGGATTTTAGTGACTGAATATTCTTTTCTTTTTTAAAACTGAAAGTATGTAGCTTGGTCTGTTGTTTTTATGGTGTTGTAGTTTAGAGGATTTTTTTTATTTCTCTGCAGTTTGCCTGCTCATTTTGCAAAACAGGTTGGTTTTTTTTATTGTGATTGTTTGGTTGAGCTTTATTTGCATTGTATCCTGTCCTGAGACCAGTTGTGATTAAGAGCAGGGTGGTTGGATGAACCGATGGATAGCTAGATAATGGTTGCATGTTACCACGTGGGACAAGATTCTTGGCAAAGATAACATCACCTGTCATAGTGATTATAGTGCTGCAATGGTAAATACAGGTGACTGCTGCTGAAATTTGCTTATGCAGTTATTTTTATCATAGGCTTCATGGAGGACAGGTGAATCAATGGTTACTAGAGTACAGATCTTCAAGTTACAGAGGCAGTATCATGCCACTCAATACCTGTTGCTGGAGAGCAACCACAGAAGTGAGCTTTGGCTTCAGGTCTTGCTCGTGGTCTCTGATTGGCCACTGTGCAGAGTTGGTGAACCAGGGACAACCATTTATTGATCCCAAAGATCTAGCATCGTAATGTTTTGAGCTTCCTGTGTTTCATTAGCAGCAAATCCCCCTCAGCTTCTTCATCACATGAGTTGGCTCTTTTCCACGAGTTTCGCTTTCTTTTTTCTTCTTCTTTTTGGCACTCTTTGCTTACCAAATAACAAAGAGCGGTCGCATTTGCAGATTTCAAAAACAGATGCAAGGAAGTCGCTGTCAGCTGGATGTAACTTAGCCAAGCTGTATGATGTATGCAAACGAGCAGGTGTCAAAATAACAAAAGACACGTGAGCCATTGGCATAGCTGCCACTGCCTAATGACATATCTACGAACATCCTCTCTGTCAAACAGCTTAACCGCAATTAGGTGCTACAGGTTTGTCTTGCTTGTGTTGCTTGCAGGGCTTATCCTTTGCTTTCTCACATGATACCCAAACCACCCTGGGCAGGTGTGCTCCCATCATTCCACATGCTGAAGCATCAGGACTGCGGCATTCCACCTGTGGTAAAAAAGAATTGCAGGTATCTGAACAATGGTGCAGGTACACTCCTGGCTAGTTAATCATGGGCAATAAAGTCTTGCATCCTGATTCATACATGCTGACTTCCATATGGCGCTTATCCTCTTGGAGGCACCAGTTTTCAACCCAGTTTCTGGCCTGCCTTCTCGCACTGAAGCTACGTTGGTCACCCTGATCCCCGTTGGGTGAAGGACTGAGGAAGGGATGCTAACATGAAATCACTGAATTGCAATTCATCAAGAGGTTTGGTACGATCGCTTGTGGGCTTAATCGGCACAATGGATTTTTATTATGCTACATTTTCTTAATTGATGCCAGGACGTCAACACAACTCTGCTTCATGAATGGCCACTCTTAATAAAGCGGTTTTGAATAAAGCAACTACCTGCAAATCAGGATGACAATTTGTGTGGCCGATGAAGTAGTCTGTAGTCCTCAAATGTTTATGACATAATACATTTGTTACTCTTGAAGGCAGTGGCATATCATGGGGGGGGGGGGACAGGGGCGGTTGCCCTGGGCGCAAAATGGTTAGGGGTGTGAAATTCCAGCACTTGGTGCTGCCTCAATACAGCTGCACGTTTCTGTCCCTGGGCTCCATTGAAAACTGCTTCTCTGTGCAAACCAGGAAGTGACCTCGCCAGACAATTACTCTTGTTTTCTTATCTCTGTGACTGCGATCTCCTAGGTGACACAGACACTATTAGGCCGTTGAATTCACATGCGTGCTTCGTCAGTCCCCCCCCCCCTCGGTGCAGCCCCGGGCTCTGGAAACCCATGCTTTGCCACTGCTGTAAGGTGTTAAGACTCTGCTATGTTTGCTGCAAGAAACTAACATGGCACCCCCACTGGAAGTTGCTGATTCTTCTGGATTTCTCAACAGCTTTTGATACATCAACCACGGGCTCTTTCTGGACTGCTTGCGTAAGGGCCAGACTACCTGTTAATATTATTAACACTTCGAGGAAGAAGAAGAAGAAGAAGAGTTTGGATTTGATATCCCGCTTTATCACTACTCGAAGGAGTTTCAAAGCGGCTAACATTATCCTTTCCCTTCCTCCCCCACAACAAACACTCTGTGAGGTGAGTGGGGCTGAGAGACTTCAGAGAAGTGTGACTAGCCCAAGGTCACCCAGCAGCTGCATGTGGAGGAGCGGAGACGCGAACCTGGTTCACCAGATTACGAGTCTACCGCTCTTAACCACTACACCACATGATGTGGTTAGCTGTCCACTTTTATTTTGGAGGAAAAGGAGATGTGCAAGACCCTACTCTGGAATGTGCTAACTGAATGAGCTCTTCATCTAGATCAGGAGTGGGGGAAATGGCTCCTCTTTTGTTGCTGCAAATAGCACCCACAATAAGGTAGTTTGTGCCTGGAAAGTCCAGTATAAATTGGGAGTACATTCTGGATCATGGTTGTAAACAGCTGCTTTTCCTTCAAAATAAAAATGTTCAGTTAAGATACACATTTTAAAAATGTGTGAATTATGTAAGACGTCATTTTACCCCACCCAACCCCTGTCGCCACCAAGACAGGCTTCAAAAACACTGCAGTTTGTTGCTTTTATTCCTACATCAATGGTCAGGTCCAAATGGTGAGTGTTGCACTGCCCCAGAGCAGTTAAGCAGTGATATTCAGCAGGGCTCCATTTTCTCTCTCCATCCAGTTCAACATCCACATAAAACTATTGAAGTGCATTGTAATATGCCGTTCACATCAGATATTCTATCGGAAAGCAGTTTTTTCCTGTTTCCAGTGTTAATGATCTGCAGGGTTTCAGTTCTCAGGTTGTGACATTTTAAAAGAGTCAGAAACGTAACTGTTTACCTGCTGACCCAATCTTTGTAATCTTCTAGCTTTTATTGTGTTTCCTTCCTCGAATGCCTTTACCTGATAGAACGTCGCAGTTATTCGCCTGAGGGCTTTTGAAACAAGTGAAACCGAAGCATCGCTTTTATGACCTCTTCATTTTGATTGTGGCACATCAAAGCACAGGACATTTGCCAGTGTTCTTCTCAGAGACCTGCTTTTATTAATTGAGTCAGCAGCAGGATCCAAAGGATCGAGCATTGGCTGAGTCCCGCATGCCGATGCAGCTGTGTCTGTGAGTAAGTGACTAGCTTTCTGCCTGAGCTCCCCATCTATAAAATAAGATCGCTAATAACTTGAGCTGCTAACTTTTTTCTTTTCAATTTCCATCCTGCAGGCAGGGCCTGGTGACTAACGGTTGCCACCCAGCACCTAGTATCTTTAGGCCCTTTAAGGTAGGATGCTAAAGCAGAGGTAGCCATTGACAGATCTTCCACATGTTGCTGAACTCTGATTTCCAGCTAACATGACCACAAGGACCAGAAATGCTGGGAACTGTAACCTGGCAACCTCTGGAGGGCATCACATTATTTATTTTGTTCATTTATTTCTTAGTAATTTCTTGTATTTTATTTATTTCTTAAGGTTTAAATTGTAAAATTGTAAACAACAACAACAACAACAACCTCAAAGCACTTTACAAAGAGAATAAAACAATAAAGCCATCAGTAAAAATAATTCCCTTAAACGTTCAAAAGATGAGATCAGCAATAAACTAAAAACAGATTAAAACATACATCGGCATTCTACACATCTGGGTAGGCTTGTCTAAATGGTAAATGCTTTCAGTAGGCACCAAAAAGATTACAGTGAAGGCGTCTGCCTGATGTCAATAGGCCCGGAGTTCCAAAGTGCGGCCGCACTAAAATATTGATTTCTTATAAGTGTAGGATGGGTATTATCTGGCACCTGTAACAGTGCCAATTCCTCAGATTAAAGGGGTCAAGTGGGCATATAGGGAGTATTATTCTATGCTAAAACCATGGTGCTAAAGCTTGAGCTGGTGCGATATAGCGGTGAAGAAGATCAGGTTCAGATCCACACTGGGTGACCTCGAGGCAGTTGTCCTCTTTCAATCCACTTCACAGGGTTGTTGTGAGGATTAAATGCAGTGGGGAGAATGAGGTTCACTGCTTTGAACTCCACTGAGGAAAAGTGGAATCTAACTCTAGCGAACGAATAATTTTTTTATATAATTCTGCCTACCTGGGTGTGGCTGGAAGGGGGCACAAATATGGGGGCAAGCTACCAACTCTCTCATGCGTTCAGGTGAGCAGAGGGGGCCTTCTTGGGAGAGCCACTTCCCTCAGGAGATCTGGAGGAGGATGACCTAGGAGAGGGCCTTCTCTGTGGCAGCCCCCAGATGCAGAGGGGCATCTGGCACCTTCACTATCCAGTTTTTGGTGAATGTTACAGATGCACCGCTTTACCCTAGTCTCTCTGACACCTTGGATCCGTGTTCTCTTTGGACAAGAGAAATGTAGGAGAGGATGTGTTCCTATCAATGGTTTTGTCACACAAATAGAGCTTTTCACAGCCTACAGTGCATATACAATCGCCTTATGGCAATCTTTTCTTGTTCTAGTACTACTAGCAGTATTCAATGATGATAAATGCAATTAATGCGTGCAACATTTTACAGAGTGCAACAGGACAGGCCCCTGCCCTGAGGAGTTTACAATCTAAACGGTGACACGGGAAGGCACCAGAGGAAGGGGGAGGAAGTGGAGAGGGGGTTAAGCAAAGGCGCACATTGTTCACCGTATGGGAAATAATGCAGCCTGGGAGATTTAGACTGGAGTTTAGGAAACACAGAGTAGAGAAGAAGTGGGGCAGGTTGCCAAGGGGTGTGGTGGAATATGCATTAAGGGCAAGCAGCTAGACAAATGTCCAGATGGATTTATTTAGGTAAATATCATTCTTTAGAATGGAAGATGATTGTTGACTGGAGGGCCTCTTTAAAGTCACTTTCCAAGGCATTCTTTGACAGAGAAAGCGCTAGGTAACTCTTCTTTCTTCCAGTATAGAGTTAAAATGATGAGCCTTTTGATTTTATAAATATTATCCAGTTCTACCATTCCAACCCTATGAATACATTCCAGTTTGTGTCCTTTTGTGTCTCAACCTTGAGATGTTGTTGGACTACAACTCCCATCATCCCTGAGCTCTGGCCTTGCTCGCTAGGGATGATGGGAGTTGTGGGCCAAAAACAAGGGGCTGAACCTGGCAACTTCTGCCCTGTAACACTTTGCTGCTGGGGTTTATGGTCCCTTCAAAAAGGGGGTTTGAATTTGGCCAGAAAAAGAGAGAAAGCGCTTTTTAAAACTTGCAAAATCATAAAGGTTCTGAGTTTGGTTTTGGACTGGTGCTGCTTTAGAGCTAGCTGAACTAATGTGTTTGCTACCTGCTAAATTTGCATATTTACAAACAAACAGGTATCCAAAACTCCTAAATGTCTTGTGGGTTGTGCTGCAAAGCAGGCAGGCCCTGTAACATGGTTTCTAGATTTCCCTGTCCTCAGCGAAACAGGGAGCCCAAAAACAATCCTGGGCGATCCCTTGTTGAAAAACTACATTCAGCACGTAGTAGGGAGCCCTGTCAGACGAGGAGGCAAGGCCTCTTTACTCAACTGCGTAAGCATCCAGGCAGCACCAGATGATCTAGGCTGGTAGCTTTCGCCCACTGGCAACTTCAGGGCTGACTCATTTCCTTCTCCTGTTGTTCTCGTGTCTCATGAAGCTGGTTTGGTGAGCTGTAATTTAGCCATATTTACTTTTCGCTCTTGGCCTCTAATTTCAACCTGAGTCTAGTTGGTGGTCAACGTGTGTCCCATGGGAAAAGCCCGCGGCGCCTGAACTCCCTTCTGGCAACGAAAGCAGAGTCATGTCAGTTCTAGCGACATGTTTTAAGGCACTGTTCTTCTTCACGGCCTTGCCAAGTTCAGTTAACGGGAGGAGATTAGCAGTTTCCTGCTGTTTTTATCTTTTAGTCACTAGGCGGACACAGACGTATGTCCAAGACTCAAAATATGTGAAAGAATATAGGGGTTGGGACCAGGGCCTTGCAGAGCCAGGCAGAGGCCTGGGCCAGGTAGATAATGTGCCCCCCCCCTTTTTTTACCCTGGGGATAACTGAAGTCTTATAAATAAGTGAGTATATAAATAATTTCCACAAAAGTTATGCTGACAAATAATTTTATTTCAAGGCTTGAACCGTATCTGCATATAAAGACAGTGCATCCCCTGCGATTGTGAATATGCTGACTGAGGCCCCCTTTGGAATTGGAGGTCCGGGCCAAGTAGCCCATATGGCCCTCCCTCTGTCTGGGCCTGGTTAGGACTAGGACCTGGGAAGCCAGGGTTCAACTCATAGCTGTCAACTTTTCCCTTTTCTTGCGAGGAATCCTATTTGGAATAAGGGAATTTCCCTATAAAAAAGGGAAACGTTGACAGCTGTGGTTCAACTCCCCACATGGCCATGAAGCTCACTGGGTGACTTTGGGCCAGTCCCTGCCTCTCAGCCTAACCTACCTCACAGGGATGCTGTTAGGTTGAAACAGGGAGAACTTGGCACATGGCCTTGAGCTTTGGATATAAATGTAATAGCAGCAACAACAAGAACATGGTTGTTCACCACCCGTACTGGGACATGTGCAATCTCTTGCAATCAGGCGTGGGGAATATTTTCCAGTCCAAGTCCCACATTCCTTTCTGAGCAAACTTCTGAGTAGGCGGAGATGGAGGTAAAAAAAAAAAAGAGGGTGGAGCAAGGGATAGAATCGTAGAGTGGTTGCAACGAAGGAAATGCAACTCTTCCTTGGGTAGAGTAGGCTATGCCCCAACTCTGCCCAAAGCAGAGGTTTCTACACATGCAGCTCCCCATACAGGCAATTAAGAGGCATTATTATAGCTCAAGAACACATTCATCTAAGCCAAAGCACTTGAAGAGGGCACAGAGCAGGGATATTGACTGGTGAGAATTGGGGAGAAGCCCAAGGTTTGTATAGATAGGCCTGGAGGGTCACATTTGGCCCTTGGGTGTGAGATTCCACCCCCGGATCTTCTATCCAACAGCCAGTGCATTTCTTGTGCTTTCTAATAGCCATAATAATATAGATACTCCTGGTTCATAGTCATGTATGATCTGGAACTTAAGGGTGGGGCAAATGCCCTTCCCTCCCTAAAGAGTGCATAAGCTTTTGTGCACACATTGTCAGATGCATAGAATCATAGAGCTGGAAGGGACCCTAAGGGTGATCTAGTCCAACCCCCTGCAATGCAGGAATCTCAGCTAAAGCATCCATGACAGATGGCCCTCAAACTTCTGCTTAAAACCCTCCAAGGAAGGAGAGTCCACAACCTTCCAAGGGAGTCTGCATGAAACACTATTATCAGTTTACATACACAAATACACTCACCACCCACCCTTGTCTAGGCTCCATACACCCCCTAAGATTTATATGCAATTTCAACAGCATTTCATGGGACAGTATACAGAATCGAATGTATTCAAGCAGGGGTGGAGGAAGGGGGGGCGGGGCGGTGGCGGCAGTCCGCCCTGGGTGTCTGAACCTAGTCTGGGGCCTGATTCTGAAGAGTCCCAGTCTGCACAGGTTCCCCGGCAACAAGCACCAGCTGGGCCAAGTCAGGGGCCTGAGCCTGCCCTGGCTCCAGATGCAGGGAGTACCTGGTTGCCTTCAGCTGGGCCATCACTTTCAGCTGCTCCACTACCAGTTGGGTCAGGAGAGGCTGAGGCAGCTGCAGAGACTAAGGTCTATAAAGGAGAGACCTGAGTACTCACAGGAGGAGTGCTCGCCTTTGGGCAAGACAGGGAGGTGAGTCGCAGGGGGATCAGGACCGGCCGTTACCCCAACAAAGATAAAAGGCTGTCGGACCCCACCCCAGGTTGCAGGAGCAATATTGCTGTTTGTTAGAACCTGCCTGAGACCCTGTGCCTGACCTTGCCTGGTTTCCTGCCTTGGCCCCGTCGGACTGACTTCTCGCAGAACCCTTGGATTCGGGACTGGACCTGGACCGCGTTGCTTGGGTTACCCCCAGGCCCAGCACAGTGACAAAATGCTGGGTGGCACTCACCGCGGGGCCTGCAGCATGCCTGAGCCACGCGTCTCTCCTGGGAGTGACGCAGTGGCTTGGGCACCTGCAGGCTCCATGCCTCCCCAAACGGTCCGCCTGCCGCCTCCCCCTCAGCTGTAGGGCGGCTGGGTGGGAGGAGGCAGGCAGGCAGACTCCTAGGAGTCCCAGGCGCCCGATCGGCTTGCTCCGCCAATGTATTCAAGGAAGACGAAACCTCACTGACCAGCTTCTTTCCAATCCAGTGTTGTTCCATAGCCCATGTTGGTTCTGCTACTTATTTGATTACATTGTACTCTTCTTAAGAAATACAGGCTTTGAGGAATATAGGAACTGAGCAATCTGCCTTTGCTTGCGTTTTCTGTTTAAAAACTGATCCATGATTTCCTCTTTCTTATACCACTGTAAATGATAATTCAGTGGTGCAGTCACAATAGCTATAGGTCCTGCCTTTTTACTCTGCAGGTGTGTTTTGGGGATCCCTTGCTGTTTGTTTTATTCAGCACAGGGGAAGCCGCCCTGATTAAATAACATATTATCTTCCCATTCGGATGGGGAAGTGAGCTGGCAGGCAATGATGTAGATTCTAAGGACCCTTTCACATGTGACCAAAAGAATGCATTTCTCCTCATTACTTTATGGGACTCGTGGAATAGGTTTAATGAGGCGCACTGCTTGGAAATGGGATTTTTCAGTTCAAAGCATAGTTCCCTAGAAAAGTAGCTATTTAATTGGGATGGTCTGACGGTTGCTCATTTTCAGAGGGTGATCTTTACTGCGAGAGTCATTACAGAGGTCTTCAAACAGAGGATGAACAAAGGCCAGGATCTTTATCCTAGCTGGCATCAGTATTGAAACTAGTTTTTAAACCTCTCTTATACATGGAATTGCTTTTCAGTGTTTGTATTGCTTTCATATATGGAACTCTTTGATTGTTTTCTCACTTTTCTCGTTCTATGGTTGTAAATATTTCACTTGCTCTATAATTGTATATTTTATCATCGTAACTTGCCCTGGGACGTTGTGTTGAAAGGCGGGTAAGAAATCTGAGAAATAAATAAACAGACAGCCATCTGTTAGAGATGCTCCAGTTCTGAATTTCCTGTCTTAGGCAGGGGCCTCTGAGGCTCCCTCCAGCTGCATGACCTGCCTTATCCACCAAAGGGATATATCCATATGCAGAGCTGATGTGATTCAACATCACAATGCTCAACTACTCCCATTTCAACGCGAGAAGCATGTTGGATGGGAATGTACATTAAAAGAACTCTGCTGGCTGCCATTTGACCTGTGGGTCTTATCTGTGAAACCCTAAATAACCTGGGACTGGTGCCAACTTGAATAAAATATTGGGGGGCCCAGGTAAGCCCCACATAATTGCACATGCACAGCATTTGAATAGCAGTGCCCATCAACTTGGGGGCGCCTCCTCAAATATTTTTTTGGGGGGGCAAAGGGACCTCGGCCCCTAGGAGTTGGCACCTTTGCCACCACCCATATCAGTTAAGAAAGCCTAGGAACATAAGAAGAACCTCCTGGATCAGCAATTCATACAGTACAAGTTAGAGCATAATTATGGCTAGTAGCTCTTGAGAGCGTCATCCCAATGGTTTGCAGCGTTGACTGTTCTGAGCTCTCTAGAACTGAACTCTGCCTTTTCCCAAACATCCCCCAAACTGCACTCATTTATTAAAATCACCGAATTGTGTCCATTTCCCTTCCCACATATTTTCTCAGCATCTGCCACACACTCACACACACTGTTTATGGCAAGTTGCGCCCATAAGGCTGATTTATTATTATTATTATTTAGAATCACTTCTCTTTATTGTTGCCCCCAAATACTTCTCCTAACTACGACTGCATACACATTACTGGCTTAAAACACAACTAGGTTGTTCTTTTGCTCAGTTGAGACTCAATTGAGGGAACTGATTGGAAGGGAAATGCATTCAAATGCAATATTTCATAAGAAATGACAGGATAGATATGGATTGTGGCTAATGTCGTGTGTGCACCACTTCCAGCACCAGAATTGGGAATGTACTGGACACAGAGCAAACGGGAGTGTGAATATAGTCTTGGTTTAAGTCTTCTAGTTATATCTTTTTAAGAAGACAACTAATTCTCTTGTGATGCAATGGCATTACATTTCATTTATTTGTGTTGTCCTTATTAACCATAGGGGGTGCCATATTGTGGTGTGCGTTCTGGTTTCAGTGTCAACAGATCCCAAAAGGGGTGTCAGGAGGTTTACATGTGGAAATTGCAGGCTTCATAACTAGTCACTTCTCTGAGGAAAGAGGAAGAAAGCAGGGTCTGAGCCATTTGGCTGGCTGGGGCAGAACAGCGAATGTCACCTCTACCAGAGTCCCCCAGGAGCGCTCGAATTCTTTTGGTATCTGAGGTAGAAAATCCCACAAGCAAAAAATACAACAATATATTAACTATCTAACCGTTTGCTGCCCTTTCACGGCACATCTACACCACACATTTGAAGCCCTCTTACACCACTTTAACAGCCATGGCTTCCCCCAAAGAATCCTGGGAACTGCAAAGGATGCTGGGAATGATGGCTCTGCAAAGGGTCTCCTAACAGATCTCAGCACCCTTAACAAGCTACAGTTCCCAGGATTCCTTGGGGGAAGCCATGGCAGGCTTTAAATATACAATGTGGATGTGACCCCAATGTAAGTAAGCTGCCTGAGGCAGCTGCTTAACTCCACCTAATGGCTGGAACGGGTCAGAGTTATGTGTATCCTATGAGAGTCACCCTGGTATGTGGTGCTCTTCGGTGGATTGGCTGCTGGCTACGAGGAACAGGCCTTTCTCTGTGGCCACATCCATCCTCTGTAATTTCCTTCTTAGAGACGTTTGTCCGTCTTGAGGCATTGCTGCTGTTTTTGGGTAGGATTCAGTCACATACCAGGCTGCACAATTGAAGTTGATTTGGAGTTCTTGTGTAGCAAATCCACTTCCCCTCAGAGGTCAGACTTTTTCAGACAAGGAAAGTTATTGGGTAGGGAGAAGCACTGGAAAATGAGGAATAACACTTATTTTGATGCACTGTCGCCTAGCCTCCCCACAAAACAAATCAAAGTGAATGCTCATTAAAGAGCCAGATGCAGCCTAATCCCTCTGCAAACAAAACAGGCTGAATTCTCATTAATCAGGTTGCCTGGAAGCAACCTTGCTCTCTGATGATTTTAAGGCGCATGGAAAAATGTACCAAATAACATTCTTAAAAAAAAAAAAAAAATCATTTCATTCCATTCGTGGAGGGCTTGCTATTTCAAATTGATTTATTGATTTTTTAAAAAACCCTCAGCAATTATATATATATGAGAAACAATCCCATATATAAAAACAAACGGGGATAAAGATCTCTGCTTGAAAGCCTTGTTGAAAAAGAAAGGTCTTTTTCAACAGCAACCAATATGGCAATAGAGATGGGACCTGTCTCACATATAATGTGAGAGAGCTTCAAAGGCTGGGTGTTGGCATACCAGAAGCCTGATTTCTACATCGTGCATTCTACAACTCCTGATGAGTTGGCTGTATGACGGGTTAAATGGTCATACAGGGCTTTGTAGTAGGACCAGCAACTTGAACTGGGCCTGTCTGTCTCAAGAGACAATGGAGTGCGCCTCTGGGGGTGAAGTCAAACCACTGTGTAGGCAGCACCGAGGTGTCGTCCCCTGGGCAGAAGCCTGGGCAGTGTGTATGGAGGTCCTGGGCTGCCCAAATGACAAGACCCACCCACCTTGGCCTCGCCAGTGTGGTCCAAAGCAGAGCAGAGCAATGCGTTTGGCACCATCTTGGATTCAGGAGTTTCCCAAAGGAGGTGTACAAGGCACCGTCTTAGGGACGCACTCCAGATTTGTGTAGGGTTTGCTCCTTAGCCTTTTCTTCTCCCAGAAAAGGCAGTGGAGATTTAGAACCAGAGTTTTCCTTCTCCTGCATGGGCTACCTTCCCAGGCTGACGAGCCCCATCTGCCTCACACTTAGAGTAGACACACTGAAATTAATGTACCGAAGGACAATCTCCAACTTAATGATTGTGCCAGCTCAAGGATTACTTCAAATGCAGTGGGACTTACCCACCCTCTCCTTCCCTTCCACGTACCCTGTACAGTCCCCAAATCTAGAGGGTTGGGGCTGGGGGAGGGAAGAAGAACATATTTAGGGGTCACACAGCGGGGAAGAGAGGGGGAGAACTTCCCACGGTGCAAGGAGAAATCCTTGCACTGACATGACATTCGCCTTAGCACTTTATTGAATGCAACCCTAAATTCATTAATTTCAATGGGTTTACACTGAGTAGGATTAGCATTGGAACAACCTTCTGGGTAGCACAACTGCTACAGCAGTTGTTCTTCTCTCGCTGCTTATTTATGCTAGTGTTTATTTCATCGTTGCATTTGGTATTTTTGTCTGGAACATAGGGAGCTGCCTTATACCAAGCCAGTCCCTCTAGCTCCATATTGTCCACCCTGACTGGCAGCTGCTCCCCTGGGTTTCAGACAGGGTGTCTCTCCAAGCCCTACCTGGAGATGCCAAGGATTGAACCTGCACACAAGGCAGATTCTCTATCATTGAGCCTTCCATATTTTTAAAGCATGTAAATACACACACACACACACACACACACACACACACACACACACACCATGTTTTACAGGATTGCCAAAATGCAGGTTAAAGTACACAAATCAAATGCATTCTTATTCAGCTCCACTAATCACACACAAAATGGAACATGACAAAGCTGGATTGGGGCCACTGGGTGTTGTTATTTCCTCCCAGTAAGCAAAAAAAAAAATGAGTTACATTTGGGCATAGGTTTTGTGCATGGTATACATTACAAATAATAAAAAAGGACAAGAGCCTTTTGTACAAGTGTTTTGAAGTTAGATACTTTGATTTCTATTTTTCTTTCCTAAATGGATGTGCAACTGACATGGAAATAATATTTTTTTAAAAAACCCTTGCTTCAGAAAGGACATAATGACAGCCTGAAGTAGAGACATTGACAGCATAAAGAGAGACACTTCCTGGAATTCATATGCCTGTTTTAGTCCAGTAAAATCCATCAAGCCACTTATGGATCATCTGAATCAACAATTTTTGCTTGAGAAGTAGAAGCTCTCTTACCATAAAACATATGCATACATAAACACATGGAGGGACATAAGAAGTTTCCAGAACATAA
The DNA here is from genome assembly GCF_964106645.2 of Podarcis pityusensis. NCBI lineage: Eukaryota > Metazoa > Chordata > Lepidosauria > Squamata > Lacertidae > Podarcis > Podarcis pityusensis. Next base: position 26,916,284 of record NC_138027.1, on the reverse strand, counting down.
GAAGCTTCCAGACTTGGTCTACTGAGACCAGTATTGTCAGACTCAGCAGCAGTGCCTGACAGTGGCCCTCCAGAGCCTCAAGCAGGGGATTTTCCCAGCTGTACCTGGAGAAACCAGGGACTGAATCTGGGGTCATTTGTGTTGAGAGCCAGTGTGGTACCAAGGTTATGTTATGGACTGGTTGGACGCAGAGGAATGGTAGGGGGAACCAGCTGGGGAACCATCAAGGCAGCAAGGCTCAGAGCCTGAGAATTGGTGGTAGGACAACAATGAGTGGTCAGAGGAAGAAGAGGGGGGGAAATGGGAAGAGGAGGTGTCAGGAGCTGAAGGGGTAACAGGGGTTAATGAGCTGGTAGAGTCTGGGGCAGAGAGAGAGAAGTCCAGAATCAGGGCAGAAGCCAAAGCTGGTAAGTGGGAAGAGGGGGCAGAGATGAGTCCGGCTGGTGAAGATTCACAGGTGTCTCCCCCTCCTGCTGCGACAAGCTACCTTCCCCACTGTCTCCCGGAACCAGAAGAGGGCTGAAATGGGCGGAGCAGCGACAGGCTGCAAGCGGGCAAAGTCTCTGATTGCCTGGGGAAAGCCCTGGAGAGGAGGGGACATAGAAGGCTGTGGAGAGGCGGTGACTTTCTGTCTCAGCAACTGATTTCATGGAGCAAGACCCACGGGGAACGAGCTGTTGTGCCCATTAGGCCTGACACTCAGCCAAGACTGTGGAGATTGTGTTTTTGCTAATAAATAGTTAACTACTATTTTGAACGGTGTGATTTACTGTCGGCTCACTGTTTGGCAGGTTAAAGTGTTGAGCTAGGGGAGACCAAGGTTCAAATCCCCACTCAGCCATGTAGCTCACAGGGTGACCTTGGGCCAGTCATGGTCTCTCAGCCTAACCTACTTCACAGTTGCTGTGAGGGAAAAATGGGGAAGGGGGCAACTGTGTGTGTACCAACTGTGTGTTCCTCTTTGGAGGAAAGGCGGGGTATAAATGAAATAAGAAACAAAAGAAAAGAAAATGCATGGAGCTAAAACATTCTCCAGGCCCAACCAGACAGCCCAGATGGATGAACATTCCTCGGGACAACGTACCTATTGAGGCAAACCAAAAGAAATTAGATGAGCTTGCCCCAGTCCCTCCATTTTCCTGCTCCTGTTAGATTGCAGCCAAGGGAAATTTGCTTTTCTCTGAATGCTGCAATGCAATGAGGAGCATGTACAAAAATGCTTATATCAGGATAAAGCTATATGTGAAAATAGCATTCAAGGTGCATTACATTCAGGAGAAATGTCATGCAAAAATGTCTATATCTGGAGAAATTTGCATGAAATTGCAGGTGGATTTCCAAACTGATGTAGAAATGCAGAGTCCTGAACTAGGGAGTGGAAAAATGTAAAACCGAAAGCAACCAGAACTGCCAGATTCTTCCATCCCTGCAGTGCTGGATTACCAAATAGACACTGGCCTATGGGCCCCATGCCTCTTAGTGACTGGGGCAGGCCTCCAATTCAGTGTTTCTCCAATCTCCTCCTCATTGCCTTTTGTGAGGACCTTGGTCTGTTTCAGAAATTAATTGTCCAATTAACTCGTTCAACAATTTGCTTGAAACCAACAATGGCTTTGATCTAATTCGTGCATAAAACAGACAATATAATAAGACAGGTGTGACAGGCTCAACTTCGCGTAAAAGACAACAGTATATAAAACATTTCTTCTTCTGTCGTAGTAGGTCGATATAGGGGGACTCAGAAGGTTACCCCACTGTTGGCTTGCCACTCCTTCCACATGAGGTTCAGCTGGCATTTACCAGAAACCGAGATTTCCATGTGGCAGACCCTGCCCTGTCAAACTCCTAGCCATTATAGGTTTGGCAGGAGCTATCCCTGCTCATTTCTAAGATGTCTTCTAACAACTGTAAAATTTGGTCAGGTTTATAGTGTTCTGTCAGGGAGCCAACAAGGAGAGCAGGTCATTCAGAGATGAGAGAAAAAGAGCGAAACACTTGGCTAACTTGCAGTTAGTTTCTTTATTAAGGAAAGCAGGACACAGAACACACAGAGACTTCTAAAGGTTGTTCCTTTCTTGGTGAATCTGTTGACCAGACTGGCTTTTAGCTCCCTCTTCACCTAGCCCAGGGGTCAGCAAACTTTTTCAGCAGGGGGCCGGTCCACTGTCCCTCAGACATTGTGGGGAGCTGGACTATATTTTGGGGGGGGGGGCGGGAATGAATAAATTTCTATGCCCCACAAATAACCCAGAGATGCATTTTAAATAAAAGCACACATTCTACTCATGTAAAAACACCAAGCAGGCCCCACAAATAACCCAGAGATGCATTTTAAATAAAAGCACACATTCTACTCATGTAAAAGCACGCTGATTCCAGGACCGTCTGCGGGCCGGATTGAGAAGGCGATTGGGCCGGATGCGGCCCCCGGACCTTAGTTTGCCTACCCATGCCCTAGCCCCTCCCTCTGTCTATGGTGAGCTCCAAGGGACCCTTTCTGTGTCTGTCTGGCTCTCCGCTTACAACATGCAATAACTGCCTCATTCTTGGAGTTGGAGGGGCCTGCAAGCTTTAAGTAGAGAAGCTGTCAAAAGCGGCTCTGTGGGAGAACTGCCAAGCCTAACTCCTTTCTATGCTCTGTGCTGGGGCACCTGTCTGATTCTGCCTCTTCACTATCCCTCAAGCTCCCAGCTTCCAGTATTTCCCAACTCATCCTCTATTCTGGGATGTGACCGCTTTCCCACCACCAGGATCCAGGATCCAAATTCTTTCCCTCTGTGCTTTTTCTGAGGGACTCCTCCCCCTCCAGCTGGTCCCTGACATGTAAAAACTCTGCCTTCAAAGCACATTTGAAGCACCTTAGAATCATAGAATCATAGAGTTGGAAGAGACCACAAGGGCCATCGAGTCCAACCCCCTGCGAAGCAGGAAACACCATCAGAGCACTCCTGACATATGGTTGTCAAGCCTCTGCTTAAAGACCTCCAAAGAAGGAGACTCCACCACATTCCTTGGCAGCAAATTCCACTGTCGAACAGCTCTTACTGTCAGGAAGTTCTTCCTAATGTTTAGGTGGAATCTTCTTTCTTGTAGTTTGGATCCATTGCTCCGTGTCCGCTTCTCTGGAGCAGCAGAAAACAACCTTTCTCCCTCCTCTATGTGACATCCTTTTATATATTTGAACATGGCCTTCTTTGCCTCAAAACAATTCTGGCCCCTGCAGTTCACCCCTCACAGAGTTGCAATTCCCAGCAACCCTTAACAAGCTACAGGGCCCATTTTTGTGATGTGTTTGACATTTTTATTGTAAAGTGGTGTTTTTTAGTCTTCATACTGCCTTGTGATATTTTATACGAAAGTGCGGTTTATGAATATTTAAATACAATAAAACACGTTTTCAGGAGTCAGGAAAAAGAAGGAGGAAATGAACGAGAAGGAGTGAACTATGAAGGGATGGAAGAATGGTGGGTTCAGGAGGAGGCGGAAACCGCATGGGGGGGGGCTCCTGAGTCACAGGTTGCCCATCTGTATTGCATAAGAACATTTCAGTAGCTTTTCCCCTTCTTCTGTTAAGTAGTTTCCATTATCAACAGCATTTTTAAAACAACAACAACCCCACACACTTTAAAAAGCTTGAAATTCAGAAAATCTAATTCACTGTCACTTTAGGTGGTACAAAAGAATCTGCAAGAAAAGAAACCCCTTGTAATGAAATGTTGTTCTTAGCTACCTGAGAATTCGCAGCTTCATCCAGGTAAGTTAAAAAGACAGGAGGAAAGGAGGCCGTTGGGGGAAAGAAATAAGAGAGGGGCTCTTGTGTTGAGTCTTCCTGACTGCCTGGGGAATTAGGCCCCACAGCTTTGCTAATACCAGTGAACATGATGTTGGGATGGTGTGTGACCATAATGCTCCAATGTCTGACGTCTTGCTGGGGAATTTCTTTCTGTAGGATGATAGAGAAAAGTTTGCATATTAAAAACTCCTTCTTGGCAAGTCAAGTCATTCAGTCTCCATTGGTGCAGCGCGTTGTTTTGCGTGTTTGCGCATTGTTATGTGTGTTTGTTTGGAAGTAAGATCTAGGAAGCTCCACCCAGGTAAATGTTCATAGGAATGAAGTCCTACTCTGCCGCCATGGTCTGAAAACCCTTGCTTGCTTAATTAACTTCAAATAAGGGCCTCAGTTTCTCAAGTTTCAAATACTGGAAGTTACTGGATTTGTTCAGATGAAATTTGGCTCATCCATTAGTAATCGCTCTGAGACTTCTAGAAGGGAACTTTGTTTAAGCAAGCCTACGAGAATGTTGACATGAGTTTTAATATGGTTTTCAGCTTATTGTTGACTTTAATCATTTTTCTGAATGTTGTCAATGGTTGTTTTTAACTGGTTTTGGCTGATAATTTCATTGTTTTATTCTTTTTGTAAACACTTTGAGGCAGAGGTGTGTGTGTGTGTGTTTTACAGTCATATCCATGGATTAGAGTTTTCCTTCCCCTAGATGGGCTACATTCCCAGGTTGACGAGCCTCGTCTGCCCCTCGATATCCATCTATATAATACCACAGTATTCTCTACACTGACTGTCAGCAGCTCCCTTGGATATCAGAAAGGAGAATTTCCCACGCTTACCTGGCAGTGCCAAGGCTTGAACCTGGGACCTTCTGAATGCAGAGCATGTGTCCTGCCACACTGAGCTATGGCTTTCCCCTTCCCTCTCTTCCCTTACGGATATGATACAAGCTGTTATTGCACGCAATCTGCTTTCCTTGGAGCGCTTTGTTCAGAACGATGCCTTTGTGAACTTCTCACAGATTCACACTCAGCATGTGACAGAGATTGGAAAAGGTCAGCCCCTGCTGGGTTCAGTCCAGGGTATCTGGAATCAGCACATGGCTTTGGCTGCTTGGCACTCCCACTACAATTGCTTGAAAACTGGCAATTGCAACGGAAAGCCCCACATCCCAGCCCATGCTGATTTCAGCACGTGGTCTTAGGCTTCATGTGACTGGCTTGTCCCGATTTAAATTTAGGTTTGGGGGTGAAGGGGGAGTCAGCGCAAAGCAGCTTTTGTTCCCGTGTAAAAACGTGTAAAATCACTGAGCTTCTGAGACAACTTTTTGCATACAGAGGCTATTTCTCTGCACAACTTGTCACTTATGGCTTGTAACGTTTGCCCAACATGGGGAAGTTGCAGCATATTCTACAGAAAAGCGATTGTTGCTGACATCTCAGAACTGGAATGAAGTTTGTGGGAGAAAGATTGTTACCAGCACATCTTAAAGAGGCAGTGACCACATCATTCTGCCAAACTTATTCAGCATACAGCATACCAGAGCTGACACCCCTTTGCCTGCCCCACTGTTAACTACTTCTGCTTGGTCCCCCAGTGGCTTATGCTCCTGTGAGTGGCGGACAGGAGTAAGCCAGCAGTAAATCACACTGAGCAAGTTGGAGTTAACTCTTTGTTTACAAAACCGGATCTCAGGCTTAATGAGCACTGAGGTCTTGCCCCCATGAGGCAGTTGCCGAGACTAAACGTCCCCACTTCCCCACAGCCGGCTATGTCTCCTGCTCTCCAGGGTCCCCCCCCCACAAAGCAATCAGACTGTGCCTGCATGCCTGTCTTTGCTCTTCCCATTTGATGCCTCTCCTAGTTCCGGGAGTCAGTGAGGAAGGGGAGCTTATTGTAGCAGGAGGGGGAGACACCCTGGCTTCTTCACCAACCTGATTCATCTCCGCATCTTGGCCTCCCACCTCTCCTGCTTCAGTTTCCGCCCTGGACTTCTCTCTGCCACAATTGCTGCTGAAGACCAGTAGCTGGAAACTGCAAGAAAGCAGAGGGCTGTTGCACTCTGGTTCTGCTTGTGGGCTTCCCTCAGGCATCTGGCTGACCACGGTGAGAACAGGATGCTAGACCAGCTGGGCCATTGCAGGCTCTTTTTAGGTTCTCAGGAAAGCCTGTGCACAGCCAACCCTTCCCACATAGGCTTCCATGTGACACACGGTTGGAAATGTATTTGGAATGACATCCCTGTGCGCATCATGCAGGGATGGCTTGCAGCGCTGTAGAGCAAAACCAGTCAAGCCGTTCTACTTCTAGATATCAGCATTTGCTTCCTTCCCCCTCCGCCCACTGCTTTGACATAAGAGCTTCTGTGCTCATTTCAAGGGAGAGGAAAATATAAACAGCGGAGTGTGTATTTAATTAAACTTTCCGCGTATAGAAGAGAAATAACCGGAGGCTTACAGCTGCCAGAATTGCAATAAGGATTTTACTTATCATTAGGCTATATTTAAAAGTGAACCATGCCTATTTCTGTAAAAAGAAAAGAAAAGAAAAGACTTTGAAAACAAGCTTCCCCTACTCTCGGTTGTTTTCGCCAGCAGATGGCATCAGCACAAGCACATCGTAAAACGCAGAAGCAGATGGAAAAAGCACAGGAAAGATTTTGTGTTTGTTTTGTCTCTTGTCTTCTGTGGCTCGGGACCACTTCTCACAACCCTTCCTAAATGCTCAGGTGAATTCTGAATTTCATTATTTAATAATAATGATGATGATGATGATGAAATCAATATACATATATGTTTGTGTGCGTGGATCCAAAGTTACATCTGCACTGTACATTTAAAGCACTCTTATACCACTTTCAGTGCCATGGTTTCCCCCAAAGAATTCTGGGATCTGTAGTGTGTTGAGGGGGCTGAGAGTTATTAGGATGCTTGTATTCCCCTCAGCTACAATTCCCAGAGTTCCCTGGGAAGAAGGATCGATTGTTAAAGCACTCTGGGAATTGTAACTGTGAGGGGAATAGGGGTCTCTCAGCTCCCTTAACAAAGTACAGCTCCCAGAATTGTTTGGGGGAAGCCATGGCTGTTTAAACTGGTATATCACTGTGTTTCAAATTTATGGTGTGAACACGGCCTATTCTAGATTTGGACCCTTCCTTATGTGGAGTTCTGCATGGGCAACAATGAGGCTAAGGAGGAGGAAACTGACAGCCAGTTTGGGGAGAGCCATGATAATTAAAGTGATGTGATGCTGATTTAAATGCCTGGTGTGGATGTGATCAACACAAGAGTCTTCTGGAACCTTAAAGAAACAACACATTTATTGCCACATGAGCTTTCGTAGCTTACTCTTCATCAGTAATAAAAGAAGTGTAGCGCAGATCAGCAACCCAGTCAGACGGGCAGAGTATAAAACAACCACTTGAATAGGACATCCCTATTTTCATCAGAGAAATGTTGGAGGGTATGATACACTGTGTTGAACAGGGAAGGCAGAGACTCAGCAACACAACACTAAGCACTTTGTGTTAGGTTCCTGCAACGTTGCAAACAAATTATATGAATCTTTCTACAGCAGTTGTTACGATACGTCCCTTGATAATTTATTCAGATGTAAATACTTCTGCTTTTTTGCAAACTCCCCTGACATATTTTGGCATTGTGAGCATTTAATGCTCTTTCTAGTTGCTGATCAAAAGAAAGAAAGAAACATATACACAATGATTGATTGCAATTGTGCTTTGTATATGTTTAAGGGGCAACTCCGTTTACTTTTGAGCACCGCGTTCATGATTTATATTGGTCTAGGAACAGGTTTCTCTTCATTCAGAAAAATGAAGAAACATTCCTAAAGCAAATTAGAAGAGAGGTTCTTTACATATTTCCAGTATCAGCTCGGCTGCCCAACCTAAGCAGCAGCCCAGACAGGATCAAGGCAGTTTTTGCTGGCTAACCTGGAAAACCCTCAGGGGAAAGACACAAATCACTACCAACACCATTCCAGTCCCTTGGAACAACAAGCTCCAAGAGCCAAACCAGATGCGAAATCACATGCATTGAACAGATAAACAGAAGAAGAGCTCTGCTGGATCAGGTGAATGGCCCATCTAGTCTAGCATACTCTTCTCACAGTGGCCACGTGAGTAGGGTTACCAGACATCCCCGTTTCCTGGGGACAGTCCCCGGATTTGCAAATATGTCCCCAGACAAATTTCTTCCCCAGAATGTCCCCAGATTTCATTAAATATCCCCGGGAAACGTGGGGCCATTCTAGTTCATTTGCTCATGTACAGTAATTAACAGTTACTAAGTGGTGGGGGGGGGCAGATATCGATCACAAGGTGGTGCGCACACACCATTTGAATGGTAATGCCCATCAACTGGGGGGGGGCAACCCCCCTGAAATATTTTATTGGAGGGGCTGAAGGAATCTCTGCCTCTAGGAGTTGGCTTCTATGACTTGTGAACTGTTGGTTTCTGTGTGTTGCCACTGTGCAGTGCTTGAAGTCACAAGACTCTGTTTACATTCCAGAGATTCCATACTGTTGGAAGTCTCACAGGAGACGGATGTGATGTTTACTGGTTTCCTGTTCCTTTGTTTCAGTTGCTCTCTGCTTTCACAGAGAGAGCATGTATATTTCTTTTCTGCCTGCGTAGCTAGAATAAAGCACAGCAATGTAGCTCATAAATCTCGTCACTTCTGCTGCTTTGAAACTCTGCGTAATGGGGAAACGTGCTTGGAGCCTCATCAAAGGCTCAGGTCGTTAATCACGTCGGAGGGTGATTCTGGAGGATGAGCTTTTCCCAACTCGCTCGTAGCGCAGGTCCGACATGAACAACTTGGTTTGTGCAAGAACCAGGTTACAAATGTATGTGGCAGTAGGGGCAGTTGTATCCAACCCATGTGCCACTAGGAAGCCTGGATTGCGCTGAGAAGCTAAGCTAAAATGTTGGACACTTGACAGTTCCCAGAGCAGGGCTGTCCCATGAAACATTGGTGTGTTTTCCACCCCCACTTGCCAATATATGAATAATGACATTATTCCAAGGGAAGGATGCTTCAAGTTCTTTGATGTAGCCAGCGTTGTCATTGCCCACAAAAGATTGGCCATTCCAAGGGCTTGGGCAGAGGGGATGTCTTAAGCTGGCCTCAGAAAATCATTCATGAGCGAGATGGCCATATCTCTGTAGGGAAGGAGTTCCCCAGGCAGGGTGCCACCTCAGAGAACACGCTATCCCGTGTTGCCACAAAAGCTGTAGCCATTGGTGGAACCATGCAGAGGGCCTTTTCCATAGATCTCAAGACCCAGGCAAGCAAATGTAGGGAGAGGTGCTCCCTCAAGTACTGCTGATGAACAAAATACATGTATTTCTGTGAGTTGTGTCTCCAATTTTAATCCAGAACAAAAATGTGTGCCTTGTCAATCACTTGAAAAACATTGCAGCTTGGGATAACTGGCATAGTAAAACCTAATACACATATACACTGCACAAAGCTTAATATAAAATTTCATGATGTAAAGATTTAGGCTTTAAAAAATGCACTGCAGAATAGTTTAACATAAGGTTACCAGACATCCCCGTTTCCTGGACAGTCCCCAGATTTACAAATCAGCCCGCTGACAAAATCCATTCATTCCGACTAAAGTTGAAAAGTGTCCCCGGATTCATTGAAAAAAAATCTGGTAACCTTACACAAGAGTGCATTATGGCTGTGTTCATATTAGCAGCTTAAAACACAGTGGGATTGTCCCGTCCCCCTGCCATGGCATTTAAAAGTTGCATTTCCCTGTTGCTGAGCGCAACACAGATGGGGCAGGGATGCCTCCACCCAATGCACATTATCTGTCTGGAACCCCTGCATTCCTATCCACGAAGTTGTTGTCTGTCTCAAATGTACACACCTCCGCTTAACTGCATAGGGAATGTAGCTCATGTTTTCAGATCAGATGGAAAACACATCAAACAGCAGGATTTTTTTCCCTCAAGGAACTACAGGATATATATAGACAGTGGCTAACACCAGTGTTGGCCACACACTGGGTCCAGAATAAATGGCAATGTGCGCACAGTTTTATAAGCAAGCTGTGAGACAAGATCCATTTTCAAAATGCTTCTTTAAATCAAAGTTGCACAGCGCAGCCCCTCTTTCTTTTTTTAGTTAAATGGACAAGGATAATTTAAAAAAAGCAAAAACAGATAACCAGGAGCTATACTCATGTTTCCAAAGAACATGAAGCGTATTAGCTAGCCAGCATTAGAATCAGGCTGTGGGAGGTGGAAGGCATTGCTGTACTTAATTTATGTTTGCTTTTAGACTGATACTACCATGCAGTGAACCAGACAATGTCTAGTGTTCATTAATCAGGAACCCTTTTGTCTATTTAAGAGGCTTACACAGATGAGCTATATATGTAATTTCCAGAGATACAGTTGGCACACATTTTATCCGTCAAAAGCTTATTTTCTTCCCACAACAGCTGGGGGGAGCTGATCTAAAAGGGATGCAAAATCGGAACATTTTCCCCTTAATTCCTTGGGTAAAATAGGTGATGCAGCTCACATCATTTGTTGTGTGTTTCAGGCAATCGGAAGAAGACTGTTCAGGAGGTTCAGGTTTCTAGCATTTGCAGAACTTGTGAGATGAGTCAAAATGTACTTCTCATTTTTAAAAAGTGAGAAATTATCCTGCTCCCTCCTTTCTGTGTTTTGCTTTTTGCTTCCTGAAACATCCAGAAAAATCCCTGTGGATGCTTGTAACCAGGTGTGTGCTAGAAGTCTACCAGATGCTTGGCAGCAACCACAAGAAGCATAGCTTCTTTGAAATGCCAGAGCCGCTGTAATCCTGGGTGCAGACGGACAAGTTTGCATAAAGTCGACGTTGGCCGCGAGCATCATGTCACGTGGCAAACTGAGTAAAGAGGGTGATGCGATCTTGTTCTATCCCCTTCTATTGCATAAGACACCCACTCCTGCAACCTCTCTCTCACACACTGTAGAGTAAGAGCCAAGGGCATTTGCTCCCAATTAAACTGAAAATCTGCAATCCTGTGTGCACTAATCTGGGATGAAAACACGGTTAGTTATGCATGCAAGTGAGCATGCGCAGGATCTGTCAGCGCCCCCTGAGCACACTAACCTGTGAATAAGCCCTCACTGAACACCCTGGTAAATACTTCTAGATAAATGTGCTTAAAATGGCCTGTTTTTCCTTTGAAAAATGCAAATGGCTAAATGAATAAATATCTGAATGCTAAATGAACAGGGGCCAATACAAATCTGTCCTGTGTGTCATTCTAATACTTAACTCATTTTATTTTAAAACTCTGTCCATCCCAATCTCTAGGAGTTGGGATGAGTCATGCCAGTTTAAAAATTTGACACAATTAAAAGATGCTATAACTAAATATTTTTTTTAAAAAATGAAATGGTACATTTAAACAATTTCTGCCCAAGCCTAACAATGCTAGCTGTTTACAAGTCCAGGGACAAATACGACACCTTTCTAAAAATTTGGTTATGATTTCTAAATAGCAGACCTTCACCCTATCCCAACTCATTATCCAAATCCCTGGATTACTCAAAGTCCTTTGTCATTGAAAATGCATGTCCACATGGCTGTTTGGAAGGAAGAGTGTGGATTCAGCACACATTTCAAACCTCTGCAGTCAATACCCACCTGCATTATTATCCTGTCTGCAGCTTGCAAGACAGCAGGCATCCTCTAAGTCTAAGCCTGCAGGAAGAGATGCCTGCTTTTGAGTCACCCATTTTGTATCTTCCTGCATTTTCAGTTGTGCACGCTGCTGGAATTTACTAACGCATCCTGATGAACTGTGCCAGAGACAGGGAACCCCTTTCAACCCAAGGACCACATTCACTTCTGCAAAACTTTGTGGGGCCAACATGCCACCGGCAAATAGCACCAGATGCAGAAACCAGCAGAACAACAAATGTACATTTTACCTTTGTGCAATGGGCCAGTTTCTACACACAATCAACCTCATCCCTCCCTGTCCTCCATCCAGGAAAGAAAGGTGCATGATCAGAGTTCAAATACACATTTGTGCAAGGCGAAAACACCTGGGATATGTGTGGGAAGAATTCTGAAGGCCAGAGTGGGAGACCTGACAGGTTGCATTCGTCCCCCAGGCCTGAGGTTCCCCACTCATGATCTTTAATGTATCTGTTCTATAGTTATATGCTTTCTTCTTCTTCTTCTTCTTCTTCTTCTTCTTCTTCTTCTTCTTCTTCTCCCTTTTCCTCCGATCTCTCGCCTCATTGCACCTACTTGGCTAAATGAGCCCATATCGAATCATTTCATTCATCCTGCCTTTCTGTAACGATGTACCAGTCAGGGTGAATCACTGCTACTTCAAATGAACTAAAACAAGTTCATGGACCATTTCAGAGGCTTCAGTGCTACTGGCTAGTTTTCTACATCCCTATCCATGCATTCTGCACACAACACGTTCCACTGTATGTCCTGAGCACACGCAGCCCAAGGAGGACAAATGGACAGTAGTTTAATTCTTTATTGACGAAGCATGAATTTACAGCAACTTCGGAGGTGCACTAAACACACACGCACACTCTTCTGGTGGCTAGGTAGCTGGTGCCCCTCCCTAGGCGTGCCCTCCAAGCTGGACTGTTGGAGCAATGGCCCACACCCAACCTTAAGTACCTGTCAGGGCTGGAGTCAGACACAGGTCAGCAAGAAAGGAAGCTAATCTCTGATGCCAGTAAAGTTAACTCTTCATTCAAGAGAACAAAATGCAACTCTGCCTAGTGGCCTCCACAACCCTTCCCAGTAGGTCTTGCCCCTATGGAGCAGTTGCCAGGACTGAAGGTCTCTGCCTTCCACTCTTTCTATGGCTCCACCTCTCCTGGATATTTCCCAAGCAGCCTCAAACTACATCTGTGCACCTCTGGTCTCTGTTCTGCCCTCCTTGTTATTCTGCATGTTCTTGGAAAGTAGGGAAGAGGGGAGCTTGTCATAGCAGAAGAGGGAGACTCCTGGGATTCTTCAACAGCCTCTGGACACCCCTCCTCTGCTCCAGCTTCAGAGTCTGAAATGCTCCATGTCACAGGCTCTTCCTGCTCACTAAACACTGTTGCCCCTTCAGCTGCTGACATCTCCTCCCAATTTTCTCCCTCTTACCGCTCCTCTGTGTCCCACCACCAATCCCCTGCCTCAGAGCCTTGGGGGTTTCCCTTGGGGGTTCCCTGGCTGGTGCCGGCCACCGCTCCTCTTCATCCAACCAGTCCCAGCCAGCCCCCTGGTCTGAGGCACCATTTCTCCCTCTGCTCCTTGCACATCCTGTCCTTCCTCCCACATTTCCAACTGCTCAGACCCCTCCCCATCCTCTTGCTCTGGCTCCTGCCTCACGGGAGGCACAAAACCTCATAAATCGCTCCTGGATCAGCCCCTGGCCCAACTACCTATTCCACCCACTCCTCAATGAGCCCTGCCAGTCCCCGACACTGCATAAGGCTGCAATCCTATGTACGCTTCCTTTCTATAAGACCCGCTGAATGCAACAGGACTAACCCCTGAGTGAATGTGGATATGGTTGCACTCTTAAATATGGAGATGCTTTATCCAGGAAGCAATGCAACAACCCTGGAAGGCTCCCTGCGCAGAATCCGCAATTATCTCCCGGAGTCGCGGCATTGTGCGCAGAAGGCAGGTAGAAGTTGCTTGTGCGATGGTGGTCCTTTTGTGAAATGTGACAGCTAACTCCCTAATTAATCTTGGAAATGTCAGAGCCAGCTGGAAGTAATCAGGCCTGACAGTTCAAGGGCTAATTAACTCCAACCCCACATCTCTTGCATAGCTTCATCCGCACTTCTGAGGCCATGCGTTATTTCCCCCCGTTTTTGCTACATGACTCTGCTTGTGTTTCAAGTTCACACGCAGACACAGATACACCGTGTCTGTTTGTATGGAAAGAGTGACAATGTTTATAGGAAGTGCTGTTGGGTAGAGTCATGGCGTGTTGCTGGTGGCAGTCATAAGAATTCCCTCGGCAGAGCCTGACTTGAAGGGAAAACAAAATAAGGTATGGTAAGCTTGGAGCAGGTCCAGAGGGAGCAGCTTGAAGCTGGCGGCTGTTGTTGATTATCTGATGGAGGCAGTTTGTTCTAGGCATCAATAGGTGGAAAGCATCATAGCTGTATGAACGGCCTCTAAGTCTCCAACTTAGGCCATTCAGCATGAATTAGCATCAGTGCATCTCATATAAGAGAGGTCCACCAGTAGAGTTGGGGTGGAGCTTCACACAGGTTTTTGCTCATTTACAGAAAGCAACTTCTGAATTAGCAGTTCAAAGCTTTTTGGGTCTCGCTTTTGAAAACCGAGTCAAGAGGGATGCTTTTCAAAGGGACTGTCAGGACAGCCTGCCCAAACTCCCACCTATCAGCCCATCTGTAGTTTTGCATGCGCCTACAGGGCTCCTTCTGATAACCACACTCGGTAGATCATAAGGCTCTTGATCTCAGGGTCATTGGTTTGAACCCCACTTGGGCAAAAGATTCCCGCATTGCAGGGGGTTGTACTTGATGACCCTTGTGGTCCCTTTAAACTCTACAATTCTATGATTCTAAGTGCCTTTGCTCTGTCATATTTTTAGGACCCACCCTATTTTTGTGGCTGTGAGCTGTTTTAAACTGTGTCCAATGTTGCATTTTTAATTGTTGTAACCTGCCCTGGGAACTGAGGGAGAAGGGAAGGTAATTCATCATATAAATAAATAAAATAATTTTGATGGTGGCATCAAAACCTTAAATCTTCATGTTAAGGCAATAATGTTAAACACAGGCGTGTTTAGTGTGTCTTTGTTGTCATAATTTTAACACATTTAATGAGCAGTATTAATATTTGACAATGAGGGGGGTGGGAAGAAATTAATTGGAATAATAGAGATAGAGATAGACATAGATTGCAAAACAAATTCAAGTTAGAAGTTTCTTTAAAGACCCTCCCCCTCCCCCAGGAAATGGATAGTTTCAGTTCTGTTTTAGATTTGACAGCTTTAGGGAACAGCCACAAAATAATACAGTTGTTAGAAACCAGGAGTCCTGTTTTTATGCAAGGTTACTTTGACACAGAACTGGCTACACAAATAGTTTGGATAATAATTGGGAGTCAGGGATAATGGAAGATTCATTGCTTATGAATATGGCACATGTACGCTGGGAGAGGTACAGTGAATGATGTCACCAGTTTCCTTGGTGATCCTTTGTATTTTCCATTTCTTTTCACTTGCTGCTTTCCTTGACCTGACAATTCACACTTCGTTAATGAATGTTACTTACCTTGCACAGTCCCCTTAGCTATTTTGTGATTACAGAACCAAAATCTATTTACAGGAGCATCACAAATAATGCCTCTGGGTTTTCATTTGAACCAAGAACTCTCATGGATGGGCTAGCTCTGCAAAGACAAGATTCGCCTAATTAATGTTGCAGGAGGGTCTGTGCATTCATAGCAAAATGCACCGCTGTCAAATGGTCTGCAACATCAGGCAGGTTGTTTAACATATCGGGTACAAATGTAAAAAGATACTTGAGAAATGTTCATATTTCGGTAGTTAAAGTGATACTGAAATTCTTATCTGGGTTCAGATGTAATCAGGAGTGATTTCTTTTTTAAGCCCTAAGGAGAAAAAGAAGTAATCCTAGGGTTTGTCTGCATTACTGGCCTTCCTCCTGTGCATTAATGACCACTAATTTAATGAGCTTTTTCTTTACATCTGGCGTTTGCATGACACACTGCTGGAAATGGATGGAGGCTTTCAGCTGCAATGCTAGAAGCTACTCTGGGTTGAGGAGAGGCTGTTGCCAACATTTCATTCCTTGCTGTCAGGAACACGTCATTTCAGTATTGTGCAAGTGACAGCTGACCAATTTTATCCTGATAGATGTTGAGGGCTGGGGAGACTTGACCTGGAAGCAAAGATGGCCCATTTTGATAGTTGAGGATGAAGATTCAAATGGCATCTTCCAACTGATGGCAATTAAAAAACACAATGAACTATATAACCAGGTAATTTAGTCCCTTGGTAGTGAGACCCCTGAACCTTTTTCTTCCTTTCCCCCCACTCCTTATTAAACAATAATTTATATCCCACCTTTCTGGGGCCAACAGGCTCTGTGAGGCAGCTATTCACCAATAATATAGACAATCGTTAAAATATATTATGGGGGGGGGGGAGTGAGTCAACCAAAACTAGATTTGCATATCATCTTGCAGGTCCAGTTTGGGGGTGGAAAACCTGTAGAAAGGGAAAGATTAAGATGCTCCCCATCTTACACATTGGTCTCCAATTGAAAATCTCCACTTGGGTGGGTCTTTTAAGTAGAAAAAAAATCGGGGGGGGGGGGGGATATGATAAAGATCTCACATAGTTTGAGCCTAAGGGACCAGCCAGTCTATAAGGAAGTGGTTTGTCCCTACTTATTAGCTTTAAAAGAAAAAAGAAAGAAAAAGAATCACAGTTTCCACAACAGGACTATTCTAAGATGACTATTTTAATACACCATTAATTTCCTTTCTTTCCTGAAAGGTTGCAGATTTTGCACAGCCTGTGTGAAGTGAGGTAAGAAAAACAGTGCTATATGTGTCGTTTTGTTGTTACTGATGAAAACTACTGATTACTCAGCCCAGAGAAGAGTTTACTAGACAGCAGTAGTTCATTTTTTGCTGGGAAGGATCCAAAAGTCATGGAAACACACCTTTGGAAGAACAGGGCCACTTTGCATAAGCATTCATAGAAACCAGCTCTAGCTTAATGTCTGGTCCCCCAAAGCCTTTTTGCCGTTAAAACAGAGTGAAAAAAAGAGATGATTTGTGAGCTTTATTTTCTAATTGTTCTGCCAAAGCATTCGGCAGGGTTTCAAGTCCTTGACTGTGCTAGGAGCCTCCACAGTTTCTCTGAACAATAAAGGGCAGCATACCGATTGTGGCCCAGAAACAGCAAACTTTGATCTGTAAAACCTGAGCGGATTTTTTAAACATTCAATATCAATTAAAAATATTCATAAGTAGTAGTTGAATCTTCATTCGTTATGTGTTGAGCATGGAGTCTGGGAATTGGTGAGAGGGATTATCAGAGAGATTAGCATCTCATATTATGAGCAACATAAACATCAAACGTTTAATAATGAAACAGTCTGAAATGTAACTGTACAAGCAATTAGCAATTAATTGCATACGTAATTAGCTCTTTTTTTAAAAAAAGAAGCTTACCTATTGCCAGAAAACAAATAAAAGTATTTCTGCTTTGCCTGTTTTTCTTTGAAAGAAGAGGTGACCACACTACAGTTTCTCGGCATAGAATTGGATGGGCAAATAAAACATTCCCTGATGCCTAAAATGAGTAGAATGGCTATTTATGCATCAGCCAAAAAAAAGAAAAAGGGAAATGCGTCCCCAGAGGAGGACAAAGAAGAAAACAGATTAGAATAAAATTTATGTATGATAATTTACATGTGCAGATGCAAACTTAGAAAAATTACTATAATGAGAAATACATTGGCTCCATGTTAGTCCAACTCAGAGCAGATCTACTGAAATTAATGGGCATGATGGGTAATTGAATATATTAATTTCAGTGGTTCTAACTTCATTGGATACAACCCAGTACATCTCACCATAGGGTGGAGGTCTGAGACCCAAGTCACGTGCTCCTATTCAGTCTGCAGTCCATATGCCATCTGTTGATGGACAACCTCATGGCCTCTCCTGCTTTCCTCTCTTAAAGTTCTTTAAACCGGCTGAAGACCAGACCACCCTTCCAACAGAGAGATCTGAATGCTTAAAAATAATGTGTGCACATTATGAAGCTAGCTGGAGTTCAGCTGCTTAATATGAGCTGTGAGAGCATTAATCTTCTGGAGAGGAGGAGGAAGTTCAAGCAGTAAAGCAGAGCTTGTTCAAATGGTCCCTTAAAATCCCAGAAGAAGAGGTAAACATCTGCTAATGGGTTTTTAAAAGAAGGGTAAGTCATTAATAATACTTGGAGACTGCCACCAATAAAAATCCTAACAGAACAAAAAAGGTCAGTGCCTATAAATTATTATTATTATTATTGTTTTGTTATCATCATCCCACATTAAGAACGATGTTGTCAGACTCAACACAGCTTTAAGGAGAGTCAAAAATACAATACCTGCTGCAAAAGAGCTATTTTGAAACAGATGCACAGACCATTCTAATGGAGGCAACAAAGTTTTCCCCACTCAGGCCAAACTCCAAGTGACTTACCATTAGGGAGAGGAGGGAAAAATTCAGTTCAGTTTTCATCGAATGGCAAACCTACCTATTTCACACTTCCAGAAACAATACAAGAATGAAACACAGTAATACTTATCATTATTTAATAAATCCAGATCTGTAGACCTGCTGTTTATGTATGGAATTTCCATAAGAGACCATTTGTTTGTTTGCTTTGCCCTGGGCACTGAATTTTAAGTGAAACATTGGTTTATCTTTTCATTATGACAGATTGGGCAACAGAACAGTCTATGAAGTTGCTTTGCTGCTGAAATCAAGAGAGTGGAAAAGAGGTCTAATAATGACAATTTGTTGATGTATTTTACCAGTTCAGTTTCAGGGTATATTCAGACACAAATCTTTTTCCATTAGTTTTCCAGGTTTTCTTGTTAGGGGGATTCAGCAATACATCCATGCCACACAGACAGAGCAAAGAAATGGGGTCAGTTGGGGTGTTCAAAGAAAATAGCAAAAGGTTATATATTTATTACTGCCAAGGAGAGGGAGAGGGATTTTTCAGCCTTAAGTGCCAAAAAAATTGATCACCCTTGGGAGCTATGTATTTTGCTGTATGGGATTTGTGGGTGCTAGTTGCTGTTCTGCCTCAAGCCAGAAAAAATGCCTAGGGTCCTATTTCCCCCTCTTTGCAATCAGGATGTTATCCAGATTTAGGTAGGTAGCCGTGTTGGTCTGGCATAGTAGAAATATATAAAAATAAATTTAAAAATTGCCCAGTAGCACCTTAGAGACCGACTAAGTTTGTTCTTGGTATGAGCTTTCGTGTGCATGCACACTTCTTCAGATACACTGAAACAGAAGTCACCAGACCTTTATATATAATGAGAGGGTGGGGAGGGGTATTACTCAGAAGGGGGGTGGGAATGGGCGATTGGCTGATAGGTGTGGTAAACCTGTTGACGACTGTTAACGACTGCAGTTGGTCTTACAGGAAAAAGCAAGGGATGAGATGGCCAAAAATAGCTTTATCATGTATAATGAGATAAGAACCCAATGTCTCTAGTCAGACCAGGCCTCTCCATGGTTTTAAGTTTGGTAATAAGTTGTAATTCAGCAACTTCTCTTTCCAGGCTAATTCTGAAATTCTTTTGTAATATGGCAGCTACTCTGAGATCTTGTATAGATCCTGGGAGATTGAAGTGTTCTCTTACTGGTTTCTCTGTCTTGTGATTCCTGATGTCAGATGTTATCCAGATAAATAAATGAGCAGCTCCTCAACTTAGAGGAAGGGGCCAGCCCTACTGTTGGACAGCGTGAGGTGAAAACCTCAGGTGACCAATGTGACAGCCCCTCACGTCCCTCTTGAGCATCCTAAGTGAGTCATGAGTGCAAGGCACCACGGTTTGGCAGTGGGGAGCGGTGGAGAACACACCATTTGTTGCTTTGCCTCAGGTAGCAAAACATCACGGGCCCAGCGGCATTAGCAGGACAGCATCTGTGTGTACCCCACACTGCCCTCAGGGTGGCTTAGATCCCTCTTCTCCACCTTCCCCTCGCTTTGTGCTACTTACTGGTGGGTGGCAGAGCAGTTTTGGTTTGTGCTGAGAAGGGTGCAGGGTAGAGGGAGTCCTTGGATTCCCCCCCCCCCATGCATGCAATGCATCTTCGGTGCCTGGGTCCCCAGCCATGACAGATGTAGTGCCCATTTGCAGGAATGCCCTGTGTCTCCATAGCCCTCTCCCACACCCAGTCTACTAGGGCAGGAGTCACCAACATGGTGCCCAGGGGCCCTTATGTGCCCACAGAGGACTTCGCTGACTCCTGCAGGGTCCCCTCCTCCTGAAACTAAGCCTGGAAGAAGCATTTTGTTGCGGCCAATTGAATATTCTATTCTATTCACAGGCCTCCTGCACAAGGGACTAGGCACTTGCTGCTTCTTCCTGTAGGTAGCGGCAGGGAAGGTCTGTTTTTGTGTTGGTTAGGGTGCTAGGATTTTTGCACCCCCAATCACGTCAGTTGCAAATAGTTGCAATTTACTATTTGCAGCATTTCCCTTGTCGGGATTTTTTGTTTGTGTGCCTTTTTGCGAGATAGCTGCAAGGGTAGCGCAGAGTGGCTAACAAATAGGTTGTCAAACAGAGGAACCATACAAATACAGCAAAGTTAGCAAAACACAGGATTTGCGTTATCGCTGAAGAAAACATGTGCAGACTAATAATCAAAGGGAATCCAACCCAGGCATTTGGCACAGGAAAATATTTATGCTGGTTTGTGTGGGAGGATCCTCTGCGACATTCAGATATACTATCAGCGAGAAAAGAATGCTGACATAGGCGGGTGTGCACAGAATTGATCTTTTGTTTAATTTTGAATCAACACGGCTCATAATTAAGCTTCACGAATAAATTTTAGAGATGGGCTGCTGCTAGTAAGAGCTATTAGAAATCCCAGCCAGCTCAAATATTGTTATTAAGAAACAGACAAGTAGATATTGCAGCAGCCTCTATTAACTGCTTGTTGACTTCGAGGCAATCAGATGACGTTTCCCTCTTTCTTTTTTTAACGCTTCCTGTGGGGCTTAGGGATGTGTTTATGTACACATAAAACTACTACACCCATAAGCACAACCCAGAATGAAAATCTGATTTATGGGATTTTCCTATTGCATCAATGCATCTTCAAGGGGGGGAAAATCTACCAGAATAATTAGAGCATGGTAGTTATGATTGTTTAGTTATAAATTCTTCTATCAAACAAATGTATGTTTGTGTGACTGCTCTCCACATCCCATGCTAATCTTCCCCTTTGCTGGATTTCTTGCCCTTTAACAAAGCAAAAGGAAAAGAAAGCAGGGTGTTCAGGAAAGCAAAAGGGTTTATTCAGTGTTTCTTATAGTAACACCATTCATCTTGGGAAAGTCTTTGTTGATTGTGCCAACCATCTATAGTAATAAATGTACAGGAATGAAAATGGTGGTGTTCCCATATCCCAGAGAACACTAAACTATTGTCCGGTTAACATGGAGGCCACGGCCTAATAGTTGCAAGGAGTTTTTCTGGACAATGGAAAATGGTGTCCATGCGTCATATGACCTCTTTGACCAGTTAAACAGCAGAATTTGTAAATGATTTTCATTCAGCCGGGGTTGTAGGAAGGGTATGAAGGAATATGGAAATCGTAGCTCCAGTTCCAATATAAAATATGTGTGATTCGATTTTTAGTGTGTGTCACTATCTATCTCGCAAAGGATAAGGTAAGTCTACAGTGGACACTCCTCCAAAAGAACACTGTCCAAGCCTGAGCAGAAAAAGCTATGCTGGACTTTCAACCGCTGTTGAGGGGAAGAAAACTGTGTCTGCAAAACTTTAATTGAAGCAGAGTTGCCAACCTAGCAGAAGATTGGGAGGGGGGTGATGGCACACACATTACGTGTATGTGACACAGGGATGCCGGGAGGTGCCAGGGAGTGGAGCCAAACATGGCGGCAGTATGGCTTAAGTGGCTGGCGGCTCCTCCTCTCTGGTACTCAGTCTCCACCTCCTCCTCTTTCTGCCGCCACCAGCCCAGGGCTGCTTCCCCACTCCTTCCTCTCTGTGGCAAGAGGAGGAGGAGGAATCGTCAGCCACTGAAGCTGTGCCATGTTCAGCTTCCCGCTCAACCTCCTCTGCCCCAATTGCTCTCAATGTGGGACGACTACCCCTCAAATATTTTATTGGGATCTGGGCCCCTTAGAGTTGGTGCCTATGAACTGAGACCAAAAATAATGGCTTTAATAGGACTACTCTAATGCATGTTGGTTAAAAAAACTACATTGTGTGGTAAAAAGTCAGATGGGCAGATCATATAGCACTGTTTTGCAAGTGCAGCTTCGGCAGGGCTAATGCTAGGATAGCACAGTCAAGATCCTATGCTCTCTGGGCAGCAGAGTAAACAGTACCTGTTAAAACAAAAGCTAATGCAGCAATAATAGGAAGTGTTCATGCAGTATTGCTGGAAACTCTGCAGCCTGTTGCTAAGGCCCCCAGATAGCTCAGTTGGTAGAGCATGAGACTCTTAATCTCAAGGTCATGGGTTCGAGCCCCATGTTGGGTGAAAGATTCCTAAATCGCAGGAGGTTGAACAAGATTGATCCTCATGGTCCCTTCCAATTCTACAGTCCTACGATTCTATATGATAAAGTTATACATGTATGGACTGCACCATCCAGCCTCCAAAGGTGGCCAAACAAACAACCACTGAGTAGAGAAGAGACTACAGCTCTTTCCACAGTACTAGCTGACACCGTGCTATAACGAAAAGCCAGCAGGGAGAACCCACAGCATCCCAGGAGAAGGTTCTGAGTCCTGCTATGGGAACGGTGCCTTTGTGCGGAGACGCTGTTTCTATAATGCTGCACACACCACACTCCTGCGTTGCTGTCTCTCTGGCAGTGGTGCAGTTGGGTTATTTGTGACTCTGGATTTAATGGAGCTTCCTCTTTAGACAGCAGTTCACTTGCTTCAAAATGTGATCAGCCAGCCCTGTCCTGAATTTGGAAGTCCTCCAGCTCGGCTAAGCAGGGCCCTGGACCTCCGCCCCGATGTCCTGTCCTGACAGCGCCACTGCCCTCTGAGGAGGACCAATACTTGCAGAGGCAGAGAGGCACATGCATGAGGGACGGATGGAAAAGATAACAGCAAGCACACAGCAGGTAACTGTGCACAAGGCTTTGTAGCTAATGGGGGGGGGGTCAATGCAACTAGGAACAAGAGGCGTAGATTCAAGTCTCATTTGAGCAGATTTTAATCCTGCTGCCTCAAGCCTTGAGGAGAGCAATAATTGAGGGTCCTGTGTGGAGCTGTAGCTCAGTCGCAAAACCCATAGATCAGAAAGAGGGCTTTTGGAATAGAAAAAGGAGCTCAGAGGATTAGAATGATTAGAATAGTGTGTTTGGCACCATCATTATACAGCTTTTGGCGAATGCTGAAGATACATCTCTTTACTGTGACTTGAGGTGTATATTTTTAGGATCCACCTTAATTTTGCAATTTTAAGTCGCTTTAAACTTTTTTTGTAATATTGTGCAATATTGTATTTTAATGTTAAAGTTGTGTTTTAAATGTTGTAGCTTGCCCTCACAGGCGGTTGTCTAATTGAGACCAATCTAGTGTAACCCCAGGAATATGGTTTTCCTACTCAGTCCTGGCTCCAGGATTTTCGAGTCCTTGGACAGATCACCCACAGTGGGGACATCCAACCTGGAAGACGTGGGGCATGCATACTGAGATTTCTCTTAGGCTACATATGACCCTTTCAGATACTTTGTTGAAATGTGAAAATGGGAGCGCTGTTAGGACAGTGGGCCCTCTGCTGGTCTTGGGTTTGCCATGCCCAACCTTGTCACTGACTGAAGCTTGTTGTCCTGTAGGCAAAGGTAAACAATTATTTTTAAGATTTTTTTAAAGGGGGAGGAAAGGGGCAAGAGAGCTATGGTCTGGCTCTGAGCCATCCCTTCACAACACCCAAGGGAAGTAGCTGTCATTCAAGCCTTACCCCGCACCCTCCACTATGAGGAGAATAAAGCTCATCTACCTCACAGGCTTAATGCCTGTGAAGTACTTTGAGCACACAAAAGCACAATACAAAATTGCAAATCAGGCATGGGGAGCCTGTGTCCCTTCAGATGGGCTACAACTCTGGGCTTGTTCACAGTAGCATTTACTGTGTGTTTAATGCTTTTTTCCCCTGAAGTTTTTAACCATTGCCCACACGACAGTCTCCACCACTAGCCCCTATCTCACTCCTTTTCAGATCTCCCCTATCCAGGGATAATCCAGATATCGAAAAATACACCCAAAGCCAATCCGCTTTTCCCTTGTCACCAGATGCACTGCTTTGGTGTTTTTCCCAACCAGGGTGTGCCTGGTTAAGGAGAAATCCACATCCCCTACTACTTCCTCTGCTGCTCATTTGCTTTTCAGTACCTATCACACTTAACATCCCTGACCATTGGCCATGCCAGCTGTGGCTGATCAAACTGGAGGCCACAAGATCTGGAAGGTCAAAGGTGCCTGAATCCTGTTGAAAATGGAAAGGACTATTACTAGGTCAAGAAAGGACACTTTGTTCTCCATATACCTTAGTCTGGGTGTGGGATCCAGCTCATTATATATGGCTCTCTCATGGCTATGAATACTCAACTGAAGGCCCTTTCTTTTGTTGACAGTTTCCTTGTTCGGCCAGTTTTTTTCTTTTTCTTTAAGTAGTCACAGCAAGCAAAGTCAAAACCTATGCGTGCAGGACCTTCAAATCTATTAAACGAGGCGATAGTACTAATTTTTGAATGACAAATATTTGCCCTACTTCCTGGATGATCTTGATTTTTAGATCCACACCCAAAAGTAGAACATACTATATTCAGGATGAAGAATGGCCTCGGACTTACCTGCACCTGAAACTTGAGCTGATTTTTATGACACAGGAAGAGATTGGATACCAATCGCGTTATGTCACTTACCAAAAATCAGGGTTCATATCAAATATATCCTTGGCGCGCTTACAGCTATGTAATAATGTCCAGCAGCTTCAGGTGCCCTCCAAAAGGGCCATTTCTAAAAGCAAATACACGAAGATATGTCGGTGTGACGTTTCGTTCCTGCCACTGATTTGTACTTTCGGTGCGTGTGGTGATGACCTTTGCTCCATTTATTTTCAGTTTGGTTTCCGCAGTCGTCGATCCCTCCTTTATAAATGACAGCCCAAGAACCAGTTCCATCTAGAGTCCGGCGACACATTTATTTAAACCTGGCTTAAACTGAAGTAAGAGTATGGGGGGTTGGGGCTGGCATATATATTGGGGCGGGGGGACCGCTTCGGGTGCGAGGAGAAAGGGAAAGCGCCAAGTCACGAGCCAGCCGTGCGAAACCCCCTCCTCCAGCAGCGCCACAGGCCCCCTTGCCTCTTCAGCAGCGGGTAGTTCCCCGTCCCCTTAGCAACAGTTGCTGGAGGCGGGGCTGCTATAACAACAAGCAGCTACCAAAGCGAAAAAGCTCTGCGTCACATCGCCGCTTTTTGTGAGGGGAGGGTGGTGGTGGGGGAGGAGGAGGAGACCCTGGCTGCGCCTTTTCGAACTACAGCTCCCATGAGGTCTTGCGCGCAGCGCCTGCGCGGAGCCGCGCTCTGACGCGGCTCCGCAAAAGAGCAAGGGGCGGAGCCGGAGTGTGTCTGTGTGTGCGGAGAAGGGGGGGAGTGGGGGATGGGGGCGCTGCCAGGTCCGTCTTTCCCCTGCCGTGTCCCCTTTTCTCAGCTCGGCGCAGACGCCATGTTGGTTTGAAAGGAAGATGACAAGAGGCGGCTGCGGGAGCGGCGGCGGCGGCGGGCGGCGAAGGGTAGCCGAGAGCGGCTCTCTCTGAGGGGCGGGGAGGGGTGGAAAAGAGAAGCCGAACTATTTCGCTCTTCGCCCCTCTTTTCCTCAGAAGCGCCGGCTTCCGAGGGAGGAAAGAGAAGGGCGAGCAGCCCCGCCGCGTCAGCTGAGGGGGGTTTCCGCTAACCGCCTGCTGCCGAGGGAGCCCCTGGAGGACGGCGGGGAAGAGGCGGCGAAGGGTCTGGAGAGAGAGGAGCGGCGGCAGCGGCGGCGATGAGGAGAACAGAGACCTGAGGAAGGAGAGGCGGAGGGGGCGGCGAGCGCTGCTGCTGCTAGAAGAGGCGACTGCAGTTTAAATCCCCCCTTGAGCTGCTGCTGCTGCCGCCGCCGCTGCAGTTTGAGGGGGGAGAGTGTCGTTTCTTTTGAAACCCCCCTCCTTTCCCCCCACCTCCGCCCTCCTTCCCCGTTCGGGTGTTTTGTTCTGGTTGTTGGTTTGTTTGTTTTTTTGCAAAAAAAAGAATAAACGTCTAAAGGGGACCGAGAAGAGCCCGCCCCAGTCTCTCCCTCAGCCTTCCTTCGCTTGGAGAGAATCGGTGGGTGGAAACGAAAAAAATAAAATAAAAAACCACCCCCAACAACTTCGGCTCCAGGGAAAGAGGAAGGTCGCCTTACTTCTCTCTCTGCTCGGAGTGCCTGCCTGCCTGTCGCTCGTTTTAATGAGGAGGTGACTCGGGCGCAGAACTATCCTCTGAATCATCCTCGTCATTCATTATTGGTCTAGGCTGGAGAGGAAGAGCGAGAGGGGGAAGAGAGAAAAAGCCTGTACACAATTCATGCCCTTGTGTATTTCTTTCTGGTCTACCTGGCACCGCTGGTGTTGGTGTTTGTGCTGCTGACGACAAGGATCTGCTGCCATCTCTGGTTTCCCTGGTGTTTCCGATCGAGCCTTTCAACACCAGTTCCTCTTTGGATTTTGATCCCCTCGATCCACAGTTTCCTTGCCGTAGTTTAGGCGAAAATAAATCTCAGAACTTAACAGACGCACACCAAAGATTGGTTAGCTGGAAGATCGTCTTGGCTGGCTGGCTTTTTTCTAAAAAAGAAAGATTATTCTGTACTTTTTGAAACCATCAGGGTAATATCAAGATGTCTAGCAGTGTTCCATCTGATATGGTAAGTTCACGTTGACTTTGTTTTCAGAATTATAGTGGGGAACTGAGGTGCCCTTTTGGAACAAGATAGATGTGAGAGTGAGAACCATCTCTGTTGTACTAGAGTGAATTATCAGTTTCATTACTGTATTTGACTTTTTAAAATGTTTTAGATTCTAGCAAGGGAAAAAATGGGATACAACATGAAATGAAACTACTTTTTTTATCAGTGGTTCTGCACTTAAAGCTAGTTTTAAATCCTGCCATTTTCTTTCAACTTCCCTTCATTCTTTTTTACTACTTGGCTGAAATGGGTTAATATTCTTTAACAGTTCCAGAAGGCCATCATTAGACATTGTATCTTGGGGACAAGAGTTCTCTACACTCCAGCACTTCTTATGCCAGGCCCTTTTTTGAATTGATCTCGGACACCCTATTTCAGTAAAGTGTCATGCCAGTAACCTATCTGGACTGTTTTGAAATCGAGAGAAAGAGGAAAGAATATAGATTTGAGAGGGGACTGCCTACAATGTATACTAAGAACAAGCAAGTCTGGATCTGTGAATTATTTTGAAATGGAGATAAAGTTAACTTGATTGTCCCTTTATGTACTGCATATATGTTTTTTCTTATGCATGAGTGAATTTTCTCATATGTCCTAAATATATATGTCATGCCATTTAAAGATAAACGGTTATGGTTTCTGAGCCCTAATGTGCCATTCATGCTCTGTATATGTGTCTAATTAAGCTTTCAGGGCCACAGTCTATGCTTGGCATTAACATGGTTGTTTTTGGCTCTGCATAACAGGAAAACAGTAATTTGTGACAAAGGCACTACTTTAATAACATTTATCTGTAGCTTAATAAAGCATTTTGCTCCAAGTAACTTTGGCAAAATATTGGGGAGGGGAAATCACAAACAATATAAAGCATATTGTTGATTCTCATGTGCTAATCCTTTTATTTGATGCTTTTCTTTTGGGCTTGTAGCAGATTCTTAGCTCTGATTGATTTGCTTCTGATATCTGTTCAGCTTCAAAGCATTTTAAAAAATGTATTCAGTAATAAAACAACAATAAAATAATCACTAAAAGCTGTAGCTATGATCCAGTCAAGAAAAAGAACCTTTTAGGCTGCAGTCTAGTACACACTTACCTGGGAGTAATTCTCATTGACATAAATGGGATTTGTTTGACCGTGGACATACACTGATAACATTGGGAAAGTTAAGCATAAGCTTAAATTTAACTTCCATTGAAATCAATGGAACTTATATGTACTTAATGTGGACTGAATGCCATATGGGTTTGCTGATACATCATCGTCAGTAAAATCTAGTTTTGGAACAAACATTAATTCTGTTTTGTTGACTTCAACTGTTTTGTTGACTTCTGCTGAAGGCTCTGAGCTTTCGGTATGGACTTTGTATCTTAATAAATAGGTTGGTGGTCAGTTTGGTCATTGGTATGAGAACAACAAATTGCCTTTTTTAATCTGTTGCACTTCCTGGTTCTCAAACTTAAAAATGCTTTCTGGTTTTTGAAGCAGTTTTTTGGGGGGGTTTCGCAACTTTTGTAATTCTTCAGAGATGCACATGCAAGTATACTTATTTGGAAAGCCAGACTGTAAAATATTGGAAAATTGTTTAGAAAGTGCTTAGAAAGAACCTTTGAAATAGAATACTAATTCAAATATTACTCTCATTACACAAGCTCATATTGAAATTAGAAGTTCAAATGCCACAACTGGAAGTGATTGCTTCTAGGCTTTCTCTTTGAAGCTTGGAAATTTAGTAGTTTACATTTCCATAGCTTCAGCCAATGAATGGTTGGAATGCAGGTGATAGTCTTTCCCTGTTAGTTGCAGTGGAAAGAAGTGTCATAACCAAGGTTACATCACATTCAGAGAGCTCCTGTCTTATAAAATCTCATTGCTTTTATCATATGAGGAAATGTAAAGCAATTGTTAAAACAGTTTTTGAAACTTACATATTTTCAGGCTTGGGTAAGAGTACAGATATGTGAAATAAAACAGGGAAATTCTTATCATGTATACTAACAGGTTCCCCCCCCCCCCATATAAAAGGAGGGAAAGCAACTTGAGATCATAAAGGTTATATGGATGACCCAATCAACACATGCATACACATACATAACCATTACAGAACATAGGAAACTGCCTTACACTAAGTCAGACTTGGTCCATCTAGCTTAGTTTTGTCTACACTGATGGGCAGTAGATT
The DNA here is from genome assembly GCF_964106645.2 of Podarcis pityusensis. Lineage (NCBI taxonomy): Eukaryota > Metazoa > Chordata > Lepidosauria > Squamata > Lacertidae > Podarcis > Podarcis pityusensis. Next base: position 26,887,528 of record NC_138027.1, on the reverse strand, counting down.
TCAGGCAGGATTCCATCTCAGCTGTACCTGGAGATGCTGGGGATTGAACCTGTGACCTTCTGCACATAAAGCAGATGTTTTACCACAGTGCTTTTGTCACTTCCCCATGATGTGATGTCAGAGGTTGTTGTAGGGCACCAAATAAGTTCATCTAATCAAATTGTGGTGGATGGTGCTTCACACTTCTACTACTCTATCCCCTCATTTAATATGTAATTGCAGTGATGGACTCTTAATAATTTTGCTTAAAAATAAGTGGGCATGGCTTTGGTATGCTGAAATCTTTGATCTTTCTTTTCAGTCATGTTTGACTTCCTCCTTCAACTGCAGTCATTTATTTAGCTAAATATTTCAAAACATTAGTCCTACAGTGATTAACGTAATCCTCTATCATTTACATTTTATTTACATATCGTGATTGCTGTAAACTAAATTCCAGACATACCTATATATGGTGTATTGTTGATGTAGCAAGAGGATGTTGATAAAAGATAGGAGCCTAACAAAACTTGAATTGATTCCATTTGAAGTTCCCTGAACTTCATTATTGTGTCTGCACATTTATACTGAAAGAGAGTTACATTTTCTCAATGGAGGCATGCTTCCAACCACTAAAAGGAAGCTGCCAGCACCTTTACCCAAATACCATGCAAATTATGGTTTTATCTGCAGTACTGTGGTGTCTAGAGAAGTGTGTTGGGTGTTAATTTATTGGTGTCAAAGATAGGCAATAGGAAGAAATCTTTATTTCAGTGGTCTTGATGAATTAACTATTAATTTGGAAAATTCTTAAAATGTGAGTGGGGTGCTATAAACATAGGTATCATCTGTAGCCCCCTCCCCTTTTCCCAGTAATTAGTTTTGGTATATAATATTTAAAGCTGAGTGTCAGTAATCTGTAAGCCTCACTCACCTTCAGAGCGAAATGAGCAGAACTATGACCAGTTACTAAGTTGATGTGGTAGCTGGATGTATGCTATGTAGTTCATATGTGGCAAGAAAATCCTTCATATCTGGGCTGTTATTTGTAAAGGTTTGGGGGAAGATTTAGGGATAGAATGCATGGTTTAAGATTGTTCATGTTGTCTATTAGTACTTAAAAGTACTGCAATGATGAAATTTAAAGATTTCATACAAAAGCACCTAGAATACAAACGCTTACGAAGATTGAAATTGCATCTTTGTCAATTTCAGTTATTTTACCCAGCACTAATTATTTTTGGCATAGTGTTATTTTTGGGACTCATTGAAGAGGAAGCATTAAAAGATGAATTGAAATAATTAATGTAATGGTTTTATAGGAAGTGACTATATTATTTATCACTTATTTGAAAATGGAACCAAAGTCCATCTAATCCAGCATCCTGTTTTTCACTATGGCCTACCAAATGTTTCTGGAAAACCAGGGCATGAAAGCAGTAGTCCTCCCCTGCTGTCACTGAAGAGAAATTTGTTCTTAATGGCATACTGCCCCATAACTTAGTTTCTATTTAGACCTATCCCTCATGGGTTTCTCAGCCACTTTTAAACCCTTCTAAACTAGTGGCCCAATATCTTGGTAGTGAATTCCATAGATACAGTAATTTTTTGTTGTTGTGAATTCCATAACTACAGTAATTTGTTGTTGTTTGAAGTGCTTCCATTTGTAGTATCTTTCCTTTTGCCCATCAGTTGGATTCGGTGACCCTGAGATTGGGAGAATTCTCTGTAAATTTATAAACTCATGTCATCCATTGTATCTTTTTTGTTAAGCTAAAAAGCTTGAAGTGCTTGAGCTTTTTCTCATATGGAAGGTCCTCTGATTTCTTACCTGGCTAGTTACAAAACAGTGCTCAGTGCTATAACAATGATTTCCTCTCAGTCATAATTTTCTCTAATATGATAAGAGAGGGATATGTAATTTGCCACTACTTTGTTTGCTTAGCATTAGCTGTTATCAATTTTACTTTCTTACTCCTACTTCTTTTGCTCTTCTTCCCTAAAACTTTAAGCAAATTACTGTCAAACTGTGATAAAGCTACTGGAATTGCTGGTCTGCTGTAGTTTGCAAAATAGCCTAAATATCAAAGTTATAGTTAATTTGGATAAACTAGATATGCTTATGTATGTGGTTAGCAACACTTTTGAAAGCCAGTGTGGTGTAATGGTTAATGTTTGGCTAGGGCAGGGGAGACCAGCTATTTCATATCCATATTTCAGAAATTTACCAGGTGACCTCGAGTCAGTCACTGGTTATTAAATCATACTTTAAAAAACAAACAAATCCACAATTAATTTTCAAGTTGCTTCACAGATAGATGATCAAGCAAAGTTTGTCTTATTTCTTACTGACTCCTCATAGCCTGACCAATATTCTGAACTCCTTTGTGGCACCCTGTGACTGGCATTTCCTCACTGTGTTATTATCTCCCTTACCACTAGCCAGCTGTAAGAGTGAGGAAATCTCAGAGTTCTTCACCAACTCTTTGCAACAGCCCAGCATTTCCACATTGCCTCCTGTTTCCCTATCAAAGACTCTCAAAATTCATTGTCGCCAAGAGTTTCTTAACCTTTTCCTACCACTGTTCTGCTCAGCTGCTGTATCCATTATTGCCTTTTCACATCTCCCACCAGCCCCACCTCCTTAACTTTGCTCTGTCTTGGAACTGTTTTAAGGAGCAGTAGCACATTTCTCAGCCACCCATTTCCCCATCCATACTTCACCCATTGAGCAAAACATCCCTACTTTATTAAACAGTTACAGTGCGCAGCAGTTGAAGGAAGAGGTATCTTGTGTAATTGATAATGTAATAAGAGGGGAGTTGTGGGTGGGGTTGTCAAGTGGATATGGTGTAATTCAGCAATGAGGGTGTCACTGGGTGATTTTATATCACTAGTGGTATCTGTGAAAAGTGGAGGCAATGAGAGCATAGATAGCCATTCTAGACAAGGCTTGATTGAGTGAAACTCTGTAATTGGTCCCCTTCTGGCTGGGACGGAAGGAATATTCAAAGAAATGGCATATGTGTACTGTTTATTGGTTAAGCAGGCTACTTTAGATGGGCTTTGGTTTGGGGTAGAGTGGAGCTTGGATGAAGCTATCCAGATGAAGCTGGCCAAAATATAGAAATCTAGCCAATAGAGGCTACATTACATTATGTGTATGAGAAACTTTGCTTTTCAGTAACCCCTAGGTTATCTTTTATTGAGGGTTGTATATGAATTTTTCATTTTTAGATTTTCCTAGTAATCAAGGTGTCTTGGGTTATATAGGTACCGTATATCAGATTTTAGGGTTTTAGTTAGTTGGGAAGAACACAGACAAATTTTGGTAACAGAGTTTATTAGAGGTCTAGGTTTTGTTTTTATATCACAAAATACTGATGAATATTCATGCAAAATAAAGCTCTGCATTAAACTTTTTAAAACAGTCCTCTTCATTACCTATAATTAATACCAACACAGATTTTCATAAAAACAAACAGGTCCCTTATAAGTTCCTCAGTTAGTGACAAACATTTAATTTTCCGACCTTGACCCTAGAGAAAATCACTTTATGTCAGTTTTCTGTATGTGAGTAAAATGAAGGAAGTTTCTGATAATATTTACCTGTGTGAGCAGCCTTGGACCTGATTAAATGTACACTACTAATTTGATATTACTTGGAACCAGAAGGCTGGCTTTAGAAAAAGCTTTGGTTTGCCATCTAAATTCAAATGAAGCTGGCAGATTAAGCTGCGAGTAGGCAGAGGCTAATATACCAGCTGGGTACCAGAAGAGGCATGCCATTAAACCTCAAATATAGAGTATAAAAATTGATCAGTTCAAAATTCAAGAATTAAGTGTTTCACCGTCTGTGCTGCTAAATCATCTGTAAATGTGGAACCTTTCTGTAAAGCATTTTGTATAGCTAAGTGGTGAGAAATGATACTTTTATAAATTTGTGAAGGCTATTTTTTCATCATAGATTGTGATTTAGATTTGAATAGTTGGAATTAAATCTAGATACATTGAGTAGAAAAGTGCTTATTTCACAGTAGTTTCAAACAACTTTCCATTTTAGTTTACTTCTTTTTAGGGTTGGATACTTCTTCTCTTTTTGCACAAGCATAAGGCATTTCTACACATGCAAAAAATAACATTTTTTGCTGATCTTGCTTAATGGCTACAGTCCTTCTGTAGCAATTTTGTTTCAGTGAGTTTCCCAACCTTAGAGTATAAATTTAGGTGCAAGGGACACCGAAAAGACAAATTCGGTGAGCAGCATAGATGTTAGCATAGGAGCCAAATCCTAGGGGCCTTGGTCCCTTTGGCCCCCCAATAAAATATTTGAGGGGGCCTGGGCTCCCCAAAGTTTATGGGCATTGCCATTCAAATGGTGTGTGTGTGTCATGTCTTGTGATTGATTATATGGGGCAGGCCTTACCTGCCCCCCATATGTCATTCAAGTTTGCACCCCTGAATGCTAGCATTCAAGCCTATTTTCTTACTGCATTCTGAAAGGCCAAATTTTAATGAACTTGTGAATCTCTCCAATAGAAAGATTGCTAACTTAACGTAATACTTGCTGGTTTCATTTTTAAAGCCACCAGACAAACTCTAGCACTCAGCTGATTTCTTTTGTTTCAATTGGTGATTCTATGTCAGTTCCATGTCCATTTCTGTGTTTTGGGCCCATCTCCACTTCCACTTGATGGCATCAGGCCCGATCTGACCCCAGTTGTTATACCAGCTTCAGGATGCTCCCACCTTGCATTGTGCCCTGACTGGCATAAGGGACGGGCTGCAGATGTGGCAGTGGCTATGCTGCTGTGTCATTTCCCAATGCTACGGTTTGGATTGCTTTGCCAATCACTAGAATATGTTAATTAACAGAAAAATAGAGCATTCTTTATCAACGGCTTAGAGGTTTTATTTACAATTGAGCGGTACATAAATTTTGTTCAGTAAATTTACAATATCTAGGAATCTATATTTTATATAATATAGAATTTGTGTTTTCCTATATATATTGTTTAGTTAAAGGGTAACTTTGGTCATTGTATGAGTGAAGCAACAGTGCTTTTGGAATGTTAACTAGAAGAGACTTAAGTCTCTCACTATGTATATTCTTGTTAAACTGCTTAGATGTCACACATAACTTCTTATATTTATTACAGACTTCTGAGTTCCCTAGGCTGTTCTTAAAACCTAGTAAATCTCATCTTTCCTCTTCATCTCTCCTTTCCTTTTATTAATAGGCTGGAACAGAGATACAAGTTTTCCTGTGCAGAAACAACTAAGGGCATATAACTTTGAGGGAAGAACTGCTAGTTATTTAACAGAGCTATTTATTTTTAGGAGGTGAATAGGAAGCATACTGGGTTAGAACCAAACTGATAGCACAGGCGTATTCATGTTTACTCAGAAGTAAGCGCTACTTCAGTGGGGTTTACTTTGAGGTGAGTATAGGGTTGCAGCCATAATCATTCTTGGAACTGACCCATGACTAAGTATGGATCCAACTCATTGTCTGTAAGTAAATATTCATAATTTGAAGAGACAGTACAAAATACTCTGGCTGAGGGGACTGAGCAGACAATCTTGCCAATTGCAAAGCATGCTGAACATGGCTGCCAGTCTGACTCTGACTTTGATTTGACTCCACTGGATCACCTGGCTGAAGGAGCAACTTGTGCAGAGTTTATTCTTGCAGAATTTTTTAAAAAATGTATGCAAGGGCAAGTATCAGTAATTTGTTTCATTCAAAGATGTTTTCAGGTAGACCTGGAAATATCTGAAAAGGTTCAAAATATAAAATCATATCTTGTTGTTTTTCTAGAGGCCTTGTGCACCTTGGCCTGCCTAGTTCAGTTTGTTGGGCCAACTTCCTGTCAGTCTAAGAGTCTCTAACCTTTTGCTTCAGCTGCTGTAAATTGAGAGAAATTGGGTTGGAGAAGGAAGGATGAGAACCCTGCAGGCCCTGAAGAAAGAGTTGGGGTCTATCCAGTTATATTTTTCTAAACTGAGAGAGAACTAACAGCGAAACATTACTGTATGAACCTAGCAGAACCAGGGCTGAAGGACTGAGCCAGAAGACACTTGGGGCAGAAAACTGTAAGTTCTGGAGACAGTTTTCTGAGTTCCTTGTTAGCTAGGACAAGCACAAACCATGGTCTGTGTCTGGCACTCTACTGGGATGTTTTTAGCAGCAACAGAGGTGGCAGCAGCTATCCTGCTTTTCTTTTTCTTTTTTAACCCGTATATATGCCCCTCACCCCTGAGGCCACAAATAACACTTAATACCGTATGGTGTCAGGAGTCGCATTGTTTCCTCTGTGAGCTAAAAGAAGGCAGTACAGTGGTACCTTGGGTTACAAACACTTCGGGTTACAAACTCTGCTAACCAGGAAGTGGTTGCTCCAGGTTAAGAACTTTGCCCCAGGATAAGAACGGAAATTGCGTACCAGCAGCGCAGCGGCAGCAGAAGGCCCCATTAGCGAAAGCACACCTCAGATTAAGAACCGTTTCAGGTCAAGAACGGACCTCTGGAACGAATTAAGTTCTTAACCCGAGGTACCACTGTACTGAAAATCTGCCATGCAGTCCCTGTTGACTGCAGCATAACATGGAGCACTTTAAGCCACCAGCTGAGTTCTGCTTAACCCCCCAGTCTTGGTGAAAACTGACAGCTATCAGTTATAGCAGCATGAGTTTGATGAAGCAGCAGGAATAGATAATAACTTTCAGAATGATCCAGTGACCTTTGCACTGGTGTAATTGTCACTGAGTTAGGATTTATATTGTTGCAAGGCCATTGGATTGACCTGTTAGTTACTGTATAGTAGATAATAAGTGCTATGGAGAAATGGCCACTAAAATAGGATGTAAGGAAAGAGAAAAAACAATTTGTGTGCATTTGGCTTTTTAAAAAGTTTCTGACTGGATTTGTGGGAAATCTGCTTTTTAAAAAAAACCTGGGAGAAGAAAGAGAGAAGTTCATGAGGTCTAAGACCTATGTAATTTTAGCTTCTCCAGGAACAGTCTTGGGAAGTCTATGCCTGAACTTGCCTAGTCTGATATGTGGCTAGCCTTTGTCTCCTTCTAACTAACATAATGAATGGTGGCATGGATGGCCCTGTAGAATAGATGCTATCAAAGATAGAGTGGTGTCCTTTGTTTTGATAGGACTTAAACAAGTATTCGGTGTTTGAGAACTTGCATTTCCAGACCAAACATAGCTAGCAAAGTTGCCAAAAAGGAACATAGTACAGTAAGCCAGCAACTTACGCACATTTAACATTTGCACATTCAGCTGTACACATTTGGCCAAAATCTTTTTTTAAAAAAAGTGGGGGAAATGAGTTTCGCCATCCTACCCATCATTGTACCCAATGTGTTTTGACTAAACACAATTTTGGCTTTATGCGTGATCCCTGGAATATAACCCCTGTGTATGTTGTATTATTGATTAATCTTCAATAAACAAGCATATTCCCTTGAAATGTTCTGTTGTTATTCATTGTTTGATTACACTGTATCTCTGTAGTAGTCAAAGTATGTTCTACAGTTCCATTTGTTTCTACAGATTTTACATGGAATATTTCTGTTGGCATTGTAACTTTTCATCTTTGCTTTTCATCAAGTGTGTTGGAACTTTTTAAAAGCTTCATATAAGCATTGAATACCTTTTTATTAGTGGGAAAGGCTGCACTGAAAATTTTGCTTAAATCTGGCAATATGGTTTGTACTTTGTATCTGTTCAGCAAGTTACCTCCATTAGAGCTAGCTGCACTGACATTAATGAACAGCCAAAAAATAATTGTGAAAGGTCAGCGTCTTGCTAGGGACAAGAAATTTTCTTTCCAAATGAGTAAATAGGATATTTCACCATCCGTTCCTTGACACTAGTATATGTGTGGGATGGTAAACCTAAAGCGCTAATGTTGCAGTCTTAAAACATGTTTTGGAAGTAAGTTGCACTAACATCAGTGGTTTGTCTATTTAGAATCATGATCTCAGCCATTGAACCTTATGAGAAAGAATACAGCTCTGGAATCAAAATTGTCCTATGGCTGTGGCAAAGGAATAAATGATCTACAGGGGTATTGCTCTTATTTTTCAAGGCTTACTGTTAAAGAAGACTGTGGCTGGAACTGCTTTTTTGTAGCCTTCTTGAGACATCTAATTGTTCAAAACCATGTAGCTGCTGCTATCTGTATTTTGACCTTCCTAATGCCATATAGAAGTGACATTGCCCTTTTCTGCTTACAGTTTTCCCCCTGTGGTGAGCGCGCTTTGGTAAGTGGGACGAAAGCATGCCCTGCCTGCAGGTTATTCCTTTTGTGCTTGGCCCTGAGAGAACAAAGTCTGTAAAATGTGTGAATAAAAAGTATATGATTGCTCAGTTGGTTTTAGAAGTAGATTTTTTAAAGAGTGAGAGGAGAGACAGACAGACCACATGTCATTCAGACCCCATGTCATTAAATCCTCTGTCCTGAAGCAACATGAACTTTTATGGTTCATCTTGGTTGTCATAGATCCCTTTTAATTGATAGTGATTTTTTTCTTGTATTTGTATTTTTCATCTTGTCTTTCCTGAAGAGCAAGCTGGGATAGCTCAATTGCTAGAGCATGAGACTCTTAATCTCGGGGTCATGGGTTCCAGTTCCACTTTGGGTGAAAGATTCCTTCATTGCAGGGGGTTGGACTAGATGATCCTTGTGAGCCCTTCCAACTCTACAATTCTTTGAATTATTGTGCACTATAATACATAAGTATATGCATAATGAAATGTTCTAAAAACCCAGACCTTTATTACTGTTGGACGGCAGCTATTGTAGTTGTATATGCAAGCTGGCACAGCACACCAATTTTTCTCTTAAGGCTAGTGGAGCAGATAAGATTTTATGTGGATCAGAATTACGCTTGTTTTTTATTTAAGACTTGTGGAAATAAAGCCACGTGACTCTTGATTGCCTTGATTCATAATCAGTGTATAAATACTGCTGCACTCTGTATGATGTTGAGAGGACTTTCTGGCTCTCATGAGATCAGATGTACTCTTCAGGTACCTGAATAATGAGCTAAAGTGAATCAGACGTCATGTGGCTTAATTTACACAACATATTGCTTGCAGCAGTCTTCCCCACCACCCCAATGCTTTAGTATGTTGTCCAAACCCAGGCTTGTAGTTGATCTCTTTACTTACTAACTACAAGCCCTGGGTTCAGACAGCACACTAAGCCAAACTTTGGTACAGGAACTGGGAACTTCTCCAGGAGCCTGCATATTCGCATGGTCACAGTAAACCATATTTTGAATTAAGGTGTCATGTGAACTAGGCCAGCTTTTGTTGGTTGGGTGTGTTCACGCACTAGCACACTCAAGCTTACTATATAGTTGTGTTGGCTGTATGTACTGAAACATTTGCTAACCGGAAATGAAGCAAGATGCAATCCAGCCAAAGCCCAATTCATTTAAGAGTTAAGCTTGTATGTCAGGCATGTCCAAAGTCTGTTTTGGGGGCCTAATCAGGCCCGCTGGTTGGTTTAATCTGGCCCCTGTGGCAGTTTATATCCAGAGGTGAAATCTTTTAAAAAAAAACCCTCAACAACTTTAACCTCCAAAAAAGCTCAACAACTTCATTCCAAAGAAAAGCTCAATAACTTTGGTTGGCCCTTTGGTCAGCGCTCATGGCCCTTCACTTCATCAAGTCTGGCCTTCTTTGAAAAAAGTTTGGACATCACTGTAATATATGTTAACTCTTTTTGAAATAAATGTAACTGAAATTATTGAGATATGAAACTCCTAATTTGGCTGGATTGTGCTTGTGTGTAAATTTTTATTAGTGTCAATGCCTTTCTCAAGTGCTTTTCTTTGCAGAATTATTAAGAAATCTTAAATTCATGGTTTAATTATTGTTGGAGTCATTGGGGCTTGAACTGAAATAATCTGTTTTGCAAGGTAACCTGAAAATAGCTTCAATATAGCTTCAATAATAGAGATCTTAAATTTTAATGCCACTAATGTCACTTTCTAAAAAGGGACCTCTCAAGTTTTACAGAACAGTCCCTTAAAAGATTTCTAAAAGATTTTGATCAAGTTTTCTGTTGAGATCTCTGTTTGATCAAATCTTGGAAACATGGAAGTTGAGAGCATTTCTTTAACAGTAAACACTGAACTGTCAAAACTGTGGTCATACTACACCAGGGGTCAGCAACCCGCGGCTCCGGAGCCGCATGTGGCTCTTTTACACCTTTGCCGCGGCTCCGGATACTAGTGAGGGGAGGAGGCGCATTGTGTGCCCCGACACTCCCCACTGTGGCGGGCGTTGTACTGGCTGTGATGTCACATGGGGGCGGTGCATGCGTTAGTCACGCACCGTCCCGACGGCACCTTCCCGCCCGCTGTCAGATTGCGGCTCCGGAGATATATTTGTTTTAAATGTCGCAATGGTTTTGCGGCTCCCAGTTTTTTTTTCTTCGGAAATGGGTCCAAGTGGCTCTTTTTGTCTTAAAGTTTGCAGACCCCTGTACTAGACCTTATATTCTGGGCTTCTTTACTTCACCTATAAACAATGATGTAAGAATAATCTGACTAGGAATTGGAATTGTTTGCCATGTAACCTGGCAGTGCTTGTTCTATATTGTTGTCTAGAACTTTGTAGTTTGAATGATTATTCTAACAGAACAGGAAGCAGTCTTGAAATTGTGTTTTCCAACTTAGACTGGAAATTCAGATGGATTTTCGATTGCTTTTTGCATGATGGTGAGTGAAAAAACAAAACCTCAGAAATAAGGCAATGTAAGGCAAATGAGGCAATGTAAAGTGCTTGCTTGATGCTGGTTAAAGATCGTTTGGAACATGGAAGTTGCCAAAGGCCCAGTACCATATTTTGAATATACTGAGCTTTGCGAGAAATTTTCTTTAAAAAACCTGAATAGGTAAAGAGGTACAAAGAAACCACTGGGTGCTTGATTCTGCTTAATAACTGTATTTGGAAATAGAGGAACAATATTATGCAAGAAAATTTGTAAATTTGTTGCTGGCTGTGAAATAACTTCATAATTGAGTATGTCTAATTCAAATAATGGCTATATCTGAGGTAGAAAAACAGTAATCATTGAAAAGTTAAAATATTTTATTCTCACATATAGGAAGCAATCCCACCCCCAACTCTAAACACTAATATAAAAAGAAGCATTCTCAATATAGCATTTCCTCCTTCACATCCACTTATTTCCCCATAAGCCGCCTTGTTATATTTTCGCCACAATGTTTCATTTCCCATTTGTCTGTGATGCTTAAAGCCCCTCCGCCCAATCAACCTTGCAGGAAAATTCACAAGACAATCAAAAAATGCAGCCAAATGGTTTGGAGAGAGATTATTCAGTGTAGGCAGAACTGCCCAACTCCTATTTTGTCTTCTCTGATAAAGGGAACTATGTGCAACCTTGCCTAAGTAGTTGATTGAGGGGTCAGGACTGCAGTTCAAGACTGAAATTCAATAATGGACATTTGGAGAAACTTCTTAATGGTGAGCAGTTAAATAATGGAACTAATTACATGAGATAGTGGTTGCTCTCCCTTGCAGGAGTTCTTCAAGCAGAGGCCGGGTAGCCATCTGTTGGGAATTCTCTAGCTTTGAATTTCCTGCAGAGGGCAAGGGGTTGCATTAGATGGCCTATAGCACTCCTTTTAATGCTTCTAAGGGTAGCCCTGAAGCAGTTGACAATTATGAAGCAGAAAGTTACTGTTTGGAATGGGGGAGGAGGGGCTGCAGCTCAGAGACATAATTAAGTCTGCCAGGTTGGCTGCTTTGAGCTAATGATGCTCACCTTTCTCACTTCTTCAGACAGCAGCTTGCAAAAGTCTTAAGCAGAAGCCTTTCCCAACACCAGCTATTTGAGTCTTTTTATTAAAAAATGGAGGTGTCACTGATTGAATCTGGGACCTGAGGTACCACTTTAGCTAATGGGGCCTCCCACTGCCACCGCCACATCACCGCCGCACGATTTCTGTTCTCATCCTGAGGTAAAGTTTTTAACCCAAGGTACTACTTCGCGGAGTCTGTAACTTGAAGTGTTTGTAACCCAAGGTACCATTGTACCATGTCTTCTTCAGCATCTTGTTTCCCAGAGTGATCAACCAAATGTCTATGGGAAGCTTCAAGACATGAATGCTGTCTCCCACAGTTGTTCTGTAGTAACTTATATGCAGACATACTAGGCTCTGATCCTGGAGCCGGCATATAGCCATCATAAAAAGGTAAAGGTACCCCTGCCCGTACAGGCCAGTCGTGTCCGACTCTAGGGTTGTGCGCTCATCTCGCTTAAGAGGCCGGGAGCCGGCGCTGTCCGAAGACACTTCCGGGTCACATGGCCAGTGTGACGAAGCTGCAGCTGGCGAGCCAGCACCAGCGCAGCACACGGAAACGCCATTTACCTTCCCGCTATAAAGCGGTACCTATTTATCTACTTGCACTTAGGGGTGCTTTCGAACTGCTGGGCAGGATCTGGGACCGAACGACGGGAGCTCACCCCGCCGCGGGGATTCAAACTGCCGACCTTACAATCAGCAAGTCCTAGGCACTGAGGTTTTACCCACAGCGCCACCCGCGTCCCCGTAGCCATCATAACTTTTAGCAATTGATAGTTCTATACCATATGAAGGAAGAATGCAACCTCATGTGGTTTGAGCATATAGTTGAGAACCATGGTTCAACAGCCCTTCTCTCTCTTCCTTGAGCTCTTCTATTTCAAGAACATAGTTACTGACTATGGTAAGGAGGGAGGAATAACAGAATCATAAAATTGTAGAGTTGGAAAGGACCATGAAGGTCATCTAGTCCAAACCCCTGCAGTGCAGGAATCTTTTGCCCAATGTAGGGCTGGAACCCACAACCCTGAGATTAAGAGTCTCATGCTCTACTGACATATCCCCCTCTAAAAACATAGCAGCAAGCTGTTTTTTTCAGCAGAGTGGATGTGGGAATAGATCTTGTATGTGAGGAATGGATATAACAAGAGGTGCAGAGAAAGTATTTTAAAAAACCCCAACACCTGCTAAAACTGTTAAACTTGTATGAACCTTCTGAAGAGACTATAACTTAACCTGTTGGAGTTCTAAGAATTTCTAACATGCTTGACTGCATTTATTTAAAATGTTTTGATAAAGACCCTTTTGCAGCTTTTTTGCTTGTAGCTGTTTGTTCTGTTGGAGTAGCTAGCTGTACACTTTGTGCTTTCTGACCCAGATTTCTTATGCCTGGGGTCTAGGAAACTGACTTCAAATGAATAAGCTAAGAAAACCAAACTGTGTTCCAACACTTAAAACATTCTGTTATGCTCTGTCTGAATATTAATAACTACAATTTCACTGACACAGTTATACTGAAAAGCCTTTAATTTTTTTAGTAATCTTAAGATCAACACAATGGGGTCATGTGTGTATCATCCTCAGCAATTCATCATTCCTATTCTATGTTTAATGTACTATTTTGGGCCAAATTATGTCCTCCAAGCGTTTCTTGAGCCAAGGAATTTCCTTCTGAACCAGGCTGTTGTCCTGGTCTAACTTTCCTACACCACAGTGTAGCATAAATTCTTGTTCATGGTGTGCTCCAAAAGGTGCAATTTGGGCATTGTATTTTGTTGGGCATTACTGAGCAATGGAGGATGGTAAATGTTCTCGGACTATAGTCAGCATTATCTTATTGCGGATCATTGTCCCTAAAATTATCCTAATCAATGTCTTCTAGGGGTTTTGCCATAGTTCTTCAAGCTTTGGCTACTTGAATCTCCTTTCAATTTTTTCATGTCTCATGTAGTTAGATAGTATTTGATACTGCCCCTTTGAAGTTAGCTTGGTACTTCCCAGGAAATCTCTCTACTCAGCTGTAACACTTCCTCTGGTTAGCAAATGCAGGCAACTCCCTATTTACGCAGATGAAACACCATTGGAAAAGCCTGCAAACACCCTCTAAACCTCTGGAAGCTCTTGAAAAACCCTTTAATAAACCAAAAGCACTTTCCAGATGCCACATTCCACCACAGTTGCTCCCTCCAAACCTACTTGCTCAAACTCCAGCTCTCCACAGGTTTCAACAGTCAGTGCAAGGGCTTCTGGGATTGCAGCTGTAAAGGCTCGTGTGTCCACACCTTTTTTTTTATCCTTCCTGGGCTCTTTTAGGGCCATTTCAGCCATTTTAAAAGTCACTCCCGGGTTCTGTGCAGTGCACACAGTTGCAGTCATACATCATTGGACTCACATAAATTGGTCTTTGCCTGTAATGCTAACCCATGGTTTGTTTAACAAAACTATCTGTTTATCATAAGTTCTCCCACAGATGATCTAGCAAACTATGACTTGTTTTTCCAAACTTGTCTTCTGTTTTCCAGCTGCTGTTTGTAGTTAGGTGAGTGTCTGGGGTGGAGTGGTCAAATAAGCCATAGTTAATGAAGAGTACTGTGTTCACATGAAACAGCAGGCCATAGTTAAAACAAACCAAGGTTTGTAAGCAAACAACAAACCATGACTTCAGATCATGGTTTGTTGGCTGTAAACAAGCTATACAAACTGCTGGACAGGCTTCAGCCATAATGATAAACAATTGTGTAGCACTATGTGTGACCCAGACTAATAGTGGTTCAAATTGATTATCCAAACTCGAGTACTAGAGGCATATGTTTGATCTCCATACTTTAGACTAAAGTGTTGTGCCTTACCATTTTTCTGGCTGGATGTTCACTCTTAATTTGTGCCTATATTATGTCCACTACTTAATGTTTTCTGATTAAGTTGTTTATAGTTTTATCATCATTTTTTTAAATGTGCAGGCTACATTTCCTCAATTATATAGGATCAGTCAGTAATACATTTGACAAGTTTGTGCAGGAAGAGATTCAGAATTGAAATGGAAATGAATTGAAATGGAGAAGAAGATAGCTTGTGAATTCAGGGTCTTGTGACTTAATAAATGACTCTTAACAATGATATGGCTGATATTTACCAGAAGTAGCTTTTTTCTCTCTGGAAAACAAGCCATACTGCTGTTACAATACCCCATTCAGTTTCCCTCGGTGCACACAGTTGCATAGTGCTGCTGCTGCTGTACAAATCTCCATTTTATAAAAAGATTGGAGGCCTATGTTAGTGTGAAGCTTGTTCTGTTACACAACTTGAAAAATTAAAACAGGAAGCTATAGCATTATATACCAAATGCTTCTTTAATATGTTCGGCTATTTTCCCTTGCCTGCTTTGCCTGCTTTTTAAGTCTTCTGGACTGGAAAATGGGTATTAAAATTGCTAAAAGTATGTAGAAAACTTTCTAGTCAGTGGTAGAGATGTTCTTCCAATGTCATGGGAAGGATTGAGGTGGTACAGAAGAGCCTGCTATTCTGGGATTAGATCAGTATGTTAGCTAGGTCACAGATTTGCAATCTGATGCTCTGTGCTTCTCCTGTCCTGTTTAGGTATTCAGGGACCGATGCACCACATGCTATGACTCTGTAAGCACTGTATACAGCAGGGCTAGAGCCACTCTATCTGTCTCAAGCCTGGAACTGGTGAGGTTGGTGGCATTAAAGGCTGGGCCAAACTACTTTCCCCTGCCCTCACACTTGCTACACAACTATGGTGGCTGTTGTTGCTGAATGTCAAACAAGAAGAGCGGCATGTAGAGAAGACCATATTTGCATACTCTCTTTTGCCTTCTTTCTTGCCCACATGCACAACTTTTTTCCTCATGCAAACAAGGCTTAATTAAACCCTAGTCTAGACCACAGCAGTTTCAAAGTCAAGTAATGTAACGTGCAAAAGTTTCTGCTAGTGCATACAACAAGTTGCTGCATATGTTTTTGTTGTAACAAAATTGCTCCTAAGAGTGAGTACTGACAAAATAGTAGCCATCCATACACTACTGGGAAGCAGTAGGAAGGGTTTGCGAATACAGTGGTACCTCTGGATATGCACACCTCTGGTTGCGTATCCTTCAGGATGCGAACGCGGCAAACCCATAAGTATTTTTCCAGGTTTCGCCACATGCGCAGAAGCACTCTACCGCCACGCGCGCATGCGCAGAAGTGGTCCCTCCGGTTGCAGAAACCTCGGGATCCAGCTGGAGCTCCGGAACAGATGCTGTCTGCAACCGGAGATGCCATGTACCTGGAGCAACCCCCTGGAGTTTTCAGAAATGCAGAAGAAAAATTTTTTTTGTGGGGAGGCAGATGGAATCATAGAATCATAAAAGTTGGAAGGTACCCCCAAAGGCCATCTAGTCCAATCCCCTGCAATGCAGGAATCTCAACTAAAACATCCATTACAGGTGACCAACAAAAACCTCTGCTTAAAAATCTCCAGAGAAGGAGAGTCCACTGTCCAACGGCTCTTACTGTCACGAAGTTCTTCCTCATGTAATGTTCTTCCTCATGTAATAGGGACAGCATCCCCCAAACATCCCAGTAAACACTGAGCATACTTAGTGGCTATAGAACATTGAGTGTCTGATTGGGGGTGGGAGATTAGGACTGGAGTATTCTGAAGGAGGGCACAGTTGGCTGGCTAGAACCCTGAACAGGCACAGCCCACATTGCAACATTTTGTTGCTAGTTCCATTTGTGTTTCTTGAATACATTCCATATGATTGCTCACAATCTGAATTACATGTGCACCCCTGACCAGTTCCAGTTTTTACATATCACAAGCTTAGGCAAGTCTGGGTTTGGTTCATTTTATATTCCATTTGAAAATTGTTGGTATCTTCCTCATTGAATCTGCCTGACAATATAGGCTTTTTGATAATATCCAGAGATACAGGAGTGTTTGTTTTGTGATTCAGTAATAGTAAGGGGCACATTAATTAGTCTTCACACTCTCACAGTACTTATTTTAATTGAGTCTCTCTCTTTCTCTACCTGTCTGACCAATACACAAAAAATCTACACAATTGTCATCCTAGTGGTAGGTCCTGCACTTTGAAAATGTGTCAATGATCACTTCAGTATTGCCTCACCTGATGTATGAATTCCAAGTGGAGGTTAGCCAGGCTTAGTTGCAATCTCAGGTAGCATTGTGATAATACATATGTATATGCATGCATGCATGCATGCATGCATGTATATGTATGTATATTGCATTACTCTGAGGCTTCTGTGGTCTAGACTGCAGTAGATAATCATAATAGTTCTTTCCTCTTCAGTGTAAATAGCCCCTGAGTGATTTCTGTGACGCATTTAGGGAGGAAGGTGAAGGCTCTTGGCTTAGTGCATGCATCAAAAACTAATTAAGTTGTGAACTGTTACTGCTGAGGCAGATATTACAAACATCCTTAGTTTTAGACAGAGGAAAACCTCTGTTCATTGTTACAATATAGTTTGTTACCATTACAAAATCTGAAATTTTCAGAAGTCTTTTGGGAAACTCTCTGTAATGTTCCTGCTTCAGTAATCTTCAAATGAGCTAGCATTTGGGGAAGATAAATGGCATAGCGTCATTGAAGGCCCTTGTGATCTTAGAGTGATTTTTGTATCTGCTCCCCTACTCACTTCAGTCCAAGCACTATGTCATGATATCACATTTCTTCTTGAGTGCCCTGGAGTCCTGAAAAATTGTTGTGCATCTTTTTTTGTTCATGGTTGTGAACAGCAGGTAAAGCTAGACTGTCTTGGTCCAGAATTTGTATGAAACAGCTTGAGGGCGACTAATTTGAATGAGTTAAGAGATCCTAGAAAGCCTACTTACACCTCAGTTGGGGATCAGTTGTTGGGAGGCTAGTCCTTTACTATGCCTAGAGTTTTGAGTCTTGTAATCTGCTGTCCAGTAGCTGAACACTTGTACAATCATGGGATAAATAACCCTATCTTGAATATTAAAAGTATTTTGGCTCATTTTTTTTCATTTTCTTCTTGTAAATGTCTTGTAATTTTTTAAAAAAGTCTGAGCTTTTAAAGTACATTGTTATTCCATAATGCTTTACTGCTGTTCTAATAAAATCAATTTAATGGAACATTTGAAGCTGTGTTATATGGAGTCAGCTCATTGGCCCACTTAACCTGGTGTTTCCTATTTTAGGAATGGCTTTCAAGGCTCCAAGCAGAGATCTATAGTGTGCCCACAACTTAATTGTGCAGGTACTCCCCCCGCCCTGCCCTGTCTCCAAAAAATGCTTCTGTAGTTAAAATATAAACATATCAGTGTGCAATGTCTCTTTGATCCTATACATTTGATTTTTTTCCCAACAATGGAGATTGAGGCAGTTTTGCTCAGGACAGGATTTATCAAATAGACTAATAAGACTCTGGCCTGGGGCCCATGTTAAATAAAGCCTGTGGTTTTCATAATATGGGGCTGGTTTTGATGATGCCAGCACTGAAGGGGGGAAAGTTTATTTAATGAATCATTCAGGTCCAGTTTTCATGTGTTCTCTGATAGTGTATAGCAGGCACGTCCAACAGGTAGGTTCTTTATCTACCGGTAGATCACTAGACATCTGTGGTAGATCACTGGTAGATCAGCGGCTCCCCCCAAAGAAGCTGAACAACTTTGGCTCCCCTAAAAAAAGCTCAACATTTTGGCTCTTCACCCCCCAACCCCCCCAAAATGGGCCTTCCCTCCTCCCTAAAAGAAGCTCAACAAGTTTGACCTGAACCCCCCACAACAGGGCTTTCCTTCCTAAAAAAAAACTCAAAAGCTTTGACCTGAACCCCCTAAAAGGGGGTAGATCACTGCCAGTCTTTAACTCTGTGAGTAGATCACAGTCTCTTGGGAGTTGGCTACCCCTGAAGTATAGGAACTGGAGTAGGGCTAAGCCACAGGACCAACTGCCATAGAAGAAGAAGAAGAGGAGTTTGGATTTGATATCCCGCCTTTCACTCCCTTTAAGGAGTCTCAAAGCGGCTAACATTCTCCTTTCCCTTCCTCCCCCACAACAAACACTCTGTGAGGTGAGTGGGGCTGAGAGACTTCAAAGAAATGTGACTAGCCCAAGGTCACCCAGCAGCTGCATGTGGAGGAGCGGAGACGCGAACCTGGTTCCCCAGATTACAAGTCTACCGCTCTTAACCACTACACCACAGGGTGGGCTCGTCATACTTATGTGGATGATACCTACCTCTACTTCTCCATCCTACCTGAAACAGATTGAAGCTGTGATGATGCTGAGTTGTTGTCTGGAAGCAGTGATGGGCTGGATGAGGGCCAGCAAACTGAAATTGAATCCTCACAAGTTGAAGGTGGTGGTGGTAGCTGATTCCTGTGTCTTGGGAATTGAGTAACTAGCCTGCTCTAGACGGAATCTCCCTGTCTCTGGAGGAGCAGGTCTTGTACCTTGGGTATGCTCCTGGATCTAGTATTGTCATTGGAGGCCCAAGTTGCTTCTAACTTGGATTGGTTTGCTAGCTACTGTTTCTAGAAAGAGATAGTCAGGCCACAGAGCTATATGCTCTGGTAAACTTGTGTGTTAATTACTGCATTGCAGTCTGTGTGGGGTTGCCTTAGAAGATAGTCCTCGAATCTTTAGCTAGTGTAGAACACTGCTACTAGAATACTTATTAGAACATTTTTGTGGGATCATATTACAGCTACTGTGCAAGATCTGCACAGGCTGCCCATACATTACCAGACCCAATTTAAGATATTAAGGATGCCCTAAATAGCTTAGGATCCAAGTATTTGGTGGACCATCTTTCCCTCCATTAGCCAACCCAGACTCTGAGATCAGTGGAGGGGGCCTTTCTCAAGGACTCACTGGCATGTTTGGGCCTTATTTGAAGTGCCTCCCCAACTATGGAATCCCTTCTGGAGGCATGGATGGCTCTATAACTATTGGGCTATTGACACTAAGTTAAAACACATTTGTTCACCCAGGCCTTTATTGGTGTTGGTTTATTTAAGAGACTGCTGTGATGGGAGTATTATGTCTGCTGTTGTGTTAACTTGAGAAGTGTGATAATCCTATAATTTTAATTGTGTGTGTGTGTGTGTGTGTGCATTTGTAAACTGCCTTAAGAACTTTGGATGGAGGGCAGCCTATAAGTTAAATAGTGATATTTTATAGAATCTTTTGTGCGTGTGCATGAGAATTATTTGATTCTACAATACTAATAAATAAATGGGACATTAATAATAAATTGGATATCCTAGCTCTCTGTGGCACCACTGAGTGACAGCATCACTTGTCACAGGTTGATACAAATTGGCCATATTCTGTTAAATAGCTGCTGAAGCCTTGGAAAACTCAAGACAATAGGTTGGTTGATAGCAAATGCTAGTATAACAAATGCACCCTTCTTTCCTTTAAAAGCACCAGATCTCCTTACAGCTTTGTGTAGTATGTGACAGACGATTTTGAAAATAATAGCCTATTTGCAGTTTCATGTGCATTTAGAGCAGCTATTCCTTGTATACTGAATACATGTTGTATCTGTTGCATTTCTTGCTGCAAAGGGGATGTGGGTGTAAAATTCTAAATGTAACTTGGTTTGAGTGTGCCACAGTTTTCTGAGAAATGGCATATGTGTAATTTCGAATAAGACTGACATTATGAACAGAAGTGTGTGAAAAGTGGTGGGGTTACACTTGTCTCCCCCCCCCCCCCAAGAAAAGAAACAAGATTTTTGGAACCTGACAACTTTTAACATCCTGATATATGGATTTTGAGGTCAGTTTGAACCTCAAAATTTCAGAATTGAAATTTGGCAGAGATTCAAAAAAAGCTATCTTGAATGAAACAGTGAAAATGTACAATATTGTATGTCAGATTTTAAACTATGCTGGCCGGTGCTGCATGCAGCTGTCAAATGGTCAATGCATGCTGTTGATAAAATATTTCTTGAATACGAACTATTTGCTGAATACTTAGAGGGTGTTTCTGTCAAAATTCACAAAAGAGAATTTGGGTGGGGAAACTTGGTTTTTGTTAAAATAAAAAAAATTCTTCCAGTAGCACCTTTAAGACCAACTAAGTTAGTTCTTGGTATGAGCTTTCGTGTGCAAGCACACTTCTTCAGATACACTGAAACAGAAGTTGCCAGATCCTTCTATATAGTGAGAAGGTGGGGAGGGGTATTACTCAGAAGGGTGGTGGGAATGGGAGATTGGCAGATAGCTGAGATGAGCCTGCTGACGACTCTTAACGACTGTAATAGGTCTTACAGGAAAAGGCAAGGGGTGAGAAGGTGAGAAATGGCTTAGTCATGTATAATGGGATAAGAATCCAATGTCTTTGTTCAAACCAGGTCTCTCCATGGTTTTAAGTTTGGTAATGAGTTGCAATTCAGCAGCTTCTCTTTCCAGTCTTGGTTTTTGTTGTTGTTGTTTTTCTAACGAGTACTATAGTAGCATATCTCTCCTGCCCCATTAATATTTAGGCAGCACCACTAATGTAATTCCTGAAGAATAAGAAGTGGAAACTTTTGTCAGGAGGACCTTTGTTGTAAGGTTTCATCTTTTTGGTTCTGGAGCCATTGTTTCAAATTATATGCAGAGCTGCTGCCAGTCAGTGTGAACAATATTGAGGTAGATGTGCTGAGTCTGTATAAGGCAGCTAGTTCCTAAATGCTTACCTCAATAATAATAATAAGAATCAGAATAAAATAATTTTTATTAATACCCCACCCTCCCTGGCCAGAACCGGGTTCAGGGTGGCTAACACCAATAAAATTACAATAAAAAGTAATAGGAAAAAAACAAAACAATAACAACAACAAAAAACAGTTACCGTATTTTTTGCCCTATAGGACGCACTTTTTCCCCTCCAAAAATGAAGGGGAAATGTATGTGCGTCCTATGGGGCGAATGCAGGCTTTCGCTGAAGCCTGGAGAGTGAGAAGGGTCGGTGCGCACCGACCCCTCTCGCTCTCCAGGATTCAGGAAGCTATCCGCAAGCCTTGGGAGCTCCGCGGGAGTTCCCGTCGGGCTCCCAAAGCTTGCGGATAGCAGCCTGCATCCCGAAGCCTGGGGCGCGCTGTGCGGGCTTCGTGCAGATATTGGGCAGCCCCACAAGCTTGAGGGACGGCGGGGAGGCGGAGCGCCACCGTCCCACTATTCCCCAACCTGGTTTGGAGGCTGGCGCTGGGAGAAGCGCGTTTCTCCCCAGCGCCAGCCCCACAAGGTCTGGGGACAGATATCCGCATGCCTGGGGAGACCGGCGCGACTTCCCGCTGGGCTCCCTAGGCTTGCGGATAGCAGCCTGTTCTGGGGGCTGGGGGGAAAATAAATTTGTTTCCCTTTATTTACCCCCCAAAAAACTAGGTGCGTCCTATGGGCCGGTGTGTCCTATGGTGCGAAAAATATGGTAGTTAAAATACAGGTTAAAATACAATTTAAAATGCAGCCTCATTTTAGTAGTAGCCCATAAATCAAAACCATAAGGGAAGGGAAACATAAGGGTCAAACTGAGTCCAAACCAAAGGCCAGGCAGAACAGCTCCATCTTGCAGGCCCTGCGGAAAGATGCCAAGCCCCGCAGGGCCCTGGTCTCTTGTGACAGAGCTTTCCACCAAGTCGGGTCCAGTACTTAAAAGGCCCTGGCCCTAGTTGAGACCAATCTAACCACCTTGCAGCTCGGGACCTCCAAAGTGTTGTTATTTGTGGACCTTAAGGTCCTCCGCGGGGCATACCAGGAGAGGCGGTCACTTAGGTCTTTCTGCTATTTGAGGCTGGATAATGTGTTGCAATACATGGAGCAATCTCCCTGGATATGGGCTGCCACAGATTCAGGTTCCAGCTTGACACTGAAGTTCACAACACAGTGTTGTAGCTATTTGGCTAAATTTATGCTTGACCCAAGCTTTTGATTACATCATTAGAAATGCTGGTTAGTAAAACGCATGTACTGTATATGGCAAATCCAATGTGGGTATAGTACTCACATAAGTCAACTTGGTGTTTACCAACCTTTTGTTCTGAGAGAAAGATGGACGTAATGCTCTATGAACAGCTGTGCAAAGCTACGTCAGAGTTCATTAATGCAGAGCTTTGCTCCAGGGAAATGGGCAGCATTAGTACCCTTGATCCTCTATGCTACATGTGGCTGAATGTTTACTATGAGCTATATTTAACACAACCAACTAATTAAGAAAAAGAGAGCCTTCTTGGTCTGTGTTTCATTCATGTCTGGGTTGCTTACTTCTGCTAGAGCAAACCACCACTACAGACGTTTAGGTTGGGCATGGAAAATGATTTTTGATAAAAAGATATTTTACTCTCAAGCGTAATCCTACCTCTGTTTTTGTTCAGTGGCTTAATGGTTTGAAATTCCCCAAATTATAACTAATAAATGATAAATCAGATAAATTATTTGTTATTTTGATTCCCACTAAAGTGAATCCAATATTCCTTGACTTCAAGTGGAAAATTTGTTTTTGCATCTTTCACTATATGCTGTCTGTTGTTACGGCTAAAATCTGGGTGCGGGGTTACTCTGCCACCCAGCTCATCGGACTAAGTCCGTGGGTCCCTGCGGAAGAAAATGAGCTCAGCCGGACGCAGGAGCAAACTGCAGAAGATCCAAGTTTATTGCGCAACAGGTTCAAGGCGAGATTGAACAGAGAGAAAGGGGTGACATGAACTTTTGAAATTTCCCTCCATATCCCAGAATACAGTGCAAAATACATCCCAGTTACATCATGAATACATTAAGAGGTTGGGTTACACAGATTAACATATGGAGGAGGGAGGGGTGAATATGCAGAGAGCTGGATGGAGGAGGGAGGGGGGAATATGCAGAGAGCTGGATGGAGGAGGGAGGGGGGAATATGCAGAGAGCTGGATGGAGGAGGGAGGGGGGAATATGCAGGGAGCTGGAGATATGCGCAGATAAGCACATCCTGAGAAGACAATGGTCCATGTTTGCATAGTCTTGTCACCTGGCATCGCCCGGTGGGCTTGGCAGATGGGCTTGGCAGATGGAAATAAATGGATATATTGTAGCGAAGAAGAAGGTGAAGAAGACATGCGCCCCCCCCCCCTTCCGTATCACTGTATAACTTCCAAATCACTTTTGTTATCCAGCCAGTATCATTTCGGCTATGCTGATTCAAACAGCATATTGGGTACACCAGACCTTTGAAAAAGCAGATTTCAAATGTGAAACTTTCTATGAACAAGCATGATCTCCAGCTTGCCTTCCCACAACCCACCCCATTTAAAATAAAATTAAAGGACTGCATGACTATATATATTGGATTTCAACTACCGTAGTTTTCTATATGATTTTTGACAAGGAAATACTTACTTAAATATTCCTAGTCCTATTGCCTTGTCTGTCTCCAGCAACATCTTGGCTATATTCATAATTTTAATGATAGGATTCTTCCTGGACATTTCTTCTCCAGCAAAAAGGTTATGTATATCCCTATGTCAGGAGTTATGAAAAACTGGTTTACAAAGTGTCTTGGATTTTAAATGGCTAAAACTGGTTTTACAGAAGATAAATTCAGTGTAGCATGAAGCTGGACAGCCTGACCTAAAAATGATTGGCTGCTGCTATACCAATGCATTTTCACCAGCGTTAGCTAGTCATGTTTCTAGTCCTTGTTGGCAACATAAGCTCACGTCACATGTAAATACCACATATTGTAGCCCTTCTTGGCCAAGGGGACATTCAGCTTGAAACCAGAACAGAAATAAGAAAGTTGTGTGGGCTGAGGAAGTGGGAGAAAGAGGTGGAAAAGCAGAGTCATAGTAAATAGGGGAGTTCTTGAATCTGCTGACTTTGGATTGCTTCTTCTAGAAGGTGTTGAAAGAGAATTTACTATACAGGCTAAATGAGATTCCTCCCCTCCTTATAAATGTTAATTGAACCTGTTGTGTCTTATTGTTGGTCATTTCCCTTCAAGCGTATTCCCCTTAGTTTCATTAAGTATTTGTGGTTTCCCAGCTTGCCACATTAGTACTAAAAGACGAAATACTTTTAAAGCCCAAGAGGTATGTCATGAAGATATTGTTTTGCTCTTGAGAATTTTAAGCAGGAACAAAAGAATAAATAAATAATAGCACAGTTCATTGTGATTCTGAAGAAATACAGAAATGGATTGTGAACCACATTAAAACTTACATTTTCTCATGTCCTTCTGGTGGTGAAAACACACAATTTGCAATTCATGTATGTGGGTGTGGGTATGTTCTAAACAGATAATAGTTGTAGTAGGGTGGGGAAATAATTCATGATGACCCATAATTCATTAAGCAGTCCACAGCATTGTTAATCTTGCATGAACTTTACATTCCTTGAGATGTAAGTGTGTGATCACTAGGGTATTGTTCTGGTTACAACCAACATAAAAACAGATACTTTCTTTCAAGAATGGAAGTCTCTGACAACCCTCTTTTGCACATCCTTCCAAATAAAAATACGTCTAGCACAGGCTGTTTCAGATTTCACAGTACAAGCAAATGTCCACCAGGTAATCCATGCCCAACAAGTGTAAAAGGTTTTGCTTTTCTTTTTGAAGTTCACAAGTTATGTGGTGATAAGTGTCTACTTCTTACCATGTTTCCATGGAGAGCACTCCAGACTTTCTTATGTTTAGATACCTCTGTCTACACCAGCTTTGCAAGTACCCCTCTCCCACAAAATTACTAGCCTGCCTTTTCCCCCATGTCAGCCTACTGTGAATTGGCAGAGGAGGGACAGAGCTGCAGCAGTTACATTCCTGGGCTGGGTGAGGCAAGAGGGGGCTTCCCTCTTCTGGCTGCCTGCCTGGTTTCTCTGTTGGGCACATTCAACGGCTCACTCACCTGCTTGGCAACCCTTGTCTCATATGGGTACTAGGCTATAGCTTGCAAACAAGGCTGGTGTAAGCCACTAGTTTTCTGACTACATTTCTGGCAAAAAAGCACTGTATTCCAGGTAACAGTGCACAAATGCTTTCCTCCCATAGGTTATCCATGTAGGGGGGGAAATGTGTTTCAGCCCTGAAAGTGCAGTATCTCTTTTCCTTGTAACTATAACATCTAGGTATTCTTTAGAGCAAGGTTTCTCAAACTTGGGTCTCTGGCTGTTTTTGGACTATAATTCCCATCATCCCTGACCACTAGTCTTGCTAGCTAGAAATGATGGGATTTGTAGTCCAACAACAGCTGGAGACCCTGCTTTTGAGTATTTTAAGTATAAAAAGTGCAATTCATATCAGTGTCCCTAAATGTTTATACGTTGTAAACTCTCTGTGTGAGCAAGGCCTTAGATTGAGTGTGTGTTCTGTTGCTTTCTGTTTCAAATGCATCAGAACACTGTATTTGGGGCTGGGAGTAGCGTTGAGCAGGCACATGCTCTGCATGAAAAAGCTCTTAAAGCATCTCCAGGATCAGGTTGCAGGCGGTGATGGGAAAGACGACCGAGATTCTGGGAGCTGCTACAAGTCCATGTAGCCAATGCATTTGGGTAGATGAACCAGTGGTCTGATTTTTGTTTAAGGCAGCTTCATATGGCCATCCAATCTCTTCTCTTCTTCCCTCTTCTCTCTATCTCTTCTGCATAATCTGTCACACAAAGGTTCCAAGGAGGTTTAGTATCCCGAAGAGTCCTTATGCACATGTGGTTTTTTAAAATTATATTTAAAACAGTTACTGTGGGAATGGTAAATCTATTCGCCGGCATTATACTGAAATAATTGCATGATTAATTTTTTATTTTATTTACAAATGCTAGTGTAATAATCAATGCAGTAACCAGTCTGAATGGCTCTATTTCAGAATTGTTTGGTATTTCTGTGATAGCATTCCATTAGACCACAACATACAAACTCAGTAACTTTTGTGTGAGTTAGAGCAAGTCACTTGAAGCCACTTGCTGTCAGGATAGTGCAGTCAGCTCTTCCTTGTACCTTCCATGAAAACCAAAAGGGTCAGTGTGGCAGTGTTGATCTGCTCATTATGCATGGAAGCTGCAAGCACAAGATTTGTTTGCACTTCTGAATCACCACTTGTAATCACATATTTCAAAGTTAATTTTAAGGTGGGAATCTGGTCTTTAATGAAATCTGATAGTTCTTGAAAGTTACATGAGCAAAGTCAAATAGTAGATTGATTCTTGGATGTGTAAACCCAGTTTGTAACCTAGTGTCTGAAATTGGACCTGAGTAAACAAGCACAAAGTCACTGAGAAATCAGGAGCATGTTTCAGGAAAATGAGACTACAGTATTTATAAGTCAAACTGATACAATGAATTAGTTCAAAATACTATTCAAATAAGTAACACTGCTGGATTCCAGACAAGCCACAATAAATCTAAGATAAACAATTATGAAAGTGAGATTCTTCTTAACCACAGTTTGATAATAACTAATAAACCATAGTTATTAACCATAGAATAATTTTTCAAGCTGCCCTAATTTCTTGAGGGGTTTTGTGTGTTTGACTGAGAATGGCAGCATGTTAAATATATACAGTATAAATAAGATGGGGGAGGGCAAATAAAACTGGACCTCTTATTTTAGTTTTGAAATATGTCTAGGGCCATGATCCTACATTCTCAACATGTTTAAACAGATGTTATTCCTATGCAGAGAAGCAGCTGCTCCTAATAAAGGACTAAATACTTTATTTATATCATATTTTAGGCATATATTTATTGTACAGTATAACCAAAAATAAAACCTCGGTTTTTTTAAATCCTTTGAAGGAGCTTGTTTACTGCAAGGTATGATGTCTCAGGAAGATCAATATCAAATATCTTGTTTTTTAAAAGCTCTTGCTGTATGAAGCCTTCTAATGGCATGCTGTGCCTATGTTGCTAACTCTGCAAAAATGTTAGTAATTGTGTTTTTAAAAATTGTACTGGTGCAAATCTCAAAATGCTCTCTAAAAATAACACTTTGTTGTCTGCAAGAAAGAAGACACTAACACAGCAAGATGGTTAGAGTACACAAAATAATAAATTATTTTTTAAAATATTGATTGGCTATTGCCTCAAATCAGGTTCATTTTCCCTTTACATTATATTTATTAATATTCTTGGAGCCAAAACCAGAAGGGGGTGCTTGCTAAACCCTATTTGCTAGTTTGGTGGTAAAGCAGGGGTGGGGTGAGGCTTTTTCTTATCTCTAAAAAGAGCATGTGCAGGATGGGAGTGGAAGTTCCCTCCCATCCCCCATAAAACAATAGTCTTTTTTTAGTCACTTGTCTATATGTAATCCAAGAAGTTCTTACTTGATGTCTTTGCTGTTTTTTCGTACCGCAGCCCAAAAATGACTGGGTTTATGTTTTCTATGTGACATTTGTTTTTCTTTTATTTGGCTACTGGCCTAAAATAATGACAGTTTTATCCACATTAATCATAAAAATTCAGTTCTGTAATTCTGACATTCCTTCCTAATTATTTGCTTTCTCTTGCAGATAAATTTGCGCCTCATTTTGGTAAGCGGAAAAACGAAAGAATTCTTGTTTTCACCCAATGACTCAGCAGCAGACATTGCAAAGCATGTATATGATAACTGGCCAATGGGTAAGTATTACAGATGAGTTTCCCCCACACCTTGTATTCAGATGGGGTCAGCCCTGTGCAGAGCTTGTCTGAGGCCCGGGGCGGGAGTCTTGTTAGAATAAAGTTATAAACTCAAACAGTGTAAGTCCAGCAGGCCCCTGACAGAGCCCCCTGCCTGCTTAGCCCTGTGAGGCCTGGGACAAGTGAACCTGGCTTCCCCCCTCTACATAGGCCTGGGTGGGACTCAACATGGGATGGTGGTGGTAAAGAATATCTTTATTTTCTAATGCAGAATATCACTGAATATTACTGGGCTGGTAATAGCTCAAAGGGTGAAACCAAAAGTGCCACACTCTTGTATTTGATGTGCTTACAGACTTCTATGCTAACTTTTATATGTAAATTTGTACATTACTTAGACCAGTGGTTTCTAACACACACACCCTGGATCACTTGAATATTGCTGAGGGTCTGGGTGGGCCATTTAATTTTTTTCCTGCCTGTTGTAGCAATTTTAATGAGCTATGCTAGATTCTATATGATTTTAATTGCTTCTTATATTTTTTTATATTGTACTTTACAATATTACAATTTGAATTCTGTGGAAGAGTTCACTGGCATTCCACGGACCAGTATGAGGACCCCCCCCCCAGCTTAGACATTTTCTAATATGAAGCAGTCTAGATTACTCCCCCACAACCCCTCCCAATATCCTTTTTAAAAGCTTCAATTTTCTAATGGAGCTAAATGTTTGGCAATTGTGCATTTTGAAATCTCAGCTTGGAGTGAAAATGTTACTTGGAAACTGCAAATTTGATCCTTTAAGCAGAGTGCAGCTCCTTTCAGAACAGGCTGAACTGCTGCCACCTTTGTCAGATGAATAGCCTACCAAAAGCTCCTTTGTCTTATCTGGACTGAGCTTCAGTTTATTAGATGTCATTCTTTCCATGGCTGACCTTGAGCCCCTTCTTGTTCAGCCAGTCTGCCTCACATGACTTTGATAAAAGGGAGATAGAACTGGTGTCACTGGGTTTATTTATTTTTATTTTTTCATTATTTAATTTAAAATATTTATTTATGCTTGGGCAAGATTTTTGAAAAGAAGCATCAGGTCAGGGTACAAATGTCTAGCGTACAGATAGAAATGCAGAATTTATCAAGGTGTTCTTGTCTGGAGCAGCAAGGCAAGGAACTTGATGAGAGGTTATCACCAACAAGAAAACAAAAGAACTAGGGAGCCGGTCACAAAGGGTTGCCCCAAATTGAATGGAGATACAGAAAATGATAAAAAGATAGGAGAAACTGGAGGATAAAGAAGCAACTAAGAAATGAGAGAGAGAAAGAGAAGGTGGGAAGACCTGGGATGGAGGAACAAGAATGACAAAGCAAGTGCAGGAAGGAAAGGGGCAGGAGGAACAACTGAACCCCATCCTCAGTTTTTTGAGAACAAGTGAAATACTACAAGGCTGGAGGCAGGCAAATGTCTGTGTCTCCAAAAAGAATGCCTAGGCAACTGGTTATTGGTCAGCTTGACATCAGTACCTGGAAAGGTTCTAGAACAGATTATTTAGCTGTCAGTCAGTGTGCATTTAGGGGTGGGTGGAAGCTGTGATTACAAAAAGCACTTACAAAAAGTCCTGCCAGGCTAACCTTATCTCCATCTTTGATAGAGAGTTAAGTTGCTTGGTTGATCATGGGCATGCTGTGGATGTAGTATATTTGGATTTCAGCAAGCCTTTTGATAAAGTCCCCCATGATATTATTGTTGGTGAGCTAGACAGTGCTGCTGTTTGAAAGAAATGTGGCTGCTGGTTGGGTCATACCCACCCAGAGAGTGCTCCTCAACACTTTCTTGTCAATCCTGGAGCAAAGTGACAAGTGGGGTGCTGCACGATTTTTTACTAGGCCTGCTGGTTTCTAACACCTTTGTAAATAAAAGTGCAGAGGAGATGTTAACCAAATGTGTAGAATGACACCAAACTGGGTGGGTAGCTAACACCATAGACAGAAACAAGGTGAATGTGATGTATCTACAAATGTTTAGGTATGTGGTTTCAACATAATTGACGCGGTTCCTATTTTTGTAAATTCAGTGTTATTTTGGGAGTTTATATGTGGATTATACAGCTGAATATTTGTGTAATAAATCTCACAGTCTAATAAAACAAGTAGGACTGGGTTATGTTACTGAGCTTTTGATTAATTGTTCTCAATAAGTTTTGGGTAGCAACTAGGTTTTATATTTTCAAAAACTCAGAACTCAACCATGGTACATTTCTTTATGCCAGAGGGTCCCGAGTGCAGCCTGAAATCTGCATGGTACCTACTAGAGGAGACTGCCAACCTGGTGCCCTCCAGATGATTGGAACTTACAACTCTCATCAGCTCTCACCAGCATGACCAATAGTTGGGGGTGATGAGAGTTGTAGTAGTCCAAATCTTCTGGAGGGCACCACTCTTGAAAGATTCCATCAACAGTGTCTCCAAAAAATTTTACGCATCACTTGGGAAGACAGGCGAACTAATGCCAGTGTACTGCAAGAAGCAAAGATCACCAGTGTCAAAGCAATGATTCTTCAACATAAACTTCATTTGGATTGGTCATGTTGTTTGGATGCCTGATTATTGTCATCCAAAGCAACTACTCTATTACAAACTTTAAAAAAATGGAAAACATAATGCTGGTGGTAAACAAATGAGGTTTAAAGACTCTCAAGGCAAATCTTTAAAAAGTAGTATATGACTATTGGAAAACACTGGCCTGTGAGTGCTCCAACTGGAGAACAGTCTTTACCAAAGATGTCATGGACTTTGAAGACGCTCGAACTCAGAACGAAAGGGAGAAATGTGCTAAGAGGAAGGCACGTTTGGCAAACCCTCACCATGACCAGGGACGCGGGTGGCGCTGTGGGTTAAACCACAGAGCCTAGGACTTGCTGATCAGAAGGTCGGCGGTTCGAATCCCCGCGACAGGGTCCCAGCTCCTGTCAACCTAGCAGTTCAAAAGCACGTCAAAGTGCAAGTAGATAAATAGGTACCGCTCCGGCGGGAAGGTAAACAGCGTTTCTGTACGCTGCTCTTGTTTCGCCAGAAGCAGCTTAGTCATGCTGGCCACATGACCCGGAAGCTGAATGCCAGCTCCCTTGGCCAATAAAGCGAGATGAGCGCCGCAACCCCAGAGTCGGCCACGACTGGACCTAATGGTCAGGGGTCCCTTTACCTTTACACCATGACCAACTTCCACCTGGAAACCTATGTCCCCACTGTGGAAGGACATGTGGATCCATAATTGGCCTTCACAGTCACAGACATACTGTTAAGACCGTGTTCATGGAAGACAATATTACTTGGCTATGAGTGATTGCCAAAGAAGAAGAAAGAAGAACTTGGGAAGCAGCACTTGTGGTTTGTTTCTTCCCTGACGTCCCAAAGGAAAGAGCAAAGCATTTAACTTAAAACAATTGCTTGCTTTTACCTATGGTTTAAGGTGACGTATGACCTGGTGACTAAATACAGGCTCCATGGCTCCATCAACCAGCTTTCCCCCTCTCTCACCCAAGTTTTGTTTAACCTCCAACAAGATGAAGCATACTGGAGAACTTGAGAGCTTACTCACTGTTTTGTGACAGTTTGGTTGACCTAATAAAGGTATTGCCTTGCTGTGGTTCTGGATTTATTTATTTTTTGTAATAGCGGTTTGTTACTATTACAGTAATTAAATCTGTAAATGGAATTGTTGTTGTTAGCTGATATTGGCTGAAGTGCCTGCCTTATCTATTCCTTTTCCAACTGGTCCCACTGCCCCTTTTTAGAATTGAAGGGAAATCTTGCCTGCTTTATAGCAAGCAATAAAAGCTCTCATACCTGTAAATATGTTTATGCAGTGTGTTGTATAGTCTAATAAGGCAGGGTATAAATGGAGACTTAAAAGATAAACAAGACAGTGAATGCACTTGACAAATATTTTTACTACTTTTTTTCAGACTGGGAAGAAGAGCAAGTAAGCAGTCCAAATATTCTGCGACTTATTTATCAAGGACGGTTTCTTCATGGCAACGTGACATTAGGAGGTAATGAAATAAATTCAGTTGGAGATGGTGGTTCTGTGGGTGATCTTTGTCTGATTTATAAAATGCAAGAAATGGACTTCCTGGCGTAGTTAGTGAACCAAGGAAGCCTATGACAGGAACATATATACCTGAGGGAACACATGGCGCAGCCTTTCTCCGCCTTAAGAAAGACAACGCAAGGTGGAAGCAAAGAGGTCCAGTCTTAGGAACTTGTGACATCGGCTTCTAAAAAGACCATCAGATGGCCCAAGAGGAGGACCCTTAACACTCTACATTTCATACCATATATTAGGGCCATTGTTTTAAAATGGGATTGGGTTTCTTGGCAGAAAGGCAATATATAAATACAATACAAAAATAAAAGTTTGTCCTTAGTAAACAGACAGCATGATCCCCAGTTAGAGCACTTTGGGTGTTGTCGGTTTTTACTTGGGGAATTCAGCAAAGGCTCTTATTAAAATCAGTGGTACTTAATAAGTTCTCAGCTTTGAGCATGATCCCACCAATGTTTTTAATTAAAGTTGCAATTATGTGTTCCATTACACATGCAATTGAGTACTAGGCTATAACTCTTAAAAATTCAAAGGTTCAATATATTTAAAGGGGTTATCATTCAGTGGTCTGCGGTGTATCACATTTTTAATTTCTCTTCAGGTATTACTGCAGTAAATATCATCTTGGAAATGATGGTACTAATTACCAGTAGTTAATAGCAGTCCTCTCTTAATTGGAAAAGTGATTTGATTTCAGTCTTCATATGCCCCCCGTACTACATACAGTCCTTAGAATCTGTATTCTAAATATTATGAGAATTGCATAACAGTGACCTAAATCTTAGCACTGTGGCTGGGCAGCTTGAGAACTGGAATAAGGGGAAGCTTTCTTGCTGTGTCTAGCATAGCCATGAGGTTCCAAATGATTAGTTATAAAAGACTGGAATCACTTGGAGTAGAAAAGCAGTTCAATTGTGCCCCCTTGTGGCATGCACTTCTACCTGGTTTTTACTGTATAGTGAACTGCACTCAGAGTTATTGCCAACTTTTTGAATACCGAGTTTCACTGCAGTATTCGTATTCATGATAAAATTTCAGATGGAATATAAATGGAATTTGGGTGTGAGTGTGCATACTTGGAAGTTTGCATGCATGTACACTAGAAACAATTGTTCTGGCTTGCTGAGATTAGCTTTCCTAACAGGTCAAATCTCCCACTAACCAGTTTGACTGTGTGCCAATTTGCATTATTGGTTAATTTCAAATGTGTGACTGCAAATATCCCAAAATAGTAAGCACAAAGTAGTTGGCCAGGATTATTCAGCACTGAAGAAAAAAGGCTTGTCAGAGGGTTTCTCTTATCCTTAAAAAGGGGTCTGGCAAATCATAAAGATTTATTTACACCGCTCACATTCCTTCAGATGAACTTCCTCCCTGTCTGTCTTTGCATCTAGCTCAGACAGTAGAACATGAGACCCTTAGTCTCAGGGTCGTGGGTTCAAGCCCAAATGTTGAACAAAAAGATCCCTGCATTATAGGGGGTTGGAATAGATGACCCTCTGGGTTCCTTTCCAACTTTGTGATTTTATGATTCTATATCAAGTAAGCATGAAGAATTTCTACTGGAGCAGGGAACTTCAGAGGAAGCATGCTGAAGTTGTACTGAAATCTGTGATGGTATATACAAATCTGCTAGATTTTACTTGAGCATTTCATGCTTGCTCTGAATTTTAGCCAGTATTTTTATACACATTTCTAAAAAAAACCATGCATTTTAGTACATATAAATATGTTGATGGTGTTATGGTATGGAAAATGCTGATAAGTCAAGGAGAATTTAAAACCAGCTGTGTTATCCCAGTTCCATCCCATTGTACTTCCAAGGAGCTTGAGGTTGCATGTAAGGTTCTCTCCCCTGTGACCAGTCCCCACAGCAAAGGTAGGCTAGGCTGAGTGGAGTCACCCAGTTAGCTTTGTGACTGAGTGGAGTTTTAAACCCAAGTTTCCTTGTTCCTAGGCTGACAAATAATTGGTTTAAGAAACATGGCTTTCTTTATTATCAGAAACAAGCCAAACAAATGCTTAAATTTAGGTTTGTATTGACTGTTTCAAATATTGGGGCATCAAAGGACTGGGAACAATATTTTATTCTCCCTTTCTGCAACTTATATTTGTAAGCTGCTGTTCTGAGAGCTCCAGCTGAAGAGTGACTAATTAAAGTGACAAGAAATAAATCAAATGGTGAAAGCTTGCACTTTTGGAAAATAAGCAGTTTGGATATTGTATATTACTGTATCTATAGGGATGAAGAAGTGTATTAACAAGTAATTCTCTCTCCCCACACACAGCATTAAAACTTCCTTTTGGCAAGACGACAGTGATGCATTTGGTGGCTAGAGAGACGTTGCCAGAGCCAAACTCTCAAGGTAAGCTGATGCTTCTAACTTGGACTCAATGGACACATATTCAAAGTATCTGCACTTTGGTTGCAGTCTCTTGGTGACTTATTAAAATGTTGTGCTGAGGAGAAATCTAAAGGTTTTTGTGTGGTTCTTAGAACACGTGAATTTATATTTACACTTGAAAATGTAACTTCCCTTTTAAGGGCATGTGACCAAAGCTCGTAGTGCTCATTCAAAATTATTCTGCTCCTTTGTGTTGCACACAGAGAGTAATATTTTGCGCTAATTATCTTGAAAACATTTTCTCTGTTCTGCAGGTCAAAGGAATCGTGAAAAAACTGGAGAGAGCAATTGCTGTGTGATCCTGTAAAAGCTCTGCTGTATCTACTATTTGTGATGTATAATAGTTTTCGTCTTTCATGCCGCTGGACTAGAGGAGACCAACATTGCTTCAAACACCCTTAGGACAAGCCTGTCTGAATCCATTGAACTGAAATATTACATGAACGCTGTCACTTTTTTTTTCTAGAACAATGAACACTTTTTTATTTCTACGTTTTAGGTTGTTGAACAAGCTTATTAATACATCACTTCTCCACTTCTCCAATGCATTCTCTCTCCAAGAAAAGGTTAACTATTCTCAACAGGAATCATATTGCTGCCATAAGATCATCCTTAACCTGAACTTTAACCAATCAAGATTTCTAGATGCAATTTGCACTAAAAATGGTTGACGATATATAGACCTCATCATCAAAAGCTCTTAAGTATTTCAAACACAGAGAAATGAATCAGCACTGGAAAATACTATCAGCAGTCTTATTCTTTAAATTCAGTAACGGCCAACTGAAAGGGGGGGAAATAACTACTAAGTAAGTAAATTCTACCTAAGTCAACCTTGGTGGCCAAACTGGCACAAAATACTAACTAAAATTGTCTGACTATAGACATATATATATTTTCACTGCAACAAACTATGTGCCTGTAATTTTAAAGCACTCTGTAGAGGGCTGTTGAAACTGATTTTTTTCATTGATATGCACTCTTCTCGTACATTAGTTGAGTGCTTGTTCAGACAGCACAAATAAGTGCAGAGAGTGCATTTCCTAGCCTTAATATGGGAGGGGCAATTTCCTGTAGTTCATAGGCTTTTATTAATGTGCATAAATATTAGAAGACCTCATTTACTAATCAATTTTATGTCTTTGAATATCAGCAATTGATGTTTTTCAATCATTCTTATTCATCCGTACCTTAGTGTCCAGTGTCATGCTTACTCATTAGTGACTTCAAACAAATAATTAAAAGGAAAAATGAAAAAAAGAAAAGAAAAACCTCTGCCATATGATGAGATTTTGTTTGTTTATTTTATGTGCATTTGGTGTTAGTGCTTGCAATTGTATTGGAAATCAAAAACTGGTTTTTAAAGCATACATATTTAGAAAGGATGCCATTCGTTTTCTTCATATAATTTAAAAATTGATATGCTAAAAAAAATTGCACAGCACTAAAGCATGAGTTAGTTTCATCTAAACCTGTAAAAAATATAAAAGATTTTATATTTTTCCGCTAGGGAGAAATTCTTCCTAGTTGAAATTACAAATGTGTAGAATATATTTAATAAAAATCTTATAAAAACATAACTATAGAACTTAAATATAGATTGGAGTGTAGAATAATACAACAATAATCCATATAAATAGCTCTAGGCTTTTAAGAAAAAATTGCAGGTTGACATTTGTGTTCTGTACTTGAGTCCATGGCCCTTACAAACGTTCTGTGTTTTCTGAATGATCAACTTCATTTAAATGTAATCAGGTTATTTTATTCAATGTTATTGCTTTGACAAAATGCTTTATATGCAGTAGGCCTACAAAGATATTGTTCATAATGATCAAAATTAAATTTGTATAGAGCAGAGTTTTAAAACAAATTGTAAATAGCACTAAACATTTTCTTTCTGCAACCTGTACTGATAGATTCTTCTCTAAACTAAATAAAAGAAGAATATTGTAGTGCACTTGGTTGTGATTTGAAAGCTATGACCTGATCTGTATTGGGCATCAGTGTTTTAAAGTCATGAAGAACATGTACAATGGAAATATCCCTTCCTGATTTTCTTTTTAAATTAATACTTGGGTTGAAATCCGAGATTGTAAACTTTCTTCGGAACAGGGATGGAGGCATTTTGGATATGCTTGGCCTCAGCTGTGCAGGACTTATAAATCCACAAACTCGCGTTTACCCACCCCTGGAGTCAATGAATTGATTGGGTAACCAATGCTAATAGTTAAAACACCGTTAGAACTGAACTTATGAAACTGCATGAGCATGAGAAATCTTAGTATTTTAGCATTCAAAAACCTAACGGTTAATTAAAAAAATGTGTGCATTCAGCTATTGGCAACCCTGTTCACTATTGACCCCCTTGCCATTTCTGTTTCAAAACAGCAGCAGTTTACTCCCAAAGCTTTTATTTTGAAGAGACTGTTAGCAATGCAACCTCATCTTAGCCAATGCCTTTAGTTTGGTCCCAGCATCATAAGCAGCAACTCAGTTGGGTGCTTTCTACACTTGCTCAGTTTCACATTAATTGTACCTGAAAACTCTGGCAGTACACTTCATTTTTAGAATGACTTCAAATTGAGTTCTGGGGATTTATTTGAAACTGTCGGGAAAGAAGGCCACATAGGAGTAGTAGAGATCCAAACATGTAAAATAAATGCACATAATCCAACAAGTTGGTGAGAAAATTTTGCAGCAACTATTGGATAGAATACTGGTCTTTACAAGTTTACAAAATGATGTGTTAAAGTGGAAATGAGGCCTGTTTTCCCTCTAGGACTACTGCCTGATTAAAGAACATTTAGCTGATTCATTATCTGTCGTTAATTGGGTCTTTACACTTGCATGCTGCATTTTTGAGAAATTGAACTGAGAGAGAATTGAATAAACAAGCTATCAACTGTTTGGGGGGGGGGCGAATAAACACCTACCATTTCCTACTCTACTACCACCAGAGCCAAAATGGTCTCAAAAATATACAGCAGACCTTCCTCTAACGTCTATCAATTAGTTTTGCTTGCGTTGTTTAATCAACCTTTGGTTGATAAACAGCAAGGGCAAACTTCAGTTGGTAGGACAGAAAGAAGGGCATATTGTATATTTTTGAGGCTGTGATCTGCCAGTTAAAAGTTTGCAGCCCTTAACTTCCCTCCCATCCCTAATAGAAACCATAAAAACATTGAACCAAGGGATATCTGCATGTCAGGCTACACCTTTTCAATTAAAGCTATAGCACTGGATGGGAATTTTTTGCCAGCAATGAACTGTGGGAGGGGGACATCTCTGGCCTGGTTGTGGAATCCTGAAATCTGGTACAGGTGGTGGAAGGAGCCCAGCTGCCTTTGACAAATAGCTGTGCTTTGGCTCTACTCTTTCTCTATGACAGGCATAGCCAAACTTGGCCCTCCAGCTGTTTTGGGACTACAACTCCCATCATCCCTAGCTAACAGGACCAGTGGTCAGGGCTGATGGGAACTGTAGTCCCAAAACAGCTGGAGGGCCAAGTTTGTCCATGACTGCTCTATGATCAGTACATCAGTACTCCAAAAAGTTGAGTGGGGTCATAGGAATGCTGCAGATTGTGTGTTACCATGCTGCTTGGAGGTGAGTAGGTAGAATGGTCTCCTATTTCCAGTAGTCTTTTCTTTCCAGCAAGCAACCAACCTCACTAATTGTTGGAAACTGAAGACCACTAATTTACCATCACCTACCCTTGCCCTATTGATCCTCTTCCTTCCCCACGTTTGCCACATGTGCCTTATAAGGACTACAGCTTCTGACATGGTCCATGGCACATGAGCTGGGAGCAACCTCGTACCTACTTAGTCTGCTATGTTTGTTTGATGGGAGAGTTTGGCAGGCCCATGCTCCAAGTAAGTTTCTTCTTGAGTAAGGCAATGCTTATGAAACGGTCTCATATGAAACCAAACCATTGGTTCATCTAGCAACGGCTCTCCAGGATTTTAACCAGAGTTTTTCTCAGCCCTACCTGGAGATGTCAGAGACTGAGGACTACCTGTATGGAAAGCAGGACACTGAGTCACACGGACACCATCCTAATCCATAGGGGTCATTGAAAGAATATTGCTGATGCTTAAGGTGCTGGATGGAGAAATGTTCAAACTGTCGATGACTTGATAAGTGCCCTCAAACCTCAGAATAATGAGATGGTAATATGTACCCAGACAAGCTGGAACCAGGGGAGGGATGGGCAGTCATTCACTTGGCAATAAGTATCGGCAGTAGCTAATCTTGGACAAGCTGAATTGCACCATGAAGTGTCAATTGGGGATGTACCAACTCTCCATTTGTAGCAT
Organism: Podarcis pityusensis; assembly: GCF_964106645.2. Classification (NCBI taxonomy): domain Eukaryota; kingdom Metazoa; phylum Chordata; class Lepidosauria; order Squamata; family Lacertidae; genus Podarcis; species Podarcis pityusensis. The sequence continues at coordinate 26,848,299 of NC_138027.1, read as the reverse complement.
TTGGCTGACAAACAGGAAATGGGATTGAGGCAAAGCAGAGAGCAAAGCCAACATAAAGCAATAAAAGAGAGGCATGTGCATTGTGCTTGCTTATTTTTTCTGAAGCAGGGATGTTAGGAATGCTATCCAATGCTGCTAGCTAATTGGCTCGAGGAGGCCCGTTGAGAGCCTCTTACAAATAATCCGTGTGATGCTTCGGATTCTGCGACTTACATGCCTCGTCTCTTCTGTAGGCCCTGTAGCATCATCTTTTTGCAAACAGGGAACTGAGGCCGGCAGATGGTGACTTATCTTGTTGAAGGTAATGCAAGTGTTCTGGTTCCAAGATTTTTAATCAAGGCCAGTTCAAGCAATTTTGCTGCCTGAAACAAGCCAGGACTCCTGCCACTGCAGCACTGGTGGTTGCAACTTGCTCTGTCTCAGAGAAACCATCGCAAGTCGAGCAAGATTTCACCAAAGTTCCTAGCTAGGCAGCTGCTGGTAGTTAAGTGCTCAAGTGCCATGGCAGTGGCTGGCAAGGGGGCACATTTGTTTGAGAACATTTGTCGTTCTGCTGCGCCTTTCAATCTGCCGCTTGAGACGTGGCTCATGGTAGGACCAGCCTTGGTCTTTATAAGCACAAAAGAACCCTCCAGATTCGACCAAGGACCTGTGTAGTTCAGTACCCTGCTTCCGATAATGGCCAGCCTGATGCCTTTGGGAAGTCTGCAAGGAGGGCATAAAAACAACAGCCCTCTCCTCACCCTGCTGTTTCCTAGAAGTAGCATGTGGCCATTATGACTTGAAGTCTTTGATTATCATATCTTTCATTAATTTGTCTAATCCAGTTTAAAAACTATCTGAGTTACTAGCCAACACCACGTCTTGTAGCAGGGCATTCCACAGGCTCACTATGCAAGTGGTACCACACACAAGAAAACATAGTCCAAATGAGAGATATCATTAAATGTGTGATGCATGCACACAACGAAAAATCTGGTGATGTGTGTGAGAGAGAGAGGTCGGGAGTCCATCAGCTGTGTGTACCCTGAACACTGAGGAGATTTTGGTCATGATCTCACAGTTCCAAAACGAATCATGCCATGAAAAAAACATCTCAAGGCAGATCAAGAAGACCCACCCCCACCACTTCCAAGTCACTCTATGGCCTGCTTTTCCAAAAAGTAAAAAACACAACTATTTTTCTTTCTTTTATGAGAAATGATTTTTTTTCCAATCGTATTATCATGACCACTGACCCCCGTCCCATGGGGCTCCTGCCGTTTTGCAGCAGAGAATCAATGGGGCTCTGGGAATGAGTCCATAATGTACGTCTAATGAGGCCATTCTCTATAAGACTTGCTGGTTTAATGCAATCAAGTCCCACAGTTGCTGCTGTATTACAGAGGGAGAGAACCGGCTTTTATCTGCCAAAGTAGTTTAGGCACACCATGAACTATCCAGCATGAAACCTAATATACACATTACTAAAAAGAAAACTGTTGTATTGTAATCAGGCAAAGAACAGCATGACCATTCAACATATTTTGAACGTAATGGGAGGAAACTGAGCCCTGGAAACGTTAAGTCAACAAAAAGTCTTCGTGGTCTTCTCAATCACTTGGTGTACAAAATGCAAATCTGGAGTAAGAACGATCCAAAACCAGCAGGATTTTGTTCTTTTGGAAACTAAAAGTTTGCAAAACTCCATGTTGTGAAGCCATTCTTATTGCAAGAGATGGAATATTCCATCTGAAGGCATTTTCCTGGCCGTCATCAATCACACCTTTGTAAACCTAAGGACTGGCTGGTATAAAATCCCCTATGTGGGGCCTGGCTTTGAAGGTGCTTTCGAAAGTTCAGCAATGCAGAATGCCATTCCCTGTCTTCTGGTTGGAATAAAGAGGTGGGAACATGTCCAAGGTATTTGGAGGCAGCTGCTTCCTTTGTATTTGGAAACTACCTGGAGGGCGGAATATGCTCTCCAAAATCCCCCCTGTGGAAGATGATTAATTTTTGTGGCAGACAATTACATTGACTCCTTCCAATTACACAAAAGTAGCATTGCCTGTTTCATGAGTGCTGCAATAAATCTCCCTAACGGATTCCCCTTCAGGCTCAGGATATACCTGTCATAACTTAAATTCCGTTCCTCTTGAGCTTTAGAAAAATCGTTGTGCTGGGATTCACCTAGTTCAGGGAGGGGGAAGTCTCTTACATCTTGGTTCCTTATAGTGTAATCCTTCGCCTGTTAAGTCCCACTGTATCCATGGGACTTCTCCCTACCTAGGAGGGCTAACTCAAGCCCCTAGTAAATATGGTTTGGACTGCAGACTTGTGGAGGCAGTGCTTGAATGTATCAGGAGGCCAGAAGGGGAAATTTTACTATCATTTTGGGGAGTCGGGGATGGCGCTTGTGAATTTAATACCCCTCATTTCCCCCAGAATTAAAAAACTGGTTTCCAGTTGCCAGTGTTTAGGGACAAGAGCAGATAACCCAGTCCAGGACAAGGGGAATCTCCATGTCATGACATGAAAAAACTTCAGCTGTTGATTTCAGCATATCAGGCTGCTGTTCAAGGCACAAAGGCCAGGCTCCCATCACCACCCCTGGCCTGCTGGTAGCCCTGAAGATCCCATTCCCAGAGTAAAGTGGGGTAGGATTACACAAAGACAACATATGGGATGGGCCTATGAATATAACTGTGGAAAGGTATCCTAAGATTCAGTGAAAGCAGAAGTACAGCAGAAGGAGGGGGGCACACACAGCAAAGTTGTGTGTGCCCCCCTCCTGGCATTTCAAGTCACATTTGCATTGCTGTACACACACTACAGAGAGGGCAGGGATGTCTTCATCCAATGCACATTACCTGTTTGGTTTCCTAGCACCTGGACACTAACCCACCCCCCACCCCCAAAACTCCTATTCACGAGTCTGTTACCTTGCATGCACATGTGCAACAGCGGTCTCAAATGCACACACCTCAGCTTTTTTTAAAATAATATTTTTATTAGTTTTTCCATGTGTACACCCTGTAACAATATTTCTCTAACAATTTTCATGTTACCCTCCCCCCCCCCCGCTCCTCCCCTGGACTTCCTTCATATTCCCAATTTGTTTTATTTCAATATTACTCTTCCTGCATGTTGTTTCCCAAAATTTTCCCAGTACATATACTCTTACACCTCAGGTTACAAACACTTCAGGTCACAGACTCTTAACACCTCGGGTTAAGAACTTTACCTCAGGATGAGAACAGAAATCGTGCGGCGGCAGCGGGAGGTCCCATTAGCTAAAGTGGTACCTCAGGTTAAGAACAGTTTTAGGTTAAGAACAGACCTCCGGAATGAATTAAGTTCATAACCAGAGGTACAACTGTATACAATTGTGTTTGTTTATTCAAACCCTGCCAGTGAATCCAATTCTTTATGTTGCCTCTTCATATATGTTGTAAATGGTTCCCATTCTCTTTTAAAGTCTTTGTTATCCTTTTCATGTAATTTATTTGTTAATTTTCCCAGTTCCGCATATTCCATAAGTTTCCCTTGCCATTGTTCTTTCCTTGGTGCACACACCTCAGCTTAACCGCGAAGCGTATGTGGCCTGCATTTCCAAATCGGATGTAAGCTGGTTTGAGGGAACACGCCTCAAATGGCGGCACTTCGTCAAGGACAGATATGGATTGTGCCTAACTAACATTGGGTGTCCACGATGTCAAACGGAGAACCATGAATGCTGTTTGAGCCAGCTGATAAGGAGAAGGGAGATGGGGGAGGTCTGCAAATCCATCTGTGTGTCTCTCTACCTGGCAACCCAACTGACCTTGAGGCCTGTGAATTTCTTCAGGGTTGGGAAGGAGAGAAACAGCAGCTGTGACTTTTTTGCCACCCCCTTTTCCTTTGTGAGTTTTGTTATTTATTTATTTTATTTCACTCTGTTGCTGTTGTGGATAAGGGATGGGAGATTTTTATTATTATTATTGCCGTGGATGCTTGTGGGCAACAACTAAGGTTGAGAGCCTGGATGGTTTGGACAGTGGGGGTGTGAAAGATGTTGAGTTCCTCAAAAGCCACAGCGCGAGATTCTGCTGGCATGGAGTGGGGCCCTCTTCGTGCGAGAGACACAGTGGGAGTGAGTGGGAACTGTTGCTAAGATCATCGGTTGTTTAGTCTGTTTTCAATCTCATACCCTCCAACATTTCTCCGATGAAAATAGGGACATCCCATTCCATAATGATAATTTTACTATTTATATCCCACACATCTTATTGGGTTGCCCAAGCACTCTGGGCAGCTTCCAACGTATATAAAAACATAATAAAACATTAAACATTAAACATGAGAAAAGCTTCCCTATACAGGATTGCCTTCAGGCGGCTCGGGGATTGGATAACTCCATACTCTCCAACATGTCTCCAATGAAAATAGGGACATTTTTGTTTTTCTCTGTTTATTTTTTTTACCTTGTTCCCTGCTCTGGAAATGAAAACATTTGATAAAGAATGGGATATAAATTCTGTATATAACCTCTGCCCCCCCCCAAAAAACCTGCCAGCAGGGGGCGTGCAGTGGAGCCATAGTAAATGGTAACATGTAGACAGACTAAGGATTATTTAGTGCTGTCACTCACCCCATGCTCTGCCCCCAGCCGAGCATAAATCTTGGCAGGCCAGCCTAGCGGAGAATGTAAGGAACATAGGAAGATGCCTTAGAGCCAGACAATTGGTTCATGTGGCTTAGTCTTGTCTACACTGACTGGCAGTGGCCCTCCAGGCTTTCAGGGCAGAGACATTCAAGCCCTACCCAAGGATTGAACTTGGGACCTTATGCATTCTGCCACTGAGTGATGGCCCTTCTCCAATGTTTCAACCACCCAGTGCAGCTCCCAGGTTGCACCGCATGCCTGTGAGGATCACAGAGCAGAAAGGGGAGTGCTCCTCCTCCTAAGGATCATCAAGCCCTCACAAGGTTACAGACGTGGGTGGCGCTGTGGTCTAAACCACTGAGCCTCTTGGGCTTGCTCTTCAGAAGGTTGGCGGTTCAAATCCCTAGGACAGGGTGAACTCCCATTGCTCTGTCCCAGCTCCTACCAACCTAGCATTTCAAAAGCATGCCAGTGCAAGTAGATAAATAGGTACCACTGTAGCAGGAAGGTAAATGGCATTTCTGTGCACTCCGGTTTCCGTCACAATGTTCCGTTGCGCCAGAAGTGGTGCAGCACATGACCCAGAAAGCTGACTGTGGACAAACGGGCCGACTCCCTCGGCCTGAAAGCGAGATGAGTGCCGCAACCCCATAGTTGCTTTTGACTGGACTTAACCGTCCAGGGGTCCTTTACCTTTTACCTTACAGACACCTGGAGCTATGATTCCATTAGCAGCATGGAAACAATTGCAGGTGAAACTAACACTCCTGTTGTCATAGAAGGGATACCAACGGTCACCAACGCCCTGGAATGCAAGAATCTCAACTAAAGCAGCCATGACAGGGGACCATTCAACCTCTGCTTAAAAATCTCCAGCGAAGGAGAATCCACCACATTCTCAAGGAGTCCATTCCAGTGTCTTACAGCTCTTGCTGTCAGAAAGTTCTTTCTGATGTTTGGTTGGAATTTCCTTTCTTGTAATTTGAATCCATTGGTTCAGGTCCCAGTCTCCAGAGCAAGAGAAAGCAATCTTGTTCCCTCTTCCATGTGAAAGTCCCAGAGATATTTGAAGATGGCTACCATATCCTCTCTCAGCCTCCTCTTTACCAGGCTAAACATACCCAGCCGTCTGCCGGGTACGCTTTAGCTGAGATTCCTGCATTGCAGTGGGTTGGACTAGATTTCCCTTGGGGTACCATCCAACTCTGTGATACAAAATGGGTGCCCTAGCTTAGTGCCCCTTCATTTTAAACCCACGGAGCCCTTCGTTCAGTTCCAGGTTCCTGTGCAACATGAAGCACAGAGAGTCAAGCCACTGCACTCCTGAAAACCAAAAAACACAAACAATCTCACCAGCAATTACTGTGACTCAGACTGGAGTCAGACAATGGTTTTCAAGAGACTTGAGAGTCATACGGCAGAGCCATCATTCATTGCCATGGCAGACACATTTATTTCTTTTGTTCCACTTTCATTTCTGGTCAAACAAAATTTGCAGCTGTTATTTTTTCCCAAGCACTCCGAAACCTTGCAAAACATGTGAGCACAGGCAACAGTGAGATGAGTGTACAAGCACTGATTCATCTGCCATGCCACCTTCAAGACTTTGATGGGACGGGGGGAGGAATCACTATTGCCTGCCTCCAGTGTCAGGTTTAAGGGTACAGAATGAGTAAGGCTGGAGTCAGACTCCCCACACATGTCATGCAAAATTTTATACACCTCTATCCTTCTGCATCTTACTTTGCCCTTTGCTAAACAAAAAAAAAAGCCCCAAACACTGTACCATTTCCCACCGCCTTGATCATTTTAGTTGCTGAACCTTTTCTGAGTTTTTTGGTGCGCACGTGCACACACACCCTGGTGGGGGCGCAGGAATCACTTTACTGCAATGGCCACATTACAATTGACTATATTTTACATGACCCGAGTACAGTCATACCTCGGGTTACAGATGCTACAGGTTGCGCGTTTTCGGGTTGCGCACCATGCCGAACCCGGAAGTACCAGAATGGGTTACTTCCGGGTTTCGGTGCTCATGCATGCGCAGAAGCGCCGAATCGCAACCTGCGCATGCGCAGACGCGGCACTGACAGTTGCGAATGCTGCGGGTTGCGAACGTGCCTCCCATACGGATCACGTTCGCAACCCGAGCGTCCACTGTACTTGAAACATCCAGAGTGTGAGGCGAGGAGGAAGGGCAAAAAAATCCGCACACCTTTGTGCCACGGGCAGGGGCATAGCAAGGGGGGTGCAGTGGGGGCGGTTTGCCCTTGGTGTCCTCACTGAGGGGGGTGACAAAATGGTGGGCGGCACTTACCGTGGGGCCTGCAGCATGCCCCAGCCACACATCTCTTCTGGTAGTGACGCAGTGGCTTGAGCACCCGCAGGCTCTGCGCTGCCCCAAACAGTCCACCCACTTCCTCCCCCTCAGCTGTAGGGCGGCTGAGTGGGAGGAGGCAGGCAGACTCCTTGGAGGCCCTGCAGTGCCCCCGTGGGTGGGTGGCCTCGCCCCCTGGCGCCTGATCGGCTTGCTGTGCCGCTGGCCACGGGGGCAGAAGGACGGGAAGCTTCTCTTGCATTTGATATCACCACAATAGCAATGGGGCATTGTTACATGTATATATGCCATGCATTCCATAGTCGGATAGGTGGACACCCTGGACTTGCTCCCCGGCCTCGGTCTATAATATCCATTTGCAGTGAGGTGACCTGAACTGTACACAGTATTCCAAATGCAGTCACGTCATTGATTTGTATAACTGCATTATGATATTGGCAGTTTTATTTTCAGTTCCTTTCCTGATGATCCCAAGCATGGAATTTGCCTTTCTCACAGCTGCTGCACCCTCCGCTTAGAGGCCACCACAGAGAATGCCCTCTCCCAGACCTCCCCACACACCCCTGAAGGATGGCAGAACTACCAAGAAGGCCCATCTGCCAGCACAGGAAACAACGACAGGAAATTGACTTGAGAAGCAACAGAGTCCTGATGGAACAGAGGCAACCATCTCAGACCGCATGGCTCTTACAAGCCACTCTTGAGTTCTTATACCACTAATTTAGGAACTTACAGCTGTAGCAACCAACTGAGACCTCCTCACACTTTGAGTTTCTCTGGTAAACAGGTGGAGCTACAGACAACAGGTCTGATTGTCTATTTCCTCCTAAGGTGAGCTAAGCTTAGAAGGACAGCAAATCCTGTGGCCTTAACCCCTTCATGCATCAGTCAGACTTAAGCATATTCATTATATGAGGCTGGTTACACCACACATTATACAGTTTCCAGTAAATGCTGAAGACACACCTGTTTAACCTGGCTTTTGACACTTGAGGTGTATATATTTCAGATCCCCTTATTTTTGCAATTGTAAGTTGTTTTAAACTGTTCTAAATATTGTGGTTTAATGTTGTAACCCACCCTGGGACCATAGGGGGGAGGGTGGGCAAACAACAACAACACAGTAATAATATATCAAACAAGTTGTGGTGGAGAGCATTGCCTGCCCTGGCATTCTTGCCCAATTGCTGAACTTGCACAGCTGCCTAATTTGCTTGTTACCTTAAAGCTAGAACTGAGATCTTGAAATCTGATGTGGAACTTGTTATGTACTGAGTTGAATAGGATCCAAACTGTAGCAGTCTGATTGGTCCTAGAACAATAGGATCCAAAAGGCAGCAGTCTGATTGGTCCTAGAACAATAGGATTCAGAATGCAGCAGTCTGATTGGTCCTAGAACAATGCAGCAGTATGATTGGTTGGCAGGAACCACCCAATCCTGCTCCAGATAGAAGTGAATCCACAACCTGATTGGCTTACAGTAGAATTCCAGAATTAGCCAATCATGTGCAGCCCATTGTGTAAATAATGTATATAAAGCAGATACTGTGAGGGGACATTCATTCATTCCTCCTCACCACTATGAGCTGAATAAAGAGCATGAAATCACTTTGCGACTCTGAGTATATTTCACTGGCGACGAAGGTGGGATCCCGCTGAGCTGACTGCCACACACAGCACCGCAGCACCGCCAACTGCCGCACCGCTGCCTCGCACCGTGTATCCAGGCTTCAGCTCCGGGGCACAAGGAACTCAGAATGGCAGCCAACAGCAGCTTCTCGCCATTCAACCCAGCATCTGGAGACTGGGAAGCGTACGCCTCCCGTTTCACCTTCCTCCTAGAAGCCAAAGGGGTCACCGACGAAGAAGACGCCAAGAAGAGGGCGATATTCTTCAGCGTCTGCGGAGAGGAGACGTTTGAAATCGCCCGGGCTCTCCTTGCGCCTGAAGACGTCGCTACTGTTCCATACAAAACAATAATGGAACAGCTGAAGGGGCACTTTTCGCCGCAGCCCTCAGTGGTGGCTCGTCGAAATGCCTTCTACGCAAAGCGGCAAGCCCCTGGGGAAACCATAACTGGGTTTGTGACCTCTCTCCGCCAAGCCGCCCGGTTCTGCAACTTCTCAGAGCTGGAGAACATGCTTCGTGACCGCCTCGTCGGTGGCCTGAAGGATGAGAAGCTGCAACGACGCCTCTACGCTAAGAAGGACCTAACGTTCCAGGTCGCTCTGGAGGAGGCCCTGGCAACAGAAGCTGCCGAGAGGTCGACCCAAGAGGCACGGCCGAGCCTGCCATCCCAACCGAGGGTCCACCATGAAGACCTCACCGACGACTCAGGATCCGACAGGGAGGAGGTGCACCGAGTACAGCAGCGCACTCAAGCAGCGCACAGACCACAGCTGCCTCGACGAGAAGGAGGGAACTGCGCAAGCTGCGGGGAGAGTCACGAGAGGAGGACCTGCCGTTTCCGCAACGCAGAGTGCAGGCAGTGCAGAAAATCGGGACACATCGCCCGGGTGTGTCGGGCTCGGCCCACCCGACACCAGGCATCAGATGACCAATCCAAGAGCCCCAGGTCCCGGGGCCCAACGCACCAAGGCAACTCGACGGAGCTCACGGACTTCCAGGTATACCAGTTGCCCCACCCCAACGTAGAGAAAATTTATGTAGAGGTACAGATAGAGGGGGCCCCATGCCGCATGGAGCTTGACACGGGTTCAACTCTATCCATAATCTCGGCAAGGACCTTAAGGAAACTGTGTCCCACTGGGGGTCCCAAACTCAGGCCGGCCCCATTCACCCTCCGGGACTTCCAGAAACGTAAGGTCCCCACAATGGGGGTGGGGACCTTCAGGGTGCAATACCGAGGGCGGACGCGGCAACTGGACTTGCTTGTGGTCAAGGGCCCCTACATTAGCTTACTGGGATTGGCATGGTTTGGACCACTGGGGCTAGCTGTCACCGGGGTGAACCACACTAGCTTACAAGTGGACGTGGACGCCATATGCAAGGAATTTCCAGGGGTTTTCGATGGGAAATTGGGACAGTATACGGGCCCCCCCATTGCGCTACAGCTTGACCCCGCAGTACGACCGGTCAGGCTCAAGGCCCGCCGGGTCCCGTTCGCCTTGAAACCCCGTATAGACGAGGAATTGGACCGACTCGTAGAGCAAGGAGTGCTGGAGCCGGTGCCTAATGCTCCCTGGGAAACCCCAATCGTCACACCCGTCAAGCCTAATGGTTCGGTCCGCATCTGCGCAGACTACAAATGTACCATAAACAAGGCCCTCACGGCCCACGCATACCCAGTGCCAGTGGTCAGCCATGTCCTTGCCACCCTGGCTGGGTCGAAAATTTTTGGCAAGCTGGACTTGGCCCAAGCATATCAACAGCTGCCAGTAGATGAGGCCACAGCAGAGGCACAGACGATTGTGACGCACAGAGGAGCGTTCAGGGTAAAGCGGCTGCAATTCGGTGTCAGCGTGGCACCAGGCATATTCCAGAATATAATGGACTCTCTCCTTAAAGGGATTCCTGGCGTCACCCCCTTCTTCGATGATGTGTTGATTGCCGGCCCCACACCAGAGGAGTTTGAGGACCGCCTCCGCACCGTTCTGCACCGTTTCCAGACGGCGGGTCTCAAGGTGAAGCGGGAAAAATGTCTACTAGGAGTGCCTCAGGTGGACTTTCTGGGATTTATGGTGGACGCAGAAGGGGTCCACCCGACTGGGGACAAGGTACGGGCCATTTGTGATGCCCCAGCGCCCAAGAGCAAGACTGAACTTCAGGCCTTCTTGGGACTATTGAACTTTTACCATTCCTTCCTTCCCCACAAGGCGGCGGTAGCGGAGCCCCTACACAGACTCCTGGACAAGCGGGCCCCTTGGGTGTGGGGCCAGCGCCAGGAGGCCGCATTCCAGGCAGTCAAGGACTTGCTTGTCTCAAACTCGGTCTTGGCACACTTCGACGAGAGGCTGCCGGTGGTGCTAGCATGCGACGCCTCACCCTATGGCATTGGAGCTGTCCTGGGGCACCAACTCCCGGATGGAAGAGAGGTACCGGTGGCGTACTTTTCCCAGACACTCAACACAACCGAGCGGAACTACTCGCAAATCGACAAGGAGGGTCTGGCAATCGTAAAGGGAGTAAAAAAATTCCATGATTTCTTGTACGGGCGGCCCTTCACCGTGGTGACTGACCACAAGCCGTTGCTTGGCTTGTTTGCCCCCGAAAAGCAGACCCCCCAAGTGCTGTCTCCTCGCGTCCTCAGGTGGTCAATTTTCCTTGCCAGCTACCAGTATGCACTGATTCACCGACCTGGGAAGGCGATGGGCCATGCGGACGCCCTCAGCAGGCTACCACTACCGGAAACAGGCCCTGACCCAGCACCTGCACAAGAGGTTATGAGCCTGGAGCTGCTTCCCGACCGCCCCATTCAGGCACAAGAAGTTGCACACCATTCCAAGAAAGATAGGGTCATCTCCCGGGTCCTGGACTGGGTGTGGAGGGGATGGCCCAGCAGCAGCCCCGGGCCAGAATTCGCCGGCTACACAACCCGCAAACATGAACTGTCGGCCCACAAGGGGTGCCTGTTATGGGGAAGCAGAGTCGTTGTTCCCCAGCCCCTCTGCAAAAGGGTCCTCACAGCCCTACACGAGACACATCCAGGGGTAGTAAGAATGAAGGCCCTTGCCAGGAGTTATGTGTGGTGGCCGGGGATCGATGGAGAGATAGAGGCCTGGGTCAAACACTGCCAGGCCTGCCAAGAATCCCGCCCAGATCCCCCAAGGGCCCCAGTCCAGTCCTGGGAGTCCGCCCGAGCACCATGGTCACGCCTGCATGTGGATTTCGCTGGCCCCTTTCAGGGGAAAACATTCTTCATAGTGGTGGACTCCTACACCAAATGGCTGGAAGTCGCACTGGTACCGTCCACTTCCACGTCCGCAGCCATCCGGGTACTACGCAGGCTGTTTGCAACCCACGGGCTCCCTGACACTCTCGTCTCAGACAACGGGACTGCATTTACGTCAGGAGAATTCCAAACCTTCACAGCGCAGAACGCCATCCGCCACATCCGTTCGGCGCCGTTCCACCCTGCCACCAATGGCCAAGCAGAACGCATGGTGCGGACCACCAAGGACACCCTTCGCCGCATGACGCAAGGGGACTGGGAGTACCGCCTTGCCACATTCCTTCTAGCACAGCACAGCACCCCCAGCTCAACGACTGGCCGGAGCCCCGCTGAACTACTAATGGGTCGGCGCCTTGCAATCAGATTGGACCGCCTTCACCCCGATAGAGCTCAGGATGAGGTAGTGGTGGGGGAAGGCAGGAACCCCCGGACCTTCGAGGCCCAGGACCCAGTGTACGCAAAGAATTTTGGGGCAGGCCCAGCATGGGTACCCGCCACAATCACCAGGGTCACTGGCCCCGTGTCGTACGAGGTGCTAACGGATGGGGGGCAATGCTGGCGCCGCCACTGCGACCAGATACGGCGACGATTCCCGGGAGAAAACCAGGAGGAGGACAGGTCAGAGGAGTCCCAAGGGAACAGCGGGGCAGTGAGGCCCATAGAGCAGGAGGGGCCAGCAGGAGAGGCAGAATCAGTAAATACAGAGAGGACCCGTGAGGCCGAAAGGACACCGGAACCAGAACCACGACTGAGCGAGCCGGTTGCACCAGACCAAACAGCCGCATCACAGCCAGCATCCTTGGAACACGAGCCAGAACCCGGAGCCCGGACCAGGGAACACCCCAGGCCACAACGCACACGTAGGCCGCCGGCATACCTTGAGGACTATGAATGCGACCTCCCGGGCAGGACTGGAACTTAGAGGGGAGGGGTGTTATGTACTGAGTTGAATAGGATCCAAACTGTAGCAGTCTGATTGGTCCTAGAACAATAGGATCCAAAAGGCAGCAGTCTGATTGGTCCTAGAACAATAGGATTCAGAATGCAGCAGTCTGATTGGTCCTAGAACAATGCAGCAGTATGATTGGTTGGCAGGAACCACCCAATCCTGCTCCAGATAGAAGTGAATCCACAACCTGATTGGCTTACAGTAGAATTCCAGAATTAGCCAATCATGTGCAGCCCATTGTGTAAATAATGTATATAAAGCAGATACTGTGAGGGGACATTCATTCATTCCTCCTCACCACTATGAGCTGAATAAAGAGCATGAAATCACTTTGCGACTCTGAGTATATTTCAGAACTAATGGACTTTGCCTATAAGTTGAAGTGTGCCTCAACTATGTTCAGTTTGTAAATAAACTCAAAATATCACAAAATGATGGAAGAATCTAGTGATTTCCTTCCAAAGGAAACCAGGCCTGTGTCCCTGGAACTTCTTCTCAAAGTGAGGTGAATGTACCAATTGGGTGGTATTAAACTACGCTTCACTCACCCATTAAAATTAACAGATATGACTAAATTAGGTCTATAAATTTCAATGGCTGTACTCTGAGCAAAGCTTAGTTAAACACTACCCAATATTTTCTTAATTCATTGGCTTGTTAGGAGAGGAATATCTGTTGCCAATAGTCTGTTTCATCAGACTGGGAAATGGGCATATATGTTCCTGCAGATATATTTTTAAAGCAGATGAATAAAACATACAAGAAACACATTTTCCGGGTTTTCAGGCATTGATGCTAATGGCAAACAAACAGCGGATGCAGCTAGGGCACCCTAGTCATGCCATACAGCAGCTGCTGCCAGAATGTCTTTTGCTTTACTGAACCAAATGCTCAACATGAGCCCAGAACCACAGGAGAGCTGTAGAAAAAGGACAGCAGCTGTTAAAAACAACCGGAGGAGGAGATTGTGTGGCGAGCGCCTCTCTACTGAAAATCGGCTGTCTCAAAACCTTTGTAATAATGATTACCCTAGAACAGAAACCACTGGGAGAAAAAGCAGAGCCTCCCGAGTCTGTCCTCTGGCCTACACCTCCTCCCCAGGGCTTGGCTACCTTAACAGGGTGGATATAACCACAGCACAGTGACAGGTGAAGCCTCCACCATCTCCTGAGGGAACAGTAATTTACAAGGAGCGAAGAATGATTTGCGGAAAGTTGCAGACTGAAACAGAGGGGGAAAGTCTGTTCTCACATGTTTCCTCAGAAACAGCCTTGCAAGTATGAAAGGAGATGTTCTTTGCTGATGATTAACGGCTCCTTTCCACTTTCTCCTTCAGGCAGGATAACAGTGTAGGGTAGTCTACTTTAGAGAAGGCAGTCCTCTGTTTGAAGAACTACTTGGCCCAAGTCTGGTATAAAGATGAAATACCCTAAGAAGTGGTGAATAGGTTCTGGAATTATTACTGCTACTAGTACTAAAAGCCTGAAACTCACAAATTATATCAGTGAGAAGTAGGGAGTTCAGAGGTGGAAGGGGGGTAAATGACAATGATTATGAGGACCAGCTGCAACAAAATGTTGCTGCATGGAGTTCTTCTGCTTAGGCTTCCAGCCATGCTGTCCCATGGTATTCTCCATTTACTGAACATGCCCCTATTCTCTTTGGGCTGTTTTGAAGTTTGTTTGGCTTTCCCTTTTAGGGTTAATAATAATAATAATAATGTTTGCACTTCTGCAAACTTTGGGGCTCCCTCAAGCCTGCTAATACCTCCCTCTTTTTCGTGGCTGGTGTCGTTTTGGCTGCATAAGGACCAGTACTCAGATTGCAGCTGTGTAAGCTGAAGTTTCCAGAAAGCGATATTCAAATGCACAACTGCCTCTTGCTGTGGACCTCTTCAGACAGAAGAGGGTCTTCCGACAACCCTTTGAAATAGTGGTGGCTCCTGCCCCTTGGGAGAGGTGGGGCAGAAGGTGGAGAAGCCAACAGCTGAAGGAGCCAATGACAAGTGCAGCCAGCAACAGATAGAGACAAGTAATTCTAGCTTGGCCTCTGTCCTCCATCCTGCCGAGTCCTAGAAGGGCAACACTAAATGTAAGGAGGAGGAAGGTGGCCAGTAGCGCCACCCTCTGGACTGGATGTTGGCAGAATGCGGTAGGTGGAGCAGCACCCCATTTACTCCAATGGACCATCTCCTGCCATTTCAAAACAAAGCACTATCCTCTGTGAAGTAACACCCTGCTTTTATAGCCCACACCTAAGTGATGACCCTCATTTCTGAAATGCCTGCACATCCTATTTATCCCAGGACAGGAACCTAGGAAGCGGCCTTTATACCAACTGCTGGTCTATGATGCTCAATATTGTCTGCACTGACTGGCAGCAGCTCTTCGGGATTAGAGACTGGACCTCTCTCCCAGCCCAACCTGGAGATGCCAGGGATTGAACCTGGGGCCTTATGCTTTATTTACTTAGCAGTTGGCTCCTTACCTCTCTCGCCCTGACCTAGCCACTGTGATCCACGCGATGGTCACCTCCAGACTGCATTATTGTAACTCGCTCTACGTGGGGCTGCCCTTGAGACTGACCCAGAAACTCCAGCGGGTGCAGAATGTCGTGGTGAGACTCCTTACGGGGTCCTCGCTGCGAGATCACATTCACCCGGTGCTATACCAGCTGCATTGGCTCCCGGTGGAGTACAGGATCAGATTTAAGGTGCTGGTTTTAACCTTTAAAGCCCTATGCGGCCTAGGACCCTCGTACCTACGGGACCGCCTCTCCTGGTATGTCCCACGGAGGCCCTTACGGTCTTCAAATAAAAACATCTTGGAGGTCCTGGGCCACAGGGAGGTTAGGCTGGCCTCAAATTGACATCTTTCCGCAGGGCATGCAAGACAGAGCTGTTCCACCAGGCCTTTGGCCAGGCACAGCCTGACCCCCTCCTTTGGCAATCCACACAGGAATCTAGCCCAATGGCTGCCATTAATCTGATTTGAATTGATTTTATAATGAAATGATTTTAGAATGTTGTATCATTTTACTGTTGTTAGCCGCTCTGAGCCCCGCTTCAGCTGGGGAGGGCGGGATATAAATAAATTTTTATTTATTATTATTATTATTATTATTATTATTATTATTATTATTATTAACACGATTCTCCTCCTCCCCACTTCAGCCTCACAAAAAACCCTGTGAGGTAGGTTAGGCCAAGAGACGGTGACTGACCCAAGGCCACCCAGAGAGCTTCATGGCTGAGTGGGGATTCGAACCCTGGTCGCATGAGTCATAGTCCAACCCTCTAGCCATTACGCCACACATCCAAGGCCGATACCCTGTCATTGAGCAATGACCCTCCCCCAGTGTCTCTCACTCCAGCCAAGTCTCTCTATTTTACCTACATACAAAATAGGGTGTGCAATAGGTTGTCCTTCTGTTTCCCGTTGTTATCACAGAGTGGCGCTTAGTCCTCCTCTGCCCCACACCCAGCTGACAATCTATAACATCAACATGCATTACAGATTGCACTCAGATGCAGAACACGAAGCTACTCCAATCACTAGGAAAAATGATTTTAAAAAAATAATGAAAAAGAGGGTGTGGGGAGAAAAATCAAGTAGGCACACACACTCACTTGATAGGAGGAGGAGGCGGTGGGGTGGGTGGGGGGCTGGGGGCAGAAGGGAGAGAGTCTGTATTGGTGAAATGCAGAGAAAACTGTGGCTTGGCTCCTCATTGCGTCTCCCATGATTCACAGGCTGACTCACTTAAGAACATCGCCAGTTACATAACGGATAGATTTCTTAGAGATGTAGCACCCTAATAGGTTCGTAATGAATAGAGCACAGATTGAGGGGTTTTATTATTACACTGCCGATTCTCATCGGAGACAGCACGTTCTGGAAGAAAAGAAGCAGCCGGGAGACACAGAGGAATCAGATGGGGTGAGCACAAGCCCTGCCAGCAAAAGATGTGAGGTTCCTTCATAACTGGTGCTAAATGCCCACATTGGGAAGATCAGGGCCCTGGTTTATTGAAACTTGCACTGAACTTTCCTTGGCATAAATGTGTCAGACTTCGGAACACAATCCATCTCTCTAGGATAAATGTGTGCATCAGCTACCAACCAGCTATAGGAGCAGAGGACCACACTGATTGACAACAGCTTTCCAATATTTCGTTTTTTAAAAAAATTATAATTTTCATTTATATAGGTAAAGGTAAAGGGACCCCTGACCATTAGGTCCAGTGGCGGACGACTCTGGGGTTGCGGCGCTCATCTCACTTTATTGGCCAAGGGAGCCGGCGTACAGCTTCCAGGTCATGTGGCCAGCATGACTAAGCCACTTCTGGCAAACCAGAGCAGCGCACGGAAACGCTGTTTACCTTCCCGCTGGAGCGGTACCTATTTATCTACAGGTACTTGCACTTTGATGTGCTTTCGAACTGCTAGGTTGGTAGGAGCTGGGACCGAGCAATGGGAGCTCATCCTGTCGCAAGGATTCGAACTGCCGACCTTCTGAACGACAATCCCTAGGGTCTGTGGTTTAACCCACAGCGCTCCCTGCATCCCCTTTTCATTTATATACATTACAACAATTACTTAACCATAGTTTTAACATTTTCAATGTCAATTCCTTTCCCGTGCTTTCTTCAGTTACTTACATTTATTTTTGTCCATTCTCGAACGTAATCCGTTCGACTTCTGAAAACATTTGAAAACCAAGATGCGGCTTCCAATTGGCTGCAGGAATTTCCTGCACTCAAGTGGAAGCCGTGTTGGATGTTCGGCTTCCAAAAAATGTTCGAAAACCAGAATACTTACTTCCGGTTTTCCGGTGTTTGGGAGCCAAAATGTACGAGTATCAAGGAGTTCAAGAACCAATGTATGACTGTATTTAAAATGGCAGGTTTTTACAATAATCCTGCCAGTGCCTTGATCTGTTTACAGCTTGTTTGTAAATACTCAATAAACCACTTCCATTCCTTTCTAAAAATTTTGTTGCCTTGATTTCTTATTATTCCGGTAAGTTTCACCATTTCTGCATACTCCATTAGTTTCTGTATCCAATCTTCTTTATGGTTTAAGATCCAAGCTTCCTAAAAGGCCTTGGCATAATCCCCTACCCCTAAGCATGTCCTTCTGTACAGCAGTTCTTACCTGTGCTGACATCACGCTGCAGGTCAGAGCAACTGTGGAACGTGATGAGTAACATGTCTGGAGGGGAGCTTTGTCAGTTGTGAAGCCTGAAGTGCACCTGTGGTGCAAAGTTGCAGCGTGTGCGCTTCTGCATTTCTCTCGCCTTTGGCAATCTGAAAGCTCTCAGGAAAGAGACACAATTAAGAGGCAGGTGCTATGAGCAGCTGCAGAAGGAGATTTCTGAGGTTGCCACAACCTATTTCTTGAGCGTTCGTCCTGATCTGTCTGCACAAAGTTTTCAGGGCGGTTAGAGGACGGCTATTTATTGCTTGGCTTGTGGGAAGGTCAGACATTGTTGTGTCAAGCAAATGTTATCCCATACTTTCCAGTGCATTTTCTCATTGCACTGGAAAAAAAAAAGAGTCTGGTTCTGCAGGGGAAACAAGTCTGATGTGCAATAGTTCCAAATTTACTTTAATTGTGGAAACTGAAATTGCCAGTATGTGATTCAATCCCTCCCCAATATAAGGACGGTCTGGAAGTAACCTGACTTATGTTTTACTGTCCTGGTCAAATTATTTGTTTATACCCAGCTCCAGCAGTGGGGCAGCCATTGTTGTGATAGTTGCTGTTGTTGTCACTGATTTTCTTCTTACTGGCCCAAATGTTCTTGAGAGGTGAGAAGTTTCAGGAGCAGGAGAGATCTTTGGATTGGGGTTATAATTCTGGGGTTTATTTACAAAAATATGCATTGAGCAAAGGTGGAAGTGAACAGATTAAGACAGGGGCTCTTTTTGAACCCAGGGACATATTTAGGGAAGCATCCAGTAAAGTTCTTCTGTTAGCACAAGGACTTTTGGCTGGACAACAGAATTTCTCCACTGTCTCCTCTCAGGGTCAAATTCCAGTCCAATCACATTTATATTAAGTGGCCTCAGGCATACTGATAAAGCTGACCCTCAGCTGTTTATCTCTGAAATGGGGACAATGACAATATTTGCAGGAGGAAGATACTGACTACACATTAAAATCTTGTGCATGTAACTGTGCTTGTAACCTGAATGGATATGATGCTGAATTAATAAACAAATAACATATTTTCTCTTAAAAGGGCAAGTGCATGAGGGCATTTTTATCTTCATCTTTCAGACTTGTTATAAATCGATATGCCAAACAGCTACTTTGCCATTTGAACAACTATTTAAGTGTTAATTTCATAAATACATCACACTGATTTAGATTGACTATCAGAAAATAAAGTCTAATAACTATTCATAACTGCGGAGAATTGCAGAAGGAAGGGAACAATTAAGGCAAGAGATTGCAAAGGATGAAAGAAAGGCAGGACGTGCATGGGAGATGTGAGGGTATGAATAATAAGCAAGACCTTATTTATTAACATAAGAGAGGAATGATCTTTGGATCCAATCTAATTGTCCTTTGTTGCCACAAATGCATGGTATGCATTATTGTCTCCCGCCAAGCTGTTTCTGTTAGCAGTGGGATCCGTTCCCTTGCGCCGGGTGCTCAATCTGATCTCCACAGCGCCTTAACTGCCTGCCAGCAGAGCCAAGATATTGGAATGTTTCTTTTGGAATCATCTGCTTTATGCAGAATTTATTCTTTCTCTGTGGGTTTCAGTTCCTGCAGGAGACCCAGATGCTTTTGGCACCAGAGAGAGTCCCGAAGGCAGCGAGTGCATATGGCTAGATTGAGGGCTTGAGCTGCCCTTCCATGTTACATGGAGGCAAACATGCCTGCTCAGCTTATACCTGCGGCAGAGAGCGACAGCCACACGACTGTGCTTAGTCGGGACTTGTGTCTCTCTCTGAGGGGTTGGATGGAAGAGAGGGAGCTGTGCGAGAGTCAGGCCAGAATGGGTTTTCCTCAGGGTGTGAGGCTGAGGAAGGGAGCTGCTTTCTTGGGCGAGAGCTGGGAAAACCCACTTCTTTGTATGCAGACAGAAGATTCAGGCATAGTTATGATAGAGGAATATACAATTTTGTGTTTTATCATGATTGTTACTATTATTATTGGCATTATCTTTAATGGAGTGGGCTGGGGAAAGCCAGCCAGATGGGTGGGGTATAAATAATATTTTTTTATTATAATATTATGTTCTGTTCTTTTTTCTCTTCTTTTCTTTTTCTCTTCTTGTCCCCCCCCCCTTCTTGTCTTTTTGATTCCATTTCATCTAGATGCTATTTTATTGTATTGTGAAAACTGTAATAAAAATCGGGGGGGGGGGGTTCGTTCTCTCTCTCTCTCTCTCTCTCTCTCTCTCTCTCTCTCTCTCTCTCTCTCCTCTCTCTCTCTCCCCTGAAACCTACATTTCAATGCTCAGCATTGAAATTTGAATGACAAGGGTGTGTGTCCTCAAGTGCAGGAATAGCCAATGTGGTACATTTTGTAGGCTTTTGGA
This sequence comes from Podarcis pityusensis, assembly GCF_964106645.2. NCBI lineage: Eukaryota > Metazoa > Chordata > Lepidosauria > Squamata > Lacertidae > Podarcis > Podarcis pityusensis. Next base: position 26,827,917 of record NC_138027.1, on the reverse strand, counting down.
CTCCCAGCATTCCTGAATATTGGCCATGCCAGCTGGAACTGACATCTGGGGAGGGCCCACAATATTGGCGAACCATGCTCTAGGGCTAGGGAACTTCTTTCCTCTACAGCCCTAGCTTTATTGCATTGGAGGGCTTCTTCTTCTTCTTTCTTTGGCGATCACTCAGTCAACACGGTTTTAACAATGAGTCTGTAGGTGACTGTGGAGGCCAATTCTGGATCCACACGTCCTTCCACAGTGGGGACATTGGTTCCCGGGCGGGAGTTGATCACGGTGTAGATTTGCCAAGCGTGCCTTCCTCTTAGCACGTTTCTCCCTTGCGTCCTGAGTTTGAGTGTCTTCAAAGCCCATGATACCTTTGGTAAAAGCTGTTCTCCAGCTGGAGCGCTCGCAGGCCAGTGTTTCCCAGTTGTCAGTGTTTATACTACATTTTTAAAGATTTGCCTTGCGACAGTCTTTAAACCTCTTTTGTTTACCACCAGCATTATGCTTTCCATTTTTAAGTTCGGAATAGAGTAGTTGCTTTGGAAGACGATCATCTGGCACCCACTCAACACGACCAGTCCAACGAAGTTGATGTTGAAGAATCATTGCTTCAACACTGGTGATCTTTGCTTCTTCCAGTACACTGCTATTAGTTCGCCTGTCTTCCCAAGTGATGTGCAAAATTTTTCGGAGACGCCGTTGATGGAATCTTTCGAGGAGTTGGAGATGGCGTTTATAAGTGGTCCACCTTTCACAAGCATACAGTAAGGTTGGTAGTACAATAGCTTTGTAAACAAGCCCCCCCCCCCCCGCCTCCCGCACAATAGCACATTTTACAAAAGGTAGAGGAGCTCAACTTCAATGATGTTCGGGATTTTGGTGTAGGGAGCAGAGTGCCCTAGAGGGTGTAACGGAGGTCAGTGCCGGAGCTTTTCCAGAAGAAAGAGTTTTTACGAACAAAAGAAAATAAAAGGAAGACTGCAAGGCAAATTACTAAAGGCTTCTCCCACAAGGGAAGGGTGGAGAGAGATATTGAAAGAGAAGAGGCAGGGAGCCAAGGGCAGCTACACGGTGATGTTTCAGCATTCTTGAGAAAGGTGGGGGAATTGAGGGAAGCTGGCAAGAGACCCAGAGAAAAAGAGAATGTGATGAGATATCTCTATTTCATCTAATGATCTTTCAGCAGCATGTTGGGAGTGGAGATCCTCAGCATCAAGGTAAATCCAAATAAAACAAGCGCCCCAAGCCACAGCAAGCCTTCACTAGGGCGGTCACAAGGTGCAATTATGCAAAAGCCAAGGCTTCCAAGAACAGCTCGCTGGACTGCTCTCAAGAAGAGAGCAAAATTCAAGAGCACAGTGGGTGCCTAGCCAAGATCTTTGAGAAGGACGAAAGGGCTATGGGCAGTGCCAGGGGTCAGCAGTACCTTTCTGTCAGATGTTAGCAAAGGCACATGACAAAGATCACATGGAGAGCACTAAACTCAGGGGTCTAATAACTGCTATTAACAAAATCAGCTCTGTATTACCCTGTTTGTGGTTAGATTTTTTCAAAGGAAAATTTGTACTTTTAAAATACAGCTAGGTGGTTTTTCCGTTGTTGTAACATATTTATTGAAAGTTTAGAAATACATAACTACATGTACACCAAACATGGTGAGAAACAAACAAAAAAGAGAAAAAGAAAAAGAAAAACAGAACCTGTGCAAAAGGGAAAACAAAGGGGTGAGGGGGGGGGGACCCAAAACTGTCTATTTTATAAGGTTGTTATTGTACTTCACCAGATCTTAACCTATTACAGTATTTGTAAGAATGGATTCCAAATATCATTGAATTTGGTCATTACATCTGGCAACCACAAATGCTTGTGCTGACATAATGATTGCCCTAGAGCAATGTTAAATCCCACCCCCAAAGTATGGTACGCACAGAAATGTTAATTCAGGGGTCGGCAAACTAAGGCCCACAGGCCGGGTCAGGCCCAATTGCCTTCAGGATCCGGCTCGAGGACTGTCTGTGGATCGGTGTGGGGATTCTGTTCGTTCAGGTGTGCCATTTTTTCTGCACCATTCCATTCCCCCCCCCCCCACACCACAGCGGTGCCTCCTCCCTCCCTCCTCCTGGCTTCTCCCTGCCCTGCCTAGAGGAGGAAAGATGCTAGGCTGAGCTGGCTGAGCGCCATTTTAAGCAGCCCCTCTCCGGAGCTAGCCCTTTCGCGTCGCTTATCTTCCCCCCACCGCCGCCGCCTTGGTCCTCCTGTGGGCCAGAGAGTGGAGCGGATGAACTTGCTCTGCCTACCTACAAGAAGCGGCAGCGGTGGCAGCCCCAGGGAAGTAAGGGCAGCAGCTGGGGCTGGGGAGGAGGACTACTTTCCCCCCTCTTCTTCCAGCTCCCCTCCCCCTGGTGCCGCTTCTCTGGCCCGCCACAAGGTCTGAGGGACAGTGGACCGCAGGGCCGTCTTTAGTAGATGTGGCGCTGGGGTGCCAATATCCACACAGTGCCTCAGAATTACCATGGATAGTGTTGGAATGGCCATAGCTGTCCATCCGGGGAGTGGGGGGGGGCGCAACTCTCCCCCATGCCGCTAAGGGAGAGTGATCCCCACAGAGGCTTGGGAGGGAAGCTGCATGCCCGCCAGCCTTTTGGTTGACGGGGCGCAGCTGCCGGGCATGCGGGGAAAAGGGAGGCCGACGGCAAAGCCCCCACTTGCTGGGGCGCCCCTGAGGGGCCGGTGGCCTGGTGCAACGCACCACTAAGCCTATGGGGAAAACGGCTCTGGTGTTTAGCCTGCGGCTAAAAATTTTTGCCGACCCCTGTGTTAATTAATTGTTTAATTAATTAATTAACCCTATCATATGACTTAGCACTACTCTCTCTTTTCTCTCTTTTGCCAGCCAGGATGTTCCTTTACTGGTGCCACTGCTACCCACAAGAGAACACTTCAGTTCCCTGACAGGTACAACTTTTTCTCTGCACAGTTCCCCGGGAAGGAACCGCAACAGAAGTATAGCATCCAGATCAAGGGAAGTAATAGTACCACTCTATTCTGCCTTAGTCAGACCACACCTGGAATACTGTGCCCAATTCTGGGCACCACATTTTAAGATGGATGTTTACAAGCTGGAACATGTGCAGAGGAGGGCAAACAAGATCATCAAGGGTCTGGAAACAATAATAATAATAATAATAATAATAATAATAATAATAATAATAATATATTTATATCCCGCCCACCTGGCTGGGTTTCCCCAGCCACTCTGGGCGGCTTCCAACAAAATATAAAAAATACCCTACATTAAAACAGTCATTAAAAACTTCCCTAAACAGGGCTGCCTTCAGATGTCTTCTAAAAGTCAGATAGCTGTTTATTTCCTTGACATCTGATGGGAGGGTGTTCCACAGGGCGGGTGCCACTACTGAAAAGGCCCTCTGCCTGGTTCCCTGTAACGTCGCTTCTCACAGTGAGGGAACCGCCAGAAGGCCCTTGGCGCTGGGCCTCAGTATCCGGGCTGAATGATGAGGGTGGAGACGTTCCTTCAGGTATACTGGGCCAAGGCATAACTAAGCCTTATGAGGAGCGCTTGAAAGAGCTGGGTATGGTTAGCCTGGAAAAGAGGAGACTGAGAGGAGATATGATAGCCATCTTCAAATATCTTAAGGGCTGACACATGGAAGAGGGAGCATGCTTGTTTTCTCCTGCTCTGGAGGGTAGGACTCAAACCAAAGGCTTCAAGTTACAAGAAAGGAGATTCTGACTCAACATTCGGGAAAAACTTTCTGACAGTAAGAGCTGTTCGGCAGAGGAACAGACTCCCATGAGAGGTGGTGGGCTCTCCTTCCTTGGAGGATTTTAAGCAGAGGTTTGAGGGCCATCTGCCATGGATGCTTTAGCTGAGATTCCTGCATTGCAAGGGGTTGGGCTAGATGACCCTTGAGTTCCTTCCAACTCTTAAGATTATATGATTCTATGTTGCGTCACTTCCTGGGGGCATTTAAAAACAATTTGTTTATTTATTATTTGCAAAATCTGGTTGGCTTTTAAAAAATTATTATTAGAATTTTCCCTATTAAATAGACAAATCTACCCACCCACCAACAGTACAACATGGAGCTGATTTTGTCAACACATGAAACCAGTATGGGCAGGAATCAGGTTGATCATCCATCCGTTCTTCCTTGCCGTCAGTGAGACATGGAGGGCTTATCTTGCTGCAGTGATAGTGCTCGAGAAACTCTTTAGCATCCTTTTGATGCTCCAAAGCATTGTTAGGTCAAGAAGGCACCATAAAAGTGAGGCCAGACGAAGCTCTTGGAGCTGTTCAGAATGCCAGGGCAGACTGTTTTCTCCACACCCCCCCCTTTGAAGGGAGGCCCCGAGGCTGACATCAGCAGTGGGCCTTGCCAGGTGTCAGTGCTGACCTTGATGTTTTTCCAAGCCAACAATGGACATACTTACTTCCCCCCTTCCACCCTCCTTCAGTATTTTGTTTTTATAGCCCTTTCCAATTGGTTGATCGTGACAAACATTCTGCAGTGGCCGGGCTGGCCACACACACAGACTTGTAGCAAGCCGGGGTCAAGGTCACTACTGACGCACACAAGTGTACAGTGGAGAAGGGGGAACATAAAACGTTAGATTGTACATTGCATACTTGTGGGGCAGCTGAATCAGGTTAGAAAAGGGCCCTGCATGCAACAAGGAGGCTATCTCTTACAGAAGCGAAGTTAAAGAGAGCTCCATAAATACCGGATTGGCTTCTATTTGCTATGGAGGATCTAGAAGTGTGAGCATCTGGGTGAAGGTAGGAGTGTTACACAGAAATAGCAGAGAGAGGTGTTAAAAAACGACAATGGAGACAACAAAAATTGGGGGCAGACCCACACCACACATTTAAAGCACATGGCCTCCTCTAAAGATTCCTGGAACTTTAGTTTCTTTCTGCCCCCAGAGCTACAATTATCAGCGCCTTTGGCAAACTACAGTTCCCTGGCTTCATTTGGAGGAAGTGATGTGCTTTAAATGTGTGCTGAATATGCTTGTTGGTCACGAGCAAAGGAGTGTGTTGTGCAAGTTCCACTTTACTGGAGGAAAAAAAGAGCCAGCTATTAAACTGAGAGCTGACAGCTTTCCATCTCCTACCTTTCTGTAATGCTTTACTTCTAAAAGATAATGACTGTAATGATAGTTCTATTTCTGTGGAGAAGGAAGGCTTTTTGATGTGGGAGCGTGGGCGCAACTCCCCCCCCCCATTCTTTCCACATATATATTTGATGTATACATGATTCATTTGAAGTTGTATAATGTAATCCCTCAGAAACTGACAAAAGTCAATCATTCCAAACCTTGCAGAATCAGGCATGCTTTTATTATTAGCTTAACAATTATGGAGAGAATTGGTTTAACTTCAGCAGTCTCTGCAACGTATGACGATAATAGTTCAAGGGGCCATCCATGGAAAACACAAATTCCTCTAAACGGTGCTCCATCAGCAAACAGCAAGCCCTTCCTGATGTTTCAGGATAAAAGAAAAATTAACTAATCCTGAAACCAGGTGGAAACCGCATGCAATTAAATGTAAGTCCAATAGCCAGGGTGCTGTGATCCAACAGTCTGCATTCAGCTAAAGCTTCTGATGCGAACCTGAAACTCTCCTTTGAGTTTAACAGTCGTATACAGTACAGAAGAGCCCCAGCTGTGTATCAGAGCACACCTGAGGCTCTGGAGTTTCAAACCTTTCTGAATCTGAATTAGCTATTTCACAGTGGGCAGATCAGCTGGGAAGCTTTTCAAAACCACTATTTTTCAAGGGGGGGTGGGGAAGAGAATCAAAAGGTCCTTTTCATTTGTAACAGTGTTTAAAATGATAAAAACATGCATAATTCTACTAGCATTTTCCACCAAAACTGTAATGCGTTTCTAAAATGCAGGTAGGCGTTTCAATCAAAAGTTAGTACATTCTAAGTGGAAGAAACATATTTCTGTTACTTGTGTCTTAATCTCTTCTCATTGCAACTGAAAAAGGGCTATGGGAAAAGTGATATAATAAATAAGAAGGGCAACTGGGAAAGAAATGACTTGTAAAAGAATCTAAATTGCACCGGGTTGTTCCTTTTTTTTTACTCTGAGCTGGTCCGATGAGATTGCAGATTAAGAAAAGGGTGTGCTATGTGGTGTATTCAAAATGAATTAAAGTTCTACATTAATCTAAGCATATTATATTTTTTCTCTTAGCCTGCCTTAGGCGATTAAGAATATATTAACTTTTGGATTAACAACAATAAGAAGACTTTTTAAGGGCACAGGCAAAAATGTATAAAATGCAGTCCATATTTACATTGCTCGAAATGGAAGCAGACTTTGTTATTTACTAACAGGGTTCGGCGACAGTATCTCCAATGGCAGACGATGATAATGGGAGCTGTACTCCCAACAGCATGAGGAAAGTCATGGTTAGCATTGCTCTAGGTAACTTGCAACCCTCTAGTTACTGTTGGACTCCAAGCCCCATCTTCCACTGTGGCCAATGGGCAGAGATAATGGGAGCTGTAGTCCAACAACATCTGGAAGGCCACAGCTTCCCTACCCCTGGCTTATGTTAATGTTGAGAAATGTGGTTATAAATTCAATGTGTAGCCACTCTGGGAAGATATGGAAGCTCCCTGGGCTTATGGACGGTGCAAATTTAAACTGATTAAAGCATTCCATCTTCCCAGGGAACTCTGAGAATCCTAGTTCTTTGAGAAGGGACCAAGGATCTCAAACAGAAGTTTTCTGCAACTCACCAACTGCAATTCTCCTCCTCCTCTTCTTCTTTTTTTTTGGGGGGGGGGGAGGAAAAACCATGACAGTTAAAGTGGTATAAAGTTGATGGACATTTCTGGTGTACTGTTTCTCCCTTGTTTTTTTCATTACGATTTGTGGAAATACATGCCATTATTGCATAGATTGGTAGTTGTATGTTTACATTTTTGAAAAGAACAATAAGAAGAACCATTTATTTTTAATCCCACTTTAGCCACAAAGCAGGTTTTACATTAGTAGCAACCTTATAAAAAACAAATACTCAAAAAAAGAAAGAGAAACTTATTTTACAATATTTTGTAAAAACAGCAAAAAATAATAATGGTATATTGAAGACTAAGGATGAAAGCCTATGACTTACACATGGAAACCAAGCCAATTGAAATTGGTGGGATCTACTGTTGAGAAACATGCACTGGACTGGACAGCATTGCATGTTTACAGTGGTAAACATGCTTACTTGGAAGTAGAGATTTTTGAACTTCTTAATAATAATAATAATAATAATAATAATAAATTTTATTTATATCCCGCCCTCCCCAGCAGAAGCCGGGCTCAGGGCGGCTAACAACACTAAAATAGTGCAACATTATAAAAACATCGAAGAATTAATTAAAATCAAAATTGATGGCAACCATAAACTAAAGTATTGTAAAGATTGCCAAAGGAGGGAGTCAGGCTGCGCCCTGACCAAAGGCCTGGTGGAACAGCTCTGTCTTGCAGGCCCTGCGGAAAGATGTCAAGTCCTGGAGGGCCCTTGTCTCTTGTGACAGAGCGTTCCACCAGGTTGGAGCCACAGCCGAAAAAGCCCTGGCTCTAGTTGAGGCCAGCCTAATCTCTCTGAGGCCTGGGACCTTCAAGATGTTTTTATTTGAAGACCGTAAGTTCCTCTGTGGGGCATACCAGGAGAGGCGGTCCCGTAGATACGAGGGTCCTAGGCCGTATAGGGCTTTGAAGGTTAAAACCAGCACCTTAAACCTGATCCTGTACTCCACCGGGAGCCAGTGCAGCTGGTATAGCACCGGATGAATGTGATCCCGCAGCGAAGACCCCGTAAGGAGTCTCGCTGCGGCATTCTGCACCCGCTGGAGTTTCTGGGTCAGTCTCAGGGGCAGCCCCACGCAGAGCGAGTTACAATAATCCAGTCTGGAGGTGACCGTCGCGTGGATCACAGTGGCTAGGTCAGGGCGAGAGAGGTAAGGAGCCAACTGCTTAGCTTGGCGGAGATGAAAAAATGCCGCCTTTGTTATAGCTGCAATCTGCGCCTCCATGGAGAGGGAGGTATCGAAGATTACACCCAAACTCTTAACGGACGGTGCTGGCACTAATTGCACCCCCGCAAGAGATGGGAGTTGCCCCCTCAATCCCATATCGTCCCGTCCCAGCCAGAGGACCTCTGTCTTCGAAGGATTTAACTTCAACCGGCTCCCACGTAACCATCCAGCCACAGCCTCCAAGCATCTGATCAGTGTGTCTGGGGCCGAGTCAGGATGGCCATCCATCAGCAGATAGAGTTGGGTGTCATCAGCATACTGATGGCAGCCCAGCCCAAAACTCCGGACAAGCTGGGCGAGGGGGCGCATAAAGATGTTAAAAAGCATCGGGGAGAGTATCGCACCCTGGGGCACTCCACACACCAAGGAGTGGCGGGATGACAGTTCCCCCCCAAGCGCCACCCTCTGTCCCCAACCAGAGAGAAACGAGCGCAGCCATTGAAGGACTGTGCCCTGGATCCCCACGTCGGCAAGGCGGTGGTCCAGGAGTTCGTGATCGACCATGTCGAAGGCTGCTGACAGGTCTAGAAGAATCAGCAGCCCCGACCCGCCTCGATCCAGCTGCCTGCGGAGATCATGTTAGGGCGACCAGAGCCGTCTCGGTCCCATGACCAGCGCGGAAGCCGGACTGGAATGGATCCAGAGCCGATGTTTCATCCAGAAACCTACCAAGCTGTTCAGCAACCGCTCTCTCAATCACCTTACCCAGGAATGGAAGATTCGAAACTGGGCGGTAATTGGATAGATCTAAGGGATCTAATGATGTTCTCTTTAAGAGCGGACGCACCACTGCCTCCTTCAGTTCCCCTGGGAATGTCCCGGTGCCAAGGGACAGATTGATGATATCCCCCAGGGGGGCCCGCACCTCGTCTGGACACGCTCTAATCAGCCAAGACGGGCACGGGTCGAGAGGACAAGTGGTGGGCTTTCCAGCTCGGAGGAGTCTGTCCACATCGGCTGGGGATATCCGGTCAAAGTGGTCCAATACTGGACCCGAGGACAGTCGAGGGGCCTCCAGTTCCTTTATTGTATCCAAATTGGCAGGGAGGTCATGGCGGAGCGACAGGACCTTCTCCGCAAAAAAGCTCGCAAATGCCTCACAGCTGTGTGTCAAATTATTATTTAAATTTGGCTGTCCTTCGAGGGACGTTAAAGACCGAATTACACTAAATAATTGTGCCGGGCGAGAGCTAGCGGATGCAATGGAGGCCGAGAAGTAGGACTTCTTAGCGGCCTTCACTGCCATCTCGTAGGTTTTCATAAAAACTCTATAAGATGTTCTTGAGGCTCCGTCACGGGCACCCCGCCATACTCGCTCTAGCCGTCTGAGGTCCCGCTTCATTTTCCGGAGCTCCTCAGTAAACCAGGGAGCCCGGTTTCTGCGGGGTCGCAGAGGGCACTTAGGTGCGATCTCATTGATGGCTGCCAGGAGCTGGGTATTCCAGCCCTCAACAAGCTCAGTCAATGAGTCGCCAGGGGGAGAAAGGTCCCGCAAGGCTTGACGGAACCTATCAGGGTCCATCAGCCTCCGCGGGCGAGCCCAAATCGGCTCGCCACCTAAGCAGGGTGGGGGTGGAACATCAATCCTGGCTTTCAGAGCATAGTGATCAGACCATGGCACCTTGATCGAAGGAAACATGATCACATCTATACCGACACCAAAGATCAAATCCAGCGTGTGGCCTGCTTGATGTGTGGGGCCCGAAACAAACTGGGAGAGCCCTAGTGTCGCCATGGAAGACACCAGGTCCAGAGCCTGTGAGGAGGGAGTGGCATCGGCATGGATGTTGAAGTCCCCCAATACCAATAGGTTAGGGAACTCCAAGGCCCAGCCGGCCACCGCCTCCAGCAGGCCTGACAGAGTGGCTGCTGGTGCGCTAGGTGGCCGGTACACCAGCCAGACAGCCAAGCTCACCTCGGAGCCCCACACTAGGCCAACACATTCAATGCCGGGGATCGATGGCGGTGGTAGAGCCCTGAAAGAACAATCTTCCCGGATTAATAATGCCACCCCTCCCCCCCGGCCCACAGTCCGTGACTGGTGGAGGACGGAAAAACCCGGGGGCACCATCTCTCGTAAGGTAACAGTATCCCCTTCGCGCACCCAGGTCTCCGTCACACAAGCCAGGTCGACCCCCTGCGAGATGATGAAATCTCGCATGGTGGCGGTTTTGTTGCCTATAGACCTGGCATTGCACAACACCAGTGACGGAGGTGAGTAATCCTTGCTCACCCTACCCTCGTCTCTCGGGATGGGGCGCAGATTGGAAGGGGTACGAGCATATCCGTATCTCGATCCCCTTCGCCTATGACATCTGCCCCCACCGCCATACCTCCCTCGCCCCTCCACAGTAGGAATCCCAAGCCTCATACTCGCCTCCATTTACAAAATACAAAAGCAAACAAACAAACAAACAAAAAACAATTACACCAAAACAAAACCAATCCCCACCCCACTCAACAACCATCCCACCCCAACCCAAAATAAAAGAAAACAAAATAAAAATACATGGATAAAAACCACCGTTTATGGTGGTACAACAAAGTAAAAAGTAAAAACACTTTTAAAACACTTTAAAATATATAAAACGTTTAAACATTTGCTGCTGCAGCACCAGTGTCCTTAAAGTTGTGGCGGTGGTGAGTATGGGGCCCGCCCCCAGGCCCAAGGTGGAGAATGGGCTTGCAGGGGGAGCGGTCCTCCCCAAGACTCACCGGCAAAGCGGCAGCAGCAATGTCCCGAGGCCTCCTTGGAGCCTTATATGCTGAGGTGGAGTATGGGGCCCGCCCCCAGGCCCAAGATGGAGAATGGGCTTGCAGGGGGAGCGGTCCTCCCCAAGACTCACCGGCAAAGCGGCAGCTTTCAACTAAGGCTGCTCCGAATTAGAAGTGTCATTGTCATTTGTGAAATTGATGCCTGCTTTTTAAAAGACTCACGCAACTTGGGCCCCCCAGATTTTTCTGAACTGCAGGTCCAATCACCACCAACAATTGGCCATGATGGCTGGGGATGATATGGGTTGTGATAACACTTGAGGACCCAAGGTTGGGGAAAGCTACGCTAAAGGGTGCAATTACCCTTGCAGCACACAGTAATCTTGAAGATCAGCTGAAGAATAGCTATTCTAATATATCCATTGAAAGCATTTTATCCTCCATAAAAGGCGTTCCAGAGCAGCTTGCGTCAGATCAATAAAGATAGTCTCTTCCTGCAAGCTGTTTCAGACAGATTCCATAAAACCACAATGACTCATGACTCAGGTAGCAGTCCCAACCCCCTAACTAGGAGTAAGCCCCATTGAATTCAACAGAACTTACGGTACTTATAAATAGAAATTGATTGTACTGTTAAATCAGGTAGAGACCAATTTTAGTGACAAGTTACATGTTTTAATTAGACCCTCAGTGTTACATTTGAATTGTTAGGTGGCTCCATCTGTCAATTTTTGATTTCTAATAATGAAAATAATTTATTAAATGTCTTTACCACCCTCCATCTGAGGATCACAGCGTAGTTTACAATAGAAAAACACAAAAATACATACCATAACAAACATAAACAATGCTCCTCCCCTACAGTTTAAAAGGCTATATGTTATTTAATTAGCCAAAGACCTGGGAGAAGAGGAAGATTTTTGCCTAGTGAGCCTCCTTGGGGAGAGCATCACCAGTGCCGGATTTACATATAAGCTAAAGAAGCTATAGCTTCGGGCCCCACTCTCTTGGTCCCCCCCCCAAAAAAAAAAATTAAAGGAAAAAACCTGGATGCACATTTCCAAAATATAAGATAAAAAACAAATAAAACCTATATACAGCAAGTGTTTGGTGGTGTGTAGGCTCCTCTGATGTAAGTAATGGTAAGTAAATTACCATATAGCATATATTCAACAACAAAAAACAGTGCCAATTTGTTGTTGACAAAGGACAGCTGGACATATAAAGGGCCCCATTACCTTCAGTAGCTTAGGGCCTCATCAAACCTAAATCTGGCCCTGAGCATCCCACAAGCAGGGAGTCACTGCAGAAAAGGGTCCAGGTCGGTTCATATGGGGAGAGGTGGTCCTTAGATTGCAGACTCTTCAATTGTCCCTATTTTTCCTGGGACAGTCCCAGATTTATAGAAGCTGCCCCTGTTTCTGATCTGATCCCAGAATGTCCCGCTTTCCCTTAGGATGTCTCTATTTTCACCGAAGAAATGCTGGAGCGTATGAGACTGTAGATCGCTTCATCAGATGCATGAAGTGTTACTCTGAGTTGCTGGTGCGTGCATATATGTGCATGTGCTTGTCTATTTTGATATACATATCTATGTGGTTCCGGTTGGGCAAAGAATTGTAAAGGAGCAAGAAGAAAACGAAATAACAAAAAAATCACGTTGTTAGCAGCGGTTATTCACAAAGCAAACAAAAACAGCATTAGACGGCACAGACCCGTCCAGGCTGAACACCCCAAATAAGCAAGCCTAGTGTGGCATGCCATTGCCCATTGCTGTCTTCCTGCCTTGACGAACGCAAAGCAGAGGTAGCGTGGGCCAGGGTCCGTCCCCACGAACGTCCCCTCTCTCCCCCCCGCCCTCTCGTGCCCCCTCGCGCTCTTTCTCTACAGCTGCCCCCGCCCTCCCTCCCCTTATCTCTCAGAGCCTTTCCAGTGACGCGGGAGATAATGACACACACGCGGTGACGCTTTGAACTTGCCGCCTCCTCCTCCTCCTCCGAGCCCGGGGCGGGGGAGGAAAGGTAAGCTGCGTGCGTGTGGCGGGGGAGTGGAGGGTACAGCCAGACGGAGAAAGGAAGGAAGCCGAGACGCAGCTGGCGCGCTTCACAGCCCTGCCCTCGGAACACACCCTGTGGGCGGGAATGCTGAGTGTGGAGCGGGAGAGGCGCGCGCGCCCTCAGCCTCCTGGGACGCGCCTAGCGGTGCCCCGGGCGCCTTTCCAAACGTGCCAACACTGGGACGGGCAGAGGCGGCGGCGGCGGCGGCGGCGGCAGCCCTGGGCTACTGCGCCTGGCTTGACCGCCTCAGCCCGCGGACGCTCCTGTCGTCGTCGTCGTCCCTCAATGCCCTTCTCTTCAGACGGCAGCGGAGCGCCCGCTTCCCGCTCGGCGGCGTCCTTCCCGCCTCCTTCCCTTGCTATAATAAAACCGCCGGAGGGGGTGGAGAAAGGGCGAATGCTGCGACGCCGGCTGTGAGCCGCTCGGAGTCCCTCCCCTCCGCGCCTTATTCCCCGCCCTCGTCGCCCGCGGCTGCCTCCATTCACAACCGAGGAGGAGGAGCCGCCTCGACGCGTAGAGACGAGACCGCTTTGCTATGCAGCCAGCCCTGCCAGTTTCAGCCGCCACCGGCAGCACCTTTTCGGCCCGCTCCTGAGATCGCGGCAGCCGGCGAGGGCGCAACTCGGCTTCCCGCGCCATTTCTCGGCCGCCACCGTCGCCGCGCGCTCCTTTCCCTTCCTTCTCTCTCCCTTTTCCACCAGCTGCTGCAGCTGCTGCTGCTGTCACCGTTTCACCAGGAACTTGACCGGGCACAGGCGGGGTGAGTAACCGGGGTGACCCCCAGGCAGAGGTTTCTCCCGCAGCCCCTCTGCCCTTTCTTTCTCCTCCAGCTTCTATACAAAACAAAGTCGGCTAGATCGCCTTGCTAGGATGCCCTCTTGAGCGGGAGGGTTGGAAGGCTCATCCGGAGAGCGTGAGGTGGGGAATCGGGGGTGGGTGGGGGAAGCCCCGGGAACACGCGGTTCCGGTTCGCCCACATCTCTTTCTCTGGCTGGCTGGCTTTTCCGCCCGGCCCGGCCGCCTTCTCACTGGGCGAACATGTGCTCCGGACCTCAGCCACATGCTACGCGAGGAATCCATTTTGCGAGCAGCGTGGTGCATGATGCAATATTTATAGTGTAAGTCACGGCGTAGAGGAAGTCGGAAGGGACGCCCTGCCTAGGTAGATCGAATCGGGGATCATGCGGCTGGGGTGGGAGTGTTCAGATCGCCTTTTCGTTTCTTCCCCCCCCCCGCCCCAATTCCACCATCCCCTTCCCACATTGCGATTTCCAGAGGGTGGGCAAACTCTCCCCTTCCCCAACTGCGCACCGCAGGCATATGATGGGCTGATCTAATTTGTCTTTGGGGATGAAAGGCGTCCTGCCTTAAATGGCGCTTTTTTTGGTTCACAAGTGTGTGTGTGTGTGTGTGTGTGTGTGTTGTTGCGGGAGAGGCGAGACATTACTACAGTGCATTTCCGTCTTTGGTCTTAAGTGTTTATGGAGGGGACTGCCCCAGGACTACAGCATTAGCATCTCTCATACTTTGGCTCGAGATATCCTTCTGATGCAATTCACCTACGGATTACATTAGAAGTAGTGAGCCAGTTATTTACGGTAAAGAACCTTCTTGGCCTTCCTTGCCAATAATAGCAAGGGAGCAGAGAGGTAGGGCTAAATAAATCCAAGGCATAAGATGTGTAGGAACTGCTGCTCAGACTCCTGTGCTGAATTCTCTGTTTTTAGGTATCTGTTCTTCCATTTTTTGGGGTGTGTAATCAGATATTCCTCCTAGGTGCTAGATTCCTTGCTGCTTTTAAAGAAACCTGAAAACTAGAACACAAGCAGTTGTAATGAAGCCCAGATAAGGCAAGGCAGAGTGCTTGTGTTTGCCCAGCATTTAAAGCCATAAAGTTGGTTTCAGTGACTTTTGCCTACTGCCTCTAAACTGCAGTGGAAATTTTGAATGTGATTTGGAATGCACAGATCCAGTTTGTTTGCTTAAGTTTCTAAGGGAAATTGCTGCTGTTAGGGGCAGGAAATCACATTAGGATAGTATCAAGGGATTGTTAATCACCCTTGATGTCTGATGGCTTTTTAAGCTAGCTGTTGTTGCTAGTTACTATAGTGGAAATATGCCACATTATTTATTTTTAAGAGTGAATGTACTGTACTTTCAAGAATCACAGTTGCGCCAACGTAAAAGGAACAAGCCCTCATCAAATCCCTTCTAAACTCTTTGGCAGGTTTGCACTAACAGGGTGTCATTTGAAAGCCAATACTTATGCAACTTTCATTTTTGCAAAGTTACTTATGGTGCTTGGATTCAAATTCTGAAGTCTTGCAAGTAACCCATAGCGCTCTACTGCCAGACCAAAAGCTGCCTAGATAATCTGATACCCGAGCTGCGACACCGCTAAACAAGTGGAAGCCAGAGGAGAACTTTGCCTCACAGTTACTTTTAAGCGGCTGGAGGATACTCTTGGCTTGTGGGAATTGGGTCATAAGGGTATAAGCAGCCACGTCATCAGAATATTGCCCTTTCTAGGTCAGGATTTCATATCAGAAACCCAGTGTGACTCTTCAGGTCTTCAGCAAGGGTATGCTATATTCTGCAATTTCCTTTAAACTGAAAATTCTGGGGAATGACGGTACCGTGTCCGCTATGAAAAGCACATGCTCCTTTTCTGTTTGTATCTTAATATCATTGTGTATCTTTTAAGTTGTCCAGTTTTTAAAACAGACTTGTTTTCAATTACAGGTATTCTAGTTTTTTTTTAATAAAAAAAAATTGATAAAACATTAACTTGCGTTGAGTTTGCGTTGCAATCTGAAGCAATGTTTAAAGTTGTTCCTCTTCTTGGTTTGCTGCTAAACTTTGCATGCTTTGTTGAAGCCAGAGTCACTGGATACAAATAACAAAGCAGGGCTAGCGCTTGGAATGTTTTAGTAACAGGTATCCAAAGTTTCACATACATGCTTGGCCTGGTCAACATTCCTTCTCCTTTGGCCACAGCGAACTGGTTGGGTTGTAACATTGCCATAGCCTTGTTTTGTGAGAACAAGCCTTATGTTTATGTTCTTCCTCCTTCCTCCAGTGTTGTCACGAAGAAGAGATCAGAAGCTTTTGATTCTGTTTAGATGCAATTTAGCATTGTGTCTGAACCTGACAAACTTCACAATGATTGGACACAATTACAAGATTACAATTTCTAGTTAATCAGGAACGGAAATCTTAAATCTCCTTTCTTCATCTGTGTGTGATGGGGAGTAGGGGGGTTCATACAAGCCCAAGGCATGTAACAACAAACCATAGTTTGTTAAATCTGTACCGTGCCTACAATATTAGCGGGTACCAAAATTTCGCAACTCCTGGAATGACCTCACCTGATGCTGAGATAATAAATAAAAGCAGTGTTAAGTGTGTGAACTGCTTCAAATTAATGAAAGCTTCCCTCCTTTTTATTACTTCTGCAATTATGATTCTTTTTATAATGATTATAAAATAATTATGGTGTAATTATATGAGAACAGCTTTGTTTCCACTTGCCTTTTGAGACATTTTGCCTGCAGATGCTTTCTTAGGAACCAATTCAAACAATGTTTTCTCACTCATTAGAATAATCTGTTCAGATGAGCAACATAGCACATGAGCTACTAGGTTGTGCGGCTCAAAGGAGTATCTGAAATCTCCAGTATTCATTTCAGAATGTAAGGCGATTCATGTGTTACGATGATCACACACAAATGGGGCTGTTCACCATACTGTCAGCTGTGTGCTTGCCTGAGGAGCAACTGGCCTCAGGTGTGTTTTGTTTCTTTGATGTTGGCATGGGTCTTCTATAACTGCTCCAAGGAAGAAGGTGTGGGGGAACTAAAACAAGAAGATATGATAAAATAGGAAATCTTGATGAGGCATTCTGGCAGGAAATGCGCATCAACCTGTACAGTGTTGGGACATGCAATAACCCTTTCAGTCTAGTTATGTCTTTGTTTGCTGAGAATTAACAGTGACCAGGTATATTGAGAATGTAGTTTTGGCTCTCCTCCTAATTAGCTGATTAGCCTTCTGTGAAAGTGACTCTTTCCCTACTCTGCTTACTTGTCTCATTAACTCTTCCTGCGTCAGTGCAGCCTGTTGGAACGCTGGGTCCTGTCCTGCCTTTACAGTGACCTCCCAATTCAGCCTTTAATTTTCTTTTCTTTCATGCTTTTGTTTGGGTTTGTTTTCCTTCCCATTATAGTGTTTCAGCTGTTGGAAACAAACTTGGTGATAGGTAAAGGATTAAAACAGAGAGTCTGCATCTCACTGCCACTTACTATTATGCCAGCATGCATAAGGATGTAGGAAGCTGATGCACACTGAGGCAGATGGTGGGTCTAGCTAGCCTGGGATTGTCTACACTAGCCTTCCCCAAACTGGTGCCCTCCAGATGTTTCAGACTACAACTGCCATCAGCCTTAGCCAGCAGGCTAGTCTATACTGATGGGCAGCTGGGTTCCAGGCAGGTGTCTTTCCTAGCCCTATGTAGACGAACCTAGGACATTCTGCATGCAACTCATGTGCTCTAGAGTTGAACTATGGGCCTCCCTATAAATATCTACATGTTGATGCAGAGCCAGCCCAGGGTGCTTTGCCGCTTGAGGCAACCCCCGCTCCTGGTGCCCAGCAGTGCCTCTGCCACCACGGATGTGCCCCACTGCTCTTGTGCAGTGTTAGAAACTCAGATATATGAGCTAGCTGCCAATTGGCCCCTTAAACCAGGGTTGCAGTTGCCAGAATGGAATGCCTCATTTTTGGGCCAGAGGGCTCGAAAGTCATATTTTTTTAATATGACTTTTGAGTTCCTGAAATTCATTCTGATTGTGCAGATAAAATATAACGGATAGCATTCATTGTGTGTTGTTAGTGTGTGAAAACAGCCAAGATTCAAGGATCCCTAGGCATGCTCCTCCAGATGGGGCAGATGGCAGGCACCATCTTGAGGCCCAGGCATTTTCACTTGGTCACAAGTGGCCATCAGCCAGGTGCAAAATGCACCTGATGAATTTTGAGCACTGTTCCTGTGGGCATGGCCTGCCGCTCCCGTTCCCCCCTCCTTCTCCTTGGGTGCACGCCACTGCTACCATGGCGTGTGAGGGGGTGGCAGCAAAGTTGAGGGGCACTTTCCTTGGGTCCAGATCTGCCGCCAGAGTCAACCATGTTGCCTTGCTTTATGGCCCTGTGTTAATACCTGGTTTCAAACTGGAGACCTTTTGTGTGTTAGAAAACACACCAGGGTCAACAGATGCAAATACATTTTTCTGTAGAACCTTGTTTTCTCTGTAACCAGTAAACAGGGAACCTCATTAGTGGGCAGCTAAAGCTAGTGGGGCTGGGAGATTCTTGCAGGAAAACAGCCACATTTGGAATGACTTAAGGTGGGTTCCATACAGCGCTGCGATGCGTAGGTAAGAGTTTGTATTTTATGCAGAGATTTAGTTTGCTTTGTGCTGGGGGTGACTTACTTGAAACAGCTTGCTTCAGTCTAGGCACTTGTATTCACTGGGAAGCAAAGTTTGTTCGGTGGGATCACTGCATTTCTACAAATACAGATAAGCACAGTCTTCTCCTTTCTCAAACAGTTGAACTTGCAACTGGTGACCTTTTAGGTAAAGATCCTCTCATTTTCTGCTGGGAGAAGAGCAGCATTCTTGAGAATCCTCAGTCCTTGATACCTGAGTTGTGAAAGTCCTTGCTTGGGCAATACGTGCTCCCTCCCCCTTGAGTAAGTGCTGTAAAACTTGCTTTAAGAATAGGGAAAAGGCAGATCTCATATAATTTCTACCATGGATCTAGGGAAGTGGTGGAGAACCTTTTCTGGCTGGTGGGCCAGGATACTTTTCTCCACCCCCTGGTGGAGCCACCCACCTGTCAATCAACTGGCATCACACTTTGAAGTCCTGATTGTCTGCAGCCACCACTCTCCTATTTTGAGCTTCTAGGCTTGTGCCTTGACATCTGCAGGGAACGCCCTGCCCACACCCCCAATCTTTTTCTTTGGACTTTGGGGAGTTGGATATTATCTGTAGACCAACAGTCAGTAACCTGACTTGGGGGGGGGGGGAATGTACTAATTGCATTATTTGCCATAGCAGCAACCAAAGAAATCAATACGACATAAATAATATTAATTGCCTTATTGGAGAAATAATAAGATAATACTGTATCCAAAGATAATCCGCTAAAACAATTCAACAGCCCAGATAAAACACATTTTTTTATTGGTAGGAGCAGCTGCAGGCTAACAGTACATAGAACCTAACAGCTCAGTTGCCCAGAAATACCTTTATCATTTTGCTTAAAAAGAAGGCTTTTTGCAGCTTCTGTAGTCTTGCTCTGTATTTAGCATTGGGCTCCTGAGACTTCAGGGGCATTTCTCGTTTTCTGTTCCGACAGCATAAGCGCTGTTGCTTACCAGGATATAGTGGTGGGGAGGTTGGGGCTGTGTGAGAGTGCCTGTTTGGCTCCACTGGTGCACTTGCAGAGCTCTGAACTTGCCACACCCCACCCATTCAGCTGTACTACCCCAACCTCCTCACTGCCTGGTCCTTTTAAGCAGTAGTGATACTGCAGTTGGGAAGGTGGCAGTGCAGCATTTTGCCAGTTGCTTCAGATGATAACAGGGCAGTAGCCTTTCTTATGCTAGCAGGTGGAGAGCACTTTCCTAGCACTGCCAAAGTGACTCTACGTGTCGCAATATCGTCTGCAGTTAAAGGAGTGGCACTTTTTAAGCATTGGAAGTGAAAGGGAGACAAGCAGTTGTAGCCTATGTACAATGTCTCTGAGCAGAACCACAGCTCTGAGTTACAGATTGTGCACATGTCCCGCATCTCGGCAGGAAGAGTATTTTCTCCCCGGATCAGTACAGAAGTTACATTTCTAGATCTCTAAACTGTTTCAAAGGGCTTGTGGCTCTCCAAATTTCTTCCAGTGGCTTTCAAAGTCTTTCAGAGCAGATGTTTGCCTAGCTGCTGCTGCCAACTTCCAGCAGTTCCACTGAAGTCACACTTGTTGATTTTCAATAGAGAGTAAGCTTGCTCAAGATGGTTTTCCTATATCGGCAAAAGCACAATAAAGGAAATAATGGACAGGAAGATTTCTCAGAGAGAAATGCATCACTTAAAGCAGTAGTGCAGCTTTTACATATGTGGAAGTGTTGCAGTTCAGTAATTGAACATCTGCATTGCATGCAAAACCCCCTAGGCTTAATCCTGGACATCTGAAAACCCTGAAGAGCTGCTGTCTGTTAGTGCAGGCAATATTAAGCTACTGCTCTGACTCTGTATAAGGCAGCCTCCTATGTTTGTATGACTTAATAGACAATTTCAGTCTGCCATGTGTCACAATCCGGTTCTTAGTACTCCTATTGTTTGCTATCAAAAGTTATTGATACACAGGAAAATAATGCTATCGTCTCCATTGCAGGAGGAGCTTTAACAAAAACTGGTTGTTCCTTAGGTAGTACTGTCAAACAAACACACTGTCCTGGGTAAAGTAATTTTGTTTGGATAATGCACGAGGTCCAAGGAATACGAAGTTTCAAAGCAAATACAAAACAGTGTGATGCATGACTTAAGAAACCGTCTTTGATTATAGACGTGTTCATGCAAGTGACTTGTAACGCAGGCAGGCATGAACGCATGTGGTTGTAGGATAAAAGACTTAAAATCATAGCAAGAGCAAGCCAATTTATAATCTTCCAGGACGGAATAAATCAAAAAACAAACATTGGAGTTCATTGTTTTGAATTTGAAGATGTTAAAACGGAAGTAGGACATTTAGTAGAACTAATTTAAGGCTGCAGCCCTAAGAATGTAAAAAGATGCAATTGCATCTATTAGATGCAAAGGCATCTAATAGAGCATCCTAAGTGGCTGATCAGATACCTTATGGGAAGTCTGCATGCAGGACATGAACACAGTAGCATTCTTATCTTTCCCAGCATCTGGTGTTCATCCTGTGCTCCATGAATGTGTCTACCCCTCCTTAAATTAAAACTGTCATAAGTTGGTTCTGTCACTACATCTTGTGGTAGCAAATTCCACTGTTTCACTATGCATTACTATTACAGTACTATTTTACATGTTCTGAATCTTCTGACATTCAGCTTTATTGCATGAGGCAGAAAGAAAAACCTTCTTTTTCTACTTTTTCCACGCTCTGCCTAATTTGTGTGTGACAGCCCCACCCATCTTGATTTTAAACCAGGGAAAGGAAGTGGATATGGTCAGCAGGTTAGATCCAAAACTGCCCCATCCCCGCAGATCACTTTGAGCTGTCTTACCTGTCAGTCAATTTATTGTAATTGGTGTACAAATAATATTCGCTAAAAACAAAATGATATGCAAAGAACCTTCCAAAGGTTAAGTTGATCACTGTGGAATTATCTTGTAGCACTACTACTTAAACAGCTTAGCTGTTTGCCTGTTGACTTCTGAGCCCAGTTCTAGGTTGGCATCTAAAGCCCTGAAAAACCTGAGACCCAAATGGGAGAGCACCTTTTCTTGTATCAACCTGCCTCTACATTACAACCAGTCAGTGAGGCTTTCTTTATAGTCCCTGTCCTGAATAAGTTGTCTGGTGTGAGATCCTTTGGCAGAGGCTTTTCAGTGGTGGCACCACGGCTGTGGAACCTGCTCCTCACTGAGCTGATTAATGTGGATTTTTAAAAATATTGTATATAAGGTATGTAATCCCCTGGATATGATGATAGCCCAATGGACGCCCAATCGTGCAAAAATTAGGAACATTTCCTCACTACTAGGAAACATAACAAAATTAGCTAAGGGGTGTGTGTGCTGCTGGTCTGAGTATAAATGCCTCCTGTTGGCTTGGTAGTATTGGTTGTGTGGCCTATCCATTCCAGTACCTTTTAAAGAGTTCTTGCAAGTTCCTTTAAAAACATCCCTGTGGAATTTAGCCTCTTTTCCAGATGCTTATTAGCCAGCCTAAGTTCTTCCAATAAAACCCCTAGTCTATTAAGCGCAGCACATTCTTTATAATCGTATTGTCCAGTAGAGCCCTGCCCGTTAAGTCAGCTTGCAGGAGATGCTTGTGGGACTTGCATTCTTGGTTTCCATGGCGATATTACAGCCTGACCTGATACTTTTATGCTGCCATGTCCCCCCCTCTCAGAACTCGGGCCTAGTTCTCTCTGAGGTAGTAAACCTTCAGTAACATTTCAAATGGCAGGGAGCCTTCATGAATGAATGCTAACCTACACAATACGTTTCCTATCCCCTATTTCTCTAGACATGCTATATTTCTATGTGCCCATAAAAAAACAACACCCAACAATTCTGGAAGAACAGTCAAATGTTTGGACCCCACCAGCGTGTCTGAAGTGATGCAGACCAGGTTTAACACCTCAGTGGGAAGTAGGCCTCATTCTGTGCACCTTGGGGGTTTTGCCACAGTAAATGTTGGTTGTGTCGCCTATTCTAAGTTTGCATTAAACTTCCCATCTGTTAAGTGATGAGGTTCTGCAGTTTCCATGGCAAGTGTGCTGTTTTCTTCTGGTGAGCATAATAAACTCCAGTTTCCCTCCTAACCTGGTGGTGGCAGGAATCTTTGCCACAGTTATGTGGCCCAGAGAGGGCCTAGGAACCTTAGAGGAATTCTGCAGGTAAGCTGTGCCCCTATCTAGCGGGGAGGAAATCTGAAGTGCTTGGGGGTACAGAGACAAAACTGCTGGGTTGGGAGACTGTAAACTGTAAATCCTCCCTCCTCCTCCCAGAAGAAGTTTTAGGAAACTGCCAAGCTCTATGTACATTGATCATGCTCTAGAAATATAATTTTATGTATTTAAAGAAGAGCGGGGGGGAGCCAGAGAGAGAGAAACCTTGCATTTCCAAGGTTTTAAGAAAGAAAGTGAAAATTGCCAGGGTGTGGATACTTGTGTTTTATGTCCCTCTCTTGCACACTCAAAAATATATACACTCATTATATCTAGAAAGCAGGATGCATAGGACCTTTGTTGCTAGAAGATCTGAACATTCCATTTTGACTGAGAATTCTTTCCACTTTTACCGAGCCTTCTGAATCAACCCACAGACTGTGCCTGCCTTTTCTTTCTTTCTCTTTTGGAAAATTGCAGCCCACAAAGAAAATGAAACCACCTCCTATGCATCAAAGACAACATACTTATTCAGATGCATAATCTTCGGCTTATTTAGCTAAGAACGATATGCACTGTGTATCAAATGTGGCAGGGATTTTATTGAAAGTACACTTCCTTGCGATGGTGTAGATTAAAGACCACTTCCTAGAAAAGGGTAACCTGGGAGTTATACAGCCAGTTTTAACTCTGTGCTCTTGCTTGGGGTCTCCACCTTTTAGATTTTCTTTATAACCCACAGAAGTGGTACAAATTAAGAGCTTCAGATTAAATTCCGAAACCATCTGTTCCAGAATGATCCCCCAGATTTCACTATAGTTTTAGAATATGTAGCCTGAAGACACTAATCACTAAATATCGGAGATATGAATCGGTATTCTCAGTACTTGTTTTTTCTGAGGGCCCAACTCCCATCAGCACCACCCAGTATTACCAATAGTCAGGGAAGATGGGATTTGTAGTCTAGCAACACCGGTAGCTCCATAGCCACATCAACCCTAATGTATATATTGTGAATGTAGTTGTTAGGTCCTGACCGTTGTGACCCTTTGTAGAACAGCATGGTGAATGTGCTTTTGCTCTTGTGAAAAGTATGAAAGTTTGATTATAAGCAGTATTTCTCACTTGGTTATTGAAGAGTTCCCTCCCCCCATTCAATAATTTTAGCTATTAGGCAAGCGACGCAAGTTGCATTGCCTTTTCATTAATAGGTGTACATATATCGCAAGAGTCAGTACCCACTCTGGGCTCAATACCCACCCACTTTTTTAAAAAATAAAATGACTGACATTAGTGTCGCAAGGCGAATAAGTGTGTGGGTGATGCTGCCATGGCAATGCTTTCTATTGACAAGCTGTTCAGTTCTGATCTTGTCACTTACTGAAATACCGTTAAAATGTAAGGTGCGTGGGTACATGTGCACAGCGCACGCACACACAGCCTGTCACTCAAGCCTATTTGCCAGCACTGCAGGAAAGAGGCACTCAGTGATGATGCAATTTGAGCGGTTTGTTGCAATCGCTGCAGAGCTGCTGGGGAGGTCCTGTTCAAAGAAGAATGTGGTCAGAATAGTTATAAATGGTTGGCTTAAACCTGAAGGGAGGGAAGGATGAATGCTGAGCATTCTAACTGGAGAGAGGGAGAGGCAGGAGAGAGGGAGAGGCAAAAGATGCCCATAGGTATTGAAGAAAACAGTAGTATCTATTGTACGTACAGTGTCGTTCAGCATAGTGCAAGTACCTCAGGAAATGTGAAATACATATAAACAGAATGTTGTTCCCACAGGAAATTTACATGCTAGTGCATTTAAGCCAGCAGGACATTGCACAAATAATGTTCCTTGCTTCTGTTGGTTTCATGTAGATGTAAAAAAGGTTAAAGGTAAAAGACCCCTGGACGGTTAAATCCAGTCAAAGGTGACTATGGGGTTGTGGCGTTCACCTCGCTTTCAGGCCGAGGGAACTGGTGTTTGTCCACAGACAGCTTTCCAGGTCACGTGACCAGCATGACTAAACCGCTTCTGGCGCAACGGAACACCGCGACGAAGCAGAGCACACGGAAACGTCGTTTACCTTCCCATTGCAGCAGTACCTTTTTATCTATTTGCACTGGCATGCTTTTGAACTGCTAGGTTGGCAGGAGCTGGAACAGAGCAATGGGAGGTCACCTCGTTGTGCAGATTTGAGCTGCCGACCTTCTGATCGGCAAGCCCAAGAGGCTCAGTGGTTTAGACTACAGTGCCACCCGCATCCCCCGATGTATATGTATATATATGGCTGGCTGAAGCTATTCAACCCATACAGCTACATTCTGGTGATGAATATCACCAGATATTCATCTGGCTAGGCAGAACAGGCTGAGCTTGTAGCCGTGGGGGCATGTAAATGAGCCAATCGAATGTGCTTTCTGGATTCAATAAATATGCTATATTTAATCTATATCTATCTATCTATCTATCTATCTGGTCCACATGGTTGGAATATCTGACCCCTGCATATGCAGGAACAGCTTGTTTTAAATAAGCAGCATTTCAAAGTAACCCACTTCTTGGAAAAACAATTGCTTCCCCATTCTTGATTGTAAGAGGGGAACATGCAGTGGGGGATTTGCTAACTAGGAAAAAAGTTAGTCACCTTTTCACTGAGGAATCTACATTAAACAAAAACATCATTTATCTTTGTTGAAGGTTAGATTCCCTCCCCCTGCAAAAAAATCTGCTGTTGCTAGAAAAGAAGATGAAAAGTTAGGATTTGTGCTTGTTTTGAATGAAGGAATAATCAACAGGCCTCGAAAGTCCTACGATGTCACTGGGACTCAGAACTGGCAGTCTAGCCTCACCCTTCCTGATCTCACAATTTGATGTCTGCATTTTTTAAAGGCACTAACATAACCCAAATTCTGCAAGAAGAAAAGCTTAATTAAATTAATTGAGAGAGCCAGTGTGGTGTAGTGGTTAAGAGCGGTAGTCTCATAATCTGGGGAACCAGGTTCCCGTCTCCGCTCCTCCACATGCAGCTGCTGGGTGACCTTGGGCTAGTCACACTTCTTTGAAGTCTCTCAGCCCCACTCACCTCACAGAGTGTTTGATGTGGGGGAGGAAGGGAAAGGAGAATGTTAGCCGCTTTGAGACTCCTTAGGGTAGTGATAAAGCGGGATATCAAATCCAAACTCTTCCTCTTCTCTTCTAAATCCACATAGTTCCATATTAGCATTCTTCTACTAGACATGGGGAACGCCAAAAGGCTATGCAAAGCACAGAAAAACCACTCTAATCCTCTCTAGATCTTGCTCCTACTCTTCCTCTGCTTCTGAAAATTATTAGGCATTCAAACTTTTAGGTTGGAAGAGCAATTTAGACACCAGTGGGGAACCAGCAAGCAGGAAGTGAGCTCCAGAACACTCTTCCCCTCCTGCAGTTTCTAGTGACTGGTACTCAGATGCATACTGTCTCCCAATGTAATCCTTTGTCCAGGTAGCAGCTTTCTGCAGCTGGTTTGTGTGTGCACATAAGTTACAGAGCATTGCCTGACCCTAACTAAGCAAGATCATTTGTTTGAAGACAAGGACCGCAGTTCAGCACAGAGCTAGATGTGTTGGGTTGTGGGCTAGGTGCCCAGAACTTCCCAGAAGTGAGACTGGTTACTATTTGGCAAAAAAGCATGCTTCTCAATGTGATGGAAAGCAAAACATCAAACACAGTTTTGTTTGAAAGCCGTAAATTTTTCTCTTTCGTCACTGAGGCTGAATCCTGACAAGGCAGAGGTCCGGTGCCTGGGTGGTACTTGGGCCTGGGAATTGAATAGGCAACTTGTTCTGGATGGGGCTACATTCCCTCTGAAAGACCAAGTAGTTTAGTTAGGGGATACTCCTTGATCCAGCTTTGTACCTGGAGGCCCAGGTGACCTCGAGTGGCATGGAGTAGCTATGGGTGTTGCTGGACAGAGATAGCCTAGCCATGGTGACTTATGCTCTGGTAGCTTCATGTTTGGGTGATTGTGATGCACTTTCTGCCTGTGAAAGTAATCTGGAAATTGGAGTTTGTGCAGAATGTGGCCTGGTTCAGTCCCTGGCATCTCGGAGAGCTACTGCCAGTCAGTGTAGGCAGTACTGAGCTAAATGGACCAATGGACTGACTTCGGTGGTTGTGCATATGCTGTTTTATGCATGATGGTGTATGGACAAAGCTATTTCTGCATAATACCACTTTGAAGGAGACGAGGGTGGCGCTGTGGTCTAAACCTAGGGATTGCCAATTGGAAGGTTGGCGGTTCGAACCCCTGTGACGGGGTGAATTCCCGTTGTTCGGTCCCAGCTCTTGCCCACCTAGCAGTTTGAAAGCACGTCAAAGTTCAGGTAGATAAATAAGTACCGCTCCGGTGGGAAGGTAAACAGCATTTCCGTGCGCTGCTCTGGTTCGCCAGAAGTGGCTTTGTCATGCTAGCCACATGACCTGGAAGTTGTACGCTGGCTCCCTCAGCCAATAAAGCGAGATGAGCGCCACAACCCCAGAGTCGTTTGCTACTGGACCCTAACGGTCAGGAGTCCCTTTACCACTTTGAAGGTTCAAATACAGTGGTACGTTGGGTTAAGAACTTAATTCGTTCCGGATGTCCGTTCTTAACCTGAAACTGTTCTTAACCTGAAGCACCACTTTAACTAATGGGGCCTCGCGCCACCAGAGCACAATTTCTGTTCTTATCCTGAATCAAAGTTCTTAACCCAAGCTACTATTTCTGGGTTAGTGGAGTCTGTAACCTGAAGCATCTGTAACCTGAAGCATCTGTAACCTGAGGTACCACTGTACTTATAAGTGATTTATTTGCACGTTCTCTCTCCTTCCCTCTCCCTACCCTTCCAGGTTTCATCAAGAAGATGGCCTACAACGGACTTGTTAGCTTTGGGCAGCAGCTGGTTCGTCGGAAAGTGGTGGACTGCACAAGTGAGGCCAGCCGGCTGTCGCGATGCCTCAACACCTTCGACTTGGTTGCCCTTGGCGTAGGCAGTACGCTTGGGGCAGGAGTCTACGTTCTTGCTGGGGCAGTGGCTCGAGAAAACGCAGGACCTGCCATTGTCATCTCTTTCCTGATTGCTGCTCTGGCTTCTGTGCTGGCTGGACTTTGCTATGGGGAATTTGGTGCCAGAGTCCCAAAGACTGGATCAGCTTATCTCTATAGCTATGTGACGGTCGGTGAGCTGCTGGCCTTCATCACGGGATGGAACCTTATTCTCTCCTATGTCATCGGTGGGTAATTTTTTGTGCCGTTGCTTCAATTATACTGTGCAAAATGCACAGCAGGATCTGTGAAAAATTGTATTTCATACCCTGTTTATAGCTGCAGTTTCCTTTTTGAGAGTTCAAAGCGCTTTGTGCAAGTTACTATGTTGTAATAGGAAATGCGCAATATATTTGGATAAGGAGGACTCTGTAACAGACTCGGGCTCGGATAGTGAGTGAAGGAGCACTCTCACTAGGAAAATAACAAGGCTGTAATCTAAACCCATTTAAGTAGGCTTACAGGTGTTTAGATTGGGCCACAGTTTCTTGTTGCTCCAATCTTTCTGTGGAAATCCCCCTGTTAGCTTTAGTTTCTGTTCCAGCAAAAAGGAGATTTGTGTTTGGGTTCCTCTATTGGATTGATTTCACATAAGCAAGCTCTCGTTTTTGCCTCCTGACCAGCAATTTGAAGAGTTGGGGAGACTTAATGTGAAACGATTCCTCTTTTCCTCTTAGATAATTAGTGCTCTCAGAATCCACAAAGGGACCACCTGATAAGGGGACAGATCACATGTGAACGAACATTTATCACTATGCATACATCTGATTGATTGATTGCTTAAAATGTTGCTATGCTGCTTTTCTGAAACTCGAAGCTGCTTACAAAAAAAGAAGAAAAGTAGGATAGTAGTTAAAATCAAGCCAGAAAACACAGAAATTGCCAGTGTTTCATTTTCTGCAACATAATTAAAGCCGGGAGTGCCTTTCAGCTTTGTAAAAGCGTATAGAGATTTTGAACCCGTTTATTGCATTTGTATCCCATCTTCCCTTCCATCATCAGGTTGGAGAGCAAGTGTTGCGAAGGCCTTGCTTCTGGCAGCTGCAAGTTCTTGCCTCACCCACTTTCAGAATGCAGAGCCAGGATCTTGTGTCTGTGTGCTTTATTATGGAGGAAATAACTTGTGAAAGATAAAATATAACCTTGATAGAAGAGTGAGTGGAATAATAAGAGCAGGGAAGTGTTGGGTGGAGTTCGCTGTGTGTGTCAGATTGAGGGTGTTGGTGGCAAAATGGGGAGTGGGGGGCTGTGAGGCAGGCAGAGAGGAAGCGAGATGAAAGGGATAATGAAATCATATGTAAAAAGAGATCAGGCAATACGTTAGGCCCGGAAGCGAGAACTATAAGACTGTTGTCTCTAACAACTTCCTGTTCAGGAGCAATTACATACACTTTTATGTTTTAAGTGCCCACATTCTGGTCTGGGTGGGTTCTAAGGTAAATACATCACAACCCACCTGACTTGTGTGGCTGCAGTTGAGACTTCTCTGGAAGTCAGTAGGTGCTGTTTTTAAGGGAAGCCAGGACTCAGCGGAGTAGTGCAGAAACTGACTTGAGTCACCACCTATCGACCGGCTCTTGCGAGGAACCTAGGGAACGTCGCAGCAGTGTGATGCACACCAGCCTTCCCCAACTTGTTGCCGTCCAGGTGATCGTCCCCAGCTAGTCTAGCCAGTGATTGGGAATGATGGGAGTTGGGAATCCCAGCATCACATCTGGAAGGCACTATGCTCGAGGAAAGTTGATGTACATAAAGAATGTAGGTTGATGAATCCTAGAAGCCTTATTCGGGCATTATGCTCTTCAGTAGGACATGCAAGGGGGGTGAGATGGTGGATGAGCATCCTCGCCATCAGGTGAGGACGGTTGTCTGCAGCAGGGAGCCTCTTGTCGTCATGGAGACTGCCTGGAGAATGCTGCGCTACTTGGAGCCTACATCTCCCTGCTGTAGATGGTTTCCTTCCAACTTGTGTAGGATGACAGGGGTGCTGGTGCTAGCAGACACGTCTCATATGTTCTGTTCACTTGTGAGTATAATGTCTGTATACAGCTCAAGTTTGAGGGGGCTGAACGCAAAGTTCTATAGGAAGTTAATTAGACTATTCATGTGTTCTTTTGAATGCATGAGGCCTTAAACAAGGTAGAAGGGAGCAGGTGTATGTCTGCTCCACCTTTGATGCTGAAGGGAGGTTGTGTGTGCATGCTTGCAAGCCCCTTCAGAGCTTGACATGGTAAGGGTTTGGGGAGGAGAGGGTGTGCCTGGTGTGTACTGGAGCATTGGGGAGTGGCTGCCAGCACATGCATGCCCTGCACATCCTTTTGAATGAATTAATAGGGCTTTAGAATGAATAGGGTGAGTGAAAATTAAGGCCCGGTTAGTAGGAGGACATTGCATGGTTAAATGCATTTTTATATAAAAATTTTGGTGCGTAGGAAACTGGTGCATTCAGGAGGGAGCTAGGCCTTTTTCACTGATGTACTAGGGGTTTTGTGTATGTGTGTTTTAGAAGCTTGCATAGAATTTTCAGAACGGAGGCAGCAAATAAGAATGTGATCCCCCCCCCCGCCCCAATCTACAGGCCGAAATGGCACAGTCCCTATAAGGCAGTATCCCATAATTATTCTGGAAGTGTAGATTGTTTCAGTGAAGCTCTTTTTATTTTTATTAGACCAAATATTTGTACAGTTCATGCAATTTGATAAATTTATTTTGTTGAACATTGAGGAATTGGCTTTCCTTGTAGTAGTGTCCCTAGGGAACTGGGGTGTTTATTGCCTCATCTTCATTTAGAACAACTTCTTTTTTTATGCCCAGACAGCAAGATTAATTTAACATGTTGACATTGCATCACTTACCCAGGAGCACCTTCAGGGACTTCTGCATCATTATAGCGACTGTGGTTTGAAATCCGCTCAAAGCAGGTTTTTGCTTGGCAGTTCCTGGAATGTAGCTGAACAATGTTGGTCTTTGATGATATCCAAGCTATTTAGTACAGTCTTCCAGTGGGCAGTTTTTGTTGCAAGGAGAAGGCATTTAGTTTTGTGTGTGTTAAGGTGGGAGGATAGATATTAATGTTTTGCTTGTATTTCTTTAAATACTTGCTGAAGCACAGCATGAATTCATTCTAAGGATAGAATTTGTTTAAGGAGAGAAATAGGAGTGGTGTTGTAGGGAAGGGTGTGGAGGGAATGTATCTTGAACTTCAAAAGCTCCCTATTTATTTACATCTCCTTGGTTTTCATGCACATCATTTTAAGGAATTTCCTTGCTTTTGTAGGTGTTTATAAATGTTGCAAAACACAACTCTTGTTGATCAGAGAATGGGCCCTCGCCATAACTTCCTCCTTTCAGGCAGTTCCTCAAAGCTTTGTTTAGTAGCTTAAGAACTGGATATAAGTGCATTCTATGAGTGGTCAGGGAATATTCACAAACAGTATACTGAAGGGTGAAATGTCTTCATTTTTAGCACTGTGCATAATCTATCTTAGTCCCAGCCCATAGCGTTCATGTGGTCATCTGTGTTATAGAACCGAGCAACCTGACAGCTTCTTGAATCACTTCTTCCAAAATGGTGCCACCTAGATATTGTAAACTGCTTTGAGGTTCCCCCCACTACAATCAAGCAGTATAAATTTTTTATGAAATCATAGAATTGTAGAGTTGGAAGAGATACCAAGGGTCATCTAGTCCAATCCCCTGCAATGCAGGAATAAAATAAAATAAAGAATTGTTGGACAACCCTGTTCCCATCAGCCCCAGTAAACATTGCCAATGGTCAGGGATAGTGGGAATAGAAGCCCCAGGTAGACCTGAGTGCATTAGCCCAGCGGGAGTAACTGAGGCTCACATGGCTATAGCAGTTGCTTGAAGTCAGTAATTTTGGCCACAGTAAAGGTGGGACAGCCCCGGTTTGAGAAGAAGAGGTCAGTCTTGCCTTGCTTCCTCGTGCAACCAGATTTTCTTGCTTTCCTCTCTCTGGTACTAAATTCCTGAATCCTGACACTGCTTTCTAATGCTCCATCCTATGTAAAACTATCTGTGCAGTTGTGTTGCGATGAAAGGCAAACTTTTCCCCATGGGCTTTGCAGCATGGCTGTTGTTTCTATCTGGTCTGCTCACACTCCGTCCTTGTTAACTTTTGAAATGGGGAGACCATATTGGAGAGATGAATTTGTGGTGCGGAACCTGTTGCCCCTACTACCCTTTCTCACCACACTTCCGTGAACCACACCTCTTGAGTTCTCTGAGTAGCCCCTGGCCCCTGTACACTATGCTGCTCTTGAGAAGAATTTTTCTTGGCCAAGGTTAGATGGGCTCGTGGTAAGATGCCATAGCTGTCTCGCTTTCCCCTGGTGCTGTAAGCATGTTGATGGGGTATAATGTTTGTTACAGAATTGGAATAATAATAATAATAATTTATTATTTATACCCTCTGGGTGGCTCCCAACTGAATATTAAAGACATCAAACATTAAAAACTTCCCTAAACAGGGCTGCCTTCAGATGTCTTCTAAAAGTCAGATAGCTGTTCATTTCCTTGACATCTGATGGGAGGGCGTTCCACAGGGCGGGTGCCACTACCGAGAAGGCCCTCTGCTTGGTTCCCTGCAACCTCGCAGTGAGGGAAGGCCCTCGCTGCTGGACCTCAATGTCCGGGCTGAACGTTGGGGGTGGAGACAGAACAGAGTACAATGTTCTGTTCAGTAGATTCCGAAGCAGAGGATAGAGAATTGAATTAAGTCAATGAGGGCTAAGCATGTGGAACTCATCCACTAGAAGTCTTTGAATGGATTTGCCAATAAATCAACAACTATATGTGTCTAAGCATGAGTATTTGCATAGCCAGTAAAGGTAAATTTGATGGAAAGAGGCTTCCCCCATTGCTTATTGTATATTAATAGAAGCAAGTGTATGTGGCAGCCTTGAGGGATGGGCATAGGAATGGGACACACATGGTGGGGCTGTGAGAAAGTAAAGACCTTCTGGGGGTGTATTCACAAGGAATTAAAGAAGATGTTTAAAATTTCGATAGAAAAGAAGCCAGAGGCATATTTATTAGGCATTTTAGGCAAAGACATACTACAGGATAAGAAAATATTATTCTTATATGCCACAGCCGTAGCCAGACTATTACTTGCTAGAAACTGGCAAGGGGATACTATCCCCACAAAGGAAGATTGGATAAATAAATTATAGGAATTTATAGGATTAGCCAAACTAACAGCAGCCATAAGAAATCAGTCTAATCAGAGTCTAAGGAAGGAATGGCAATGTTTTGAAGATTATATGAAGAAACACTGTTCTAAAGAAAACATATTGATATGCTTAGAACAAGTATGTAAAGAGGAACTAAATCAAGGTAAAATTATTAATAGAAATAAAATGGTCAACATAAGGACACAATGTAAATAAGAGTATGCAGTAAAGAACGTTGAGTTGTGGTGGAGGAAAGTCACATGGGTGCAAAATATAGTTGTTTATTAGTATATATGAGTTTGGGTTTGGTAAAATATGGTTTATGAATTGTAACTATGTCTTTCATTTTCTTTCTGTTTGTGAATAATAATAATAATAATAATAATAATAATAATAATAATTAAAAATGTTTATCCCGGGGGGGGGGGGAATAGTTGCCAACGATCTCCAATCCCCGACCCTAATGCCTTGGATTATCAACTTGAAGAATCCATGTGAGGATTGACAACAGTTTCTGTGTTGTTCCGGCATATAAATCACAGCGCGAGAAGTCCCTCCCCCAAATCTTCCACTGTTAATTTCTTTGATTTACAATTGCATCACATAACCAATTGTGGTTTTTTATGTTTAACAAATTACCCTGAAATCAATGGATATAGTGTGGTATTAAATAAGCAACTAAGCAATTCCCAATTTTTATTCTCTGACAGGGACATCAAGTGTGGCCCGAGCATGGAGCGCAACGTTTGACGAACTCATAGGCAAGCATATTGGAATGTTCTTCCAACAGTACATGTCCATGAATGCTCCTGGTATTCTAGCAAAATATCCAGACGTCTTTTCTGTTTTCATTATCCTGATCTTAACAGGTAAGACAGAGAGAGAAAGCTGGTTTGGGAAGTTTTTCTGGACTAAGAATTTGTTGTCCTCCTGCATTCTCTTCGTTGGCAATCCCAGGAAGAGCAAACACCCTAGCTATATTTGGGCCTTGTTTTCAAAGCTGCTTTGTTTGCCTCGAGTGTCAGGTTGACCTATTGGAAAGCTAGCAGAGTTAGGACTGCAGCGGCCACCTTCCCTTTGAAATTGTTTTGTTAAAAGAAGGGCGCTGTAGGCGCTTTAGTGGAAATGGGTGTCAGGCAGCAACAATGCTTATTACCGTAGAGGAGGAGGCAAGCTGGAAGTCTTCAAACGTTGCAGAAGAACTTTGATTTGTTAACTTCAACAGTCTGCCAATTCCTTTAGAGCTCCAGCCAGGAAGATGTGGGGAAAGAAGACAGGGCTGCCATCATGCTGGTGGATGGCTGTTTATCTTACAAGAGTCAAAACATTGAAACGCTGTATGGACTTTATTTATTTAGTGAGCACAGAATTTATTCTTTTAAAAAAGGAGAAACCACCCAGCCTTGAAGACGCATGCAAAATGTGCTGGATATGAAACTGCACAAACTAATTTTCTCCCTGGTATATTTTGGCATTTGTGGGACAGTGGCCCAGTCGAACTTGTGAGTGGATTGCTATTTTGGAAAATAAAACCCCCCAAAGTCTGTTTTTTATGCCCGGAGCTTCTTGTGTAGACCCTCTAGTTTGTGGCCATTCACAGCATTCCCCAACTTAGTGCCCTCCAGGTGTTGTTTGACCTCAGTTATAACCATCCCTGACCACTAGTTATGCTGGCTGGGGCTGATGGGATTTTATCTAAAAAAAATCTGGAAGGCGGGAAAAGCCTCTGTGGAGGAGTTACAGCAGTAGCTTCCAGGCAGTAGCATTGCTGCCATTTTCCAGGAGGGACGTGGCCAGGACTGAAGAGATGCCCTGGAGGAGACAATTTGATGCTTCTGCTAGTGCACCCAAGCAGCCCCTGTCTGGCCACTGCCTTGCCCCATCCTCCCTTGTTAAGTGGCAAAAGCACCACTGGCTGGGAGACACTTGCTATGGCTCCATCCACTGGTTGAGCCACTCCTGTACCAGGTTAGAGAAAGCTGCCTTCGAGTTGCAATGTTGCCTTCAATGTGGGCGTATTCATAGCATACCACAATGAGTGAAGAAGTCAATTGATTTGTCCATTCAGAGTACTTTCTAATACTCTGAATGGGCAAAGTGGTTGACTTCTTCACTTCAATTGAATTGGCCCTAAAAGGAAGACCAAACTAACCCAACATTTCTCTAAAGTCCCATATTTAATTGTTAAAAACACTGTAGATTGTTTCTGTTTCTTGAACCTCTCAGGAGATTTTATTGATTTGTTTGTAACCATTTATAAACCGCTTAATATTTTCACAGTATTTAAGTGGTGTACAGTTCTTTTAAAGAAACAATAGCATTAATAACGCAGCCTAAAACCGATAAAACGGGGATTAGGGGATTCAGACATACAGATCAGGTTCTGATTGTTCAGGTCACAGAAAGCCTGGGCAAAAAAAATAAGGGTGGAATTCGTATGCCCCTCTCCTCCGTAATTTCTGTGGGGAAGGGTGGTTATTGCAAATGAGGAGGAAGAGATGAGAAGAACCGAAGCAAACAGGAGTAAGAGGGAGCATGTAAGCTCAGCATGTTTATGACTTCAAGACTGTATTTGCTTGTAATGTCTGAATCGAGCCTTGGGCAACTCACTATGCTAAAAATAATGTAACGGGTTAGCAGCATGGCAAATTGTGCACCCATGAAAGCGCTCGTCTTTCCAGAGACAAAATACCTTTGCTGTTGATAGAGCTTGTCTAATTATCCACTGTACATTTTCTAGGACTTCTAACTTTTGGTGTGAAAGAATCTGCCATGGTTAACAAAGTGTTCACCTGTATCAACGTCCTTGTCTTGGGCTTTGTGATAGTGTCGGGGTTTGTGAAGGGCTCGATTAAACACTGGCAGATCCCAGAAAACATCTCGGATCCTTCACACAAGTAGGTTCAATTTTATTTTAACATGCAGTAAGACATGTTTGTAGGCTTATTTGCTAGAGTCCTTCAGAAATCAAATCTATGAGTCTGCCTCGATATTTCCAGTAGCAGAGGACTCCTCCTTTTACCATCTCCTATGAAACACTGTGAGGGTTCTTCTCAACCGTGCTAGGGCACACAGAATGCCTTTTGTCTGTCCTGGCTCAGGACACCGGCCACTGCCCTGTTTCCTAGGATCAGAGCTTCTCGACAGAGTTTGACTGCCAGGAGCAGGGTCTATCTGTGATGCTGCTTTTATATAGCACTGCTCTTCATGTGTGTTAATTGGCCCATGTTTTAAATGTTTGGATATACTGCTGCGATTGTTGTTTTTAGTTCTACTGTTACATATCTTCTGTACATCTTCTGAGGCCCTTCTTCATGTGCCTCCTCCTTGAGAGGTCCGGAGGGTGGCAACACGAGAATGGGCCTTTTCTGCAGTGGCTCCCCCTGTCTGTGGAACGCTCTCCCTAGAGAAGTTCGACTGGCGCCTTCAATATACACCTTTAGGCACCAAGCAAAAATGTTCCTTTTTAACCAGGCCTTTGGTTGATTTGATTGACACCCTGTGCTCTTTAAAAATGTTTTTTTGGGGGAGTTATTGGGTGGCTGTTTTTATTTTGGTTATGGATGTTGTGGTTTTATATTTTGATTTTATTCTGTAATCCACCCTGAGATCTGCAGGTATAGGGTGGTATATAAATTCTATTATTATTATTATTATTATTATTATTATTATTATAATATTTCCGGAGGCAGTCCACAAATCCTTCTATAAATAAATATCTTGAGAGGTTGGTGATGTAATGCCGCCTTCCTTTCACGCCTGCTACTTTCACTTTCCTCTACTTTTGTCTTTTAGGGAAACATTTCCTTTGCTTAGGAATAGTGGTGACAGCCGTATAGAGATGCTTTGCAATTTCATTCTGGGCTGTGCAGTAGAGTCCTTCTAAATACATCTGTTGGGCATTCATCACCCAGCCTTGCATAACTGGATTTAGGAGTTGTTGCTAGATTTATGTAACAATGCCTCTTGGCTATGCTTGAGTTAATTAAGCATGTCTGTGACGTTTGGAAACAAAATATAGGCCTTTTAAATTGGATGAGACATGGAGCTTTTGAAAAGAAATGGGGTCCATCCAGGAGATAGAATGTTTCTCCATATGGATTTCACGCAAGGGCTAGCCTCTGTAAGTGTTCAGAACCGTGGTTGAACCAGAATGGGATGGCAGAGTGAGAAAAGGTGTTGCTCCACTCGCCATTGACTTTGGCCCTGCCCACAGCCAGCATGTGGCTATGATAAGTCATTGCTGGGGAAATTATGGGGGAAAGTTTCTCTGTCCCTGTCAAGTCACTGAGGGTGGAATACAATTAAGTGGCCATTGCTTAATTGGAGTTGGCACTTTCAACCAACTTGCTAGTCTTTAAGGAGCCACAATTCCGTTTTTGCAGGGCAGAATTGTTCAACACAAACAATTTGTGTATAGATTGTTCTATGCAGCACAGAGCCAAAGCACTCTGCTATTGAACGCACAAAGAAAAATAGTAAAACATTGAGCCTACTTGGAACAAAAGGAACTAGGAACAAACGCTCTGGCAACTGCATATGATTATTTTGGGTATCGTAGTGAAGGCCTTGCCAGGCTAAAATTATTGAGGACACATTCAGTACAGAATTAGGATCCAAGCCAGCTTTCCCCAACCTGCTGCCCTACAACTCCCATCAGCCCCAGCTGTGCTGGCTGGGGCTGTTCTAGTCCTAAACATCTGGAGGGCACCAGGTTGGGGGAAGGCTGGTCTAAGTGAAGAACTTCTGAGGTGTCCTTTTGATTTTCTTGCACTGCACTTTGTGAATTTAAGCTCTGCATCCTTTGGCCAAAACCTCTGAAGAAGCAATCAGATGTTTCAAATCTTCTCTGTGACTTACAAAGTTTTGCTAGATTTAACAAGAGGAAATCAAAAATTCTTTTTGAAAAAAAGCTTCTGAATGGTTTCAAAAACATTTCGCAAATTAGCCTAAATGTTTTGTGGTTGCTGTTGTTGATAATAATAATAATAATAATAATAATAATAATAATAATAAATTAATCTCCATATAATAACAAAATGTGTTACTCAACCCTATCTGTGCCTACTTGGAAGTAAGTCCCACTAATTTTAATATAATTTCCTGTGTCCACTGGGAGTATTATAGCCTTTGAGTGCTGTGGTTTGGTTTGTGGTGATCTCAAATCTACAGGTTTTGTGCTTTTAGCAGGGTACAGAACCCCCAAAGTTTCTCTACCAATCTACAGTTCTCAAGATTCATTAAGGGACGCCACGACAGTTAAGCTGTGCTGGATTGGACCCAAAAGCATGTCCGATCTACTATCCCTTTTCCTATAGTGGCCTGTCAGACACCTGTGGGAAGCCCAGATCACGACATGAGGGCAGTAATCCTCACCTGCAACTAAAACTGGTGTAAAACCAGCATACATCTCTACTATAGATGGACCATTGATGTGTCAACTGCATGTCTTGTTGGAGGCAATTCTTCCTCTTGAAATCATCAGTGTGTTGCAAACTGTCCTTTGAATCTACTAGTCTTGTTGAGAGGAATAACCTACATCTCTTGTTGCCTGTTTTTAGTGAAACCATTCCAGAACATGGTGTTGGTGGGTTTATGCCCTATGGATTATCTGGAGTTCTTTCGGGGGCAGCAACATGCTTTTATGCATTTGTGGGATTTGACTGCATTGCCACTACAGGTAAGGACCCAGGACTCACAGTGAATAAACACTGTACTTCATTATGAATTCTGCCCACAGTTCGGCCTTCTTTGTATGTGGCTGATCATGAGATCACAAAGATTGGGGAATGGGGGCCAAAGGAAAACGTGACAGTTCTTCCCTCATTAGCAAAGTTGTGTGTGGATACCTATAAGCCGCGGCAGTCCTGCAAAGAGGAATGAAAGTAATAGCTGAAGAACTTCTAGTTGATAGATTGTCTTTTAACTAATTGCTTTTGTTTACCAAATGTACTTTCTGTACAAGGGAGCCCTTTTAAAGATCAGAAGGTGATAACTTAACAAAGAACAGTCACTTCTTGTTCACCCACTCAGTGTTTGGGGAAAGGGATTTTTTAAAAAAATGTTTACATTAAATTTGTGAAACAAGCAAACAGGTTTTTGATTCTGTTCTCCAAATCAGCTGCCTTTCTGTGGTCGTGGCTTTAAACACTCCAGCCATGCTTGCACACAACAATAAGCAATATTGCACAACAATAAGCAATATACTTTTTGGTACACACATGGAATCTCTTTCCATAAAGCTAGCAATCTGCCTGGTTTTCATGGCTAAGTATCTCTTGAGTACAGTTTCAGTTAATTTAATTTAATTGTACTGAGCTGTAGCCAATTTCAGAGTAGACCATTTAAACAGATGGATATGTCTAATATTGGTCCATTGATTTCAGCAGGTCTTCTGCATCAAACTACTGGGTAAAGTTCACTGATTATATCATGCAGCTGCCATGGAGAGTTGATAAGTTAAGGGCTAAATGACCAAAAATGCCTAAAATATTTGAAGTTTGACCTTTTCTTACACCCCAAGGCTCTGGTCTGTCTTCCTGTCACTCTTCCTCTTCCTTCCTTCCTTCTAGTCAAGGTCGACTTTTGTTTCAGTTCTGCCAACTTCCTTGTGCAGTTTAGGCCACTGGGACTTGGTTCACACATCACATTAAACTATAGTTGAAATAAATTGTGGCTTAATGTGAATGAGCAGAGTTCTTGGATACCATTTGTGGGTTTATGGGAGAGGAGCAAACCACAAGTCCAGGTATGGACAACATGACAAGCCAGGCTATGGCTTGTTTCTCAGCAGCAAGGCAGGAACAGGAGAAGAGTGAAGTGTTGGGTGATTTTGACAGCATACACCAGTTCAGTGTTTCCACTGTATTCCTTCTTTATCATAAGAATGCAGTAAAAGTGAACTACTCACACACTGCAAGATTCAACAGGT
The DNA here is from genome assembly GCF_964106645.2 of Podarcis pityusensis. Lineage (NCBI taxonomy): Eukaryota > Metazoa > Chordata > Lepidosauria > Squamata > Lacertidae > Podarcis > Podarcis pityusensis. Next base: position 26,788,265 of record NC_138027.1, on the reverse strand, counting down.
GCTCAATGCAGACTCCTTTTCTGGGAGGAGATTTAGCCTTACAAGTCTATAATGTTAGGTGGATTTAAAACTAGCAAAGTCCTGTAGATCCACATCAGATTTTAAGGGTCAGTCTGTGGGTTCAGCAGAATCAAATGGTAAAGTGTAACCTTCATGCTGTATGTGATCTCATGTTTGCGTGAACGCCTCCTTGTGACACAAACTTCCTGCATGTCCTGTGTCTGGTCTTTTGTAATGGAGATGATCAGAACTTACTAAGTTGTGCATGATTAACTTGACCTCTGATGAGTTTATCTCCAGGTGCAGAATTATAGCCAATTATCCTTTTTTGAGCTGTATTCTAGATGCCTATGAAGCGTTAATCTCTTAATCTGATCATAACCCCTCTTCTGCAATATGTAAAAACCCACTTGCTTCTATATTTAGATATCATGCAATATGGTTGTCATTTTTTAAAAAGGCAGTTCCATCAACTGAATTAAATGCACATATTGCAAAATGTCAGTACGATTCACTTTTTTAGGTACTGAAGGAAATAAGGTTTCTATTTAATTGCTTAATAGGTTACATGCATATCCGAATAAGAGTTCATTAAATTTCTTTCTCATCAAATTAGTTTGGGGAAGAAAGGACTCAGTACATCTGTGTGACATGCATGATAGCAGTCACCTCAAGGAGTTCCAGATTGCAGTCATTATTATTTGTTTCAGCCTTGCTTGATTATCGTTGTGCAGTGCCATCCTGTACACGTCTACTCAGGAGTAATCCCCAGTAGGACACTCCCAGGTACATGTGCATATCACAGCATTCATAGTAGACCATGCCAACTAATCAGTTGAATTTTGCACAGTCTGAAACAAGGGTTAAGAGCTTCCTTTGAGGGAGGACTCTGCATTTTATTCTCACTTTCTTTCTCTGGTTTTATTTTTCTTTAGATTAGCTTCTTTTATCTTATTGTACTATGAAAAAAAGCTTTAATAAAGCCTTATTTTTTAATAAAATGCACAGTAGACTGTTGCTGTTGACCGTCGTATGACCCGCAGGTGAATGAGTTCACTGAACTGCTTTTTTAAATGATTGTGTTCCCTTAGAACGGGGGTGGGCAGAAGGTAAATTTGGATTTACCGATATATCTCTTGGCAACTTACTGAAGATTGCCAAGGATTTCCAGCTCTCTGTTGTTTCACAATAGCAAGTGAACATTGATGGGGGTAGTGTGGAAAGCTGGGCTTCAGAATTTGGCCCTGTGCTAATCATTTCTCTCTCAGCCTCCATGAACCCCACTTGCAAAATAGGATCATAAATTGGTTGCCATTGGCCATGTCTTCATGCTGATCTACTGCACCTCAGTAGATTTGTATTGCCTTAGTTAATTGCCTTAATCATTAGAGACACCATTTTGCAACTGTCCCTCTTCTCCCTCTGCCCCCCAACATCACCACCCTTGTTTTGCACCCGGCACCAGCTGCTTATGGTAAAAAACAGCAGCACCCAAAGTAGATCCCACAAGGCTAAATTTTTCCTATCTGTGCCTTCGAAGATCTTAGGTTCCATTAAAAAAAAAAAATGTTTAGCTCTCATAGTTGATAAATATCAACAAAAGTTGTAGGGGGGAGAAAATGTCTTGGAAAATATTTTTTTCCACATTGAATTTCTCATAGATTGTGTATTTTGTTACAGTGGTGCCTCGCAAGACGAAATTAATTCGTTCCGCAAGTCTCTTCGTCTTGCGAGTTTTTCGTCTTGCGATGCACGGTTTCCCATAGGAATGCATTGAAAATCAATCAATGCGTTCCTAGGGAAACCGCCTTCAGACCAGACCGCCTTCAGAACAGACTGTCCCCGGACCTCTTCTGAAGGCTGGGGGGGGGGGGGACAAGGGCTTTTCTTCCCACCCCCAGCATTTTAAAAAACCCCAGGACAGCGGAGGACTTCTCCGCTGTCCGGGCGATCTTAAAATGCTGGCGGGCGGCATTTTAAAATCGCCCCGGACAGCGGAGGACTTCTCCGCTGTCCGGGGCGATTTAAAAGCCCCTGGGAAGGCAGGCAGGGGGGACAAAGACTTTCGCCCCCCTGCCCGCCTTCAGAAGGTGTTCCCGCCCCCCGCCCCGCTTCGAAACAGCGTTTTAAAATGCTGGGGGTCGGGAGCGAAGCGTTCGCTGCCGACCCCCAGCATTTAAAAATCTCCCCGGGACAGCAGAGAAGTCTCTGCTGTCCCGGGGAGATTTTAAAATGCTGGGGGTCGGCAGTGAACGCTTCGCTCCCGACCCCCAGCATTTTAAAATCTCCCCGGGACAGCAGAGACTTCTCTGCTGTCCCGGGGAGATTTTAAAATGCTGGGGGTCGGCAGCGAACGCTTCGCTCCCGCCCGCCAGCATTTTAAGATCGCCCGGGGCAGGCGGGGGGAAGGCAGGCGGGGGGGGAGCAAAGACTTTTGCCCCCCGCCGGCCTTCAGAAGAGGTCCTCTTCTGAAGGCCGGCTGTGGGCGAAAGTCTTTGCTCCCGACCGCCAGCATTTCCCTATGGGCTTTCGTCTTGCGATGCAAGCCCATAGGGAAATTCGTCTTGCGAAGCGCCTCCAAAACAGAAAACCCTTTCGTCTTGCGGGTTTTCCGTCTTGCGAGGCATTCGTCTTGCGGGGCACCACTGTACTGTAAAACAGTTTGGCACACCTTGATAGGTAAAGCAATACAATGCAGTATATATACACAACTAAAATAAAGCTAAAAATTTGACTCTGCAAAATAATATTTTAAAGAACAAGAGAGGAAATGGCATCTTAACAAGTAAACAGCCCCTTCAAAAACTCCCTGCAATTGAAGCTTCTTGACACCCCTTGAATTGAGGGAGAATATAGGTTCAGCTTCTCTCCCCCCCCCCCAATTATTTCATCGGGTTGCAAGGGGGAGATAATGGCTAAAAGAAAGGATTGATCCCATTCATTGTTTCTGTAATAACATTTTCAGTCTTTGTGGCTGTTTTCTTTTCGTAGGTGAGGAAGTGAAAAATCCCCAGAAAGCAATTCCAATAGGAATCGTTGCATCGCTTCTGATTTGCTTTGTTGCATACTTCGGTGTGTCGGCTGCTCTTACCCTCATGATGCCTTACTACATGTTAGATAAAAACAGCCCCCTGCCTGTTGCTTTTAAGTATGTGGGATGGGATGGTGCAAACTATGCAGTGGCTGTTGGTTCACTCTGTGCCTTATCCACAAGGTAAGATGCTGGGGCTTCCTTTGCTACTTGCTCAGTGGGGTTTGTGCTCACCTGCCCTGTTCTAAGACGTAAATGCCCAGAATACATAGACCCTTTGAGATTGCTTGTGTTTGCCTTGGCCTCATTTCACAATGTCATAGATGCAGATTGTGGGGAGGGGGGGGTCTTTTAAAAAATCCCTTCCATGATAGGTGAAGGGTTGTAGCTCAGTGATACAGGAGTGCTTCCTTTGCCTGCAAGATACTCTGTCCCTGTTATCTCCCAGCAGTGCTGGGGAAGAACCCCGTCTGAAAACTTTTGAGATCTTCTGGTGGCCAGCATGGATGAATGTTCTTCCACCTTGACTCCCCAGATGTTGCTGAACTACAGTTCTCATCATCCCTGGCCATTGGCTAAGATTAAATATATGGTTGACCCAAGGCTGAGGAACACTGGCATAGACAATTCTGAGCTAGAGGGTCACTGGTGTGACTCATTCTAAGGGCAGTGACCTAACACCAGCCTTGCTATGGAGTCAAAAATGAACCATTTCTTTGTAGGAGCTTATATGGCTCAGCTTATATGGCTGGCTAACTGGGTTTAGAATAATTTGGGATACCTGGTGTTTCTAAGGCTGTTTTGTGCATCCTGTGGCCCCTGGGAATGGGAAGGAAGGAGAAACATCTAGACCTCACAACTGCAAGATGGCAAAACTTTTCCTTTGTCTTCCATTGCTCGATAAATTACAAATCCCTTCTTTAGGTGCTGGTGTTGGTTTCCTAAAGAAAGTAATTTTCCTTAAAGTATAGATAAAGACACTCTTGCTAGATTGTTTTTGCAGTGATGGTTTGCCTCGTGAATGCAAGATGAGCTTAGGTTATGCCCTTGTCTCTTTCTAGTCTCCTTGGGTCCATGTTTCCAATGCCAAGAGTTATTTACGCTATGGCAGAAGATGGACTACTGTTCAAGTTCTTGGCTCGTGTTAATGAGAAGACAAAGACTCCGATGATGGCTACAATAACCTCGGGAGCTATTGCAGGTGAGACGCTAAGATCCGTGAAGGAAGGACTGAGTAGCTAATCCTGTTTTAAAATGAGCAGATCGAGCTAACACCCCAGTCCTCAGCACATTCTCATTAGTTCCTCAAATAAAGCACTTAAGTGTTATGCAAGGAGACTGCCTTGTTCTTTCTAGAGTTTAGTGTTGCGATTGCATCTCATCTTGGAATTGCTTCAGGCAGTTCCTTTGTCTGTTGCATCATGCAAAGAATTGGACCAGGATTAAAACATACCCACATGTACTCTTATTGTTTTTTTGCTGTTTCCTCTGCCAAGCAGAGCCCCTGTTTAATAAGCAGGCTTCAACAGACTGCTGCTGTTTGTGAAAACAGGATGAGCAAATCTCTTCTGGGGTTTAAATGCTCTTTTTTTGAATGCTGGCCTTGGTATTCATATTTATTTGTGTGGAAAACCAGGCTTCTAAAAGTCACAGGGTGCTTCCACAGATACAAAATGCCCCCTGCTTTAGGAGCAGGGTCTTAGGGCAGGGAGAAGAGCAGTTGTGGTCGTCTCCAGTGCCTTCTCTTACGCCTTTATTTAACACTTCTTTAAGGCACGGGACTCCTGTCTTTCTCTTGGGTTGCTTGGAATGAAAGAGTGAAAAAGGAGTGAACTGTCATGGCTAACTAGTCTTATATATGAAATGGATTTACCCCACTGCATTATCTGTCTCTTCATTGTCTCCCACCAGCTGTCATGGCCTTTCTCTTGGACCTGAAGGATCTTGTAGACCTTATGTCCATTGGGACGCTTCTTGCTTACTCCTTGGTGGCTGCCTGCGTGTTGGTGCTAAGGTACGGCACAACGTTTCTGTGTTACGGAGCAGAGAAGATGGTTCTCAAGTGTTCCAGATGCTATTTATTTAAAAATTCCAAAATTGGGACAATGGTGTGTGTGTTTTTAGGCCAACCAAAACATCATAATATAGTGTGCACGCTTCAGAGCTGTCCTGAACTCTTCATCAGACTAGTTCAGGGATGTGTCACCTTTTTGTCCCCCCCCCCCTCAGTGCCACATTCACCCTTGGCCAAATCCTACAGCTTGTAGGCCGTGCTCTTTCCTGCTGGGGATACTGAGCAATATTCTAGACAGCCACTGGCTTAGAAGATTTAAGTGGTATTTAGCAACCCTCTCCTTCGGAGTCACTGTTTTCAATGCCTGGGAATCAGTTTGGGAAGAAAACATATTAGGTGAGACTCTCTTATAGTTACAGGTGATAGGATGGGGCTTAATGTGGTCCAATTCTTTTTTTCTCTTAGGTACCAACCGGAGCAGCCGAACTTGGCATACCAGATGGCTAGTACAAATGATGAGGCAGACAACAACGAGTCCGTGAGCACCAGTGAATCTCAGACTGCGTTTCTGCCTGAAAAGGGAGAGAAGTTCTCCTTAAAAGCTGTTTTCCGCCCCCAAAATACTGATCCTTCCAAACTCTCTGGGTCCGTAGTAAATGTCTCCTCCTGCATCATAGGTAAGAGTTGGTTTCATGTGTGCAATTGTTAATTTATTCTGCTCTGGCCTTTCTCCGAACATGTGACATTGATAATGTGGTTAGTTCTCTATAACGCATGCAGCTGTAGCTTCGTTTTGTAAGGTTGACTTGCAAAACTCCTATAAAACATAGCGTATGGGTTTGTTTAAATACCGGGAGCTGCCACTTTTTAGATCCTTTGCCAAGACCTAATTCTTTGTTAGAATTTTCTGGTGCCCTCCAGATCTAATTGTACAACAACTGACCACTGACCATGCTGGCTGATGGGAGTTGAGGCTGGTGAAGTATTCTGGTCCAACAGGACACCAGCATTGGGGATGGTTAAGAGAGTCTGCACACTTACGGCCTGTGAACTCTGGTTGCAGTCATCTAATTTTGTGCACCCCAGTCTATATCAGAAGATTAATCCCCGGGGCTTGGAAGAGCGTCAGAATATGGTTTTGAATGAGCAGCCAGAAGTGAACTGGCATCCGTGTTGGCTGTGCATATAGAAGCCTGTAGGCTATATAGTGCTGTGATAGAGCATCTGATTTACAGTGGTACCTTGGGTTAAGAACTGAATTTGTTCTGGAGATCTGTTCTTAACTTGAAGCACCACTTTAGCTAATGGGGCCTCTTGCTGCTGCTGTGCTGCCACTGCACAATTTCTGTTCTCATCCTGAAGCAAAGTTCTTAACCCGAGGTAATATTTCTGGGTTAGCGAAGTCTGTAACCTGAAGCGTCTGTAACCTGAGGTACCACTGTACATGCAGAAGGTCCCGGGTTTCTCCACATAGAGCTGCCTGGAGAGCTGCTGTCAGTCTGAGCAGAGAACCGTGAGCTAGGTGGACTATTGATCTGATTTGGAATGAGTCAGCTCCCTGTGTCCCTTTTGTTGGATTGGGACATAAGATCGTACTGGTGGAGAGCCAAGTCGGAAATGGATTTGACCTGTCCACCAACTTGCAGTGTCTATTGCTAAAACATATAGGAACAGGGGCAGACTTGCCCCAGAATTTTTGTGCATGCACAGATTTAGGATCAAAACTACAGAACCTTGCAACGCCCCGCTGCATTTGCTACGAACTTTACCGTTCTTGGCTTGATTTTAAAATTACCGTTGCTTTTGTATTCAGTCTTTCCCTCCCACCACCAAATCAGCGCGACAAACATTTGTTCCATGTGTCTTGTTGCCAGGTGTTCTTATCGTCACCTTCTGTAGCTGGACTGTCCTTGGCAAAGATGCTCTGAGGAACGGGACCCCGTGGGCTATTGCTCTGCTTGTGGCCGTTTTCCTCCTCTGCTTCTTCTTCACAGTGGTTATCTGGAGACAACCTGAAAGTAAAACCAAGCTCTCGTTTAAGGCAAGTGGTCTGCAAGGAATGGGCTGGGGTGGTTCTGGGTGGGGGAAGCAGTCGGAGTCTCTGTTGGCTCCATGCATGGAAAGAGAGATTAATGGAGGTTAACCTGCTTTTTCTAGAAGGGCAGGAATTAGCAAGGCATGGGCAGGGGGAGAGGAGGCGCAGAGCAAACTTTCCCACGCAGATTGGCTATGTGCACCTCCAACTTGACCTTCAGCACTCCCAATATTCCTTTCTTTTGCTTCTCATCTGGCAATCTGTCTGTTTATGTTTAATAGCGGCCAGGCAGAGGGTATGCAAGGCTGCGTTTCTTTTTTTGGCAATCTCAGCGTAATCTCCAAAAGCACCAGCTCCACACTTTGAGATGCAGCCCCTGGAAAGGAGCTCTTGTTCTCTCTTCTCACTGAGCTGCAAAAAAGGGGGAAAAAGCCCCACCAAACTTGCATCTCAGCCTTCTTTCTTTCTACAGACTTTTAACCCTGAAAAGGAGGTGGGTGGGGATTTTTAAGTACCCTTTGCTTTTCTCTCTCTCTAAAAAGAGAGAGTACCCCAAATACTCCTCCCCCAGCTAAGTACTAGTTTTAAAAGTTATATATGGCTTTTCCATTTTTATTTTTTAAAGCAAAGGTCCCAGGTGATGTGAAATAAAATAGTAAAGCCAAATGCTCCAACAGCATCTGGAAGGCAAAATTAAACTAACAGCAGACATTAATTCCATTTCCAGAGGAACTTCCTGGATGATGTTATTGCTCTTTTAAATTGCTAATGAATTTTTTACAGGGCCAGTTTTAGGTACCAGCTGAAAGCAAATGATATTCTCATATGCCCCTCCATTGGCAATGTGATATAGGAGGCTCAGTCGTCACAAATGGATTGTGCAACCACACATCAATAATGTGGTGTTGGAAACTGGCTTGTCCCAAAATGCCATCCAGAGGCACAACAACCTGGTTTCTGTTCTTTTTCCAGGTCCCCTTTCTTCCCATCCTTCCAATCTTGAGCATCTTTGTGAATGTTTATCTCATGATGCAGCTGGATGTTGGCACGTGGATACGATTTGCTATCTGGATGGTGATAGGTGAGTTTGCAACTGGGTTTCTGACCATGCAGAATGATGGAATTCTTTAAAAAAATATACATATTCTAAACAGAAGGAAGTTGTGAACAGTGCTACAAGATTTTATTGGTTCCTGAAACAGAGTCCAAATGCCCCCTTCCCACTGCTATAGGGCCAGTCCTTCCAGAAGTCTTGTAGCACCATTCAGACACCAGTTTCTGCCTTCATCTATTTCCCACCCTCCGTGGTTCTGCCTACTGCAAGTTGCTGCATCCTGCCGGGGGACAGGGCTGGGCTTGGTTCTGACCTTATATGTGGCATAACCAGGTGGTGGTATTGCTGATTGGAAGACATCAGGCATTTTCAGTGGGAGAGATTAAACACGCGTAATGCTTTGGCTTGTGTGCTGTCGGATGACTTCATGCTCTCTCCAACGCTGTGCCCCTTTACCTCCCTCCAGGTCTGCTTATTTATTTTGCCTACGGCATGTGGCACAGTGTGGAGGCGTCTTACTCAGCACCGATGGATACAGAACGAAGTACGGACAACAATGTGGACAGTTGCAAATGATTGGCAGCCTGGTTCCACTAAAGGACACCTGAGAGCATCCTCTACAGGGAAGGGTGCTTTCCTCTCTGGGACCCTGAAGTATTTTGTTCTGTGGAGTATCAGGTGGGCTTCCATGTCCCACTGTTGCCCCTTGCAGCTTGCTTTTACCTTGGTAGTACAGTTATAAGGGATCACAAGGAAAAAGCCAGGCCTCTGGCACACTTCCAACAACACTGTTATCTGATGCTGGCAGCTTCCCCTCCCTTGTCATAAGTATATTGAAAGATAACAGCTTATCAGTGTGCCAGTTCACTTCCAATGCTGCTATGAGACCAAGCCTTACAGAGGCCCTGCAAAGTAATTCCCCAGGTACTGTCCTTGGATTCAAGTGAAGCAGACTTTGTACTGTCTCCAAAGTCACCTGTGTTGGACCACAAAAACCAAGGGGCCTTGCCTAAATGAAAACAACACCCCAACCCGCCCCAACCACCTGTGTGTTAGCAAAACACCCTGCCCCTTGCAGGACTGATCTGATTGAGAAAAGGACTTGGTGGTGTTATTTAATCATTGTACTTGACTTATTTTATGCAGGCAACTCCTGCGCTTTGAAATGCAACGTTGCAACAGTCTTCTGTAGGGTAGTGGCTTGCAGGCTGAATTCTATCTGTTGTGACACAAAATACTTCGTTTAGGCAGCTAACAGACCCTGCTGCTTTTACAAGAAAAGCTTCTAGCTCATGGTATAATTCTGTGTAGAAAAGTGGTTGCTTGTTTGTCCCCAGGGTATATAAATCTGCAAAATTAGGAGTTACTGGCCAGAGTTTAGTGCTTTCCCTTTCTCATCTTGCTCCTCTTCATCGCAAGCTTGTGAGGTGGGTCTCCAGTGTTCCTTGAAGCTGAGAGAAAGCAATGTATGCAACCTTGAATTAATCCATTTCGGAGATGGGATTTGAACCCTGGTCTTGCTGGGTCCAGCTCCCAACACTGTTACATTTTGAAATAACTTATTTTTGTGGGGAGGGAGCTTCTGCCAAACTTGGATCTTCTGGTGCAGGGTAAGAAACAGCATTAGTTCATGGAAGATTTTGGACAAGTGTGTCGTCTTTGAAGTCAAAACTATAGTGGCTTTTCACCTGTCCTGCGAGGGCTGGCTTTTCTCTAGAGAAGAGGGAGAAGCATGCAACACTCGGAAGCAAAAGGGAGTGTGCAGTGATAATTTACTGTGCTCAATAGACAAGTTCTTGCTCATGCAGCTGTATGGCAGTTTACCTGCTGAGTGCTGCTTTTGTGCAATGAACTCTTTGAGATGCCACCTTAGCCATGCTGAACTCCAAATAGGATTTTGTGCTGTTTCCAAAGAGTGTTGGCACAGGCATGCAGCTTGAGCGATGCGCCCTAATAATTAGCAGAAGCTTCTTGTGCTTCTAAAGCCATCTGTCAGCCTTCCTGTTGAGTGCGGGTGTGGAAGAAGGTTGGCTTTTTTTGTACCTATGCATAGACTACCCCTTGGTAACCTGGGGCCAGCTGACCGGGACGGAAGGGAGGAGTTGTCCAAAACCTCTGGAAGGCCAGAGGGTTGCCAAAGGATGGCATAGACAGAGAGCCACCTCTTTTGTAAAAAGAAAAGGAAGAAAAAGTGGGTTTCCAAAAGAAACATCAAGTTCATGCAGATCCTTGCTGTAGAAAACAATCCATTGTAAATATTGTAGCTTATTATTATTATTATTATTTTATTATTATTATTTTATTAATATTATTATTTTTTCATTGCTGTTCTCTTGGAAACCTGATTTTATTTTTTATTTGATATTTATGTCTAGCCGCTTCATATCTTTGCCATTGAGGCAAATTGTGTGAACTTAGAAGAAGGGGAAATCTTTATTTTTCGGGAGGGTTGATCCTATTTTTATGTGAGGGATTTCTGAGGGTGGAAATGTTCCTTTGGGGGTGCCCCCCAGGTTCTGCTGTTTTGGTTTGGCACTTCTTCACTGCTGTCGCTTGGCCCTGCAACATCCCTTGAGGTCATAGGTACAGAAGGCCTGTGCTGTTGGGAGTTGCAGTATCTGGAGGGCACCAGCTTGGGGAAGGCTGTTGGGGGGGCAGTATGAGGGTGACCTGTATTACGGCACATGGAAGACAAGTGGCCCTTGAGGTGAGCATGACTGATTCCTGGGCAGTGTACAAAAGATTCCTCTCCTGTGAAAGGTTTTCTCCTTCTCTCATTATACTAGAATTCACGGACATGCAATCAAGCGGGACGTTGTAAGATCCAGGACAGACCAAAGACAGTACTTCTTCATACAGCACGTCTTTGAAACCATGAATTTCACTCCCATAAGATTAGAGATGGGAAGGGCTGGAAAAAAACCGGAAAAATTGGGGGGGAAACCAGGGTTTTCCCCCAAAGCCATTTTTCTGGGGGGAAATGGGGGGAAATCTGCCCCCCCAATTTTTCTGGTTCCCCCCCCAAGCCTTCCCATCTCTAATCTTATGGGAGTGATACAGCGACAGCCACTGACTTGGATTGTTGTAGAAGAGAATTAGGCCAATTCACGGAGGATGTGGTTTGCAATGGCAGCTAGCCATTGTGGCTCTGCCCTGCCTCTGCTCTCATAGAAACAGTTGCTGGGAATCACTGGTGGGAAAAGTGCTGTTGTACTTGAGTCCTATTTGTAGGCTTCCCATAGGTATCTGGTTATTTTTTTAATTAAATTTCTATACCACCCTTCATCTGAAGATCACAGGGCGGCTTGCAATATTACACTCAAAGATTTCATGGTTCCAGTATTCTTGAAAGGCCGTTTGCCGATGGTAGCTTAGTCCTCTCTGACGGGCTAAGGTGCCCTGTGCCTTTCTGGTTTTTATAGCAGTGATTGGCCATGGTGAGGACAGAACAGGCAGCCCGCTAGCCTGATCCAACAGGAACCATTTTGTGGTTCCTCTTAGCCCTTCCGCATGTCTGACAGGTGGAAGCCTATGTGTGTAGAGCTCTGCCTGCCTGTTCCCATAGATCCTGGAATTCTGCACAAACAGCCGTCCACTCCGGTCCAGGGTCTGCGAAAGCCTATGTGTGCGCAGTTCCCCCACCTCAGCATCTGCATTAATTCTTTCAGATTTGTTCCAATTTCTTCTCTGCGCCGTTTTAAAAGGCTCATTCTTCTACTACATGCTGTCTTGGAACTTCCAGCTTACCTAATTAGGACGTCCACAGATCGTGGCTTAGTTGCAGCTTGAGCCCAGATCCCCAGTTATCAGTTGCTCACCAGTTGTCTGTTGCGCATTCCCACATAGAAATCACTTCTATGTAGGCTTTGCCTGTGTGGAATTCCGTGTCCTCGGTTCATTTGTCGTCACCTTTGCCAACCTAGCACCTTCCAGATGTTTGGGACCACAACCTCCATCAGCTGCAGTTGGAGGGTGCCAGGCTGGCAAAGACTGTTCTGTAGCCCCTTGGACCGATTTGTAAAATGTGCCCTAATGTGAAGCTGCCCTTGAAGAAGGCTCTGAAACTGTTCTCAAGGCCCTGCCAGTTATCAGGCTAACAGTCTGACTTTGCTGGAAGTTAGGTTTCTAGTTCAAATCAAGGTTCTGGTCATCATCTCTAAAGACCTATGTGACAGGGACCCCAACTTAACCTTAGGAGGTGTCTTCTCCATAACAAACTTCCCTTGCTGCATATTCCACATGAGTTGGATATGAAGTTAGTACCTGTGGCAGGTACTGGGTCCTTAACTCTGGGAGGTGGCTTCCTGTGTTCTGAGCGCCAAAGTCTAGACATTGATAACAGTTCTAATGCAGCAAGTTTTTAGCAGTCAACTTCTATGATCTAGCGTAGCTGTAGTTTTGTCATTCGGTAGCTTATTTTAGAACTGATTTTATGTATTTATTTCTCCGAACAGGAGGGAAAAACAGGGTAAACATCTCACAAAAGGAGCATTAAGTTTTGTACTGTATATCAGCAAATCGTGTGCGTGTCTAACATGGGATTCATGCAAATCCCCCACCCCAGGGAAATGATTAGAGGTCGGAATCCTGACCATGCTTAAAGGAGCGCTGAGAGTATGTGTGATGTCATATGCTACTTCCTTTAAAAAAATAAAATTCAATTTTCTAGGCTAGTGGCTCTCCTCATCTGCTTGCTTCAATTCAGGTGGTGGGATGCTGTTGGACTCCCAACTCCCATCAACCCCAGCCAATGGTTAGGGGTGATGGGAATTGTGTACCTCCAGGTGTTGCAGGACTACAGATCCCCCACCCTTGTTCTCAGTAGTGCTGAAACTGGTAGTACCAACAGGGGTCGCTAAATCTCTCTGTTGTGCTTACCCCTGTGCTGTTGCCACTGCCAGGCCCTTGCATGGTTGAAGATGGGGGGTGCTCAGGACGTGGAATGTAAACTTCTGCTTATTGGTGTAGGATTTTGCCACTTGGGGTGGGGATGGAAGACTAGATAGGCTGTGTTGCCCTCACCCCTGAAGCCTAAATGTAAATACATGCAAAGCTTGAGTTTGGTGAAAACCTGATTGCTGCTGCTGCTGCTGTAGGCTTGCTATTGTAAAGAACAGGCCAGCATTTACTGGAGCTCGTCTTTGTAAATAAGTGGGAAACTTTTTATTTTTATTATGTTTAAATAAGAAGGTGGTTTTGTATAGCTGCTGGGACACTTTGTTGTATATAAAGCCGTATTCTGAAGCATTGCCTTCTGTGTTAACGCTCAAAAGAAAAAGACCGAACAGGTATCTTACTTTGTATGAGGTCTTTCACTTCATTGCAGGAGGTTGGGCAAAATGACCATCAGGGTCCCTTCCAACTCTACAATTCTATATGGTTCTGTAACAGAGGAGCCTGTCCAAAGTAGCCTCTTGAATCAATGGAAGCCACCACCACTTCCTTCAGGAATTGTCTCATTTTCACTGTCTCCATTAGATTATTTTTCTCCCTGAAGGGCACAAGCCCAGTATGGAAGGGGATGTGTGTGCAAACCCTTAAGTCAGCAAGGGTGAATATGCTTAATGTGTACCCTGACCTGATGCATGTTTCACTTTGAAGATGGTTTTAAGTGAGTTCTTCAGGACTTCCTTCTAGTTGGGTGTGCATAGAATTTGAAACCCTGGGCTAGGATCACACCCAACCATGGCACAGGAACACAGCTGGGGATTTGGTTAAAGCCACCCATATAGAAGGAACTTTGGAAGAGCACGGCACTACATTTAGACCTGTGGCTTCATTCCAGCTGTAAAAGTTCACATGGTGGATCATGGAGACCAAAGATCCAACAAAAGTAATGAAAGTTGGTTTTCCAGTGAATTGTTCACCTTTTGCCCACAAAGTTGCTCATTATTAGAGAGAGAAAATAACCAGTATTAGAAAAATATAGACACTGGGTAGATTCGTGTTACAATGCTTTACATACAATCACTAATTGCCCATTTTTCTGATCTTTTGCAGCTTCAATCATTTACGGAGTGGGCATTTTTTCTCTCTCTCTCTCTCTCTCCCAACCATTATATACACTAGTGGCCAAAATTGTGGAAACCTTTAGGAAAAAGTGTATTTCTGAGGTTTGATGACTCGTAACACCACTTTATTTTGGATTAATACCATAAAATTATATATCAGTGGAAAGATAGTTTAATTAAGAATGTAATGCAACAAGGTTTGTTCAATTATCTTTATTCTATCAAGTTATAGCCAAATAACCAGAAAAAGGAAGCACAACTTGCTTAGGTTGATATGCAGTCGCTTTCCTTCATTTGAATGTAGCCAGTGAGCAGGAGTGTTTAGAGAGCCAATCAGGTGTTATGAGTCATCAAACCTCCGAAATACACTTTTCCCAAAAGGTTCCCACAATTTTGGCCACTAGTGTATATAATGGTTGGGAGGGAGGGAGAAATTGCCCCTTCCATAAATGATTGAAGCTGCAAAGGATCAGAAAAACGGGCAATTAATGATTGTATGTAAAGCATGGTAACATGAATCTACCCAATGTCTATGTTTTTCTAATATTGCTCATTATTAGAGAGAGAAAATAACCAACTTTGTGGGCAAAAGATGAACAATTAACTGGAAAACCATCGTTCATTACTTTTGTTGGATCTTTGGTCTCCATGTTCCTCTCATTCACAGCTTGATGTTCCTTGGGCTACAGTCGACATTGTAATCCTAGCACCTGTTCAGTGTTGATTTGCCCTGCAGTCTCGTATCATTTCAGTGTTACATTGAAATTAAGAGGTAGTGACCTATGGTGAAGTGTTCTCAAGTACTTCAGCTTATGGGCTATGAGATGTGATGTCCAATCAAACCTAACATTTGTATAGCAGAGGCTCACAGTTTATAGATCTGGAACTTAGGGGTTCATGTTACTAGATAAGTAAAATTGACACTGAGGAAGGGAGTTAAAAATTCTAGAAATTATTGCCGTTTGCAAGGTCTAATCCAGAGACTAGTGTGTATCATTGTGTTGTCTGCTGTTAGTAATATGTGGCAGTAACCCTTGCATAGTGGCCCTTTATAGCTGGGGTTGCACATTTCAATCTGTGCTGCAAGATGGAGGGAGGAAATGCATTCTTACCCAGATTATGCAATGCTCACCAAGATTGCATTGGCAATATCAGATGTGGGTGCACACCCAAATTCTATTCCAATCCACATCTGTTGCATACTGGATTCCTAATACAGCACAGGGAACTGTGCATCCATTCCGCTAGGGTATCCATGCATATAACACCCCATTGCATTTGTATAGATTGCACAAGAGAGCATGAGAAGGCTGACAATTTCTGTTTGAACATTTTACAAATTAACCGTAGTGTAACCTTGACCAGGCTTCACAAGGAGTTCACAAGTGAATATTTTATGCTTTTTGAATGTAACCCAGTTGCATGTTCATGAGTTTCCCTTGAAGCCAATGGTGTTCATGTGCATATCATTTGTACATACTTGAAGTTGCTGCATTTTGAACTGTCCTGTAAAAGTATTACTATTCAGTGCTACTTTGGAGTTCATTCTAAAAGGTTACGTTTTTTTAATTTGCAAATGTTGGGAAGAGTTACTTCTGTCTTTTAAGTGCAGAGGGTGCCAGAATACCCACAGGTTAGCGTTTATGTGCTGATGTATCAAGTGTGAGGACTGGGCTGTATGTGTTATAGGCACATACTGCCCCCCGTCCATGGGACTTCGGCATCATCATTTAGCTGTTTGTCCATATAACTTTGTTTTGACAACTTCATGAATCCATCTCAGAAGATGCATCCATTGCAAAGGTTGTCTGGCATTTGTTACATGTGTACATCTTTAACAGGTGCTTTCATGTGCTAGTCCTTGGTATGTTGTACTTCCAAAGCAAAGGCCAAATGTTGCAGGAACAATGCCTGTTAGTAACAATCCATATATTTCCTCAGGGTTTATTTCCTCCTGCTCTTGGCACAAGTCCCAATAAAAAATGTTATGCCGAGATGATGAAACTCTTAGACAGTGGCCTGGTTTTCACATAGTGTTAAGCCATGGTTTGTTTAGCTTAACTATGGTTTGTTTTTACATCCAAGCCCACCCCTGCCAACTAATTAGGGTTTGGGCTCAACAAATAAGAATATGGAACCATGGGTGGTATTCAACTAGATTTTACTTTGAGTAGGTCTATGGAAAGTAAAGTACCTAAGTAAGTCATGTTCATTAATTTAAGTGGTTGTACTCAAAGTAAAAGGGACGCGGGTGGTGCTGTGGGTAAAACCTCAGTGCCTAGGACTTGCTGATCGCAAGGTCGGCGGTTCGAATCCCCGCGGTGGGATGCGCTCCCGTCGTTCGGTCCCAGCGCCTGCCAACCTAGCAGTTCGAAAGCACCTCCGGGTGCAAGTAGATAAATAGGGACCGCTTACCAGCGGGAAGGTAAACGGCGTTCCGTGTGCTGCGCTGGCTCGCCAGATGCAGCTTGTCACGCTGGCCACGTGACCCGGAAGTGTCTGCGGACAGCGCTGGCTCCCGGCCTATAGAGTGAGATGAGCGCACAACCCTAGAGTCTGTCAAGACTGGCCCTTACGGGCAGGGGTACCTTTACCTTTACCTTTACTCAAAGTAAAATTGAGTTTACCACTATATGGTTTGAAGCTGGCTTATACATTTTCCTTACATCTGAACCCAGAGTCCTGGCCTAATCCTTGCTTCTTTCCTATAGAAAGAGGTAGAAAGCAAGAACAGTTGAAAAACGAAACTTGCATAAGGTGAAACAAGCCATGGTTGCTACCTGATGGTCTGTGAGACTGATACTGGTATCTTCAACAAACCATGCTTAAAGCAAACCCTGAGTTACCATTATGAATGCAGCCACTGAGGAATCTTACACAAATCACATGTGGTCATGTCTGTGTTTTCCAAATGTTGGAAGGGTTGTAACGTGTGTGCCTGGTGACAAAGTGGAGGATTTCCTGTCTTTACGTTGTGCCTTTCAATGTACGTCTGGTCTCAGGAGCACAAAGAATGGGTGTGACACCATTTTCGATTGTACATTACAAATCTAATGGAACAGTGGGGTTTCTTCAGGAATACATCTCTTAATAACCAAGAAGCCATGAAAGAATCTGTGCATATTTTTATTGAGTAATATATAAATATATACTTTTTGGTTGGCTGTTCTATTTTTCTAATGATTTCCTCAGAATTTCTTACTGTTGTGATACAATTATTTGACCCCTGATGCTGACTGTAATCCCCGTTGGGTTTTTTCCTGCTCCTGTTTCAGTGGAGTTTCTGGTTCAGTTCTTGTTTAGATTTTGGCTCTCTCCTCCCCTCTCCTCCTAAATATAAAACTTTGTTTTTTAAATGCGAAACGTTTATCTAGAGCACGACCTCTGCTTCCCAGAGACGTTTCTGCCAGGTGGCACTGTAAATAATGTCTGCCTCTTGATGTCGTTTTTGACTTTGGAGATCAGTTTGTTAATATGTGATACAGCATTAAACGTTTCCCAGAAATGCAAATAAATTATGTTAGTTTCACCTTTCCTCTTCCAATGTATTTCTGTTCGTTCCAGCAGACCAGTTGCATGTAATTGCTCTTCGGTGAAAGAATCAAGCTTGTGGAAATGCACCTTTTGCTTTTCAGCATAGTGTTTCATGACAACATGAACAGCGCAACCTCATGCATAGTGGCCCAGCAATAATGCTGTGTGAGTTCAGCAGGACTTTCTAAGGCTGCAGTAAGTATTCTCTTTTAGCAGTCTGATCTAACCAGTGTTCTCGTTCTCTCTCACACCCACACTCACACACCCTACCTAACAGTATTCTCTTGCGCTTAATTGAAATGGATGCTTTTGAGCTTCCCATAGCCACTGTGAGAACAGGATTATGGATTAGATGGGCCAGTGGTCTGATCCAGCAGGCTTTTCTTATGATTCACTCATGAGCCCTCAGCATGGTACTAGATGTTACCATAATTGCGTCCAAAAAAGATAGCCCTGTGTCTTAATTTCTCAGTGCCTAGCAGCCTTCTCTACTGGGACGTTCCTCAGATATTTCCACCTCCCATGAGACTAACTCTGCATGCCAGTGGCCAGAGGGGAGAAAAGGCTAGCCTAGTGCAAATGGTCTCCTCTTCTGCTATCACTCTTGCCTTCAACGGCAGCAGGTCAAGCATGATAGTAAGGGGGGCAGGAAAATGTGAAATGCAATAGTTTGCAGCACAGAAAAGTTGCACTACACAGGGGAAAGGAAGGAAATTGACAATTGTTAGGATTGCTCCATTACTTGTTGTGCAGGCACATACAGGTTTGTAATAAAATGATCTGTTCATAGGGAGTTGGCACAATGACAGTTTATGGGACACAGTTTGATCATGCACAGTTTGATCAAGGCCTTTAAATTTGATCAATTACCTTTAAATTTAAATAGCAAGTACTGAGCAAAATTTGTAAGGTTGAGAGAACAAAGATCCTGAGTGATTCCTTTATACACAAGTCTTCAGTTGTTTGCTTTACTTTTGTAAAACAACAACACCCATCTCTTGCTAAATCCTGTTACCTATAAACCCGTAAAGAAGCATCGTAGCACACCAAAGACTAAGGAGCATGTATTTATTATCATGAATATATTACATTCACCTGTACACTGTAACTCAAATAATACAAACTTTTTTTCCTGTAATTCAAATAGCCACGTAATTAAGTCAGACCACAAACTCCTGCTGTGTTAGGGAGGGGATGGTCTTTTAACATCCACCATGTGTCCATGGGACACAAATGCAATCAGTACACAGACATAAAATACCTGATTTTGGTTATTCATATTTATTCCAAAGAAGATCTTTACTGTTCATGTACCTGCTGATTTATTGGGGAGAAGAAATGTGATGTGTGCAAATGAGAGTTCTGAAAAATGTTTCAGAAGTCGCAAAAGGGGGGAGTCTTAATCAATCTCTGACTTCTCCTGTTGGCTTCTCTAGCGAGTGGTTTTGTTGGTCCTTTGAGATTCCTAAGGTAGCAGGGGCCTGTGAATGCATTTCCCAGGAAGACTTTGGAGGGCTTCTGGGAAAGACAAGTATTTGGACAGGGAGGCACAATTTACTCATTGTATCACACCTCTTCGGCATGTTGTCCAAAACCCAGAGTTGCATGGCATCCCCAAACACAACATGGGGGCTAGGAGGAGGCTGAGGAGGCGGATGCATCACTGGTCTTCGGACAAGACATGAAAGTGAAGTGAGAAGAAGTGTGAGAGCCTCATGTATCCACAACCAAAGCCCAAGGGATTCCTAGATGATCAACTCCTTTCAACGATACTACTTTGGTCAGTTTTTTCTTGACTGTCATATTCCTCTGATGCTTTAGAAAGCAAGGATGCCTTTGAATGCACAGTCCTATTTGGGGCAGCAGGCAGTATTGTTACTATCCATTTGCTTAGCTCAGGCATAGCCCCATGGTGCCCCTCAGATGGTGGACTACAACCTTCATAAGCCACAGCTAGCATAGTCAATGGTGTCCGGCATGATGGGAACTGTAGTTCGAAACATCTGGAGGGCATCACGCTGCTGTCTCTAACAAAATACAGGGCGGCTTTGGGTATGCCACAGAGGAGAAGTCACACATCTGCCCTGTTCTGGTAAGAGCCAATTGTGGGCTGCATCCATAGCTGGGCATGCAACCTCACCATAAAGTAGGAAAGATGCTAATTTTCTCACTCTGCACAGTCAGTGGGAAGCACAAACAGAAGCAGTGCAAGCTGCTCTTGATTCCTCTCCTGCTTTATGTGTACAGTCCAAAGCTGCTCTGTTGGATGCATGCGTGCCCTGCATGGAAAGGAATTGGTATTCTACAGAATGGTGCCATGTTATGATAGTAGTGTGGGCTGTGTTCCTGGACTTTCCTAGGGCTGGCATCTCAGCAGCTGAATCCTCCTTGAATCTTCCTCTGAACCTGCATGGAATAATATGCAGCAGCAGGACAGATTGAGACGGAATTTCCCATCTTTTCCATAAGGGAATTTTGGCACAAGTTGCCCAAACAATGTCTTGCCGTCACCACAGTTAGTCAAGTGGGTAGATGGGAGGAAAGGACAATTTCCCTGAGTGAGCTGACCTAATTTTTTTGGCCTTGACTGCAAGTAAATAGGTAAAACAGGATTCACACCTGAAATTCGGACAATTAGAAAAATGCCATCCACATTTTTCTTGTTTCCCTAGAATGCAAGTTGCACTTGGTAGCCACAGTTTGCTTGTCGGCTGCTACTAAGGCAGGGTGTTAAAACATTATTGAAGACCCATGTTATTATTCCTTGCCAGGCCATCAGTTATAGCGCTGCTACAATCTCTAGTTGCTTTCTTCGTGATACTTAGCCAGCTTTGCCCCATCACCTGAGTGCTTTGTGTAATTGTCTAGTACGTAAGTGTGAACGTGGTTATCCACAATTAGATTCGCAGTCATTAAGTTCTGCTTTTGGGGGAATGAATTTTATGGCTTCACATGCAAAAAGCAGCTGGCCTTCAAGGAGAGAAGCCCAAGGGATGCAGTGGTTGTAATGAAGCCTAGGCATGTTATGCACTTCCCCTGGCACTGCCCCAGTCCAATCTGCTCCTACTTGGGATCGTTTGTATACAGCAGGGCAGCCCAACTTTTCATACCAAGCGGGCCACAATACTGCCTTGTTTCATGGGCTGCCCCCAGCCCTTGCGCTGCCTTCCAAAAGCTGGCAAAGTGAGGGGCTGGGCTTTGGGAAAGAGGTGCAAGGCTCTGGCAGGGTCCTAGCTCAGTGGCTCACGTATCTGGCTTTGGGAAGGCAGCGTAAGGGCTCAGTGTGTGTGTGTCAAATGTGGCTGAGGGCTGTAAAAAAAAAGGTATACAGGAAACTGAACTGGGAGCGTTGCACAACTCCCAGATCTGCACACGCTTGCCTGCAGCACTAGAATAGAGCGTGTTGCACTCTTTCCCCATCTCTCATGTCTATCATCATAATTTTTGGAGTGATGGGGGAGCTGATGGCAGAGGCAGGGATGCAACTTTAGGAAAGTCAAAAGGTTTCGGGTGACCCAGTGAGATAGTTCCCTCCACCTTGTAGTAGTAGCCCTGTATATGACATCAGAAACTGCTTTTAAAGGACGCCTTGGTTTCAGAACTGGCTTGCCAGATAGCGTGCTTAAGAAACCAAGTTACTTTTCAGATGCCAGCCATAGTTGGTTACCTTTAAGTTTGCATAATGCAAAGTCATGAAAAGGCTCTTTTCCCTCTGTGGATGGCCTCTGGTTTTGAAGGTCTGAATAAGTGAAATGCTTCCAAGCAACTGAATGTTAGGTTAAACTGAAGTAGTTAACCTAGGCTGCCATTTTTGAAGAAGAAGGAGGATAGAATCCTACACCTTTCCCATCTGGATGCAGGGACGACTGATCTGTACAAAGGTAATGGAGGAGAGAGAACTGTAGTCTGATATTAGCATTGACTTGCTATCTTGTGTAAGCCAGCAGAAGCCAAAATCTCAAATCGTATTTGGAAGCATTCATTGAAAATGGAGGTGGCAGATGAACAGAGGAAGGAAGAAGCATAAACAGAGGAACTGACAGGCAACCCAGACCCACCCACCCACCCATAGTGTGGCTTCGCTAGCTTATAAGTGGAGAGTAATACATAACTTACAGAGCAATGCAAGGTAAATGCAAATTTATCAACGCTGTGGTATAACATTGCTCACATGAGCTTGACAGTACAAGGTTCGCGACATAGCAAGGAAACAGGTGCTGTCTGTGTCTCAAGCGAGTGTGGTAAGGAAACCGGCTAAAATTATATCAGTGGGTCATTGTTGCAACTATCCTACTCTTGAGTTTGCAAGTTGCCCATTATGCGAAAACTAGTCCTGTCGTTTGTGATAAGTTAACGAACGTAGCATGAGCTAATCTAAGAAGATGTACTTGGTATCACAGTATCATGCAAGGTAGCTACAAAAATAAATTTCTCTAAAAAAGAAAGAAAGAAAGAAAGAAATCAACCTTGTTACTCTGTACATCATGGAATTGGGCCACAGATCTGTGGCTATTGGAAGGTGCTGGCTCGGCAAGCACAGCTGATGCCTAAGGCCTGCATCACAGGCAAGTCATCGACACAAGCACCAAGCAGACTCGCTGAACGAAGCACTTGTGTGGACATCAGGCAGACAGGCATTTGCCAGTCAGGGAGGTCCTCTGTGAGCTTTGTACACTAACTCCCTCCCTCTCTTCTCCTCGGTGTCCTTTTGGCACTCTGAGCTGCCCTGTATTTAAACGCTACAGAGGGACTTTGCAGATGAGTTGAGCCCTGGGCCTCCACTCGAGAACCAAAGTATCACATGGCTATCTAAAAACATTTCTTTGCTTAGATGATTCATGCTCCACATCTGTCCAACGCTACGTTCAACGCTTTCACAGTCTAAGTCTATAACAACTCTTTGACACACACGCTGGAACCCAACTCCTATCACACCAAAGACAAGAAGGGACACTGGCTGTGCCCTCTTAGTCTGTCTAGCTCATGTTTAGAAACCGTTTCAAGGTCTAATGCTATTGTGACTGCTATGCTACTCTCTAGGGAACCAGCCTACGTTCTAGCAGGCCTGACATCCAATATCGTGCTGCTACTAAATACACACCGGGTAGCAGGGTCGAGATGGCTGGAAAGAAGGCAGAGAGATATAACAATCCAGCAGTTTGGCCAGTACCAAAACACATAAACATGCCATTGAGTGCTGATAAAATGCCAAGTGTGCAGTGTTGATTGCTATTCTATGAACATGACGAGCCTGAGATGATGTGAGTTCTGGATCTGAGAGATGCGCTCCTTAGATCCTAGGCAACGTGGCGGAGGAGAGTGATAGCACGCTCTTGGCCACATTGCTTAGGAGGGGGGTAGGAGCAGCTCTCAGATTGCACACTCACTTAAAAATATTGCTGCCTCAAGCTGCTACTTGGGTCCACTGCACAGGTGAGTCGCCCCTGTGTAGAAGAAAGAGCCCAATTCCGTCATCAACAGAAGAGGGCAAACTGTGGGTGAAGACCAACAGAGACCATCTGCCTGCTGAGAATTGTGGGTTGGGAGGGCATTGTGGCACCCAGGTCCTTCCTACAGGCAACTGGTGCATCACTGTGATAACAGGATACTGGACTAGATGGGCCTAATCCCACAGGGCTCTTTTTTGTTACTTAGCACCCACATTTGCCTCTCTACTGAAGTACGCTAACTGAATTCACACATTCACTCTATGCTTCTGTGGTCACTCCCCCACCCCTTCTTAAAAAGGAGTTGGGAGGCGCAGGGTCTTGTACATTTAGCCTTGCTATTAATTCAGACTTTGAAAACATCGTGGAAAAGCACTTACTGCTGGGGTAAAATGGAGTCATCTTTATAAATAAACATAGGACTGCAACAATGGAGGCCTGCTTGCCTCTTCCGTATTTACAGCAGTGGTGAGTGTTCTGATTGTTACCTGGGAAGCGAGTGTCTGGCACTGATTAGAAAAGCAATTATTTTCGAAGGCAGTTAACTAGTTAAGAAATCAAGTCGCTGGTGTTTTGCTTTAGAAAACGTACCACTCAGTGGTCACTCGGAAGGTGCTTCTGTGTTTTTGTAACTTTCTTCTCGTTTGGGTAGAAATATTCCTGGGAAGTTTTGACCAAAAAATGGAAAAAAAGAAGCATTTAATTTCAGTATAACTCTTAGGCACAAGTTAGAAAACTGCTGACTCATGAAAATATATCAGCACTTTTTGTAGAATCCATTAATATAAAAAAATGCATTTCGGAACAGCTTCAGCTACATATGCAGAAGGTGTGCATGTGTGCCTGACATGTGCCTCACATTATGGGCATGGATGCCTGAGGGCATCCACACGTATCAGCAGCCACTCAACGCACAGAGCTATTCAAAACTCGAACTGGCAACTAACCTGAAATACTGCAGCGAAAAGTTCACTCGGGAGTGAACAATAAGAAGAGTTTTCCCTTGCTTTTGCTTCTAACCCTGGGAGATGTCCCCATGCGTCAGCTGGGATCCTGCTATTCTATGGCATCAGTGTAGCAAGTCCTAGGGACTCCCGACGCAGGAACCCACCAGAGGGCACTGCCTAGTCAAATACAGCTATGCATCTAGAGAGCATGTTGGTAGAGTCACGGATCCCAGGGATCTACTTCTACTGTGGTTAATACTTTCTTAGACGAGAACATTCAGTAGGCTGGGACATTGTCAGGGACAAGTCATCTGATACAGCTGCACGGGGTTGTCATCTTGGCACAGTGCTGACTTTAGCTGGGGTGGGAGGTCCTGACGAAGACCGATAAATATGGGTGGGCGATGTTGGCGACAGCTTAACTGGGCTCATGGGGTCCGACGTCTGAAGCTTCCACAGCAGCTCTTCATTAGTCCTACTTAGCCTCTTCTTTTCCTTGGATTCTTTTTCAACGTATTCCTGGAGATTAGCATTTTCTTCAGATAACTGCCTGGAGAGGGAAACAAGGCACGGTCAAGTCAAAATCAAAATTTCAGAATTGCGGCAAGTCCTCGTTGGATCCATTTTGTAAACTAAGGATTGGGAACCTGGTGCTCTCCAGGTGTCACTGGGCTCCCATCAGCTCCAACCAACGTGGCCGTCGGACAAAAGGGCAATGGGAGGCCAGCAGTGGCTGGAGGTCCACCAGTTTTCATCTATTTTGTAAACAGTTCTCACGTCTTGTTGAAAACTCTTTGCCTACATGATTTGGATACTTACCATCCCACTCCTTGGAAAGTGCAAAGAAAATAAAGTCTGCTGTTGCATGGCCTAATATAAATTGGACCTTTAGTGAATGGGAAAGAACCCCACCACCCAGGAATCAAAGATTTTCCTCAGTCTGTGTCGCTTGTCTTTAGACTGGTTCATTCACACATCCCTGCCCTTTGAACGTTTCACCATCAAGTGAATGAGGGATGAATGGGCCATCATGAATGGACCACATTCAGACAAAATTTTCATCACTTAGTATTTCCTCAAGCACAATGGGTTGTATTCAGTTGCATCCTTCCATTCATGGAGGGTTCTTGCTCCAGCAACGTCCTCCATGGATGGAAGGGGGAGGGAGCGGATTTTTGCAAATTCCCGTTTCCCTGCAGCCTGCTACACTACCTCCCATGCTGTTCTGAAGAGTTCCCCAACCATCTGGAGCAGATTTCTTGGGTGGAAGAGGGGTATCAGGAAAAAATGCTGCTCCTTCTCCCTTCATGGATGCTTCCATGGTTCCAATAGTCTTCCAGGCCACAACTGGATGCAGTCCAGTATCCCCCCCCCAAACAGAATTAGTTCACACATTCATCTGCCAATCAAGTGTGGAGAACTGGAGTCACAGTCATGCAGTTGTGAACTAGCCCCGAGCCATTCTAGAAGACAAGCAGAAATGGGTTCAGAAGCACAGGTGCAGGGCAAAACTGGGCATTTCTTAACAGAAGGGGACATAGTTCATTGGTAGAGAACATGCTTTGCGTGCAAAAGGCCCCCAGTGCAATCCCCTGCGCAGCCACTTAAAAGGCTCTCTGGAGGCAGGAATGGGAAACCCCCCGAGAGCCACTGCTAAACAGAGTAATGGACACGAGGATGAGGGATGCATTAATGGTGAAACACAGAGAAAGGCAACTTCCTATGTTCACCTCTTAAAACCCAGAAAAATCAATGCCACTAGTGACATGTAGGGATATCGAGACCCCAGAGCCTTTGCCTTCACTGAGATAGAAGAGAGTTGCAAGGTGATGCTCCGTGATACAAGAGCCTGTCAGACAGCATCCCTGCTCCTGAGACAGTAAGCAACCGATAGATTGCTAGAGGAGGAGAACTGGGAGTTAACACAGCCAAGTGGCAGTCTCTTCCAAGAGCCTTTTGAGCAGGGATGTGCCTTTGCTGACAAGCGTTTTTTACCCTTTCTCTTTTTTCTTATAATACCGATACCAGCATGTGCCCAAGGACAATTTGCTTTGGCAAGCAGAAGCAAAAAATAAATAGCCCTCTGACTGTTACCCTGCCTCTCTCCCGCATACAGTGCTGGGATTGTCTTTTTGCTGCGTCATCCGAGGCTGACGCCAACAGAAGAAAGAAACGGTCAGGTTACAGCAGAGACGAGCTTTGAAACATGGGGAAAGATAAGGCATAGGCCTCCTCGTCCACATGGGGGGGGGGGTGGAACCAGCAGGTGCTGTGTTTTACTGGCTCTCTGGGGACCAGTTCCTGCTGAGGCAGACGGGGTTCAGCAACTGCAGTGGGGCTTCAGAAAACAGAACAGCAAATATTATGCCACACTGAAGCAATACTTCCTGGTTTTTTTTTGGGGGGGGGTGTTGCAGCTGCCGTCTCTATTTGGCAGCATAGATCCAGTGATTTCTGATACACGTGTTTGCACAACTGGTTAGTTACTGGGCTATTCCTGAAGGGGGAGGTAGATGGGCAGGTCTCTTTCCTTTGTCTCTCCATCCCACATGATTACATTTTCTAACTGGAGCATCTAGCAAAGGGGCATTTTGCCTATTCAGGCTCATGCCCCAAGCTCCTTCAGGTACTGCAGGAATCTGTTGTATTTTTGCTATGAACGTGGTGCTCCTCCTGCATTTCTCCTCATCAGGTTCTCTGAATTTATGAATTCTGTGCAATGTCACGTGCTCTACACGCACTACCTTAAAAACAAGAATTCTGTATCAACATGCTGCAGGTTTGCACAAGAAACAGCCACAAAACGGACAAAAGCACCCATAAAATCAATGTGGTACATGGTTGAAGACTGCATGATAAGCCAGGCTCCGCCCCACAAATTGACAGGCGCCCACAGTGCTCTCAAGCGTGGCATTCTGTGTACAGTGCTAATGTTTTGCAGAGAAATCCATCCTTCTGCAAAGTGCCATAACTTGGAAGTGTACAGCTACAGGTTTCAGTATAACAGCTACTCCGATACCCAGAGGTTTTCAGCGTAGATGTTGAAGATCAACTGCTTGCAAACTAAACCTCGAGTCAGCCCTGATCCACGGTAAAGGGGGAGCGTTGCCAACTCCTAAGGAGGAAAGCTTTGTTTATGGAGGACTCTGTGTATGAGGCAGAGGGTTAATAACAACACGCAATACTATTCAGCACAATCCTAAGCACGCTTACTCAGAAGCAAGTCCCACTGTGTAAAGTGGGGCCCATCCCCCCAAAAAGTGTACATAGAATTGCCTCCGTAGTGTGTAGGAATCATTCCATATGGATTTTCTCAGGAATCCTAGCAACCCTGTAAGGGAGACTGGTGCCAGTATCAACGAGAGCAGAGTCTGAGAAACAGTGGTTTCAGGAAGATCACTTAGGATGCAGCCCTCTGCCCATTTGCTTGGTAGTAAGCCTTGCTGAATTCAGTTGGAGTTGCTTTACATAAGACTGTACTCCTAGTGAGTCCAAGGCAGTCCTGATTTGAATCAGGCATTTCCTGGTTCACAGCCCAGTCTCCATCAATGCAATCCTGTGCATGTCTGTTTGGAAGTTAAGTTCCACTGAGTTTAATGAGCCTTATTCCCAAATAAGTGTGCGTAGCCTTCTGGTACTTCAGAAATAAGTAAGTTTAACAAGTTCCTTGCATTGCTATGATTCTACAAAGCAGCCTCCCCCCTCCTTTTTTTGGACTAGATTTCCCATCAGCCCCAGCTAGCATGGCTAATGGTCAGGACTGATGGGAACTGTAGCCCAGAACATCTGAATGGTACCAGGCTGCTGCAAATAGACACAGAGTGAGCACACACACATACACAAAGATGTGAACTGAAAACTGCTTGAAATGCCAAGCTGGGGAGCAAACGTCTAGACAGACCTTGTCACCACAGTGTTCTGATCAATCCTGACTCTGAGATCCTCATTTTGCTGCTGGAGCACCTGAATTTTTTCTTCTAATATTAAGTTCTTTTCAGCCTGCAATATAGGAGGGACAGCTTTAAATATATGTAGCAATTGCAGCAGTAAAATAATAATAATAATAATAATAATAATAATAATAATAATAATGCAGTATTGTACCAATTCATTGCAGCAGAAGTGGCAGCACAGATTGGATGGTACTGATGGGTTGTAAACACACAGGAACTCACCTGCATGATAAACAGCCTGATCCCAGAGGGTGTTGCTGTGTTTCTCCACTTGGGAGAAACACACCTGGTTTTAATTAAGAGTGCCTAGCCGAGAAACAATCTATGCATGTATCTGCTTTAGCAAGGGTTTAACTGCTAGTCTTCCTTCCCTACACTTTTGTCACCTCAGACCGTTTCTTCTTCTTGGTCAAAGGACTACATTCCCTCTGGGGCGATTTGTCAGGGGCCGCATGCTGGCAGCGGGTCAGGATGGAACCAGTGGGGGTGGGGCCAAAGCCCTAATGAGCATGCTCAGCGGGCAATAAATGCTGATTGACTGGTTGGGAAAAAGAAATCTGGAATTACAGGTGGGTGGGATTGAATGGAGTTTCCTGGGAGAGGTCATGGCTGGCTGGCTCCCGAACACAGCCATTCTACAGTGCAGTATTTTGTTGTGTGATTTGGAAATGGAAACTCTAGAATGCATGCAGGGATTAATTTTACCCCTGACTTGATGTTAACATACTGTAATATTTACTGTAGCTACTGTCTTGCACTGGGCTATCACATTATAAAATGGAGTTCCTGCCTCCCCAAATCCTACTGTCTCTTAGCCAAGAGTGGCTTTGAACAGAGGGAAAGGGTGAGAGGTGAAATGGAAATTTAAAAAGTAAGATTCCTTCCCATTTCAAATATACCATATAGGAACATCTTAATTTCTGCACTGCTTCTTAATTTTTATGGTGTGAACTGCCCTGAGATTATGGATGAAGGGTGGTATACAAATTTTTAATAAATAATAATAATAATTCCTTCCCCCTTCCCAGTTTGCATCTCTAAAATGACCACATTCCAAACCAGAGTTGCCTGCTTAAACAGATTGTGCTAGCTTGTGATTCTAATGCAGGAACAGGGAACTTGCCCTCCAGAAGTTACTGGACTACAACTCCCATCATCCCTGACCTTTGGCCAAATTGGTTGAGGCTGATGGGACATAAAGTCCAACAACATTTGGAGAGCCACAGGTTCCCTTGTCCCTCCTCTGATGGATACACAAGCTTTTGTGCCTTTTCACTCCCTTGTGTATTGCTTTCTAAAGAGAGACAAAAGCCAAGGGCTCACCAGCCTCTCTAGCTCTATGATCCTCTTCTCCTGTTGATGAATGAGTAGATTCTTCATTTCCAAGACCTGCTTCAGGCTACTCATGTCTTCCTCTAAATGCTGGTATGGAGCCATTGCAATCTGAGGCGAAGGAGAATTGACAGTAAAGAAAAAGAAGCAGAGGACTTACCCAGGAGAGATGGGAGACTCTCCTCATCCACTCTAGGAGGAAGGCTTTCTGGAGGCTTCCAGAACCTTCAGTATGAGGAGGAGCCCTCCCAATTTTGGAGACCCCAATAGCTGAAGAACAAACGCAATCCCTCTCCCTTAATTTCAAAATCTAACCAAAGCAGGTTAAACAGAAAAGGAAGGTACAACGACTGGGCCTAAAGTCACCCCTAGGCCAGGTTATTCCAGCTGTGTGAAAACCTCAGCCTTCCCTCATGGGGCTGAGCGTGAGGCAGTCCATGATGGGCCAGGATCTGCAGAACACTTTCTGAAGACGTTTACTGGAAGTAAGAGTAGCGATGAAAGGGGAACTCTCTTGTTCTTATGAGTCACACTAAGTTCCATAAAAGCAAATCTCATGTTACCTCTAGTTGCTCTTCTGTGTTTTTCTTTAATGCCTCTTCAAATCGTTTTGCCTTGTCCTTCAGAGACTGGCTCTGAAAAGTGAGGGTGTCAACCTGGTCCTGTAATCAAGTGCAAACACAGTTGCCTGTGACGCTTTTACTCGATGCAAGACAAACCATTTAGGCGGTGGCCCTGATGCAGAGAAAGCCAGCCAGCCACAAGTCCTACTGAATTGGCGGGAATAAAATTAGTCATGACTAAGGTCACACCCACACTATACATGTAAAGCGCACTTACCACTTTAACAGTCAGGGCTTACCCCAAAGAATCATGGGGGCTGTAGTTTGCTAAGCATGCTGAGAGTTGTTTGGAGACTCCTATCTCCCTCACAGAACTACAATTCTCAAAGAACCCTGGAAAGATGGATTGACTGTTAAACTGGGAACTGCAGCTCTGGAGGGGAACATGGGCCTCCTAACAACTCACAGCACCCTTAACAAACTACAGCTCCCAGGATTCTTTGGGGAAAGCCATGGCTGCTAGGGCAGATCCACACCATACATTTACAGCACACCCCAATACACATTTGAAGCATGTGACTTCCCTCAAAGACTCCACAGAACTGTGGTTTGTTAAGGCTGCTGGGAATTGTAGCTCTGTAAGGTGGAAACTACACCTCCCAGGATTTGTTGAGGGGAAGTCACGTGTGTTGGATGTGCTTTAAGTAGATCCTTTTGACAAATGATAAGGTTTTGTATGTCGAAAGTGATACTAACCTGGAGTGACAGACGTAGCTTCTCAAAATTCTCTTCCAGTTCTCTTTTTTCCAGTTCATGTGCAGACTTTAGTTCTGGGAAGGAATTAAAAAATGTCACATTGAACCATTGTGACACATCCATTACTCACAATCCTTGGGCAGTAGTGGATGACATGAGTGGGGGCACTGTCGTTTATCTCATCGCCACCCAATCGCGACATGGATGCTTATTGGGAGGTAGAGAGGGAGGGACAAGGCAGCATTGAGAACGGCATGGTGCAAACACAACGGCAGAGCCAATTTTACGCTCCCACTGGTGGGTTTGTGCTGCACTGACCTCACCGCCACCTTGCTCCTCTACCTCCCAGTAAATAGTGGAAATCCGACCAACTGGAAATGAGGTCATTAGTGTTGCATCAACACACCCAATGTCAGCGACAGTCCTTCAGTCTCAGCTAGGCTCAGCTTTGCTGCAGTCCAACTGCCACATGCCTTGCTCAGCCCCGTACGATGTCCAGGCCAAGGGATGTCCAAACTTTTTTGGCGTTTAAATACGAGACGGTGTGCTCTTCTAGTCTGAACTACAATGTGCATATATGGTCTCTCTTACTCTGTGAGTTGATGTGGCTTTGCCTCCGGGCTACTGATTTATTGTTTAGGCCACAACACACCATACATTTAAAGGACTTTAAAGAGCCATGGCTTCCCCCCCATGGAATCTTGGGAGATACAGTTTGTTAAGGGCACTGAGAGTTGTTAGGAGACCCTTATATTCCCATTAAAGGTAAAGGTAAAGGGACCCCTGACCATTAGGTCCAGTTGTGGACGACTCTGGGGTTGCAGCGCTCATCTCGCTTTATTGGCCAAGGGAGCCGGCGTCCAGCTTCCGGGTCATGTGGCCAGCATGACTAAGCCGCTTCTGGTGAACCAGAGCAGCGCACGGAAACGCCGTTTACCTTCCCACCGGATCGGTATCTATTTATCTACTTGCACTTTGGCGTGCTTTCAAACTGCTAGGTTGGCAGGAGCAGGGACCGAGCAACGGGAGCTCACCCTCTTGTGGGGATTCGAACGGCTGACCTTCTGATCGGCAAGCCCTAGGCTCTGTGGTTTAACCCACAGCGCCACCTGCGTTCCATTATATTCCCGTTACAGAGCTGCAATTCCCAGAGCTCCTTGTGAAGAGCGAGCAATTATCAAATCACTCTGAGAATGGTAGCTTTGTGAGGGAAATAAAACCCTCCTAACAACTCTCAGTACCCCTAACAAATTACGACTCCCAGAAATCTTTGGGGAGAAGCTCTGAGTGTTTAAGGTGGTATCACAGCACTTGACATGTATGGTGTGGAAGATCTAGCAGAAAGGACTAGCAGGAGAATCAGGCACTGGCTCTAGCAACAGAGTGGCCAGATGTGGGGGAAAATACAGAAGACTATATATTTAAGATAGGGCTGGACAACCTCAGTCCCAGGGGGCCAGATGTGCCCCCCTGGCCTTGCTCTCCACCCTCCATGACTGATTTTGCCTGACTGGAATTTGTCCTTGAATGGGAAAGATGCCTCTTACCTGCTTGGATGGGGGATGACAAGATGTGGATCCCTACTTTTTAAATAAAGCTGTAGTAGTTACAGAAACAGCTCTTGTTTTGTACAGCTGCTCCCTGAACAACCCTCAATTCACACTAAATTTAGGAGAAGTCTCTGTTGTGTGCCCATTCCAAAGGCTGCATGGCAGGGACTATGGGAAACTCTTCTTCAACCAATTTTATTATGGATATGAAATTTTAGTTGGCCCTGTAGTAATCTATGGTTTAATAGCCCAAGGAACTGGTATGGAGAGCGTGTTAAAATTTAATAGCCCAACTAATTGCTCTGAAACAGCGACTCCATAAATAAATCCTATTCACCAATCAGCTGTTTCAGTGACAATTTCATCCACGAGAGGGGGCCCTAGGCCTGCAAGGAACTCTCACATGGTCCGAAAGCAGCATTTCAGGGATTCCTTCACTGTAAAATATAACCCAAAACACCTTACACAAAGGGGCAGTGGGTGGGTGGGAATTGTTCATGAATATAGTGATAATCCAAATCCATGATAGAGATTAACTGTAAAATGCCTGCAACACGCATACATGCAGAATTTTATTTGTTTGCCACCTTTCCACAGTTCAAACCATGCTCAAGGCGGCTTACAACATGAAAAATGTGCATAGCTGTAACGTAACAAAAGTTGTGATAAACAATAAACAAATCATTTAAAAATGCACAACCAAACTAAACAATTTCTACATAAATCACAAGATTTAAATAAAGATACAGGGGGGAAGCCAACAGCAACCACTCCCTGCCAACAAAACTCCCTAAACAACCCCTAGCCCTAGTGGATTACCACTTGTAAAATGTTAATATAAATCGTGGCTATGCTGCCTGAATAATGAGAAGTTTAGCAGATACTTAATCAGCAGGATTACATTTTCTCAAATTCCCTGCCTTTAACTCTGCCCTGTCCACCTTAAGGAGATGGCAGATCTACTAGGCAGAGAAGGAGGCTGTTGTCACAATAAACCAACAAAGGCGCCTTAGCAGCTTGGCATCTTCCTTAGTCAGTGATAGTAGGGGCCATAGCTCAGTGACAACACAGAAGCCTTGCATGCAGAAGGTCACAGGTTTCTGGCACCAGCAATTTAAAGGGATCTGGAGAGGGGTTGTTGGGAGCGACTGCTACACATTTGGGCTGGTGGGGCATTGGGCAATGCAGAATCAGGAATAACAAACTGACCACAACGTAAGCAGCAAAAAATAAAATTAAACATTTAAACATCAGAGGGACTGCAATGTTCTGACTGATAGGTTAGTGCCCAAACCATTCATAGTATGACTTCAAAGCAGGGGCAGGTTGGGAACAGAGCAAGTAATGAAGATAGTCCCACTGACTTCAATGGTGTTTACTCCAGGAAAGTGCATCTATAGAATCACAGGAAAACTTAAATTGGGGGTAGAGGGCAGGGATATGCAATGTACAGGGGAGGGGAGACGGATCAAAATGTAGCTTAATGCCTCTAGTTCACTGCCGTTAAGGCACTTAAGAGGAAGCGAACTTTCAATTTTGTATTCAAAACAGATCAGAACTTACATTATGTTTGAAAGCAAGCAACAAAAATATCTGAAAAGTTTGCAGCTGCTCAAATGCTTGTATTCAGGAAAATATAGTGTCCTGCCCCAATTACATGACTGCTCTGGCTGACAAGCAGCACTGACTCCGCCGTCAGGAGGGCAGCAGCAAAGCGAAGCCCCCCTCAATAGCGTGCTCATTTATTTTATTTGTGCACTTTCTCTTATCAGATATGGCCCAAAGCAGCTTACAAATAAAACATAAAGGTATAAAGCTGAAGGAAAACAAAGGATAGAATAAAGAAAATCCCCATCCAACAGGAATTATGCAATCTTGATAGCATAACAATGAGTAGATGTCAGCCGAATCCAATCAAAACATAGCAGGATCAGATAAAGCCAAGTTATAACCTGACACTGGACAGTATATAGTGGGGGGGGGGCTGGTTGACCCCCTCTGGAGAGGTCATTTCGTAGAGTCAGGGTGCTGCTACTGAGAAGGCCCTGCTCCTACTGGACACCTGGCAAACTCCATTCAGTGATGGCGCCTGGAGCAAGGACTCAACTGTTGAAGGAATGCGTACAGTATCAACATGGTCCTTAAGAACATATGATTATCTGTATCCTGCTTTGCTAAGCAGACTTCTTCACAAGTTCATATCTCTAAGTCCGGGAGAACAGAGTATTACCTTGAACTTTGCGCTCATATTCATCCTGAAGCACTGCAATAGCAACTGCTTGACTGTTTTCCATCTCCATCACCGCTGCTTCCTGAGTTGTTGTAATGTCTTCCACCTGTTCAAAGAGCAAAGCCGTACAGATAAAGCTAGCGTAGATGGCTCCAAAAGGAGGTTACACAAATTCATGGAGGGCAAGGCTACCAAGGTCTATGAGCCATGATGTCTATATGCGATCTCTAGTTTCAGAGACATTGTGACCGTGAATGAATACAAGATTCTGGGGAGCAACACTGGGGGACAGCTCCTGCTTCGCCCCAGTGTGGAAGCATCTCAGGGGCACCAGAGTTTAGTTCAGAGATGGGGAACCAGAGATGGGGAACATCTCCAGATGTTGTTGGACTACAACTTTCATCTTCCCTGTGTCAGCATCGCCCTAGAGCCAGTGCACCAACTGGACTCTTGCACCTCAACCCCGACTGGGCTGGGCGAGCTGGGTAGCACCGCCAG
Source organism: Podarcis pityusensis (assembly GCF_964106645.2). Taxonomy (NCBI): domain Eukaryota; kingdom Metazoa; phylum Chordata; class Lepidosauria; order Squamata; family Lacertidae; genus Podarcis; species Podarcis pityusensis. The sequence continues at coordinate 26,753,310 of NC_138027.1, read as the reverse complement.
AGACCTCCTTTCTCACAGGAACAGGTCACAGTGCTGTGGACTCACAGCTTAGAGCTGAGAGCACCGGATTCACTGTCTCAATAATACAGTCGTTGCGCAGCAGAGTTTTGCAGAGTCTTGCAGAGTATAAACCACTCGGAGAGCAGCTCTGTAGAATATCTTCCTTTTATTCTATAACTACAACTATGGTACAAAACTATATACAGAGCTAAATATTCTAAGCATAAATCAATGCTACACTGAGAGTCTGCAGCTGCTCTTAGCAGCAATCTTATCTCTAGGATCTCTAACACTCTCACTCTCTCCGATACACTGACTGACTGACTCTCTCTCTCACACACACACAGATATGTTGCTGGGCAGAATAAGTAGATAGGCAGGACACGCCTCCTTCTCTCTGGAGAGTCAGCAGAGACCATCAGGAGATGATCAGGAGATTCTTGTGTATGGGAGGGGTGAAATCTCCTCACCCTGACCATTGGCCATGCTCTCATCAGCCCCAGAACCACAACAACATCTGGAGGAGAACACATTCCCCATCCCTAGTTTATATGCCACTTTCCCATGGTGGACCTTGCTCAAAACAGTTCTCAATAAATGTCAAGATTCAAATGCAGATTTCCCCAGTGCTATTCAGTGCCCCACCCACCACTGGAATGTGGCCCTCAGAAGTCTGCAGAGAAGGGAATTTGGCCCTCCAGCAGAAAAAGATTCCCCACTCCTGGTGTATGTGATGGAGGCTGATGGCAGGAGGAAGGGAAGCTACTCTAAGGGAAACCAACAATCAAATCAGGGACGTGCATAGATTTGACTTTATCACACACCTGTAGTCACAGTCACTGCCAAGAGGACATACAACTCGCAGAGCATGACTGACCTGCTCTTGGTGCTGGCTCTTGATCCTGATGAGTTGCGCCTTGTGATCCTCTTGCAATTGCTCTATTTCGGCACTGTACTGTAACTGCAGCCGCTCTTCGAGCGCACGGAGCTCCTCCTGCTGCTCCCAACCGAGCGTCCTCAACTTGCCCTCAAACTTCTTTTCCAGCTCCTCCTTCTCTTTTTGTAATTTCTCATATCTTGCTGCATTGAGGGCTACAGAGAGAAGAACCGTTCGTTGAGATGTGACAGAGGAGCTAGAGCGTATCCAACTTCCTGCATCTCCACTACAGAAATTCTGCTTGGCCTGAAGAATTTCAGACCCACAACACTGAAACCGGCCCATGAGCTACGTATGGTGGAACACGAGGATTAATAAATGCCCTGATTTTGCCAGCTGCCCTGGGATGGCAAGGAAGGGCCCACACTGAATTCCAGGACCCTCCTGGAGGATAACCCTTGCTGAGAGATGGGATTTCGAGGAGAAAGGGAGCACTGCATGTTGGCCATGAAGCTCAATGGGTTGCCTTGAGCAACATTCTTTCAGGTAAGTACACAGGTATGTTGGGATAGCTAACTGTGGTAGGAATTATAAAGCACTTTTGTGCAGTGAAAAGTTTTAGTATAACAGCTGTACAAAGAAAAAGAATCAACAGCTACATACAAAAGCAAACAAAAGTTATTATGTTTTGAAAAGATGCCCATACTTTCACTTAATGCAGCAAAAAAGAGAAACTGAGGCAAATGCAAGGGGGACGGGTGAGCAGAGCAGGAAGCAAAGATGTATGGGGGGGGTTAATACCCAATGAGTTTTGGATGTCTCGGGTCTTTCATCAGGTAGTTTCAAAGGCAGAAGTTCAATCTTTAGTTATATTTTGTTTTCTCTTCTCCCTCACATTCCCTCCAAATCTGCTCTGGGGTGGATTCTGAGGGTGCATGGAGGGCTGAAGGGGACAGGATGATAATAATAATAATAATAATAATAATAATAATAATAATAATAATAATAATTTATTTGTACCCCACCCATCTGGCTGGGTTTCCCCAGCCACTCTGGGCGGCTTCCAACGAAGATTAAAAATACATTAAAATGTCACACATGAAAAACTTCCCTGAACAGGGCTGCCTTAAGATGTCTTCTGAATGTCAGGTAGTTGTTTATTGCTTTGACATCTCGTGGGAGGGTGTTCCACAGGGCGGGCGCCACTACGGAGAAGTCCCTCTGCCTGGTTCCCTGTAGCTTTGCTTCTCGCAGTGAGGGAACCGCCAGAAGGCCCTCGGCGCTGGACCTCAGCGTCCAGGCAGAACGATGGGGGTGGAGAGGAAGAGGAAGATCTGTTGCATGCACAGAAGTCCGTTGCACCAGCCAAACCCCATGCATTTTGTTGAATTAACTAGGTGTTTTGAACTGTAGGGTTACTACTACTGAGATATGCCACTTAGCTGGATGGAGCCTTAGATTCCTACCTTTTTTAAAAAAAGAAAACCACCACCACCCTGATCTCTCAGGTTGAAACATCAACAGGAAATTTAAAGATGGGGAAAATATGAGAGAGAGGAAACAGCTGCGTTTCAATTGTATAGGAATGCTCCAGTCCCTCTTTATCTTGTAAAGGGAAGGAGAGAGGAGGAGAGACTACAGCACAGCAGAACAATGGGGAATGCTGTCAGGAAGCATGTGAATCATTGCAGAAAGATCTCTCCTATCATCCAGGGATGGTAACTAGGGTGAAAACCTAAGAGAGTTGCACAGGTAGGGTTTAGCATGTTCTAAAAAAGTATAAATTTTTGTACAGTGCAGAATTCAGCATTCTGAGGATCTTTATCTATTGTTATGCATTTGTGTGTTTCTTGGTCCCCCTAAATTCCTGGGTCTAATGGGTGTCAGAGTTTAATCAATCCTTGGAGTATTAAGATGGGTTGCCAGATGCTGGATATAGCAAAGTGTCAAAATACAGGCCAAACCACTTTTTCTGTGCCTAAGAAATTGCCCAGGAGAAGAAGATTAGTAGGGGACAAAGACAGGGAGATGGGCTATTAGCAAAACAAAGACTCTATGCCCGCCAGCAAATGGGGGAAGCCCATCCTTGAGCCCTGAGATATTGTACAAAAGGAGAGCAGTTGGTTTAGGATTTCAGTTTGCTGTGGCGTGATTGAAGGGAAAAGGTGTCAGTCTGTTAAACGCGGCAAGCTGGAGAGGGGAAGTCAGAGGGCAATGTGGGCTGACAGTTTGAATCAGAGCCTGCAGTAATGGGAGAAACGGGACCCTCTGGGAGTGCAATGCTTTGAGCTCCTCAGTCGTAGGCTTGGGCTGTAAATATGTGTAAATAAAGCATATATCATAAAGACACCACAACCTCCATTGCGCTTCATTTCCAAAGGAAGCACAAACCCGGGGTAAGTGCCTGGGCCCTGGAATATCACACCGCTCAGGGTTTGGGGTGGCATGTGTGTGTGTATATATATATATATATATATACACACACACACACACACACACACACACACAAGCAAATACACACATATATTACCAGGGCTTTTTTGGTCACAGTATGGAGTGCTGGCACTTCCTTTTTCTGCTGTCCACAGCAGCCATTTTGTGCTTGATGTGTGAGTACCAACACCATTTAAAAAAAAAATCCAAAAAAGCATTTCATCTAACTGTTCACAGCCTAATGATCTAGGAATGGAGATATGAAGATTGGCTGCACTTGTCTGGCATCCTTTTCAATTTGGGTCTGTCATTCTTATGGCTACTGACTTGTGCAGTGATGTCAAGCAGGGAGACATAGATTCCCCCCTGCACCTTTTGAATTCTTTTGTAAAGCATCGCTGCTCAGTGACTCTCCTGCTAAATGCATTTGGTTCACTTGTGTTCTGCTTGCTCTCTCAAACTTTTTGCAGGCTCAGTGTCAAGATGGGGCATCCTAGTAGGGCAACCACCTACATATTGTCCAAAAAGGTCCCCCTTTGCATCACCAAAAAAGGAGAGTTGCATCCAAATGACATATGCTAATTTATATGCAGAGATGCAAATTTAGAAGAAACTACAGTCGTACCTTGGAAGTCGAACGGAATCCGTTCTGGAAGTCCATTTGACTTCCAAAATGTTCAAAAACCAAAGTGCAGAAGCCCCATCGGACATTCGGGTTCCAAAAATAGTTCGCAAACCGGAACACTCACTTCCAGGTTTGCGGCATTCAGGAGTCAAAACGTTCGACTCACAAGGTGTTCGAAAACCAAGGTACAACTGTACTGGAATTTAAACAGAATGCAATACCTCACCCCCCTGGCAGGGTAGACGTTGACCAGCTAACGTATGGGCCTGCTGAATCTGCGACCTGCTCAGACATAGCTGCTGGGCCCAGCGAGGCTCACCTCTGATGCCTGGACCCTTGTTTTAAACAGCTAGTACTTCTGGGAGCTGCCACTGAAATTTCCCACAATGCCCCTGACATCATGTCACTCTGGGGCATTGTGGGAAATTAAAATAGTGACTCCTGGAATTGCTGCTGCTGAACCTAGAAGCGACCCACTCTGACAGCAATTTGGACTCCTTCTTTCGAACTGTGCTGTCATTTGCCGGGTCTAAGCAAACAGAATGAATGTTGCTCTCATGTCATCTGGTCTAGCATAGTCTTACTAGGCATAGCTGTCAACTTTTCCCTTTCCTTGCGAGGAATCCTATTCGGAATAAGGGAATTTCCCTTATGTTATGTTAGCTATGTTAGGTCACATCCACACCAGTGCTTTTTCCCCCTGGGTGTACAAAAACACTGGTTAAAAATATGGCACTTACTGTAACAACTTCATGGTGAGTACCAACACCTTTCTTTCTAGAAGAAAAGCACTGATCCACACCATACATTTAAAGCGCTCTTATACCACTATAACAGTCATGGCTTCCCCCAAAGAATCTTGGGAGCTGTAGTTTGTTAAGAATGCTGAGGATTGTTAGGAGTCCAATACAGTGGTACCTCGGGTTAAGTACTTAATTCGTTCCGGAGGTCCATTCTTAACTTGAAACTGTTCTTAACCTGAGGTACCACCTTAGCTAATGGGGCCTCCTGCTGCTGCTGTGCCGCCGGAGCATGATTTCTGTTCTCATCCTGAAGCAAAGTTCTTAACCCGAGGTACTATTTCTGGGTTAGCGGAGTCTGTAACCTGAAGCGTATGTAACCTGAAGCATATGTAACCCAAGGTACCACTGTATTCCTCTCACAGAACCTGTTCATGCACAATATGTTCTAGATGTTTTAATTGTTTTGTGTGTGTGTTTGCCACCCATGGCTCCTTTGGGAGGAAGGGTAGTTTATAAATCTAAAAAACAAACAAATGACCCTAGTGAACAATATGTGGCAGAGGAGGAATGGAAAGCACATGAATCTCAAGATCACCACATCTTGTACACGTAATGCTAAACCATGGTTTTGTGTTCTGTTTTAACCAGGCCAGTGGCTTGCCTAATGAGCTTCATGGTTGAGTGGGGATTTGAATCTGGGTTCCTTCATTCTTAGTCAGAAACTCTAAGCATTATACCACACAAATCTTGCCCACCAACGAGAACTAATAGTATCTGCTTTGCCTGGTCATTTTCTCAAGTTTCGATTTTTAACATTTGTTTTCAGTTTCCATACTCATTTTGAATTATTTTGTAATTTTGCTGCATGACCACTTAGTGCTACCTACTATATTGCCTTCCATTGTGGCACAGAACTATCCGAATCCAAGCAAAACCCAGCTCAAACTCAGAAATGGGGATTCATCATAATTGAAACCTACTCAAGCTTTAAATTGATCCTGTAATGAAACCTGTCTTTCAACTATCATTCTAATGAGACTGGCACATGGTAGGATGTGATAATCCAAAGATACTCACTGAAGTATGCAAACCAATGACCAACACACAGAGACTTTACAGAAAGAATAGATGCTACTATATTGCACATATGTAAGATTTATTTTTTTTGCCAGTTTCTGCAAAAGCATTTCTCATGTGCAAACCATAAGTCACCCTATGCATGAATAAGGATTTTAGTGGAGCCAAAATTGGACCATCCACATACAAGAGGGAGGTATCGACTGGCTCAGGAAAACCTCAAAGTTTGCAGAACTCTGTCTTTTTTAAAAAAATGAATGAGGAGGAGCTTCAAAACAACCCAATGAGGAATGAGCATGGCCATGGATTGTTGACTTTCTAGGGAGAATGAAAAATGGAAGAAAGGAAATGGAATGGAGCATCTTGGAAAATGGTATGGCTGGAACTCTGAACAGGAACACTTCATCCTTCAAAATTTTGTTGCATGTCTCACTTAAAAAATAATAATGCAAGGGAACAGTTGAACAGAAAGCTGACCAATTTTTTCCCCATGCACAGAGACCTGGCATTCATTCCTAAATTACAGAAAACCACCCAATCTAGAATGGGAGATCTGCACACAAACCAGAATTTGTTGCTTCTAAGACACTTTTATGGCATGCAAGATACTTCTAGGACTCTACATTTAACTGAAAAGACAAAGTGGGTATCCAGCCTCCATGAATGCAGACCTAAAGCTGGACATGTGATTGTTCCATGTTTAAAGAAGGAAACAAAGCCTCATGTAGAAATGAAGCCCTTCCAACTCCTATCATTTAAATATCTGCGCATCGTGATTACCCAAGAGCCAGCTCATAGTTTTCACATTTAAGGTCACCAAATAAGTGCAGCAGGCCTACCATCTGTAGTTCTGCATCTGTCACGTTCAAGAAAATAATATGCAAATGGTTATAAACATGAAATTAAGTATGCAAGCAACCCCCTGGATTATGTTACATGTTTGGTGTGCCTGTCATTATTGAACGAGATGCTTTATCGCTACTTCGTAGAATGGAAAGGTAACTACAGCCACCAGCCCAGCAGTTGACTCTGCAATTTAAATATTTGCTAGCTGCCAATGCCAGACTGTTCAATGCAACCCTGCTCATGAGCTTAATGAAGTGGAGAGAATTAAAACTCTCAGCCAAGAACAAGTGCATGACTCCCATGAAAAGCTCAACAGCTACAGGAAACCCCACCAGTGACCAGCGCAGCTATCAAGAGAGTGCCAAGATATTCTTTTATTTCCATGGAAGTTTCACTTTTGACTTACAGGCTGGGTGTGATTTTCATAGGAAATGACATTTACTGGACGGAGAAGCGGCTGCAGGTTAAATAGCAGCACTTGCTGTCACAATGTTTTCCCAGCACTAAGCTGATGCTATTTCCCTCTGCGTCCGACCTACGGGTGAAGGCCAATCAAAGTGCATTTCTGTTTTTAATGGGAGGAAAAGAAAATGCCATCAGTGGAATGTCACTTCTGTCCCCATTGAATGGAAGAGAGGCAATGGGGAAGCCCAAACGGCAGGTGAGCTTCTGCATCCAAGCCCTTTCTCCTCAAAAGGAGCAACCACAGTGATTCTTCCACAGTTTATCAGCCCAAGTGAAGCTTCATTCATTCGTTTGATTCTGTAAGTGGGATTGTTATGGGCCAGTTCTATCATTAGGCTGAGTGTAAAAATATGTAAAAATATTAGGTTCCAGTCAACTAACTTTACTCCGAGTAAATCCATTTAAATGAATGACCATGACTAACTTATGCCCATTAATTTCAATGGGCCTACTCTGAGTAAAATGTAGTTGATGATGATGAGTTTTTAAATTAACTATCTGCCCTTCACCCCCGGGCCAGTGTATCCCATTTCACCACTGCTGCCTGCCCTCTACTGCTGGCAGAAAAGCAGTAACTCTCACACTCAAAGATCTTACAAGATTCCAGGACATTTCATTGTTGCCGGCGCCACTTCTCCGCTAGTGGTGGAGGCTGAGGGTGCCACCGCAGGGGTTTCCGCCACCTGAGCCAATGGCTTCATTCTGCCTAATGGCTGGGTCAGCCCTGCTTTACCATAAGGTCCTAGGACGGGTTATATGAGCTATTGCCTGACCATGCTGGGTAGTGTTTCTGGGCCTGACATGTTCCAAATTCCTAGGTAACAAAGCTTGTAAGTAACTACGCCATTTGTGACTCTTGTAACTCATCAATCTAAGGGTGACCTGAGCTTCATACCCAGTCTCTATGGCAGGCACAGAATGCAATTCAAAAGCAGGCAATGTAGATTTACAGGTTGCCATCTGCAAATAGTAAAGATAATGGATGATGAGTTCCACTGTGTATAGTTATGAACCTGTCTCAGCAACAACAAAGAGGTGAAATTATTGTTCCCCTGACAAGCCATAAAAACCTGTGATGAGCTTAAGGCGATGCCTTATTAGATCCACAGAGATTGCCTAGCATGACAGGAAGAAGAAATAAACCATTTTACCAAACATCTGTAAGCAGAAAAGGACATTTTAAAGATTGCTTATTTAATGTCCTACTTACCAACTTCATCTTTGATGTTTGCAAGCTCCGCTGAGAGCTCTTTTTCTTTCACAAGGGCGCTTTCGTTCTGTTAAAACAAAGAGCAGAGCAAGAATGAACAAAGTTCCCACCTAAGAGCTTGCACACCTTTATTTACAAAACCTCATGCAGTGAACTGCTTAATTCTATTGTCAACGGTTATTGAAGGTGCTTTAAAAAACAGCATATGCACAACCATAATTTTGAACTGTAATATTACACTCACAAAGTTTTCTTTTGGACAGTGTGCTCAAAGGCTCATTTGTCATGGCTTCCATGTAATGCCATCCTATGAATGTTTACTTGGGAGAATGTCAACTGTGTCCCTAGTGAATGAGTTTAGAACTGCAGCCGTAAGTATGGATTTTGCCCCTGTCTTTCTGGGCAGAGGGCCACACCTGAATGCTCTGTGTCTGAGCATTTGTTTGTTTGTTTGTTTTGCCTGGAGCTTTCCCTGCAAAAACCCGCTCTTTAACGCTAAATCAGAGCAAACATCAATTCCGGTTTTCTGCAGATCGAAGCATTATGCCTGACTTAAATGGCATTTCTGTAACTGAAAAATGTATAGGCTAGAAGAGACTGGTGTTATCATCTAATCCTCAAACTGGAACATTTCCAAAATAGGAAAACTGGAGCCAGCAGCTCATTTTATTGTGCTTGAGTCCATCAACTCATTTGATTGTGCTCTACTCCACAAAATACAATATTCAGCATATACAAAACATCATTTGTTTGCATGTTGATTATGTCCATAGCACACATAAATGACTTGCAATGCACACTGCATAGTAGTACAACTAGGCATCCATAAAATAATACACACACTCAAAATTTTATCTGTTTGTTCTTTTCACTATTTATATATTTCAGAACAGAGAACTTCAAATGACGGGAGAGATTAGACACATAAAACACATTTGTCTCGACCATACTGAAACATGCTTGTTAGAACGTAATGATTTTAGTGGGAGATGTTTCACAAGAGAGGTATGAATCACAGAAGATGCTGAAAGAGAACCCACCAGAGTGTGATTTAGTATAATAGATACCAGGAGCATCACCACAAAAGAACATAGATCCACTTTTGTATACTGCACTGCTATTCCTTGTCTTGTGAAGGATGGAAGAAAGAGCTGTACCGTGCTGGGCGAGGTCACCACTGATTAGAAGAAAAATAAGATCAGGAAGCTTTAAAGGGGTAAGAAAGCAGCAATGCCTTTTCAAGTTGCGACTAGAAGAAGCACAATAAAAAATGCAGTGAAAAAGAATCAGTCAATGAGTTGGCAATGCATAAAGAGAGGATGCTGGAATATTTGGAAATTTAGATGTTATGTCACATCTTATTGGAAACTGTGGGGTCCGGTCACAGAAAGGATTAAAAATACTGTGACATCTGGGAAATGATGGTGGCCGGTGATGACTCTGCATCCATTAGTCAAAGAGTGGCAGCATATTGCCAAATATGAACTATAGGAATGACTCAATGGCCAAGTTCTTAAGGAGGAATGAAAGCCTAATAACTCTGTCAGTGACAGTATTTAGTTAATGAACATGTAATTTATGAGAAGCGTTTACTCAGAAGTAAGACTCACTGTGTTCAGTGGGCTTGCTCCCAAATAAGGGTGCTTAGGATTGCAGTCTTAGGGTCTTTCTGAATAGACTGTATAAAGGGAATTCAGAAGCAGTTTGGATGGGTGGAGGGAGGCAGCGGAGGAGGAGGAGAAAAAGTTAAGATGGTCTTCTTCCTTGCACCAACATCACATTGGAGTCTGTGAGTTGCCTTAAGTGAAAAAAGAAAATGCTGACTGGGATGGTGAAGGCACTAAAGCCACGTTTAGTTTGAAGCTCATTAAACTGGCAACAGCCATTTTGGAAGACCCAAAATTCAGAAAACAGCATTCACCAATACAAAGTGATAAGCTATGATAAGCTATGAGAACGGCATAACAGTACAGTTTAGTGGTATAAAACTGATAAGAAAATAAGAGTATTAAAGTATAAGATTATAAAAATAAGATAATAATTAAGCAGAAGTAGTAAATATTTAAAGAACCAGAAGGGGAAGTTGAGGGAAGTCATGGGGAGGGGGGCGTTTTCTTTTTCTTTTATATGACAAATGTTATATTGTGTTGTTTGATTAAATATAAAACTGTAAAAATCCAATAAATTTTTTTTAAAAAAAGAAATTCACAGTTATCTTAGTTCAGCCTTGTGTTCTAGAACTTGTTTATCTGGGATTGCTGACTCACTGATGTTATCTTGAATAAGCAATGCTACCTTGACAAAGGCAAAGAATCTCAGACTGCTGTTAGTTTCACTCACTTTATCAGGCTCCTGTGTATCCCAGGAACAACCACACTACTGTTATTCACACAGTTATGAAAACATTCATGTCAAAACTTTATTATACCTTGCTCAGGCCCTATGGTGAAAACCTGGTTATCTAAATCACCATTTGCCAACCTGGTGGCTTCCAGATGTTTTGGACTAGGGACATGCTGGCTGGTGCTGATCAGAGTTGTAGTCTAAAACATCTGGACTGCACCAGGTTGGTGAAGACAAAAAGAGTCAATCATTTCTTGCTAAGTGTCTGCATACTGAACAAGGACTCGAAGGACGGTTTTTAACCTTGGCTCTATTTAGGGTGAATTAATAATGCATTCCCACTAAACGTGGCTTGGCCACCCAACAGCCCACACTTCACTGTTCTTTAAGAATACTGTGATAATATTAATAAAACCCTGAAAATATAGTTACTCCCAATTCTCCATCTCTATTTCCTCTCGATAAACAATACGCTTGAGGCCATTTCCTTTGCTTATCTGAAAAAGACCAAAGGACGTTTGGTGGAAAAGGGGAAAAGACACAAGACATGCTCTGCTTCCCAGAGCAGTTCAGACTGCAGTAAAAGGTCAGAAGCAAGAATGAACATTTGTGAAGTACAACTGCATCCAGGTAAGTATGATCTACAGAAATAAATTATCTTGGTAAGTGCCCCTCTCAGAAAGTGGCCAAGCTGGAATATGGAAATGCCCATCTGAATAACAAACCAGACGCAGAGATGGGAACCTAGGGTCTATCTGTACCCAAAACACAGTGCTAACCATTCTGGAAATGTCCTTCACAATTATTGGTAGGCTCCCCCCCCCTTTGCCTCAAATATTTGTTTTCCAACTCTTCATAATGCTTTTTGACAAAGAGCTGATGATTAATAGGATTAGATGCCTGACCTTGCTTTCTCTGAAAAAGTGGATAGGTTCAGTGTCAGCTAATCTTCATATCAAACCTCAGGATACCTTAGAGGTGAAGCATATTACAATTCCCTGACATGTTCCATTATCTTATAAGTGTGGGCTGTAGATATATGTGATGCAAAGGCAAATGTTGTGCTGATATGAAATGAAAAAGCCTTCTTCATCATCATGGTGTTGTTTGTGGATTTCTGTCTCAGTAAATAAAACCCACAGATCAGAGATGTTACTTTCATTTGAAAATGAGCAAATGCCCTTGAATATTTCCTCCCATGAATGCAATGTTAATATACCTTGGACCTCACACATGATATTATAAAAGTCTCAAACAAAAAGGCCTGAGACTGTTAAATTTACAGTTGTCATATATAATAAGCTTTCATTAAAATGTATCGGCAAACAAAGAAACCACTTTCGTTCCGAGCCTTCACAACCCCAAAATGTCTTGATTCAAACAATATGCTCTGAACCATACAATATGGATTGGCTGTTTTTAAAATCTTTTAATTTTTATGCTCACAGTCAGGTTGGCTAAAGAGCCATAAAATGTGAGATTTCTAAGTGCTAGTCTTGATCTTAAAAAGGTAAAGGTAAAGGGACTCCTGACCGTTAGGTCCAGTCGCGGACGACTCTGGGGTTGCGGCGCTCATCTTGCTTTACTGGCCAAGGGAGCTGGCGTACAGCTTCCGGGTCATGTGGCCAGCATGACTAAGCCACTTCTGGAGAACCAGAGCAGCGCACGGAAACGCCATTTACCTTCCCGCTGGAGCAGTACCTATTTATCTACTTGCACTTTGACGTGCTTTCGAACTGCTAGGTTGGCAGGAGCAGGGACCGAGCAACGGGAGCGCACCCGTCACGGGGATTCAAACCGCCGACCTTCTGATTGGCAAGCCCTGGGCTCTGTGGTGTAACCCACAGCGTCAACCGCGTCTTGACCTTAGAAATTCCTAATTCAATGTGATGACTTTCATTCATTGTTAGACTACAAGTCCCATCAGCTTCAGCCAACAGAGCCAATGCGATGGGACTTGTAGTCCAAGATCTAGAAGGCTATATTAAATCTAGCAATGGGTATTTCCATCTCCTGGAGGGCTGTAATTACCCACAATAATGAGAGAGTACTATGGCCAGCTCAATACATTTTGCTGCCTAGGACAATGGACAAGATGTTGGTCCCCCAATTCTATCAGACCAGATTGGCAAGTGGGTCTTACTTCAACATCCTCTACCTCACCTGAGACCAGCAAGTTAGCTTAGGAAGTGCAGGACAGGAAGCATGGCTCTGCCTGCTCACCACCTTTCTGCATCTGCCACCTGAGGCAGTTGCCTCCTTCTGTGGCATGACAGCACCGGCCCTATCAATTACCCAGCTGTCTGCTGTGGGGAATCAGGGTTGGCAGCAGCAATGGTCCCTGCTTGAGGATGCTGGGTGTTGGTGCTAGTTCTCTTTCCAACCACACTTTCAGTCATGGTAGTCTAGTATCACAAGCAGCGGTAACTGTGATAAAATTAACTGGTTTGTAAAAGGACTAGACAAATCATTGGTTGCTACTTGCTAAACGCAGCCTCCATGAACAAGGGCACTAAGTTTCCAAGTGGGTATAAACTGTTGGGAGCGGCCATCTCTTTGCGCCTTGCTTCAGAGGCATCAAAACAGAAGGCTAAAAACTGTCTGATCCAGCAGGACAATGCCAATGACTCTGGCATAAGGGCCCCAGGATGAGATTGCAACACAGGACATTTTACCTCCATCAAGACCCTACTAATGGTGGATTCAGATGATGGAGAGCTCCTTGAAAGCTCCTCATAGTAAAGGTAAAGAAACCCCTGACCATTAGGTCCAGTTGTGGCTGACTCTGGGGTTGCGGGCTCATCTCGTTTTATTGGAGCCGGCGTACAGCTTCCGTGTCATGTGGCCAGCATGACTAAGCCGCTTCTGTCGAACCAGAGCAGCACACGGAAACGCCTTTCTCAAGCTCTGGGAGGAAGACCTTTCATTGCCTACAGACAGCCACCCAATCTTAAACAACTCCTAACCCACAATAACACTACAACCAGACTTAACACGGACACTGGCACCAGAGCCTGCAATAAACCCAGATGCCAACTTTGCTGCCACATACACCCGGACAACACCATTACTGGCCCCAACAACATCACACATACCATCTCGGGACTATTCAATTGCTCATCTAACATTGTGTATGGCATCAAATGCCAACAGTGTCCTTCAGCTCTCTATATTGGACAAACAGGCCAAACCTTACGCCAAAGAATAAATGGACATAAATCTGACATCAAGAATCACAAAACAGAGAAACCAGTAGGAGAACACTTCAATCTCCCAGGACGTTCTATACAAGATCTCAAAGTAGCTGTTTTACTACAAAGGAATTTCAGAAATAGACTGGAAAGAGAAGCTGCTGAATTGCAACTCATTACCAAACTTAAAACCATGGAGAGACCTGGTTTGAACAAAGACATTGGATTCTTATCCCATTATACATGACTAAGCCATTTCTCACCTTCTCACCCCTTGCCTTTTCCTGTAAGACCTATTACAGTCGTTAAGAGTCGTCAGCAGGCTCATCTCAGCTATCTGCCAATCTCCCATTCCCACCACCCTTCTGAGTAATACCCCTCCCCACCTTCTCACTATATAGAAGGATCTGGCAACTTCTGTTTCAGTGTATCTGAAGAAGTGTGCTTACACACGAAAGCTCATACCAAGAACTAACTTAGTTGGTCTTAAAGGTGCTACTGGAAGGATTTTTTTATTTTGACTATGGCAGACCAACACGGCTACCTATCTGTAACGGAAACGCCGTTTACCTTCCCGCCGGAGCGGTACCTATTTATCTACTTGCACTTTGACCTGCTTTTGAACTGCTAGGTTGGTAGGAGCAGGGACCAAGCAATGGCAGCTCACCCCGTTGCGGGGATTCGAACCGCCAATCTTCTGATCGGCAAGTCCTAGGCTCTGTGGTTTAACCCACAGCGCCATCTGTGTTCCATACAGTGCTATAATTGCAAGAGGAAGTGGTCTCAATGGCTTAGAACCCCACTTCTGGTCATCTGAACCTGCCTGATGTTACCCTGGGATGCTCTATGCTCCAAATGACAAACATGTATCGAGCATGCCTGCAATGTCACATCCCCTCTCCAATTCTGAACTCTCTGCATTTATTACTGTTAATTATTGCACAAGCACTTTGCAGTGGTTTACAGTAATTATCTCTTTCAGCCCCACAACATCCCTATGGTCATTAATATGCACACATTACAAACGACGAGGCCTCCCAGAGAGTTCATGGCTGAACCCAGGTCTCCTTGTTCCAAGTACAGCAGACTCTGTTTTGGCTCAAGCATTCTCTCTCCCTCTCTGACAAAATCTAATCAGGTTTGGGAGGGGATGTGCTGCTTAGTCATAGCTGCACTATTTGGAATGCCTCTGGAGCAAAGGCTTCCTTTTCTTAGCATACTGGGGGAAGCCACATAGCTCCTTTAATAAATATTTCATCTGATTCTCCAGGAAGGCAATAGCCACATTTTATTGCATCTGGGATTAAAAATGATCTGCCATCTGTCTTTCCCATAAAATATCTTAAAAACTGCCCCTGCAGTAGATAGCCAGTCACCTTCTTCCCTGCCCCCACTGTTCTTTTTAGATTGAAGTTTACAAGCCCAACTTATCACCACCGTTTCCCCAAGAGTGCACAGTTTGCCGAGTTCTTTATTAAGCCATACATTTTCCTTTACATGGATGGCAACACACCGCAAGCTATACTTTAACCCAATAATCAGATCGAGAAGAGGAAGCTTCAGTTTGTTTTTCAGTGGATTAGCAAGATCATCCCAGCCTCAAACAAGCCGAGTATTTCTGCCAATGTCTTTCCTATTAAGCAAATCAAAAGCTGGTGCACATTTTCCACCTGGTTCCATCTGTGAGCTCACAATGCCAAATTAACGCTCACAGTGGTAAAGAATGACAAGCTGTGTGTTAGAAATAACTCAGATTCATTCAGCTACCTGTAGATACTGTTGTGAACTCTGTAGTGACAATCCATGACACATTTCAATTCAACACGCAAAAATTCAATTCCACCCCACATTCCCCTGACACAGAAGAAGAGCGCAGCAAACAAAATAAAATTTAACAAATGAAAAGCAGAGGCTGCCAAGAGAAGACAGATATTTGCCATGCAAGCAAACCACACATCTCAAAATGCAAGCTACAATCCAATCTGCATTCCACAGGTAACATTAACAGAACACAAAAGCGAAACAACAAATCAAATCAGCTCCAAATCCAGTAGGTCCCCAGTATGTTACTGCTTCATAAAAACGTAAGTGCTTCAGTTTTAGACTGCAGGGTGAAATGATGCAAGGCACTGCAGTCTTAGGTGAATCTGACGGTTTTGTTTGGTGCTAGCGAATGAGAAGTCAGCACATTATATAAAAAAAGATGGACATCATCACAGTCCCTCTCCCCATTTCCCTCCTTCCTTCCCTCCCTCCCTCCTTCCTTCCCAGTCAGCTGCAGCTTGCAAAGCAACATTCTCAACATTAGCTAGAGGAAGAATAAGAGAGAACACAAGGCTAGCCGTCACAGCCCTTTGGATTAAGTAGGAAAAAAGGAAGAGGCAGAGTACCGTCTTGTCCAGGCACTGGAGGCAATAATAAAGCTTGCAGCAGCACTGGCCCATTCTGGCAGGCTGGCTGGAAAAGCGGCCAGCTTCATTCAGAATGTCAGGGGGTTTAATTCCTAAGCAGCAGGAAATGTCTTTAAAAAAAAAAAAAAGGACGAGAAGGAAAGGAAGAAGATGGATTGCTGACAACTGACACAACTTGTGCGCTGTGTGTGTGATTCCTCTCCAGCTACCTGGGTTTTCCTCTTATTAACTTCAGGAATGCAGGAGGAGGCGGAGCAAAGCAGAGAGCAGCATATCTGAATCCTGGCAGGGAAATAGGAGAGAGGGAGGGACGGTTTTTTGCCACTGGACTCCTCCGCAGAAGGAGGCAGATCAATAGAGAGAAGCCAACGGAATATTTGATCAGTTTCATCATCCTCTGAGGACACCCAGCTGCTCCTCCCTGCAAAAAGTCAGCGGTCACCACACGTCCCCCTGCCTAGCCCAGCCTACTCCTGCATCATTGCCCAATCTGCTGCCTCCATCCTTGTCTGCAGCAGGAGAACGTCAGCTGGCTGAGTGGCTGGAAGAGAACGGGCTGCAGCCGAGTGGTGGAGCATCTCCTTCACATGCAGAGGGTCCCAGGTTGAACCCCTGGCACCTTTGTGCAGGGCTGAGCATTCCCTCTCCCCCCTCCCCTGGCCTGGGGAAGCCACAACCAGTCACTTGAGGCACTACTGACCTAGTTGGACCAATGAACCGGCTCAGGGTAAGGCATGAGAGCTAAGTTTACTGAGAATGCAACACAAAACAGAAAAGGAGGCTATGAATTCAACAGAGAAAGTATACAAAGCACAACAGTACATATGAGAGGCCACCGTTCCATGGTAGAGAACATATGTCACGCACGAAAGTTCTCCTGTTCGATCCGTGGTATCATCAGGTTTGCTGATAGCAGGGCTGGCGAAAACCTCTAAGCCCCCGCATTGCTGTTCCCAGAGCAGACAATATGACTCTTTCTTTTTCTCCATGGTACTATATATTTGGGATGCGGGTGGCATTGTGGGTTAAACCACAGAGCCTAGGACTTGCCGATCAGAAGGTCAGCGGTTCGAATCCCCACGACGGGGCGAGCTCCCGTTGCTCGGTCCCTGCTCCTGCCAACCTAGCAGTTCGAAAGCACATCGAAGTGCAAATAGATAAATAGGTACTGCTCCGGTGGGAAGGTAAACGGCGTTTCCGTGCGCTGCTCTGGTTCGCCAGAAGCGGCTTAGTCATGCTGGCCACATGACCCGGAAGCTGTACGCCGGCTCCCTCAGCCAATAAAGCGAGATGAGCGCCGCAACCCCAGAGTCAGCCACGACTGGACCTAATGGTCAGGGGTCCCTTTACCTTTACCTTTTACTACGTATTTATGTTTCAACGTAAATCACTTGGAGACCTTTTAGGTAACAAGCGACTCTGTATCTAATAATGCTTAGTTTGATAGATCAATGGCCTCACTTTGAATACTGACCATTTAATGAATTATTTAATCTCTATACCGCTTAATTAATATATTAAAAAATATCTTGGAGAGGCGTACAGAAAACTGAAGCAGCAACAGACAACATACGCAAAACATTACAAAAATATACAGTTACATATAAAAATATCACACCAGGACAAATTTACTAATAGATATAAATGAATCTTCCTTCTGACACACCCTCCCTCTCAGCCTCCAGGTTCTTACCCAGGGTTCAAACAAACTCTTAGCTCACCCACAAAAGTCTCAGGATGAGAAGAGTTACTGGAAGCAGTGGACCTCACCCTAGTCTCTCACTCTAGACTTGCTTTTGCAGATGGTACTGCCTCAGGCTTCCCACAGCTGTGTCCCATTCAGCTGTACTCTCCATTCCCAGTGCCAGGTGCAGCAGGTTTGTTGAGTTTCCCAGGGATCCAAATGATAATAAAAAGGTCCCCCTCCACTAGCTACCTGGGTTATTAAAATATTAACATAAGCAGAGCTGCTATCACACAGCAGTTCATGCTGTTTTCCCAATATTTCCATAACTCTTAATTTATGCATTATATTTGAGCTTTCACATGATGTAGTAAAGCTACTTCAGGAAATGCAACAGAATATACTGTAAGTTTACCAATCTATTTCTATGTTATTTGCTTCCAGAAAGAAATCCGTTTGCAGATAACATGGAAATGAGTGCTAAACTTGCACTAGAGTCTGCTGTATTTCCAGAAGTGGTTTTTATGTCATGTGACAGCTCAAACATTATGCAGAAATGAACAGTTAGGGAAAGTTGGGGAAACAGAATAAACTGCCATGAACGCAGCCTTCCATAAGCTTACGGAATGATGTGAACATACACTGTAAAAGCTCTTAAGTTTTGCATTACTCACTAATAGGGACTAGAAGAAAATTGACTCAGCCCATTGAACCAGCCCTTTCCCAGTCTTCACACTTTTCTGAATGTTGTAAATGCAATTGTTGATGGTTTTGGATGGACCATAATACACATTTATTATGCGGCAATGAACCATGGTTGTTAAAAATTGGTAATGGGTCAAAGTTCTAAGAGGGAGAGAAGGGCCATGGGTCAGTGGGGGAACAAAGAAGGTTCCAGATTCAATCCCTGGCACTTCTAGGTAGGACTGAGATTTTTCCCTGTCTGAAGCCCTGGAAAGCTGCTTCCAGTCAGTGTTAACAATATTGAAATAGAATGGACCAGTGGTCTAAGTCAGGACAAGCCAATCTTAAATTCAGCCCTCTGTTTTCCCATATCAGTTTGTGGGTTTCCCCCTTTAAGTTCTTGTGAAAACTCATCAGCATTTTTTTAAAAAAACAGACAAATTTTTGTATGCAATTTTACCTGATGTACACATTTCTGCACAACATTTCACTCATATGATGCCTTTTTGCATGCTGTTTTCATTAATATATGCATTCTCACGGACATTACTGCAGTATATGCATTTTTTTGTACCGGAGAGTAGCAGTGCAAAATTTAGAGAAGTGAGTGTTTCCAATGATGGCTGTGTGTTAGCGTGCAGCTTGGTGAAGAGTGAATTTTGTAGGCTTGCCTTCAAATGCAAACTGATGAGCGAAATTATGGCGCAATGGGTCAGTGTCTGACTCTTAACCAGAAGGTTGGTGTTCAAGCCCACCCAGGAATGGCTGTGGGCAATATTCTTGCATCGCAGGGCATTGGACTAGATTAACCCTCAGGGTCCCTTCCAAGCCTACAATTATGAGAGTCTATTATTTTCCCTTGTCACTGTTTCAAACCCAAAAAGATCAGAGTGTCCTCATCACTTGATGGTCAGGACCTACTGGCACTTTTAGAAGACCTCATTTGGTGGGTTCAGGGGAGCAAAGGTGGTAGTGGCACAAGGCTCTATGAAGAGCTGAGGAAGCAGCCTGGAACCATGTTAACCAGGAAGCCTACGGGAGGCTCCCTTTCCATCTATCAGAAGGGACTGTGCAGGCCACCTCCTCCCTTCCGCCTCCAAAATAGTCTCTGCAATATTTTGTGTGGATTTCAACTAATTAGATTTTCCTTTTTCCATGTCTACCTAGACATGCTTTATTTCTTTATGGCTACGTTAAATACATAATGGAGTCCATAACAGCTTATGACCAGGTTGTGAAGCACATTAGCATGCAGGCATAATTAAAGCCTCGCTTGAAAAGGCTTGGCTTTGCAGCGATGTTATATGACACTGCAATGCAAATGATTAGGATTGCACTTTAATTGCATCATTTCACCACAGATCCCCGGGGTTTTAAAATGCATGATGTACCCCCTTCCGATTTACTCTGCTGATTTTGTTTCTTTCTCTAATACAAGACACTAAAGCCTCAGTTTTGGTCCACTTCTTCTAGTCATCAGATTGGCATTGCTGCCTGTGGGTTTGACATCTCTGCTGAATCACTTGCTCCTTCCTTCCTTCCTTCCTTCCTTCCTTCCTTCCTTCCTTCCTTCCTTCCTCATTCTACTGTCAAATTTACCCTGACCGTATTTACCCCTCTATCTTTTTCTCCATTGTTTCAATTTTTGTCTCTATGGCCTGCTGTAGAGATAGCAGTAGCTCTCTGTAGCCTATAGTTTGGAAATTGGAACACAGACCCAGGAACACATGATCCTGTCTCCATTATTCTCCTTTTCCCTTCTTCTGGTTGGACTTGACCATGGTTTAGCATTAGATTGGTACCATCATGAACCATGGTTAACACCAACTGGGAATTCCACTATAACTGTTGAAAGTTCAGATTGCAATCTAAGAATTGTTTTGCTGTTAATTGTGCAGGCACTAATTGCTTTGGCAAACCATTATCTTTTGGCACCAGTATCTTTAATAGTAAGACAATAACAATGACCTACCTGACAGAGTTGTTACTAAGCTTACTGAGGTCATTCATGTAAATAAATGATTTACTCTGGCCACTAAGCATCAGAATTATTATTATCCTTCCCTGCTCTACACATATGCTGACTTGTTTTCAGCCTACTCTTGAGCTGATCTCATTTTATCCTATAGAACTTGCACATCTTCTATAAAATTCTCAGTGAACTGTGTCTCATAAGTCAAACTTTTAGACTGTGTTCTCTGCTGTCCTGAATCCCAAAATGGTCTGCCCCATCTGATCTGATAATAGGATCTGTCTTTGGCTACACAAGCATATAGACACACAGTTCAAAGGATGTTGCACTTCAAAGCTATAATCATGTGCTCAGCTATAAATGTCTAAAGTTCAGGGCGGAATAGTTTATTTTAGGTCTGTGTCAGTTCTGTATCATTCAGAAGTCTGTAGTGTTTCATCTCTGCATCAATCTTCAATTTTAAAAAATAAACTGCACATTTACATCTAAATGCATACTTTTAAAAACAAAAATATCACATTTCTAAATGCATTTTGTTGCAAAGTATACATTTCTAAACAAAAACAAAAAACTGATTATAGTACATACTTTGCACCAAGACTTGCGTTGCAAGTTTTGCAGAAGTGAAAAACCCAAAGGTTAACTGTATTCTGATGCATCCATTAGTCCAGGAGGTACAGATAAGGTCAAATAATGTCAGAATTTGCAAAAGGAATAAATAAACAAAGTCCTTGGGCATCCCTAGCTTAAGCCTCATTCAAATTAATGAGGCCAAGTCTGTATCACTTAACCAGTGGTACCTCTGGTTAAGAACTTAATTCGTTCCGGAGGTCCGTTCTTAACCTGAAACTGTTCTTAACCAGAGGTACCACTTTAGCTAATGGGGCCTCCTGCCACCACCACGACGCCACCACATGATTCATGGTCTCATCCTGAGGTAAAGTTCTTAACCCGAGGTACTACTTCTGGGTTAGCGGAGTCTGTAACCTGAAGTGTCTGTAACCCGAGGTACCACTGTACAGTTTATTTCCAAGCATCCATTCAGAGGCTTACATTGTTACTTACTCAACTCAGTGTGTATATATAATGCAATATATATAGCAGAGTGTAAACGAGAGGAAAACCTCTCCATGTAAATTGTTCATAACCACTGCTCTGGCAGAGCTGTGACCAGGTCATTTTTTCCTTAAGCAGCAGAAAATATTCATAATCAGCTTTGGTCCCCTAATCACACTTCGGAACATGTCTACAAAACCCCATAATCCCTGAATAACATTCACAAAAAGAGGCCTTGTCCACCAAATACTCAGTACACTTTTTACGTGGTCCCTTTCACATGCACCTAAATGGAACGGAAGAAGCTCTTCTGCAGTGCAATTCCATATGTGCAGCCACATGGTTTTCTGCCATGCGATTCTCTAGGTTTCTGGAAATGGATGACTAACAATCCTGATGCAATGTTCTCTGATGCAACAATGGCTTTTACCGATAGCACTGCTAAGACAAGTGGCACTTTAATGAACCGTTTTCATACTGAGTCTCGTCACCTCTGAACCCTCCTGCCCAGCTTGTGTTAAGCTTGAGAATGAAAAACAGTGATATAAAAATCCTGACCATATGAACAAAGACAAAAGTTCATTTGTGATTCTAAGGTCATAATGGGTGCCATTTTCTTAACTGTGCAATACACTCAGGCTCTGAGTCATGAAAGGTTTATGTCTGCAATGCAGGCAATACTTCTTTATTTTTACAGTGAGAATAATAAGAATGTAGAGATGGATTATTAAAGCAATATTGTTAGTCGGCTGTCTTGTGGATGGACAACTAACAAGTATCTGCAGTGTAATCTACTCAGAAACAAGTCACAATTCAATGGGATTTGCTCCCATTGCAGCCTTAATATTCTTTCATGAATTGGAATGCCTTCCTAATATATTGAGCTCACCCTCTACCTACTAAGAGGGCAGAGAAGCAGGTGGGGTTAGTTTTGCATGTTGAATGTAGCGAATGAAAGGCAGAAAACAGTTTATCTGGATTTTTGTAGCCTTGAGGGCTTCAACAACGGGAATGTTAGACCTGATGCCTAATTTTTAGGCATTTATGTGAGTAAACAAAGCAAGTATTACAAAGATAACGTATATCTTCCTTTAGGGATGGACAAATATATAAATGTCCGTTTCCCTCAGTTTCACGTTTTTCCAGCCTTCAGTTTTTCCCATTTCTGCATCTGTCTGCAAACTTATTTTTAAGACATGGAAATTTCTGCACATTTTTGTTTGCATTTCCCCTAAAATATGCAATTTTAAAAAGCAATTTCCCCAAATATAATGCACTTTAACATAAGAACAAAAAAAGAGCCTGCTGGATCAGGCCAATGGCCTCTCTAGTCTAGCATCCTTTTCTCACAGTGGCCAACCAGATTCCTGTGGGAAACCCGCAAACGTGACCTGAGCACAAGAGCACTTTCCCCTCTTGTGGTTTCCAGCAACTGTCATTCAGAGCACAGCCATCATGGCTAGAGGTCATTGACAGCCTTTACCTGGATGAATTTGTCTACCCCCCTTTTCAAGTCACCCAAATTGGTGGCCATCGCTGCCTTCTGTGGGAGCAAGTTCCATAGTTCCATATATATATATTTGTATATACAGTCAAACCTCGGTTCTCGAACAGCTCCATCTCCAAACGTTTTGGTTCCTGAACGCCGAAAACCTGGAAGTAAATGCTCTGGTTTTCGAACGTTCCTTAGAACTCGAACGTCCGGCGTAGCTTCCGTTTGAGTGCAAGAAGCTCTTGCAACCAATCACAAGCTGCGCCTTGGTTGTCAAACGTTTCGGAAGTCGAATGGAACGGATTACGTTTGACAACCAAGGTTTGACTGTATATTTTGTAGGGGCTAGAGAGAGGCATCACAAAATTCAGAGAAGTGAGCATTTTTAATGATAGCTATGGCGTTGTGGGTTAAACCACAGAGCCTAGGACTTGCCGATCAGAAGGTCGGCGGTTCAAATCCCTGCGACGGGGTGAGCTCCCGTTGCTCGGTCCCTGCTCCTGCAGTTCGAAAGCACCTCAAAGTGCAAGTAGATAAATAGGGACCGCTCCAGCGGGAAGGTAAACGGCGTTTCCATGTGCTGCTTTGGTTCGACAGAAGCGGCTTAGTCATGCTGGCCACATGACCCGGAAGCTGTACACCGGCTCCCTCGGCCAATAAAGTGAGATGAGCGCCGCAAACCCAGAGTCGGCCATGACTGGACCTAGTGGTCAGGGGTCCTTTTACCTTTACCTTTTATGTTTCACTTTGCATATTGTGCAAATTAGGCAGGTTTGCATTAAAATGTGAACTGACAGGATTTCTCCCCGTTCCTAATTTCTTTGATATGTGTGTTCTCTCCCTCTCTCTCTCTCAGTCAAAGGAAACAAAACCCTTCAACCCTGGTCTTATTCCTTTGTTCTGGGAAGTGGCGAGCATATAACCATATTTTTTCTTTGACCCAGACACATTGGGCTCTCTCTTTGCTGTTACAAGGGGCAGTTCTACCAAGAAGCACCATTTGATTAATTATGCTCTTGTATGAAAAGAATGGGAGGGCTCGTAATTGGAAAATATTTTTTTGTTAGCTTTGCTATTCTTTTTATTATAACAATCAATTTCACTTTTTAATCTACAGGCTTGTCAGGCCTTGGAAATAAAAGAGTGCATGTATGGCACGTGGGAGATGTGGATTTCCAGCGAATTAGATTTCTTGAACTAGGCATTTCTGATTATTGGTTATGCGCTGCCTGACATACTGCATACTGTAATGAAGTAAGGTAATGTATATATACAGCTGTTTTGAACTCCCTTCCTGCCCTCTGTCCATTACTCCTGTTCCCCTGGGCTATGCTGACACACTAGACACAGATATGCTCAACACGAGTGCCATTTTCTTAAAATTAACAGTCTAAAACAACGTCAGTCTTTTCACACCGCACATGCAGAATTTAGTCTCTGGCACAAGCAATTTTTAAAAGGTCACTTACAGCTTTACAGGGTGAGCTATAAGCCCATGAGGCTGACATACAGACTCCATAGCAATCACAGCTTCATTGTGTGAAGACTATGGGGGAGACTGACACACTAATACAGATCTCACTCACTGAATGGGATTAGAACTGACCTGGAAGAGTTATGGGCCCTTTCACGAGGTACGCTCAGAATGGCTTTTTGACTCTTATATTTCTTTTGTTTTGTTTGTGAGCATAGCTTATCCATCTGACACAGCACAGAAAACAGGTACTTTTAATTCAGGTTACACTGCTTCAATGGCTTTATACAACAAAGTAGCCTATAAATTTGTTTAATAAATGAATAATAAAACCCGGTGAATATATTTTATCCTGTTTCTGTGAAGAGGTTTGAGCTAAAAATCTGCCTTATAAACTTACTTTGTTGACCAGGCCTTTGGTAGAGAAGGATCATGAGAAGGTGAGGCCATGGTTGCTTCATGACTGCAATAGTTGTTTTTTGGTGTGTGTGTGTTATTGTATGATGTGAATTGCAATGTTTAAAGTTTTTTAACGTTAGACATGAGAAGAGAAGACTCCCTGGAAAAGACCCTGATGTTGAGAAAGATTGAGGGCACAAGAAGAAAGGGACGACAGAGGATGAGATGGTTAGACAGTGTTCTCGAAGCTACAAACATGAGTCTGACCAAACTGCGGGAGGCAGTGGAAGACAAAAGTGCCTGGCGTGCTCTGGTCCATGGGGTCACGAAGAGTCGGACACGACTAAACGACTAAACAACAACAACAACGTTAGACAAATAAACAATCTGTAATCAGTCTGAATATGTAATCTAGAGAGAGTTTTAAAACTGAAATCTGAAGAGGCAAACGACTTTGTTAAGCCTGGGCTAATTTTGAGTTGATTAAACTAACAAATTTATGGAGCAATCCTATGCATACCTCCTTAGAAATAAGTCCCATTGAGTTTAATGGGACCTCCTCCCAAGTACATGCATATAGGATTTCAGCCAATAATAATAATAATCACAGTAATATAATGAAAATTTGGTTATGCAGATCCACATGGTTTGTTTTCTCAAATATTCTCTTGCTTCTTAGTTATTATTTGCAATAGTGAGACGTTATCATGCTTCATATTAATTGATCGTAATTAATTGGCACTATTATAGCACTGAGACCATTTGTTCATGCTTAATTTTGGTAAAATGGTGAGACAAAGAGGTCAGAACCAAGCCTTTGCAATAAAATAAGAAAGACAGTCATGAAAAATATTTTCTCTCTCTCCAGAAAAATAGGGAAGACGGACATGTATATGACCTTGAGCATAACAGTTTACAATGAGTTAACTAATAGCTGGTACATCAAGAGCCTTTCTGATATCCCCCCCCCCAACTCTCTTGGAAGTCTGTGTAAGACTGAACCTGGATAGCTTTCATTACATATTTCATTGATGCAGGGACAGAGGAATGATGAGAGCTGCTGTCCAGCAACATCGGGGGGGGGGGGCACAGGTTCCCCACCCCTGAATTGGCTGGGGATCCAGAAAGTTATTTTTGTCTTGAGTGGGGGTGAATTTGCCACACCCCAACTCCCCTGGGAAAAAAGACTCAAAATAGTTTTGCCCTGGGGAAGAGTTGGGGAATGGTCAGGTGGACCATCAGGTCAATCGGGATGGAGAGGAAGCCACACTTTGTAAGAAACTGGCTTCACCCACCACCCACCCACACCCCAACACTCCACTCTTCTCTTTGCAGCTTCTTCCTTTCTTCCTTATGGAATATGGGCTTTGCTTTTTGCCTGATGAGTAAGAATTTTGAAGAGAGTGCCTGATTGGTCTTGGGACTCCAGTTTTTTTGCCTACTCCATACTGCTGGGAGTCCTGTCCTTGGTGCTGCTGCTTTGTATTGGCTTAATTGGTTCTCAGCTTGGGCAGGAAAGAAAAGTTAAGATCTGGTGGGCTTAAAACCAGTGGCATTGTTGGGTTAAGGGCACTCTTTGTCACCCAATGCTGTTTTGGCATTGGATCCTTTTGGCTTGGCAGGGGCATTGGGTGAACTCCAACTTAGTGGGGCCACACTGCATTTGCCAGGTTCACTTACCCAAAGTCCTTTGCAGCAAGGAGGAAGAATTCCATTCCTTTGCTGCAGGGCCACATGCCTCTAAACATGCCCAGGATTATACTTGTTTAATTAGTAAGATTTTCTTTTTATGGATTTTTATTGCTATTAGAAAAGGCTTTTTCTATATAGTGAGAAAGCCTGCTAGTAACCCTGAAGAATTAAAAGCTAAAGCTTTATCACATGCCCACAAATAACGAGGCCATTGTGGCAAAGGCCAGAATTTACTGGCACTGTAAGATACTGTGGGGGGAGATCCATCAGCCACTTTGCATGTTGTTACTGTTTTCATTTTTCATTTAGTAAAACAAACAAAAACACAGCAGTTTAGATGCTCAGATGACAAAAACGTCTAGGCAACTGCAAAGCGCATTCCTAAAAAGCCATTCTGAAAGTGTCATCTATTTGAATATTGCAGGTGAACTCAATTTCCTCTCCAATAACAAAGGTATCATCTGTGACACCAGCTGCATGGGGGGCTCAGCTTATCAAATTATAAACTTCGCTTAATTCCTTGCCTGTCACAACCACTCTCCTGCAGTGGAAGAGACAAGCTTGTGTCAGAACCTTTTGTGATGCCGTAGCAAATGGGATCCTTATCTGTGACAAGGGTCCTCATCCTTGGAAATATTTCGACGACGACGACCTAATAATGAAATGCTAAAAAGGAGGGGAACAAAGTAGAAAGAGAAAACCAGGCTGCAAATTTCCACTCAGCCATGAAACTCACTGGGTGACCTTAGGCCAGCCATGGTCTCTTTGCCCTCCTTCCCTCCCTCCCTCGCAGGGTTGTTGTGGGGATTAAATGGGGGGGGGGGAGAACCATGACCACCACCCTAGTAATAGTAATAATAATAATAATAATAATAATAATAATAATAATAATAATAAATTTTATTTATACCCCGCCCTCCCCAGCCAAGACAGGGCTCAGGGCGGCTAACACCAGGTATAAAAACAATTGATTAAAATACAACTTAATAACAAGATTAAAATACAACATTAAAATGCAGCCTCATTTCAGTAGAAACTCAAATCAAAAACTTTTTGGGGGATGAAAACGTCAAGTCTTCACCAAGGCCAACTATCCAGACTGGTCCTACATGGGCCAGAAAAAGCCAGGGAAGTCTCCAAATAGGAGTTCCATCACAGAAGGAGAAAGAAAAAAGGAAAGAGGGGGGAGAGGATCAAGTTGATTCCAAGCCGAAGGCCAGGTGGAACAAATCCATCTTACAGGCCCTACGGAAAGAAATCAGACCCTGCAGGGCCCTGGTCTCATGAGACAGAGCGTTCCACCACGGCGGAGCCAGTGCTGAAAAGGTCCTGGCTCTGGTTGAGGCTAATCTGACTTCCTTAGGGCCCAGGACCTCTAGGGTGTTGCTATTTATTGACCTTAAGGTCCTCCGTGGGGCACCCTTGATCTCCCCTGAGGGAAAAAAAGTGGGATAGCAATGCAGCAAACAAATAATATAGTGTGTTCAGCAGACCTCACTGAACAACAACCTCTCAGCTGCACCAAAGTCACAGATATTGGGAGTAAGAAATGGATGAATCCACCTAAGCCTACAGAGAACTCCTTGGTGGATGGGGAGGGAGGTGTTTGCTCACTGAATGCTCTTCTGATGGGTGGAATCCAATGCACTTGCCCCATTAGTCCAAGGATTTTGAAACTTTCCCTCCTGCTGTGCACATCATGCACCCTTCCCAAATCTGCTCCAAAGGGTTGGGGGAACCCTTAGGACAGATTTAGCGGGCCATAAGGGGGAGAGGAAGAAGGGAGGGGAGTTCTGTTGCCGAAGCAGAAATCAAAATTATCGTCACCCAGTGCTATACTGGCTACAACCCTTTTATTGATTTGTGATGTTTTAATCTACGTTTCAAAATTTGTATATTGTATGTTTCATTCCCCCCCCTGCAGCTGTGGCCATAAGGATTGGTAGGGCAGAAGGCAGGAGGAGCGACTGCAGGTGCCACCATAGTCAATAGCAAGCAGAGTACTGATTCTGGTTTTGTCCCCATCTTCCTCCTTGCTGACTTCTACACCCAGGGAAACACTGTGACGAAGGAGGAGGCGGCTGATAGGGAGTGCCACCTCCTGGGCTGCTTGTGAGTAGACAGGCAGGCAGGTGGGATTGGCTGACGTGGCTGGGACACTGCCCCCTTTGACTTAATGGACTAGCTGTCACTCACTGTAAGGCCGCTGTGAGACACATAGGAGAGTGAGAAATAAAAAGGGGGCAGAGATGGTGAACATAGCCATTTTGTTCCTCTCTCAACTCAGTATGAACCAGAAAAAATAAAAACTGGAATACAAAGTCTTCCATTCATTCCTGACTAAATCATGCCCTTAATGTAGAGGAAATTAGGCTTAAATACTCTTGAAACCCACTGGACACATTAACTGGTGACAATCTGAGAGGGGCAGCTGCAACGAGAGTGACCCTGGGACCCAGTCCTCATCTCCTTTCACTCTGATTGGCTGCAATCAGCACAAAAAATGAGAATTATTATTATCAGTGACTAACAAGCTCGCCTTTCATGCTGCTTGGGGTGGCTCTTGGGCGCTGGAGGCAGGGACGCTGCTACTTAAATAGTAACAGGTCTTTGATACACACACACCAACCCTAGACCACTCAACCTTTGTTTGCAACTGAGCTATGTTGTCCTTAGCTTACATTTAGACTTTTTCCATCAGCAGGTTATCAGAATAGCCGCTGTGTCGTGCCTTACATGACTAGAGCTACAATGTCAGACCATAATCAAATTGCAAAGCAGGCAACCTCCAATTCCCTTCTCCCTGTAATTTAATTAAGCATGCTAATGTTATTTCGGAGGAGTAAACTGCAATGGGAAATGGGACAGTAAGTAATGATGTTTCACATAACGCTAAATGACGTTATCTGCAGTGCAGAAAGAAACCAATCAAAGGGTTTGTGTGGATAACCTCTCATTTTCTGTCAGGGAAGATACAATCATGGAGTGATGCATTTACAGTGACTGAAAACTTCTGCATTTTTATTGAGCTTCGGTTCAAGATGTAGTTCATTTTGGAAATGAAAGGCAAGACTCCTCCCACATAGACACACCCTATCTCTCCTGTGTGAGTTGGTAGAGCATGAGACGCTTAATCTCAAGGTCGTGGGTTCAAGCCCCACATTGGGCCAAAGATTCCTGCATTGCAGGGGGTTGGACTAGATGACCCTCGTGGTCCCTTCCAGCTGGATTTACAGTGGTACCTCGGGTTAAGTACTTCATTCGTTCTGGAGGTCCATTCTTAACCTGAAACTGTTCTTAACCTGAAGCACCACTTTAGCTAAAGGGGCCTCCTGCTGCTGCCGCGCCGCCGGAGCACGATTTCTGTTCTCATCATGAAGCAAAGTTCTTAACCCAAGGTACTATTTCTGGATTAGCGGAGTCTGTAACCTGAAGCGTATGTAACCCGAGGTACCACTGTACATCAGTGCAGAGGATTGGTGGTTTTGTTTTTTGTTATTTTGTTATTGATGCAGCCACACAAGTTTAAAAGGAACACATAACTTTAAATTTAAAACATGGCATTCACATACATTTCAATGAAGTTAAACTATTTTATATTCTAACTGCATCTCCTGAAAACAGAAAGCTGCTTATTATGGCTTAAAAACTGCCAAGACAGTCAGGCAATCTGTACTGCAACAATATATTTTAGCAGAGCATTTGTGAATAGCACCATCAGATTATTTGTTTTTTAAAAAGCATTGTGTTTCATCCTGAACCCAAGAGACAAACAAAAAATCAGCTTTCCATAAATAAAGGGCCAGGCTGAATAGCACCATTTCTGTAATATGTTACTTTAATGGTTTTAAGCTGATGTTTTGGAATGTCAGTTATGTAATTATTTATTGACAAAAAAACCTAATTAAAGGAAATAATATTTGCCGCAGGCACATTATTTTTCAGTCCCCAATCCTAGAAAAACAAAGGAAGGCAAGAAAAGTCTCCAGATGTTACATGTGTGTGATAATCACTGTGCACTGCAAACTATTGGCTGACCAATGTTTGCTCAATCTTTATGATAGCAGGTCCCTGTCATCTACGCATTAATGAACAGAGTGCCTCTGAGTGCAGTCTGAACCCAGGATCCCCCCCCCCCCCGAACTGAGCTTACAGTCCTATCACACAAAAATCAAAAATCCATTCCTGGCCAGCTTTTTTTCCATTGCAGCAGCCTGATTTAGGTGGAATAAGTAATTTTTTTGTTGCTATTATTGAACAGTTGTACATCAGACAGGGGGGAAAAGCCATGTACTGGATGTGCAGGAAACCAGGAGTCCATGCCAGGCCATAATTGCCACTCACCAGGGACAAAGGTAAGGAGTCCTTGTCAATCTACTGCAAATCACCCAGAGATTTCCCAGTAGGTTCCCATCTACATTTTGTCCCAAACTAGTCTATGGTTGCAATGTACAGTGGTACCTCTGGTTAAGTACTTAATTCATTCCGGAGGTCTGTACTTAACCTGAAACTGTTCTTAACCTGAAGCACCACTTTAGCTAATGGGGCCTTCCACTGCTGCCGCGCCGCCAGAGCATGATTTCTGTTCTCATCCTGAAGCAAAGTTCTTAACCTGAAGCACTACTTCTGGGTTAGCGGAGTCTGTAATCTGAAGCGTATGTAACCTGAAGCGTATGTAACCCGAGGTACCACTGTAACTGAATATCCACCCTATTAGGTCCCATCTACATTATATGTTCAAATCATCATCATCATCGCATTTTAAACAGTCATGGCTTCCCAACAAAGAATCCTGGGAACTGAGTTTGTTAAGGGTGCTGTGAGTTGTTAGGAGAGCCCTATCTCTCTCACGGGGCTACGGTTCTCAGAGTGGTTTAACAGCCAAGCCCTCTACCCAGGGAACTCTGGGAACTGGAACTCAAGCCAAGGGGAATCAGGCTCTCCCAATCCCTCAGCATCCATAACAAACTACAGTTTTCAGAATCCTTAGGAGGGAGGCATGATTTTAAAGTGTTATGCTTTAAATGGAGAGCACAGATGGGGCCTCACTGAGAAGAAATAGGGGAACCATTCTTTTACGCACATATTACATGATTTAGCACATGGAACAACATTTTCCTGGAATCCGAAGCTAGCATTTCGCTCAGTGCAGAAACTATGCAAGACCGGATGAGGAATACATATGATGACCAAATCCTAGCACCTGCTCCTCTGCTGCCATATTTGGAACGAATCAGCAAGTAAATTGCTTTGCGAAAAGTGTGTGTGTGTGTGTGTGTGTGTGTCCTTGCTCTCAGCCAGCAGGGGGTGCCTCTGTTCAGCCTAATTGGACAAGTTAGCAGCTTCCAGAGCTTGCAAGCTGAAAAGGTAAAAACGTAATCAGTGCTAATTAAGGGCTAATTATCTCCAATTTGGAATTGACCACCAGGTGTTCAGAGAGGTGGAGGAGAAAAAAAGGATGCTGTGACATAGACATTATATGGCTTAGGGTGTGTTAGCTCTCTTCTATCTTCCTTGCGGACCCATTTTGCATTCTGTGATGGTAAAAGGGTGCAATATTTTCAGATTCCCATCTGTTTCTGAGCCCCGAGTATACACATGTAAACAAGCCCAAGTCTATGATTCCAGCCTGTCTTTGAACTGAATCCATGCCTCTTATTTAATGTTTCCTGTGCCAGCAGCAGCAACTGCCTGTACCCAGAAGGACAAGGCCACAAGCCTACAGTCAAATCTATACTTGCTGGCTTTCAAAAATTCAGAAATTTACAGTCAGGTCATATGTGTCCTTACCTGCATGGAAAAGTCCAGGACTGAAATTGGACATAATAAGGACCTGGATGGTGGGATGCTGGCAAGAAAAGGAATTATACTCACACTCACTTAACACATACTAAGCATGACACTTCTGCTTTTGGGGCATACTGCTAACCCCATAATTGAAGCCAAGAAAACGTGTGTGTGTGTGTGTGTGTGTGTTTATATGATATTTTGATATTTCCATTCATTCAGATTGCATGCCTAAATGTATGCCAGTGTCAGGACTTGATCAGGACTCTGTGGGTAGCCATTTCTGAATCTAGGCCTGGAGGCAAAGGGAGAAGATGGAAACATAAGAACCATGAAGAAGGAGTTTGAAGGCCAGTAGGTATTGCTCTTCTGATAAGGCCAAGGCAGGAGGTCCAAGTGCTAGCAATTTCACCTGGCCAGTTCAGAGGTTTTTCTTTGCCTGCCAAACACAAGGGCAAATTCTACATATTCCTTCCCCTGTTGCACCTGAAGAGGGCACCAATACTTAACCAGGCAAAGTTGTAGGGTAATTACCAAGCTTATCCACACTTACCTTGTTTCTCATTCTTTGAAGGCTGAGGTCCATGCTCTAACGCTCTGCGTCTGAGTGTCTCCTCCCCCAAACTTCCCCCGCAAAAACCCAATATTTAAAGCTGAATCAGAGGAGACACTGAACATTAAAGAATAGGTTTTTGTGGGGCAAAAAAGGGGGGCAGTCAGACACCCAGCTTTAAATTGCAGGCCATGCCAGGAAAGGATGGAGGAAAGGTAAGTGTGGATAAGCCCTTAGCTTCTGTATCTGCTCCTGGTTTTCCAAATCAAGCCCTTGGGCACTTGAGAGGCAATACATGCATGGATTCATACTGTCATGCTCTAAGGCCGAACAATAGATTTAATGCTTTATTACTCAACCATATTCATACTGAGCTTCTTTTAGGGCTGTGAGGTTCTGGGCTCCAACCCTTAGCTGCACCACCAGTCTATTTCAAGGTAATTAGTGCACATGACAATACAGCTAGAAATGTGTTCGAAAATATTTTGTCGTGTTCAGGCAAGATCTATTATTGGAGAGAAAGTATATTAATAATAAAGTTGCAGTCTTATTAGTATCTGTATTTCTTTTGGATGTATAACCTCCATTTTTAAATGCAAAACTCAGATGGCTCAGATGCCATTTCAAGATACTCCCTAGCTACCAGAGCTTTAAATATGTGTTAGTTATGTATATTCACAACATTCTGTGTGTGTTTTGATGTTTTTGTAGTCTTCTTAGGTAGATTGTTTATTTTGACAGAGCAGTTTGCAAAATTCTGAATCCTGAAAAAAACCAAAAACCTTGGACTATGTGAATTAATTATGAATTGAACTGGAACGGAATTAGTTCCTTTATAGAGGTGGTAAACTAGAACTCCTTTTTAAAATGAACTTTCCAAGCACTGTCCTGTGCACACTCACAGGTGATGGCAATGACATTTGAACAATATTAAAAGTTGCAAAGTGTTCTGTATAGTGGAAGCAAAAACCTGCAACAATAACCAGAATTGAAATTTTGAATCCAGTGGATCTTACCTTTCATTTTGAAATAAAGTCCTGTGAAGCTTGAAAGTTTCCTTTCATTCAACTCTTGTTAAAACCAACCAGTTAAAAGCAACCAAATTATTCTCTTAGAACCAATGTAGGAACCACCCTCTGCTTTACCTATCATGCTATTTTATGTTATTTCCCCAGCAGATGTCACTATTGCCCCTTGTAACACAGAGATTTCAGATTTAATTTTGTTGCTTGAAATTGGGCCAGAGTATTTCTTCATTGATTATTTGACTGGTGTAACTTGCCCTAGGTTGGCAGTAACTGATATTAGAGATTTCCCAGTGTCTTGCTACATGAAACGACCAATTCATTTTGGGAGACAACCGTTTACCCAGAGCCAGCATCTTCAGCACCAAGGCCAGCGCACAAAGCAGTCTCCACTTTCCCGTCAAGTGCGATGTTCCCAACAATATGTCAATAGTTGCTACAAATGCCTATCCAAGGTCAAAGTTTGACCCTTGCTCATTAGTTTGCTAATTAATAACTAATTAACAGACATCAGTCCATGAGCGTGGTAATCACTCACTGTATAAGTGACTAACTGCCTGTGCCAAACCACTGCTTTCATTTCCCCCCAGTTTCAATGCACAAGATAATAGCAAGATCCCCGTTTGTATAATTTGTTATGTGGCTGGCCAAGGAATCTGCACATATAGATCACTCTGAATTTTAGCTCTTTGTTTCGTTTCACAGCAATTTCCTCTGCTTTCCTCTCTTGAAGTACTTACATCACTGCTATAAATCAAATGCAAACAATAAAGTTGGCATGCCACTTATAAATGGATTCTAAAGGAAGCGACAAATTAAGACTATAATATGCACCACCCTAATTCTTCTGCTTTGTATGGGGATCCAACTATGGAACATTTGTTTACTTGACTGATCTCATTCCCTTTTAGCACAGTACATCACTGATGCATGTGTGGTTCAACGACTATGTATAGCCAGAATGAGCCAAGCCATTCTGGTGTCTTTTAGATAAAACATTTAAGTCCCAGTTCCATGGTAGGAAGTAGCTCTGGGGAAACCCAAGCCTGTTGCTGGCTTCTGTCCCATCTTAACTGACCTTAGAGAAAGT
Organism: Podarcis pityusensis; assembly: GCF_964106645.2. Lineage (NCBI taxonomy): Eukaryota > Metazoa > Chordata > Lepidosauria > Squamata > Lacertidae > Podarcis > Podarcis pityusensis. The sequence continues at coordinate 26,718,181 of NC_138027.1, read as the reverse complement.
GTGGGGAACATTTGGCCTTCCAGATGTTGCTGAACGACAACTCCCATCAATCCCAGCAAGCATGGTCAATGGCCAAGGATGTCGGGAGCTGTAGTTCAGCAGCAACCAGAGCAACAAAGGTCCCACACCTGCCCTACAGCTTGTTGATGTGGTCCTCCCCGTCCTCAATAACCCAAACTGGGATCTGGATATCTACCATCTCAGTGCTTTCAAGTTATCTGCACCTGCATGGGACAGATTAGATACTATTCTTACCTGAATTCATTGAACCTGCCTGAAAATTTATTTATTTATTTAAATTCTAGACTGCCCATTGACTGATAAAGTTGTCTGGCTTTTTTTTTTTTTTTGCCTGCTTATAGAAATACTGTAAAACGTTGCAGCAGTTCTCAACCTGTGGGTCCCCAGATGTTGTTGGACTACAACTCCCATCATCCCTGAGCTCTGGCCTTGCTAGCTAGGGGTGATGGGAGTTGTAGTTCAACAACATCTGTGGACCCACAGGTTGAGAAAGGCTGGTTTACAGTCTTTTTCTTGCTTTCAGTTTTTGAGTTTCAAAAACACATGAACTAAAGCAAAACTCTTTCCATATACTCCAGGGTCAGAAGTGCTGCCCTAGGTTTCTTCTAATGGAGATGATTCACATTTCGTTTCTACCTATTGGAATTGTGTAACATGTGAATCATCTCCATTCGAAAACCCAGGACAGCACTTCTCATCCAGGAGTATTAAAGGCAATTGTTCTATATTGCAGTCCAGATGTTTTGGACTGCAAATCCCATTATGCCTGACCACTGGCCATGCTGCCTGAGGCAGATGGGAGTTGTAGTCTAAAACATCCAGCGGGCATGAGAATGGGGAGGACTCATCTACATGTCTATATAACATGTAAGCATTGCAATATTAAGTGCACAATTATAAAAGGGAGATGGCGTTCTACTATCCCAGATGTGGCATTGTCAAGAACATTGGGCAGATTAAATGAAGCTGCTACACTAGGAGAACCAGTGCAATGACTCCCGCTAGCACAATGGGACTCACCCCAGCCCCCCCACTCCCTTGCACCCTCTCCAAATCTGTTTCTCTCCTCTGTATAGGGGACACATGTTTCTCCTTCACTGGTAATCTTGGGCTCTAGCATTCCTAATGCAAAGCAACAAAGACTGCAGACACAGCTGCCAACACACAGCCACCATATTGCATTTTCTCTTGCTTCAAACAAGGTAACCATTAAGCGCCGTCATTTCCACACAAATTGTTGACACTGTGGCATGTACCTCCCTTGGACTGAAGAATGCAATCCTGCTGCGAGATGTATGGCAACAGCTGAGGTTGCCCTGCTCAATATTGTTCCTTGTTTAAACACTATCTCCACAATTTCCCCCCTCTGACAAAGGTTTTGCATCAGGATCAACATGACACGCCTCTACCACCTACAATAACCAGAAGCCACTGGAAAAGAGGGAAATAATATTGCATGGGTTTAGGTACCACCAAGAACATTTGGAACGTGGATAGCAAAAAAGAAACCTTACTTTCTGAAAGAAATGCTGTGTTGTGATAACAAAGACATCAAAGCCGCAGCCGGTTCTCTTAAGTTCCTCCTGGATGCAGCTGAATTTCCTGGCCTGTTCATCACACTTCTCCTTCATTTGCTGGATGAGCTGCCGCTCAGCCTCTCGAGTCTGCAAGTCAGGCTTGGTGGAAAATCCATTCCTTGGAACGGGTGACCTTTGTTTAGGGTGTCCTGCAAGAAGCAATAAAGAATACCCAAGGCTGTAATCAGTTACTTTATATGTACGGACACAGCTTTTCACAGTTATAAGGCTCTTGAGACTTGCCTCTATGGTTGTTGGTTTTTTGTGTGTTATAAGAATTTGCTCACAGTACAAAATAAAAGCACCAGCCCATAAAAACAAAACTTTATTCTCAGGGGGAGGGTTCCAGTATGGCATGGCATGGCTGTAAGTATACGACTTAATCGTTTTATGGATCTTCTAGTCGCTAGTGAATAGTGTTTGATTCTCTCAGATTACTGTTTTATACTTGTAGTTAGACAAACCAACATTTTCTGTTGGGAAGGCTTGAGAGTGAGGTATGTTATGTGGAAGACTGCTAAGGACAAATTTGGGAGATATTACTTGGCGGGGGAAGGAAGTGAGGTCACAGCTTCCATATCAATTATTTTGTTTAGTTGCCAATGATACATGGAGTTTTGTGGTATTTTTGTATTTGATTCTTATTTGTAAGAGAACACTTTGTTTTCCTGTTAATTACGCTGGTTTAAATGTGCGTTTCATACTTGACATTCTGTCAGGGAACTGCCATCGGAAGGAAGGGAGGTGAAAGGGCTCACACAGGTTGGGAGAGACTCAGCAGCTGAAGAGGGAACCAGTAGGGGGAGAGGAGGTGAGCTGAGGGAAAGTGAGCTGGAGGGATGGCTCAGAGACACTTCCAGCGAAAACAGTGGGGAGGTTTCAGGACCTCCTGTAGGGACACCCACTCCTCGCCGGAAACTGTCACGCAGAGAGTCCAGAAGACGTGTTTCCGTTAAGGAGCTTTTATGTTGGAAGCGATTCCGAAAGCAACCACTGTCGGAATCTGCCAGCGACTGACGGAGCCATGTTTAAGGGGCTCCGTTACAGACAGAGGTTTGCAAACTTGACCAAACTCTGAGGGACTTGGATTTTACACACAAGCAGCTCATCGTCCCATCACAGCATTCCGACAGTCTCCGTGAGCAGCTTGTGCAGGAGAAGGCATCATGAGCAACCCAGCCGGAACCGGAGAAGCAGGAGCTGGAGCGGGTCCAAGCCTGGAAGAAAGGTACCGGGCGTTGGAGGTCCAGCTAGCGCTGCAGACGGCGAGGCTCGAGGAGAGGAGGGCTCAAGATGCAGAGAAGGGGAAAACCACCCCGCTCGCCAGAAAGTTGCCAGGATTGGTACAGAAGTTTGGGGGGGAGCCCAAGGACTATCATGCCTTTAGGACAGAGATGCAATATGCCCTTAATCTGCAGTTTGATGACTTTCCCGACGAGGAATCGCGGGTGGCTTTTGTGATTGGGCATCTCGAAAAGGGGGCGAAAGACTGGGTGAGGCCCCTGATGGCAACGAATAATGACATCCTGAAGGACACGAGGAAGTTTTTTCGTGCCATGGATCTGATGTTTTCCAGCGATATTGAGCAGGGAGTGGTACGCAGACAGTTAATGGCGTGCAAACAGGGGAGCCGATCTGTTCGTGAGTACTGGACTGAGTTTACCATGTTGATCCATAAATTGGGGTGGGATCTATCGGCGGAACCCATTCAAATGCTCTTTGAAGAAGGGCTTTCTTCGGCTGTGAAAGACCAACTTTCCCGGGCGCCCAGGGCAGAGTCTATGGACCAGCTGACCAAATCAGCGCTGACCATAGGAGCGCGCCAAGAGGCGAGAGCCTTGGAGAGGCGGGAAGGGAAGGGGGAACGTTGGAGGGAGCTTCGCATTCCAGAGATTCCAGAGCCACCGTTCCCGCCGGGAGAGCTGATGGAAATTGGAACAGCGCGCGCGCGCGCAGTTTCAAAGCCCAGTGAAGAGCGGAAGAAGGAGGGGAATGTTATCTCTGCCAACAGCCAGGTCATTTTGCCAGAGTCTGCCCCCAAAAGAAAGGAATGGCAAGGAATGGCGGGAGCTGTTGGGGAGAGGGAGGAAAAGGTACCGGAGCAAGTAAAAGCCAACGCCTGGCTGCCACCGTCAGGGCACAGCAGCCAGGCCAAAGAGCAGTGAAAGTGCCCACGCCGGAACCTCCTAAACCCACCCTAGTGATAGAGGTGTTACTAGAGCTGCCTAACGGACACCCACTAAAGATAAAGGCGCTATTGGACTCAGGCAGCTCCTGCAATTTCATGAGTAAGGAGTTTGCTGCTGAGCACCAGATACAGACTATCCCTTTAAGTAACCCTTTGCAGGTGACCACGATCGATGGAAGGGAGCTGCTGGGAGGAGAAGTCAGCCAGCAGACCGTCCCAATGATAATGAGGGTAGCAAGACACACTGAGCTAATAGCGCTTAATGTGGCTACCTTGGGAGGAGCTCCCATTATTTTGGGGATGAGCTGGCTAGCGTTACATGATCCGCTAGTGGGCTGGCATCAGAGAGTGGTCTCCTTTGGGTCAGCACATTGTCTAGAACACTGCAAAGAGCGGGAGGCTCAAGGAGGGGCCAGAGCCACTCTAGCAGGGACGGAAGTAACGGAGAAGGGGAAGGTTCCCCAACAATACGCCGACCTGAGCAACGTCTTCAGCGAGAGGGAGGCAGACAAACTACCCCCACATAGGCCCTTTGACTGTCAAATCAATTTACTCCCTGGGGCACAGCTCCCTGTAGGCAAGCTGTACGCCATGTCAGACAGAGAGATGCAGGAGCTAAGGGAGTTCATTGACAAGAACCTGAAGAGAGGGTTCATCAGAGAGTCCAGGGCGGTGGGGGGCAGCCCAGTGTTTTTTGTGGATAAAAAAAAACACGGACAAACCTAGACTTGTAGTGGACTTCAGGGCCTTAAATGCAGTGTCAGAACCAGTGACTTTCCCGATGCCCAGAATTGATGACATTTTGACAAGGGTCAGGAAGGGAAAGATTTTTACTAAACTGGACCTGAGGGGGGCGTACAACCTGATACGAATAAGGAAGGGGGATGAATGGAAAACCACCATGTTCACCCCTTTGGGGGCATTTGAATATTTAGTTATGCCCTTCGGCTTACAAGCAGGCTCCGCGTGCTTTCAATCGTTTATGAACCACGTCCTGGGGCCTTTGCTTTACAAGAATTGTGTGGCCTTCTTAGATGACGTGTTAGTATATTCAGAGAATGAGGAGCAGCATGTAAAAGACGTCAGGGAAGTGTTGGGCAGACTGCAAGCCAATCAGCTGTGGGTGAAGCTAGAGAAGTGTCAGTTTCATGCCAAGGAGGTGGAATTCCTGGGGTACCGCTTGTCGGACAAGGGATTGGCCATGGATCCTGGCAAGGTCCAAGCGGTACTGGAATGGAAAACACCGAAAACAAGGAAGGATGTGCAAAGATTCCTTGGATTTGGAAACTTCTATCGGAAGTTCATCAGAAATTTTGCCCACTTGACGGCGCCCATTACGGACTATCTCAGCAGTAAGAGGAAATTCGTTTGGACGGCGGAGGCGGAGCGAGCTTTTGAGGAGCTGAAAAGGGCGTTCGCTTCGGAAGAACAGCTCCTGCATGTGGATTTACAAAAACCGATGCGAGTGGAAACGGACGCATCAGACCGGGCTGTGGGGGCGGTGCTTCTGCAGCCTGGCAAGGAGGAGTCGGAGTGGAGACCGTGTGCCTTTTTTTCGCGAAAGCTGAACAAATCTGAGAGGAACTACACGGTGTATGACCGAGAACTACTAGCCATTCATGAAGCGTTCAGGAGATGGAGGCATTTATTAATTGGGGCACAACATAAGGTGCAAGTGTGCACGGACCACAAGAACTTAGAGTATTGGAGAACGGCACGAGTGCTCAACCAACGGCAAGTGAGATGGGCCCAGGAGTTCTCCAAATTCCACTTTGAAATTTGTTATGTGCCAGGTCCAGAAAATGTTAGGGCGGACGCTCTCTCACGCAAACCTGAATATTTGGAAGGGGAGGGGGCACCCGAAGAGAGACATGTCATCCCAGAGGACCGCTGGGTGTGTGGGGCGGCATTGGTGGGGCAAAGAGAACTGGTAGAGGAAACAGAGAATGATGAATACGCCCAGAATAAGCTCAGAGGTCTTAGGGGTGAGGGAGAGGAACCAGGGGGTTTCGAGGAAAGAAATGGAGCTTTGTATTACAAAGGGGCACTGTATATCCCTGAAGGAGACTTAAGGGGGAGGGTACTCAAGCAGTTGCACGACAGCCCCACGGCGGGGCATTTTGGACAACACAAAACCATGTGGTTGGTCACCAGGGAATTTTGGTGGCCTAAGGTGAGGGAAGATGTACGGGAGTATGTAAGAGGGTGCGAGCAATGCCAGCGAGCCAAAGGGGAGAGGCGGGCGCCGGCGGGGCTATTAGAACCCTTACCAACCCCAGAACGACCTTGGGAGGCAGTGTCGATAGATTTTATGACTGATCTGCCGAAGTCCAAGGGGAAAACAGCCATCATGGTGGTGGTAGACCTACTAACAAAGATGTGCCACTTTGTAGCCTGTTCGCATGCAGTCACGGCGGAAGAGACAGCGAAGTTATTTGTAGAACACATTTTTAGGTTGCACGGGGTGCCATTGAGGGTGGTCTCAGACCAAGGAAAACAATTTACTTCCAGGTTCTGGAGGAAGCTCATGAGCTTACTGCAGGTGGAGGTCAACTTTTCGACTGCCCGGCACCCTGAAACCAACGGGCAGGCGGAAAGAGCAAACGGTGTCCTCCAGCAATACCTGAGGTGTTATGTCAATGACAGAGAGAATGACTGGGTAGAAAAGTTGGCGCTGGCGGAATTTGCCTACAACAATGCCGAGAATGTGTCCACAGGGATGAGCCCCTTCTTGGCTAATTATGGGTGTCATCCCAGGGCTTTCCCAGGGGGAGAAGGGGAGAGATGGAGCGTCCCGGCAGCCGAGCATTTTGTAGAAGAAATGGAAGCAATCCATCGTCAGCTCCAACTCAACTTAGAAAGGGCGAAGGAAGAATACAAGAGGCAGGCAGACAAGAACCGAAGGGAAGGTGAAACCATAAGGGTGGGAGATAGGGTGTGGCTGTCAACCCAAGGGTTGCCGTTCAAAGGAGGTTGTAAGAAATTAAGACCCAGGAGATTGGGTCCCTTTGAGGTCATTCAACAGGTCAACCCAGTGGCTTTCAGGCTCCGGTTACCCAACCACATGAAACTGCACCCAGTATTTCACAGGTCGTTACTGTCACCGTATGAGGGGGGACGAGAAGGGATGGCCACTCGGGGACCGGTCATAGAAGAAAGGGAATGCAGCAGCCATGTGGCAGAAATCCTCGACGCCAGGTGGAAGGGGGATCAGGTGGAGTATTTGGTAGCGTGGGAAGGAGAACCGGAGTCAGAAAACACTTGGGTAATGGCAGAAGATATCAATGACGAGGTATTGATAGAAACGTTCCATCAAAGGTACCCAAGGAAACCTCAGCCTGTGGAGAGGTTCCGGAGGGAATACTTTGGGACCACCGATGAGGAGGAGGAGTTGGAAGGATTCCCGGACTCGGAAGGGGAAGGGGAGAAGGACTCTGAGGAGGAGGAGTACTTCGAGACCAGGAACCGCAACAGGTGGAGAGAAGTGTTCGAGACATCGGAAGATGAAGGAAGTTCATTCCGGGGTTTTGCCTCCTCACCGCCCGTAGAGGAGGGGGCGGGAGGGGGTGAAGGGGGCCCTGGAGGGGAGGTGGATGTCAGGGAACTGCCATCGGAAGGAAGGGAGGTGAAAGGGCTCACACAGGTTGGGAGAGACTCAGCAGCTGAAGAGGGAACCAGTAGGGGGAGAGGAGGTGAGCTGAGGGAAAGTGAGCTGGAGGGATGGCTCAGAGACACTTCCAGCGAAAACAGTGGGGAGGTTTCAGGACCTCCTGTAGGGACACCCACTCCTCGCCGGAAACTGTCACGCAGAGAGTCCAGAAGACGTGTTTCCGTTAAGGAGCTTTTATGTTGGAAGCGATTCCGAAAGCAACCACTGTCGGAATCTGCCAGCGACTGACGGAGCCATGTTTAAGGGGCTCCGTTACAGACAGAGGTTTGCAAACTTGACCAAACTCTGAGGGACTTGGATTTTACACACAAGCAGCTCATCGTCCCATCACACATTCCTTTCTAGCATTTTATTTTGATATTCTGTAATGTTGCATTTAATGCTTTAAGGAAGGTTGTAAACCACTTTGATAAAACCCCAAATATAAATGGGTATATATCAAAAGAAGACAGAACTCAGTGTACCACATGACTTGGCTTGCCCTCCCCCCGCTAAGGTAACCTGCTGCCCTTATTTTATCTTAGTTTAGTTAGAAAATATGTGGAAAGAGTAATTTAATATTTAACTGTAAATTTATGTAAGGTTATTTTTTTCTTTGTATGTGCGGATTTAAGATACTGTATGATATCTTTGAATTTCAATAAAGGATTTTATTTTTTTAAAAAGTAACCTGCTGCCTTCAGGTGTGGTGGAAGATGCTATACCATTACCATTGTTGAAGTAAGATTCTACTGCTAGTCCAGCTGAGGTATGAACATGGAATCGTAGGAGAGAGCCACCCAGGGCCAGTCCAAGACATTCTGGCACCTGAGGTGACCCACAAAATGGCACCGCTTCCCCATGAGGGAAGAAGGGAAGGCATGAAGATTGACACCAGGAACAAAGGGGGAATAAGGATCTACATCAGGATTCACTGCCCCTGCAGATCTTGTCACCTGAGGTGGTTGCCTCACCTTGTCTCATGGAAGGGCCGGCCCTGGAGCCATCTTGTCCTTCACCTCAGGCAGCAAAATGTCTTGGGCTGGCTCTAGAGGGAAGAACGATTGTCTCCAACCAAAGCCTCATGTGCACTATATGTTAAAAGCAGTAGAATACCACTTTTTAAAGAAACAGCCATGGCTTCCGGCAAAGAAACTTGGGAGCTGTAGTTTGTTAAGGATGCTGTGAGTTGTTAAGCTGCAATTCCCAGAGTGCTTTAACAGTTAATCTTTCTTCCCAGGGAACTCTGGGAACTGTAGCTCTGTGAGGTTAGTGGGGGTCTCCCAACAACTCTCAGCATCCTTAACAAGCTGCAGTTTGCAGGATGCTTTGGCCCATGACAGTATTTTTGCATGGTCTCTTTTGAGCAGCAGAATCCATTTGATACATCTGAAGCTATATAAGAACAAAAGGATTCAAGCTGTCTTGCAATGCCATGGATAATTTCATACAGCTGGCATTGGGAAAGAAAACTCAGCTCCGGGATGCCTAAGAGACGCTGAATAAGGAATGTGCTTTTTCTCAGGTTATTATTCGAGAGTAGAACTTAAAATATCCATGCATTCATGTTTTAAATCAACTATGCTACACAGGCAAGACACATCCATCCTGCCATCCTTTCACTAACAAGTGACAGCTAAGTCGCCCCACAAGAATTCCCCTTATGTGGCATGAAAGATGTCACTGTGAAAGTGCAATGCTTAAGTTTAACGATGACACACGCACATATTTTTTATAGGATCTACTTATTACCCATGGAGTGGTGGCAGCTTCTGATGCTGTCACTGTGGTGGGGGGAGAGAAAGATGCAATGGCAACTGTGGGTGGGTTATCACCACTGTCTTGCCTATCTCACAAGGGAATCAGAAAAAAGGGAACAGTCTCTGCATCAGTCTGCCCCAACCTGGTACCCTTGAGATGTTTTGGACTACAACTCCCATCAGTCCCAGACACAATGGCCAATATTTAGGGATGATGGGAGCTGCAGTCCAAAAACTTATTGAAGGTACCAGGTTGGTGCGGACTATTTGGAAGCTGATGCACCAACTGTTCCTTTATGAGACAGGCAAGTGGTGATAACTTTTGTCAGTGTTGTCTCCTACCCAGGTTGTCATTGCATATCTCCTCCTCAAGCACCAGGTTGTGGAAGGCTGATCTATGAAAAGAGTTATGTATTTCCAAGGCCCCACAGCGGAAGGTTTCTATCACTTTCCTGGGAGGTCAGGTAAGCCCCACTATCCCATCATACACTACACATTTTTTATTAACCACAGTTTACCTTAACTGTGGTCTGTCAAAACAAGTGAACTTCTTAAACTGTGGTTTGAAGTTGGCTTGCTTTAACAAACCATAGTTCAGATGGACTGCAGTTTTTCCACATTCTGACAAAATGAAAAGCTGTGGTTAAATAAAAAAAAGAGAGAAGATAGTTTCTGTAGTCCTCCTCCTGTTTGTGCCAGAAGAGGGCAAGTCTGAAGTTTACCTCAGCTTATTCCTGTCATGATAAGCCATTATTTATCAAGACATGTTTTATCATGATTTTGAGAAATTTTACTATTAGTTACCCCAATGGACACTGCAAAAGCCATGCAATGACATTTACACAGAAAATAAAGGGGTGTGTGTAGTCAAGCCTGAAATAATTAAATAACCCTTTAGCATATATATACTGAAGCTTCAATGGAGACTGCAAATGAGTGGGTTTGTGTTTCACACAACTGTCCAGAAGAATAAATAGAATTTTATCACAAGGCTTCAAATCTCAAGGAATTCACTGACCTCATTTCTAGCAACATAGCAAGATAAAACCACTTGGGTTTTATTTCTTTTTAAAAAGAGATCCAGCTAATACATACAAGTCACACTATGCAGTCTGACAGGCCAAGAAACACAATTATTGTGAAACAGGACACAGTTTGGCAGTAATTCCAGCTAGACCTCCCAGCTGCCCTAGATATTTCTACCACCTTTCTACACAATTGTTTTTACACAGCTGACCTCAGCCTTCAAACAGAATCTCCTGTGGCCCAATGATCAGCCACAAGCCTCTTACAAACTGCAGGTGCTGAAGAGCACTTGCGACAAATTTATCTAGAAAGGGTGAATGAGAAAACAGTCTAAGGAACGGAAAATCTTCTTTCCCAGTGACATTTTAAAACACCAATATGTATGCTTGACTAGAGATGTGAAAAAGCATAGATTTCTGTTCTGTTCTATATTTGCTGTATGCAGTGTTGTTTCTGTTCTGCTGCAGTTCACCTTCACGAAAACTACATTTTTGCCCCACTGTCTGCTATGGTTAATTTTTACATAATTAATTAACTAATTAAGTGATTCCACACCATTCATCTCAATGCAGAGGAAACAAACTGCAAATGGGGGGAGGGTAGTAATCAATTACACATTTGTCTATATCATTTGCGAACTGATCAACAACAGGAAATTCCAAATACATTTGATGGATTGGTTTCAATTCCGGATATGGGACAAATAAGTGAACATAGGCAATTCCCACTCCTATTTCTGTTGTCATCACAGTATCTGACATCTCTAGGCTTTAGGCTATATACAGCTATGGATTCCACAGCAGATCTTCAGAGAGATCAGTGGGTGAAGATTTTTGCAACGTTGTAAGGCATCATACCATTCCTTCGGGGTTGATCTAAACATTACAGCCTTGCACAATGAATGCAGCCTTTTAAATAATATTCAGTTGAAGATGCTCCATACAGATATTTTTTCAGTGCAGTTTTTGCAAATCCCTGTGCTTAATTTCACATTTTCTTTGCCATCCTCTTTATCAACCATAAACTCTGCAGAGCTTATTGAGCTGGCCCAAGCATCATGCTGAGTGAGGGAGCCACATCAGCCGGCTGATTCTGGGAGCTATGTGAGGGCTGCAAATTGCTAGTTTTAAAATTTATTCTTACTGTATTTTCAGTCCCAGGGAGAGGCACTTGTAGGATTTTCTACCTCAGGTGTCAGGGAACTGCCATTGGCTCAGGGAAGAGAGGGGAAGGAGCGAATGGATTACAGAGAGCCCCCAGGGATCGTGAGAAGCAGTACCTCCTCAGTGGAAGAAAGAAGCCACGCCTCCAGTGAGGAGGAGATGCAGGGCTCGGAGGCTGCAAGGCGGTGCCAGGACACTTTGGCTGAGCAAAGCAGGGAGGAAGGATGTCCCCCGGTGTCCACGCCTTTTGTGAGAAGTAAGCTAAAGCGCAGAAAAAGCAGGCGCAGACTGGGCGTCTAAAGACTACTCTGCTGGGGAAGATTCAAGGACCACCCACTCTCAGATTCTGCCAGTGAATGAGCCAGCCACGGGAGAGTGGCACTCTGCACAGAGAAAGTTTATTTTGGCATCAAAAGCAAGACTTCACAGCCGAGCAGGGAGGCATTTGCCTACTTGCTCTCGAGCAACCCCTTGGTACCTTAACATCAGGTGCTAAAAGAACTTGGCTAGCTTGGGCTACTACGCACCTTGACACATATGTGTGCCTGATCAGATGCTGGTTCTCAGTGAATTTGCATTTCCTGATGTAATGTGTATCGGTGCTTGAACCTGATGTAAATAATCAAAACAACGGGGATATGCTTATTTTGTGTGTAAAATTCTGTGCATTTGCTAAAGTCTCATCCAATGAGCTGCTGCATGGAGGAAGCAGATGACACAACCAGGTGCCAGCATCCCAGTATGTTTGTTAGAGGAGGATACTACTGCCTGTGTTGCAGCTGCTGCCTACAATGCCATTGTATTGCCTTTGTGCAGCACAGATGTGCCAAGCAAGAGTTCCAGACAGAAAGGACAAATGGGGGGAAAGGGGAGGCAGTGGCTGCGTTTGCACATAGCACTAAGCCAAGAGGTGTGGCTTAATAAAACATACTGTGCATGAACTGTGTACTCATGCACATAGCCAGATTGCTCTTGCTTCATATGTCAGATGGATTTGTTTTCCTCAGGTGGATTTGTTACCCAACTGTGGTTTGTTTCACCCTAAGAAGCCAGGATTTGCAAGCCCACAAGCAGCTATATGGCTAAGGGCTAGCTAGCAATCCCGGCTTGTTCAGGTTGAACAAACCACAGTCCTGAGTTTAGTCATCATGCTATGGTGCTTTGTTTTATCTACTCATGTCTACTACATTTGTTTTTTTATTTTGTATTTTTATGCTGTGAACTGCCTTGAGATCTATGGATGAAGGGTGGTATACAAATGTAAATAATAATAATAACAATATCAGGAAAAGGACAGTGTGTGGCAATGACTGGGTTTCCTCCGCGGTATGGTTTATTAAGGTGAGTTGCTTGGCTTGCTACTACATGTGAAAGTGACCGGAGTAATTGGCGTATTTTTGTAAAGGACTTAAGCCGAGGGCGTGGTAGATTTGGACTGCCAGTTCAAAGCTGCCTTTGTGGATTTTTGGCATTTAAGAAATTGTTTTCTGTTCAGAGAGTTAAGTGGGAGGTCAGGGTGGCTTGCGTTAGCATACAGGCCAATTATTTCTATGCCGCCTTTGCCATACTTTGGATATTACTTATAGCTGCTCCAAATCTCTGCTGTACCTGCCACTGAATCCCTTTAGGATCAAGCTGCCCATCTTCCCTATGATTATGGATAAAAGAAACCACAGCAGGGCTTGGAGAGACACATGTTTCGTCTCTGAAATGCTTAGAATTCACTTGACAACAAAAGTTGTATAATAGCAAGGTCAGTGAGGCTGCTTCGCAGTGACTTCCTCGAGGACTCCACAGCTAAATTGGCTGGGATTTAATTAGGGAAAATTCCCTGAAATTTTGTCCATCGTCTTCGCCAATTCCCCACAGCCTTACAGTATTTGAAGTGCAAGCCTTTAAGTTGTCCTTCCAAATACTCTGAAATGTCCTTGTAATTTAAACAGTGGTTTTTGTCCTTAGGGATAAACCTGAACTCCTCTATTCACCTGGGGCTAAAAGAACAACTCAGTATGCATATTCTGTCCCCATTCTGCTGTTTTAACATAGAGGACAGAAAATGCACTCCTGATGCCGGGACGAATTCCAAATTCCTTTCTGCCACGCTCCTTTAACAGCTGTGAAATTCTGGGGTGTTACGGAGAAGCAGAATGAGATATATTAATGGGTACAGACATGACTGCTTTAGAATATTTTCAGTCACTTGAACAGCAAGGTTTGGATTTTTAGGATAAAATAATACAAGCAGTATGAGAGGATTATTGCACATTAAAGAAAACACTGAAAAGCCTTTCCGATGGTCGGATCCAGGCTTTGTCATGCTTTGAATAGACACATTTATTTTTTTAAACACAATGGGACTTCAATAAAGTTAAGGTGGTGTTGGGACATATTCTGAAAGGCCCTCCTAATACCCTGAGGTTTTAGATAACTACAGTGGTACCTCAGGTTACATACACTTCAGGTTACATATGCTTCAGGTTACATACGCTTCAGGTTACAGACTCCGCTAACCCAGAAATATTACCTCGGGTTAAGAACTTTGCTTCAGGATGAGAACAGAAATCATGCAGCGGTGGCACAGCAGCAGCGGGAGGCCCCATTAGCTAAAGTGGTGCTTCAGATTAAGAACAGTTTCAGGTTAAGAACAGACCTTCAGAACGAATTAAGTTCTTAACCCGAGGTACCACTGTACTGCCTGGTAATGAATATCTCATTCTTGGACAAGGTGATCAAGATGGTGGTATCTGGCCAGCTAAATGAGCGTCAGGATGAAGCATCACCTAGACTTATCCAAATGAGATTCTCACTAAACACACAGAAAAAAATTTTTTTGACGGTAAGAGCTGCTCAACAGTGGAACAGTCTCCCTTGGGAGGTTGTGGACTCTTTTTCCTTGGAGGTTTTTAAGCAGAGGTTGGGCGGCCATCTGTCCGTTGTAGCTGAGATTCCTGCATTGCAGGGGGTTGGACTAGATGACCCTTGGGTCCCTTCAAACCCTTCAATTCTATCCCAGACAAGAGAAAGTGCTTCTTCACTCAATACACAATTAAACCATGGAACGCACTCCCACAAGAGGTAGTGATGGCCACCAATCTGGATTGCTTTAAAAGAGGATTAGACAAATTCATGGAGGATAAGTGGACACTAGTCATGATTGCTAGATTCTTCCTCCACTGTTTGGGGCAGTAAGTCTCTGAATACTAGGTGCTGGGAGTCGCAGGTGGGCTTCTCATAGGCATTCATTTGGCTACTGTGTGAACAGGATGAAGGACTAGATGGGCCACTGGCCTAATCCAGAAGGCTCTTCTTGTGTGCTTATGAAGATAGGAGCTATACAGTGGTACCTCAGGTTACAGACGCTTCAGGTTACAGACTCCACTAATCCAGAAATAGTACCTCAGGTTAAGAAGTTTGCTTCAGGATGAGAACAGAATCGTGCTCCGGCGGCGCGGCAGCAGCGGGAGGCCCCATTAGCTAAAGTGGTACCTCAGGTTAAGAACAGTTTCAGGTTAAGAACGGACCTCCAGAACGAATTAAGTTCTTAACCCGAGGTACCACTGTAATGCAAAATGTCTGAAGGGCACCAGGTTGGGAAAGGCTAGTCTACTCTAAGCCTGAAAGAGTCTCAATCCAGCACAATGCAGCAAATATGTAAAGATACATATGTAAACCCATATAACCTTCAGCCCTCTGCAAGAACACATAAGGAGAAAACACAGTGCCTGAAGGTTATTATGAAGATTCAAGTGCCGTTTTTTTAAAGACTGAATGGATGTCTCCTTGAAATCATTTTAACTCCCACTAAATTGAGGATAATTTGTTTTCACTTTTTTGAAAGATTGGAAAAAAGCTAAACAAAGGGTTCAAGCCTACGAAAGGATGCAATTCTATTTCAAAAAGTGTCTTTTGGGGTCAGGTGAGACTGTGGGTTCAAAAAAATCCTATTAATTTTAAGTAATAAGTCACCATCTAGGGCAAGGTTATGGATGCCTGAGTCCTGCTGAGATAAATGGCACTGAAGCATGTGAAATTTGATAATGGCTTATGGCCACTAAGTGCTATTGAAAAGGCTAATAAAAATATTTGCAGTATTAAACATCTTCTGTTACTCCATGTTAAATTTTGCAACCCCAAAGGGCTGTCAAAACAAACTTTTGATTTGTTAATTGTCTAAATTTTAACTGATAAAAGTCAGTTTAGGTTTTGCAATTGAATAAAAATAGCTCTGAATAAAAGGATATACTTTCCAGGTTGTTGTTTTAGATTATGCACATATATTCTGCATTCTGGATTATCATAGGATCAAACTATCATAGGATCAAACTAGGAAAAAACTATTTAAAAATGTATGCACCACATAATTGAATAAAAGACCTCAAAACAGTTTACAAATAAGCAATCAACTTGCATATTTCTTTTAAAAAATAAAAAATAAATAGCCACTACAGGATGTGTGTGCGTGTGTGTGATTGTGTTTGCACACACACAGCTATCAGACCCATAGCACATGGAAAGGTTTCCTTAAAACCCACTGCATGGCCCAATAAAAATACTTAAAAACACAATAAAATCACTACAAATTCCAATAAAATCAATAATAATCAACTCAATGGAATCTTCCCTTGCAGAACTAATAGTAGGGGTGTTTACGTTTGTGTGTGTGTGTGTGTGTGTGAGAGAGAGAGAGAGAGAGAGATTTTTGTCAGGAAAACACAACCCCAACCCACATATCACGGTCCTGATCCTGATCCATACAGTAGCAATGTACTTTTTTTTTTAAATGCACATTAATTGCCTACATGCAGTGTTACACTTCATCTAGTCCTTAGAAGAGCACTGCCTTCAGTGCGAGAAAGAAAGAGGTATAGCTTTTCTTTGATAGTGCCTACACAACTCACACACACACACTCCTGATGGCTTTTGTAAGCTCTTATATAAAAATGTAATTTAAATTTGATTTATTGGGGTCATTTTTTATAACCTATCAGAAATGTTCCACTCAATTAATCTAACTGATTAGTAGCTAAACATTGCAGCCCGACAGAATCACGTATGCACAAAGCTTGGCGCATTTGCCTCTCTTCTTCCTGTGGAGACAGCTGCTCTGGCCCACCCCTCCCCACCTATTGGCTTTCCAATTATGGAGCGATTTAGAATACAATTTCCGCAATTCAGCGGTGGGTCTGTTGACACTGAGCAGAAGTAAAATGCTAGGTGCAGCCATGTATCTGACACACAGGTGCCAATATATCATGATTATATTTGTCCTCTGAAGGTCCTCAGTAGAAATAACTGAAATTTTGTAGGAATATAATAACCCATTATTGCTTTGAGGGGTTTGTTGCCGCCGCCGCCACAACTGTTAAGAGTTGTTGATTGTTTATGTATAATCATGTGTTTCAAATAGTGTGCCTTATTTTAAACATTTAAGAACAATGGCTTATTCCATTCAAAGACTTAACAGGACATAATTTGCTTTGCCTTTTTTTTTTTTTTTAAATAATTTTTATTAACAGGCCAATCACATCACATTATCACATTGATTCCAAATTATACAGCCAAATTTTAAATTTTGTTGGGGGTACCCATACATCAAGCTCAGCTCGAGTCCAAAACAGCATCACTTATCTTACTGCATTAATTAGACAGTTCTCTCCAGTTTGATCTGGAAAGTCCTTTGTTACTTCTTTTCTCATCTTGTTGTTATCATAAATTCCCTTCTTTGCAATCTCTGATGATTTTCACAAGCAGGGTAACAGCTGGCATTCTATGTGGATTTTGTACTTTTCCAAAAATCATATCGATCCGGGACAGCCTCTGTACAACGCTTCCATAAACAAAGTTAATCTCCGATCTGTCCTTTATTTTTCTCAGGCTTACCAAATAACCATAATTTGCTTTGCCAAGTGGCATAAGAGAGTTTGCCTGCTGCACAAGCTGCAAGTTTGAAGTTTATTATTTCAGAGAATCAGAGAATTCTAGAGTTGGAAGGGACCCCAAAGGTCATCTAGTCCCATAGGAGCCAACTCCTAAGGGCTGAGGTCCCCCTAAATTTGATGGTCATTGCCATTCAAATGGTCTTGTGATCTATTATTTATTATGTGGAGAGGGACTTACCTGCCTCCCCCAATATTTTATTTAAGTTGGCACCCGTCTACTCCACCCCTCTGCAATTCAGGAATCACAGCTAAAGAATCCCTGACAGATGGCCATTTATCATCTATAGATTTTCTGTTCATGTACAAATCAGTGTAAAGAACCCTCTTCCTCTCGCCCATTCCATCAGAGAACCAAATCAACAGTAATATTTCATGTTGAGATGCCAACTCCATGGAAATTCAGAGCCATTTTAAGCTCCCTTACTGACCTGAGAGTCAAAACCAGAAGTGAACCAGCACATCAACAACCTTCTCCTCACATCACCAGCAGAAAAGTCAGAGGGGTATCCAAGCAAGTTCACTTCTTGATAATTTGGTTCCAATTCCTTTTACAGTGGTACCTTGGGTTAAGTACTTAATTCGTTCCGGAGGTCCCTTCTTAACCTGGAACTGTTCTTAACCTGAAGCACCACTTTAGCTAATAGGGCCTCCTGCTGCCGCCGCGCCGCCGGAGCCCGATTTCTGTTCTTATCCTGAAGCAAAGTTATTAACCTGAAGCACTATTTCTGGCTTAGCGGAGTGTGTAACCTGAAGCGTATGTAACCTGAAGCGTATGTAACCCGAGGTACCACTGTACTAATGAGATGTCAAAACTGCATTCTCTGGGTTTGGGAGGGACTTGCTTACCTGACCAGGACTACCAAACTCATGGGTCATCAGTGCAGTGCCAGCAGGTGTCTATGTGCCTGCTGAAATTTGGTTTGAAAATAGCATTGACTTGTTTCGAATAGAACAGCTTTTGGTGTATGCTTCCTTTCAATGGCACAAGTTTTTGCCGACACACAATATTGATGCACATTAAATATTGGCAAAGTTCAAACAGTCCTTAAAAACAAGTGTGTTTGGTTTATACATACCTGGTGAGTGGAGCTTGGTGGATGATACAACCAGTCTCTTAGGGGATGAAACTGTGGGTCTGTTGGCCTCTTGATCTTTCTGTACTTCTTTCTTGGAGCCTGTTGAAAAGGGTAAGACAACGGATGTTTGTTTTGCATGTGACTGAATGGGACGCATAGCTGTGTGAAAGGGCCTTCATTTTCTGCCTGACTGCGATTACATTAACACTTTTCATGTGCTATACGCATGTTCAATTGTACATGTGATAGGGAAGGGAACTGCAGCAGGTCATGTGGAAGTTGCAGCAGGACCATTAGATATGATTGCACCAACACCTGTGTTCCATGCACGCATGCACACACACACGCAAACACAGGTATGATGCATGAAAAGGGCTTTAGCACATTACTTCTAGGTAGATAGGTTTAGAAACAGGTTGACAAGTCATTGAGCATTTTTAAGGACACATTTTCTGTTGTCTACCTTCGGCATTTAAAACCTATTTGCTTTCAGGCTACATAACAATGGGAAGTAATGAGGGGGGGCGGAAACCAAGGTCAAATTGGGCAATCATTTCAGATGAAAGATAAATGATGCTCAAATAATACATTTTTACATCCTTCTTGTGCATGTACAGGGAAAAATGACAAATAGATCAGTCGTATTTTACTGCAGGGTATATGAACCTGGAAAACCAAGCTACTGTCACAATACGTTAAAAGCTCGCCATCTATGTGATATGTATCTTCAGTGACTTCAAATAAAGAGAATGCTAATAATGAAATCTGTGGCTCTAGTGCTTTGTAGTTGGAAGCGGTAGGAGAGAAACAAGCGTATATTTTTTTGCAATTCTGCATTTGGATAATTAACTTATTTCATTAAATATTTTATTCTGTGAACTGCCCTGAGACTTCTGGGTATAGGGTGGTATAATAATAATAATAATAATAATAATAATAATAATAATAACAACAACAACAACAACAACAACAACAACTGCTTGCTGGCTTCTCAAAACTTTCATAATGTCTGAAAGAGCACATGGCGCAGTATAACCCACTACTCTGCATGTCAAAATGTGAGTTCTGGTTAAGTCCAAGCTGCCATCCCAAGGTCCGTTAGGGGTTGGATTCAGTGGAATTTCAGCAGCCAAACTGTCTGCAAAGTTGTAGCTAAGGAGTTTATAATGTTTTATTTAATTATTTAATTTACAAAAGTTTCTAAATACCACTCAATTACATGAATTGTCGAAGCTGGGTGCAAAGTACAGTGGTGCCTCGCAAGACAAAATTAATCCGTTCCGCGAGTCTCTTCGTCTTGCGGTTTTTTCATCTTGCGGAGCACGGCTATTAGCGGCTTAGCGGATATTAACGGCTTAGTGGCTTAGCGGCTATTAACGGCTTAGCGGCTTTAAGAAAAAGGAAACAAACTCGCAAGAACTCGCAAGACGTTTCGTCTTGCGAAGCAAGCCCATAGGGAAATTCGTCTTGCAGAACGACTCAAAAAATGGAAAACTCTTTCGTCTTGCGCGTTTTTCGTCTTGTGAGGCATTCGTCTTGCGAGGTACCACTGTAGACCACAAATCAATCACAGTAACGATTGGCTCATCTAGAAAAGGGAAACAGCTGAATGGGTGTGTTGCCATAAGAAGGGTATTCAAAAGATGTCTTAAGGTTAATAGTGAGAGCATGAGGCTGGACTAGATAGACGTTTGACCTGATCCGGCAGAGGATACTTTGGTTTTTTATGGGAATTTATGCATATTGGTATAGTAAGCTGATATGTCAAAAAATGGCCACTGCAGCTACCTGATATAAGTTTGAATGAAACCACCCTCAGAAACATTATTAATGGCGTTTCCAAGCTACCTACTAATGGGGGGGGGAGGAGAGACTTGTTTTGCCTTCTGCAGAGAAAGATAAATAATTTTAACTTTTTTGCCTTCCTACCATCACCCAATGCTCGCGAGCAGTCATGCCCTTCCTAAGTAATGAGCCATTACTGCACACACTGTTTGAGACAAGATGAGATAAACTAGAAATATGAAAAGGTTATGAGAAAAGAACAATCCAGTTCTCACTAGAGAATTACTCGATAAGATGGAAATAACATGAATAAGTAAGCAAACAAGGACCGAACTGTATATTTGTCAGCCTAGGAACATTCATTTTTTGTTCTTTTCTATTTCTTGACTTTGACTTTTTTGCTAGTAATTATTTTTGTCCTTTACCAACCGAAAGTGACTTATTTTCCTGTACTTTTCTTTTTGTTTTATTTTTTAAGGCTATATATGTACGTAAGAGTCACACTAGACCTGATTTTAAGTTTTAGATCACATGCTTGCAAAAAGGCCATGTCTCTCTGTGGGGGTTGGCGAGTGGTGATTGTGGGCAGCTGACTTACTCTTCTTTTGCCCAAGAGAGCCATTGGAAGGTTGGGAGGAAGCAGTGGATCATTGCTCCAGCTTTTGTTCCCCTTGCTAAGGCTGCAATCCTAGCCCCAGTTACCTAGGATTACTTCCCTTTGGATTTACTTCTGAATAGACAGGGTTAGGATTGAAAATGATTTTCTTCCTTTAAAGGTTCTAATGTGGTGCAAACCACCCCTCTGATCCAATTCAGGGCATGGTTTGGCAATGCAGATAATTGTCATTAAACATTATTCCTGAGCTTTATTTAAAAAAACACCCCTCTCTCCATAAACCTATTGGGCAGATTCTATACTATATTCTTTTATAGTAGGTTGATTTGATCATTGACACAATGGAACAAACCATTTTGATCCATTCAGACTCAATAGGAAGTATGTTCTTTTCCCAATTATTTGTGACCATTACCTTTGCACCAGTGACAAGACTAGTTCCCACATCTAGATCATTTTCTGAGATAGCATATTTTAAATAAGCAAGTAAGAGTACCTTAGTTTCCAAAGCTCTTGACCAATATTTGCCTTCTCTCTTGAAAACTACCAACTTTCTATAAATAAAACATGTCTCACAACATTTCCTCATGCAGCACAATGATTTCACTAGAGTATGAAAGGACAAATCCCATGCTTTCTCATCCCTGCCCCCCCCCCCAATCTCTTATCTTCCCTCCCTCCCTCTTCATCTCTAATCTTTTTCTGTTTAATCTTTGACATGCCAGCAAAGTATGCAAAATTGAGAAAGTTCCAAATATGCATAAGTGGATGGTGTAATACAGTGAAATCTAATTAAATTTACTCATTTCATAGAGTGGAAGAAAAGCAATCAACTCCTGTCATCAACGCAATTTGCATGGCTATTATTTTCTAATGTTGTTGTCCCATGCTAGGCGCTTGTCTTCTCTCTCTCTCTCTTTTGTTTTGTTTCTGACGGTCTGAATTGCTGTGGTGCAGCAAAATGGTGAGATACTAGTTGTGTTAATTAAAGATTATCGGTACCCCGTTGCCTAATTTAGATGACAAGCAGATCTCATGAAAATACTAGATCTGCTATCTACCCGGGATTTATATTTCCCTTTTAAATGAGATTGTATGGGAGAAACAGTCCTCTTCTAGGAAAACCCAACACATGACATATTTCAAATGGAACTTTGCAGGGTTGCATTCCTCTCATTAGGATGCTTGAAGCTGTTCCTTTGCAAATGAATTTCCCACTTACACCTTGTTACAATGATGCACTTTCCTCCGCTATGCATGCATTTCAAGTGCTATGGTGAAACCCTTCCTTTCAGATGTTTCCTATTTGAAGCTAAATGGCATGCAAGGCAGTTCACCCACTGCTATTCATTCCATGCACCATGGGGAATAATGAGGGAAGAGAGATGTAATATTTTAGAGCATTGGCCCAGCTCAAACATACTTTTTCCTTTCCAGAGTCAATCTCTCAAAAGCCATTTCTGTTCAGTTGTGGCAGCCACTGGTCGTAGTCACCACAATTCTGCACTTTTAATATTTCTTTATTATTATTTGTAGCAACTGGGACTTGCAAAAAAAAATAATAATAATTGCAGTGTGGTGTGTTCCTGTTCAGGGTTCCCAACAGTCACCCATGCCCTATTCAAGGAATAACTCCATTCCATCCTGTTTCCCCCTCAGCAGTCAGCATTCCATGACCTCTGCAAAGCTTCTTTTCCTGTCTTCTGCTTTAACATGATTTGTGATTTTATAATGGTACAGTATTGATTCTGTCTCATTGTAATATTCTTTTAATCCTTGCGTGCCACCCAGATATATCCATTTATAGGGTAGTCTTTAAATTGCATAAATAAATACTATAAATAATAAACACCTCCTTCACACAATGAGGGTGGTCATGGTGTATACACATATGTAATGGACTGAGACTCATGATATGACAACATAAATGCATCCATTTGTCTCTACTTCAGCATTGGCTTCTTAAATCAATAAAAAGTAGGATTCATTCATCTGGATATGCCCTCAGGTGTTGTGGGGGAGCGATCACAGCTCAGTGACAAGGATTCAGTCCCTGGAATCTCCAGCTTAAAAAGGATCAAGTAGCAAGGGAAAGAGCTCTGCCTGAGATCCTGGAGAGCTGCTGCCAGTTAGAGCAGACAATATTGGCCAAGATGTACAAATAAATGGATCCTGCATGAATCAGCTTCCTTTGTTCTCCCTATTAATTTCTTTCCATCAGAAAACACTTTTAAAATCGTAACTAGAAGAAGCTATTCTACCTCGTATTTAGACTGATTTGATCAACCTTTTCCTCTAGGAAACAGGAGGAGAAAGATCTCAACCTGATCTCAGTGCTTTTCACGGCTCATATGCTCTCCCATGAAGCTGATGGATCAGAGCCCAGAGGCAGGAAGTCTCAGGTTAAACTGTTTGCACAATCTCAAGTTAGCATCTGGTTGGCAAAAACCTCTGCCAGAGACCCTGCCAGTCAGAGTAGGCCATACTGGGTTAGATGGAAGCAGCTCAACGCATTCAACTCAGCCAACTTCCCACCATCACTTATAAGGCCAGATAATCCAAAACAATTGTACAAAGATGTGCTGATTTGCTGAGCCTGAGCTAGGTGCATTCTTAGATGGTGGTGGTGGTATGTTCTGATGACTCTCCCTATGCTTTGAAATAATGCATGAAAAGGGTTGTGGAGTTGCTTTAGACCAGCCCCAACCTCACCACTGACATCTGCAGCAACCATTCCTCTTCTCCATCTGTATGGTTGGCCAGGGTGCGAAGGGCTCTGCATATTTGCTGATACTCTTCCATATGAGGCAGGACTGGTTGGGTCAGGGTCCCCCCTCGTGTGGAAGACACACAGAAGCACATGCCAGCTGACTGCATGGAGGCTGGCTTTGCACGCCTCAGAGAGAGGTGAGGCTAGTCCATGTGCTCTCCTTATGTCTTTTCTTTAATGTGTGGCAGGTATCCGAACCTCCTTTTGTGACATGAAGGATATTCCTGCATTACATTTTTTTTAAATAAATGGAGGTCTATGGTAGGGAAGTCCATTTCAGTTTCTCTTAGTTTCTCATTATTCCAGTCTGAAGTTCTCCACATCCCCACATCAGTTTGAGGTGTTCTTTTTTTAAAAAAAAAAAGTCTTCATAAAAATTCACCATCTTTTTAGTAAAAATTAGTATAAATTTAGTACAAATTAGTCCCAATATACACATTTTTACAAATTAAAATCTTCCCTAATATAATGCATTTTGTATGTTATTTTTCCTAATACGTGATTTTCTATGCACACTTTATCCTAGCAGATCACTGGGCATTTTCAACTGCATTGCAAAATTCAGAGCAGTGAGAATTTTGAAGGATTGGTGTATTTTGGTTCAGTTGTTTTGGAAACTGCGAATTATGTAGGTTCCCCTTTGAATGTGAACTGAATCGAATTTCTCCCCTATCTACCCCCAGTTTATAGTTTCATATTTTTCTAAAGCTATGTATTTTTTAGGTACCAAGAGTGTGGAGCTGATTCCAGCTCCTTATTTCCAGGCTTCACCTGCTTCTTACTGGGGGCTGCTTGATGTTTTGATTTCCACCAGAAGAATGTTGGCAAGTTTCTTACTAGCATTTATGGCTTTCAGAAAAATGAAGCTTAACTCCCCCAGAACGGGTATTTATCATTTTTTTCTTGACAGGACTGTTGTCAGTGGCTGATAGCTGCAAGGGCAGCCAGCAGGGGCCGAAAGGAGGAAGGGGCAGATTATTCCTTAATGAGTTCTTTAAATATTTTGAAGTGAGGTCTTCTTTCTCCCCTGCCTTGCCTTGTTCCATTATTGCCCCCTGATGACTACTGGTGGAGATAAAGCTACAATGACAATGTATGTTTGTCCAAAGCCAAATCCCGGTATAACCAGCCATTTCTCTAATGCAATACATCATCTATCTAGAAGAATTCAAAACTTCCTCTCCTTTCAACAACAGGCTTGATGTCACTGCTGGCTGCACACTTGGCTTTTTAACCTGTGCTTAGATAAGTGTCACAATTAAATATCAGACCTGACATGAAAATAAATAGCAGTGGTTAGACAACATTTGTTGTCTTGGACCAGAGAGCTCTGCTGTGAAAGAAACACGATGCTGTCTTCCTCCTTTCTCCAGCTCATCTTTAGCCTTTTTACCCTTTCTCTCCTCATTTAATAAAAAATAATGATTCCCAAGCACCTACTTGTGCTTTCTCACCTTAAGTAATGTGAAAAATTGACAGGAATAAGCATGATAGAGCATGTATAAGAGAGATAAAACAGCATCAGGCGAAGCTGGCTTATATTGAGGAGGGCCACTGGTCCATTGGGATCAGTATTGTCTACACGGACTGGCAGCAGCTCTCCAGATTTTCAGGAAATGAAAATAAAGCTGCCAACATCGTAATGCAGCTGTACAAATCTATGGCACGACTATATTTGGAATACTGTATACAGTTCTGGTTGCCTTGCCTCAAAAATTAAATTAGAGAGTTGAGAAACGTTCAGAAAAGGGCAACCCAAATGATCAAGAGGTCGCCGTGTTTGGGACTTCTTAGTTTAGAAGAAGACAAGTAACTTTTTCTCCCTCTCTTATAACACCACAACAGTGGTGGATGTTGGAAGATTCAAGACAGATAAAGGAAAGGATTTCTTCATGCAGCACTTAGTAAAACTATGGAACTTGCTCCCACAAGGCAGTGATGGCCACCAACCTGGATGGCTTTAAATGAGGCTGGGGCAACTTCATGGAGGAGAGAGCTATCCATGGCTTGCTATGATGGCTAAGTTCTGCCTCCTTCGTCAGAAGCAGCAACACTTCTGAATGCCAATTGTTGGAAGCCGCAGTAGGAGAGAGCACTCTTGTGCACAGATCCTGCTCGAGGGTTTCCCACAGGCATTTGGTTGGCCACTGTGAGAAAAGGATGCTGGGCTAGTTGGGCCACTGGCCTGATCCAGCAATGGGACCATTCCCAGTTCTACCAGGAGATGATGGGGATTGGACCTGGGACCATCAGCACACAAAGCAGATGCTCTACCACTGAGCTATGGGCAGTCCTCACAATGCTAATTACATTACTGTTAAATATCAGTAAATTAGGGAAACATAAAGATAAATGGCTGGTTTGCATTATTAAAAGGAATGGTGGATGCAAGCCATATATTAGCCCTATTTATATCTGAGCTAGTGTGGTTAGAGTGTCGGACCAAGACCTGGGAGTAAAAGGTAAAGGTAAAGGGGCCCCTGACCATTAGGTCTAGTCATGACCAACTCTGGGGTTGGGGTGCTCATCTCGCTTTATTGGCCGAGGGAGCCGGCGTCCAGCTTCCGGGTCATGTGGCCAGCATGACTAAGCCGCTTCTGGCGAACCAGAGCAGTGCACGGAAACGCCGTTTACCTTCTCGCCGGAGTGGTACCTATTTATCTACTTGCACTTTGACGTGCTTTCGAACTGCTAGGTTGGCAGGAGCAGGGACCGAGCAACGGGAGCTCACCCCGTCGCGGGGATTTGAACCGCCGACCTTCTGATCGGCAAGTTCTAGGCTCTGTGGTTTAACCCACAGTGCCACCCGTGTCCCTCAAGACCTGGGAGACCAGGGTTCAAATCCCTACTCAGCCGTGAAGTTCACCTTATGCCAGTCACTCATTCTGAGCCTAACCAACCTCACAGGGTTGTTGTGAATATAAAACAAGGAGGAGGAGAATTGTGTACGTCACCTTGAGCTCCTTGGAGGAAAAGTGGGATACAAATGTATTAAATCAATAATAATAACCTCAAGGGAAAGCAAAATGCCAAATGGCCAGAAGGTAGACTGGTGTGAACGACAAGCAAAATGACCAATGACCAGAAGATAGACTGGTGCAAATGCTTCACAGGGAATTTTCAGGGAAATTAATACATCCAAAAGGACCATGCATTCAGGAGGAAAGGATGCAGCAGCTGTTTACAAAATGAGAAGGATTTGGTCACCACCCATATCTCAGAGCAGAGCCTGGTGCCCTGCAGGTGGAAGAATCCTAAGTGCCGGAAAAGGAGGACCAAGCCATAACAGACATTTTAGGAACATGCACGTATATGTATGTGTACATTATACGGACTCCGATATGCATGCTTGAAAAGCTCACCAGCAGGTGTTGCGGCAGTCTTCGGCGCTGGAAGTAAACTCCTACGGGCAGCTGCTGCGTTGTTTGATGCCTGTGGTGGAGTCCTACTGGCCCCCTTGAGTGTTTCCTTAGAAGGCTCAGCTGCCTTAGGAATGGTTTGCTCCTCATTTCCAACGTTTGAACCTGCGGGAAGCCAAAGCCACACTAATTAGAACTTCATAAAAAATAGATACAAATTGCTAGATCTGTATTTGCAGTTTCAAACCTTCACCAAAAATTTAAAAAAGTTTGCTGCTCCGAAATACTTGGGTAATTAGGAAGTTAAATTGTACTTGCTTTGGAGTGGATGTACTGCATTGTTTTCAATCAACTCAGCGGGAAGGCTACATACGTACCATACATTTAAAGCATGCACAAACGCACACATACACCAAGAATCCTGGAGACAGGAGTTTAAGGGTCTGGGAATTATAGATCTGTGAGGCGCAAACTACAGTTCCCAGGATTCTTGAGGGGTGTGTGCGTGCTTCAAATGCACTTCAAATGTATGGTGTGTATGCAGCTATGTACAAAATGGAATGGGACGTGGGTGGCGCTGTGGGTTAAACTACACAGCCTAGGGCTTGCTGATCAGAAGGTCGGTGGTTCGAATCTCTGTGACGGGGTGAGCTCCCGTTGCTTGGTCCCTGCTCCGCCCACCTAGCAGTTCGAATGCATGTCAAAGTGCAAGTAGATAAATAGGTACCGCTCTGGCGGGAAGGTAAACGGCATTTCCGTGTGCTGCTCTGGTTCACCAAAAGCGGCTTAGTTATGCTGGCCACATGACCCGGAAGTGAGATGAGCGCCGCAACCCCAGAGTCATCCGCAATTGGACCTAACGGTCAGGGGTCCCTTTACCTTTTACAAAGTGGAATGGTAAAAGGCTTATCTACTAAAGGCTTCATTTTTATTCTACTTGGTCTTCTGAGAACTAACATAGATGAGATGCGAACAGATCTACTTTTTTTAAAAGCAGTCATGGGAGAAGGAGGAGAGGCTCCAACTTTGATCAGAGCGGTAGTGCCAGGAAAGAAAGCACTTAACCTTACCACTGGTAAGGGGGCCTGAGAGCCCACTGCCCAAAGACATCAGCCAGCACAGCATCTGAGTTTGCATAACAATGGGCGTTATATGTATTCATGTGTCTTTCAATGAACTGAAATGAGTGAAAGATTATGAATTGTGGGGAGAGAGAGTGTGTGAACTTGACAGCTTTTTATTATTATTATTAGTTGCTATTTTGGTAATGTTGTTTTATAGATTATACATGCCCTATTGATTTGTTAATCACATAATATGACTTTTGCTGTGATTGAGATGTTTAGCTTTTTTTTTAGTTGCTACTTTGTTAATAGTGTTTTATAGATTGCAATTGTTTTATTGGTGGTTTGCTATTTATTTTTTTAAAAATATGCTGCATTTGTGATGCTTTATTATATCCAAAACACCTGGAAGGTACCAGGTTGAGGGAAGACTGCTGTAGTTTCATTGAGAGTGTGCAAGCATTCCTGCATCCTCATCTTGCCTAAGGAAGGGCCTCTTTCAGTAGAATAGTAGCTGTGCTTTTGATTGAGAAGCAAACTGGCTTGTGTTTGCTGCAAGAAAGGGGAACGTATCCATTTCTCTGCCTGTGATTTCAGTTTCCTACTATATTACTAGGAAACAAGTGCAAACTGCCATTCTCTCAGAACAGAGCCTTGCACTGTTTTTTTTATTATCGTTTCCCAGTACAACCTCTTTCAATCAGCACATCCATATTGATCTCATTCTCATATCTAATCACAAATTATCAGGCTTTGCAACCCCTGTATATTCTCTTCAGCTATTTCCCAACCCAGAAAATAATCCCTGCTGTGCTCTTCGCATATGCATGGAAATCAGTGCTTTTAAAACATTTTCTAAAAAGGCCAGCACTGGGATGCTTAAGTAGACTGAGAGATTACAGTGTTTTGTGGCTTCAGTGCTCGCAACAGAACGAGGGGGGGGGGAGGTATAAGGCAAGTGATATACTGTACAGAATTCCACAGGAAAACTACTGTATTGTGCTTACTCTCATCATATTAAAAAGAACACAATGCAGTGCTATTTATATGCCTGTGCCTTTTAAAGAAGTAGTCACCCTATCCATACATGTGGATTTGGTTGCAGGAAAACATTGCCTTGGTTTGGCTCTGCAAACTTTAAATTTTATTATAAATATATATCCATTTTAGAGCAAGAAAGAAAACACATTTCCGGCCAAGGCAGGTGTGTGAGAGAGGTGTGTGTCTTGGCTATAACTACACACACCATCATAAAGTTTGCTGTTTACCTGTGTGGGTCCCAGCTGAAAGCAGCACTTCCGAAATCAGAATGGATTCCTACAAACATATTGGGCCTTTTCTCAAATAATGAAGCAACATTAAAAATTCAAAAGAAAAGCAACCTGCTGTAGTCAAAAGAGAACAGGAAAACCACAGGCCGATGAGCAGGAATGATTATTATTCTATGTAAGCAAAGATGTTTTGGTGCAGAATTGCAAAGAACAGATCACAAATTAGCAAGCAGTAATTAAGACATGCAGTCTCAAGTCACCGCTTAGATTCTATGGCGGGCCTCTATGTAATATGCATGCCACATTCCGCAACCCAGCCTGACACAAAACACCAGTCAAGTACTGCAGCATATAGGATGTGAGATTAATGTGCTTTTACACACCACATGTGTACTAGAGAGCTAGGTAAACTGCATTACTGCCAGCAAAGATTGGATGTGTTAATTCTATATAACCTGGCTGGGCACATGTACCAGTAATGTGCTATCTTTAAAACATTTTCTCGAGTTCTAATTTAGATTTGTTCCCAGAGGTGTTCCACTAATTCTTCTCCAAAATCTCCCTTCCCCCCTCATTTTACTCTAAATGAAGTTAGCATAGCCCATGCATTGTCTTATGCAAATTTGCGCCCACTTCTGCTGATGTGACAAAAGTGTCATAGAACACTACATTTATTTATTTGTTTATTTAGAAGTGCTTTTAATTGATCTTGCTTCAACGCACTGTTTTCTTAAGTTACATTTTACTGCTGCAAACAGTCTTAGAATTTATATGAAGGGTGGTATAAATACATTGTTAACAAAATAAGTAAATAAATCTCATTTCAAATGAACTATCCACATAATCTTAATGCTATTTATTATTCATGGTGTTGTGATTACTAAGCTCATTTGGATAGCTTGCCTATGGAATCTCTCTCCCTCTCTCTGGCCAATTTAGCTTAAAATTCAAATTAGGGAAGAAGTTGCCTTCAAGAAGAAAATGTTTTATTATTATTTGCCCAGTAGAATACGTCAAATGTCTTTTTTATTGAAAATTCATGTGCTTATCTGTTATTCTCTTATGTGAAATTTATTATACAGAGAACACTTCAATTTACAAATCTGGCTGGCTTCCAGCGTGGAAGTCATTCTTCTGTTTGAAGTATGAGGTGTCAGGGGAAGTTACATAATCTCTTCTGAGAAGGCTCTTTCATTACCAACCGGGGGAGAATGCCTTTAAAGTTATTTAGTATGAAATGCAGCTTTGAATAAATACTGTTAGCATTTGAAATACAGCAGATGTAGTGACTAATTGTAGCATTATCGTAGGAAGGCGGAAAGGCAGCCCCAAATACGACCTGCTTGTGTACCAAGCAATATTGTACTAGGAAATGCCCATTATATGCAAACTGATCTTGTTAGTACATACATTTTGGTTCTGCAGACAGACAACATGAGTCAAGGAGAATACTCTCAGAAGAGAGGAAACTTTAAAAACAATTCCGTATCTGACAAAGAAGGTTTTTGAAATTGTGGGGAAGAACATAAAGAACAAAGGAAGAGCCTGTTGAATCAGGCCAATGTCCCATCTCAGTCCAGCATCCTGTTCTCAGCAGTGTCCAACCCGATGCCTGTGGGAAACCTGAAAGAAGGGTCTGAGCACAAAGGACTCTCCCTTCCTGTGTTCCCAGCTGCTGGCATTTCAGAAGCAACAACGCCTTTGACTATGGAAGCTGAGTAAAGCCACTGTGGCTAGTAGATTTAAATAGCTCTCTCCTCCATGAAGTAATCTAATCCTCTTTTAAAGCCATCTAGGCTAATGACGGGACGCGGGTGGCGCTGTGGGTAAAACCTCAGCGCCTAGGACTTGCCGATCGCATGGTCGGCGGTTCGAATCCCCGCGGCGGGGTGAGCTCCCGTCTTTCGGTCCCAGCTCCTGCCCACCTAGCAGTTCGAAAGCACTCTTGAGTGCAAGTAGACAAATAGGTACCGCTTTATAGCGGGAAGGTAAACAGCGTTTCCGTGTGCTGCGCTGATGCTGGCTCGCCAGAGAAGCTTCGTCACGCTGGCCACGTGACCCGGAATGTCTCCGGACAGCGCTGGCCCCCGGCCTCTTAAGTGAGATGGGCGCACAACCCTAGAGACGGACACGACTGGCCCGTACGGGCAGGGGTACCTTTACCTTTACTAGGCTAATGACAAACCCAGACAGCATCTTAAAAAGCAGAGACATCACCTTGCCAACAAAGGTCTGTATAGTTAAAGCTATGGTTTTCCCAGTAGTGATGTATGGAAGTGAAAGCTGGACCATAAAGAAGGCTGATCGCCAAAGAATTGATGCTTTTGAATTATAGTGCTGGAGGAGACTCTTGAGAGTCCCATGGACTGCAAGAAGATCAAACCTATCCATTCTGAAGGAAATCAGCCCTGAGTGCTCACTGGAAGGACAGATCGTGAAGCTGAGGCTCCAATACTTTGGCCACCTCACGAGAAGAGAAGACTCCCTGGAAAAGACCCTGATGTTGGGAAAGATGGAGGGCACAAGGAGAAGAGGACGACAGAGGATGAGATGGTTGGATAGTGTTCTTGAAGCTACCAGCATGAGTTTGACCAAACTGTGGGAAGCAGTGGAAGACAGGAGTACCTGGCGTGCTCTGGTCCATGGGGTCACGAAGAGTCGGACACGACTAAACAACTAAACAACAACAACAACAGGCTGTTGGCCCTTACTGCCTCCAGTGGGAGTGAGTTCCAGCGTCTAACTATGTACTGTGAAGATTTACTTTCCTTTACTTGCCCCAAATCTTCCAAATTTCAGCTTCATTGGAGATGTATGTATTGTCATGAGAGGGAGAAAATGCACCAAGAAAAGTTTTTCCTCCATGCCATTCTATAATATTGTGTCATGTCACCTCTTAGTTGTCTTTTCCCTAAATGAAAAGGTCCCAGGTGCTGCAACCTTTCCTCACTGAGGAGAATGCGGAACTGAACATAGCGGCTAAATTGTTTGTACATTTGTTTTATTCGTTATTACATATACACGCCATGTTTCCTCCAAGAACTCAATGTGTGGCTTACGTGGTATTTCCTCTCCCCATTTCATCCTAACAACAACAATCCTCTGGGGGTAGGTAAGGCTGAGAGACGGTCATTAAGTAGTGGGTTGACAAAGCAGATGACACAGAGATTTCTCCAAGTAGTTCTTTATAAGTAAGCTGGAACTGAACTGGACAGCAAACAGCTCAGCCGGCCTGCTTTTATAGGCAGCTGGCTGTCAACATTGTAACAACAACAGCCCAGGGTTTCCCGCCTAAATTAACTGACGTGGACCTGAGTGAAAACTAGGTATATACACAATTCCCCCCTGGTGGCCAGATTGAGAACTTCAATACATAACACCAGTGATTGGCCCAAAGTCACCCAGTGAGCTTCATGGCTGGAATTTAAACTCTGGTATCCCAAGATAGCTCAATCGGTAGAGCACGAGATTCTTAATCTCAGAGTCATGGGTTCGAGCCCCACATTAGACTCCTACATTGCAGGGGGTTGGACTGGATGACCCTCAGAGCCTGTCCCAACTCTACAATTCTATGGTTCTCTATAGCTTTCTACACAATCTGAATTAGGAGCTAGTCTAACAACTATACCATGCAGGTTCATCATAATCCTAGTCTCCCAAATTTTGTCCTGCTTCAAATCAAACTGGCAAAATTTGCTTGAGGGTGAAACCTATATTGTAGACAGTAACAACTCAGTCAAGAAACAGTTCCATAAATGACTTTTCCAAGGACCACAACAATACAAAATGAAATGGGGGCTGGCAGGGGGTGAGTGGGCAGAGTGGGGTGTCATAATAACACTGAATTAAGTTTCTGTTGCTCAGAATAATAACATGATACAGCTTAAAACTAAAAGACACAAATCCTATGCCAATACTGTAAGGGGAAATATTTCATGCAAAACACCATTGTTTACATTTCCCTGTTGGGGGAAAAAATGAACACAGCCTGCAGCATAGTATTAAATATGTATCCCATAATTCCTGGCAATATGGTTTGCAATACATGCTGCTTGAAACAGCCTCTAACCTCCCGAGAAGTAGCTGTAACACAACAGACCGCAGGTCAGGTGAATGGAGACACCGCACCCTGCTATTAAATGAAAGTTTAGTCTACTTGCAAAAGTTGATCCCCATCACTGAAATGAATGGGCTGGAATGCTTGCAAGGGTTCCATGTGTGTGGTGGAGTGCAGAGAGGTTTTTAGATTGGGACAATAGTATTCATCTTTGGACAAAGCCTTTAAGGTTACTAGACTGTGCCTTTGTAATCAATGCTCAATATTTAGCCTTTGAGTTTATCAGCCAGCAATCAAGAAGCCTCATCATGTCATATGGCTATGTTGAATTTAGAGATGTAACAGAGGAGGAGCAGAGACAGAAAATAGTTTGCAAAAAGAGTAGTAAGAAATGGTACCAGTCCAATCTATCTTTTTCTGGAAACACAGACCCAGAGAGGGAGATAAAGCCGACTGATCATTTTATTCCGCAGGCAGCTAATATCAGTGACTGCTTTCTTCAAGTCAGAGTTCACACTTTATGATTATTGCAAACGGGTGTACATTTTCAAGCAAACACCTGCGCAGCATCTTGGAGGTCTGATAAGCATACAGATGAGGCCTCTGAAGAATTTCTCAGAAGAGTGCAATGTTTTCAAGATTATTTCATGATTTTATAAAATTAAGTCCACTGTAAGAGGAACGCAGGAATAAAATACGTAAAATACCGACATCAAAATTGCTATTATTCTAAAGCAAGAGTGTGCAACAAATTGTATCAAATTTAAGCAAAAGGTTCTTGTATTCAGACAAGCTAGCTTAAACCCACCACCTCTTAATAAAATGAGCCAGTATTTATTATTAACAGTAAGACAATGACATTAATCTCAGTGCAACCAACAGATGTTTTCCTACTACTGGAGGAGAATATATTTTCATCTTCATCTTTTATATTTCTACCCTATTTCTAACTATTCTACTTTAAGGATATTCAAGACAATGTACTTTTCCAAAAAGCAACTTAAGCCCATCATTTTAATGGATTCCAGGTTGTAGGAGCAGAAGTAAAACCAGCAAATAGGGCATACACACCATACAGCCAGTCACCCCTCCCTTATGAAAATCCACCCCCATATAAAAATGTGGGGGAATTGTTTATCCTGATATCAACAGTACAGTACTTTCAGCAGCTTGGATAGTGGATATTACTGGAAAGAAGGCAAGAAAGTCAGAGCGAGTCCTACAGATTCTCAGCTACACCAGTGTCAAGAGCAGGAGTCAGTGAACATCAGCAATAAAACACCTGGAGTCTGTTAACTCTTTATTCAAGAAATGAAAACAGCTCAGGCCTAGTGGTCACAGCAACTCTCCTCAATAGGTCTTGCCATAATGAGGCAGTTGAGAGGTGGGCAGTCCCACCACTCCCTGAGGTT
Source organism: Podarcis pityusensis (assembly GCF_964106645.2). Lineage (NCBI taxonomy): Eukaryota > Metazoa > Chordata > Lepidosauria > Squamata > Lacertidae > Podarcis > Podarcis pityusensis. Next base: position 26,683,448 of record NC_138027.1, on the reverse strand, counting down.
CCTTTCCCGGTAGCCCAAGGTTCCGTCGTCTTGTCTCTCATTGTTTCGCTCTCTACATACCTCTTCTGGTTCTGGGAGCCCAAGAGGGAGGGGAGCTAGTCACAGCAGGAAGGGGAGATTCCCTGGTTTCTTCAGTAGCCTGCTTCATCTCTTTTTTTTATATAAGATATTTACTGAGATTTTCAAAATGTTACAAAATAAAAATAAAAAAAGAAGAAAATACAAAATAAAAATGGTTACCAAAGTAGAAAAGGGGAAAAACAAACCACTTCCAACAATACGAATACAAATTCAAAATAAGAAAAAAACCCGAAAAAAACAAAAATACACCACAGACATTTAAGAACATTTAAAAACAAATTCATTATTCTCAAATCCTCAACTGTCATTACCTTCTTTCTTTGACCGCCTCCTCCTCCCTTTCTTTGTATCCTAGTTATTAATTATCCCAGCAAATCCTTTCCATATTTCATAATATTCTGTCATTACATTACCTTAAACTGTTTTAATCTTATCTTTCTATATATAAAAAAAACCCTTGAAACTTAAAGCTTAAATCTTATCGTTACCAACTTCTCATAACCATAATATTCTTTCATAATTCTTTAAACATCTTTACTAAAGCCGAGTAATTTCATTCCAACATTTATCTAACATTCATCAATTTTATAAAACAGTCCTAATAGTAAAAAAAAAAGAAATACAAACAGATCCAATCTTCATCCAGCATCCCTTCCTCCTGGTCCCGGGTTTTGTCAGTCCTTATTATCCCATCGATCTAGCGCATTAACCTGGCAACCTTATATCCGAGGCCCTCAAGTCTCTTCCATGTCCCTTCCGCAGCTCTTCTTCATATTTGTAACTGTATTTTCCCATGTCTCCTGCTCGTGGTAACTCCAGCTTGGCAATATTTTTGACCCTTCTTGACAGATCAGCCCCTTTTCCATATTCAACACTAAATTCCATGTGGTATTTAAAAACATGTTTCAAAAACCCTCCAAAATTAAGAGCCCCCACAATCCCAAACCTCTCACGGCCCATTGCCAGATTTGAAAAGTCCAAACATCCCAGCATAGGGGGGTCAATCCAGCCCCCCATCTCCAAGCCAAACCAAACTTTTTCTTTCCAAATCTGGCTTTTTCCAAGTTCATTTGTCAAGTCCGAAAGCTCATATTCCTGTTGGGCCTGTTCTGTCAGGACACACTCCTGATTTAATTCCTGGGTGGGCTCCACATATTTTCCCACTGTCTGTTCAAAATTTCCCACTGCCTGTTCAAAATTTCTAGTCGAAGTCGCCATCAAATTCATCTTCTCATGTAACTGTTCCAGTAGGGCATTTGTTTTATAGAAAGCACACAACAGAGCTTCTGAATACACTGTCCTGCAAGGTCAAATGTCTATTCCCACGATTGTAATCTGTAACAGCTGCCGGCTCCCTGGAATTGGTTACAGTTTCACAGTCTCCCTCTAGGGGGAAAACTTCTATTTGTTCTTGCAACAAAGTTTTCCTTTTTGAGATATTTTGTCAATATTTGTTCCTTTAAAATGCGAAGGGAAACAGTGGAATCACTATGTTTCTCTTCTTTTAGCTATCTGTCAAAAACATTTGTCTCTGGTCAATGAGCTTCAAACGTCAGTCCTGACACCCCGCTCCAGGATCAGGACGGTGAAAAGTTACTTTACTTTAAACTCACTTTAAACAGTCCGAAAAAGATCCCCCTTCTTCTCCTGCTGTCGAAGGGGGGTTCCACAATTTTAAATGGTGAAATCCAATCCTTTAAAGGCGATTTTCTGAGCTCTAGTTTACGTTGTCTTTGCTTTATTCTGTCTACAAAAGAACGGAAGGCTGACTTCCTGTTTAGACCTTCCCGTTCAGTACCAAATTGAAATAAATTTTTAAATCCAATTCCTTTCTGCTCGCAAGTCTTTATTTAAGGTCCAGTTGTTCAAAGTTTAAGTACTCACGGGTGCTTATTTTAGAGTCCAAATTGTCCCAGGAAAAAGGCAGCGCTCTCCGGCAACAGCTATGCGGCTTCACTCCACGGAAATAGCAGTTGACTCACAGCACCGCGCCACTTCCCCCTCTTCACTTCGGAGCCCGTTAGTGGGTTCCTTTGCGAGTTGGGGGGGCGCTAAGGGTGCCCGCCGAGTCCCATGGTCACAGGCTTCATCCGCCTGTGATTTTTAAAAGGGTCCCCGCTTCGCCGGAGCGGAGAAGACCCGTTTCACGCGGAGCTAGTCCCTCCAGTTCAGAGGGAGTCCGCCATTGCCGATGGCGCCACCCCGGAAGTCCCAGCCTGCTTCATCTCTGCCTCCTGCCTCCTTCTCCTTTCCTGCCTCTAAGTCAGCACTGTTCTCTGCCACAGACTCTTTCTGCTCACTAAACCCTGTTGCCTCTTCAGCTTCCGACGCCTCCTCCTCCTTCCAGTCTTCTCCCTCTTCTCCCTCTGACCACTCATTGTTGTCCCACCACCAAAACCCTAGGGGGGCTCCCCAGCTCATGTCTCCCATCACCCCTCTGCATCCAGCCAGTTTGTGACAACTAGGGGCAACGTTGCAAGTCTTGTGATAACATTCCCCAAGAAACGATGGCTCTCAGAGCAGGAGTTAAATTGCAGCCCACCCTGGTATAGCGCAAGGAGCAAAGCAGGTGCACCGAAATGCCACATCCCACCCCCTAAAAAAGAGCCAGTTCTGAAACTCTCCAAGTAACCCAATTTCAAAAGTGTATGGGAGCAATCAAAGCACAGAAACTGCTTTGGCTGTCATTTTGACATTCCTGGACGGGACCCAAATTCCTGCATATGTCGGTTCTCCAACACGCTATACATCAGCAGCCATCTGCTTCGTATGGCAAGGTGCCTACTTTGATGGTGCAATCCTGGTTTTAATAGGAGAGATGTGCCCATGAAAAGATATAATAGACGCCACATCTTCTCCTTAAGGAGCGCCTCCCCAACCAGAGCCCACACGCTTATCGCAAAGGAAAGCCATTTGTTGAAATTGTATATCCCCAACAAATACCCTTTCCTGCTGTTGCCTTTAAAGAACATCATTAAAGAATCATGCTTCCCCTAAAGGCATGTAGAGGCACAGCTCAGATTTGAGGGGATGCTGCACGTTCAGCACTTCCAATCCCTATTGTGCAGCGCCCTGACAGAAAGCCTCAGCTCAGGCTAATGCTCTGCTGGTCTACAGAACTAACAAAGGCCACTGTGGAACCAGTGTGGGCTACTGCCCAGCTTTGAATAAAGATAGCAAATGGTAGCTGCTTTTTCCAGGGATGCTCCACATCTCTTTCTGTGACCACATACACACCATACAGGGACACAGGTGGCGCTGTGGTCTAAACCACCAAGCCTCTTGGGCTTGCCGATCACAAGGTCAGCAGTTCGAATCTGTGTGACAGGGTGAGCTCCTGTTGCTCTGTCCCAGCTCCTGCCAACCTAGCAGTGCGAAAGCATACCAGCACAAGTAGATAAATAGGTACCGCTGCCGTGAGAAGGTAAATAGCGTTTCTGTGCACTCTGGCTTCCATCACGGTGTCCCATTGCGTCAGAAGTGGTTTAGTCATGCTGGCCACATGACCCAGAAAGCTGTCTGTGGACAAACACCGGCTCCCTCGGCCTGAAAACAGAGTTGATCGCTGCGCCCCTTAGCCACTTACCTGCCTCATCTGTAAGAAAATAGGATGCTGCCTTAGTATATTGACTGTCTAATTTAGTATTACGTACACCAGCGGCAGGAAACTTCAGGGGTCCAATTGGGCCAGCATTTCATTCATTCATCCATTCATTCATTTGGTCAGTCCATTAGTCCACTGCACCATGCCACACGCACCTGCCCTACTCCTGATGCCATTTATGAGTCCAGGTGTGGGGCAGGTAATGATGCGTAAAGTAGGGTACCAACAAACAGCTGATGAGAGCTGCCTGCAACCCCCTGTGCTTTTGCCCATGAAATTTGATTTCAAACTGCCCAGGCAAAGGGAAACACTTCACATGATATAATGGTGACCTCTGGTGATTTACAGGGTGCGTGGTCACAACCACCTGTCAAAATGACTCATGGGGGGTTGGGAGAGGGGAAGACCCATCCCACACTGGCTGCAAAAGTTTCCCCACTCCAGCCTACACCCTCCAGCAGTGGCTTTCCAGTGGCTCAGATGCAGTTCTTTCCTAGCTCTATTTGGAGATTGAACCTGGGTCCTTCTTCACAAAAGCCTGTTGCTGAATCACTGAGCTACAACCCTTCATATCTATAGGACCAGGGGTGTGGAACCTCTGACCTATGGGCTAATCTTGGCCCACCAGGGTGTGAGTTTGATCTGCAAGGTCCCAAAAAGAAAGACCTACCTGTCAATCAGCAGACACCAAATTGATGGGCAGGTGATGTCAGTTGATGGGTGCTATGTGTTCATTCTGCATTGGCTGTGTGCAACACAGCACCTGGAAGGAACTAGCACATGGCCAAAGCAGCAGGATTTAAACTCCTGCTCTTCAACTGATGGGGTGGTAGTGTTTTGATCCAGCTCACACCTTTGCAGGAAGCAGAATTGATGCATCCCCTGATCAGAAGCTGGTGCTTCTTCACCAGCATGTTTCCTTGCAGAGAATGCACTGGTGAAGCAGGTCCCCAAAGAGAGCAGGACTGAAAGTCTCTGCTCATCAGCTCATCAACGGAGACTTCAGTCCTGCTGGGTGATGCTTTGCACTGTGGGGAATGTGGAGAGGAGATACAGATCTGTCCCCACCTGTAGGATGTCTTTACAGACCTGCTCCACTCTGTCAATAAAACCTGTGAATATTAATGCAATTTATCTAGCCAGAACAAAACAGAGCAGCTATAGTGCTGCTGGAATTTCTGTGGCATGAGTGGATCAGATAGACAGATGGTGAGCTGGCTATCATTTAGGCTTTAGCTGAACGAGAGCCAAGCTGGGATGCTTTAGCTGCTTGGTTAGGCTGATTTTAAATTCCCTTCTGGCTAATGTAGCAATCAAGCATCTAATGTTTGGGATGCACTGCAAACAGGGTTGAGCAAGCCCACTGCTCAACCTCTTCCACCTCTGCAGGCTAAATTTGACTGGTGGATGGTTCCACTGTCAAAGTTGAGGAGTCCCCACACTTGATTTAAGGAAGGCGAGAGACCTACCCTTATCATGAAATAAAGATGGAGGGCGCAAGGAGAAGGGGACGACAGAGGACGAGATGGTTGGATAGTGTTCTCGAAGCTACCAGCATGAGTTTGACCAAACTGTGGGAGGCAGTGGAAGGCAGGAGTGCCTGGCGTGCTCTGGTCCATGGGGCCACGAAGAGTCGGACACGACTAAACGACTAAACAACAACTTTTCTAGAATCTGCATTCAAGATTCAGGGGAGCTGCAATATGTTACAATGCAAGCTTTAGAACCTCAGATTCCATGCATTTTGTGGGAGAATAATTTCATTTCATTCATTCAAAACATAGTGGCCTCAATCCAACACAGAGCTGCCATGTGTTATAAGCCCATTAAAAATAATGGCTTTAATCATGCCTAACTCTGTGCTGGACTGTGGCCCCTGGATTCATTGCTTTCATGATAATATTAATATTAAAATGTAGATTAGGAATTAATAAATCAGTCCAGTTATTAGCTCAATCTGATGGTAGTTAAGGGTGCTTGCGGGGGCTGAGATTTTAGGGGTTTTTTTTGCCGGGGTGTTTTTGCATTTATTAGTTAAAAAGCAATTCAGTTTCTCCAGTAAGTAATTTAGTTTCTTAATCTATCGCCTTTGGAAAACAAGGTACTAACATTATGAAGAGGCGCCTGTATAATTACATGGCTCCTTACTCAAGCTATTTTTCTTAATTAGGACATTGGCTGATAAATGCATTTGCCCATTTATCGCATGTAAAAATTGTGGTATGGTATTAAGTAGAAATATCCTATTAATTTCAGCTCTATAAAAATTTCAGCAGTTAAGTCCTTGAGAAGACTATTGACTGTCTAGCACTTAAGACCTTGAGGAGATTATCAATGAAAAACGTATTAATATATTAAGCACACAGGCCTATTCAAGCAGAAAAGTTTCTGATTTTGTGCAATCTCACAGTCGCCTTTCACAACAATGCAAGAAATTGTGGGTGCGATCAAGTGTGGTGGAATAGAAAGCATAAAGAACTGTTAAAGAAGTACAAATTGTTCTATTTTTAACCTTTAAAAAAGCCCTTTCCTTTTATATCAAGAGCTGTGTTTAATCAACTATGCCAAACCCAGGAACTGAGAAAGGATAAAACAGAATTTTGCCTGCTACGAAACACAGCAGTGATGCCCCAGTGCTCAGATACTGTTTGTATGAAGGCTCTGGTGTAGATAAAGTTTCTTAATTGAGCATATCTGGATTAATAGATACGGTCATCCTATTATAAACCATAGTCTGAGGCCCCAATATAGGCCTCTGGAAGCATTTGAGCTTGTAGTATTGTTAAAGATGACAGGGCAAATATATAAAAAAAGGCAAACACTTTTATTCATTTTATGTGCATTGTGCCATTCCTCCAAGGAGCTCCCATATTATCCTCAAAAGAACCATTGGAGATGGACTAGGCTAAGAAAAGGTTGCTGGCAAATGAGCAGCATAGAATTGAGGAGCTGGAAGTGACCGTGAGGATCATCTAATCCAAGCCAATGCAGGAATATGCAGCCATCCCATATGGAGATCGAACCTGTGACCTTAGCATTATTAACACCATGCTCTAACCAACTGAGCTACCCATGATTGAACGGGGATTCGAACTCAGGCCACATTCAAACCATACATTTAAAGCACTATGGTTGCACTTTAAATGCTCATGTACCAAAGATTTGATGCTATTGGTCCCATTTTCCTCCTCATCACAGCTTCTTCCTCACTCTCATTGCTCCTGCTAGTGCAGTAACAAGCACACACGCCAGCCAGTCTGATTCAGAAGCTTTCCTTCAAAAATGGCGTTTTTCTCCTGCGTGTTCTCCTAACAAGCCCAAGGCACAGCAAAGGGAGTCATCTGGTTTCATAATCACAACAAGCTTGTGAGGCAGATCAAGGCTAGAGCTTCACATCTGAGAGGCGATTCGAACCCAGGTCTCCCCTCTCCGTATCAGACGTTCTGCTTGACACTGGCTCCTGCATGATTCACTCTCACGCTATTGTTCCACGAATCCTTAGAACATGAGAGTCTGATGGAAAGTCAATTTGGTGTCTGCCTACTCTGATTTTTCCAAAACCGAGAAACTCAGTCCTATCAGTCATATGAAGTGCTGAGAAGTCTTTGCAGTTATTTGACAGCCATGTCTTAAATTGCTAAGGAAATACACAAATAATAATAAGAAGAAGCAGTCTAGATAAGAAGAGATCTTTACCCCACTCCTGATGTTGTGCACAGTCTCAGGTTAGAGTACCTCCACCTACACCGCTATTGCTTGAGGTATAGTATTACAGTAGTAATTAATTAATGAAATCCACCTTTATCTTGAAACAGCTTTCATTTCTTAAACAGTTTGTGGCAACTACTGCTGTCTGCCTGGAGGGGAGAAGATGTGCCATGCAATGAGTAATTCATGAATTTAGATAGGAAAGGAATAAATTGTTTTGTAAAATATTCATCAAATGCTACTAGGTAACTGTTTGCCAGGTTGTGTGTGTGTGTGTGTGTGTGTGTGTGTGTGTGTGTGTGTGCTTGTGCTCCTTTTATGGAGGCTGTGCCTTTTTATACATTTTACAGACTTGCAGAAAAGCCACCCCATAAACCTGGAAGTACACCCTCCTGTTCAGAGCATTTGACACATATTGGTTGTGTACATATCATGTACATTTAAAGCACATAGCTCCCTCCTTATCCTGGTAACTGCAGTTTGCCCTCACAGAGCTACAATTTCCAGCACCTTTAAACTACAGTTCCCAGGATATTCGTTGGGGGAGGTTGTGTTCTTTAAATCCAGCATTCCATATGTTATTGGACTCCAGCTTCTATCCTCCCTGACCATGGGCCACGCTGGCTGGGACTGATGCGAGTTGGAACGCAACATATGGAGGACCACAGGTGTCTCAGCCCTGGTTTATGACAACCTTATATGGATGGGGGCTGAGAAAATAACAGCATATTTAAGATGACCTAGTGAATTCATTGTTGGGAAAGATTGAGGGCACAAGGAGAAGGGATTTGACAGAGGACGAGATGGTTGGACAGTGTTCTCAAAGCTACCAGCATGAGTTTGACCAAACTGCAGGAGGCAGTGGAAGGCAGGAGTGCCTGGCATGCTCTGGTCCATGGGGTTACGAAGAGTCAGACACGACTAAACGACTAAACAACAAAGTGAATTCATGGCTGAATTCATGGCGGAGGTGAGATTTGAACTGGTTCCCAACTTTTAACCACAATGCATCTCCACTATACTCCCTCCATGCCCCAAAGCTCCAAGAAACTGCTAACGCCGGTATTTCCAACCTTTTCAGGACCCACTTTTAAGCCAAACATGCATTTGGGAATGCCTTTATTAATCTGCTGCCATATATTATGATCAGCTGGATAACTTGTTTGGTTACAGTATGGTGCTAATAATGCTAATGTTGCAGGTTTGAGCCCCATATGGGACAACTGCATATTCCTGCATTGCAAGGGCTGACTAGATGATTTTCAGGATCCCTTCTAACTCTACAATTCCATAATTTGCAGGGTGATGATACTCCTGTTGCAACCCACCTTGGATCAGGCTGTGACAGTGGGTCACAACCCACCAGTTGAAGGCCGGTGCTCTAACGCACACATGGAACTCTTGCACAATGTTGCTTTATACTGTCTCCTGTGAACCCTCTGCTCTATCTGTCTATCATCTATCTATCTATCTATCTATCTATCTATCTATCATCATCATCTATCTATCTCTATCTTCGCTTATTATTTATAGAGGTTTCTACCCTGCCCTTCAAATTCCCAGTCCAGCTTACAAAAACATCAGGAACACAATAAAAATAATGTAATACTCCAAACCAATATAGTAAAGGCAACAAAGCGAAAGAGAGAAGAGTAAAAACGATAAGCATGGACAAAACAGATTTGATTAAAAGGCCTGGGAAAGCAAGAAGGTCTTTGCTTGGTGCAGAATTCCAAAGCCCTCCTGCTGGAAGAAAGGCTCCCAGACATAGAATTAAGCCTCGGTTCAGCAGAATTCACTCACCTATTTAGATGTCCCATTCAGTGCTTTTCATTCAAGTTTGGTATTTTTGACAAACTAAGGGCTCGTCTACAGTTCCGCTTGTCTTGTGCTTAGAAAGCATGGGTCTGGGCAGTTTTGCTGCCGCCCACCACTTCCCCCCGGAAAACCCACTGCTTAGCAAGCACTAGATTGGAACAAATGACAATCCATGGAAAACCCAGCCGCTGTTTGTTCCGATTCAGCGCTAGACTGAGGATTTCCCCAGGGAGAAGTGGCAGGGCAAATGGGGGTGTAGATGAGCCCTGAGGCACAAGCTGGGCAAGACACTATTCATACATAGACACACATTTATGCACACCCACGGGACCCAATCTGGATGGGTGGGTAATAGGGTTGCATCCTGATTCCCAGAAGTGTCTGGGAAAAGCTGGACGTATGGCAGCCCTAGTGGGTAAGGACAGCTTTGACCCTTTGCACTAAGCTGGGGTCTCAGTCTGGATCACACACACCCTTCCTCCGCTCTTTGCATTGGAAAGCTTCCATTCATGCCAATGGAAGATTTTTTTTAAAGCAAATGGCACATTTCGAGGGCTCAATCAGGATCAAGTGTATGGAGGGGAAGGGAGGGTTTAAACCTTTTTAACCTCCTGCCAAGGTCCTAATCCGTATCACACCACCACCAGCATGCCCACTATTATTATTATTATTTAAATGCTAGTTGAATGTACGTCTCATTTATGTTCGGACGTTGAGAAGAAGAAGAAGAAGAGTTTGGATTTGATATCCCGCCTTTCACTCCCTTTAAGGAGTCTCAAAGCGGCTAACATTCTCCTTTCCCTTCCTCCCCCACAACAAACACTCTGTGAGGTGAGTGGGGCTGAGAGACTTCAAAGAATTGTGACTGGCCCAAGGTCACCCAGCAGCTGCATGTGGAGGAGCGGAGACGCGAACCCGGTTCCCCAGATTACGAGACTACTGCTCTTAACCACTACACTACACTGGCTGGACACACTTACTCCTCCTTGTGAAGGCAAAGTTCCTAATCATAAAGATGATTTTAAGTTCATTCACCCAAACACACAGAGATTCCCCCTTCAGATATTTCCTCCCAATGTGGGAAGCTCTGAAGATGAATGCAGGGACCCCGAGGACCAGGGCTCTTTTTCTAGAAAAAGAAGTGCCGCAACTCACCATGAACACCTCCCTCATTCTTCTCTTACGGTGGCAATGGTGCCCATCTGAGAGGTGCCGGGTTTGAGTTTTGGGCATGTTCTGGTTGAAAAAAAAAGCCCTGCTGAAGACCCCAACGCTCCCTGCTTTAAACCCATATACATTTGCCCCTGATCTCTGAAGAGGGCTCCAGCTTGATACTAAAATGATAAGAAAAAACTGTGTGAGAATTCTTATCCAGAGACTGAGGAATCCTTTCACTATGCAGTGCAATTTGGCCATGAATTGTATTCAAGTGCAGCAATTTAGTATTCTTCTTTGATGCTCCAACAAACACCTACAGATTATATCTTTGTTTTGCCTACTCCAGCTATCAGGCTGTCTCTTAAGCCACCTTCAGCTCTCCCTTTCTCGCTTGCATTTATTCCAGGGTGCCTCGCTTGATATCTACATACAGTAGGCATATCACTTTCTTAGTCTCTTGCCGAGCAGCTGTAGAGTGTAGCCCAGAGGTGGGGAAACTGTGGTCGTTTAGATGTTGTTGAACTGCATCCTCCATCATCCCCAGCCAGCATAGCCAAGGGTCAGCGATGATGGGAACTGTATTCCAACAACATCGGGGGGCAATCACATGTTCCCCACCCCAGGCGGTGAGAAGGCATGCCACAATAAACCCACTTTGCAACAGCAATTATGCAGACATGACAACTGCTAGCCAAATACTTTCGCATTTTCAGCAAATCTTTTTGTATCCTAGGGAATGCAGGAATAGCAAGATAAAGATTTGGCTGCTGCAGCAGCTTCTGCTACATCTGGAAAAGTTTCCAATTTTAGCAAAAAGCAATTGGGGTTTCATCAAGAATGTTTCAAGGCGCTCTAGTTCCTGAGTCCCAGGAAGGCTCAGCCAGATGTCCACAGTATTTACTTTTCCAGCTGTTCTTTTCTGTACTGCTTTCAGTTAGTGTGTGAGCAATTTATCCTCTGCTTAACTACTGTGTGAAACTATTACCATAAATGCTTCATGACTTTAAAAAAGAAAACACTGACAGAGTGGTTTGTCGCAGTTACCCTCACATAAAGTTCTGCAGGGGCTCTGCCAGATAAGTCCAGGAGAACTCTTTGTTTTCAGAGGAAGCTCCCTGTCTCATTTCCCCATTTATATACGGAACTTTCCCAAACACTGAAATGCACCAGACAAACATAGTCTCTGTGTGGTTGACACACTGGAGCCAAGTGGTGGCTGCTCTTCCTTGGGGCTGATAGGGCAGAAGGCAGGGAGCCCAACACTAGGTGGCGCCAGAGGCAGAATTGTTTTCTCCATCTTCCTCCCTGCTGAGTTCTACAGGGGCAACCCTGAGACTAAGAAGGAAGAGGAAGCTGACAGGCATATATGTTTCACAGGAACATAGGAAGCTGCCTGTGCTGGTCCCGGGGGTAAGGTACCGTGAGTGTAGCAGAGTCCACACGAAGAGGGGTGAGGTCCGATGCAGAGAGCCGGGCGGGGAACAGGAACGCTGGAACAGAAGGCCGAGCAGGGAACAGGAGTACCGGATAGTCAGGAACAGGAAGCCGAGCAGGGATCAGGAACACAGGAAGGTCCGAAGCCAACAACGACGTTGCTCCCGCAACCTGGGGCCGGGCTGACTGGGCTTTTATCCTCTTCTAAGGCCAGGGGCGGTCCCGGTCCCCAGGAGCCCCGCCTCCTCTGGCCTTAAGGCGAGCACTCCTCCTGGGGGCAACCAGTTCCCTTCGCCTCTCTGCCCTAAGCCTCTGCAGATCAGGAGAGGCCGAAGGGTTACTGGGCCCTGGAGGAGGCTCACCTGTGGCCACTGAGTCATCAAGCCCCTCTGGGGCCAGAAGGGCTTCACCTGGGGCCAGCTCCTGATGCACTGCCACAGGTGCAGGCTCTTCAGCATCTAGGCCTTGCCCCAGTTCAGCCGGCCCTGGAGGCGGGGACTCCTGTGCAGGCTGGGATTCCTCTGTTTCATCCTCCGAATCGGAATCCCAGGCCATCACACCATCCCCCCTCCCAGGCCCCCCCCTCAACCGAGGGTCCGGACCCGGCTTGCCGGGGTACGTCGCATGGAACTCTCGGAGGCAGGCAGGTGCGTGGACATTGGCCGCTGGTTCCCAGGAACGGTCCTCCGGTCCGTACCCCTTCCAGTCAATGAGATACTGCAGCTTTCCCCTGCGGTATCGGGAGTCCAGGATGCGTTCCACCTCGTACTCAGGCTCTCCCCGAACCAACACTGGCTGCGGTCGGGGACGGTTCGGGTGAAACTCGTCGGGTGGGGCCACCGGACTCAAAAGGGACCTGTGGAAGACCGGGTGAACCTTCAGGGTTGCGGGTAACCGGAGACGGAATGCCACAGGAGAGATTTGGTCTACGATAGGGAACGGGCCGGTGAAGCGGGCGTCCAACTTCCGCGAAGGTCGAGAGGGGTGGAGGTGGCGAGTGGAGAGCCAAACCAGGTCACCGACGCGAAGTTCCGGCCCCACCTGGCGGTGGCGGTCGGCCTGGGCTTTGTACGCTTCCTTGGCCTGGTGCAGTTGCTCCACCAAAAGCTGTTGCTGGGACTGGAGCTCTTGAAGCCACTCCGTCACCGCCGGGACCGCGGATGCCGGCAGCACCTCTGGAAACAGCCGTGGATGATAACCATAACTGGCCTGGAACGGGGTCTGCTGGGTGGACGCATTCACCGCGTTGTTATAGGCGAACTCCGCCAATGCCAGGTGGTCGACCCAGTCATCCTGCTGGTAGCTGCAGTAACACCGGAGGTACTGCTCCAGCACCGCGTTCGCCCGTTCCGTCTGGCCATCGGTCTGTGGGTGGTAGGCTGACGAGAGGCAGACCTCTGTCCCGAGGGTCTGGTGTAATGCTCGCCAGAACCGGGATGTGAACTGAACGCCCCGGTCGGACACCACGCGCTCAGGTAGTCCATGCAGGCGGAAGACATGCTGAAGGTACAGCTGAGCAGTTTCCTTGGCTGTGGGTACAGATGGACAGGGAGCGCAGTGCACCATCTTGGTGAAATGGTCGGAGAAAACCAGAAGGCAGGTACAGCCACGAGACGAGGGTAAGTCCACTACAAAGTCCAACGAAACTGTGTGCCAAGGGCGCGGTGGAACTGGCAATGGCTGAAGTAGGCCGGGGGGTCGCCCGGTAGGTCCCTTGGCGCGCCGGCAGACATCACAACCAGCAACGTAGCGAGCCACGTCAGCCTTCAGGCGGGGCCACCAAAACTCACGACTGACCAGATGGGTGGTCCGATACCGTCCAAAGTGCCCCGCTGCTGGGGCATCATGGGCCATCTGGAGAACCTCCAGCCGCAGTGGCCCTGGCGGGATGTACAGACGACCGTGGTGCAGCAGGAGGCCCTGATGCAGGACCAGCCCCGGATACTGTGGGCTGGACCCTTCAGCCAGCTCCCGGAGTCGTTCCTGGGCCCAAGCGTCGACCCGCTGCTGTTCCCGCACCCGAACCTGCAGTGGCTGCGCCTCCTGGGTGGCCAGGAATGCGGCCGGAGGTAGGATCGTGGTGGGTTCTGCTTGCTGTACCGTGTCTGCGTTGTCTTCAGGTTTCCGGGACAGGGCATCCGCCTTCAGATTCTGAGAGCTAGGGATGTAGCGGATCCGAAACTGGAACCGGGAAAAGAACAACGCCCACCGGATCTGTCTTTGGTTCAGCTTGCGGGTGGTCTGGAGGTACTCCAGGTTCCGGTGGTCGGTTCTCACCTCCACCGGATGTCGTGCCCCCTCAAGATGGTGGCGCCAGACCTCAAAGGCTACCTTGATGGCCAGTAGTTCCCGCTCCCACACAGTATAGTTACGCTCCGCTGGCAGGAGCTGGCGGGAATAGAAGGCACAGGGTAAGAGTGGCGCTTCAGGACCAATCTGTTGAGACAAGACGGCACCGAGAGCCGTACTGGAGGCGTCGGTCTCCACCACAAAGGGTCGAGAGGGGTCAGGATGTTGTAAGATTGGTGCCCTCTGGAAACAGGCCTTCAACCCCTGAAACGCCTCCTCTGCCTCCTTGTCCCAGGAAAACGGCGTCTTTGGGCGCAGTAGCCGGGTCAACGGGGTGGTGCGATGAGCATAATCAGCGATGAAGGTCCGGTAGTAATTGGCGAACCCCAGGAAACGTTGTAGGTCCTTGCGGTTCCGGGGTGCCGCCCATTCTTGAACCGCTGTCACCTTCCCCGGGTCCATTTGCACCCCATCCGGAGAGAGCCGGTGACCAAGGAAGTCCACAGTCCGCTGATGGAACTCGCACTTGCTGAGCTTTGCGTACAAACGGTGCTCACGCAAGCGCTGCAGCACGGTCCGGACATGTCCCTCATGGCGAGCCGGGTCACGGGAGTAAATCAGTATGTCATCCAAATACACCACCACGTACTTGTCTAACAAGTCCTGAAACACGTGGTTGATGTAGCGTTGGAACACAGCAGGCGCGTTGCACAACCCGAAAGGCATAACCAAATATTCGAACTGCCCGTACCGGGTCCCAAACGCTGTCTTCCACTCATCCCCGGCTCGGATCCGAATCAAGTTGTAGGCCCCCCGGAGGTCCAGCTTGGTGAACACCTGTGCCCCTTGCACCCGCTCCAGCAGCTCCGAGATAAGGGGCAAGGGGTATCGGTCTGGGACGGTAATTTTGTTCAGGGCTCGGTAATCATGGCAAGGGCGGAGTTCCCCACATTTCTTCTTAACGAAAAGCACTGGTGCCGCGGTAGGCGAGGTGGAAGGCCTAATGAACCCACGCTCCAGGTTCTTGCGCAAGAAGTCCTGCAAAGCCTCGCGCTCTGGCTCTGTTAGAGAATATAAGCGACTCACTGGTAAAGGCGCTCCGGGTTGGAGGTCTATGCCGCAGTCAAAAGGCCGATGCGGCGGCAGCTGGTCTGCCCCCCGTTCCTCGAACACGTCCTGGTAGTCCTGATACACGGCTGGGAGCGTGGGTGCTGCCTCCTCTGAGGGCGCGGCCGCCAGCGTCCCGGATTGAGCATGGGAACATGGGTCTGGGAAGTGCACGGTCCGTTTGACCCAGTGAATCTGAACGTTGTGGGCTTCCAGCCAGTCCATCCCAAGCACCAGGGGGAAGCGGGGCATAGAGGCAATGTCCAAAGTTCGCAACTCCCGGTGCTGCTGGAAACACAGGACCAGGGGCTGGGTCTCCTGAGTAACGGCACCTGAACACAGAAGTCGTCCGTCAATCGCTTCCACCTGGACCGGTACTGGCTTGTTCCGAAGTGGCACCTGATGATGGGCGGCAAAAGCAGCGTCCATATAAGAGCGGGTTGCCCCTGAATCTACCAAAGCATGGGTGAGGATCCAGGGCCCACCTGGAGGGTATAAACGTACCGAAACCATAAGATGTTGCAAGTCCATTGATGCAGGCCCATTCTGCGCGGTTTGGGACCCCCGGTAGCTAGGGCCATCAGCTACTGGGGTTGGCGGTTTCCCTGCGGCTGGCGTTTCTCAGGGCAAGACCGAGCGAAGTGTCCACTTCCGCCACAGTAAAGACAGAGATTTCCCTCCCGACGCCGCGCCTTCTCTGCGGGGGAAAGGCGTGGCCGCACTGCCCCGAGCTGCATAGGCTCCTCCGTTAAATCAGTTGTGACCGTGGGGTTGCCGGAAAAAGCTGGTGCCGTGAACTGGAAGTGTCGGCGACCCCGGGCCTGACGACGATCCTCCAACCGGTCGTCTATTTGTAGACTCCGTTGAATGAGAGTGTCTAGCGTGGTGGGGCGTTCCATTGTGGCCAACTGGTCCAGTACCTCGTCCGAAAGCCCTTCGAGATACTGGTCCCGCAGTGCCGAATCATTCCAGGTCAAGTCCTGTGCCAACAGCCGAAACTCCGTGGTATATGCGGCCACCGTGGACTTGCCCTGTTTCAAACGCCGAATCGCCCGGTTGGCTTGACTCCCTTTCTGGGGGTTGCCGAACGCGGCCTCCAAACGATTGCAAAACCCCGTATAGCCTGCCAGCAAGGGGGAGTCTTGCCTGAGTAGCGGCAACGCCCACTTGGCCGCCTGGTCCTTTAACAAACTAATCAAAAAGTGCACCTTGGTGCGGTCGTCAGGAAAGTTCCGGGCTCGCCCCTGAATATACAGCTTGGCCTGGGCCAGGAACATGGGAAAGCTGGCCGGGGCTCCATCAAATTTCTCAGGCAAAGCCACTGGGTACTTGCCAGGAGCCGGGGCGTCGGCCCCAGGAGCCGGTAGGGCTTCCAAGCGTTGCTGAAGTGCCACAACCGCGTCACTGAGCTGCTGCACGGTGTGAGTCAAGGCCTGGTTCTCCTGGGCCAAAGCCACCAGTGTAGCCGCCTGGTCAGCCATGGCCTCTGGCTCTTCCCGAACGCACCCCTACGAAGGGGGAGTGCGGGTGTGGCGGGAGCAAACTGTGCTGGTCCCGGGGGTAAGGTACCGTGAGTGTAGCAGAGTCCACACGAAGAGGGGTGAGGTCCGATGCAGAGAGCCGGGCGGGGAACAGGAACGCTGGAACAGAAGGCCGAGCAGGGAACAGGAGTACCGGATAGTCAGGAACAGGAAGCCGAGCAGGGATCAGGAACACAGGAAGGTCCGAAGCCAACAACGACGTTGCTCCCGCAACCTGGGGCCGGGCTGACTGGGCTTTTATCCTCTTCTAAGGCCAGGGGCGGTCCCGGTCCCCAGGAGCCCCGCCTCCTCTGGCCTTAAGGCGAGCACTCCTCCTGGGGGCAACCAGTTCCCTTCGCCTCTCTGCCCTAAGCCTCTGCAGATCAGGAGAGGCCGAAGGGTTACTGGGCCCTGGAGGAGGCTCACCTGTGGCCACTGAGTCATCAAGCCCCTCTGGGGCCAGAAGGGCTTCACCTGGGGCCAGCTCCTGATGCACTGCCACAGGTGCAGGCTCTTCAGCATCTAGGCCTTGCCCCAGTTCAGCCGGCCCTGGAGGCGGGGACTCCTGTGCAGGCTGGGATTCCTCTGTTTCATCCTCCGAATCGGAATCCCAGGCCATCACACTGCCTTATATTGAGTCAGACCACTGGTCCAAGCAGCTCCATACTGTCTACACTGACTGACAGCAGCTCTTCAGGATTTAAAGCAGTAATCTCTCCCAAACTTACTTGGAGATCCTGGGTATTGAACCTGGGACCTTCAGTGGCAGAGGCTCTGCCACTGAGCTATGGTGTTTCCCTGAGTAGAGGTAATGGGTTGAGCACAGTGTCTAGAAGGGGAGAACTGAGTAAAAAAAAAAAAAGTCAGATTGTGTTTGTCTATGCCACTTCTGTCTTTGAGGAAACTCTGTATATAACAGGGATGTGAGATGGGACATGAACTCCTGTTCATGCGCAGCTCTATTCACACAGAACTTTGCAATTGTGGCAAAGTTCTAAAATTTTCATTTGAAAGACACAACACTTTTTAAATTTAAATTTTGGTCTTGGGGCTTTTTGCAGTAAAGCAATGGGCAAGGCTAGTTCGTTTCCCCTTGGATAATTTTAAGCTGCACATTTATGGTGAATACAAAGTTTTTATCCTCTTGGATGATTTTAATGCAAGAGTTGGGCGAGATTTTGATCTGTGGTCTGATACTATTGGGAAAGAAGGAACTGGCAAAGCAACCAGAATGGAATCTTACTTTTGACTATATGTGCAGTGCACAACCTTGCTATTACCAACACACTCTTTCAACAAAAAAATACATTTAAAACATCATGGAGGTACCCTTGGTCAAACCACTGCACATCTTAGACTATGTAATTTTCCGAGCTGAAGATTGCCATGATGTGTTCCTTACCAGAGCTATGACGAATGCTAAGGACTGCTGGACAGATCACCAATTAATACGTTCCACGATGGCTATCAAGATTATACCTCAACACAGGCTTCAAGGAACGAAACCAAGGCGCAAAATAACACTCAAGCCCTATTAAGTGGGATTGCTTCCAAACATCTCTTAAGCACCATCTGCTTCCGGAGTTCCCCAGTAACATTGAGGAACACTGAACCAAGCTAAAAACATCCATTATTGTGAACAAACTGTTGGATACCAAACCAAGAAACAGCAGGACTGGTTTGATAATGACAGTGAGATTAAGTAGGCTGAAAGCAAAGAGTAAGGTTACCATAACTTCCATCAAAGAGCTTCAGTTTGCTGATGACAACGTAGTGTGTGCACACTCAGAGGATGACCTCCAAACCATCCTAAATATCTTCACAGAGCTTATGAAACGCTGGCCTATCGCTCAACATCCAAAAAACCAAAGTTCTGCACCAACAAGCACAAAACAACCCCTCTGCTGTACCACAAATCCAACTCAATGGTGTAACACTGGAAAGTGTTTATCTCTTCTCCTATCTGGGTCATTATCTTTCCACAAGTGCTGACACTGATGCTGAAATCTGGGCATCGTCTGAGCTCTGCGAGTGCAGCTTTCTCCCAATTGAAGTGCAGAGTGTTTGAGGACCAGGACTTCGACAGGGAACCAAAATGCTTGTTTACAAAGCTATTGTACTGCCAACCTTACTGTATGCTTGTGAAACATGGACCACTTATAAATGCCATCTCCAACTCCTCGAAATATTCAATCAACAGTGTCTCAGAAAATTTTTACACATCACCTGGGAAGACAGGCAAACTAATGCCAGTGTACCAGAAGAAGCAAAGATCACTAGTGTTGAAGCAATGATTCTTAACATCAACTTCGCTGGACTAGTCATGTTGTTCAGATGCCTGATGATTGTCTTCTAAACTTAAGCAACTACTCTATTCCGAACTTAAAAATGGAAAGTGTAATGCTGGTGGTCAACAAAAGAGGTTTAAAGACTCTCTCAAGGCAAATAAAAAAATGTAGTATAAACATCAACAATGGGGAAACTAGTCCACGAGCACTCCAATTGGAGAACAGCTTTACCAAAAATATCATGGACTTTGAAGATGCTTGAACACAGGACAAAAGGGAGAAATGTGCTAATAGGAAAGCACGTTTGGCAAACCCTCACCATGACCAACTCCCACCCGGAAACCTATGTCCCCACTATGGAAGGACGTGTAGATCCAGAATTGGCCTCCACAGTCACTTATGGACTCACTGTTAAGACTGTGTTCATAGAAGACAATCTTACTTGGCTATGAGTGATCGGCAAAGAAGAAGAAAGTTTTTTTGCTTAGTTCCACTCCCAGACTGGTCACAGCCCCACCCTAAAGTCAGTGGGCTTTGCCCTCAGATCTGTCAAAATCTGCTGGGATCTATCCCATCAGAGATGTTTTGGGCTCCATTTACTTAACCAGAAGGCCTAATCCCAGGCCCTGCTCTGGTAACTATCATTCACGAACTGGCAACGTTCACTGCTAAAGCCCTTTTATTAGCATGGAATAACTAAGGCTCACACTTTATTGATTCATCTTCTCTAAGGTGTTAATTAGTGTGCATAGTCAATTGTGATAGAAAATGCATTCTAATGCTTTCAATTAAATTCATTGAACTGCCTTTAAAAAACACACCAAAAAGCAAATCATATAGTATAATATTGCTTTTAGTTTATCACCATCAGGCCTTATCAATTAACTATTAATTCTTTTCTCTGGCCACTAGAGGTCAGCCATTATCCTGACAACATTTGCCAAACCTAGACTGTCTAATTGCTTTGTTATTTCATTGACAAATAGTTCAAATCAAATCAAGCTTGCAAAGGAGGAGAGGAAAGGCTCAAAGTTCCAGTCTTGACCAAACAGGCTTAGTGTAAGATGAAAATTGTTAGTATTCTATGGGATACCTTGTGTAATTCAAACTGCCACAAGGGATGAAAACAAGAAATGTTTTGGATATACTTCCTTTCTTTTTTTGTATTTTCAATTATTTGTAATGTTTTTCTTCTGTAAAAAGCCATTAAAATTAGCTCATTCAGGGTAGAAGTTCATTTGTATTTTGGATAACATTTTGTTGTTGTTTGGCTGCTGGTGGTGGAGGAGCTCATGCACTTTCTGCCATCCCCCCACCAATGACAGGACCATGGATGGGGTGACATCGCTCTCACCCTGGTCTTCCCCCAGGGGTTCATGACCTGTTTCCCATCAACTCCCCCTGCTAGGATTTTTGTTGTACCCAAAATGGTAAGTCTGTCCTTGAAGGAGAATCACTGAAGCTATTGTTCTGAAATTTTGATGGGATGAATATGCGTGAAATTTGCATCCAAATATTGCAGAATATCAAAAAGTTACAGACTTTTCCTTTGGGTAAACAGAAAACCTTTAAAGATGCACTGCATCTAAACCCCTGGATTATCTTCTCACAATTTGGCAGGCTTAATCTGTTTGGGCGGGGCTCCTTTGTCGGTAAATTTCATCTGGCCAAAAGGATAAAAAGTTCTAGTCCTTTTTAGATTCCCCATGACAGTGAATGGGGGACACTTATAGCTTCTTTTCATACAGAGCAGCTTGGAACCTGGCACACAGATCGAAGTGGAGAGAGTGCAGAGCAAATCAGAAACAGATAGAATATTACAAAACACGCAGCTAGAGATACATGCCCATTGCTAGTATCTACTCTCGCTGTAATCTGGGAACAGAGTTTCAGTTTGCCAATTTTTAAAAGACACAGCTGCCTGTGCCTGGAATGCAAAGAGTGTATGTGAAGCTAAGTAAATCTGATTTTAAAAAAAATATGAAAGAAAAAAATTCTTTTGCAATCAGTTAATTCCGATTCCTTTTAATGCATATTTATTAAACACAGAATAAATACAAATGGGGCTCTTTCATTTTATATTTCTCAAATCTCTAGTTGTTACCATTTGAATTCTGCAAAAATATTTTGAAAGGATATGAAAAAAAGACCAACTTTACAATCTATCAGCAACAGCAGGATCATCTTTGGATTTATCCCAGAGATGCCACTTAAGATGTCAATATATGGGGAGGACAGGATTCACAAGGGTCAAAGGCCTGCTCTTTGATCTATTGAGGTTTAATACTGAATGCTTCATTTCCTTGTTATAACCTATGCAACCTTGATAGGTTAAGGTTGCAGTCCTAGGCACATGTACATTAGAGTAAGCTGCACTGAACATAGTGGGATTTGACTCTGTAAACATGTATAGCATAATTGCACTGTAAATTGTACAGAACAAGCACAAGGTGGGGAAATGTGTACATTTCTAAGAACATTTATTGTGGCACCTATGTATATTTCACAATGGCCAGAAATACTGGTGCTCTCATGGATTAAATTACATGTGAATTGAAAGACTGGGGTTTCCCCCCACACCCCACAAATAGCATTTCTAGCCAACACAACAAATTTGATAAGGGTTTGGGTAGTGGAGCAGACATTGCTGTACATGCTAATTTATAGACATCTCTTGAAGTGGCTTTCCTTTAGGGTAAGTAGTTAGAAAATGAAAGGGTCATGTTGAAAGGAAGATAATCAGATGGGCACAAGCACATGTATTATTATAGGCTAGCTGCCAGAATTGTTTTTAATGATTTAATACCTGGTGTAGCACTTAAGCAGACATGCCAATTCAAGCACACGTGTAGATGCACCAGCAGATCTGCTCCTTTGCTTAGTGCGGTGAAGGATTAGAGACCAAAATATCTGCATTCAAATTGCACGAATATAAGGTTTGCCATATGGGACCGGATCAATGGGGCTTCAAAGCATGAGACGTGACTCTAATAACAAGCAGTCTTTGATGTTTTAGAAAAAGGACAGACACCTCTAATGAGCATGGCCAATTGTGCAATGGCATGACATAAAGCTATTTATTTTAGGAGTCTTGCTTAATACTGGTAGACTGCAGATAGTTAGCTTTTATTTTTATTCTATTAATTGATTGACAGGTGGATTTATATCCCCTTCAAATAACATTTTGCAGGGTGGCTAAACTTTATGCGTTTGTTCTGTATCGTAAAGAATATACTGGGCCATTTTCATTTGCAGATTGTGCATGAAAGGGAACAGAGTCGAAGCATGACTTACTGACAGCAATTTATGGGACCTCATGGATCATTAAAAAAACAGAATTTCCCCATCATCCTGTCTTCTCAATGTGATCATACAACATCCCTCTTCCTAGCATAACATGGCTGACTAAAAGAACAAATCTACCATGCTACCAAAGTTGTTTTCATTATGAAACACCATTTCCAAGGTTTGAAATTTATCCTGCAGAGAGTGAGTGAGTGTGTGAGAGAATTTACCCTATAATCTCAGGTATTCAAGGACCAATTCTTTTACAGCATGTAGTGCTTTCCTATCAAAATAGCAAAAAAGGGTGTTTTATTCTACAGAGCTATTTTTGAAACTCTAATAGAAAAAAAGAAGAACAACAGCTGAAGTTACAATGTAAAGGTCACATCATTAAAATCAATGGATGCCACCGCAAGAAAGGCACACAAAGAACAGCCGTTTGTGAGTGAATGGCTTGATTGGGATTGCAGGTGGCAGGTACATGTTTGTTGATCAACAGCACCAAAACATGATGAAAGAGAACAGGGTGGCAGCCGCATTGGTGGAACGGGCTGATGCTTATTGTGGTTGTCGGAAATGCCACATTTCATAAGTGCTATTTGATCATTTCCCAGCCATCTAGGAAAGCCAGACTACATACTGACTACATAATATAAAAGGAAGCCTGTGTTGTTGTGAGATAAGAAGAGTCATTTCATGCCAGTCTTTTGGAATTTCATTGGCATCCTAGTGCCCTTCAGGGCAAATTCCCATCATTTCCAAACCTATCCTACTGAATCTCTTTAATGGAAATACCTCCCCTCTTGCTCCCCTCGTTTTTACCGTGTTTCACTACTTGTTTGCTACGATACGATACGATAATCTTTATTGTCATTGTCCCATACAGAACAACAAAATTGGAAAACAATAAATCTACATAAGACATTCAAAACCAACAAGCCTGCTATCCCAGCTATCATCAAAAGCTGGTTCAGCACCATAAATAGGGGTCCATTCATGATCCCAGCCAATGAGGGATCAGGTAGTCAGTGCTGTGATGCCACACAACTGTCCCAAACTGATTGGCAATGTGATGATTTCACAGGGCTGGTAAAGAATAACGGGGTGTGTGTGTGTGTGTGTGTGTGTGTGTGTGTGTGTGCTCCATGTCCTCACTCTGAATGAGTGAACACTTCCACACCTGTTTTAGACCACATTGAAATCGGAAGCTGCTTTTTGTAGCTGATGAAAAGTGCCCCGCCTTTTGGGCTCAGTACGAACAAACTGTATTTCTGCAATACAATAAATGTTGTTCTCTTTAATCCCTGCATCAAAGTAAATAACAAATGCAAGTTGAATATGATATACAGCAGAGAAGATAAAAATCAGAGAAGCTAAACAGAGTTTGGATTACTTTGCAATTCAATATTGCGTTGAGTTTTACATGCATCTACCTCCGAAGAGCGGCTTGAGAATGATGGCGTGACTACTTTGCCTGACACCCCCTCCCCCCATTAAAAAAGCTTCAGGGGAAGTATGAAATCAGAAACAGCAGGAATCAATCCAAAGGTTATTTGAGGCAAGAGGCTGCCATTCACTCTCCTTGCAATCAGCAGTGCCTTGTTCCAAACAAGAGCAACTGTACTGACTTAAATGGTCATGGAGAAGGAAAGTAGCACGAACCTCTGCAAAGAATGTAGTCTGGGAAATATTACCAGTTAAGTTAAGGGAATGAAACCTTTCTGCCACAATGGTCAAATAATAAGACCATGAAAGGATGAAAGGCCACATCTTATCATTAAAGTCAGAGCAAAGTGTCAGGAAGATGAAGACAAATGGAAAATCGCAGCTGGAACTGGAGGCCTCCATGTTATGACACCTGAAGTGTCAGTTTGCTCTGCTTCTATATGATGTGAGATTGTCATCTTAATTAGACAGACACTAGTAGTTCTGGTGCAGGGTGACATATTCCACACTGATGCTCAGCTTAATGGTGCCTTGGCAGGTAAAAAGTACACACTCCAGTACTCTTGAAAGTTGGTGTAGTGTTGCTAAAAAGGTAAGACTCTGGTTCAAAGCTCATCATGGTCAGGCACCTGTCAAGAGTTTACACCCCGCTGTCATGGACTGGCTGCACACAGAGGCATGGTGGGAGGCACCAGTTGAGGAACCCCCAAGGGAAGAAGGCTCAGGACCCAGGAATTGGTGGTGGGGCGATGACAAGTGGTCAGAAGGAGAAGAGGGAGAAGACTGGGAGGAGGAGGTGCTGGAAGCTGAAGAGATAACAGGGTTTAGTGAGCAGGAAGAGTCTGTGGCAGAGAGCAGTTCAAAAACAGAGGCAACAGAGGAAGCAGAGGCTGGAGAGGAGGGAAACAAGAGGCAGAGATGAGACAGGCTGGTGAAGAAGTCAGGGTGTCTCCCCCACCTGCTGCAACAAACTCCTCTCTCCACTGGTCTCCCAGAACCAAAAGACGTATGAAGAGGGAGGAGCAGAGTGCACCGGCAGAATCTCCAATTTCTGGGGCAGAACTCGGGGGTGGGACTTAGTGAGTTGTGGGAAGGCAGGGACCTTTAGCCTCTGCAACTGCCTCATACGGGCAAGCTCTACGGAAAAGAGTTGTTGTGCTCATTAGGCCTGGCACTCCTGAGCAGACTTTGTTTCTTCTAATAAAGACCTAACTTCACTTACTCTGTGTGATTTATTGCTGACCCACTCCTGACATGCACTCCTGTCACCCAGTCTTAATACCCACCCCCTTGGACCTGTTCTTCCTCTCACCAATAGCAACCTGCTGTTTCACCTGCCTCTTGCTCTGGTCCAGCAGTGAAAAGGTAGAACAGTAAAGCGACAACATTTGTGGAGGTTACGTTCAGGGAATCAAAATTGTGTACAGTCAAAACACACTGGGTTCAATGGCAGGCAGAACTGCCAAAGTCCTTTTTTCCCCGGACGTCCGCTCTCTTTTTGCCCTCTTTTATGTTTTAAATTTTAAAAAATTGCCAAGCGCATAAAGCTGAATGCGCACAAGTTAAATGCAAGTTAAAAGTTCATAGAATCATAGAATTTTGAGTTGAAAGGGACCCAAGGGTCATCTAGTCCAACCCCCTGCAATGCAAGAATCTCAGCGAAAGCATCCATGACACATGGCCATGCAAGCTCTGCTTAAAAACCTCCAAGGAAGGAGAGTCCACAACCTCCCGAGGAAGTTGGTTCCACTGTTGAACAGCTCTTACTTTCAGGAAGTTCTTCCTGATGTTTAGTAGAGATCTCCTTTCTTGTAACTTAAAGCCATTGCTTTGAGTCCTACTCTCCACAGCAGGAGAAAACAAGCTTGTTCCATCTTCCATGTGACAGCGGTTATGATATTTGGCAGTGAAGGGGTTCCTGATGGGGAAATGGGGAGCGAGCACTGGTTGTTTTTGCTTTTACAACATCATGTATTGAAACTACAAACATACAAAACATATAACCAACATCGAAAAACTAAAAAAGATAATGCAGGGGAGGGTATTGCTTATTACAACTGATAACACATCATTAGCCATTACAGGTAGAAGGAGAAAACTGTCATTGGTATTTCCCTAGCTATTCAAAGGCCACATCTAGAAGAAAAGGAAAGGAAAGGAAATCAGGTCAACCAAATGGTTTTGTACTAGTACGGTGGATGTCTCTTAGAGTCAGATTTCAATGTACTGCAGACAAAATAAAACGGTGCCAGGCTGCACAGTGTTTTATGAGTTAAGATTTACTTCTCATTGCCTTTATATTATTCATAATCTTCTCACCAGCGCTGGATCTTGAGCAGGGACTGGATGGAATGCTATAGAAGTGGATTTCAGGTAGTCAGTAGGGGGTTGGACAAGAAAACTTTTGAGGTCCCTTCCAACTCTGTGACTCTATGAACTTAGTGGTGATAATGATATTGTCTTTGGCTTCAGCTACCCTATTCACCAAGGGACACAGTTGGTGCTGTGGGTTAAACCACAGAGCCTAGGACTTACCGATCAGAAGGTCGGCGGTTCGAATCCCCACGACGGGGTGAGCTCCCGTTGCTCGGTCCCTGCTCCTGCCAACCTAGCAGTTCGAAAGCACATCAAAGTGCAAGTAGATAAATAGGTACTGCTCTGGCGGGAAGGTAAACGGTGTTTCCGTGTGCTGCTCTGGTTCGCCAGAAGCGGCTTAGTCATGCTGGCCACATGACCCGGAAGCTGTACGCCGGCTCCCTCGGCCAATAAAGCGAGATGAGCGCCGCAACCCCAGAGTCCGTCACAACTGGACCTAATGGTCAGGGGTCCCTTTACCTTTGCCCTATTCACCATATCCTGACTTCTGTCAGTATCAGCAGAAAACTGTCAGCCTCCTTTGCGGTACCACATGCCGTCAGCATTATACAAGGCAAGCCATTCGGTGGGAAAATCAGTGCACAGCGATGAACTGTGAACTTCACGGTAGAAGAAGCTATCTCATCCCAAGTCCACCAAGACCCAAACTGCCTGTTCCAATTCTCAGAGGCTCTTCAAGTTCTCAGGCAGCAGTTCCCCCCAGGCATGCTCCCTTTTGAAATGAAGATCCCAGGGATTGAACTTGGGCCCTCGCACATGCCAGGCTGCACACAAAGGAGCTGCCAGCCCCTCCCCAGCTGAATAGCATAAAAACAGGGAACATAAGAAATGCAAGGGAGGAGATTGCCCCATTAATCTCATAGCCTAACTTCTGTCATTCTTGCTTCTCCCTCTCTCTTTACATTGCAGAGCACTCTGCCTCCACAAAACTATAAAAGCTTTGCAACATTCACACACACACAAACACACACACACACCAGAGAGAGAGAGAGAGAGAGAGAGAGAGAGAGAGAGAGAGAGAGAAGATTGAGATTGGGGGAGGAGAATGAGAAAGATAGCGCCCAGGGCATAACCTTCTTTTTCATTACCTGCCGCAATCACCAGAACAATTACTTTTGCAGCTGCGTCCTTTACATTCCCCAGGATTACACCTCCACAATATCCACAAGTACTATTTCAAGCAAATCAATATATCAACTCAATAAGTGATTTCTTTTTTTCTTTTAAAAAAGCAAAGCGCCTTGTGTTTGGCACATTCACTGGCCAGTAGACGTACACAAATGTTATCAAATGATGAGTGTTGGGGTCAAAAAAGGATGGGAAAGAGAAAAAGAAAGAGACATTGCAAGAGAAAAATATCTCCCAAGCAACCTTTATGCGCAGCTCTTTTCTTTTCATTTTGGCCACTGCCTCAAAAATGATGTGAGCAAGGAGGTCTTTTGCTATTTTGAAATCCTTAACTGTACATTATAGTTAGTCTTTAAAAAAACCCCACATGCATACGCACACAAATAAATGCAGGAGTGCAGGTAAGGCTGCAGCTGA
Organism: Podarcis pityusensis; assembly: GCF_964106645.2. Taxonomy (NCBI): domain Eukaryota; kingdom Metazoa; phylum Chordata; class Lepidosauria; order Squamata; family Lacertidae; genus Podarcis; species Podarcis pityusensis. The sequence continues at coordinate 26,655,789 of NC_138027.1, read as the reverse complement.
AGAGGAAAGATGAAACACTTCCTTTGATCTTAACCACCTTCTTGTCTAGTGTGACTCATTATTGAGACCTCTTTGATCTTTGTTTGATTGCTTTAATCCTTTACATCCACCCACCCCAAAATCCAGGGCATTCTGGCAAGCAATAGTGTTGAAGCTTTGAAACAGGTAAGTATTTGTCAACAATAACAGCAGCATTTAACAAACTTAAAGCTTGAACACTCAGATCAAGCACATTTTAAAAAAAATGGAGTGGAATGTTACTGTGACACAGAAACAAGGAGAATTGTCACTTATAGAGGTATTAGAAAACTCACTGCCTGTGATCTGGGAAAAGGTAAAGCTTCTGGGTTTTTTTGTTTTTTGTTTGTTTGTTTGGTTTTTTTTAGAAAGAGTCTGGCTGACATAGAAGCATAAGAATGTAAGATGAGAGCCCTGCTGCATCAGACCAAAGTTTACAGTCCAGCACCTGATTCTCACAGTGGCCAAGCAGGGAGCTATGAGAAGCCTACCAGCAGGACACAAAAAGCCCAAGAAGCCTGGAAAAACGAATGGGAATCTTCTCTCACGTAGGCCACAGTCTCCAGATAACCTTGAATTGTTTAATCCATTTGAACTTCCTTCAAACACCTGAAATTTATACAGAGGCCAGAGAACCAGTGTGGCATTGTGGTTAGTGTCTGACTAGAATGCAGAAGACCCAGGTTCAATTCTTTGCTCAGCCATGGAGCTCTTTGGGTGATCTCGGGCCAGTCGCTATTCCATCACCCAATGGTACCTCACAGAGTTGAAACATTTGAGGTAGGGACATGAGTAGATAGTGTATCCGGCCTTGAGCTCCTTGAAGGAATATACAGTGGTACCTCGGGTTAAGAACTTAATTCGTTCTGGTGGTCCGTTCTTAACCTGAAACTGTTCTTAACCCGAGGTACCACTTTAGCTAAGGGAGCCTCCCGCTGCTGCTGTGCAATTTCTGTTCTCATCCTGAAGCAAAGTTCTTAACCCGAGGTACTATTTCTGGGTTAGCAGAGTCTGTAGCCTGAAGCATCTGTAACCTGAAGCATCTGTAACCCCAGGTACCGCTGTAAATAAATAAAGAGGAGAGGGCCTGGAGTTCTGCTCCATTAGTTCCAACATAGAAAAAAGCCTAAATTATAGAATTGTAGATTTGGAAAGGACCCCAAGGGGCATCTAGTCCAACCCTCTGCAACGCAGGAATCAAAACTGAAGGATCAACGACAGCTAGCCATCCAACCTCTGTTTAAAAACCTCCAAGGAAGGAGAGTCTACAACCTCCCAAGGAAGACTGTTCCACTGTCAAACAGCTCTTACTATTATGTAACGACAAATATTTATGCTTAGCTAAGCAAAAACGGTACGGACACATTTCACACGCCAGGAAGCAACACAGATATATTTTTACTTCCTTCAGCAAGCTGATTGCCCTTTCAAGGGTTGTATGTGACATCAGATTTGGAACATGGTTGCAGAGAGAAGGACTGAATTCTCTGTGTGTCAGGTGATATACACTGCGAGTTCCATCTTCCTTGGACAGTATTTGCCCTCCCCACTCCTGAGGGCCAACCTTGACAGGTGAGTGGGATAACCCACCTGTCAATCACCTGATGATTGACATGTGAGTGCTTCCACCTACTTGTCAAAGTTGACCCTCTGGAGTGTAGATCTGGACTGTGGGACAAAGAGGTTCATCACCCCTGGTTTACATCAAGTGCACCCCTACTCCCACCTTGTACCCTCCAAATATTTTGGACCATAACATTCATCAGCCTCAGTCAGCATGGCCAGTGTTGATGATAGGAGCTGTAAACCAACAACATCTAGAGGACACCAGGCAGAGGATGACTAATCCAATAATAAAGCACATTAAGCAGGAAAACATGCAGCAAGCAGGGAAAAGATTGGGGGGATAATTTGTACAACTCACTCATTGAGATTTCGCATCATAATATCTGGACCTATATATGCAATCAAAATAATTTGTAGGAAACTTATCATGAATGTGTAAGACTCTGAGGTGCATGTTTCGTATTTCCTTATGTCCGACATTTGACACAGCGGTTCAACACCTCAGAATCCTCTTTATAACAAGCAGGGAAAGCTGCCGATTCAGTAGGACTTAATGGTAATCTTCAGCATGGAACACCCCCCCCAACTGATATTACTAAAATATTGCTGCATTGTTTATGCTAATAATAATCCTAGATGTTATATTTAGCACAGCGGATGAAAAGATTTCGATTTAAAACACACTATGTGGGGGAAATCACAGCTTATTCATACTGATAATAAGCTGTGCAGGCCTGCGTTAGGATTCAATCACAGCTTATTCAGGATCCAATCAGAGTTATCCCATTACAGTGGTAATTATTATTATTTTAAATCCCCTGAAGTGCTTTGCCTCAGGTCAAACTGAACTCAGAACTTATTCAAATAACTAACATGTCCAGAAATTTAGCCTACATATCAGCTTATCACATTTCACCATCTCTGAACCTGACCTTACTCAGATTGTTTCTTGGTCAGTGCCCAGTGATCTTCACTCACCCCTTCTTCCCTAGCAGGGCCTTGTACATACCTGAATATTATTTGCTGGGCAACACAAGCGAGAGAGTGCTGTGGAACGAGTGTGTTATTTGTGAGCTTCCCATATGCATCCGGTTGGCCTCTGTGATAATAGGATGCTGGACCAGATAACCCTTTGGCCTGAACTAGCAGGACTTTCCTTAGGTTGTAACTCGCCGGTTACTTTGTTTAGGATTCAGACTCACTGAATTCAGTGGCACTTTTGCACATACATGCCTAGGATCATGCTGTTAGTCATGCATCACAGTTTGGGATGGGCCATACAATTAAAGAATTCCAGTCCTTTCATAATTATCAGATACAGTTGCTTCTCTTAACTCCAGAAACGTTTCCATTTATTACTTTCCTCCTTGCAAACTGCTAACTGCAGGCTTGAAAAGTTCTCTCCACTGGTGGCAACACACAGAGGCGCAGCTACCTGCTCCAGCACCCAGAGCGGTGTGGGGGCGGGGCTAGCCTCTGTAACTGCCCGCGCGGCATAGCTGTCAATTTACAGATTGAAAATAAGGGACCAGCAGCCTCGAAAATAAGGGACCAGCAGCCTCGAAAATAAGGGATTTTCTGGGCACAGGTATGTTCAACTTCTGAGCCCCTCCGAGCCAAAGGCAGAAAGCCCAGCCAGCAGCCAAAAGAAGCCTCATCAATAAGGGACAGCAGCGGGACATGGCGCTGGGATAAGGGACTGTCCCGCCAAATAAGGGACGCGTGACAGCTATGCTGCGCGGTGAGCATCGGGGGGCACCACTAGCCTCCCACCGCCTGCGTGGCGAGCTTCAGAGGAGGGGAGCCGCTAGACTCCTGCCACCCGCACGACGAGCGTCAGGGGAGGGGCGGCGCTAGCTTCCCACTGCGAGTGTCTGGGGGCGTGGCAAGCGTGGGGGTGTGCACAGCAATGTCACCCTCCCAGGGATAGCACCCAGAGCAAGCTGCACCCCCACACCCCTTCCTCCACCAGTGCCAACACATACACCCCACAAACTCTTGCCACACCACACCCTTTCCCCTGATATTTGGCTGGCAGTCTTGACCCTGCCGCAAGCATTTCAGCTCCAAATATTTTAGAGTTTTATTTTGTTTAACTGCTTGTGCCACCGCAAAGGCTGAGCTGGAAGCAGTAATCCAAAGTGACATCAACATTGTTCACCTGCTGCCTGGCTTTCTTCACCACACACACACAAAAACCCTTCAAACAAAAAGCACTCTTCAAAATCGCATAAACACAAGGATAGGCTAAGGCTATGTATTCCCATGATTACAGAGAATGTACTGTAAGGACGAGTTTAAAAACAAACTTAACCTTTAAAGCGAAGAGAGAAAAGAAGCAGGGAGTCACATGGCTGAACAATCATTTCAGTGGGGAATTGACTGTTGCTCTGTGTAATCTCAACATAACAATCCTCAATTCCCTGGACACTTAAAGAAAGCTGGTTTGGTTTCTAAACAATGTCTAGGTTTTTCTTTTTTCAAAATATTGATGGCAGGGCACTGTTCAAAAGTCAGCTTCAAGAACTTTCTAAACATACATATACACTGGTCTCATTTTACTTTGGGACTAAAATGCAGCTTTTTTATGGCAGAATGTTTGCTGGGATTTCAGATCCGTTAACATCTTTTTAATAGAGCATTTAAACTCAAGATGCATGGTTCATGTGAATGGGAAGTGGGATTGTGCCTCATCTGCCGTCCTGGTGTCCACATGTACAGCCAAGCCAGACCCACTGATGGGATGGAAGGAGGCACTCAAAAAGCAGTGCCCACCTCACCCCACCACCTGCCTCATCTCCTTTGCTGCCAGTGGAGAAGTGATGCCTGCAGTGGCACCAGTTTCCAGCAATATCTCATGAGAGCTTTTGCAGAAACCTTGTGAGATCTCATAGAGTGCATGATGTGAAAAGAGTGGAGCTTCTGGCAGGATGACAGCAAGGGGCATGGCAGCAGGGAAGTGGGACATTCCTGTTTCACCTCAAGCGGCAAAATGGGACGCACCTCTGCATACAGTGCAGACATCTGAAGGAAGGGAGCTTCTGTACTATACATTTAGAGCACTGTTATCCCACTTTAAGCATGGTTGCGTGCCCGCTATATTTTTAAAGCACATTTCCCCCCTCAAAACATTCTGGGCACTGAAGTTTGTGCAGGGTTCCTGAAAATGGAACGTCTATGAGGCGTAAACTGCAGTGCCCAGAATTCCTTGAGAGAAAGAATGTGCTTTAAAGGTATAGTGTATATGCAGCCATGCTCCAACGAATCCTGGGAACTGTAGTTTGTTAAGGATGCTAAGAGTTGTTACGAGGCCATTCTTCACCTCAAAGAGCTGCACTTTCCAGAGTGGTTTAACAGTCAAACCTTCTTTCCAAGAAACAGCTTATGCTTAAGCAGCCCCAATGCTATTATGAGAATAGCCCCAAGACAACCAGTGAGAGATTCCCCCAGATATGGTGGTCATGGGGAGATGAATTATAGCTATTCAAGCACTCTTCTTCAAAGCTGTTGGAGAGACAAGGTTGTGTAGTGATTAGAGTGTCAGACTGGAACTGGGGAGACCCCATTGCAGCCATGAAGCCAAAAAATCAAGAATGAAACTTAAAATGGGGATTTTTTGGGTAACTTTTCTTGGTCTCCCCCACCCCCACCCCCAGCTGAGTCTTAGCCCTCCTGACCTTTACTGGCTGATGGCCCCTTGGCATAGAGTCATTGTCTATCATCTGCATCAGGGCATAGTTTTCATGCTATTTAGTAATCCAGCATGAAGAGTGGGTAGATAACACACCATGAATGAAAATTACACACAAAGGCTGTTGCTGCTGGTGATTCATTATATATCTTTTCATCTTGTACGCCAAATGGCCTACTTTCCCCAAGAAGACCTTTTAATTTTGGGAATTTAGGTTTTTTTCTCCCCCTTCCAGTTTAACACATTCCCTCTAGTATGTCAGTTTCCATCTTCTAGTTAGTAAATCCCTCCAGTCTTTCTTAAGACATTTGTAAGGGAAAAAATGTATTTTGTGAAGCTACATTAATGAAATATGAATTAATAATAGGAATTCAAGTCATTTGGCCTCTTTCTTTTTAGATACAGTTTGAGTAATGGAGGTCTCTTTTGAAGACAGACTCTTGAGAGCGGATCAAAAACATTTAAAAATAAATTAAGCACTCAGCACTTTGAAGAAACACAATTAAAAAGTAGCACATAACCCAGTGCACATGTTGGTACAATATTGTGTAGTCTGGACTAGTTTTGAAGAATTACATGCCCCGTGCTTTAGGAAGCAGTAGAGGATCAGCAGATTTGCGGCACTTATTCTTTAATAGGTAAAGAGCACACTGTATCTTTTCTCTCCCTTCCTTCGACATACAGACAGTTAAGGACAAAGAACATTCTCTCACAGATCTGCCATTAGGATCGCTGTCATAATTCTGACAGGTTGCAAAATACCTCAAAGGCATTCCAACCAGCAAAGACAGAATCCTCAAAGTGCCAACTCCAAAGTAATCCTATCACAGGCAAAGGAAAACTGTTCAACTGCATTTAAAATTGAACTGTCAGGATATGCAGTAATATGACTAATAAGGGAGATACCCTAAGCTACTGGGAAGGGCAGCTGCCAATCATGGCAGGGAGGAGGACTGGCCAATCAGGAGAAAGTGAGGGTGGTAAAGAGAGAATTTGATAGGCTGGTGGACCTGGCTACTAGGTGTGCTTAGGAGTTTGTCAGGAAGAACAAACCTGTTTTAATTTTCTCAGGTGGCAGAAAATAACCTAGAAAGAGGCTAGAGGTACAAAGGAAAACTACCCTTGTTCCAAACAGCAAGAAACTGTGATAAACGATTCTCAGTTCCACTGAGGCTTAGCAAACTATCGAACCCATGTGTTTAACTTTGAAATTTGAGCCTGCCACACAAGGCCCTCAGGGTTTTCCACATTGTGGCTTACCAAAAATAACTTTAAGAAAACACTCAACCCACATATAAAAAGTTACAAAAATGATATAAAACCGAGATAAAACAGTGAAGGATTCATCAAAGTGATCTGGTCACAAATATTCATGCCGTTTACTTCCAAGTGAACTGCTATAATGTGCTTTAGGTGGGGCTGTGTTTGAAAGCACAATGTTTGTTTAGAGTTTATAGTTTGCTCTAAATAAAGTGGTGTGGTCACCATCCTTTGCCCTTCATGCAAAGATTACATCTTGCACAGCACAATCCCAAACATAATTACTCAGAATGAAGCTCCATGGTGCTTTCTTCCAAGCAGAAATGTAGTATTCCAAGCAGATTGTAGTATTAGGCTTTGATTTATTAGGGGGTGGGGATTTAGGGGTTAAACCACTGTTATTACAACTAGGAATTAATGAAATAAAAACTGAAAGCATAAGAATTTGCTTAAATGTTCATCGTGCTCTCCCTTTACTGTTTTGAATCGGTGTTATGTACTGAGTTGAATAGGCTTCAGAATGTAGCAGTCTGATTGGTCCTAGAACAATAGGATTCAGAATGCAGCAGTCTGATTGGTCCACAGGAGCCACCCAATCAAGCTCTAGGTGGAACTGAATCTGCAACCTGATTGGCCTACAGGTGAATCCCGGAATTAGCCAATCACGTGGGGCCCATTGTGTAAATAATGTATATAAAGCAGACATTCTGGGGGAACTTCCATTCCTCCTCACCCTATGACCTGAATAAAGTTCATGAAATCCACTCTCGACTCCGAGTATATTTCACTGGCGATGAAGGTGGGATCCTGCTGAGCTGACCACCACACACAGCAACACAGCACAGAATTTGATGGCCCATTATACAGCCATGCTTTCTTCTTTATATATTGCCTGCTTACCAAAAGCAAAAATAAAAAATCCACAATCATTCTTAATGCCTTTTACTAAGATGTATAATAATAGGAATAACACAATTTAGCCATAAAAGTAAAATAATAAAATAAAACCCATCACTGATGCCCATGCCGGTCAGGTTCAGATCAGCTATTCAGCTGTGCCATCCCTAATAATCTTTCCTGAAATAATAATTCAGCTGGTGCGCTTCATTATATGATTCATCGGTTGAATGTCACCACCGATTCTGCCAACACTCAATGACAGACCACATGGTAAGACTGAAAGACGGCACTGTCATAAAGAATTTTTGTTAAACAGAAGGTAGTAAAAAGTGTTTCATCTGCTGAACTAAATATTAAAAAACACACAACTGGCTGAGCTTCTGGAAAATGTACCGTTTGGTATGATACCCATTATTTCTACTGCTGTGCCTGCACTATTCTCGAGCCCAGAATAAAGAGGTACATTTTTACTGTTTTGAAACATGGCTTACTTCTGTTTCTGCAATATAAAGATCAGGGAATGATGGATTGAAGGACTTACCAGTCTATTGTTCTCTTTATTCCATTTATTTCAGAGCAGCATACGTGCTTCCCTCCTATTATATTCTCACAACAACCCTGTGAAGTAGGTTAGGCTATAAACAATGGCGGCTTAAAGTCATTGATTGAGTTTGGTGTCCAAGTGGGGATTTGAACTTGAATTTCCCCAGTCGTCCTACAAGAACTGGTGTCTAACCACTAGGCATTTCCCTGCCTCTTTCCCCTCCGCTGCACAAGTGGGATTTGACATCATAAGAATTCAACAGAGATGCAAGGGTGAGCCAAATTTAACTGTCAGATTTCTAAACAGTTATGTATATTAATTTCAAAATATAAGAGAAACGGAATCTACAATTATGTTTTGAATACTGATTTTTTTTTTTCCCAGCATGAGGGATGGAGCACAAAAGAACCCATGGTCAAAATCACCAGCTATTTGGATGAATCAGCTATAAACATAGAATGTAAAGACATGTCTGCAGCTGTATTTCCCCTTGAAACCATCAGAAAAGAGCTAGCAGTAGTCATGGCGGCAGCAGCAGCAATTACTTTGGCAGTGGATCTCTTGGAGAACGTCTCTCCCCAGCAAGGCTTCCAATCTCCCTGCCTAATAATATAGTTAAGATGGGCTCCTTCTCCCAATACTTGCTTCTAAAGAGATGAAAAACACTGCTCCTTCTCAGCAGTCCTTCTCAAAACTGGTTTTGAGAGAGATCCACCAGTTGTATTGTACTGAGAGAGATCACTGGAGCATCTAGCTCAGTCCAAAGTTCCCCAAACTTGGGTCTGCAGCTGTTTTGGGACTACCATCATCCCTGACCACTGGGCCTGCTAGCTAGGGATGATGGGTGTTGTAGTCCAAAACCAGCTACAGACCCAAGTTTGGGAAACCCTGATCTACATACTAACCAGTAGCAGCATTCCAGGATTTCAGATTTCAGTCTAACTTGTACCTGCCAGGGGTTGAACCTGCGACTTTTTGCATGCAAAGCGAATGTTTTGTCATAGTCCTTCATATTGGTCTTTCTAGAAAAATACCTAGCCTATCTTACTATGCTGCTTTTGATCCCTGTTTCAATTGGCTGTGAATTCTGGTTGTTCTTTGGATTTTTCTTTCCACAAGCCACTTTGAATGGCAAGGAAGATGGAATGCGTATACAGTGGTACCTTGGGTTAAGTACTTAATTCGTTCCAGAGGTCCGTTCTTAACCTGAAACTGTTCTTAACCTGAAGCACCACTTTAGCTAATGGGGCCTCCTGCTGCTGCTGCGCCGCCGGAGCACGATTTCTGTTCTCAACCTGAAGCAAAGTTCTTAACCCGAGGTAATATTTCTGGGTTAGCGGAGTCTGTAACCTGAAGCATATGTAACCTGAAGCGTATGTAACCTGAGGTACCACTGTATGTAAAATGAGTAAATAAATGGCTCAGAGGTGGCTGCTCTGAAGCAAAGCCACTCAGCTCCAGACTTTGGCTCAGATCGCAGATGATGCTAAGCCACAGTTTGTTTAACAAACCATGAGCCTGACACACAAGTTGTCCATAGACAATCAAACAAACCTTCCTACTCAGTCTCAGCCTTCACACATAGGGCTAAAGTCAGTTCAAAATAGTCAACAAATTAACAGTGTGATCCTATACATGGCTACTCAGAAGGAAGTACCAGTGAGTACAACGGGCCTTACTCTCAAGTAAGAATGCACAGACTGCAACCTATCATCTGTCTTATTTAGTAGGTGTTCTACATCATTAAGTGTTATGTCAAATTAAGTGAGGCATTGCACATTCATCAGAATTAAGTGCCTAACATACAGCCTGATTCTGTGCATGTTGACTTGGAGGACGTAAAAAAGAACTTACTTCAAAGTAAGAAGGATTGGGGCCTTATTCTAATGAATTAAAGTGACATTTTGAACAATGGTTTGCATTGACCAAATTTCTCTAATTCTTATCTATCTCATTGTCATGCTTTTGTTTGTTGCACACACTTCTAAAACATTTCTAACTGTGTTAAGGTATTTCATTGTTATCAGCTTTACAGGAACTAGTAAGTTACACACACGCCAGGACTAATCAGATTATGTGGAAATCAGTCCCATTGATTTCAAGGGTGAGACACATTTAACTCTGCCTTTCTCTGCTCTTGCTGGACTGATAAAGGCTAGTTTATTGCAGCATCTTATCATTTAGAAGCCAGTTACACTAAACAAGTTCATTTCCTGAGAAGCAATAATTCTTGCAGTTCACAGTTTGCTGCCTGGAGACTCCTAGAGAAATACAAAACAGGTCAGCAACTTCTTACCAGGGTTATTTGGCCAGAATGTGTAGACCATTTACAACAATTTTGCATCAGGTTCTGCTTATGCCTTAAAGACTGATAATATGCAGACAGTTCCTACAGTCCGATCTTACCCCCTTTAATAGCTCCAGTGGTTAGCTGGCAGCATCTTGACCCAGGCAACCAGGAAATAACATCCTTCCACCTGGCTCTTTCTCAAAAGGAAGAGAACTGCAGGAGTTTTGCTTAGTCCCCAAAGTCTCTACACCTGGTTTCATCAATGCATTTATCTTAGTTATAGCTACACTCACTCAAAAGGCCCAAGAGCAAATACCGTATTTTTCGCTCTATAAGACACACTTTTCCCCCTCCAAAAATTAAGGGGAAATGTGTGTGCGTCTTATGGAGCGAATGCAGGCGCCATGGCTTCAGCGAAAGCAACGCGAAGCCTGGAGCGCACCAACCCCTCTCGCTCCCTAGGCTTTAGGGATAGCCATCTGAAGCCTCCAGAGGGCAGAGGGAGCTCCCGCTGCGCTCCAGAGGTGTCGCGTTGCTTTCGCTGAAGCCTGGAGAGCAAGAGGGATAGGTGCGCATCGATCCCTCTTGCTCTCCTGACTTTGCTTCGCTGGAGAGGTGCTGCACAGCTTTCCCTCTCCGCGCAGCACCCCTTCAGCAAAGCGGGAGGAGAAATGGAAGGGGCTCCGTTTCTCCTGCCACTTCGCTGAAGGGGCGCTGCGCAGAGAGGGAGAGATTTTTTTCTTCTTGTTCTCCCCCTCTAAAACTAGGTGCGTCCTATGGTCGGGTGTGTCCTATAGAGCAAAAAATATGGTACATTTCCAAGACATGTTAAAAATATATATGTAGATGTAAATATACACACTCATACCACTTTAAATTGGGGGGCGGGGTTTTCACTGTCCTCTACAGCCCCATGGTTCTTGGTTGTAAGATTGAGGTTTGGTCAGGGGAGGGCTAATGGAACAAGCAGAACTGCCAGACATTACCCTACTTTCTGAAGCAGATATCTCTCAATGAATGAGTATGCTTCTGAATACCAGTTGCTGGAAACTGCAGGAGGACAGAGAGCTATTCCTCTCAGGGCCTGCTTGTGGACTTCCTACAAGCATTTGGTTGGCCATTGTGATAACAGGATGCTAGACTAGATGGGCCAATGACCTGATCCAGCAGTCTTGGGGGGGGGGCTATTCTGGAAGGAATCGGGACTCAGTTCATCTTGGAACTGAGCTGGAAACACATAAAGGCTTGTTCTGCTCTCTGTAAGAATTCAAAACAGTGGCTTTGGCAGTCCCTGTAGAACCTAACCATGAATTTTCTAGCCTACACTCAGCCCATGTATATATGTGTAAACAAAATCATATATCACGAAGACATCACAAGCCTCCAGTGACTTTCCTTCCAAGGAAACTGAACACAAGGTATGCACTAAGAGCCCTGGAATCTCATTGTTCAAAGGCTGAGGTGTGCATATCGCAATGTTAAGGTTCTCACCACAGTCACAAGGGTGCAGTTTAGCTCTGGTTGTAAAGTCACTGTGATATTTGCAGGAAAATTGCATTGGGGTAAAAAGTAGCCACCAAGCTGAAAGAAGAAGACACCAATTAATTCCTCGTTGTAGCAGCTAATAGCAAGAACCAGTGGCTTGGATCAAGACGTGTGTGCATGGAATTCTGTTTGCACAACAAGGATCTTCCATCTCCTTGTCCCTACGGCAGTCACTTGCACCTCCTGAAAGGCCACTCCTGATGATCAGAGGACCCTCAAAATGGTTTGGGATACAGCATGAAATGCAGGAGGAGGAGAGATTCACAGAAAGTGGAGAGCACACCCTTGTGTGGATGTAAGTGGCTTCTGCCTGCACAAGGGACTATGGCTCCAAGCCTATGATTTCAGAGATGGTAACTGAGAATTACCGTATTTTTCGCTCCATAGGACGCACTTTTTCCCCTCCAAAAATGAAGGGGAAATGTGTGTGCATCCTATGGAGCGAATGCAGGCTTTCGCTGAAGCCTGGAGAGCGAGAGGCATCGGTGCGCACCGACCCCTCTCCAGGCTTCAGGAAGCTATCCGCAAGCCTTGCAAGCCCGGTGGGAGTTCCCGCGGGCTCACAAGGCTTGCAGGAAGCAGCCTGCAGCCCCGGCGAGTGTCTGCAAGCCTTGCGCGCCCGGCAGGAGGTCCCGCCGAGCGCGCGAGGCTTGGGGCGGCAGCCTGTCGCCCGAAGCACGGGGAGCCCTCCGGAGGGCTCCCCGTGCTTCGGGCGAGTGTCTGCAAGCCTTGCGCGCCCGGCAGGAGGTCCCGCCGAGCGCGCAAGGCTTGGGGCTGCAGCCTGTCGCCCGAAGCACGGGGAGCCCTCCGGAGGGCTTCCCGTGCTTCGGGCGAGTGTCTGCAAGCCTTGCGTGCCCGGCAGGAGGTCCCGCCGAGCGCGCAAGGCTTGGGGCTGCAGCCTGTCGCCCGAAGCACGGGGAGCCCTCCGGAGGGCTCCCCGTGCTTCAGGCGAGTGTCTGCAAGCCTTGCGCGCCCGGCAGGAGGTCCCGCCGAGCGCGCAAGGCTTGGGGCTGCAGCCTGTCGCCCGAAGCACGGGGAGCCCTCCGGAGGGCTCCCCGTGCTTCGGGCGAGTGTCTGCAAGCCTTGCGCGCCCGGCAGGAGGTCCCGCTGAGCGCGCAAGGCTTGGGGCTGCAGCCTGTCGCCCGAAGCACGGGGAGCCCTCCGGAGGGCTCCCCGTGCTTCGGGCGAGTGTCTGCAAGCCTTGCGCGCCCGGCAGGAGGTCCCGCCGAGCGCGCAAGGCTTGGGGCTGCAGCCTGTCGCCCGAAGCACGGGGAGCCCTCCGGAGGGCTCCCCGTGCTTCGGGCGAGTGTCTGCAAGCCTTGCGCGCCCGGCAGGAGGTCCCGCCGAGCGCGCAAGGCTTGGGGCAGCAGCCTGTCGCCCGAAGCACGGGGAGCCCTCCGGAGGGCTCCCCGTGCTTCGGGCGAGTGTCTGCAAGCCTTGCGCGCCCAGCAGGAGGTCCCGCCGAGCGCGCGAGGCTTCGGGCGGCAGCTTGTCGCCCGAAGCACGGGGAGCCCTCCGGAGGGCTCCCCGTGCTTCCGGCGAGTGTCTGCAAGCCGAGCGCGCCCGGTGGGAGGTCCCGCCGAGCGCGCGAGGCTTGGGGCAGTAGCCTGCAGCCCGAAGCACGCGAGGCTTGGGGCGGCAGCCGCGGGGGGGGGGGATAATTTTTTTTATTCATTTCCCCCCCCCCAAAAAAACGAGGTGCGTCCTATGGGCCGGTGCGTCCTATAGAACGAAAAATACGGTACAAGCACAGTGGTTTCTGTTGCTACTGAGATCAGTGGGGCAGAAGGTGGGGAGGCCAGCAACACAAATTAAAATATTGTGGATGCATTCTGGAGCTTTCACAAAAGTTGGATTTTTTGGTGGTAGAAGAAAAAGCTTTTTTTTAGTACAATACTCCAGAATACTAGCTGAATAAAGATGTCATGCAGCAGAACACCAAAACATCTGAAAACACACACACACCCCAGCAACTACACCATTATAAATGGTAAGTGCAGAAAGGTCTGGAGTATTTTACTAGGACTGGAGAAACCCGGGTTCAAATTCTTAATCCTGCTCTTTCTGGGCTAAATTGAAGATAGGAATGCAGTTATTCAGCAACTTCTGCCCTTCTGAAATGTCCCGGTACAGTTCCCAGCTCAAAATATGTTTAAAAATGTGTATATTGAGACAAAATATATATTTAAAATGCAACGATTTAAAAATGTGAAAATTAACATGGAAACGGGACAGAACTGATTAATGGATGAACACATACAACAGACTGGAAACAGGATGGTGTGCTCTTCCCTTTCCCTTCATGTAAAATAACCAGGATTGGCAAAAATTATTTTAATTTAATTCAAAGGAAAATGTGAACATTTAAATCAATTTTCTTTTCAGAAATGATAAGTTCTTCTCACTGCATGCAGTCATCAAGTTTAATTTAGCATTTTTATTGCTTTCGGTTTAATGCCATACTTGTATGAAATAGCAGGTTCACGTAATAATTTTTAATTATAGCAGATGTTAAGATTAACAAGCACAAAAATTCACTTATGCTTCTTGAACACAATGTTGGGGTGAATTCTTTGAATTATATATATATATATATCTCAATTACACCTCATATATAAAATATATGACCATAGAACAACCAAGCACATTGATTTTTATACATTTATATGTTGTTTTAGCAGAGGCACAAATATATATTATGTGCCACATTCACAGTCTGTCATTACTTTTTTTTTTTTAAAAGTATCATTGCATTTGTGAATAGTATTACTGGAGGTTATTTTATCAGTTAGAGCATACGCAATTATACTGAGCAGGTAGACATTTTCTGGAGGAAATGTAACCCAGCTCCAAAGTACAAACAGAATATGGATTTCAATCTTTTTTTCCTACTGATGAATATCAACTCCCCAGAAAGAAATCAACTCAGCATTTATTGTGCAGGAGCAATCTACAAGCTGCTACTGTAGGCTAGCTATATTTTGTTATCTAAATTCATTATAAACTGAAATAAGTGAGACAATCACAATCAGCAGTGATTGCAGCTACTAGTATTGGTAGAATATATTTATGGGAAGGAATGAAGGAAGGAGGGACTGGAAACCAAGCCTTATGAAGAACAGTTAAGATAGTTGGGTATGTTTGGCCTGAAAAGAGGAGACTGAGAGCAGAAATATAGGCATCTTCAAATATCTAAAGGGCTGTCAGATGGAAGATGTAGCAAGCTTTCTTTCGCCTGCTTTGGAGGGTAGGACTCAAACCAATGGCTTCAAGTTACAAGAAAGGAGAATCTTACTAAACATCTGGAAGAACTTTCTGATGGTAAGGGCTGTTCAACAGTGGAATGGACTCCCTCGGGACTGACACTCCTTCCTTGGAGGTTTTCAGGCAGAAGTTGCATGGCCATCTGCCATGGATGTTTTAGTTGAGATATCTGCATTGCAGGAGGTTGGACTAGATGACCCTCAGGGTCACTTCCAACTCTACAGTTTTATGATTCTATGATTGCAGATGCTGGAAAGGCGCATCACCAAATCCAAGAGAATGCAAATGTGGTCCACCAGCAGAATAAACAAAACCATTAGGAGCAAGAAGGTTTCCTTCAGGTAATGGAAGCCTTGCCAAATAAAAAGAACAAAAGAGGAAAACCAAGTCGCACGCAAACACAACCCAAAGTGCAAGCAAACGAGAAATCCAAAAAAATATTTGAGGAGTATGACACCTCTCACCAATAATTAAAAATTATTTAATATAAATTCAGTGCTATGTAATTTACAACCATGTGATGTAGTGAAAGCCACCAACACAGGCAGCTTTCAAAAGGGATTAGACAAATTCATTGAACATAATATTATCATAATAGCTGTATGCTATATGTGTGTATGTGTGCAGAGACAGAAAAAAGGTAAGTAATAAAGGAGCATGTTATGGAGGTATATAAAACTGCAGAGTGTGGAGAAAATAAACAGAGAGAGATTTCTTTCTGCTATTGTTGTTGTTTAGTTGTTTAGTCGTGTCCGACTCTTCGTGACCGCATGGACCAGAGCATGCCAGGCACTCCTGTCTTCCACTGCCTCCCGCGATTTGGTCAAACTCATGTTAGTAGCAACCTAATAAATTCTGCTTTACAACCTAATAAATCTGAATGTTGGGACAATTCAGGGCAGACAAAATCTTCATGTAGCGCATAGTGTGATATGGGGATAGCCACTGATTTGCATGGCTTTAAAACAGGTCTGGGCAAGTTCATGGAGGACAAGACTATCAAAGGCTACCCATCACAATGACTGTATTACCTCCTGTGTCAGAAGTAGTAATGCCTCTGAATACTAATCTCCAGGGAACAGAAGTGGAGAGAGCTATTGTGCTCATGTCCTGGTTGTGGGATTCCCATTGGCATCTGCTTAGCCACTTTGAGAAAACAGACAGGGCTGATTCAGCAGAGCTATTCATCTGTCTCCAGTGCCCCAAAATTTCAACCTCATTTAGGATTTCAGGGTTTATTAATTCGGGGGGTGGGGGCGGCTTGGGCTAGAAAGCAGTATATAAAAACCCCATACCATACCACACCATTAATTTGAATTTCTCTTATCACTAAGAAGATTTTGCCACTTACCAGCCATCTTTGAATTTGACTTTTCCAGCATTAAAGCAATGTGGGCATTTCATAAGCCCATAATTAAACAAAGTTTCTTTTACGTAGGTGTCTATAACTTAATGTAAGACATTTGGGGGGCAATCTGGCAATGGGCTCTAAATCCTTTTTCCTGTTAACCTGACAGCACCATTACTGGAGGATTACAGCAACTTTCTGGCCAGAGAAAATCTGGTGAAACAAAGAGCCAATAGGAACCCATCTAGCCTTATATAACTGTTGATTCTGGCCTGTCTCATTAGTTTGGGGAAATTATTTCTTGGTTTCAGATTTCTGCAGACCCTGTATGAACTTCTACTGAACTCCTGGTTTGTCTGCCTCCAGACTGTTACTCCTGAGAGTGCCAATTGCTCTAATTTAGTGTTAGGAAAGGGTGCTGAAAATATACAGACTGTGACAGTTGCTTGTTAATATTAGCACTTTATTTCTCCCAAACCATTTTTCATTAGCCTGGGAGGGAAAACATTAGATAAATGCTTGGAAAGCAGTACCACAAAGGCTGCTCTGCTCATATATTCTTGGACATTCTATGTATTGGGAAGATATTTGTTGGAATCAGAGAAACATAAAAGCCTTGGGACAGAGCAGAACAGCAATGCTAAAAGAGCTACACTGAAGGATGCCTTTGATGTTATATTTCAGTAGTGCTGCAAGTGGAAATCATGAAGAATGTACTGAATATTTTGCAGATAAGCAGAAAACAGCCATTTAAGAAGAAATGGGTGACGGGAAAACCATTATCTTCTAAGAGTTGGGAAGGAGTAAGACAGGGAAGGGGGTTCCAGTCTGAGAGGGGAGGTAAATGGTAGTGGGAGCCTTAAATTCAGACACTGGTATTACCCACAAGATCACAACCCTTAGGGCATTCTCAGCCCGCTCTTAAACCAGTGGACTTAGGGCAGGTGTGGAGAACTTCTGATCTTCCAGATGTTGCTAAAACTTCAGCTCCCATCATCCCTGACCATTGGCAATGCTTGCTGAGGCTGATGGGAGTTGTGGTTCAGCAACATCTGGAGGACTAAATGTTCTCCACTTGGCTTAAGGCCACTCTTGGTCCCTGCCATTATAGACTTAAGAATCCCATTTCACTGTAGGGCAGGATTGAAGACACCCTCTCCTTTCCCTTCTCCACAGGCCCAATACTGTTCAGAGCAATCATATAATTATAATATATAACTGCAATCATATAATTAATGTCACATCTACTTTGGCCCACCGTGTGTCTAATTGCCATTGGCCATTCCCATTGGTATGTTTACACTAATAGCCACAGTTAAAGGAAATGATTTGTTGCTCAGTAGCAGCGCAGAGGCTTCATTATCTCAAACAGCAAAAGAGACAGTAAACCTGGGTCTGGGCTGCACCACTCCAGGCTTGAGGTATTGGGTGTGGTGGAATCTTCATACCAAAAGTGGGTATAGAAATTAAAGTTGTCATGGAAAAGGGTCCTGAGGTTTAGCTGTTAATTAGAGGCTTTCTGGCAAATGGAAGATCAAAGGGGCACTGTGCATAAGCAAACGGTTCATTCATATCTCTACATTACCCATTTCCCACCTCGTTTAAAGGGGAAGTCATATATGACACCTTGAGCTCTTTGAAGGAAAAGCGAGGTAGAAATCTTAAAGCTTAGAATTTCCACTTCATTTAGGACGTATTTGTTTGAGTCCTGCATTACATTGCTCCCCATTTCTGAAGCAAAAATTCAAATGACACTAGAGAAATTTATAATGGGTTTTCACACGCCTTCTGCAAAATAAAGATTCAGAGAAATTGCATTATTACTGTGTAAGCATTAGCATTTTCAAAGGGATAAGGAAAATATTTGATTCCCAAAGTATGACAACTGAAATACTATCTTAATTCAAATGCTTGCAGTGGGACTTTAAAGAGAATTACAAAATTACATTACCTCAGGAAAAGAGTTACAAAATGTGTTTGATGGTTGTTGGGTTTTTCTTGCTTATATTAGCATGGGAAAAGAAAGACACACATTACGATGTGTTATGGTGCAACATTTTGACAATTATTGTAAAAGTTCCCTGCTGCTACAGTTACACATGTTCTGTGAACCAAAGCAGCAGTGCTCCAGTTTGATAAGAGACTGTTATTTTGCAAATTGGCCCTTGCTAGCAATGACATTTGTTGTTGTTGTTGTTGTTACAATTTGTATGCGGTGCCCCCATCCATTGATCTCAGGGTGGTTCGCAACTAACTACCTGATATGCTGTATATTTGATCTGGGGGTATGCAGGTAAGTATTAACAGGATTACAGATTTAGTCTTCATTTCATGAGCCTGCAATGGTGTGGTTCACAAACAAGTAAAAATAACATATGAGGCATGCATAACTCAGCCGGCAGAGCATGAAACACTTAATCTCAGGGTCATCGGTTTAAGCCTCATATTGGGTCAAAGATTCCTGCATTGCAGGGGGTTGGACTAGATGACCCTTGTAGTCCCTTCCAACTCTACAATGCTATTACTCTATGGCTGTAAAATAATACAGTTGCTTTCCAATATCCAGCCAGCAGCCTCTGATCCCTATGTTCAAAGTCTCCCCTTCTCAAGCTGTAAGGGGTACATGTAAGCAGAAGTTCATGGGATAGGTGACCCATTTGAAGTGGAACTTGTTTCCCCTAGCAAGGGTGCATTGTTTCTTGAGACGTCTTCCAGATTTCTCACAACACCTCTAGACATAGGCACACTCGCATGCAAAGAAGACCATTTCAAACTTAGGAATGTGAAATATTAAATTCTTTCTCTTTGTGTGTATGTAGGTCGGTATTTTTTGTGAGTGTGCAATCATGTTCTATTTTAGTTTGTATAGCTTGAATGGTACACAAAACACTTCTATCAACAATCAGTGTAAACTGAACAGCTATCCTCACTGACCTCATTAGTTTCACAGTACTTACCAACTGCCCAAACTGTTGAGTGGCTGAGCCTATTGTTCCATACATCTAGGATCCTTCAAGCCTTTGACAGTCTTCTATATTAACTAAGAAAGTTAAGACTGTTGGGTGGATATCTTTTATAGTAATTCTAATCAATCCCACTGACTAACCCACACAGTTTACTGTCCTGTGTCCCACTGAAGAAGTGATATTCAAAGGTCAGTTCACAGCACCCAATGTAAGCAACAAGGAAGATTAAATAAAGCGTGGCTCTGTATTGATTCCTACATAGGGACTGCACAAGAGGTCCACTGGCGGGCTTGCCATTCAAACCCAAGTGTATGAAGGAGAGATTGGACCCACTGGCCCTGCCCCCTGTGTCACCCCACCCACTGACCTGGCCTGTGGAGGTTCTAAATCATATGGGGAGCTAAATCATAGTGGAAGTTGTAGCCCAGGCTGGCAAATGCTGGTCTACAGAAATACACATAAGAGCAGAAACTGCAACATGCAGTAGGATTGAAACTATTTAGGGTGTTAGGAGATGACAGAGACTTTTCACAATGAATGGGGAAACCACAGATGAAGGAAAAGAGAGTAAGAGAAAAGTTTAACCTAGAAATGACTTTATTTGTCAGAGAGATTGCCTGGTAATCTTTGGGGACACACTGACACAGAAAAGATGAACTGGGAGTATGCATTACATCGGTATTAATAGTTACTATTGCTCCAAACAGAATTATATGGCATGTCTACTCTAAAGACTGTTTTAACGTTATTGAAGCTTCTCCTCCCACTTATTTCCTAACCCATTACTTTCAAAAAATGGGTCAACTGCTGTCTGTAATATGGATAAATCTGGCAGGGGGAGGGGGAGACAGTCAGCACCTTTAAGGAAAAAGCAAAAACCTAAAAGTAGTACTCCAAGAGTTGTACTTACAGGGGATTCAATGAGATTTCTACATACAAAATTGTCACAGGAGCAAACCCTCATAAACTTACGATATATAATGACAACAGTGTGATTTCTCATATTTCTATGACGCTTTCAGGCTAAGCCACCCCAAGATAGCTCATATAATGATTAAAAAAACATAAAATACAAGTAAAGTAATATTTTTACAATTACCAAATAAAAACTGAATCGGCAGTCTAAAACACTGCTCAGGCCAGCTTAAGAAATCAGATTACGCTATTTAAAAACAGAGGCAGCAACACCATGAATCCCTGTAAACTGAACATTTAGAGATTTTCCTATTTTTGACAGGTACAATTTCTAGCTACATGGTGGTGTGTATGATGGTATGTTGTGGGCGTATGGATCACTTTTTAAAAAGCAGGATGAGGCTGCAGTCCACACCCACCCATCCCCCTTGCACTGGGCTGGATTTAATGGGGGTGACCCTCTGCCCAGCTAAATTGGGCTCCACCAGCCTCTGCCCACAGAGTGGCATTTCATCATCATGTTTATTTGTATGCCACTTTCCCACAAAATCATGCCCAAAGTGGCTCACAACATCTCAGCTGAACCACAGCACAGGCGGCAATCATTGCTTGTGGGGTTCCCTTCATGAGGTTCCATTCAATCACGTTCCATCCCATTACACCCTGCTCCACCCCCATTCTGCCTTCTTCAGGTCCAAAGGGACCCATGTGTCAACTGGATGTGCCTAAAATGGTCACCACCTGAATAACAGTTCATCTGTCACTCCTCTATCTATTCCACCATGTGAGAAAAAACACCTTTAGTGTGTGTTTGGAATATTCAAACTTTCAGCCTATAGCCTGAAGTGATGGCATAAACTGGCCCAACGTGTGTGTGTGTGTGTGTGTGTGTGTGTGAGAGAGAGAGAGAGAGAGAGAGAGAGAGAGAGAGAGATGCTGGGTAGGTACACCCAGGCTGCTGACACACTACTCTAAATTGTTTAAAACCACTCCAGACTTAAATGGGTTGCGTGCGTCGTGGCAGCCTCTTGGTTTTATGAGAAGAAATTAATTCAGGCATGAAAAAGAAGTTACGAAATGCAGGCCTTTAAGGAATAACTTACCGCTCCAATATTCAAGATGTGTAAATTATTTAGCTCTCCTCTGCACAGTTTCATTTTTCAGCTGTGGAGGATTCATATAGAGCTCTCAGCATTAAAGGCACTGGATGGACATTAGGAAACATGTGCAGCCTAATCTTATTCATGTAAACTTGGAAGGACATACTATTGTCAATGGAGTTAGGATTTCAGGCTTAAGTTAAAAATAAACAGTGAGTTTGGGCCATTCTGTTTCTGGACTCTTTATTCTGTTGTCACTCAAACTGCCACCATTCCCTACTTCCCTAATTTCTACTCACATCTGATGCCCATAGAGTAGAAGAGGGGAAACCTAGGAAAATTATAAATAAACATCAGAACAAATAAAAATATAGTCCAACATCCTTTTTCCTCTGGGCAACCTTGTTCTTCAGTAGTTGGCATTCTGAGACATGGTGCCTCAGATGTGAGACACATCACACAGTATATCTACCAGGACAAGTAGCATTGATAGCATTTCCCATGAATCCCCCTTTAAAGCCAAGTTGGTATTCATCACTACATCTTATGGTAGCAAATTCCACAAAATGGACTTTTGTCCATCCTGAATCTCCCATCATTCAGCTTCATTACTCAACTTTTCCTGTAGGTGAGTTGCTCCAATTGCCCTTTTCTGCATCTACTCCCACTCTACAATATCCTATTTGAGCTCACATGCCCAGAATGGTACCTCTTTCTACAGTGGTACCTCGGGTTACAGACGCTTCAGGTTACAGACTCCACTAACCCGCTGGTTAAGAACTTTGCTTCAGAAATCGCATGGCAGCGGCGCGGCGGCAACAGGAGGCCCCATTAGCTAAAGTGGTACCTCAGGTTAAGAACAGTTTCAGGTTAAGAACGGGCCCCCAAACGAATTAAGTTCTTAACCCGAGGTACCACTGTATTATTCCAAGTATGGCTGTACCATAGATTTGTATGAAGGCATTATGACACTGGCCATTTCCTTTCCCTTTCCTAATGATCCTCAACGTGGACTTAGACCCAATGTGCGGTTGCTGTGAAAAAGACGTTTTCATTGAGCTAGCTACCACAACCCAAAGAGTCCTTTCCTGGTTAGAATTTTGTTTTCACCTCCCTAAATGAAATCAAAGATACCTTTCCGCCTACCAGTGTTTTCCATTCTTTAACATTACCCGTCCTTAAATACACATTAGCTGCCAACATCTTTGTGACATCTAGGAAGTAATCCTATGCATAAGAGGTTGACATAAAGCATGCCAGTATAAGCTTAGCCCGTAACAAGTTACACCAGATCCAAATGCCATTCAGCAGCAGGTGGCTGCTGTGCTTAAACCTGGAAGAGGGGAAGCAAATAATTAAAGAAGTGCTCTATGCTGGGTTGCCAGGTCATGTGACAGAGCTGAACAGGCTTAGAATCCAGCCTAAATTCACCCAATCTCATCCTGTCCCTGCTATGTCCCCATAACACCACTTTGGGGGCACTTACACTGACCTCAGCTGAACCAGATTTGGCTCAGCTGAGCTGGGGATGGGGAATTAGGGCTGATCTAGACTTCCTTTGGGACGTGGGTGGTGCTGTGGGTAAAACCTCAGTGCCTAGGACTTGCCGATCGTAAGGTCGGTGGTTCGAATCCCCACGGCGGGGTGAGCTCCCGTCATTCGGTCCCAGCTCCTGCCCACCTAGCAGTTCGAAAGCACCCCTAAGTGCAAGTAGATAAATAGGTACCGCTTTATAGCGGGAAGGTAAACGGTGTTTCCGTGTGCGGCACTGGTGCTGGCTTGCCAGTTGCAGCTTTGTCACGCTGGCCACGTGACCCGGAAGTGTCTTCGGACGGTGCTGGCTCCCGGCCTCTTGAGCGAGATGAGCGCACAACCCTAGAGTCGGTCACGACTGGCCCGTATGGGCAGGGGTACCTTTACCTTTACCTTTAGACTTCCTTTTGCATCACACTTTTCCAGGCACAGGTCTATGCACAAAACAGCAGCAGCAGCAGCAGCAGCAGCAGCAGCAGCAGCAGCAGCAACAACAAAAACAAACCACTCAGAGATGGAGCTTTGAAGTCCAGACCTGTGCCTAGAAACACAGTACAAAAGGAAGTCTGGGTAAGCAAGCGATCTGCTGAATCCTAAAATGCTCATCTGGCAAATCTTGTCATAGGATTGCTCCCTTAGTTCTCCGGAGAATCGCACTTGTAATCCAATACGTTTCCCTAATGTTCTATAACATACATATTTTAAGCATTACCACCCCCTAATACATACCCTCTTTACAGTATTACATTAGAGGATTTCTATATTATCCTCTTGTGCGTTTCTTCTTCCAAAAGATGTGAATGTGTTAAATTCCCTTAATCTTTCCTCTTAAGTGGTTTTTCACTAATCCTTATTAGGTCTACATTTGTGTCATTAAATTCCATCATAGTTATGTTTCCCTCCCCCCGCCCTTTAAAAATAATGAGCCTGGTGTTATATATGTCACTTGAACAAGGCTCCATTGAAGTGAAACAATTGCTTCTTTCAGTTTTCTTAAAAATATATATATACTTGATACTCATTTACTTCCTGCTTTGACGTTCACCACTTTTGCTCAAGCCTCATATTCTCAACTAACGCACACTGGTAATAAATTAGGATTTGTAATTATTTGCAAAGCAGTTGTTAATATTGCTTGTCGGGACAAACGGCTGTGTAAATATAAGCTCAATTAGTGCATTGCCTGCAAGGTGGCTTTTCTTTTTCCTAAATGAAAGCTCATGGTTGCAAACCAGACTCTCGGTTGCAGGCCTTGAGTGTCTCAAATTTCAGCGGCAACCTGTGCGACACCAAATTCCGCCCTCCCCCTGCCTCTCACGTCCGTTGGAGGATGCAGCACCTCCCGCAGTGCCCAAGGAGCTCTGGTCAAACTGGTCTCACTCCCCTCGATCTGCACATGCCACATGTTGTGTGTATATACCCAGGTGGTAGTTGTGCCATACTGCCCTCAGCCTGTTTTGAGCTTTCAGATCAATTATTTTAGGGTGAGGTAATTTCTCCCCAAAGATAGGTGATTTCTGAGGGAGTGAAACTTTTCAATAGGTTTCAGGGGGCTTGGATACTTCTGTTGGCAAGTGGTGGAGGTTTAATTTTATTATATTTTTTTAAAAAAACTATGATTTCTTTTTATTTTTTGTTGCAGTAAGCCATAGTGTCACGATGAAGGTTCATCTTAGGGGATGCCAGGGCAGCTCCTAGGAATTGATGTTTCCCTCCCTCACCAACTGGAATGTATTTCCTCAGAATGCCTGTGGTACACCCTACACAAACCTCAACCTCTCTCACCACCAAAGGAACACAAATGAACAGCAAAGAACCTGCACAAGCAACGCTGACACCAAACCCTACATATAGTAAGTAAAATAGAAACATCGCCACCTGACCCCACCCATCTTTCCCCCCCTCCACCTCTTTCCCCCTTTTCTTCCTAATGTCTCAACAAATGAATCTGATTTGTAAAAAAGTTACCGTACATGGGGGGGGGGGGAATACGAGAGAGATACATTGCACACACTTTTGTAAATCAAGAAAATCTTTAATAATAAAAAAGATAAGACAGACCTGCATTGAGGAAGACGGAAGTCTGTTGGGAAAGCTAAGTAATTGGAAATCAAGAATATGGTGGCATAAGTTTTCTTTTAAGAACTTGTGGATTTATGGACGGATGTATGTTCTTCCTTTTTATTATTTTCCAATTTTTAATTTTTTTGTGTGCGTCTGTTATTTGTTAGTAAGAAATGGAACAATTTGTAAAATGTAAGAAAACTAATAAAAAGCATAAAAAAGAATGCCTGTGGTATCCCAGCACTTCAGAGGCCTTCTGAGGGGAACAGTGGCATCTGCTATTATGGCCATCACCCCAGGCAGTAGCGGCAGACAAAATTTTAACTCTGTTATCTGCTGGCTTCTACCATGTCAGGGAACTGCTCCCAGATGAGAGGGCTATCGATGGCTACCAACCATGGTGGCTGTGCACATCATGGCATGACTGGAAGTAGCAGTGCTTCTGAAAAGCAGTTGCTGGAAATCACAGGAGGGGAGAGTGTTCTTGGGTTTGAATCCTGCCTGCAAGTTTCCCATAGGCATCAGGTTGGCTACTGTGAGAACAGGGTGCTGGGCTAGATGGGCCATTGACCTGATCCATCAGGCTCTCCTTATGGTCTTATTGGGCAGGGGAGAATGGTGGGAGAAAGGGGGGGGGGACATACCGGTTCTGCAGGAACAAAACTACTACTGTTAATCTCAATGATAGTAGATCACAGCTGGTGCAAAGAAGAAGAAGAAGAAGAAGAAGAAGAAGAAGAAGAAGAAGAAGAAGAGTTTGATATCCCGCTTTATCACTACCCTAAGGAGTGTCAAAGCGGCTAACAATCTCCTTTCCCTTCCTCACCCACAACAAACACTCTGTGAGGTGAGTGGGGCTGAGAGACTTCAGAGAAGTGTGACTGGCCCAAGGTCACCCAGTAGCTGCATGTGGAGGAGCGGAGACGTGAACCCGGTTCCCCAGATTACGAGACTATCACTCTTAACCACTACACCACACTGGCTCTCTTCACCACAGGAGGTGAAGAGAGGTAGCAAAATGCAGCAACTCAGAAAAGTTGGTATGAAGCTAGTTTGAGAGATCCCAGAATAAAAGGACAGAAGTAGGGGCTGAGTGTCATGTGCATAACAGGAAGGCAAGAAATTGTAGTATTGCTTTTTTTAAAACAAAAAAACCTAATGTGGATCAGCTCATGGTTTCAACAGTGTCAGGTTCATTTATTGAAAATTGGGGATCCGTGTCTCCCTAAGAAGTTGCCGAGCCTGTCAACTTTTTAAATGGAATTTCTACACTATATGTAGGAAGTAATCTTCTACCACATTTGAGAGTAATATTAAACACAATAATAGGGGAAGATGATGAAGATTCTCTTTGTGAAGAATTTGATACAAAACAAAGGCTGGATATGACAAAAGGCAAAGGAGGAAAGAGCACAGTTTGACAAAAGTTTTTCTCTGTTCTTTAATCCAGCTATCTAGGATGGATTTCATACAAATAAGGGTAGCAGTTGAATAAAGATAAAAAATAAGTTAAAGCTGTCAGACAAAAAGGCAACACAGGAGAAGGTTTGGTGCGTGCATTTTTATAATGCCTTTTCTAAGGGATTTGTTTCAAACCTAAGCCAGAGCAATTTAGGATGGGGGAGCCACTTTGCAGGAAACTAATGGGCAGTAAATGCTGGAATTAGAAGTGGAGTTAATATGGCAGGCCTGATGGCACGGTCTGATAGTAGCTTAAGTAGGAGAGGTCTTAAAGTTGAGGTCAGCCGCAGGGCATCTGAGAGTGACTTGAAAGGGAAACCAATTGAAGGGACTCTAAGAGAAGGGTGACAAGGTTAGAAAAGCAATCTGGGACAATAATCTTGGTGGCAGAAACCGCACATGGATGGATTTGACACAGGCAACGGCAGCTCAGCAAACAGTCCCTTCAGGATCCTTAAGGCACAATTCAGCCCCTTGGCATTTGAATAAACGTTCTGCTTTGAAAAGCCCATGGAGCTTTGGAAATTAGTCCTATCACAGTTAGGGCGAAAATAGATGGTTACTTGTCTATAAAATATTGAGGAATCGTGTTCAGGTGATCAAATCGCAGTTCAGCAGGCTGAGATGTGCACAAGCTGTGCTTCCCTTTGTGTGAGCAGAGGAACCACAGTGCACTCTTAACCTTGTCCACCCAGAAGTTAAGTCCCATTGAGTTGAATGGGGCTTACTCCCAAATAAGTGGGGCTAGAATTGCAGCCCCAAACAGGAAACTATAGTTCAGAAGCAACTGTCACTGTGTCCGCCAAATGTTGCTGAAGTACAGTTCCCATCATCCCTGGCCATTAACCATACAGGCTGGGGCTGGTGGGAGTTGTATTTCAACAAGTATTTGGACAGTACTATGATGTTACACTGCATATAATTAATGGCTTCAAATCAAGCCAGAATTTGAAACTATCGCTTAACGTTGGCTTCCCTATCCTGGCTTGTTTGAAAACCATTAACCATAGTTCCTGGTTTGGGGACAAGAAGTTAAACTGTGGCTTCATGTCTTGCTTTTCTGCTTTGGCAAAAGGAGGAGCAAAGTGATTGCATGCAATTTCATGATACTTATACATATTTTGGCTTATTCTCCCAAGAGGCAATCACCTGAACACTGTCTGTTCTTTGCTGGATGGATTGTTCAGAATCCAGTTAAACTAACAGAGGTTCTTGTTCTGCCTTTGGGTTTCCGTCTGGCATTATAGATAATAGACACACAGACACACACAGACACACACACAGACACAGACACAGACACAGACACACACACACACACAGACACAGACACAAACACAGAATATAGTTTAGCAGACTTCAATGAACCAGTATGAGAAGATTGAAATGCACTGTATTCAGCACAAGAATTTTAAATTATGATAATAAATTTCAATAGACTGATATAAAATGATAACAGAGTGATGTAAAACAATGCCATAACTAAGCCTTAGGTAAGGAGATTTAAGAGGAACCGAAAGATAAGTGTAGGTATAGATAAAATCAAGCATGGAAAAAAGTAATACCCTTCCCTTCAGTTGTTCTGGTCAAAAAGGAGTGAATTTTCCTAAACTACTGACAGCCCGGATCCCCTGCAGGAGAGCCGGACAGCATCACTCAAAACCTAAGTAGAAAATGGACATTGCAAATTAGCATCATGTGAGAGATGTGCACACCTACATTTGCTGTGCGCGCGCAACATGCAAAGGTGTGCAACACAGCCATCTTCCCACAATTAGGATTAAACTGTGGCTCAGTGAGACCATGTAAACATAAGGGTTTGTGGAAAGGAGTTTGCAGGTGATTTACTTCTCCCTGTTTTTGTTCTTATTTTGCTGCTGCACTGTGGTGAACTAAGCCAAGGTTGTAGCCAACCAGGAGCTAACAAACCAAACCAAGGCTTGTTATTGGCTGCAGCTCATGGCTAGTGAGGAGAGAGGGCTATTAAAAGTCCCACTTGGATGACATTCTAAGTCAAAACTTGGTTTAACTTAGCACAGTAACAAAAAGGACCAGGGGGGAGCAAAGGAGGGTAAACAGCAGGCCAGGACATGTGTGTGCTATTTTTGACAGGACAACAGCATGGAGAAACTCAACATCCCAACATCCCGAGCATCATTACCTGAAAGCAAGTCTCACTGATTTACCGTGAAGCCTGCTTCCAGCAAGTATAGGATTGATCCCTCCCTCCTGGATGGTGAAAAATGGACTTGCATACTGGTATACTTATAGCTAACTCCTGGCTGTTTCTTGAACTTGTCAAATGGCACCTTGGGCCACAGGTTTAAATAACAGCTGGCAGAGCCCACTCCTAACTGCTTTCCATATCATTTCTTTGGTCACCCAAAGTTGTTCAGAAACTCTGCTATGGTTGAGGAGAACTCTGCAGCTGGGGATGAAAGAAGCTCCATTGGGATTTAAAAGTTTGCCCTGCACCACGGAGTTTGATGGATTGTGACTGGTGCTGAGTGAGCATCCTAAGTAGTGACACCATGTGGCTGGAATTCTGAAAATGCTCAGGGGCACAAGCTATGAGGAAACTTGTTACTCAAAAATGTAGATAAAGCGAGGAGCTCTGGACACTCTGGCCCCGACTTGGTGGAACGCTGTGTCACAAGAGACTAGGGCCCTGCAGGACTTGACATCTTTCCGCAGGGCCTGCAAGACAGAGCTGTTCCGCCTGGCATTTGGTTTGGACTCAGTCTGACCCTTATGTTTCCCTCCCCTTATGGTCTTGATTTATCGGCTACTTTTAAAATGGGGCTGCATTTTAAATTGCATTTTAACCTGTATTTTAAATTCCCCCCCCATTATGCTTTCACTGTGATTTTATTGGTGTTAGCCGCCCTGAGCCCAGCTCTGGCCAGGGAGGGCGGGGTATAAATAAATTATTATTATTATTATTATTATTATTATTATTATTATTATTATTTGCTATCTGGGTAAAAATGAAGGTGAGGAGAGACCAGCTCTGGGATTGTACCTGCTCACCTCACCCCCAGCCTCCATGTGTTAACTGAGACGTGCTTGCACATTATCTATGCCACTACGGGAAATGAAAGCCCGTAGGCTCTGTGCAAATGCCGCTCTAGGATTCACGGGTGGGGAGAGCAGGCATGGCCTTGAGCATGGAATCATAGAGTTGGAAGGGACCACGAGGGTCATCTTGCTCTACCCACTTCATCCAATGGCTGGGATGACTGGGAGGGGTGGCTAACACCCCAGAGGACAGGATCACACTTCAAAACGACCTTGACAGATTAGAGAACTGGGCCAAAACAAACAAGATGAATTTTAACAGGGAGAAATGTAAAGTATTGCACTTGGGCAAAAAAAATGAGAGGCACAAATACAAGATGGGTGACACCTGGCTTGAGAGCAGTACATGTGAAAAGGATCTAGGAGTCTTGGTTGACCACAAACTTGACATGAGCCAACAGTGTGACGCGGCAGCTAAAAAAGCCAATGCAATTCTGGGCTGCATCAATAGGAGTATAGCATCTAGATGAAGGGAAGTAATAGTGCCACTGTATTCTGCTCTGGTCAGACCTCACCTGGAGTACTGTGTCCAGTTCTGGGCACCACAGTTCAAGAAGGACACTGACAAACTGGAACGTGTCCAGAGGAGGGCAACCAAAATGGTCAAAGGCCTGGAAACGATGCCTTATGAGGAACGGCTAAGGGAGCTGGGCATGTTTAGCCTGGAGAAGAGGAGGTTAAGGGGTGATATGATAGCCATGTTCAAATATATAAAAGGATGTCACATAGAGGAGGGAGAAAGGTTGTTTTCTGCTGCTCCAGAGAAGCGGACACGGAGCAATGGATCCAAACTACAAGAAAGAAGATTCCACCTAAACATTAGGAAGAACTTCCTGACAGTAAGAGCTGTTCGACAGTGGAATTTGCTGCCAAGGAGTGTGGTGGAGTCTCCTTCTTTGGAGGTCTTTAAGCAGAGGCTTGACAACCATATGTCAGGAGTGCTCTGATGGTGTTTCCTGCTTGGCAGGGGGTTGGACTCGATGGCCCTTGTGGTCTCTTCCAACTCTATGATTCTATGATTCTAAACAGGTCTTACATCCCATGGAAATCAATGAGTCTTTATGATTGGACAGTAATTGGAAACTTGTGGCCCATCAGACGTTGTCAGATTCCCAACTCCCATTAACTCCTATCCAGCAACTGGTTTCCAGCAACTGGTATTCAGGAGCATTACTGCCTCTGACTGTGGAGGTAGAAAATACCCATTGTGGCTGGTAGCCACTGATAGTCTTAACCCCCATGAATCTGTCTCATCCTCTTTTGAAGCCATCCAAGTTGGTGGCCATCACTGCCTCCCATGGGAGTGAGTTCCATAGTTTAACTAGACAAAGAAGTCATTTCTTTTATCTTTCCTGAATCTTTCAACATTCAGCATCATGGGATGTCGGGAAGGTCTGGGTGTTATGCGAGAAGGAGGAAAACTATTCTCTATCTACTGTCACCATGAAATGCATGATTTTATAAACTTCTGTTCGGTCACTCCTTTCTCACCTTCTCTCTACACTAAAAAGTCCCAACAAAAAGCTGCAACATTTCCTCATAGGAGGGTTTCAACAAACAACACAGGTTTCCAGTTTTCAGTAAAACCTTTCACCCAGACCATCAAGTTAACTGTTAGTGGATCCTTTCTCTCTCAAACTTCATTAAAACAAAACACACACAAAAAGCGCAACATTTTAAATTCTTCCCACCCTTTCTGACTGTTTTCCCATTAAAACTTGATCCCATGAATGTTCCTGGAGAAGTCCCATAGTTCAGTGGTTCTTACTCACAAGAAAATGTACAGTTATACCTCGGGTTGAATATGCTTTATGTTGAGCGCGTTTGAGTTGCGCTCCGTGGCAACCCGGAAGTAAAGGAGCGCGTCACCTCTGGGTTTCGCCACTTGCGCATGCGCAGACGCTCAAAATGACGTCACATGCATGCGCAGACGCTCAAGATGATAAAAAGTGACACGCGTGTGCGCAGATGTGCCGTCGCTAGTTACGTTTGCTTCTGGATGTGAACAGGGCTCCAGAACGGATCCTGTTCGTATCCAGAGGTACCACTGTACATAGAATAAACTTGTTAGAATAAACTCACATGTAATTACCACAGTGGGTCATCGTCCCACCCTTTAAAATAGCCTTCTTACAAATGCATACTAATTCTCTTCAAAGCAAAAAATAAACTGAATGGATGAAAATGCAATTATAATGACTCAACAGTATTTTGAAAAGAACATTGTGCAGATGTAGGCAGCTTCCATTATGCCAGAGCAAGTTCCCATGAATGGGAGCATTCAAGAAACACTTTGTGCTGTTAAGACGTGGGTGTGATAAATGAAAGCAGCAAACTCTTTATTCACCTTAACCAATAAATAAATAAATATTACATATGTTGATAAGCACTTAGGTGCATGAGTACTATCCTTGGCAGTGATCCTAAAATGCTCTCATTCAGGATCACTTACTTTGATGGGTCTGCTCCTGTAAGAGTTTGTGGTTATCAGCCAAGGATGTGTAATCACACAGTCTGTTTTACAGAGGAAGGAAAGATTTTCTTTTGGAAGGACACAGTGTTTTCTTTTCAGAGTGAAAGCAAAATATTGCAAGCTAAATTTCTTGGTTATACTTTTTAAAAAATAAAATATACAGCTTATTATGCCTTCTATTCTCTATTTCTTATTGATTTCGCCTACTAATAAAATACAATTATTCTTTCACTAGGACAGGGGTCTGCAACCTTTAAGACAAAAAGAGCCACTTGGACCCGTTTCCGAAGAAAAAAAAACTGGGAGACGCAAAACTCATCATTATAAAATTAACTTTTTTGTCACTTTTTAATTATTTCTTTGTTTGACCCCTCAGAATTACTCCTCCTCATAGAAATAAACGTTAAATTAACAAGTTACCTTTTTGTGTGTGTGTGTTCTTCACTCCCCTTCAAAACAGTGACCAGCGTACATGCCCCCTTTCAATGCAGTGACCAGCGTACATGCCCCTTACAATGTAGCGGGCGGGTGGGAAGGTGACGTCGGGAAGCTGCGTGACTAACGCACGCACCGCCCCCATGCGACGTCACAGCCAGTATAGCACCCGCCACAGTGGGGAGTGTCGGGGCGCACAATGTGCCTCCTCCCCTCGCTAGTATCTGCCCCGGAGCCGCGGCAAAGGTGTAAAAGAGCCACATGTGGCCCCGGAGCCGAGGGGTTGCAGACCCCTGCACTAGGATGACAGAGCACTTTAATCAACTTAAACGGCCGGACTCCCTGATGCAAAAATTACTAACAGTCTTTTTGTGAGATGCCCTATGCAACACGAGGGCAGGAATGAGACAGAGGAAAGAACGGTATGTGTTGATGACAACACTGTCTACAAGATGTCTGCAATACCTCTGCAACCATGAGGACTAGTTGAACTTATTGCAATCTGTATGGGGATCTCTAATGTGGTGGTTGAAGTGTCCTGGGAAACTGCCGAAACTGTCTATTATTAATCCAATGTGAGTGCAATCCATCAAAAATTAGTAAGTGTCAGGATGAAATTATAATGTAAGGATTACAAAATGATGTTCTATGGGAACCTGAAGCATTTGCTTTAAAAATTATAGCTTTAGAGGCGGGGGAACTTAGTGTCATAAAACATTCAGTGAACTATATCACAGTTCATTGACTTGGGGCAAAGAAATAATGCCTTGAAAGGTTTTTCAGCATAATACCTCTAGATTAATGGCAAGAAAGCTATAGATTAGCAAGACAGAAAATGGAAGAGAAGGCCTATACTTGGACCTGTCTGTACTACATTCTGAGACAGCGCTGAATGACAGTAAAAAATGTTTTATATTTAGAACTAAGAGAACTTCTTGCAGCCATGAAAAGCCGTGACAGCTGAAAAATGTACGGCATTTCAAGTATACAAAGCACTAGTAGGCACACAATTTGCCAGTCGTTCCTCAATAGCTCTGCAGGGCAGGCTAGTATTGTTATCCCACACCAAAGAAAGGAAAGAGCGAGTACTGGTTTGCCTAAGACTAGGCTAGCTAGAGCCATTTCACACAATACATTCTTTAGGTATCCACCTAATGAGTTTTAAGTGTATACCTAAAGCATAAAGTAAGTATGACAAGCATGGCTTCCACACAAGTAGCATTGCTAGGGAGTCACCATCGCAGGTGACTGTATGTTTGGTGGGTTGCCTTTTGCATAATGTGTAAAAAGATACCAAATGCAGGGCTGCCTTCAGGTTAGATGTGAACCTCCATGCTGGTAGTGGCCTCCCCACTTACTCACACCCCCAGCTGTGTGCTTACCTGGTGGCAGAGGTAACAGCTGGGAAGCAATTGGGAAGCTGTCCATGTTTTCAATATATCTGCAACTTTCCAGGGCAATGGAATGCCACATGCTCCAAAACACTGAAGGGAAAAAGTGAGTGTGGCTTTCAAGTCTCCTGCCATAGGCTAAGTACAGTGGTGCCTCGCAAGACGAAAAGAATCCGTTCCGCGAGTCTCTTCGTCTTGCAGGTTTTTTCGTCTTGCGAAGCAAGCCCATTAGAGGTTTAGCGGCTTAGCGCTACAGTATTAGCGGCTTAGCCGGCTTAAAGATCAGTTGATAAGCGGCTTAGCATCAGCTGTTAAGCGGCTTAAAGATCAGCTGATAAGCGGCTTAGCCATCAGCTGATAAGCGGCTTAGCATCAGCTGTTAAGCGGCTTAAAGATCAGCTGATAAGCGGCTTAGTATCAGCTGTTAAGCGGCTTAAAGATCAGTTGATAAGCGGCTTAGCATCAGCTGTTAAGCGGCTTAAAGATCAGCTGATAAGCGGCTTAGCCATCAGCTGATAAGCGGTTTAGCGGCTTGGGAAAAAGGGGGGGGGGAAGGAAAAAAACCCTGCAGGAACTCGCAAGACATTTTCGTCTTGCGAAGCAAGCACATAGGAAATTCGTTTTGCGAAGCACCTCCAAAACGGAAAACCCTTTCGTCTAGCGGGTTTTCCGTCTTGCGAGGCATTCGTCTTGCGGGGCACCACTGTAGATGGAGAGGCCAAACTGCAGTAGTAAGTTCTGCTGGTTGACAGGATCTGGAATGAGTTCAAAGCTATGGGGACATTTCTAAGAACATAAGGAGAGCCTTGCTGGATCAGACTGAAGAACCATCTAATCCAGCATCATGTTTTCATAGTGCCCAACCAGATGCCTAGAGGAGGCTTGCAAGCAGGAGCTGAGTGTAACAGTACTCCCTCCACTTGTGATTCCTAGCAACTGCTATTCAGAGGCATACTGCCTCCAACAGTGGAGGTAAAACATAGTCACCATAGTTAAGGTCAGGGACTTGCTGGCCAAAGAGGAGTGGTGAGAGGCACCAGCTGGGGAACCCCAAGGGAGACCTCAAAGGAGGAAGGCTCAAAGCCAGGGGACTGGTGATGGGACACAGGGGAGCGGTCAGAGGGAGAAGATTGGGAAGAGGGGCTGGATGCTAAAGGGGCACCTGGGTTTAGTGAGCAGGAAGAGCCTGTAACAGGGAGCAGTTCAGACGCCGAGGCTGAAGCAGAAAAGGGAGGTGAAGAAGCTAATGAAGAATCCAGGGAGCCTCCCTCTCCTGCTGTGACCAGCTCTCATCTGCCCTGGTCTCCAAGAATGTGCAGAGTAATGAGGAGAGCAGAACAGAAGCCAAAGGTGCGCAGATGCGTTTTGAGACTGGTTGGGAAACATCCGGGAGAGGAGGACCTGTAAAGAGGGTGGAAGGCAGGGACCACCAGTCCTGGCAACTGCTCCATAGAGGCAAGATCTGCTGTAAAATGTTGCTGAGTTGTAAGTTCGTTTCCTTGAATAAAAAGTTAGTTTCACTGACACTCTGCTACTTTGTGATAAGATGCATCTGACTGCAGCCCTGACAGCCAGGCACCGCCGACAGCTTTATCCACAAATATATTTGATCCTCCTTTAAAGCCTTCCAAGTTGGTGGCCATCACTACATCTTGTGGCAGCAAATTCCATAAACTAACTACACCTTGTGTGAACAAGTATTTCATTTCCTCTGTCCTGAATCCTCAAACGTTCAGCTAAATTGAATGGACCTTCTCCTAGTATTATGACAGAAAGGGAGGGGACTTCAACTTATCCACTTTTTCCAAATGGTACATAATTTTATACACACCTGTCATTTCCCCCTTGCCTTTTTTCTTAACTAAAAAGCCCCAAGTTTTGCAAACTTTTCTGAAAGTGGAGTTGCTTCCAACCAGGAACTTCTCATGAACTTTAGTCACTGCAATGTAATCTCTAGGTTTACAAGGCACCCTCCATACCCTCCCCCCATTTAAAACAATGAACATTTGCTCATTTTAAATTTAACCCATCTATATTTATGTACCACAAAACAATTTTTCCTAACTAGTAATATCCGGACTTAAAATCCATTCTTTTCTTTTCTTTTCTTTTTTAACCCACCATCTAAAATATTTAAAGATCCATAATTCTGCTTGGAAAGCCACGATTCACATTAATGAGCAGAGAGCACAAGTTTGCTGCTATCCCATTTTTGATAGCTCACTGACTTTGTTTAACACTGCTGTTTAAAGTGTGTGAAGGATTTCTCAAGGGTAAACCCAGCAAATGGTAATGTGCAAACCAGAATGAGTCCCCCTTCTTCTTCTTTGTTGTCAGGAAATTGGTTTCCGATAATCTCCAGAGGTAAAGAGTATACATTAGAAGCACACATCCAGACATTCCCCCCGAAGAGCTGCAATGTTATGCAAAATAAATGATGCATGACTATCATTATGTGATTTGCAGAATGCACGGAAACATCTGGAATCAGTGAAGCACATCTTCTAAAAATGCAAAGGAGTACGCTGATTTGAACGGGGGGGCAGGAGAGAGAGAAAAGATGAAAAGATTAAGATGGATGCCTGCTTTTCGGTCAACGCTAATATAAAAGCTGATAAAATTGTAGTTTAGTGGTAACTAGAACATGTCAATCCCATCGTCTGCAGCCCAGCAGTTAGGAATAGCATGCTGTGGCAGCAAATAGAAATGTACCCACCACGAAGAGGCATAAATAAAAAGGGGAAAGTGAAACAGAAATTCACAGGAACAGAGTTGCAAGACTTATAGAAATTAAATGGAAGACTTCTAATGCCAACAGTTTTCTATGCAATGGGCAAGGAATGTTTAATACTAATGGGTGGCATTCAACCAAGTTTTACTAAGAGTAGACCCATCAAAATAAACGGGCCTAACATAGTCATGCTCATTAAGTTCAATGAGTTTACTCTGAGTAAAACTTGAATACGAACCAATGTATTTTTTTTTTTTTAATGATATTTATTAAGATTTTCAAAAATACAGAAAGTAAAGATTAAAGTACATTCAAAGCCTTATTTTCATAGATCCACTTTCTGGGACTCCCCCCTTCCCCCACCCCTACCATATTCCCATTTCATATTGTTGGCTCCACAAGCTCTCAGTTCTAATTGAAACTTAATTTGTTTAGACCATTATTCGAATTTAAAATTTATAAACTCCTCATCAATACCCCTAATAAAAAACAAAAGTTCTCTCCCCAGGGCCCACCCCATTTTCATTCCACAATTTCCCTTTTTTTAATGATAAGGACACCCCACACAATAGAAATATCAGAAATAAGAAATAAAAAATATAATAAATGAAAGAACCAGTTCAAAAAAGAAAAGAAGTTAACAAGCCTTTGGATTTTAGTTCTCCCCCCCCTGTCCCCGGTTTAATTTCCCCCTGACCACCAAACCATGTTATCCGCCTGGAATTCTTAAAGTCCATAAATCATCTATTTCCCCCAACTCCTTGCTGGCTTTTTCTTTTTATAGTTATTTTTTAAAACACTTAACTTCAGATCTTTAATAAAACTCCCCCCATTGTTCTTTCCAAATTGTAGTCCAATTTCCTCTTGTTCCGCTGCTGAAACGTTCTAATTCAGAAGCTTAGTAAATCTGCAGGGATTATTGTTATTCAGGAACAAAAACTTGCGTTCAGTCCCTTCCTTTCTTCAATAGAAAATTCTATTGTCTCCTTTAGCTGAACACCCTGTAGACAAAATATTATTTCCGTTTTGCAGCTTTCCCAGAAGATAACCAGTCCTGTAAAATTCCAATGGTATTTTTCCACTTATGACCATCTTTGTAATGTCCCGAAACTCCTCTAGGGGGATTGTTGTGACTTTGTTTTCTCTAGTCCAAAAGTCCGATTGTTATCCATGTTTTCGCCATTTTGTATCCAAGTTTTAACGAGTTATAGCAAATTGTAACAAATTTAACCAGCAAAGTTCTCATAATAAAATCCTCTCTGCTTTCCGACTTTGACAGCTACTTTGACAGCTGTCAAAATCTCCGACTCTTTTCACCAGGCTCTCTCTTCAATCACCCCGGTTCCCAGGGGGGGGTTTACGTTTCTTCACCCTCAATTCTTCCTCCAGCACAGTTCTTATAGTTCCCCATCGTGGAATTCTTAGTTTTTATCAGCAATACAAATCTTTTTGGACCTTGGTTTCCCCGTCCTTGTTTTGGAAGGTTTACAATAGGGGGGGGGGACTGACTTCCTTTTTGGATCCCCCCCCGCTCGTGTCCAATCCAAAAAAAAATTCTTTTTTTTTTCCCTTTTAAACCCGGTTTCCAAATTACTCACGGGTTGTTGTTAAGAAGTCCGAATTTTCAATGGAAGAAGTCAGCGCTCTCCGCCGGATGGCATGCGGCTGCGCTCGGCAGGGATAGCAGAGGACTCAAAGCACCACGCTTCTCCCCGGCACCCGATCCGTAGCCTTTAAAAAGGCTCCTTCACGAGTCGGGAGGGCGCTAGCGGTGCCAGCCGAGTCTCCATGTCCACGGCCCCCGTGGCCGTGGTTTTTAAGGGTCCCCGCATCGCCGATGCGGTAGGACCCAGCCCCTGCCGAGCAGGCTCCCTCCGGAGCTCGGAGGGAGTCCGCCATTCGGCGATGGCGCCAACCCGGAAGTCTGAATACGAACCAATGTAAATTAATGTTCAAGTGTTAAATGTATTTAATACACAAAAAAATCTGCACACAACAGTATTTGGTTCTATGGTGTTACAAAAGGCAATCCATTCAAAATGCCTTTCAGATTGTGTAATTTTTTAAAAAACCAAATCAACAGAAGCCCTGGCTGGAATTCAGTAGCACCAAGAAAGCATGTGTGGTTAATGCCGTGGCTGATACTTGCCTAGAAAGGTAGGCAGACCCTTTTTGATACTCACTAGCAGTTCGAAAGCACATCAAAGTGCAAGTAGGTACCACTCTGGCGGGAAGGTAAACGGCGTTTCCATGCGCTGCTCTGGTTCGCCAGAAGCGGCTTAGTCATGCTGGCCACATGACCCGAAAGCTGTACGCCAGCTCCCTCGGACAATAAAGCGAGATGAGCACTGCAACCCCAGAGTCAGCCACGACTGGACCTAATGGTCAGGGGTCCCTTTACCTTTAGTGATAGGAAAGGGTGAGGCCCCCGCTCAGAGATACTTCCCAGTTCCAGGGGTGAGTGCATGCAGTGAAAATAGGTCCTAAGACTGAACCCTGATGAGTTCAGTCTCCATAAAGCACAGGTACATCAGAAAGTAATGGCTTAGTGTACTGGTAGTCATTGCAGCATCTACAGAAGCCTGAATGTATGGTCCTGGCTCTTCCCAAACTATCTGGAAATGCATTGAAAAGAGCTAACGGCTACATTTGCACAGAACATTAAACCATGGTTTAGCTCTTCCGGTGCAGCTGCAAGGAAGCCTTCCCTTCAATTTTAGATTAACTGCAGCCAAAGCCATATATGGGTGCCATGAAAGATGCAAGATTTCATAGAATCGTAGAGTTGGAAGGGAAGATGAGGATCATCTAGTCCAACCCTCTGCAGTCCAGGAATCTTTTGCCCAACATAGGGCTTGAACCCACGACCCTGACATTAAGAGTCTCATGCTCTACCAACTGAGCTATTCATCCAGCTATTCGTCTAGTGCCTTTTGGGACAACTATGGCAGAAGTCAGGGAGACCAACAGTAGATGGAGTCAGAGCTCAACCCTCTGATTGGTTGCAAGTGAAAAGGCCATCAGATGAAGGATTGGCTAAGGGCAGACTGAGTTTGATTGAGCAGTGCCCCTTTCCCCCTAATGGACTAGCCTCCAGTGCAGGTAAGTGTATAATACACTTGTATAATACACTGTATTATACAAGTGTATAATACACTGAATAAGACAACAACCTTTAAAATTGTAGGGGCTCCCTATGTTGCTGCCCTACAACTCCCACTAGTCCCAGCCACAGCTGTCGATGGTCAGGGATGATGGGAGTTGTAACATCTGGAGAGCCACAGGCTCCCCACCCCTGCTTGAAAAGATAGCGATCAGCAGAGATCTTTTAAAGATCTTGAGAATATTCACTCTCCTGGTAGATTTCTGTTCTTATTCAGATTTCAAAAATCCCCCAAATGGGCTTTTATGTGTTCCCCTTTGGAGCTGAACACACAGTGAAATGTGGCTCAATGATAAGATGCTTCTCTTTCTTCGAGCTTTTCTTTCCCCGATATTCAATCTACACTTCCTTTTATGTTTTCTCCTGTAAAACCACTAAACATAGTTAATACCACCTGGCACCTCTCTAAATCATTCCTGCCTCACTGATATTTATAGCCATCAAATGCTAGCAGGCAATCATTATGCTCTCCCACCCCCCCACCCCTTCCTTGTGTGTCTCTCCCCCCCCCCACCGCTTTTTAGTTGAGCCAAACATATTTAGGGCTTTTCATCTCCCTGTATACTGCAAGTTAATCCTTCCAGCTTCTTAATCAGTTCTGAAGCTCTTCTCTGAATTCTTTCCAATTTGGTGGCATTTTTACTAGTAATGAGGAGCTCAGGGAGTGGAATAAGAGAGGCACATCTATTATGCTGCTTTCCAAAAGCCAGTTAGAAGACAGATGCAAGGTGACAAGTCCTTAGGTGGGATATCAGCACGATTGTCCTCAGGAAATGCAGTGAAAAGGCCTGCCGTAAGGGAGCAGAAGCACAGTTGTGGCCAGTGCATGAAAATGGACAGTGCTCAAAGTTAAGGACTGCTGCCAGTCGGCTATAAAACCTTTGCTGTGCTTCTGAATAACACTAATGGGTTCAAATTTTGGTTCAGTCCAAAAGTCTCCTTTAGCTGGCAGCCATAAATGCAGCTACATGGAAAAATGAGGCAGAGTAATTAACATGACAATAAAGCAGAAGAGGTGGGTTAATAGTGACAGACAGTAGGGGAACTGTCAACTATGTTGTCTGTTGAGTTAAAAGTATAAATGGATCTTCCAGATGTTTTTGTTATTATTAAAAGTGAACGGATATGTATTGGACATTGCAACTATCTAATTAATTTGTTTAATTTGTGTTCTCTGTCATGTTCCACTTTTTATTGTAGAGTTGAATGGCTGGCAATGGTGCTAAGCAAGAAAGATTTGGATTTGGTCAGGGTGATGGAAGTTGTAATCCAACAATACAAGGTTGCCATCCCTCGCATTACAGCTTTAGATGTAAAGAAACCTCTGTGAACCTCAAGTAAATCAGAATGTGCGAGGGCTGGTGAGTCAGATTTGAAGTGGCTGTACCCTGACAGTGGTAACACTTTTTATCTACAGCAAGCCGGTTCAGAAGTTCAAAATCCTCTCTTTGAAGATACATAATAAATAAATAAAATTCAAGAGAACTGGAAACAAAACACCTTGGTATGGGAAGCAGGTTTCGACCTCCAACTTCCAGGGCTTTACTTCAAAGCAAAAGCTGCCAAGCAAACTTTCTGTGGATGTGTTTTATCAATAACTTGGAGGAGCGTCTCCTCCTCCATCGCTCAGCCTGGACACTGAGGTCCTCCAGCGAGGGTCTTCTGGAGGTTCCCTCACTGCAAGAAGCGAGGTTACAGGGAACCAGGCAGAGAGCCTTCTCAGTAGTGGCGCCCACCTGTGGAACGCCCTCCCATCAGATGTCAAAGAAATAAGCAACGATCTGACTTTTAGAAGACATCTGAAGGCAGCCCTGTATCAGGAAGTTTTTAATGTTTGATGTTTTAGTATGTTCTGATATAAGCTGTGAACCGCCAAGAGTGTCTGGGGAAACCCAGCCAGATGGGCAGGGTATAAATAATAAAATTCTTATTATTATTATAAAAGTGACTTCATTTTGGTCCTAAAAGAACAGTAACATCTTTTCCTTTCATCTGAAAGGGAGTTCAGCTGTAAACAAAGCAACCAGTTATTATGGGTGCAATTCACACCCTGCAGTGCCATTTACTTTAATGGAAGACT
The DNA here is from genome assembly GCF_964106645.2 of Podarcis pityusensis. Lineage (NCBI taxonomy): Eukaryota > Metazoa > Chordata > Lepidosauria > Squamata > Lacertidae > Podarcis > Podarcis pityusensis. The sequence goes on along the minus strand of NC_138027.1, from coordinate 26,613,976 downwards.
ACAACTTGAGATTAAAGAAACCCATCTATCTATCTAGATTTTCATTTATATCCTTCTGTTATATATTGAAATCTCTCTCTCCACAAGGGTGGAGCGGCTATCACTCAAAAACTCAATGATGGACAGAAACCCAGTCCTTTAAGAGTAAGGGGCTCATGAGTTGAGGGAGTGAAATTTTCCACCGCCCTAGCATTTTCTGGGAATCTATGGTCTTTCTTCCACCATCCCACCCCCTATGATACCCCAAAAGCTATAAAGTCTGCCCTAGTGAGAGAACCACTGCAGCTTTCATTCTGAAATTCAACAGGCTTCATCCCCCTCAGAACGGTTGACCATGCCTCCAATTTGCATTCAGTTTCCTATGGGAAAAGGGGGAAAGGTACAGCTGTTTTTAGATTCCCTATTGTGGTGGGGAGGGGAAACTGCACTTTGTTTTCAAAAGAACACATTTGGTTCTGAATAGCAAGTTGGACTGGAAAGACAAGGAGCAGCTCCAAAACCATTTGGGCTCTTATGAAACAGATACAAGACAAATATTGGTGCTGGTGCATACCCCTGGTAGATGCATAGGAGGAAAATCAACCTCTTCATACATCATATACGTTTACAGTGGAATCTTGGAAGCCGAACGCCTTTGAACTCGAACGATCGAAACCCGAAAGTGGTTGTTCCGGTTTTTGAATGATTTTCGGAAGCTGAACGTCTGACGCGGCTTCTGATTGACTGCAGGACGCTCCTGCAGCCAATCAGAAGCCGTACTTTGGAAGCTGAACGCTTTGGAAGTCGAACGGCCTTCCGGAATGGATTCCATTCAACTTCCAAGGTACGACTGTACTGAGATTCCCCATAAAGATTGTTTTCCATGCTTATGATAAAAACTCCTTGAAATCACCCAGCTGACCAGCCTTCTAAATGAGAGAACAAAATTCTGAGGTGGATGGATCAACAGTCTGACTCAGTATAAAGCAGCCTCCTCTAATGCACATGTTCCGTTGGGTAATTATTTATTGAATTTTGCCAAGTATTTACTTTACATGTATTATTCATTCTGTTACCATATGTGCATTAGCTTTAATTATATCCATTTTATTTTTATTTTGAAAAAGAGTTCACAGCAAACGAAAGAATTACCTTCCCACTGTGCACAGATAAACCAAGAATTGGCAAGTTCATAGTTACTTAAAAATAGGAAGATGAAAATGATTATGATAATAATGATGATGATGACGATGAAAGACAGAAAGCAGCTGGAAGAGCGTTGGAATTTCATTATGTTCATGCTTTCATTTACTATTTTCATGCTCATTAGGGCTTTTTTGTAAGATAATGTAAGATTCTGGCTACTGAAAAATCTTCAGAGGTTAAATGAGGATGCTGAATAAGAATAGCTGAAATATGTCAGCAAAAGAAGACAATATTCATCAAAATCAGAGGGGATAATTCTTCATGAATAAAAAAATAGTTTATACATTAAGGTGTATAGGATGTTAATCTGACCCTGTGGGTTCAGCAAACCTTAGGGTAGTCTTGAGGATCTAAAATGGATAGGAGCAGTAACGCAAATGTTTTGCTCTGTATAACCTTTGTCTGCAGAGACACTGACTGGCTAAGGGGCAGTGTCCCATGCGATCCAGGTCCCACATGCAGATAAGCGCACTGTTAACGATATGGATGTAATCTAATATTGGTGTGATGGGGAACCTGTGGCGCCCTCAAATGCTGTTGGGTTGCATGTCCCACCACCTCTGATCATAGTGGCCAGGACTGATGGGAAACCAACAACAGCTTCTCCATCCTTGGAACAGTGGCCAGATCTGTTTTCTCTGGGGAAAGATGCAGTTGTTGCCCCAACTGAAACTGAACAAAAGTTATTCCTAGCTACAACAGTCACTTGGCCATCCAAAAGCAACATTGGATTCAGCAGCACCCCTCCCCCAAACTGGTCCTGCAGGGACAGAGCAGCAGGCAGTATTTCCAATCCCCGATCACCATTTCAAATGAATACTTCTGACTCGAGTAAACCTGAGATTGCTAGCCTACATCTAATCCATAACTGTGCCCAGACACGGGTTCAAGATCTCCATAGCTTTATTGACTACCAGCTGCAAATGAGAGAGAACTCAGTGCCATCACCATATTGAAAGCACCATATTCCAAAACTCTGGATGAAATTTTCTAGCAATTTTATGTAGGTGTTAAATACAGAACGAGAGACAAAACAGTAGCCTGAGGAGCACAAACAGTAGTTACCCAGCACCATCTTCTGGGAACATTTAAGATAGGACTGGAATCACCAAAAATAGTGCCTGCAAGTTCCATAGCAGCAAGAGTCCCAGGAGGAAACCATAGCTGATGGTGGTATTAAAGCTGCTGAGCAGTACAGCAGAACCAACAGGGATACATTCCCCATTATCTAGTTCCTGGTGCAGGTCATCCACCCAAGTGACCAAAACCCAGCCTGACCTGAGTTTGGAAAGTATCTGAATAACCAGTCTCATCCAAGAAAGCCTCGAGTTGAGTTGCCACCATTATTATTCCTCTATTGTCCTTTGCTAACACTGCATTTCAACAAACCATTTAATTTCTTGCCATTGCTATTTTGCGTGTGTGGTCCTTGTTATAGGCTTAGGCTTACCAGTGTTAGAAACTCAGATAAGCTAATCACCAAACGGCACCTTAAACCTAGTTTACAGTCGCCACCATGGAATGTTTAGGCACCATATTTTTCTTTCAGTGAGACTTATTATTATTCATTTCATTTCTGTACTGCTGTATATTTTTAAGAAGAAAATATCCAAGTGGTTGACAACACATTAAAACATCCAATAAAACAATCCAGAATAAAACAAATTCAAAGTGCCGGGAAAATATTTAAGATCCTTCTCTAAGGGACATTCTGCTTTCCCCATATTTATTTACCGACTTAATTTATAGAGCTGCCCCATCGCAGAAGTACTCTAGGAAGCCAGCGTGGTGTAGTAGCTAGAGTGTCGGACTAGGACCTGGGAGATCAGGGTTCAAATCCCCACTCAGTCATGCAGCTCACTGGGTGACCTTGCAGACAAGTCACAGCCTCTTAACCTACCTCACAGGGTTGTTGTAGAGATTAACTTGGGGGGGGGGTGAACCATGGACTCCTTGAAGAAAAAAGTAGGATATTAATGCAATAAATAAGCTCTTGTGTTTACCTGCTTAAGAAAGCTGCAGGGACAGCCAGGCACCAGCCTGGCACCCAGAGATCTCCATGTGGTCGCAATTGGACCCATGCCAGTCGGAAAACACACCTGGCGCATGGGGGATTTCGAATACCAGGATGTACTTTTAAAACCACATTTAGAGAGAGGGTGAAATATTCTAGGCTTTCCCCCATGAGTTACTAAAACACATTCAAAATCTCCAGGGTCCCCACGACGTCAAACAAATCAAAGTATAAATAAACCAAAGGCAAAACACTAAAAGAAAAAAGGGAAACACTACTAAGACCTAGATAAGCAACATCTTCCACTATAGTCTAGGAGGGTAATTAAGAAAGTTCAACAAATGATTTGATTAAATAAACTTCCAGTGTAGGCCTGAAGAATGGCAGAGCAAACTTTACATCAAAAGCTTGACAGAACACCAATAGTAGAACTTTCAAAAATGGGTTACGAAGGCATGTAATTTACTTGGATTTGCATAAAGCTATTGAGGAGGTCACACACAGGGGAGTATTAATGAAAACAAGTAATTTTACACTGAAATGGAGAGGCCTCTTGTGGATTAAAAACTGAGAAAAGAAACACCAGGGGGGATTAAATGGTCTTTTGCCATGATGAAAAGAAGCGAATATGTGGGTGCTCTGAATATTAGAGTTGGCCAATGAATTCCGCAATAATCTTGAGTATAAAATAGGAACGATTGAGATAGAATGTGCTGATGACACAAAAATAATTTGGGTCAGAGAATACAAGTGAGGACTGAGGAATTCCAGAAGGATCTAATCAAGCAGGGCGGTTGCGCAATAAGATGGCAGAGATAAATTTTAATGAAGGTAAAGGTAAAAGGCAAATGCTTACGAGGAGGAATAGTTTCGGTTTCAGCTGTTCAAAGAGACTGATTACCCAGCACATCTCAGCGGAAGAGCCGGTGCCTGTTGCTTTATAAACTTCAGCAAAGATGGGGGGGGGGGAGGATCTGGAAAGTATAAAGCAGAGATGCAGAAGCTGCAGCTCTCAAAATGCTGCTGAATTCAGTCTCTCATCAGTCCCAGCCATCATCACCAATGGACAAAGGTGATGGGAGTTGTAGTTAGGGTTGCCCCCCATTCCTTTAAAAAACTGTATTGTCTTGTTTTTGAACAACAGTGTCCTCTGACCCATTTGGACTTCAAACAATACGCCTTCTGTCCTGTTTTCAAAGTCATGAAAAAATTAAATCGGCATTAACGTTTCCTCCTTTGTGTGCACACCCTAAATTGCTTGTCTTGCACAGCCTACCTTGCTAGGCACATCGGAAATTGAGCCCACCCTCCAAATCGGGCTGATTTATGCTCCAGGCTAGCCAATAGAACTCGCCAATCAGCAGGCTCTTCTGGGTTGGGCTGAGCTCTGGCCAATGGCTTGAAGAGGAGAGCAAAACACTTCAAAGCTAAGTCTCACTGTGCCTCTTACTATGTGTTTAACTTGTAGTCCAGCAGGACCTGGAGGGTCACAGGTTCCCTGCCCCTAGAGTACAGGAAGAGAGCTATAGGTCAGTAGAAGGGACTGGTTTTAGACCACATGCTCTGCAAGCCATCAGTCCCAGGTTCAATCCCTGGAATCTCCAGGTAGGACTTGGAAAAACTCCTGATAGAAACCCTGGAGAGCAGCTGGCAGTCAGCGCGGACAATATTGAACTATAAGGTGCAATGGTCAGACTCTATATAAGGCAGGTTCCTGTGTCCCTAAGAGGCAAATCACAACTCAGCTTTGCCCTTTCCTCATTGGGCCCAGCCCCCAAACTGCAGAAGATGCATCGGAACATCAAAGAAAATGCATTATATGTATCATCGAAGAAAATGAATTATATGTATCATACTTCCCCCAAAATTGCATGCAGTATATGTGTTAATCCGACAATACCTAGCTCACATTTGAAATAGCTGGCAATCAAGATTCTTTGCTGTAAAGAAAATTTCCACTGGTTAATTAACAAAAATTTGCTATCAGCAACTGTAATATTGATTTGTCCTCAGCTGCAAAATTAGGAGCCCCTATTCAAACAAATTCCCTCATTTGATTCAACGCGTCACAGTGTTTATCAGGTTTCGTTTCCAATATCCCTACTGACATGCAAACGCCTGGAAATCATGTCGCTGCGTTTCATAAGCAGAGACTAGGCCCATTCAGGGATGCTAGGAATGTCAATAGCTGTTAACTACAAAGAGAACAGAGTCAGTCTCCTGACTCCCTAGTAATTAAACTGCAAGGGAAAGAAAGCAATCAACAGGAATGAAAAACTCCGATGAAATGGGGAGTATGTTATTGTATTCATTTGTTTTATCATTTATTATTTTATTACATCTCTGTGTACTACTATTGTTGACCCTGTAATGAATACATTTTAGAATTAAATGCAACCATGGCTCTTACCCAGCCAAGGCACCAGCAGGAGGACCGTGATTAGCATCTGATTCGCTGTCCCTTTGGAAACCTCCATCATTATCTTCAACGCTGTTCTGGACTGTTTCCCAACCCTCTGGAGTGGAAGCAGGGGCAGGGGCATAAGGCGCTATAGGGCAGAGGTGGGAAACTTCAGACCTGGGTGCTAAATGCATCTCTCCAGGACTGTCAGTACTCTGAACTATTTGAACTGTGATAAGGCCTCTATTGTATGGATGGAGGTGGGAGTTGTGTGTGTGTGTGTGTACCTCTGACTTTCGCACAGCTGGAATATAGTCTACTGTGCAAAGGTAAGAGTAACATCCATTCTCTTGCTCCACCCACTTTTGCCTCTGGCCCTGCCCACCCCTGGCATGCGGCCTCCAGAAAGTTGGTCATGAGGGAATACAGCCCTCAGGCTCAAAAGGTTTCTCACCCCTGCAATAGGAGAAAGTGGGAATCAGCAAAAATCACATCTTTCCCTTCAGCCAAGTGGAGCTTCTGCTGGGTCAGTGATGCACATCGTACTGAGTGAATATGTTTCCAAACAATAGATGTGGCTGTAATATTATCTTCCTGCTTAGTTACGGTCCTCTTTGCTGTTGGCCTCTTGGTACGCTTAGAAACCCTTACCAACAATCTGGAAAATTAGGCAAGGCCAGAGATACAGTAGTGATCCTTAAAGCTTATTTTCTGAAACAGGAATTGAAATGCACAAGTCTATCAACCTGCGGACACCCAAAGGTAAGATTCCTGTAAAATACAGAAAGCAACCCCATCACTAACCTTTGCCTAATAAGTCTACCCAAAGCAGAGTTATGTTTAACCATTTATTACCCTTCAACATGAGTTACTAAGGAAACGTCTGTATTTCCCAGTGAGAAAGGAAAATGTGACCATTCCATTGACATATTCTTGAAAACAACTATAGTCATTTCTGTACCCAGCTATTATGCAGCAGCTACAGTGTCAAACCCTGATGTCATGAGCCAGTTATTCCATCAGGCTATAATTTGCACCACTAGTTTCAGAGGCAGGAATTTCAGCCTGCCAATATTAAGTTTCTGGCCTTCAAATCCACTTACTACCTTACTGCTGAGTTTTGCCGCTCTGTCTTCCATGGAATGTGGTTTCCATGGAAGACACAGTTTAAAAACATGTTTCAGCAGGGATATCATGTTCTCTGATTTCAGATTTCTCGCTTCCTCTTCCATCTTTGATACTGCAAAATTCAAGGTAAATCTGGGCAAACTTTAAGCAAAAAACTTTGGAACTGAAAGTTCCGCCACCTAAAGGCATATGCTTTGAGGGCCTAAAAATATTGACAGGGCAATCTTTTGCATTTTTTTAAAAATCATTTAAAATGCTTTTATATACTACTTAATATATCAAAATTATTTTTCTTCCCAGTTTAGTGTTAGTAATAGTATTGTTAAGTTCTGTCCACAACTAGCACTGTCATCATATGGGATCAGTTGTTACATTGTTTTCCTTTTTATATGGTTTCACTTCTACGCTCCTTTTAAACACTGCTTTTATATTTTAATGTTCAGTATTTTTTTAAAAAATGTTCAGTAAATAATAATTGTTACACAGGTTACAATACATGTTACCCCATAGGTATAGGCAAAGTGACCCCTGACCATTAGGTCCAGTTGTGACCAACTCTGGGGTTGCGGCGCTCATCTCGCTTTATTGGCTCATCTCGCTTTATACAGCTTCCGGGTCATGTGGCCAGAATGACTAAGCCGCTTCTGGCGAACCAGAGCAGCGCACGGAAACGCCGTTTACGTTCCCGCCGGAGCGGTACCTATTTATCTACTTGCACTTTGACATGCTTTCAAACTGCTAGGTTGGAAGGAGTAAGCCCCATAGCACACTTTTATTTGGAAGTAAGTCTCATTGAAATTAGTGTGACATCTGAGTGAACACTGATAGGATTATGCTGTCAGCTTCCCTGATCATAAACTGAATGCTGCTTGTGCAACCCTCATCATTACATAGCTATCAGCTAAGGCAGGGGTAGCCATGTGGTCCTTTCCATATGCTGTTGGACTCCAACTCCCATCAGCCCCAGCCAACATGGTCAACAGTCAGGGATGCTGAGAGTTGTAGTCAACAAAAACATCTGGAGGGCACAATTCTGGAAGGCTACCCGCCAGCTAAGGCAACACTTAATTTCTATTTTATCATATGGTTAGAGCATGGTTCTGATAATGCCAAGGTCGCAAGTTTGATCCCTGTACAGAACAGTTGCATATTCCTGCATTGCAGGGGGTTTAGACTAGATGAGCCTCAGCGTCTCTTCCAGCTCTATGAATCTGTGATATGCTTCTAAGAAGTTTAGAACATAAAGCTTCATTCACTTGGATTTTTGTGCAATTGTAGGCAGACTTTTAAAATGTAACAGATGGAGTGAGGGGGAGTTTAAAGATTTGCAAAACATCTACTTCATAATGAATATATACATGCCACTTACATTTCTTCACTTGAATGCTTTCCTTACTGTCCGCAGAAGCATTTTCAAACATTAATGAAAATAAAGGCACAACATAAAACAGTGTGTATATTAGAATCCCAAGTATCTCGTGCAAAAAAATTCCATCCAAAGCTGTAGCCGCTATCATTCTTTCAGCCTCTCGCTCCTAGCTCTGAAGCATCCTGCTGCTACACGCACCTCATAGGACTTTATAAGCATTTTCTTTCTAGTTAAGCATGTAACTAGGAAATAATCTTCCTAGCAACCTGAATATAAACATACAGCACAAGAAGAATAAGTTATTAGTAGGCAAGTAAACTTGGTTGCCTGCCAGGAAGGAACCTATGAAAAATAGGTAGAAAAATAGAATGGTTGCTGACAGGTTTCTTTTGTGAAATAGGCTGTGTTTTGCCAGGCTCTCACAGTGGACTATAGACTGCTTTCCAGAACACGTACCTGGGTACAGCAAATAAATGTGAGTACAGTTGCCATTTATGATCAGGTATTCCGGGTTGCAGTCTAATTCCTACATAGAAATTGTTTCCTTTATAGGAATTTTACATCACATGAACCAGTCTTATTTGGTTATTCAAACTGTCTCAGAGCTACAATTCCCAGCGTTCCGAGGAAAGAGGGATTCACAGATTTTGCACCCCTGGTTTAAACAGATTGCTGAAAAATAAAAATAAAGATTTTTATAATGAAAAACTCTCATTTCCTCTGTAAGTGGCTCTAGAAGCATTACGAACATGGAATTTTCATAATTCTGCTCAGAGCTCTGTTTGGCCTAATTGTTGCAGTACAGTTATTATTGAATATAACTACTGTCCTCATGCCTTGATTGGAAAAACTGCATGGTAGAAACCTGACATGCTCAAAGGTTTCATAGCAAGAACTAAAAACAGGTGGGTGCCCCACAGAGTAAATCTAATTCTCCAATTAGATCATGGAAATGTGAACCTAAATGCTGTCAATACGTATTGATTAAGCAAATGGATACAAAAAGGGTAGCTGCTCAATGATGGGAAATCCCTGATCTCTTTGGGGACGGGGGTGCAGGTTTCGCATTAATGATCCTGTTTCCAGATGTTGTTTCTCTTCCCACCATCATCTTTGGGAACAGCTTAAAGGATGCTTTCAAGAAAGAGCCTCTGGACAAGTGAGGAATAACTTCCTCTCTGTCTCTGAAGGAAGCTCAGTATTTAATGCCTTTTGTTTATAATGGGGAGGCGTGGGGGGGGGCTGAGCATCTTCATTGGGGCTGGAAGATACTCCCTGTCTGAAATCCTAGGAAGCTGCTGCCAGTCAGTGTTGACAATACTAGGCTGGATAGTTCAATGATCTGATAAGGCAACTTCATAGCTTTTTACCCTCGTAGGATTACTGTGTGTACTTCAGAGTGAAAGTTCTTAAGGTATGGCTTATATGGTACTCTGGAAGCAGCCCAAGACAACTACCTCCTTCCTCCAAAATGATTGGCCTGCAGTAATTGACAAATCGCCATTCAGCTGTGATCCAGATTATCAGCGATCATTCATTCACATCGTAACTGGCAATCTCTAGTTGAAGTTCTTTGAAATTTCTACTATCATTTCATTATCTCACATATTTTACGGAATACTTAAGAAGAGATATCAAACTGTGCTGCTTCTAATTCGCAGATTTCTATTGCTAGAGAAGTGCAAAAACAGAGAGAGCCAGCAGTTACCCGGAGAGAAGCAAGACTGCTTAGTTTCTTTGCCAGATTGCTGTGGAGACTGGACGGCGCATGTAGCCTACAACCCAAGACAGCAGGTGTTACCTTTCTGACCAAATTATTCATCGTAATGCATTTAAAGTATGTTTAGACATGCTATACGTTTAAAAAAATTAGCAGCAGACTGCTTTCTTGCTCCCAATTCTATTGTCACAAACCTTTGCAGTGAAAACATTCGAGGAAAATCCCAATCTAACCAAATACCTTGCCTCGACACGAGAGAATTTATTAGCAGCTTAATATAAGCATTAAAAAGAAAATGAAACATGCTCACATCAAAAGGCAGGCACAGAGCTCGTGAGCCTTTCTAAGGCAATAAGCTTTCCTTAACCTCCAATTCTCCTGTTGTGGGAACTGCAAGTCACTCAATATAATAAGAATATAACTAGGTCAATAAAATGGGGTCATCCTTCACTAGTAAGCCTCACAAAGTAAGTTGTGGAAGAGATTACTGCCACGTTGAGATGGGATTCAATTTAGTTTAAGATTATGATCATAATTCAACCGTATCTTATTTGTTTTCTTTTGTGCTATTTGAGAAACTTGAGATTTTTTAAAAAATATCCTTGCTGGAATTCAGATCATGGGATAATATCGGTGATGCGTTTCTGCCATGATGCTTTAATAATATCCCTGCAACCTTCAGTGTGAAAGTCTCTTAAAGCCCTTTAGACACAACCAAATAATAATAGTGTAATTAAAGAACACTTCCAGTGTTGTGTGACCATAGGAGACACTTATAGCAGCCTTACTGAGCCTTGCGCCCACCAGATACTTGTTGGACTACAACTCCCATCACTGGCAACACTGCCTGGGGCTGAAGTCCAATAACATCTGGAGGGCACCAGGTTGGATAACCCTGCTTTTCTTTAACCCTGGCCCAGCTATCGTGAGTCCAACAATACTGTCAGGGTCAGGATCAGATTGGCAGGACCAGATGGAGGAGGAGGATCAAATGGCAGGTGCTGAACTGTGAGAATGTGGTTTGGAGGAGACTGAGCTCTCCCTTTTCCACCTTGACATCAGTCACTTTGGGAATGGAAGGAGGGATGCTGGCCCTCCCCACGCTCCTGCAGACCAGAGAGCCTCAGTGGAGGCTGGAAGAGCTTTGCTCAGCTGACGGCAAAGAGTGAACAGGAGGTGGCAGCCATTGAACAGAAGGCTGAACATGAGGGTGCAGCCTTCCCAGATGGGAGCCGACCCATGCGCCCAAACCAAGTGTGTGCTTCCAGGTTTGACATTCCCACAATGTGAGAGAGTCTTGTAAATGAGAACACCATGCCTCATCTTTAAAAGCTTGGCAGGAGGGGTGGGAAAATGCTGGGACATCTTTGTGGCTCCTGAGTGCTGTGTCCACTGCTAAGCCTGTACTGTTATTCGGCTGAATAAAGATATTGTTGTGAATTTTGGGGCGCTAACCTGCATGTTGCCCAGGTCCCTTCTAATTGCTGGATCCATCTGGCAAGGGTTAAAATATAATGGAAATATAGGGCTTATCCACACTTCCTTTTGTCCTCCCAGGGAAAACCGTTCTCTAGTGCTCAATCAGAGCAAACAGCACGTTTGTTCCAACTCTCAAGATGAAGAGCAGATAAAGAGCAGAAAACCACTCAGCCCTGTGCTTTTTAGGCATGGGACAAGCAGAAGTGTGGACAAGTCTTTTGCCAGGCAAATTTATTTGAGAGAATGACCATAGTTGCCACCTAAGGACCACCATTAGTATAACAAAAGGAGTGATGATGCCCTCTGGGCAAATGGGCGGGCCTTTCCCCTTCCACACCTGGCTGGCACTTAGAAGGACAAAAGCCAGAGTGTATGTGAGCTGGGAGCAGGCTGCAGGTAGAAGCTAGAGAGACAGAGCCATACTTGATTTCTGCTGGAATCTAAGGCTGTGACTATGGGAGAAGCAAGACATTTGGGATGTTCATGCTGTGAGCTCTTCCACCTTAGGCTCGGGTTGTATATATGTGTAAATAAACCATATATCATAAAGACACAACCATCTCCACTATCTCTCATGGCAAGGAAACCAAACATGGGGAAAGAATTTGGAACATCTGAAATTTCACACGCCTCAGAGATTGAGGTGGTGTGCAATACTGTATTTATTACAAGTAAGAGCCTCTGTCAGCATATTTGAGCAAGAGTCTGAGCACCGCCATGGGAAAAGTGGGGCAGTGCCCCCTCCCCCCCCCAGAGGGTGGCAAGGCAAGCTCTGGCTGTCCACAGGGCCTACAGGCTCTCCCCTCCCAATTCTCCTCACCTGTCTCATCCTAAATGCAACAGCGCAGTTGCATTTTCATAATTCCCACTATTTATACAGACACCCTGGTAAAATTGACAGTTCCCTGGGGAGACCTATGCGAATGCACTGAAATCCACAATTCTGTTTGTTAACAATATTCTGGCTGAAGTCACAGCATACCAACTCAGGTGGAAATTTTGAAATAAAGGGGGGAAATAGAGCATATTTGCCAAAGCATATTTCTGAGCCATTTCAAAGCTCCCCCACTCAATCCCTTGCATACTAACTAGAATTTTTAGCATCATGTTTAGTTTATGGATGAATTCTTCTCAGCTTCATACAGAAGAACTGGTTCAGTAATTACAAGCTTTCTGTAAGAAACGGGGGGAAGAATGCTCCTCCCCAAGAGTTCTCTTTTTAATTCATAAAATAAACACATATGCATTGATGATTCCATACACATGTACCTTATCATGTCGTCACCTGGAAATAGTTGCACTAACGGCTCGCCCTCCCAAAACAACATACCTGGGTGCAATGAATGGCTTAATGGAAGGATGGAATCAAAAAACAATTGAGGAACTTGACCCAAACAGAGGAGATGCTCATCAACAAAAGTAAGAAGAGTTCCTGCTGGGACTGACTGAAGTCCCATCTGGACCCATTTACAAAACAATCACTTCTTATAAAACACTATTAGCAGAACAACTAAAAAAATAAGCTAAGCAGCAGACCCAGAACAAAAGATCCAGAAACCATATTCTTATGTTCTTAAATGTATGGTGCAAATGTGGCCATAGAGGTAGACTGGGGCCCCTGTATGGTTGCCTAGCATCCCTTTCCAGCATCTTGGTAGAGTGTGCAAGTTGCTTCTTTGGCAAGCTTAGCACATTCCAACCTTCCTCCAGTTTATGGACAATGTTGGGTAGGAGACAGGATGAGCTTTGCCACATCAGAGACTAGGCTAAAGGCATGAGCCCCCTGCAGCCCCCTTCAGCAGGCCTTGCCCCTGTGCACATTTAATGTGCGAAGGGGGCTGTAGCTTCAGAACCATCAATTAGTGTTTCAACCAGAGCTATATTGAGATTATGAACCTGGGGGTGTGTCTGCTGCAAGATGCCCTAGCTAGCCTGAATGCCAGCCACCAGACACGTGCAGAATCTTATTTTGCATGCTGAGCCGGAGAACAACTTATTTTCAGGAAGTGATGCTTAACTCATAATACATCTAAGCATCACAAGACGGACCAATTCATATTCTGAATTAGGTAATTACAAACTTTGGCAACATCTCTACTGACAAGCGTATTTAGTTCCAGCAACTGAAGCTGAATGCAGAGCTCTGTAAATGGCCCCCAACTAGGGGAAGAAAATGGAAGGCTCTAATGTGCTCTCTGGTGCACGGTAATTAAGGAAGAAATATTTTTTGCGGATTGTGCAGTTCACGCTGGGAAGCTTCTCCTTTAACCTTCTATCTTTTGAATGTTTTTAACTTGCATATTTCATAGAATTAAATGGCAAAACCTTTCTGCTGAATTCAACTGTAATCTGACAAGCAGACTATATGCCTTGTTAACACAGATGATCTCTGCCCATACATCCTTAATTAAGACTAGAAAGCTGGCATTCGCTGTTGCTTAAAAGAAAACGTAGATCAAAGATATCCAAATGTGAAATGAATATTTCAAAACCTTGCATCCACTAACCGAAAGTCTAGGGAAGCCAAGTGTCAAAACCCCAGAAGTTAAGCTTGAAGGCCAAAGTTCAAACAGCCAATGTTAACTAGGCATTTGCTGGGCCTTGTTTTTTTCATTTGAAAAGAAGAAAGTCAAAATGCATTTATTTATTAAAAAGTTTTTAAATGCTACCCCAATCAGTCCCTGATATCCAATACAATGCAAAAATGTACCTTTGAGAACACCTTGCCTTGTATACCCCTGCCTGGTAACTGATCCTTGGGAAAGAAACTCTTAGTAGTGTCACGTGCCCAAGAATTTTGTCTTATGTCTACTAAGACCAGGGTCTTTAGTGTGTTGGCACCTGCCCCTTGGAATGCACTCTAATGAACATCAGGCACGCACTGCAGTACTGGCATTTAGGTGACTGCTTAAAACTCATCTGTTCGCCCATTCTTTTTCTTAATGTTGGTGGTACAGATTTTTTCACACATCACAAAAATGAAGTTAAGTAATATATTTGAAACTAAGCACTACATTAATAATAACCATAAATACTGAGTGTCTGTCCTACCACAGGTCATGGTGAAACTCTGGTGGCTAACTTTCTCAGCACGACCTAACGATATAGATATAGATATAGATATAGATATAGATATAGATATAGATATAGATATAGATATAGATATAGATGATATAGATATAGATGATATAGATATAGATATAGATGATATAGATATAGATATAGATATAGATGCTATAGATATAGATATAGATGATATAGATATAGATATAGATGCTATAGATATAGATATAGATGATATAGATATAGATATGGAGAAATATTTTTCATGCCTGGTGTCAGATGGCTGCCCTGTCATGGAGAAGTGGAGAGGAGTGCTTACTGTGAGACTGTAAATGTCACCTAAGAATGTGCTGGTTGGGCCAGAAGACTGCTAGACTACTAGACCCAGGAGTCCCTGGGTCACTTTTTCTTTAATTGCATTCAAAAGATAGACCTGAAACTGTGAAAAGATAGACATGGAAGCTGTTTAATTTATTTCATAAAATTTATACACTGCTTGATTGTAAAAACAAAAAGAAGAAACGAACTCTCAAAGTGCTATGCAAAAGATAAAACATTAAAATCAAGATGAATTTGCAACCATGCTTTAAATTAAATTACTAAACCAGATTAAAATTACCTCAACTTTCTAAGCATCTGGGTAGGCTTAA
Source organism: Podarcis pityusensis (assembly GCF_964106645.2). Taxonomy (NCBI): domain Eukaryota; kingdom Metazoa; phylum Chordata; class Lepidosauria; order Squamata; family Lacertidae; genus Podarcis; species Podarcis pityusensis. The sequence goes on along the minus strand of NC_138027.1, from coordinate 26,598,967 downwards.
CCAAACAAGAATGTTTTTAGCAGCTGCCGAAAAGAGTACAGTGAAGGGTCCTGCTTGATCTCAATAGGCAGGGAGTTCCAAAGTGTAAACAACCAAGTTGTGACAAATGTGGAATGGGTATTATGTGGGACTTGTAGTAGTGCCAATTTCGTCAATCGAATAGGTGAAGTGGGTAAGGTGATCTTGTAAACTGGTCCCAAGTTGTTAAGGGCTTTATATACTAACTGTAACACCTTGAAATTGGCTCAGTAACTAATAACTACCTTGGGAACAGTCTTATAAGGTCCACTTGTCATTCTACCTTGTTTAATATTTATATGAAGCCTCTGGGAGACGGATGCCATCAGATAATGGTGACACTCAGCTCTACATTTTGTTATCAAGTGAATTTAACAATAGTTTATTTAGTGCTCAAAGCCTTTTCTCGGTCTTGATTTCATACACTCTATCTCGAGTCAAGCTTTGTGAGGTAGGTCATTAGTAATCCAATTTCAAGCTGCAAAATATATTAACTTAAAGACAAACTGTGTGTTGTGCTGGGAGACCCGTTATTGATCTCCTGACCATTTTTAAAAACTAAATAAAGCTGAGGGGCTGTTAATTTGATTAGGGGACTGGAGGAGGGTGCTTAATCCTTTTTCCATGACAGATATGTGTATTTCTCCCTCCACAAGGTAAAACTCAGCATGAGGGTGAGAGATCTAGACTGGGAGAAAGGGGTGGGTATTTCTGCTCTCCATGCTGGCTTCCCAGTCAAATTTAGCTCCCCTCCCAACATCTATCATCACAAGGGGAGCCCCAGCCATTGAAGCACCTCAGCCCTACCGACAAAGTGTCAAGGTGGCAAGCAAGTTAGGCAGCTGTGTAAGGAGAAGGGGCTACCTGTTTATTTGGCTATTTGTTTTAGGAGTGGGAAACAGAATCCTGGACCCCCGGCAGGGCATTTTGACAGGTGGGTGGGGCCTCATACCCATCAATCACTTGACATCAGATGACTCAGCCTTAAAAGATTCCTTGGATCACTAGCTTGGATTGAAGTCTGTGATGCTAAGGAGGACCACAATTGGCCAGTGGGCCTTTAGTTCTTCAAATCTGTATTTACCAGTCATAGGTCATAAGTGTCATAGGATAAACTGGTGAATGGGAGGCTGATTGGAAGCCAGCAAACAAGGTGAGTGGGACAAAAGGGTTCAGTTTTCCATGGGCTCAGATTAAAATCCAAAGCAGCGAAGAATTTGGGGACATCACACTTCTCGCATTATTATTTGAAGTATTATGGATCACTGAGGTTTACAATTTTCCAGTCAAAGAGGTATGAAGCTCAGGGACATCTTTCAGTCCATAAATTGTATGCACGTCAATGGCAACAATCACGAAAGCTGAGCGTACCTCAGATGCTATTCTATACATGTATCCCCCTACTTATGCATGATCAACTCACACACAACCAGGTATATGTGTGGTGCCAGGACATCAATAAATAATTCAATTCACACCTGGATGGTGAGAGAGAGTTGGAGGGTCCTCATGACAAGACCCTCCCTGGAGCCCGAAGAGGAGATCAGGGAGACCAGAGGAAGCCCTGAGGAGACCAGAGGCGCAGCTGGTGCCCAGGGTAGCTTTCCTGTGCATCCTCCAGCCGGCCTCAGAGCTTCAATTCCAATTGTGGGTATTTTGGGGATACAGTATTTTTGGTATGGATTGGAGACAGAATGGCAGAGAGGGCGTTTAAAAGGTGCTACCCACTTTACAAATTCACTTATGTGCACGGGGGCCAAGAACGTAACTCCGCATAAGAGGGGAGCCGCCTGTATACTAAAAGCTAACACTTCTCAGAGCGTGGACCACAATGGAACCATCCTGGCACAGCAGGGGAAGACATCAGCAGGCTTGGGGAGCCTCAAAGTTCAAAGAAGTCCAGAAAGTCATAAACAGCTCGATGAAGACTAAACACACTGAATAGGCATGAAATCCTGAGTGATGGGGCTTGGGGGTGGGGAAAGAACCACCATGTTGGTGAAATGGAATATCCTACTAAAGGGTATAGCTAGCTGTGATTCTCCCTCCCCAGTGAGATTAGACAGGCACCCTCCTTGCTGAATTTCTGGTGCATGATCAAGACTTGTTCCAGTGGGAATTTTTAAGGTAGCGTTTGGTTTTATGATAAATACTTTTCGTTTGTTCCATTTTATGTGGATTGTTGTTAAGTACACTGCCTAGAAATGAAACAAATTAAGGGGTATATATTTAAGGCTTTGAATAAGTAAACAAACAAACAAACAAATGACAATAAACAAACAATGCATGGCACATGATGAAACATTTTGTTACAAGGCGTTGCACAAATACAAGCCCTTAAAAAAACATATCAAGGAGATATGTTTATAGTAGGTGGTTTTCCACCCCCCAGAAAGAAATCCTACCAAGGAGATAAATCAATAGTACTGTAGGTGTTTCCCCACCCCAGCCCCCTTTGCTGGGTATTTATAGGCCTGAACAGTGAGTTTGAGAAATCTACCATGCAACATTTAAGGTTGCCAAGCAACAGAACTCTGCCACCACCTGTAGCAAATTGAATGTTTTATTTTCCCTCACAGTATGCAGAGTTGACTCATGTTTTTAAAAAAGAGATGAAACTGAATGTTGTAAACAAGAAACCAGTTAGCAAGCAGGCATGCGTTTCTGCAAACTGCCGGAAATCATCACAATGACCTAACTTAAAATTTCTGGTTTTCTGATACTCTTTCATATTTCGGAATACTTCAACAATGCACTAATTAATCTTAATATACTTTACTCCAAGGTCTGTGTGTGTTTAGTGTGCAGTTAGCAGAACATGTGAAGTCTTAAAAATGTTGTGCAGTTGTTTGTTAATAGTGTGCGGTTTGAAAAGGGGGGGGGGATTAGACAATTATTAAGCACTTGTATGGCAGGCAATTTCAGGGACAGCATGGACACAAATTATGTCAAGGCAGAATGCCCTCAGTTTCTGTGCTTAAAAGAAATAGTCCAAATTAACCACAAAAAACACCCTCTTTGGGGGGCTGGAACCTCCCCTTCTTCTCTTGCATCTTCAGGTAACAATTGGTTGCATCCTTGTACATATCCTCCTTTTGTGCCTGCTATTCACTGAGCTAAGGCAGCTTCAGGAACAAATTATCACTGAACAGTCGCTAAGAACTACTTCTAGGGAAGGACTGACATTGATGCAGGAGGGAAGCAAGAAGCAAAGCACGCTTTGGGTTCTCTGCACTTTTTGTGTGGGTGGGAAAATCTGACAGGGAAAATCTGCTTTGAAAACTCCCTGCTTTAATGATCACAGAGACACTGTGAAGTTTTACTCAGAGTAAACCCATTTAAGTTAATGAACAGGACTACGTTAGGTCCATTAATGAGTCTATTCTGCACTATGCATTTAAAGCAGTCTCATACTCCAATACATTAACGACTCCCCCCTTTAAAAAAATCTTGGGAACTGTAGTTTCAGGGTGCTGAGAGTTGTTAACAGACCCCATCGCTATCACAGACTTAGAATTCTCAGAGTGGCTTAACAATCAATCCCTTTTCCCAGGGAACTCTGGGAACTGTAACTGTGAGAGGGAATAGTGATATCCTCACAACTCTCAGCACCCTTAACAAACTACAGCTCCCAGGATTCTTTGAGGCTAGCCATTGGCTGCTTAAAGTGGTACAAGACTGCTTTAAATGTAAAGTGCATCTACAGCCTGAGTTGAACCCCACCCTCTTTCTCAATCAACCTCCCCCAAACAGGTGCCCTCTAGATGTATTGGACCACAATCCACACTTTGGCACATAGTCCCCTGGAAATTAGGAGGGTAGCAACAATTTGTTCTTTTCAGTGCTTCCTTAGACAAGTTATTTAATCAGGCATTTTCTGGGTAGTAAAGTTAGATACTGCTCCAGTTGGTTTTACAGGCAGATTTAATGTATTCTTATTGTTTTAACCTTGCATGCTGTATTTCCAAATGGTGGGCAGTTATTATTATTAAAATAAAAGACCAAACTCCCATCAGTCCCCGCCAGCATGGCTAATAGACAGGGATTATGGAAGGAGTGGTCCAAAACATACAGAGGGCACCTGGTCAATAACAGCTGCTCTTAATATAGGTATCTGAGAGTTTCAGGTGTATTTGCGGGGAAAGGCCATAGCTCAGTGGTAGAGCATTTGCTTTGCATGCAAAAGGTTCCATGTTCAATCCCAGATAAGGCTGGGGGAGACCATTGTCTGAATTGCTGGAGAGCCACTGCCAGTCAGTGCAGTCAATACTAAGATAGATGGACCAATGGTCTGACTTTGTATAAGGCAGCATCCCAACTTCCTTTGCCACTGAGGGTCATGCCCCAGGCTATGATTTTTCAAGTGCTCTTACAAGACATTTATGTTTTAACAAGGCAGCACATGACCTACATAAATCATGACTCAAAATCTGAATGCGAGCAGTCATGCTCTCCCTGCCTCCAGAATTTAGCTTCTGGAGATTTTTCCACCAACAAGAAATGCTCCATTTCTACAATCTGCCCCTAAGCCTACTTGTTTACGACTGAATGAAAACAATAAGGATGCAATCAAGCTCTTTTGAAATCAAGGCAGGTTTTGCAGATGACTTCAAAGGGAATGAATTGCACCCTTTTTCAATCATCTGTATGGAACAGATGGGTGAGAATGGAAATATATCCACTGGCATTTTGCAAACTGATCCTGTGCATGTTTCAAGTATAAGAATGTGAACCTTTCTATGAGTTTCACCAGAAACCGAAAACATAAATTACAGTTAAACACAAGATTATTAACAATATAATTGTCTGGATAATTTATTTTTATTACTGAATAAATTGCTGTCTGCAAATAACCCACCTGGTTCTTGAATTCAAAATGCACCTGTTCAAATGCATACTTCTGCTGTGGGCATCAGCTTTGGCATTTACTTCTGCAGAATGGCACTGCAGCTGATGCTTCTCCTTTGTATATTGTTGTTGTTGTGGTTGAATTAAATTTCTATACCGCCCTATACCCATAGATCTCAGGGTGGTTCACAACGTAAGATTACAATATAAAAACACAAAATACATAATAAGAATAAGAATAAAATGTAATAGATCAACTGATTCCCAGAAGAGGGTCTCAAGATGTCTATGCACTTCTCCAAACACTCTGGGCACTGCTGTTTGCCTTCCAACAATGAAGCAGCTTCTAAATGTAATTTCACTTTCTATTGCCAGCCTAGCCATTGACACAAACAGAGTGTTCTCCAGGGTGAAGGTCTATCCAGGAGACCTGTCTGCCGGGCATCTCAGAGGGCACAACCCTAGTCTGGCTATGGCCCCCATGTGCCCAAGAGTACCTTCTTCCACTCCAGTGTGGAAGCTAATACTTTTGTTGTCTGCAATATCAGGGTATAGAGACTCTGCGATGCTACATTACTGCTTTTATAGATGCCACCTTTCAGTTAAAATAAAGACCCGAAATTGTCTCACAAAGAATATGAACACCACTGCTAATACAAACAATGCAGCTGATAATTTTTTTTAAAAAAACCTTACAATTTCAGAAGTATTAAAAATTAAAACCTTTGTTTTCCTGCTGAAAAGGCTAACACTCAAGAGGGGAGGCTAATGTGTGGTCCTCGAGATGTAGCTGGACTACAGCTCCCATCATCCCAGACTATCTAGCCTGCTGGTTGGGGTTGATGGGAGTCCAGAATTTGGCTTCTATTTACCCTGACAGGCTTCTCTGGAAGAGGGGCTATAGCCCCTCTCTGTGCCACTGCTGGATTCATGCCTAGCTACTGCTTGCCAGCAGTTGTGTATGGAGTTGCTGCTAGGGCTGTGAACCATATTTGGCCAGAGCCCGAATCCCAAGCAAAATCAGGCCTATTCAGTGGACCTTGTTTGAGCTGGATTGAGACAGCCCCGGATTGCTACAGGGTGGGACGTGAAGCAGGAAGAAGAAGAGGGCATGACTGAGAAGGAGGAGAAACCATGAAAAGGAAAGAGCCCTACCATGTGGCTGCATCTTCATGGAAGAAGGCTGGAGCTTCCTTGCCAGGCCTCTCCTCTCCTTCCTATTCCCTGAAGAAACACCACACACAATGAGATCTTAGTGGGAGGATCCGATTTTGTGCAGTGCTGCACCTCTCCTTCGTGTGTGACTTCCATGAGAGCAGCTCCTTCACAAATCACTTTCTTTTCATGCAGGGATGTCATTCATGAAGGAGGACCACAACACATGGATGTTGGGAGTTGTAGTACGCTCCATAAGTTCCCCCACAAGTTCAGCACCCCATAATTAGAAATGGGTGCTGTGATCAAACTTAACGAGCTGAGCAGAAAGAAAGGTATAAATGAAACCATTTATACAACTACAATTCATCAAATATATTACTGTATTTAATTGTCAATTATCCGTGTCTTAGGCCACAATACTATGCAGATTCTGCTGCAAGGAGACCTAACTGAAATCTGTAAGATTTATTTCAGAGCAAATGTACTTAGGATGCCCGGGGTAGTGATGAGAATGTTTAATATAGAAACAGCCTTTGTGCGCTTGTGTTCTGTTCTTCAAATTTGACTTTATGTCATTCTTGTCTTAACCTTTCATAGTACACAGCTATATTACAAATACAATTTCCAATTCAATAAGTGCATGCCTTTTGAGGCATGACCTTTAAAATTATTTCAGGCAACATGTAGATAGCTGTTTGAGGTCAATATGAAAGCCAAGAGATGTAAAAGTTTTCATGGGCCAGTTTTTCCTTCTAACTCTGATTAGGCAGTTCTTCCAAATTCTACAAGGTGTGTGTGAGAGAGAAAGTGGGGGAGCTGGAAAGGAACCATAAACTCCCTACCTGAAAACTGCTGCCAACCTCTCCCCCCCCAAAAAAAAAAATACAAAAGAGAGGAAGTGGTTTAACCCCCTATTTCATTGCTGCCACCCTCCTCATTTGGACAGAACCTTTGGACTGAAAAAAAGCTCTAAATAAAACCCTAGCTTTCAATAAATAAATAGTACAGAAACTGATATTTCTCACATGCCCATGTTCAATGTGCACAAATCAACATGAGATAACTCTTACTCCTTGCTTGCAGGTTCACCACAGGCATATGGCTGGCCCATAGGAGCCAATTCCTAAGGACCAAGGTCCCTTCAGCCCCCCAATAAAATATTTGAGGGGGCCAAGCCTCCAAGTTGGTAGGCATTGCCAATCAAATGGTATGTGTCTGCCGTGTCATGCGCTCGATTACACGGTTGGGGCTTAACTGCCCCCACCAATATTTTATTCAAGGTGTCACCCCTGCCCGCCTCCAGAATGCTGGGCTAAGATGGGCCACTGGCCTGATTCAGCTGTCCTGTCTGAGCACTTGCCACAAGAGATGCAGAACCTGAGCACAATAGCACAGCCAGCCAGCCTGCCTCTCTCTTTGAACACCAGGTGTTAGAGATAAGCCACAAAGGAAACCCTGGAAACAAGACCGATGGAAACAAGATAATGTGGCCATATGTCCTGCTTTACAGTGGACGGTCCTATATTTGGAAGCCCTTGAAGTTGCCCATCAACAACTTTAGCAGTTAAATTTTAAATTGGCATAGATACATATATGTTTGCACATGCAAATTATTTGCAAATCTGTTTCTCTGGGCCACTCTAGCCCAAGGCCACAAACTGAATACAGGACGCTCCCAATTTACACGGATGTTTCGTTCCAAGGCATCATATGTTTAAGTGAAATTGCGTATATTTGAAACAGCCTACAGATACCCTGTTCCACCCCCGTCGCACCTCGTTCCACCCCTTTTTGTGATGTTTTTGGGTCACTTCAGGATTTGGCGCAATGCACACATGTGCGGTTACGCACATATCAGACATACCTAAAATAGTCACTGCTTGTGCAAAGGTAGAGGCGATATTTTGCATCGGCAGTGCTTAGTTTTAGTTATTCTACATTGCGTGTCATTCCATTGGGTGATTTGAATCCCTACATGTCCTGAGGTGTGAGGAACCAGGGAAATAAATGTGGGACAGGAACTTGAGGTGCTACACAAAAACACAAACAAGCCTGCATATTGTAAAATATTTAAATCAAATCTGTATTCAAGCCCAAAGCTACCAATTTGCAATGGAATTTATTTCTCTCCTCTCTCGTCACACTATGAAGAGATTTTGTAGTCGTGAGTAAAAATAAACTAGTTCGTTTCTCTGCCATGAATCACATGAAGGTGTTGGGGAGTGGGATGTTAGAGAAAGCACAGATGGTCTGTCAGGGTCAGTGACCAGGGATGAATGGGCCGGTTGGGGATATGGGCTCATCTCTAGCACACCTGTTGTAAAAGCCACAGTGAAGAAACATTGTGAAAGGGAAGCCCAATTGTGGATACCATGTCTAACACCCTGTAAATCATAGGCGATCTTTGCTCTTGCTCCAGGCTCAATGACACACCTTTTTGGAGAAAGATATCTAGCAGCTCTTTGGAGGAACAGAGTTTTGCCAAACCGTTATATTGCATTCAGAACACTAGAACTCACCAGCCACCCAGATATTTCATGGTTTAAATCTAGAACTATGTGACAAAGGGCTCATTTTCACACTGCAAGTGGTTTGGTGCTTCTATCCTATGGCTCCATCCTTTGCAGCACAGAGGTCAGGGTAGCCGCTTACACATTTGTCAAAAGAAAGGAAAAGCACCAGCAAATAAGAGGCATCAGCAAATTTGCATAAGAATTTCACATGCAATTATTAGTTTTTTAAAAAAAGTAAAGGTAAAGGACCCTGGATGGTTAAGTCCAATCAAAAGGTGACTATGGGGTGGTGGCGCTCATCTTGCTTCAGGCCAAGGGAGCCTGCAAACAGCTTTCTGGGTCATGTGGCCAGCATGACTAAACCGCTTCTGGTACCTGGAGGACCGTGATGAGTGCCAGAGTGCACGGAAACACCATTTACCTTCCCACTGCAGCAGTACCTATTTATCTACTTGCACTGGTATGCTTTCAAACTGCTAGGTTGGCAGGAGCTGGGGCAAAGCAACGGGAGCTCACTCCACCACACGGATTCGAACAACCAACCTTCCGATCAGGAAGCCCAAGAGGCTCAGTGATTTAGACCACAGCGCCATCCGCTCCCTACATATGAATAGTATAAATGCATGTTTAGAAAGTATTACTATCATCTCATTAGGAATACAGTACATTTCATCATAGTGGGAAACACTTAGGAAGTGTAGAAAACGTAGAAAGTTGCTTATACCAAGTCAGGCCATTAGTCCACTTAGCTCAGTATTGTCTACACTGACTGGCAGCAGCTCTCCGTGATTTCAGATGGGACATTCCCAGTCCTACCTGGAGATCCTTCAGTGAGGTCCATTCCAAGGGCCCTCTCAACCAGACCTTATTTGTTCGTAATGGAAGACCACATTTACAAAAGTTGTCTGGTGTAGTTATCTTCCATGCCCATGGAATGGAAGACATAAATTTGACTACAAGGACAAATCATTTAGGGCAGGGATGGGGAATGTATGTCCCTCCAGATGTTGTGGACTCTGACTCCCATCCATTGGCCATGTTGGCTGGTGCTAATGGGGAGCTGGTTTCTAACCACATTTGGAAGGGCACAGATCCCTCAACCCTGATTTTAAAGAACTCAAAAACAGTGTTAGAAACTGAGATATAAAAGCTAGGAGCTAAATGGCACCTTAAACCTAGGTTATGGGCACAACAATGGAATGTATAGGCCCACTTTTTTAATAACAAGAATACAAAGCTGAAAATGAATGAACTGCCGCTAAAATATTATGTTCACTTTTCACATGGTCTAGTCCTTCCCCTGCCCACCCCCCTAATATTCTTAAGAGGGTCTCTCCTCCAGTCTTCAGAGAGTAGCTGGAAGTGGGGAAGCAGAAAAAGGTCCTCCTTTCCTTCCACTCTGCAGTTTTAATCTGAAATCTTAGAAGCAGTACTGCATCCAGAGCTCAGAAACGGCTAGCGCTAATGAAATTCCGTGTCACAATGGGAGTTTTTCAAAACAACTACCTTCCATTAATACTGGTTTCACATACAATATGAGAATTTGGAAGTCTACTTTTCAAGTCTGCTTTGCAAGTAAAAAAAGATTTGACAAAGAGCACAATTGTGGAAAAGTTAAAATTCCTTAGACACTTGGCCTTTATATATAATGCACTCAGTCAACATTGGAACTATCAAGAGAGGAAGAATAATTTACCCTCAAGGCACTTCCAAGTTTCTAAAAATAATATTCAGGCTCACAGTTGTCCTTTCATTGGGGTAAGCACCTTCAATCAAACTATAAAACAGCACTGTCCATCTTTGCACTAATACTGGGTCTGTACTGTTGACTCAATACAAGACTTTCAGTGAGAGATAAGCTTCTTACAGGAAAATACTCCTTGCAAAAGAGCAACAGAAAATAAGAATCTCATTACTTATTACAGAAAAGTAAAAAAGCAAGGAAGTAATTACATTTGCTGAGTAAAGAAGGCTTTGTCCTTGCTGCGAAGAAAACAGAGTTGCTGCATATCCACTTTTCTTCAGCAGGGAGCAGTGTACAAATTAATGCTTGTGGTGATTGTTATTAAATCTTCACTGGAGGGCAAAGCCCGCAAGCTCATGTTAGGCTGGTCACTCAGCAGTAAGGAGGACACATGTCGGGCGCATTTTTAATGCAAACTGTAAGTAGTCCAAGAGTTTCATATGAGAAATGATTCTTCAATAGTTTATGAAAGGAGGACAGCTCACGCCACCAAGGTCTTAAACTAATTCCTTTCTGGATCTACTGCAAAAACTGTACTCCATACTGTGATGATATAGATTTGGGGCTGCTTTAGACCATCTTTCTCAGTTTGCTCCTGATTTATGTGTACATGTAAGATGTGAAAGAGGCAAATGGATGGGTGGGAACGCAGATAGCCTCATTCAAGCATTCAAAGCAGGAACAGGGTTGTATCCAAATGTGTTCTACCTAAAGTAGGCCCACTGAAATTAATGGATCTAAGTTAGTTGTGGGCATTAATTCCAATGGGTTTACTCTGAGCATGACTAATTGTGGCTACTACTCAATGTAATTAACATGCCTAGGGAAGCAGATGCCACCCCTGACTCATGCACATTCATTAGAAATTCCACAAAGACCCTAACACTGGGCAACTCTACAGATGTAATAATAAATGCTTGTAGGTTGGGGTGGAGCTTGCCACCCCCATGCATTCATTATTCCTATGTTTATCATCTAGTACAGGCATAGGCAAACTCGGCCCTCCAGGTGTTTTGAGACTACATTTCCCATCATCCCTGATCACTGGTCCTGTTAGCTAGGGATGATGGGAGTTGTAATCCCAAACATCTGGAGGGCCGAGTTTGCCAATGCCTGATCTAGTAAGAATTAACATTATATAGTATGGTTGTGGCCCTCTAAGATTTCTTTGCCACCTTAGAATATGCTACATGAGCTTTAAACTGCACACTGCTCTTTGCTATTGCCCCTTGTATGCACAACAACAATTGCTTTCAGCTCTCTGCAAGAAATTTGATTTATGCCAATCTACAGTTAAAAGTAACCACAATAGCTTTCAATAAAACAAAGCCAGGCATATCAAACAATAAACTAACACAGATAAGAACAACATAGCAAGGGAAACAGCATAAAATTGGATACAAATCAGGACAAAGAACAAGAATTACAGATTATTTGTTTCCTCGTTCACTTACTTTTACCTCACCCTTCATCAAATCATGACCCGAAGGTGGCTGATAGATAAAAACATAAAATTGAGATTAAGGGTGAACTATTAACACCACCACCGCATCTCCAGACCCGTAGCCCATGCTGGCCAGGTGGAATTGTTGTAAGAATTTCCTTCTACACTACCTCTTCATTACTCAGATGAGGGAACAGCTTTTAAATAAAACACGGAACCAAGAGAATTGCAGGAAGCTTCAGCAGATCCAGTTAGGGACCTGGAGTTTATTATTTACTATTGCAACAGGACAGAGCTCAGCTTACCACAGAAGGAAGGCAAATCACTGTCGGAGCCTATAGCTAGTGTACCAACAGAATCTGGAGTTGGCCAGTGCCATTTTGCAATGGCAGTGGGACCAGTTTGGGATTCAACAGATTCTGCGATGGCTCAGCCTCTCCCTGCTCCATTTTGGGCATTCCCACTGGCTGCTCGCAGTGGGGACCCCACAGGTGTCTCTTCTGCCTGCCTGTTCAAAATGCGGAAGGGAGAGCTCTCTGCCAGCTGAGTGATGCTAACACCAATCCGCAGATAGAGGCCAGCAAGTCTATGCGGACGGACAACTCCACTCGATCCAATTGTTCCCTAAACTAGAAAAATCTCAAAAGCAAATGAAAAATAACAGTCAAAGGCAGCAATACAATTGGCTAACAGCATTCAGTTTGCAAATTGCACATTATCTCAGCACACACACACCCAAACACCAGGTGAATAAAAATTTCTTGGCTATAATCTTATGCACACTTACTGTGAATAAGCCCCATTAAAGACAGTTGGCCAAACTTCACAGGCAACATGCACAGGATTGTGCTGTTATTCTAGCCTGGAAAATAAGAGTTTCAAAACACATGAGGAGCCTCCATGGGCAGAAGAGGCTTCTTGCTATAGACAGGCGCCTTGTGGAAGGCTTTTAAAATGGTGACGGATAAGGATGAAGTGCGCAAACTCATCCCCACTACCTCTCCCTAATGCAACAACACCCCCATTTCCATAATAGTTGAAGACTGCTAACATCATCTGAAAGATAATAGTGCTGCCCTGCCTCCACAAAAGGAGGCCACCACTGAAAAGGCCCTCCTCCCTGGTTGGCATCCACCTAGTGTCTGAAGATAAGGGTGTCTCCAAGCTGTTCTTAAATCTCAGGCATGTTCAAATGGAGGAAGCTGCGAATCTGTATCATAGCCTGTAACCATGATGGATTTTGGGGAATGAACTTGAATTTCCTAGGGGTATTTCCCAGCTTCAGTAAACAACGACCCTGAAACAAGTTACAGAAACATCAACATCTCCCTTTCACAGAACTTTCTCATGTTTCACCTGCCCAAAAGCAAGGACAGTAAAAAAAAAATCCAGTGATTTATTCTATGGAACAACACTGCACAATACTTGTGAAACACACACACACACAAACACACATTAAACCATAGATCTGGTTCCGCTCTACGTTCCTACAGACTCAATACCTACCAAATGCTAGAATATAAATCTCTAATTTAAGTTACTAATCTGTGCACATAAGAGCTGATAGTACTCTCGTCAAATCTAAACTTGTACTTAGACACTGGGGAATTTGTTTATATAAAACTGTGCACTATCCCCCCCTTTCCCTCTCAATTGCGAGTTGAGAACATGTAAAAAGTCACGTGCAAAGAGTCACACTGTGCAAATTAAAAATCTCCAAGGCTGTTCACACTAGGCAGCCTGGGTTAATTTTCTCATTCTTGCATATCAAGAAAATGGGGTCATGTTTGGATTGTGATTTGAGCACAAGCCTAACCACCGCAAAATTCTCTTCTAATGATACTGACACCACAGGTACGCCTTAAGGCTAACTACATGGAAGGCAACTTGCATTTTTTCCATCACTGTATCCAGGGGAGCAGCATAAATGGTTGTTAGCAACTGAAGGCGGTGCTACTTTGGGTGTTTCATGTGTCAGTTCCCAACACTTTCTGATAACTGCCACCCAGGAGGAAAATTACATGCAATTTCCCTCCCATTGTATTCACTTTTGAGTTTGTCAGTGGGCACGGACATGTCATTTTCCTACCACTTTGAGATTAAAACCTACATTAAATGGAAAAACCAAAAATCAAAAGACTGCGTGCCTCACGCGCGATGCACAGTGCTTGCAAGAGGCGAGATGTTTATGGCAACACGCAGTCTGAGGTGAGTCCCCAGAGACTGTCAGACAGCAAGCCTGAAGGAGTAATTGTTTAAGCGGCCATCTCTCAATTTCCCATTCACAGCTAACTGACTTGTGGCAGTTTGCTTCTTCCATTTTCGTGCTGGTCGCCTTCAGACCACCTGGGGAGCGTACAGAGCTGACCTAAATGTCATCTTGCTCAGGCCAAAGTTGCAAAATGATCGTGGGAAAGATCCCAGCTTAACCCACAGTTTGAGAAAGAGCTTGATCTTTTTTCTTTTTCCTGTATTTTTGGTGTGGTTTCTTTGGCAAAATCGTAATGGGATCAAAGATCAGTGCTGCTTTAAAGCCTCTCCCCCCCCCCCCCGCTAAATTATCCCTCGTTTCCTAATCTAATCTGATTTTTTAATGTTATTTTTTCGACAGCACTGTATGAATGTTCTTCAAATCATCACTTTTCTGTTCACCTGCCATGCTGTATACTGCCAGTATATAAGGCACAACTAATCCATTTTGAACAGTATGAGACTGAATGACTAGAAACTGCAAGGTTACGGGGCTTTGCTCTCAATGTGTATGAACTCACAATATGGGATTATTATTATTATTATTATATCAGAAAGTCATCTGATTTGTACATGAAGGGAAACTGAAAAGTGGAGTTTAGGGATAGGGGATAAATTAGATTCAGTGAACCTACCCAATAGATGTAATAATAACATGAATAAACCAACCAATATGTAAAACAAAGGACAGCCATCCTTCAAAATCCACACCTTTCTGAATTCTGCAGTTCTCTCAGCCAAGAAATGGGTGCATGAAAGCACATATTCTAGGGCAAAGCATGCATTAAAATGCATATATTCATGAAAATAATGTGGGATAACCCAGCCTCATTTAACCAACATGCTTAAGTCGAATTAACACAAGGGGTTAATACCATAGAGTAAACTGTCCTGCCAGGCTTAGCTATGCCCACGTCCCCTCAGCTTGGGAGAAAACAGGTAATCAAGCCTTTGTTCACACCCAGTCTCCCTGAGAAGTTCCTACACCAATAATTTCACCACTTTAGAAATAAACTAAGTTTTGCTGCCCATGAAACCTTGTAAGTAAACCATTTCATGAAAAAGAGATCTGCCTATCTTTAGAAAGGATGAGTGAGCTCTGCTCACCTCTGAGGGGAGCGTGTAAGGGGGGGGGGGAGAAGGAGGTGTGACCACATTTACTTTGGCCATGCTGGCATGTGGCCTCTGGATGGTGAACCAAGAACAAATACTGCCCTCAGGCCCTTAGCTATCCCTGATCTACGGTATCTGCTGCAATAATTAGGGGGGAAATCAGCCTCTGAGATTTATTAATTGCACAGTTAAGCACACTGGATCTGCAGCAATATTACCTACTTTTTTGAAATTGGAATTGCTTTCACATTTTTCCCAATTATGAAAACCATGCTTGCATGAAAAAGCAATATTATTAACAGTTTGTTTTCTTCCATGACAATGCATTTAAACATTTACTGCAGGCTAAAAATCCACAGAGCCAAACCATTGGATATGCAGTATTGGCTGTGTCTAACTCAACACCTGGGGGAAGGCATAAAAGCAGCACTATAATTTTATTTATGTATCAAGTGTTCTTCCTCAGGCAATATCTGTTTTTCCATCTGCATTTCTGTGCTGGAGGGAAGGAGGTCCACAGATGAAAGAGGGGTCCCATTGGTTTACATGAATTTAGGTGCCTCTCAAAAATCTGGTCTAGGACATTGTATTTTAAGTGGGATTTACAGTCCAGCACCATCCAGAAGAACACATGTTCCTCAGCCCTGACCTATATCTACTTCCATGAATATATCTAATACTTTTTAAAAATAAAAATATTATTCTTGTACTAAAAGCTAAAAATCCTCAAGTGCTTCAGCTTTCCTGCATTGGCAAAGTGGTCCCCCCTCCCACCCACTGATCATTTTGGTTGCCTTTCTCTTTTACTTAGAAATGCTTTGACCTCGCTGTCATATATACAATATGGATCATTGAGGGGGGAGTAATTTATCGTACCAATATAAACGCTGATTAATCATCCACCATAGATATATGCAGGTGGGCAATCCATCTGAAAATAACAAATTACCCTTGAATCAGTATGGGTGGTCTCTGTGAGAGAAGGAAGATTGTATCCTTACCTTTCATCAGTATAGAAGGTTTCCTTAACATGAAGTCCTTATTGAACAAAAGCAGGAGGTGATTGGGGAAGTGGCAAGGGGCTGAACCTAGCAGCCTATGCTGTTGAACTGCTGATTAGCTTAAACAAAAATTGCCTTCCCACAGCCCCAGATGTTCAACTGCATACAGCCAGGTGGATACATTCAGAGGCAACTGACTTTGTTCACCTATCTCTCCACTCTAGATTGCAAAAGCTTTTAAATAATAATAATAATAATTTATTTATATCTCACCCTTCCCTGCCGAAGCCGGGCTCAGAGTGGCTAACAGCAATAAAAGTAACACAGCATTCTAAAATCAATATTCTAAAATCAATTCAAAATCAAATGGCAACCACTGGGCCAGAGTCTACAAGAATCACCAAAGGAGGGGGTCAGGCTGTGCCCTGGCCAAAGGCCTGGTGGAACAGCTCTGTCTTGCAGGCCCTGCGGAAAGATGTCAAGTCCCGCAGGGCCCTAGTCTCTTGTGACAGAGTCTCCCACCAGATCAGGGCCACAGCCGAAAAAGCCCTGGCTCTGGTTGAGGCCAGCCTAAACTCTCTGTGGCCCGGGACCTCCAAAATGTTTTTATTTGAAGACCGTAAGGTCCTCCGTGGGCATACCAGGAGAGGCGGTCCCGTAAGTACGAGAGTCCTAGGTTGTATAGGGCTTTAAAGGTTAAAACCAGCACCTTAAAACTGATCCTGTACTCCACCGAGAGCCAGTGCAGTTGGTAATGCACTGGGTGAATGTGATCCCGCGGCGAGGATCCCGTAAGGAGTCGCACAGCAGCATTTTGCGCCCGCTGGAGTTTCTGGGTCAGTCTCAAGGGCAGCCCCACGTAGAGTGAGTTACAATAATCAAGTCTGGAGGTGACCGTCGCATGGATCACAGTGGCTAGGTCAGGGCGAGAGAGGTAAGGAGCCAACTGCTTAGCTTGGCGGAGATGAAAAAATGCTGCCTTTGTTATAGCTGCAATCTGCGCCTCCATGGAAAGGGAGGTGTCGAAGATTACACCCAAACTCTTAACGGCCAGTGCTGGCACTAATTGTGCCCCATAAGAGATGAGAGTTGCTCCCCAATCCCATATCTTCCCGACCTGTCTTCGAAGGATTTAACTTCAACCGGCTCCCACGTAACCATCCAGCCACAGCTTCCAAACTTCTGATCAGTGTGTCTGGGGCCGAGTCAGGATGGCCATCCATCAACAGATAGAGTTGGGTGTCATCAGCATACTGATGGCAGCCCAGCCCAAAACTCTGGACAAGCTGGGCTTATAAAGATGTTGAAAAGCATCGGGGAGAGTATCACACTCTGCGGCACTCCACACACCAAGGAGTGGCACGATGACAGTCCCCCCCCCAAGCGCCACCCTCTGTCCCCGACCAGAGAGAAACGAGCGCAGCCACTGAAGGACTGTGCCCTGGATCCCCACGTCGGAGAGGCGGTGGTCCAGGAGTTCATGATCGACCATGTCGAAGGCTGCTGACAGGTCTAGAAGAATCAGCAGCCCCGACCCACCTCGATCCAGCTGCCTGCAGAGATCATCTTTAGGGCGACCAGAGCCGTCTCGGTCCCATGACCAGAGTGGAAGCCGGACTGGAATGGATCCAGAGCCAATGTTTCCTCCAGAAACCCACCAATTAACCTGTTTACAAGAATATATTAAATTGTCTGCCATATATTCCTAACAAGAAGCAAGGCAAAGTCTACACACCATTGAGATTTTTTGGATTCTTTATATACCTGAGTTCTTTAGTGCATAAAGTCACATTTGGCCAGCATCGCACAGAAGGGATAAGGAATAAAAATTCTACTGGAATTAGCATTTGCCATTTTGTTACTTGACTATCAATTTTATATATTCCATTTATAAATCCACCCTTTTATCATTTAATGTCTCTAGGGTGGATTTTAACATAAAACTGAACTTGAAACAGGTTGCAATATATTGGCATTAAAAAGTGACAGATATTGCTTCTCCGTATAATTCTTTTTTGTTAATATAGTAAAAACTTTGTAATCTTTCTTCTTCCCCTCTCTTCTTATTCACACTTTTCTTTCTTTTTGAATGTAATAGAATAAAAAAAATCTAAAAGTAATGTTAAAAAACTAGATCACAATAACCATCACATTAAAGAAAATGTAAAACATCAAACAGAAATTACTACTGAAATCACACCTGGGACTTACATTGACATACAAAGCCCTAAATGACTTGGGTTGCAAATATCAGAAGGAATGCCCCCTCCCATGCAGACTTGCCCAGGTGTTAAGATCTGGAGGTGAGGCCTTGCTGATAAGCTCTGCTGTCTTATGAAGTTTGTGGGGCAGCAGAACATAAGAGGGCCTTTTTTGTGATGGCCCCAGATTGTGGAATGCACTTCTCTTCAAAGAGCATTTTGACATCAGGACAAGATGCATCTTTTTGCGTAGGCCTTGAGGTTGGGGACAAGATCAGAATCCCCCTTTCATTTACAGTGTTGACGCTGTTGCTGGTTGCTGTTGATTTGGTTTTGGCCTAGTAATGTGTATGTATTACATGCCTTACTTATTTTGTACTGTATGTAACCCACCCTGGGACTGCATGATAAAGGGCAGGCTATAAATGCCAATAAATATTAAATAAAGCAAGCAGACAGGCAATAAATCAGACAGTAACTGGTTTCATTGCATCAAACTCATCCAAATGCCTGGGCATCTTTAGCTATCCCCAAAATTTAAGTAATTAGCACCTCAGAGGTGAAGGCGTTAAAATTACTAGTGAACAGAATATTCAGATTCAGATTTTCTGTAAGGCACAAAGAGCAGAAGTCAATGTGAATGAGAACCTCTCCATAACACAATTATTCAAGAGCAGCAATTAAACAATATATGTTTTATTCAGAACACATTTATTGTCATGCATTCCATCGCCTTACCCCTCTGTTGTTGTTTTCATTGGCCTTATTCAATGAAAGCCAAGTGATTTGAAAAAAGAATTCAGTTCACCAATATGCTAATATCACATATGGTGTTATTTGATGCACTTATATAAGATACACAGTCATACGCAAGACGCATCGCTATCAGAATACAAAAAAGCCAAGGCCATGCTGTAGTTCTGACAGGAAAGTATTTTTAGGTGTGCAAAAGATGTGGGTTTTGTTCCACAATTCCCTGACATACATTCCCTGTTCAGAAAAATCAGTCTAGCAGGGAGGTGAGGCAATAGCACAGTCTCTAGAGACACCTGAACTGCCAAGGTCTATTTTTGGCCCTGCCACAAATTTGGCATGTGAGAGGAAAATCTCCTGCATGTATTAGAATCCTAAGTGTGCAGAAGGATTCCTGAAATATGAACAGACGGCCTGATTTAAACAGGATGTCAGGCCCTTCCAAGTTGCCACGGTTTTCTTTTCCAAGCAAAGGCTCCTGTTACTGTGATGCTCCCCCTATTTCCCTAAGCCACGGCATGTGCCAAGAGCACAGTAGTTGCTTTCCTTTGGAAGGAGGTCACTGGAAGCTCATTGGCTTTTTTTGCAATGTTTGAGTTTATCTGCAAGTTTACAGGAGCATGGGTGGAGGTTCGCAATATAAAACATTGCAGCAGGTTGCCAAAGTCCACATCAGATCATCCAGCACCCTTAAGGTGGTTACAGAGCCCAAACTCAGCTTTCTCAAAAGGGTTTCTTCTGGCATGTTAAAGACTAACAAATGTATTGTGGCAAAAGCTTTTGTGACGTAGGGCCTATTTCTCTACTTTAGCCCATGAATGCTTACGCCATAATGGCATTGGCAACTTCAAAATCAGTTTACTGAAATGCCCTCTACGTGGGGGTACCTTTGTGCTTCATCCAGAAGCAGCAGTTACTCATTTTGAAGTAAAAGCAGCTTGGGTCAGATCCAGAAAATGTTCCCTTGCTCACTGTTTGCTTCTGCATAAAAACACCTTCAAGGGCTAATGGGGGCATTTTCAGAGCATGCATGATTGAAAGCGCATTCTCGATTACAGCTCTGCAGCTGATTTTTCTTCAGCTAACAAGTGGCCGGTTTAAGCATTAAAAAACCCACGAAAAGTGAGAATAATGTAATATTTAGTTTTGCCCTAAATCAACAAATATCTAGCAGCATGCAAAGGATAGACCATTGCTAGGCATCATCTTCTTTAGAGCAAAAGCTTCCTGAGAAAACTGGGAAAGGCAATTGATTTATTAGCCACTTTTCTACTTAAAAACACCCAAAGTGACACAAAACAAAAAGCATAATAATCAATAAAATTTACCTAATACAGTACAACAATAAAAGCTCAGTAAAAGCCTAAAGTCAGCTTGGCTGCAAATTGCAATATAACCAAAGCCTAAAAATCACAACCTAAACAAATGTAGCAGTAAAAAAAATAACCCTAAACACGAAAGCTTTCTATCCTGCTCACAGCAGTTTATGCACACTAAAGGATGCCAGTATCACTCTGCTGGCTCAGAGCCTTCCATTCCACTCGCCAAATGGGTAGGCAGGTGGAAGTGTCACTAGCAGAAAGCTGGGGAGCGGTGGAGTTAGGATCACTCACTTAAGCCTGTAATCCTTCTTCTTCTTGGTGTATCAACAAAAAAAATCAAATATTTTTTTTTTTTTAAGTCTGTAATCCTATATCCCTGGGATGACTCATCTTTATTTCCTTCTTTTTGGACTTAGCACCAAATTAATCCATGCTCAGTCCTCGGGGGTTGAGAGAAGTGTAAAAGTGAGCGTGACCCAGTTTTTGTGACCCCACATTTCAGGTGTCTTGAGGGGTCATGAAAACCTTTTGATGTCACAGAATTATGATACCGACTGTGTTTTCCCAGTGGATCAACTGAATTCAATGGGACTTTATTCTAAGCAAACATGTGTTGGATTGTACTGTAAATGATGGGACAGCCTCTCAAGCAGCCCTTTACCAATGCCAACCGTCTTAAGACACAAACTTTCCCACTTGCAAGACATTTTTGGCATATTCTGAATGTACAGTGGTACCTCTAGTTATGTTCCGCTCTCGTTACGGACTTTCAGCTTACGAACGTGGCCAACCTGGAAGTGTTTACTTTCGGGTTCGCCACGCGCGCATGCGCAAAAGCAATCTGCGTGCTTCGCGTATGTGCAGAAGCACTCGATCACACCATGCACATGCATGGAAGAGGCGCTCTAGTTGCAGACTTTTTGGGGTGCGAATGGCACCCTGAAATGGATTAAGTCCGCAACTAGAGGTACCACTGTATTGTTGTGTAAGAGTGGGTAAGTACTTCTGGATCCTTTGCTGTTGCTTGAGGCACAGGTGGCCTCAGTGGCAGGGATCTGGACAGGGATAGCCTAACTCCTGGTAATCTCTAGGTCAGATTACTGCAATGTGTCATCCATGGGGCTGCCTCTAAAGACGGTTCGGAAACTTCAGCTGGTGCAGAATTCAGCAGCCAGCTTGCTCACCAGGGCAAGCCAGTTTGAGCATATAATGCCAATTCTGACCCAATTACACTGGCTGCCAATCAGTTTCCGGGCCCACTTCAAAGTGCTGATTTTGACTTATAAAGCCTTAAATGGCTCAGGACTGCAATACCTCAAGGTTCACCTCTCCTCCTATGAACTGACCCGGATCCTGCGATCATCATCTGAGGCCCTTCTTCATGTGCCTTCGCCACAAGAGGTCTGGAGGATGGCAACACGAGAATTGGCCTTTTCTGTGGTGGCTCCCCATTGGAGAAATGCTCTCTCCTGGGAGGCTCACCTGACACCTTCATTATATAGCTTTAGGCACCAAGCGAAAACCTTTCTCTTCAACCAGGCCTTTGGTTGATTAACATTCTATGTCCTCCTAAATGTGTTTTTGAGAGGGGGGCTATTGGTTTGTTCTTGGTTTTATTATGCATTTTGTGTTCTCATTTTGAATTTCTGCCTTGTGATCTCCGGATGAAGGGCAGCACACAAATTTAATAAATTTAATAATGATGTAAGAATAGTTAACAGTTTATTTCCAATAAAATATTTTTCGCCACTGGGGATGCAAGTGTTCGTCCCTCTGTGCAATTCTACTCTGGGCTTGAGATATCTCATTTATGCGGGCTCTGTGCTGTGGATGTACATTTTCCGCCCTGTCTCTTTAAACCTTTCCCATGCATCCCACAGTGTGCGACAGAGCACCATGATCAAGGCATCTACATATATAACATTATCTTTGTAGTTGCAGCCGCTAAGCTCAATATCCCACACTGCTGCTGCTCCGGTTTACCGAACCTACTATGCAAGCGTAAGGAAGTCGTTAGGATCGGCTGTAGCCTGGTTTTGTTTTATTTATTGTAATTATTTTAAAATTAGCATAAACACTGAAAGATTTAGGACTCTACAGCATCCAAAAGCCTCTGGCACTTCATGGAAGCTGGCACCTTCAATTTGAACCACTTTGAGAGTGATAACAGTTGCTTTGAAATTGACACGGTTCACGCTGAAGCTGGTCTTCAAAGAGAGGAACTGGCATTAGGAAAAAAATTAAAATCCTCCAATCCCAGCTTGTGCTTCTGGCGCACGGCACATGCATATACATCCCATAAGGAGCACAGTCTGCATCGTGCGGTTCTTTCGTACTTAATAAAATTAACATTAGCAACAGAAAATAGGATTTGAGGTGACATTTCAGCCAAGGATTTTTCCCCCACAGCTGAAAAGGAGACCATAGCTAAGGGGGAGGGGAGGAACAGCAAAATTCTGATCCTTTTTAAAATCCCTAGCATGGTTTCATTAGCTTCTTGAACCAAGATTGGCTCGGCCCATTGAAGAGAGATATGGAACAAGAGCAAACGAGAAAGAATAGACTGCTTACTTCACATAATCTTCCCCCGAAGTACGTGTATTTCATAACTGCTGTGTGCTGATGCAGGACACCTACTTGCACTTATTTACTTACATCAGCTTGTAAGAGGGATAATTCATCAAACAGGTAAAAAAAGAAAACGCAGAACTGTGCAAGATGCCTTTTTTTTTTTTGAAGCAGTAAAACCCATCCAAGTAATTTGTCATCCGAAATTATTCATCCATCATTATTTTCATAACATTCAAAGGTAGGCAAAGAAGATTCCATACCAGCAGAAATGTGCATTGAGAAAAAAGCAACCATTAGAAACATCCTAGTAGAGATTAATTTTTCTATTTCATCCTCTTCTCTCCTGCCCCCCCCCCCCCGCAATGAACCTTGCTCATATCTAGAGTGGGAATAATGTTCCTTGACTTACGATTGGCTGTCCTGCTTTGATCACTCTGGACGCTGTCATTTGACTGGTTGCTTGAGATCGACGAGACACTGGAGCTCCTGACAAAGCCAAAGGCTGCTAGTTTAGCGGCCGGCAAGCGGGAATAACCAGGAGGGCGAAGTCCAGACTGACACGGCTTGGGAAGGTTTGATTTCGTAGCATTTGGATTCGGGCCTTTTTTGAGATCAACTGGGGGTAGAAATTAAAAATGTTATACGAAAACACAGTAAGCAAGGATTGCATTACAGTGCTGTGTTTATTGGAAACGAACAGTCTTAGGATCTAAAGTAGGCCATTCTTTTGGCCTTTTTCAAGTTGGCATCTTTTAAACACACCCACACACCCATATCATCACCACCAGTGGAGTTAAAAGCACTAGACTAGAGCTGAGCAGGTGTTTTTCAGTAGAGTTGGAATAGACCACAAAGGTCCTCTAGTCCAACCCCCTGCAATGCAAGAATCTTTCACCCAATGTGGGGCTCGAATCTACGACCCTGAGATTAAGGGTTTCATGCTCTGCTGACTGAGCTATTCCAGCTGAAACATATAAGATACTACAATAACTTTGGTTGGTTTTTGTAGGTTTTAAACATGAAAATGAAAAAAATGATATTAACGGTTAAAGATATCCCACATACCCCAGGTGGGTGCTTTGTAGGGGCCTCAGCTGTGCAGGGAAGAAGGTTAGAAAGTCACCCTGATCTTCCTCTCCCCTGCTTTACTCTGAATGGATTCAGAAATACTGGCTGCAAATAACTTCAGACAATGCCCCTTCCTTAATATATTGTGTGGTTCGCTCCCTTAGGCCTCCTGGCCTCTCATGAGACTATTGCTTCTCCATTGCCTTAGGTGGCTGAATTGCAATATTCCTTCTCCTTGGTGCCAGAGCTTCCTTTGCCATCACTCCAGTGGCTGGGACAACCCTTTTGTTTTCAGGAGCCAACGCCCTTGTTGTGCTGTGGGGCTGGCTGTGGTCAGGCCACTCAAGTCGCCTTCATCGCTCTGATGGGATGGAGAATCCAGTACACGACCGTATTTATGATAATCAGCACTAACTGGGACTACTGATAGAAAATCCATGCGTAACACAGATAGCATTATATTCAATGGGGGGCACTGACATTACAGCTAGGCTGTCAGAGCAAATGTGAAAGAAACTTAATGGCAGGGTGCCATCCTCCTGCAGGGAAATACATTTTTCAGCAGCAAATTAAGTGTAATGGTAAAATTTAATACTGTCTTCTAAAGAAGAGTTATAGCACATCCACCTTCTGTCTGATGTCTTTATTATTTAGAATTTCCTAATTACTTGCTCAACAGGGGTATAATCTCCATTTTGAAGGATTTCCAGAAAATCATAGGTTCTAATAGGAAGGCTTTCAGCACAGGAAAGCTTGCTTTAGATACAGGATAGCCGTATTTAAACATCACAACCTTTTTCATGCAGCATACTAAAAAGGACTTTCCCCATGGTGCCAAATAACAATCCCTGTAGAGGGTGAAACATTTCAGAGTTTCCCAGAGTTTCCCAAGTCATGGAGCATCCGTACTCAAGCACCACCACACCCAAGGATAAGGAGCTGTCCTTATAACACCATAAAGAGTTTTTAAATGTTACACCAAGAACACCATCAAGGTGGAGCAATTGTTGAAAGTGTAATACTTTAACTCGCCTTCAGGCAGGGCCTAAACTGAATGGCTTACGGACAGTCGACTATACAGCCGAGATAATAGAATCCATCTTTTGATTCCTGCCACTTCATTACAGTGTGTCAGGACCTATTGGCCAATGCCCCATGTGGTGAAATGTACAACCACAGTCTTTCAGTGCTCTGGTCTGGCTCCACCCACCAGGATGGCCATTGGCTCCACATGGGCAGGATGGAATATAGGTAGGTTCCCAGTCGCAGTGGTGCTTTGCTTGAGCTCTGGAGTGTCTTGCGTTCCTAGCCTTGTTCTTCAATTCTGACTCCTACCCTTGGCTTCTGATTGTTGTTTGCTCTTGACTCCTGGTTCTGACTTGCTCCACTGCCTCCCGTGGACAAGTGCTTCTATGCAAACATGGTGGTTTTATCCAAAATTTGTTAGTATTCACTGAACAGCAGTGGGGTGACTGACTACAGCTACCAGCAACTTTTCTTCAATGATCAGAGATCCAGACAATGTTATTTTAATCTCCGGTATTAATTTCAGTTGATCTGTCAAAATAAGCAAGAAGAAATGCTCCATTTCGTAGCTGCCTGAAGGCAGTTTCAGAATTAAACATTGTCTGTGCTCTACAAGAATCAGTCTCTTTGATGCTTTCGCTGTCCCCTGTTAGAGGACTTTAAAGTGTTTCCAAGTAGAGACTGGCTGACAAAAGACAGATGTAACTGGAGTTATAAGGACATCTGAAAACCGCCGTAGAGGATGCGTTCACCATGGAACAGCAAATACAGCAAATCATGCAGGGAGATGATGAAGGGTTGAAGTAGACATGATGATGGCTGCTCCATGGGAAAGAACTGAGTTTCAGCAGTAACAGCTAGAGATGGATAAATCAAGTTTGTAGCTGAGTGGCTCCCAGGTCCGGGACTTGGGGAGTCCACTGATTCTGGATAGGACCGCACATGAGTGCATTTTAAAAAGGTGCATATTAGTGCATATTTAAACTATTATATGTGCAACTTGTATACAGTTTGGCCTAATACACATATTTGCAAGCAATTTATTTTAATAAAATGCATTTTTATATTTTCACTAATATACGCATTTTATACCCACTTTCCCCTAACATACACATTTTTATCGGGGGGGGGGGGGAGGTTGCTGAGCGTATTGTGAAACTCAGATAATTGTGATAAAGCCACTTCCGAACTGGCGAGGAGGTGGGGTTGCGGGCCCATGCCCTCCCCTCGCACGCGGGGGCTGGCTTGCAGCCCCTGCGAGAATGAGGGAATCCTCGGGCACGTCAGCTCCCTGCCTAGTCAATCGGCTGGTCAGGGAGGCGTGGCCCGGGCTATTTATGCCCAGCGCGCCCGAGGACCGCCCTCTCTTCGCCTCTCCAACTGATTAGGTTGGGCGGTTAGGCATTGGTAGGGGTATTGTTATGCAAATGAGGGGGGAAGGAAGTGCCATCACCTTCCCCCAAAGCAAAGGGTAGTCCGGCAAAGGATTCCGGGGGGTGTTGCCCTGTCCGAAGCCTATGGAGGTGTGGGCCTAAGGCATGCCCCCGAGCAGCGACCCCGGGGGAGATCCTAGTTGATGTACATCAGCAGGACTCCCCCTTCTGGTGGTTAACCCTCACCAGTCTTCATGCAATCGGGCTGAAGCCGGTTAGCTGATAGGACCAATGCCTAAGCCAATACCGCTCAATTCCTGCAATCAATAAAGTTGTGGCCACGTTTCGCCCATTAACCTTATATACCGTGTCCTGTATCTTTATTTCTCAAGGGGGGAGGGGGACTTGCCACGCAATTGTGAATTCTGCATAAAACCACATTTCCCAGCAAATGGTATTCAGAGGTATACTGCCTCTGAAACTGCAGATAGAAGAGCAGTCTCCCATGGCATCTATTTAAATTATTTAGTTCCATCAATTCAGGGAGATGGGATGAGCATCATAATGCAGAAGGAGGGGTTTGGGGTTTGGGTGTACCCATATCTATATATTTATTGGAAAAATTTCTCTTCCTAAACCAGGGCAAGTGGAGTGGAGCATGTTACTTGGGTATGCACATTTGTATAGAAAGAGAGAATTACCTCCCTACCTCTGAAATTTATCTTGGTTCATTCAAGATGCTTCAACTGAGCATTTCTACTTGCAGGGGCCACCCAGGGCATCTATCTAAATGCTGACCACTGACAAAGATGCCATTATCCATTTTCCCTCCCCCCTACTGTAACAAATTATAAAAAACCAGTCATCCAACAAAGGCTACAGCAGCTTGAAACCAATAAACCTTTTTAATGTCTTGCTTTGGTGGTTCTCTGAAAACAGAGGCACTGGGATATCAGCATCAGCTGCTTTCAGGGCAAACACTGTTAGTTTTCCTTGAGAGCCGCCGTATGCCATGCTGTGGAAGAATTACGAGCTTTCTGCATCAAGTGAAGATAAAACTTTCTGGCGGCACATTGGGTCTGCCCCAGGTATTGCAGCAGAATGAAGTCTTTTTAAAATTGTGTTAGTGGTTCAGCATATACTGCAAATGTCTAGATGTTGGGGCTTAGAGTTGAAAGTCAAGATCAGGCAAGATCAGGTGGAAGTAATTGGTAACTTTGCCTGCTAGTCTTGTTGGTAAAGCACTCTGCTTAAGGTAAATTCTTCAGTCTTGGAAGCAGGCCTGGGACTATAATTAACTACTTGCAGGCAATCAAGTAGTCACAAACAGAATACTCTGGGCATAGGCTGGGTAGCTCAGTCAGTAGAGCATGAGACTCTTAATCCCAGGGTTGTGGGCTTGAGCTCCAAATTGGGTGAAAGATTCCTGCACTGCAGGGGGCTGGACTGGATGACCCTCATGGCCCCTTTCAACTCTACAATTCTATGATTCTTAGTCTGGTTCTGTTGTTATGCAGCAGGTTTTTCCAGCTCATCTGAGATGCTTCCAGTCATAGAGCTGTTTTCTTCTGACTTCCATCTGGACTGATCCTTCTGCACCTCCTCTATGGAACTCCCTGCCCATTGATACTAGGCACTGCCCTGTTTTTGGCACCAGGCAAAAATTGCTTCTGTTTAAGCAAGCCTATCCAGACAGTACTTGTCCTCCACTCTTCCTCAGTAGCATGTTGGACGCCTTCCAACCTGAGGGGCTCATCTTCCATTGTCATAACTTTTATATGCCTGTTGTCTTTGTCCATGGAGTTTTCTTGGCAGGGATACTGGAGTGGCTTGCCAGTTCCTGCTCCAGGTGGATCACGTTTAGTCAAAACTCTCTACTATGACCTGTTCATCTTGGGTGGCCCTGCATGGCATAGCTCATAGCTTCTCTGAGTTATTCAAGCCCCTTCGCCACGGCAAGGCAGTGATCCATGAAGGAGTTACTACTACATGCTACTGAAGAAGAGCAGAGGACAAGTACAAGTAGATTCAGAGCTGATGAAGCGGCTGGGCCAAAGCCGAAAGGTCGCTCAGTTGCGGATAGGCCTGGAAGCAAAAGGAAAGTCCAATGCTGTAAAGAAAAATATTTCATAGGAACTTGGAATGTAAGAACCATGAACCTTGGTAAGCTGGATGTGGTGAAAAATGAGATGGCAAGAATAAATATTGACATCCTGGGCATCAGTGAACTAAAATGGATGGGAATGGGCAAATTCAGTTTGGATGACCATCATATCTACTACTGTGGGCAAGAATCCCATAAAAGAAATGGAGTGGCCCTCATAGTCAACAAAAGAGTGGCAAAAGCTGTACTGGGATGCAATCTCAAAAAATGATAGAATGATCTCAATACGAATCCAAGGCAGACCTTTTAACATCACAGTAATCCAAGTTTATGCACCAACTACCGGTGCTGAAGAAACTAAAATTGACCAATTCTATGAAGACTTACAACACTTTCTAGAAATGACACCAAAGAAGGATGTTCTTCTCATTATAGGGGATTGGAATGCTAAAGTAGGGATTCAAGAGATAAAAGGAACAACTGACAAGTTTGGCCTTGGAGTTCAAAACGAAGCAGGGCAAAGGCTAATAGAGTTCTGTCAAGAGAACAAGCTGGTCATCACAAATACTCTTTTCCAACACAAGAGACAACTCTACACATAGACATCACCAGATGGGCAGCATCGAAATCAGATTGATTATATTCCATGGACTGCAAGAAGATCAAACCTATCCATTCTTAAGGAAATCAGCCCTGAGTGCTCACTTGAAGGACAGATCCTGAAGCTGAGGCTCCAATACTTTGGCAACCTCATGAGAAGAGAAGACTCACTGGAAAAGACCCTGATGATGAGAGCACAAGGAGAAGGGGACGACAGAGGATGAGATGGTTGGACAGTGTTCTTGAAGCTACCAACATGAGTTTGAGCAAACTGCGGGAGGCAGTGGAAGACAGGAGTGCCTGGCGTGATCTGGTCCATAGGGTCACGAAGAGTTGGACATGACTAAACGACTAAACAACAATCTAGACAGTGGTCAAAGACATTTTATTTCCCCAGGAATCTCTGGGATTTGTCCTCTGTCTCAGATCACACCCACACCATACATTGAAAGCACTTTTATGCTACTTTCATAGTTAAAGTTGACCCCAAAGATGTACAGTACAGATGGTGTCCAAGTCCTGTACCAGATTGCAGTGCTGTGGCAGAAGAAGCTAGGAAGCTGCCTTATACTGAACCAGACCATTGATCCCGCTGCCTCAGAGTTGTCTACACTGACCGGCTGTTGCTTGGCAGGATTTCTGAAAGTTTTCTCTCCCAGTCATACCAAGAGATGCCATGGAATGAATAAGGGACCAGACTTTCTGTATGCAAAGCAGTGCTTTACCACTTAGCTATTGTTGTTTATACTCTCTGGGAAACAGGTCACTTTATTTAATAAGGTTGTCATTCTTTTAGGCTTGCTTTGCTTTGGCTGAATGCGTTAAGTGCTGGCTAGCTACAAATAACTTAAGCAAATGCCCTTTTGTTGATTGTATTTTCATGTATGATGTTTCAGTCTGAAGATGGAGGGGAACAAATGGTTGATTTAGGTTGCAAGCCTATGCATACACACCTGAGTTCCTCCAGTGGGGTTTCTGAGTAAACATGCCTAGGATTTATCTGTTAGGAGAGACTGGTCCATGCCAAAAATCAAATACAATGTTCGTTAATTAGATTTATATCCCACTTTTCCTCCACAAAGATCAAGGTTTGTTAAGGGCACTGGGAAGTGTAGCTCCGCCATGCGTCTCCTAATAATTCTCATCACTGTTAACAAACTACAGTTCCCAGGATTCTTTGGCATAGTTTTCATGTTTACTTTAAAAAACAACAACCACAAAGTTGAATTTTGTGTTAAGAACAAAAACGATGGCATGAGTCAAAGTAATTCCACAATTAATTTAGTTTTGAGTGGAGACTCAGGTACCCATGGCCACTGGATAACTTCACAACCTGTTTACAAATATTGTTCATTTTGGCACACATTTTATAAAAATTAATTAGTAAGATCACTGTGTATTCCCGACAAATTTTCCCTTTAGTGAGGGCACTTCTCTGCAGTAACCATTTGACTGTATGGATACACTTCCCACACTGGAAGTGGATCCATTAATTAATGTGCAAGATAGAAGTTTTATACGCAAATTGAGCAAATAACCTTAATCACTGTTATTAGACTTAATCGCTATGATTAGACCATGCTAGGAACAGGCCCCAGCTCTGTTCATTTTGATATCTCCCCACCTCCCCACCCCACTTTTTTAAAAGAAAATAAATTGACCACTGTAATTAAAAGACAGACAGTGAAGATGGTTACCTGAATTATCTGGATGGAAAAGCGGAGGAGAAGTGGCTATTGGCCCTTGGGGATGGATGCAGCTTGCTGAAGACCTCTGGCTTGTAATCAAAATCCTGCTTTTTGCAGACGGTAATCTGGAAACTGCTCCCAGTCCTAACTGAGGCTTAAGTATCATTGCAGAGCGATAAAAGCTTGGAGGCACCTCATAGTGAGTGTATGGTGGAGGACAAAATTCTCCTTTCACAGGCCTTTCCCCAACCTGCACAAATATAAATACAAAAAAAGCTATGGCAAGAAAGCTATCTCGAGAAACAAAATATATGGCGTTTCCATAACTGCTTATAAGAAGTGAGATCGCTGCTTTCCAGCATGATCATTGGTTTGGTATGTAGAGGTGGGATATGCAGCAATCTCTGAATAAAAAGTGATAGACTACCTTTCACAACAGAACATCAAATGGTGGCGTTCCATTATGATTGCTTGAAAATTATTTGGTAAGGCTGAATACACACAAAGGTTACCTACAGTGCAATCCTATTGTCTTTTGTTTTTGTACTTAAAAAACAACCCCTATTTCAGCTTTTTATGGTATGTCTGCAAAACACCTTGAGACACATGTAAAAAATGATTAATATATGCAGTACTGTCGTACCTTGGAAGTTGAACACCTTGCGAGACGAATGCTTTGGCTCCTGAACGCTGCAAACCCGGAAAGTGTTCCGGTTTGCAAACGTTCTTTGGAACCCGAACATCCGACATGGCTTCCGATTGGCTGCAGGAACTTCCTGTAGCCAATCGGAAACCGTACCTTGGTTTCCAAATGTTTTGGAAGTCGAAAGGACTTCTGGAACAGATTCCGTTCGACTTCCGAGGTACCACTGAACTAAGTGTCCCAATTTTCCAGGGGCAGTCGCGGAAACCCAAAAGCTGTTCCAGTTTCTGATTTGATACCAGAATGTCCCTATTCTGCCTGCCAGCACTGCCAAGTGAAGACAAGGGACAGCAGCAGTGAGGGAGTGACACATTGCCTCTCCATGGCTGCCACTGCTGGTCTCCTCCTGTGGGGAGCTTGTAGTAGGTGCTGGAGAGTAGGCAAGGAGGAGGAATGGCTGCTGCCACCAAGGCTCAGCCCTGTGAGGTGTACCAGCTCTGAGGGGCAAGGAGATAGCAAGGCTGCCCTGGGTGGGAAGAAAGGGGGAGCGGAAGGGCCCAAGAAGTCTTGATTTTTTAAAAATAGAAACGCTTTGTGCATCCGCGTCTAATCCTGTCCCTTTCTAAAATGTATTTATTGCTGTGCGTTTTTCTTTTTGCAAATTTACTAAAGAATAAAATAAAATCAAGATTAAGAGGCTTTCTCGGGATGGGGTGTGTGTGCGTGCTGTGTCCCATTGCTTTTCTTCTAATAGGAAATGCTGTGCAGGAGGGGGGACAAAGATGGAGGGTCAGTTGGTGTGGGAGTGAGAAATGTCCCTGTTTTCATCTGAGGAATGCCGGAGGGCATGTTCATAACAACAACCAAGTCTCATTAAGTTCAACTGGATATAGAATTTCTGGCTAAATCTGCACTCCTGTAACACTTACTTAGGACTGAAAGTAAGTCCCACTGAGTGGGGCTTCCTTGTGAACAAACAGGCAAAGCAGTGCTATTTTTTTCACCATTAACACCTCCTTTGTTCTCTTAGAATGGCAATGGTGCCCACCTGAGAGGTGCTAAAACTGAGTTCTGGTGAGTTCCAGCTGGAAAAAAAGTCCTGATGCAAAGGGAATTGCTACAATCCTACACACATTTGCGTGGGACGAAGCGCCACAGGTTTACAGTGGTACCTCAGGTTACATACGCTTCAGGTTACAGACGCTTCAGGTTACAGACTCCGCTAACCCAGAAATAGTACCTCGGGTTAAGAACTTTGCTTCAGGATGAGAACAGAAAACGTGGTCGCACAGTGCAGCGGCAGCAGGAGGCCCCATTAGCTAAAGTGGTACCTCAGGTTAAGAACAGTTTCAGGTTAAGAACAGACCTCCCAGAACGAATTAAGTACTTAACCCGAGGTACCACTGTATACACATTCCATCTTCCTTGCCATTCAAAGTGGCTTGTGGAAAGTTCTTAACCCGAGGTACCACTGTATTTCTGAGCAGTTCCGTATGTACAGGATTCCACCACTCAGCAGGGCATTTTAATCACCTTTGTTCTTTATTAGACAGTAAGCTAGTGAAGTCTGCTCTTATATGTGCTCGTTGCCTCTTGTTTTACAGAGAGGAATTGGAAAACATTTAGCAGGGAAAGTAACTGGACACTAATGTATTGGACACTCAGATGCTCTGATTAATGAGAAATGAATTAAAAGGTGGTATCTAGTAACAATTTAAATATAAATGTATCAATGTAGACAAAAGAATTAATCTTCCTAAATTTATGTATGTTATCGTGAATCAATTTGTGGTGGTGATGGTGGTTGTGTGAGTGATTAATGGATCCCTCCCTGTGCCTGCCCCTGCCCCAACCAAGCAATAAAAAAATGAAATTTCCACAACAAGATACTGGGCCTGCAATGCTTTATATGCAGGCCATGATTCACATATGTAATCCTATCACAAATTCATTGGAAATGAGCATTTTCCATTGCTGTGCTTATACTTGGAACTATCTTCCCTGTGCTGTGCAGGAAGCGTCATCTGTTATGTGTTATAGATATATTCTGAAGACATTTTCTTTTTGCAAATTTACCAAAGAATAAAATAAAATCAGGATTAAGAGGCTTTCTCGGAATGGTGGAGGGTTTGCTGAAGCTTTTGCCAGCTCTTAATGCTGGACTTGATAACTTTTGCAGAGTTTTATTCTGGTTTTAGTGTTACAAGTTTTATATGGGCAATTGTATTGTCATTTGCTGTTTACCATTTAGAAATTGTGCTGCAGTCTAAATTTTATTTCTAAATACATCATTGCTTTCAATTATGCCTACCTCCAAGTAATGGGCACAAGTTGTGCTTTTTTTCTGGGGGTACTCAAGGGTACACAGTACTGGCATCTCTCCCCCTCCCCCCATGTTAAAAGTGTGGCACTTACTGTAACAACTTCATGGTGAGCACCGGGACCCCTTTTTCTTAAAAAGAAGGGGGGGGAGCACTGGGCACAATCTGGCCAAAGTGTGACACATTTACACTTCATTGGTTTCAGTGGGATAATTAAACATGTGGCCTAACGGTGCAATTTTATATGTTACCTACTTATAAGTAAGCTCCATTGAGTTCAATGGGACTTACTTCCAGGTAAGTACGTCTAGAATTGCAGTCAAAATCCCTCCCACTGACATCAATTGACCTTTTTAAAGTAAGTAGTCAATGTATTTATCAACATGATTTTAGTAGTGGCATCAAATTCATGAAATTAAACTGATCCCCTTGTGTGTAAATACTGCTCCCCCCATAATCTAGGGGTAGGGAATCTTGGGCCCTTGGGGTTTTCCCCAGGATGCCCCCTCTTTCCCCAGGTCACACCAGCATTGTTTTATACGCTCAAGTGTTTTTGTCTGACTGACATGTGTCACTGAACTCGCTGATCTTTCTGGAAGCAATTTTGTTTTGACAAGCTTTTGCAGCTAGATGAAAAGGCCTCTGCCGTAGGTGCTTATTTTGTTTCTTTTTAAAACCTGTATTGTACTCAGTTGTTCCTGTAGAGTTTGGTTGTTGTTGTTTTTACCTTATTTGAGCTGTTTTTAAGGCTGTGGAAGGCAATTCAGAAATTAATAAATAATAGTAACATTCACATTCATCACTATACTCACTTTTGCCTCCGGCCCCACCCACCAGTGGCATGTGGCCCCCGGAAGACTGCCCAGAAGGGAAAGTGGTCCTCAGGATGAAAAATGCCCCCCACCCCTGCAGAAAATAACTCTGCCCGCTCAGCAGTTGCTCTATTTCCCCCAAAGGGAAATTGCTCACTAGGGGCACTTCTGGGTGACCTGCTCTTAAGCATCAATCCTGATTTCTTAGCAAGGCGATTAGGCAATATTGGCTATTTAAGGAGCATTCACTGCTTGACAAGGTTGCTTTAAAGTACTTTTTGCTGCATTTCCCCCATCATTTTTCTTATTGCAGGAGGTCCACATTTGGGGGGGAGCGGGTTTGTTGTGCAAGAACTCCAAATCAGCTTTCATTGGGCAACCTGAATTTGTCAGTTAAATTAACAAAGGCCACCACTGCAGGGCGGAATCCTGCATAGCTTTGGAACTTGCCCAGGGAAATATAAACTGCACCATGCAATCTCTGATATTTCTACTCTATTTCAGTAGATGCTGGCATGTGGCTGCCATATGGAAGGAGAGAGAGAGAGAGAGAGATGACAGCAAACATGCTGGTTCACCTTGTCAACCCAGCTCTGACTTTCCTATAATCCTGGCGAATGGTTACACCTGGAAGTGTCCTGCAGGCAGCTCCTGGAAGACAAGCACCCAGCAGGTTTTTGCAAGGTTGCTTTTGAACATGTGCGAAAAGGGCAGGGCAGCAATTTTAAGAAAGCAAACAAGCAAAAAAGACAAATGCACCTGTGATCAGGAATTGCATAAAAACAACAGTGCTGAGGAATATTCAGGATTAAGAAAGGTTCCTGAACGGTTGTTCAGTTTGCCAGCACACAATTTAAAGCATCCTTGAAGGGGAATCCGGTTGGTGATTTAAGCTACAAACTAGCATCCGGCCGTTATTTTGCACTTTGCTTTTAAGATTTTGATTTTTTAAAAAACAAAACAAAACAGCTTGGAAGGCAAAGCCAGATTTATTTCAGAAATTAATCATAAAAATTGCCAAAAGCTGAATATGCAAAACTACCTAGGCTGCTTGATTAACTTTGCTGCTAATTTACAACACATTCTTGTGTCATGTCACTGCATTTTCAATTATTTATATACATTTACACAATGCAATTTAATGACAGCTATAAATCCTTTGATCCTTGTGGCTACAGTGCTCCAAGAGTAGTATCATGCTTCTATGAATGAAAATCGTTTGGTGTTTTTTTTCATCCCTGTAATCTTGGTGTAAAATATGTAGGAAAGCATATGGAACACAGGATCTAGGCTTTACATCTGCATAATCTTTACTTCCTGCTCGCATAGTTCACCAATTAATTTCTGCCTTCTGAAAGTTAATTATATGTAAATAAAGTTAGCACTTCTGTAAACTATCTGAAATGCTGTTTTTAACCATCGCAATGTATTACAGCATGTTACTTCCTTACATTTTTAGAATGGTATGCTTTTTCTCCAGAAGTCATTAATGAAACTAGCCTATTTCACTTTGGTAAAACCTCTTCCCATTAAAATAAATAAATAGCACAGCGACTGGACAGCTACAATGCATCCCAGCTACTTCTCATGTTAATTGGAGACTTCATTATATACACTGTGCTTTAATAGGACATGTCCATTCAGCAATAACAAATGCGTTTTAAAAAGGAAAGAAGAATTCTGCAAATACCTGGTTAATGCATTTTTTAACCACCTTGGTTTATCTATGCAAAGTGGGGGGGGGGGTGTTTGCTTCTTATCTTTTTCAGATGGCACAGCAAAAAGGGAATACATTGTTTAGCAGAAAATAAAAACTGAACATTTATGTGGAGCAAATGCTCTTTTAAAGTCATATTTGTGAAAGGATTTTTAAAAAGATTTATTTTAAAAAAAGATTTATTCTAAGCTTGCCATGTTTGTGGCCCAATGCTATGACTCCTTACTGCAATGTGTTTCAGATGGGGCTGTTCCTGAAAGACTTCCAAAATGCAGCTGCTAGGTTACTAACTGGGGCCAACTGTACAGAGCTTATCGCAATCATACACATACACCCAATGTCTGACCCTGTGGTTCCTCTTGTACTGAACAGGACTGAATGTTTGTACAGAACTTCACAGAACTTCTCAACCTCATTTGGGCAAGGCCTACTGCAGGGGTCGGCAAGGTTAATTCCAGCAGAGATCCCTCCGTGGGCCGGATCGCGCCCCCACCCGCGATTTGTGGTGTCTGCACAGACACAATTTCCGGCATCTGTGCATGTGCAGATGCCATTTCCAGCGCCGCAAAAGCAAGTCCCCGCACCGCGCCGGTTTAGCGCAGCACAAGAGCAGGCGGCTCGGTTCGGGGGTGGCTTGTGGGCTGGTTAAACAACCCCCGTGGGCCTCTTGTGGCCCATGGACCTTAGGTTGCTGGGATCACTGGCCCTGTGCTGTTTGGGTTTCTTTGAATTAAGTGTTAACTTTACTGACACTGTGTTATTCATCACTGACCTACATCTTACTCCAGCTCCTGACAGATGACCCCCATGTGTTTATGCACTTTGTGCTACATTGCAACAGCCAGGTGCTACATACAAAAACCATCCTGTGTGCCTTACCTCCTGGATAAATTTTTCACCCATTTGACCAAAATGATGGCTTGGGGATTTAATGCCAGACACCACGAGTCCAGAACTGTAAATCCGAGGCTTCTGCAAGTCAGGTTTAAACTTGTCATAGAGAACGGTGCCTGCTTTAATATCTCCATCGCTCGAAGCCTTCTGCTCTGTAGCCATTGGCATGCTGCAAGGAGGTGCCACATAGGGTAATCCAGCTGGGGCAAATGCATGGTCAAGGTGGCTTATTGCCTGGGGATTTCTTCTGATGTAAGTGATGATCTTAGGCCTTACATGTTTGGGCTTGGGGATGTCTGGTTTTATCTCAGGCTTGTCTTCCGGCTTCTCTATGCCATTGCTCTCCCCGTCGTCCTTGGCCAGATGGGAGCCCTTAGCATGGATGAGGATGGGTTTGGGGATGCCACTGTTACAGGGAGTCTTGTTAGGCACTTTAGGGGATAGGCTTAGCAACTGTGTGTCATCAATGGGAGGTAGGACTGCAGAGGATGGCAGCTTGTCAACATGATCCTTCAAGCCACTGCTTGATGCTGTGGTGTGATTACTGACATTCACAGCCGCCACAGGGCGCAAAGGCGTCGGGGCACATAAAAAGGTATCTGTTCTTCCTGATATTTTACAGCTCTCCGGAGTGTCGCTTGAAAGATTTCTCTTTAGAATGACGGTCTTCTTGCTCAGAACTGAAACACTTGTAGCATCTAAACCACAGCCCTGGATGTTAGAGTGATCATCTGACGCATTCTCTGCACTAAACACGTTTGGTTGATCAGAGGTGAGCATCGCAACATCACTATTCCCTTTGACTAGTTTGCTTTCATTACTGTTTAGAAGTTTGCAGTCTGGCAGATTTGTGTTATGCATAAAAGGCATATGTCCACCAGCTGCTTGAATGCAACTTGCATCAGTATCATGTAGGTTTTTATTTCTTGTAGGTGTCAGCTTGCCACTGTGTTTGCTGTCACCAGCAAAAGGCAATGCAGAATCCTCTTCTTTTTCAGCAATACACTCACTTAGTTGGTTCATCGACCTGCTGTCACTAAGACTACCTCCCTTTCTTAAACCTGGGGAGTTATTACTATTACTTACCAGCCTGTCACTGGCAGAGTCAAAGTCCTCATTTAAATATGGTTTCTCTCCTTTGCGACAAGCTTCCTGCAACTGATGTGATTTCTCCTTGTATACTTCAGCCCCATAATCCTTTTTATTCTGCCCTGCAACGTTATTTTCCTCCATCTGATATCCGAGAAATTCAACCGGCGTATTCCTGTCAATTTTTTGCTGACACATACTCTTAGACTGAGAATACAGAGGGCTTTTCAACTCCGCCTTTCCCCTCTTATCACCCTGGTGATCTACTTGTGCTTCTGATCTGCTCCAAATTTCACTGGATTTTACAGTTAAATGTAGATCTATGTGAGCAGGGTGTGGTGTGCTTTGTTTGTTGAAATTTGCAAGGTTGTCCGCACCTGGTTGTGTTGCTACAACATTTGTTTTCTTCGTTTCTGAGGTAGATGGTGGCTTAGAATAACGGACAATGTTTCCCTCGGAGGCGCTATCAGTTGGACGAAACACCACGCCTAAAAAGTGGTCTGTGGATGTTTTACGAGATCTCTCAGTGTCCCCAATCAAATGGTGCGAGGTGTCAATGGAATCCAAGGATGCGGAAAGCAACCGCTTGCCTGATACACGACCTACAAATTCTTTCCCAAAAGCTTCCGTTTTAGCCATCAGTTTCCTTGATCTCCCCAAGGAAAGGCGCTTTATGCCTTCTGGCTCAATCCTTCTAGGTGCTCTCTCCTTTGAAACGTGCTGAATGAGATCAGCATCGCTTTTTGAAAGAACCACTGAAAAGGTTTCATTTGTATTAATCCTCAGATTTGACAAACTATATCCCCGGCTAATAGGGAGTAGTTTTGAAGAGTCCTTCACCCCATCAGTCCTGTAATCCTTATGCAATTCCCTGCTGCTGGTGGAATGCAGCCTAAACTCAGATAGGCCAGTAGTAGTGCCCTGAAGTCTGTTCCTCTCTGAATCTAACTGTGTGTTATTTTCTGTCTCACCTGCATTCCGGCATCTAGTTTCTCTTGACAGATCATTTGTCCTTAATTCCCCTCCAGAGGTTCTAACCTCTGGTGTGATTTGGTTGGCATTCGTGTCTCCAACAGTCACCATACGTTCATTGTTATTCTTCATCTCGTTTCTGTTGTCCTGCAATAAATTGTAACATGACTTATTGGGAACCAGCGGGGCACTCATCTTCAGACTTCAAAACTCCAGTTCTCTCACTGCCCAAGTGAGAGGCAACTCTTCTCTAACCGTGTGGGCCACTGAGCATGCTTCTCTTTGGGGGAGTCAAGGTACAAAACTGATCAGTGGGGGGGGGGGGAATCCTTTGCAGACTGCACCAGCCTCTTGTCAATCACATCCTTCGGATGTTTCAGTCATTATAGGGACAGAGTGTTGATCCAAGAATCCCCCACAAAAAGAGATGGGTTTTAAAAAATGCAAAAGACATCCATTAGGGTCTCTCTGAATGACAGTCCATAGAACCTGTAAGAGAGAGAGAAAGAAAGAGTTAGAACTATATCACATAATAGAGATGCAGATCTATGTCTATAATTTTGGATCCAAAACGATTCAGACTGGTTTCCCTCCAAACCAGCTTCAATCCGAATTGAGAAAATTAATGAGGTAGGTGTGTTTTAAGTTGGTAATGGGGGGAGAGGGTTATTGGTCTGTGGTTTTTGTTCTTGCTGTTCTCATGTTTTGTGGCCTCTTACTGTATTTTTATGTTGCAAATCAACTTGAGACCTGCAGATGGAAGGCTGTTTACAAATGAATAATAATACAGCAATAAGGAGGAGGAGGAGGAGGAGGAGGAGGAGGAGGAGGAGAAGTATCCAGCCTTTGCAAACGGCTTTGAGACCTATTTATAATGGCAAGTGGTATAAAGATATATTTCAAAAATTTTCCAACTACATACAATCTTTATATGATCTTTATAGTGATGGGGCATAGCTCAGTGCTAAACCACAAGTCTGGCATACAGGAGGTCCCAGATTCAATTCTGGCTCTCCAGTTTAAATGAAGCCAGGTGAGGTAAGCAAGGCAGATGCAACAGCAGAAATGCACAAGGCAACACAATAAGAATTGATGGAGGGAAGTGTGTTCTACTCAGACAAGCTATTTCCTTTCATTACTTTCAATGACTTTTCTCATGTACGCTGATTCTGAGGTGCCAACATCAATTCAAGCACATTTAGGGAAAGACTAAAGGAAAAGGATTAGGCAACAGGGCCAGATGATCTGACTCAAAGCAAAACATTGATGAATCCCAATTGTTGCTTAATTCTTCTTCACTTATCTCATAGAGTATTTCTGCAGTAACATTTGCTGGCAAAGGAGTGTTTAAAATGAAAATGGATCTCTAATCGGAAATGTGAAGGGTAGCATACTAAATCAACTCTTTTCTTCAGAAAAAAAAACTTTTTAATGCCTCTTCAAATAGTAGTGAGACCCAGTGCAAGTTTGCAGTGTTAAACTAATAATTTATTACATGTCAAGGTATATTTTTGTCACTAGAGGTACAGCCGGCCTCCGAGTCTGAGGCTGACACAGCAGCCACAACCGTACCTGGATGGGGATAGTCTTGCTTTCGCTGAGCACACACACAAGTAACCTTCCATCTGAATTGCTGCAGTACATTATCTGTTAGGCTGCTCTTGAAAATGGTCCAGAAACATCATTTAGTCCAGAAGAGAGTAGTAAAATGGTTAATTGGGGCTGTGAGATATGAACATACCATGCCAGCCCTTAATAATTTTCACCAGCTATGGTTGAGTCAGGGACAAATCAAGAAAATATAATTTTTTTGCTGTTCTGGCAAGATAGGCCAGTATTTAGAATGCCTGGTGCCTGCTGAAGCTCAATACTGATGCTTGATTATGGAACTTTGGATCCTGGACCCTGTCCAGATAGGGGCACAGCTGAGCCACTGGGGTGCAGCTGATGGAAGGCACTCTGCACCACTAAGGCCACCTGAACCTCAAGAGACAGCAAAGGAACCAGAAGGACCCTCAAGCTGTATGCCCACTCCTCCAGAGGGAGTGTAACCCCTTCAAGAGCAGGCTACCTCCCATCCATCTGGACTTGGGAACTACCCACTGGCAGTGCCTCAGTCTAATCTGAATTGAGCTTAAGTTTGTTGGCTCTCATCCAGTCCATTACCAAGGAAAGGCAATGGTCCAACACATCCACTGCCTCACCTGCAGATGTAAAGGAGAAGTAGAGCTGTGTGTCATCAGCATATTGCTGGCTATGTACTCCCAAACTCCAGATGACTAAGGTACCTGAGGGATCACCTCTTCATTAGGACATTTTTGCTGTTTGAGTCAAAGGTCAAGGTAGCACTGCCATTCCATGTACAGAAGCTGCTCAGACTGCCAGCTGACTCTTACTTCAATACTGGTGATGGGACAGTGTCCTCCTGAGAGTAGCTTAGGTCATGTGATCCATGCAGCTTTCTTTCACCAGTCCTGCTCTTCCCTATATTTATGCCTATCAGGCCTCAGAGATCATCTCTGGTTGTCCCACCACATGAAGGAAACCTAGTGGTGACAGGTTAACAAGGTAGCCAATTTACAGCATATTAACTGGTCCGTGAACAAAAGAAGCATCGTAAAACTTTCTTTAGGCTTCTTCTTCTTGCATCTTCTTAGTACCTTACCTATTGTATGCTACTCACAAACACTAAAACATTGCTGAAAACTAGACACCGAAAGCTATCTTGCAGTTGCGTAGTATAGCTTTATCTGATTTTTCAAAAGCACTGAAGTAACCATTGTAAACAATATATTTAGGGAATTATGATAATGTGGCGTCTATTATTGACTGTACAAACATGTATACTCTAGATAAGGAATGCCACAACAACTGTGCTGGAAAACTGCTATCTAGTTGACTCAGGACTGATTCAGTGCTTTACATGGTGAATGAGTTTGCAGGTGCTTGTCTCCCAGTCAATATCCATAACGTTCATTGACATAAGTCTTTCATTTCCGGTGCTGCTCGTGATGATGTTGCAGAGACTCTAACCGATGCAGTTTGAAAAGGCTGACTCAACACAGGTAAATACAGTTCAAGGATCCTGGCTTTGAGCTGAAAATGACTTAATATTGTGAGCCTTTCCTCCCTGTGGGACAAAAAGGGATCGTGTGAGTAGCCCTAGCTGCCAAAAGACAGATTTTGCAAAAGGGGATGGAATCCTCTTGGAATCCTCTTGGTCACACAGTGAGAATAGGACATGCCCACAATATGACAATATAAAATAATTATGTATTCTGAGATTTAGCCTAGAATTTGGACTCCATACACCAGGAGCCGCCAACGTTTTGGGGTCACTAAACACATTTGGAATTTTGAGGAAGTGCTATGGACACTATTCACAAAATGGCTACGACGAAGGGTGTGGCATGACACAAAATGGCTGCCACATCTAAAAAGGGGGGGGGGTCACGAAAAGGTATGGGCATGTCCCCTGTCCCCACCCCCAACTCAGCCCTACCATCAAAAAGGTGCCTACTGTCAGCATCGCCCTTGAGCCAGTGCTATCAACTGGACTCATCCACTTCAGCCCTGACTGGGCTAGGCGAGCTGGGTAGCACTTCCAGAGACCACCTTCTGGACAGGAACAGGTCAAAGTGCTGTGGACTCACAGCTTAGAGTTGTGAGCACCGGATTTACTCCAACAAGAAGACAGTCGTCGTACAGCAGAGTATAGCAGAGCATAAACGACTCGGAGAGCAGCTCTGTAGAATATCTTCTTTTATTCTATCTACAACTATCATACAAACTATATACAGAGCTAAATGGAGAAGCTGAACTGCACTGAGTGTCTGCAGCTGCTCTTAGCAGCAACCTTATCAATACACACGATCTCTCTCTAACACTCAGTCTCTCTCTCTCTCTCTTTGATGTGAGGCTGGAGCGGAATAAGTAGAGAGCAGAAACCGCCCCCTCCTCTCTGGAGAATCAGCAGAGAACATCAGCAGATTCTTGGATATGGGAGGGGTGAAATCTCCTTACCTACATCACCCAGCAATGCACTCACTCATTCATGGAGAGAAATTCTTTGTACCTCTCCTTTGTTCAGAATGGAAAGGAGATAGCGTTCAGTACTAGTATCCAGGAAAATGTGGATATGTCTGAAAGGGCATGTTTGTTGTAAGAGATGCTGAGCCCATGCAAGCAGGAACTGAACTGAAAAAGAGCCTCTCATACATTGTGGATTTTTGAGGAGTATACATTGAGACCTTTTACAGGCACCAAATCTCAATGCATGTTATAAAAATAACCCAAGCCAACACAAACACCTTCTTTTTCTTTTCTTCTTTCTCTTCCCTTCTTCCTGCTAGGAAGGAAGAAGGGGCAATGATCAAATCAACATTAGTTCAAACCATGCCAAAAAACAGCAAATGCATCAACATTCACTGGATTCCAAACAAGTTTCACTTTTGCTCAGTAGCAACCCAGTGGAATGGAGAGAAAACTCTACACAATGGGGGGGGGGGGGACACAGTTAAGTGTTTCCCAACATAGCCATTTAACTTCTATATCATTGATAATTCTGTTTCATATCATGCTCTGTATATCAATAAACCAAGTGATTTGTTTCAGTTACGTTTAGTCGTCTGTGGTTTTTTTCGTTTCATGCGAGCTTCACTCCCTACTCTACTGGGTTGCAACTGGGCAAAACTGAACCTTGATTGGACTTGAGTGAATGTTGGCGCATTGACTGACTTTGAGCACAGTATGCACTAACATTGATTCAATCACCAGATTAACACAAGCTGTATGTGATTGATTTCTCCTAGTTCCTCCATTCCACTGCATGTCAAGTCTTTCCAGAAGTTTCCCCCAAACTCAGAAGAAGCTGCTTTGGTCAAGAAGGGGCAGGGAATTCTCATTATGTG
Organism: Podarcis pityusensis; assembly: GCF_964106645.2. Classification (NCBI taxonomy): domain Eukaryota; kingdom Metazoa; phylum Chordata; class Lepidosauria; order Squamata; family Lacertidae; genus Podarcis; species Podarcis pityusensis. Next base: position 26,554,814 of record NC_138027.1, on the reverse strand, counting down.
ATCACAAGCACTGGGCACTGAATACAAACCAATAACAATGGAGCAAAATGTGATAATTTTGTGCTCAGATCTAGCAACCGAAGTGTGAGCTTATGCCACTGATAACATTTTTTTAAAGGAACAGGGCTTTCATTACCATAATGTAGGCAAAGGAGGTTGGATATGAATATTTTTCTAAGGCAAATAACTAAGAACACATTGCTATAAAGGAAGAAACGAATACGCTGGATGTTACTAGCGGTGGAGGGCATTTTATGTGTTCCTGAAATCTTGTAAATTCTTCTATCCAGGGTTTTAATTACTTCCTCTGTAGTACATGTATATCTAATCGTGTTTGAGCTTTCATCTTCTTTCCTTCCCACCTTACTTTGTGGTGTTGTATTCCGAGGACAAGTAATGGAGAAGTCTTTTATCTTAACCCTTGGGAAAATTATAGAGCCTGAACTTGGGGTAATATAAAGTCTATCTCCTGCACTGCATTCTCTTTATTAACCAGAATCTACCATGCAAGCTTAGCTTTCAAAATAGCAAGAACAAATTTAGCTGGAGTTAAGAGCTCATTGGAAACATATTGCCTTTGCACCACAGAGGCTACTCTGTCCAGAATGTGTCTTGCACTACATTTTGCACTGACCCTGTGTATGTGCAGCCGTTTCTTCAGTGTTAGTCACTTATATGTGTCAAGGCACTACTTAAAAATATAGGGTGAAATCCATTGGTGCCTGTTCTCCAGGAACTGGTTTATTTCACTCCCCCTACAATCCTCCTGCACCCCCAAAATTTGCTTTGGAGGTCTGGAGAATCCTCTGGAGAAGATTTCATGTTGGGAGCTGCCTGGCGAGAGGGGGAGCAGAAATCCATTGCATGAGTAGACATCTGCTTCCACTAAGTTATGCAACTCTGTGCAACTAGATTACACATGGTATGGAGAAAGGGAAGTTTTTCAATCCAAGGCTATCCGATGTCAGGGATTGGGCAGAGGAGGAATGGTGGAGACCGCCTCCCCAACCTGACCCTTCCAGGGAAGAGGAAGACGAAGACAGTATAGATTTACAACAGGGGTATGAGGGAGGTCGCAGCTCAGAGGTAAATGAGGGGGAAAGTTGGGAAATCATGGGAGAGCCAGAACAACACCTGGCTGACACGATGTCATTAGAAGGTATTACAGACCCTCCACCTCCTAGAACCCAGCAAGCATTAAAAGTAGGAGAGCAAAGAGCTCAAAGACAGAGAGCACGTAGCAGCACCCGTAGAGGAGATTATGAGAATGACAAATGAGGAAGTGGGAGAGATGGGGGTGTGGAGATTCATTCAGGACAACATCATTAACCAGGAGGCTGGGTTCTATAGCCTCTCACTGTAAACACTGAAATAAAAAAGGACAGTAAGAAACTTTTCCTTGTCTTTATTCTTTCCTGGGCAACCAGGCGGGAGCCACTGACAGCATCCTGACATCCAATGCAGCTCATTATTGAAATTATTGAAGCCATGAAAGGAAGTTCTTTTTCACACAGCTACACATAGTTGAACTATAGAATTCGCTCTTGCAATATTCAGTGATGATCACCAGGTTCAAAGAATCGTCGAATTGGAACAGACCATAAGGGTCATCTAGTCCAGCCCTCTGCAATGCAGGAATCTTTCCCCTAGCATGGGACTTGAACCCACAACCCTGAAATTAAGAGTCTTATTCTCTACTGACTGAGTTATCCAGCATCTATTGCCTTTAAGCACTCTCTCTTTCATTGAAATATATAGCACTTTGGAGGTCCTGTGCTTTGAGAGGATTGTATCTATTTGTAATTTATTTTAAGTATCTTTACCCCACCTCTTTTGCAGCATAAGGTAGCTCACACCTAACAATAAATAATAATAAATAATAATAAATAATAATAAATAAATAAAATAAATAAATAAAATAATAAATAATAAATAATAATAATAAACCTAACAATAAAATGCTGAGCCCAAATAAAACCCCATCAATCCCCAAACAGGAGACCTAAAATCATTTCAAATTGCAGTTGAATGATGTGAATGTCCTTCATGCCTAAATGTGCAATATTATTCCTTCTCAGGATCAATCTTTATTAACCATGCATTCTGGGTATACTCTCATCTTATGCATCATTTGCATATATAACAATTTATCATGTTTCCAACTCCTCATATTACAAAAAGACAAAAAAACAATTACACCTTTCAGCTGCAATTACAGCAATCGGTGGAAATATTTTGTACAGAGCTCTTACATTGTTTAGAGGTTCTTCCTTGGCCGGGTAGGGAACGCAATGGTAATCTGTACAAATGTTCAAAACACCATGTTCTTTCCTTTATGAGAGTTTTCATATTTCTAAATCATGCTTTCAAAATAGTATTTTTCATACGCATTTAATAAAGCATACACATTAATTATACAGCGCAATGCTTACAGGAAGAATATATGATAAACACATAGCACCCAGGCAGAGCAGTCCTAAGTATAGGAAGCCAGTGGAATTCATGTTGTTTCTAATTAAGCTGGTGTAAATTAATACCTCCCAGTGTTTCTCGAACTTGGGTCTCCAGCTGTTCTTGGACTACAACTCCCATCATCCTTGACCTGCTAGCTAGGGATGATGGGAGTTGTAGTCCAACAACAGCTGGAGACCCAAGATTGAGAAACACTACAAATTCTGCTCTGGGGTGAGCCTGCTGACTCTGCTCAAGCCTGGCAGAAGGAAAACAGGTCTTTGAAATAGAGTTTGATTTCCACAACACCTTTTTGTCGGTGCAAGTTTGGGCGGGTTGACAAGTCACATGACTGAGATGAAAGAGGGTTGGAATAGGTGTAGGTTATGGGAGTTATGTTCAGTTATGGGAGTTATGGTCATGTATTCCCTGACTAAGTCAGGATGAAGGAGTTACACTAGCATAATCCCATCTGAGTCCCAGTTCAGCTGGTCCACCTATTCCAAACTCACTCATCCTGGCAGATCTTGGGTTTGGATTGCATTGTAAATTATTTATGGTAATCAAATATAACATCAGCCACACTCATGCTTTGCCTATCCTATCCTTGCCTTGCCTTAGTTCCTCTTACTTGCTCATAGGGCAGCTACTTAGGCTTTAAAATAAATGACAAGAATATACATCTCATGTGACCTAAATACCCAATTCAAGGATTTAGAACTGGAGAAGGAAAGAAGCAAGTATGGAGATGGGATTAGTGGCATAGTGTTACAATTCATCCAGGCCCATTCCAAGTCCATGCAAATAAATGGAGGTTTGCCCATTGGCTGAAAGAGGATGTAGAATGCAAACTTTAAAAAATAATCTCGTTAGCATGCGATAACTATTTTCAGCACTCTCACCAGAGCAAGGTACCATAAATTCCTACCAAGCTGCCATCAAATTACTCTCAAGTATTTTGAAATGGCATTAAGTAAATTGTATGTATAGTACAAAAGTAAGAATATTATGAGGAACCTTAGGAAAACGTATAATTACTCAGGCAAGAACAACGATCATAAAGATTTAGCATTATTGCATATTTCAGTGCACTTCACATACTTTATATCAGTGATCTAGATGACAACCAGAGGTACCAAGTTTCCCCCAAGATTGAGGGGGCCAGGTGCACATCACGCATGTGTGATGTCACACATACGACACATGTGTGTGACATCATGTGCACCATGCATCAGGTTTGCACGATGGCAAACCCGTGTGTCGTCACACCATTGGGAGGAGGCTGAGCACTCTGGAGGAGCCGAGCGCTGTGCCACGCTCAACCTCTTCCGCCCCCTCAACATTGAGGGGACCTGACCTCCTTCCAACAAATATTGAGGAAGCCAAAGACATGTGTTGTCATGCCTGACAACAACTCTATAATGGCTATTACAAATGCATGCATGCATACACACACACAGCAGTTAGAGGTGCTTCCCCAAGGCTACCTAATGAGTTCAGGTCTTCAGTGAGACGTGAACTGGGGACTTCTCAGTCCACCCTCTTGGCCACAATGCGACACCAGCTGTGTGCCAAATTCCTTCTTAGTTCTTGCTAGGCCTCCTTTCCACTCATTAATTAATCCCACTCAGAGATGTTGTTGTCGGGCAGTGCTATGCCATTAAGTGAAACTACCGGCACAACAGACTGTAAACTCCTTGCCATACAAAGCTACCTTTGTTATGTTGTGGTGGTAAACATGTCTGCTTGCATTCACCATGGCCTCCTGAGAGACATGTCCTCTACCTAACCTTGTTGGCATCAGAACTTTCTAGACGAGCCAACCACTGCACTGCCAAAAAGAAAAAATTTTTTTACATAACATGTCTGATCTGTTTAGCTGTTAGAGATTAAGGGTGTAATCATTTAACTTACTGTCTCCACTATTCTGACACAGCCTTGTCAATTACAGAGCTTAACATCTTTCGAGCAGGCATTTATGAATCAAGAGGGTCAAAAAAAGCCATTGCTCATCAGCCAGTCTTATCTTTTAGAACCAGAAGCGTTATCTTCATGTCAGAAACCACTGCCCCCCCTCCCCCACCAAAAAGGAAACAGAAACCCAACTCTTTCCTTTTCTGCAAATTGAATTCATTATTATATGGTAATTTTTTTCCAGAACAAAGAAGACAAATGCAAATGAATAGAAGAGTCGGCACGGAATGGCTGTGATCTCAAGAAACATTTCACATATTCCCCAAGCAACTGTTCTGAAAATTCTTTTATTATTCTGTGATGGGACACAAGTCAGAGATAATATCTTTTCAGCTCAGCAATGGAATTTGTTGAAAAGTACTGTAGGCTGTATTCAACTTAGTTACAGTTGAGCTATTGAAACTGATGGACTAAGTTATTCATGTCCATTAATTTCAGTGAGTCTACTCTGAGTAAGAGTACCGTTGGAGAAAACCCTTCATATTCACAAGGCAATACACCCTCATTACGTGACCATCAGCAGTTGCTGGGGCTGGAATTAGGAATCCACATCTCTGTGCACAGCTGCTCATGTGATCAATGACAAAGACTGTAGGTTAGAGCAGTGTTTTCCAACTGGGGGCCACATGCCTCCCCAGGGGGGCCCAGGATATTTCAAGGGGGCCCCAGGTGAAAATTACATAAATGGGGGGGCATAACACGAGGCTAGGGGGCCACAGAGGGAAGTGAGAAAAAAAGGAGGGAAAGAGTTAACTTCACTGGCACTGGTGAGTTGTTGCCTTTTTTTAAATCCTGATTGGCTGGCTATCTGTTTGGCCAATCACAAGCAGGTAAGGGGGAGGCCCACCAGGCTTTAGTAAGACTCTCCCTGCTTATTAAACCCTGTTACCTCTTCAGCTTTCAGCACCTTCTCCTCCCAGTCTTCTCCTTTTAACCACTCATTGTCATCCCACCACCAATTCCCAAACTCTGAGCCTTCTTCTCTTGGGGGTTCCTTGGCTGGTTCCTCCCGCCATTCCTCTGCATCAAACCAGTCCATGGCAGTCTGCAATCTAACCAAGTGGGACAGTGCTGGCTATGGCACTTGGCCCAAGTCACTAACAAGGCCAAGGACTCAGTGAGCAGTTTGTGCCTCTTCTTTCGCAAAGTACCTGATTGCTCTTCTTCCATCTCCATCTCTCCACAATCTTCAATGGAGCAGATCTTTATTTTGTCAAAGGTATAATATAGGTTACTGCTGGTCAGGTTCTCTGTGTGAATGTCCCATTTTTACACTAAGTTAGGCAGGGCATCTGTTTTAACAGAGAAGAAAACTGCAGGAGTTTGCTATACCTGACTGCTTTGTAGAAACCTTAGGTATCGAAAGACCTTGAAGTAGCAACAACCAGCCAAGATCAAAAGAAATGCATTGCCAATACTTTAAGAATAAGGCTGTCATATTAAGCACAGTTACGAGCAAGTCCCATTGAATCCAGTTTAGGTTCAGGCTGTTGTCCTGTTCAAAAGTTATGTGAAATGTCTGAAGCCTTAAGCTAGAAAGGAACACATAGGTGCACATACAAGCCCTGGCTCCAAGATCCACTTCTGATCTTTGCCCCTTGAGTGTAAAGACCTGAATTGGGATTTTAAGTCTGATCAGCTGAACAAGCTTAAAATATTTGTGAACAGGAGCCCTGCTAAGACAGGGTTCCCAGTTGTAGGGAATCATAGAATCATAGAATCATAGAATTGGAAGAGACCACAAGGGCCATCGAGTCCAACCCCCTGCCAAGCAGGAAACACCATCAGAGCACTCCTGACAAAAGGTTGTCAAGCCTCTGCTTAAAGACCTCCAAAGAAGGAGACTCCACCACACTCCTTGGCAGCAAATTCCACTGTTCAACAGCTCTTACTGTCAGGAAGTTCTTCCTAATGTTTAGGTGGAATCTTCTTTCTTGTAGTTTGGATCCATTGCTCCGTGTCCGCTTCTCTGGAGCAGCAGAAAACAACCTTTCTCCCTCCTCTATGTGACATCCTTTTATATATTTGAACATGGCTATCGTATCACCCCTTAACCTCCTCTTCTCCAGGCTAAACATGCCCAGCTCCCTTAGCCGTTCCTCATAAGGCATCGTTTCCAGGCCTTTGACCATTTTGGTTGCCCTCCTCTGGACACGTTCCAGTTTGTCAGTGTCCTTCTTGAACTGTGGTGCCCAGAACTGGACACAGTACTCCAGGTGAGGTCTGACCAGAGCAGAATACAGTGGCACTATTACTTCCCTTCATCTAGATGCTATACTCCTATTGATGCAGCCCAGAATTGCATTGGCTTTTTTAGCTGCCGCGTCACACTGTTGGCTCATGTCAAGTTTGTGGTCAACCAAGACTCCTAGATCCTTTTCACATGTACTGCTCTCAAGCCAGGTGTCACCCATCTTGTATTTGTGCCTCTCATTTTTTTTGCGCAAGTGCAATACTTTACATTGGAAGTTACCAAGGTTGCTTCCACACAAGACTTAGAGAGGGGTGGAAGGCAGGGATTCTCAGTCCTGGCAACTGCTCCATAGGGCAAGACCTACTGGGCTGCTGAGACCGCTAGGCTGTATTTTTTGTTTCAATGGATAAAGAGTTAACTTCACTGGCACTGGTGAGTTGTTGCCTTTACTACTGACCTGAGCTTGACTGCAGCCCTGAAGGCAGCCACACAAACTCCTGCACTTATCAGCTGAGCAGCAGAAATACTGCTTGACATGCAGGGAGGTTCCAGGTTCATTCTCTGGCATCTCCAGATAGAGGTAGAAGAGGATCCCCTGGAGAGCCAGTGCCAGTCAGGGCAGAAAATGCTGAGCTAACTGAGACGGACCAATGGTCTGTTTCAGTACAAGGCAGCTTCTTGTGTTCCTTCAGGTTGTTAAACAGGTTGTTAAATTCTGAAAAGGAGCCAAGCCGTTGGCAGTGTGTAAAACAGTATCTGAAGATCCTAGCTCTAGATATGGAAAGACATCCTCAGAGACGTGTGTCAAGTGTGTGATCTAAAAATGTTGTACACAGATGGTGATGTCATGGCAGCACGCCAGGACACAGCATCACAGCCATCACAATTAATCTTTTCTCCCTAACAGCACTGCACCCCACAAATGCACTGTGCCACAGAGAACGCGCCAATGGTATTAATCTCTGGGAAATAATTAGCCCCTGCAAAATCCTTCCATGCCATTTCACCAGATGGCCTGAGGAGAAAGTCAGCTAAAATCATGCTGGTTCAGCACCTAAAGAAATATCAGATAGCTATGATTTGTGCTGTCCTGTGCAAATAAGTAACACAAAGCTTTAAATGTGCTGTATGGCACTTTGGGCAACAAAATTCCTTACTGTGTGGTTTTTGTTTCTCATATTACTTTTAATTCAGATCGTGGGGTTGTTAGTTTTGTTTGCATTCCAACAACAGATCTTCAGGGGAAAGCATCACATTTGGTGGACTGTGAGGTTCAGATGTTCTGGACTGGCTACCTCTTTAAAAAAGAACCTTAACAAAAACAAACCCAGGAACAATGTGTTGCTTGGAAGCTGACAATCTTGAAGCTGAAATGGCTTTCTTTAGCTTCTTGCAGCAGTGTAGTGATAATTTTTGAGGGGCATCATTATAGCCCCCATAGCCATGACCCCCCCAACCACAGGTCCACAGCCATGCCCTCAATGAGAACCCATAAATGCTGGCAGATGTGTAAATACATTTTACTACCAAAAAACGAGGAAGAAGGGCTTGTTTTCCCAGGAGGAGTCCTGTGGCACCCTCAAGACTAAACTTTTTGCAGCATGACTGCAATCCTCTGAATAATTACCTGGAACCAAGATTTGCTGAACTTAGTGGTGTATAAATTTTGATTGCACAGGTTCAACTTCCAAAGCACCCTGAGCTTTAAACAAAGACTTTTCAACCAGCTGAAATGCAGCATAAAGCTCCAGACTTAGAAATGCAAACAATCTGGCAAAGAACTGCTGTGATTTAAACAGTCTGAAGCAGAAACCCAATCAAAGAAAAGGAGCCGAGAGCCTCTTGACCACAATAGCCAGAGCAAGGAGGGCCTGTCAGGCTGATGCTCTTGCAGATGACGTAATTACCCGTTCTGAAAAAAGCTCTGTAGCTGTCCACTCCTGTAACACCATGATGAGTGCATACACTAGGGTTGCCATAATCCCAATAGTGAAAATCAGGTTGTTGAGCTTTTTAGCTTGGGGCGGGGGGGGGGGGCGGTTGGAAAAAAATCTGCCCAGATGCCATTCTGCCCAGACGTGAGCAATTCCAGGAAGTGTCCTGGATGCATGGCAGTCCTGACGTACACAGAATATTTTTAAAGCATATGGCTTTCCCCAAGGAATCATAGGTGCTAGTTTGTCAAGGGTGCTAGGAGTCATAGCTTTGTACAGTTCCCAGGATTCTTTGGATGAAGTGATGTGCTTTAAATGTATTGTGTGCCTGCAGCCCTTCTTGCCCTGGGGGTGGCATTTATTATTTTATCTGTGAAGCCAACACGCTTTTCAGAAGCAGACCAGAAGATCTCTCCCCAACTCCCCTTTCTTCACCTCATTCCACGGTGATCTTATGCCCTTGCTTTATTCATGCAAGTATAACTAACAAAGCAAAGACAAAGACAAGCATAGCTGAGCATATGGCGTTTGTCATGGCCCTCCATCCTGCAAAAAGCGGGACTGGGGATTCTGGAACATTAGCACAGTTATGTGGCTAATCCACCAGGGAGTCTCCTTCTGATGGTGGGAGAGGAACAGAATGGCAAACAGCACTGTTTGAAGCTCAAGCTGTGACACACTTTCTGTTTCAAACCCACACCCCTCCTGCAATCACTGCATCTGGCCTATAATTTGGCATTACAGGTCTTTCCACCAGGTGGACATTATTTCAGATTTAACAAAGCCCAGCGATTATTTTTGCAGCAATTTCAGAACTCTATTAGGCAAAGAGGGTTATGCTGTAATCAACCATAACAAAGCTGTAGCAAAGTAACCAAAAGCAACTCGCCGCAGGCAGAATCAAATCACCTTTTCTGGGTTTTGTTATCTTTTTATCATCTTTCTGTTCAAAAGCACATGCCTGCACCATCACTATGGCCAACAATACGGCACAGAGGGGTTTCTGTGCTGACCAAGACAAAGCACGCTCACTTTGGGGATGAGCCCTGTGCGCATTTACAAGGTAAACAAGGAATGCGGGGAGCCCGTTTTAAATGTGCATACATTTCCACAAAGCAATTGGTCTAAATTTGTGGACCTGCCACTCATCATGGCATAACTGTGGGGAGGGGGACAAAACCACACCGCGTTTGCTCAGCATGTTTCATATACTGCAAGTCTTTGCTAGTTTTCTAGGTATGTTATTAGCATTTGTCCATTAGTCTACTGAACCCAGAATAACTCCATGGGAATAAGGGAGTTCAGGCTGTCAGCTAGGGGGCTTCACTGTGACAATGCTGATCCCTGCTAATTTGGTTCCCCAAATGAAATGCAAAGAAGTTTAAAGTGTGCGCCTGTGATCCTCCTACGCATACTTATGTGGAAGAGTCCCACACAAACCAGTGTCAACAATTTCCATGGTCCAGTTAAGCATGCAATTAAGGTGACCAATGATGTCAGTTCTGTCAACACCAATTCTCTGCTTCATTATGAGAGACAAGGCTGATTCCACTGCCTTCTTTCCTGGCCCCTCTATTAGAGGCGGTAATACACTTCTGAGTACCAGTTTCTGGAAACGGCAGGAGGGGAGAATGCTCTTGTGCTCAGGTCCTGCTTCTCACAGGCATCCCCCCAGTGCCTCACTGTGAGAACAGGAAGCAGAAGGGCCATTGCTGCTTACTGGGATATTGGGGGAGAGGGTTGAGGTGGTGGCAAGTTTTAGACGGTAGGAATCCAGACTGGCCTCGTTGGCAGCCCCAACCTCACTGCCACCTTGCACTCAAACTCTACGTCAGAGGTAGCAATTCTGCTGCCAGGAGGTTATTGCTGCAGGTGAGATCTCCTTGATCCCCATCTCCTGCTTGTGGGATTCCCATTGGCACCTGGTTGGCCACTGCATGAAACTGGATGCTGGGCTAGATAGGTGTTTTGTCCAATTATCTTATACACCTACCTGTTTTTGCTCCCATGATTGCTGGTCCAGTAGAAAATGCATGCCAGGAAGCCTGCTTGTGTGCACGTTGTTCTAGCTCAAGGTAAGCAACTTGTGACCCTCAGCTAAATTTCAGGTCTCCCTCAGTCTAATTTGACATGGGACAAGTGTGCAGGAGGGGTGCAGAAAGGAGAAAGGGGGAAATGTGGACAACTATCACACTTGACATGTAGCCAAAAAGAAAGGTAATGCAAAGGTTCATTTTATAATAAATAACCGATAATCACTGCTTTGTAAATCACAGATTCTGGTTTGGAGGATGATGCATGGTATTCTGAAAATCTAAGCTTTTAAATTAGTAAAATCAATATAGCTAATTCCTAGCCACCTTGGCTGGAGAGATAACTTTAAAATGGTATTAGGGGTATTCCCTTTCACATTTTTCAGTCTAGGTAGGTCTTAATAGTCCTAATGAGCTTATTTTTGGCTGGTTCAGAAAAGGGCTCATGGAATCACTTTATCACATCACATCACATCACATCACACAACACAATCCAAATTTACTATCAGTGTCTGTGGTCCAAGTCACAACAGGCTACTCTGCAGTGGTGAGGTCAATATGCACGATGGAGCAATTACATGACCCTGTCATTAAACATAGCACATATCTATTCCATTTTAGAATACCAATCTAGTTGTGCAAATCAACCCTTGGAAGCAGAATTAATTACATTATTTGGGCAGGATCCAGAAAAGGTTAAACATTTCTAAAATCCATTGACTTCAAAGCATAAAATGCTTTAGCATAAAATGCTAAAAGTGCTTTCATTTGCCTGAATCGTACCTTTTGCAAATGTATTTAATTTACACAAAGTATTCAGATTGCAAAAATCTAGGTTTCTTTGATTTATAATTTACATTCCCCCTTGCCCCACTGGAGAATATACCTTTAATATTTTGTATTGCAGTGTTATGCAAAGACTCCACATGTGTTCTTAAAGACAATGATTTCTGTTGTATACCTTTAAAGCATATATGAAGCACCTTTGCCCCCTCAAAGAATTCTGGGCCCTGTAGTTTACCCCTCAGACAATTACAATTCTCAGCAACCTTTAACAAACTACAGGGCCCAGAATTCTCAGAGCAAGAAAAGTATAGTGTGTACGCAACCTTACAGTATTATGCAGAACACAGAGATACATTAGTGCATCTATCGTAAAACAATTTTCTTTCCCCTATTATTATAATTTCCTGCCGTACAATTTCTGAACTCCCTACAGCAATAATCATTCTTGCAGCTGACAAGGCCTGGGGAGTGTATTAATGGTATCAAACTACTTAAAGCATTTAATCAGTCCACTGAAGCAGGACCAACATGTTGGTGTCATTTGCCAGTTTTACTGTAAGGACATGCTGTACCAGAAATAGGCACCAAGAGCAATAGGCAATTGTCTGTGTTGACCTTAAGGATGAGCTACAATTACTGGAGGCCTCTGATTGCTCTGTTCCTGGATTCAAGCCTAAACAAAGAGCCCAAACAGAGGCAGATGAATAGTCTAGAGAAACAGTTTTGTTTCAGCCTAAGGATACACAGAATTTCAAACTCTAATCTCTGTGCTACATAAACCTGCAGAACCTGTACTTTTCAAACACTGGCCTAGTTCAAATGTAATGTGAAACTGTAGTGAGTCAGCAAACCAGGATATCCAAACGTGATTTGAACCTGGTTTGTTTTAATTAACAATAGTAAGAACAAAGCAGAGTTTCCCAAACTTGGACACTACAGAGAACTGTGGATAGTTATAAAGCAAAAGCTTCTGATAGCCTCCTTTCATTTAATTTATTTAAAAAGTGATATCCCACTGTCTACCATGTAGGTCTCAAAGAAGCTTACAATGATAGGATATACAATATACAAAACTGAAAATATAAATTAAGCCTCCAAAATTTAAAACATAAAGATTTTTAAAAAAATTTTTTTTTAAAGCACATGAGGCCATGCTTTAGCATTAGTCTTTAACCAGAGCAGTGTCTCAATAGGCTAGGGCTGGATCTACAATGATTTAAAAAAACGCTAAGAAAAATAAAACAGCCCCCGCTGTCACATTTTTATAAGACATTTATAACGTTATACCTCACCAGTATATATTAGTCCCTAGGATAATTTCAGTATCAATTAGTCCCTAGGTCAATGTCAGAACAAATTCCTCACTTAAAAAGCAGTGATGTGCAACAAATCCCAGTGACCTGCACCATACTGTAGTTCTGTTCCCCTTTAGATAAACAAACAGCCTCTGAAATCTACACGTTTAATGAATGTGATCTTAGATAAAGGGACAAGGATGACTGGGAAAGAACTCTGGTTTACACAGCACATTTAAAGCACATGGCTTCTCCCAAAGAATCCTGGGAACTGTAGTTTGTGTAGAGTGTCTGGAATGCAGCTCTGTTAGGGATAAACTACAATTCCCAGGATTCTTTGGGGGGGAAGCAATGTGCTTTAAATGTATGGTGTAGATGTGACCTCTATCCAAGACCCAAGATGAAGACTAGAGAGGGAGGTGAGGAGCTGCTTTCACTATTGCAAAGCAATTGTAATATTTATTACTAGAATTCTCATTATAGTTCTTTAAACAAAAGGAACCCAAGGGGCACTCTTGATTCAGCAGAATCATCCTCTAAATTGAGAATGGCAGCTTGAAAATACGTGGTCACTTTGTTCCATTTCAGCTGAAGAAAGCAATGATCATTTTGTTTCCTTAAGACACACTGATGCTTTCAGCAGAAAGATATAAAAACTTAAAGCTGTATAATGACAGTATCGCTGATTACCAAGGGACTGATGCAGAAATGAGCAACAGAAAATAAACTGAAAAGCGGTCATAAAGGGGTCAGCTGTTGCTTATTTATTCAGTTATACTTCGCGTCCCGTAGGGTTTTAGTGGTAAGAAATCAGCTTTACAGTGAACTGCTTTTATAAGCAGATAGCAAAATTGAAATTGATCTTCCAAACTCAAATGCAGATATGGATCATGGGGGCGTAAACAGTGCAGGCCATCCATTAGGGCAAATGGGGCACTGCCCGACCATTCTCAATGTACCCTCAGCCTTGGTACCATGAGCAATGAGTGAGATGGTTCCACTCACATTCTTGTGCAATCCCTACATTATAAAAGATTTCAAAGTACAGTGGAAATCTCTCCTTTCTTATTAGACCACCCATGAGGTTCAGTGTGTAGGTGACCATTGCAGATATTTTAAGAACATAAAAAGAGCCCTGCTGGGTGAGAGCAAAAGGGCTCTAAGGTCCATTTTCTCACAGTGGCCAATCAAATGCTCATGGGGCTGGCCTTCAAGCAATAGCCCACAGCATCTGATCCTGGAAGTAGGTAGCATGTAGCCATTGTGACTATTTTTTCCTGCCCAATCTATAACAGACGGATGCCTGCTAAATTCCTCGTTCTGGAAATAGAAGCCTCTCTGGCAGACTTGCTTTCTGAAACTAATTACCACCCTTTCTGCAGAAGGGGGTCGAGAAGAAGTTGTCTGTGAATAGGGGAAACGTAAGAGATGAGGAAGGCAGCAGAAAAGGCAATGGAGTTTAGCAGAGTGTTTTCACTGTGGATGCACCGCATACTCCCCTTCTTAGCTTTCCCCTTCGCTGTTTCCTGATTATACTGTAAATTGGGAGCAGAAAAAAACCAGGGAGGCAGTGTCAAAAGCCAGCTGAGGAATGAGCACATCCACCGCCATTCTGTCAGCCGCTATCTTTTTATGTGGATCAAAAGCAAACTGCGCTATAGAAATGTCTTAGCTGAAGCTTTAGATTTATTAACGCCAAAGGAAACAACAGTCTCTCTGAAACAATGAGAATTGGTTGGCTGCCATATATATATATATATATGGAAAGTCTATAAAGAAAAGAAACTGAATCCAGGAGCTCTAAAACCACCTTACAGATGAAAGCAGGGAAGGGTTCAATACAGTAACAATTCTAATACGAAGCATTTTCACAGCTCAGTTTGGGGTTTTCTAGTAGGGCAATAGGATGCTTCTTCTTACTTTTCAAGGAGTAATTATCTTCCTTCTTTACTGGTGTAAAAATTATTGGAGATTTAGAGTCGTGCTGCTTCATTATTACCTTCCAAGAAGCTCAAGGCAGTGTGGTCCACCAACTCTTTATTCACACAATAATAATCAAAGGTAGGTTAGGCTCAGAGGCAGGTGAAATTACCTAGTAAGCACTGGAGGTGAGCAGGGAGATAAACCCTTTTTCCTTAGTCTATGTCCAACACTAGCTTCTATAGTACCAATTACCATAGGCACAAGAATCCAAATAGTCCCGTGCGTAACTTCTTCTGTATGTGAAGTGGTGTGTGCATTTGCGTGCTAGGGCTGGGCAGTATCTGGCTTTCAACATTGTGATGTATCACCAGCTAAACATTGCGATATACTGATATATACCATAACGCCTGAAATAAGGATAGAGCTATGTAGAGGCATTGGCTGGCTTCACAGTTTTTCCCCACATTGTAATTTTTGTATGGCACACACACACAAACATCATGATTCACACTATATTGTCAGGTCAGAAATTATGAAACCGCTTTCATGATGATGATGATGATGATGATAATTTATTATTTATGCCCTGCCCATCTGGCTGAGTTTCCCCAGCCACTCTGGGCGGCTCCCAATCAAGTATGGACTTCAAACCGGTTTTAGATATATTGATATATCACCCAGTACTATAGAGTGTGTGTGTGTTTGTGTGTGCATGCTGAAAGCATCTGAATCTACCCTTGTCCCAAATTCCACAGAGCTGCAGACTGTCCTCAAGAGCCTAATCCTAAACCTGATGATCACATCTCAGAGGCTACAGTGGGAAGTGAGTGGACTAACCACAGCGTGCCTAGGAAGGGCCAGTAGAGGTCGACAGAGTGGTACAGTGGTGCTGACCTCCTATTGGCCACATTGCTGCTTCCAGGTGACTTCAAGAGGGCAAGTCCCACCCACTACCATGCACAAGCTTCCAGTCCAGATTGCAGCTTCCATGGATTAACAACACCTCGGGGAATATATCCCTGCAATTTAGAATAGTTCAGTCCTAAGTATTACTTTTTATCATTGTGGTAGATGATGCACCACATTCACTAAGTGAGCATGAGCAAAGGGAAACAGCACAGCAAGGCATGACACTTATTGGGGAAAGCACTGGGGGGACGGGGAGAGAGCACAGAGTGTGGACCTGTACCTAGAAAGCGTGTGGCAAAAGTTCAGTGTGGATGAACCTTGAAAGTAACTTCTCATTCAAGGGCAGACTCTTCCCCTGTCCAATTAGTCTTGCTGTAACTCTGCCGGTTTTGTAACAGTGGGGGAAGGACCCGACAGCACACTCTACAATCCTCCCTGGTGCGGTGTGTTAGGCACTGCTGCTCCCTTGAAATAGAAATACATCCAGTCCTTGAAGTAGGTAAACATATGTCAATTTAATTGGTTAATTAATTGGTTAGGAGCTGGAAAAATATTCATCAGCTAACAGGTCTGCTTTTTTTCTCTTTGTCAGGAGTGGGTGGGTGTGGGTGTGTGGGTGTTTGTGGGTGGGTGTACATACTAGGGATGGAGTAGAATTTTGGTTCAATACACATTTTAATGAAAACCTGCCTAATTTGTACTTCTTGAAACTATGGGATGCTTTGAGAGTCATGTTTCTCCATATTTTGCAGTGCAGTTCTCCAGGCCACCCATAATGTGTATAAAAGTAGGGATGTTAGGGGAACCTACGCACAGAAATCCATACAAGAGTGAAGAACAAGATTGTTTGCAACAAAAAAGTGTATTAGGAGGAATGTGTGGGTGAGTGAGTGGTGGTGGTGGCAGGATAGTGTAGGGGGGATGGTTCGAGTTAGCAAGCGGCAGCAGTGTGGGGTGGGTGGGGAAATGTCCCAATTTCTTACTGGAAAATGTTGGAGTGTCATCTTTTAAGTATTTTATTTAGACAGTGCAAGAAGCTATTAGATAGGACTATATTAACATATTCTGAGAACTTTTGTGATTTTGATAATGCAGTCGATTCCCTACAGCAGAGTAAAGTTTAAGAGATTATAAAGGTTCACTGGGGAACTATTAAGCTTGATTAGAAACAGACCTCTCTGATTGAGATTCCATTTATGCAAGTGAATATCAAGAATAATTTAACTGATGCCACTAAATCTACATTTACACCTATATGTGAGTGCAGAATCTTAATCTATTTGACTTGGACAGAGGTTTTCCTATTATTTCCTGAATAATTACCGGTAATCTTAGTTTATTCACGGTAATGATTGCAAATCATTAAAAACACTGGTAATTTGTTACAAGATTAATGTACATATTTGTACATATATGATCTGCAGCACAGTTTTCTACTTTCGCATACTTACTCTGAAGTAGGTTCCACCAAGTTAAGTAGAATTTACTCTTAAGTAAGCTGCACATACAAACAAGGCAGCAAATTTACTGGAGTATTAGCTTACACTGGAGACTGGAGGTGAATGCCACACTTTATATTCTGTTTATTTTCTGTTGACAAATTAAAATTTTTAACAGTTGGCCTTCACTTTGGGCCCCAAAAAATTCAGCTACATAAAATGGTTTGTTTCATGAGAGAAAATCAGCTATTAATTAGCTCTTTCTGAATATTATGCCTCCAATCAGATAAAAGCAAAAATGTTTAATTGTATGAACAAAAAACCCAATGTAAACTAGAAAGATGAATGATTCTTATCCAAGATGATACAGTAGGATGCACTAGCCCATGTGCCTGTTTGGAATACACATCCCAGCTTGTGTTGGACATCATTGCCAGGCCACTGGGCAATGTAGTAGCCTGGCATTTGTGGGGCCCACTGGATGGTAACAGCAGCTACACAAAAAAGTTCTGGAAACTCATTGAAATCTTAGGATTTCCCACAAAAAATGTAAGTGGGCTAGCTTTTGGCAATGAGGGCTAATCTGAGTATTGCATACAGGCAACCCCACATTTATAAACATTTGAGGCATGTGCAACTGTGCATCACCACAAACCTAGAAGTGACATAAAAAGGGCAAAAGTGGCCGTAAGAGAGTGCAAAAATGGCAAAAATATAGGGCCTAGCAATCCCATGAGCCTTTTTACCAACCTTTGAGGCCTGTGGAGAGTTGGAGTTTGAGCAAGAAGGTTTGGAGGGAGCTATTGTGGTAGGTGTTTGGTGGCTTTTTGGTTTTTAAAGGGTTTTTTTTAAGGGTTTCCAGCGGTTTAGAGAGTGTTTTCAGGCTTTTTCAATGGTGTTTGCAATAAATGCAATTTCACTTAATTGTGCAGTGCCTTGGAATGTAACACCCAGGTAAATGAAGAGTTACCTGTACTTTAATTTGATTAAAATTTGTATTTTAACCTGTTACTTTAGTTGCTGTTGTTTTAAAAAGATTTCTGCCCTCCCTAAGCAATTAGGGTGGCTTCTTCTCACCATTAAAAGCTGTATTAAAACTGCTGCATTAAGATGCTTCAAAGAGACTGAAATTGAGTTTTGCACACTTAAAGTGAAGAGCTTCTGGTGCATTAAAAAACCAACTGTATGTTTGGCTCTGGTTTCCTTGTACCTTCAGAAATTGTATAGGAAACATTTCTTTTAAAAATAAAATAAAAATAAAATAATAGTCTTTGGTACAAGTTCTCTACTTAACGTAGGTCCTGACATGTTCTTTTCTGTCTCTTCTGTAAGATTCTCATAGCACAGATGCTCCCTGTTGGAAATAATGTCTGTCCAAAATAAGCAAGACAGCAGGCCTGTGCTACTCAGCCTGTGTCCATTCCTCTTCTCTGCTTCTTTCCTGCATTGCCAATAATTCACCTGGCAACCTACCTGTTCCATTACTCTTCCTGCATTTCACTCCTCTTTGTCCTCTGAAATATTGCTGCTCCAGAAGAAAGGCAGACTCGCTAAGTTATTTCAAGCACAGTGTTATGCTACAGCTCTCCCAACAATAGTAATTTTTTATTATTATTACAGATCCTGCTTCCAGGCTTCCCAGAGGCACCTGGTGGGACACTGTGAGAACATGGATGCTGGATGAAATGAGCCTTTGGTGTGATCCAGCAGGCCTTGTCTTATGTCCTTATGGTTTTTTCCTGCTCTCTCTCTATAAAAGCCATGGCCCAGCATTCCATCACATTCTATAGTTTGTCTAAGGAACAGAAGCTAACTAGTGCCTTGGACAAAATAAAAAAAATCCTTCCAGTAGCACCTTTAAGACCAACTAAGTTAGTTCTTGGTATGAGCTTTCGTGTGCAAGCACACTTCTTCAGATACACACTTCTTCAGTGTATCTGAAGAAGTGTGCTTGCACACGAAAGCTCATACCAAGAACTAACTTAGTTGGTCTTAAAGGTGCTACTGGAAGGATTTTTTTTATTTTGACTATGGCAGACCAACACGGCTACCTATCTGTAACTAGTGCCTTGGACTAAGAACAAACTTATAGGAGAGCCTTTTCCCATTCCCCCTCTACCCCAGGAAAAGCCTTTGTTTTGTGTAAGTAGTCACTTTTTTATGGGTTATGTGGCCACCCAACAGCATATGCTCCCACAATCCCTTGGATCTCAATGAACCTTGTTGGGTGCTATGCAGGTTTCAGGTTGCACCAAGGCCTCTTGGGTAAGGAGAAGCATATAGTGGCTGATTTCCCATTTCTGTAAATATAAAAAGCAGCTGCCATCCAGGCCTGCCTCCATCCTTAAACAAAACAGAGGTGCCTTGGTAGGTGGAAAACAGGAATAATAAAAAAACTGTGCAGTGTTTATATTACCAAAGGTGAAGATTAATTTTTGGTGGCATGGTGAATAACAAAAATGTCCTTTTAAAAATGAAATCACTTACAAGAAAAAAAAAGATTTCTGAACACCGAGACACAGACACACAGTTTCTAGTTTTCTAAAAACACTAACAGAATAGACAGGTGGAAAGGCATTCTTTAAATTAGATGCATCAAAGACCACCATTCTATCATACAGCATTTATCTATATTGTAAACCTTTGGGTCACACTGCTTTTTATTTCCCTTCTGGTTTCTTTCTCTCATTATAATCAGTTTCCTCTAATACAACGCCAGAAACATTTGAACTAATATTAGGAACGAGGCATGACTGAACAATGTACCTACTATGTGATCTGGGATTTCAGGATTTATAACCATTTCCCAGTTCCCATATTTCACACAACAACAGCTAATTAAAATGACACAAAACAGACCATTGCCAAGTTTCAGTGAGACACAGTCTTTTTTTAAAAAAAGAGCACTGCTTAGCTAGCTGCATAGAAAAAAATGAGCTCTCTGTTGTCTTGTAGTTTGAAATATGTAATTATCTATTTAGTTATACCAATAATTACCTGCCAAGTTCAGGGAAGATGTTATGTACGCTGAGATACTGTGGTTGTAGAGACTTTGTTCAGGTCTTAAATTAAACCAGCATGTCCTTGCAATATTCATAAAGAGGGCAAATCTTTCCCACACAGTCCACAAAAATTTGCCACTGTGGAAGAAGCAGAAGCAGAAGCAGAAGCAGAAGCAGAAGCAGAAGAAGAAGAAGAAGAGGAGGAGAAGGAGGAGGAGGAGGAGGAGGAGGAGGAGTTTGGATTTGATATCTCGCTTTATCACTACCCGAAGGAGTCTCAAAGCGGCCAACAATCTCCTTTCCCTTCCTCCCCCACAACAACACTCTGTGAGGTGAGTGAGGCTGAGAGACTTCAGAGAAGTGTGACTAGCCCAAGGTCACCCAGCAGCTGCATGTGGAGGAGTGGAGACGCGAACCCGGTTCCCCAGATTACAAGTCTACTGCTCTTAACCATTACACCATACTGGCTCACACTGGAAGATAACTGGTGCACCATAGCTTCACTTTACTGAAGCAAAAAAAATTAAAATAAAACATTATAATTCTAAGCATGCTCACCTGAACAAAAGCTAATAAATACCAATGGATGGCATCTTTCGGGTGTCACCAACTTGGCATCTGTAGGCTGTAGTGTGCTCACAAGCTATGATGCCTGTGAAAGATCTCAGTAATATCCCTTCAAAAATACAGAAAGCTCAACAAGAGTGCTTGCGTTTCCTGCTCAGTTCCTGGGTGCACTGGCATTGGACCCGCCCACTAAATCATGCCCACATTTCACTGGTGGCTATGATTAGACAACCAACCTCCCATCTGTAGTGAACAGAGGAGAGGACCAAAGAGCCTCTCTCTCTGACTAAGCATGGGAGTGGTTGATGTTGATATCTTTTCCCTATTGATAGGGGAGAGCATACCTGCACCATTCTGTAGTACTGTCTGTTTTTCTGGTCTTTGAGTTGTGGCAGACACTATGCCACAGTCCCATGGCAAAAGTCATTATGAAGCTTGCTGCCATCACTAGACAGAATGTTGAGAGGTAATAATAATAATAATAATAATAATAATAATAATAATAATACCCTGCTGATCTGGCTGGGTTTCCCCAGCCACTCATGTGTGTATGTGTGTGTGTGTGCACGAGCGCACTTACATCAGTTATTTCTAATTGTAAGGGAAAGAAATGGGGAACTCCTGGAAGATGCAGCAAAATTCAACAGCTCTGGCCTGCCTTTCCAGGAAAGGAATCTGATTACGGTTCACCTACACTGATGTATGACACTAACCAATCCATAAGCTATTAGCTGCTATCTCAAAAGATAATTCAGAAGTATGTACTATCAAATTCTTTATCACTTATGCACATAATAAGAGTTGGTTTAGAACAGTGATGGGGACCTGTTGCCCTCCAGATGTACAGCACACATCATCCCTGATCATTGGTCCTGCTAGCCTGGCTGATGGCATACCCTCCAACATCCTGCAGAGGAAAATCAGGATGTAAGTCTTTTGGGGTTGCGTTCTTGCGAGAGCTGAAACAAAACATCCTGGGATCCAATCAGAAACCAGGATAGCTTCTGTAATTCTGGGACTTCCCACTCAAAGCACAGCAGTTGACAGGTATGTGATGGAGGCTAGAGGATGACAACATTTGGAGAGCCACAGGTTTAGGGAAGTTTTTAATATTTAATGCTGTATTGTTTTTAACACTTGATTGGGAGCCGCCCAGAGTGGCTGGGGAAACTCAGCCAGGTGGGTGGGGTATAAATAATAAATTATTATTATTATATATTATATTTCTGTTCCCTGGGTTCAGAGCCCAGGATTAAACAAGCTAGCAGCGAGCAAAGGCCGAGTCTCTATGGGTAGATGCTTGACATGCATTTTGCCAAAGATCCAAGAATTATAAGCAATTCAATAATGAGCATTCATGGTCTGCTAGTTCAGCTAAGAGGTCCAGCATGGAAAGGTCATTTTTTTTCTTTCAGAAGTATCTTTGGTATCACACATCCCATGCTGTGAAGTGACCTATAAATACATCCCCATCTTACACCAGACAGAAACACAAGCATCAACATCCCTATGATTTTTTTCTATTAGGCATACACATTGGATTTGGATGTTTCAGGCAGATTTGGGCTTGTCTGAACAGAAATGGGATACCCCCAAAGTGCCTGAAACTGAAGCATGGTTCTTTGAAGTCTTCAGGGTGCTCAGGAGATTGGAAAAACCTCCAGTCCATGTGTCTGCTGAAAATGAAACCTTTTTCTCCAAGCTTGCCACAAAGAAAATGCCAGGATGGGGAGGGGGTGCAGGTAGAGAGAGCTCTTTGGAGAGTAACGGGGGAAATCCACCAATCTCAGATTCCAAAGCCGACTCATTTGCCATACCGGCTGAAACTGGTGAGAGGAGAAGTCCAACAATATGTGAAGTGACACTGGTTCCTATTCCTGGTTTGCCCACCATAACCTCACTGGCTGTGAAGATGCTGTTCTAGAGTAACTGGCTTTAGGACCAAACCTCTTAAATGCTGAATATTCCTCACATGCTCTTCCACATAAGCAAATTATAGAGAGGGGCAAGTTGTGTAATTAAGCCAAGTGCTTTCCCATAATTTTCTACTGGCAGAGAATTAATACACATTCACTTTGTAGGCCTATAGTTCTGATGCCCTGTGAATGACAAGTTCCTTGCCATAAGTCAATTAACTACATTCTTTTTTGACCTAAAGAAAAACAACAACATTGAG
Organism: Podarcis pityusensis; assembly: GCF_964106645.2. Classification (NCBI taxonomy): domain Eukaryota; kingdom Metazoa; phylum Chordata; class Lepidosauria; order Squamata; family Lacertidae; genus Podarcis; species Podarcis pityusensis. The sequence goes on along the minus strand of NC_138027.1, from coordinate 26,532,131 downwards.
CAGTTTTGATCCCTGGAAGCAGCTGTGTCAAATGCTGGCAGGCTGCCCTTACATTGCTCATTCTGCAATGTGAACAGAAATATTGACTTGCATCCCCCCCCCCCCCACTTCCTCAAAATGTGTGCTGTATATAGACAGATAAGCCAGCAAGTCTCTTAGGTAGAATATAGTTGCCATTCTTCAGGCAGTTCACTTCACCTTTTAAGAATCAGAGCTTGACTTATCTCAAGAACCTTTGGGTCCCCTTCATGATTTATGGGGGTGGTCCTGCTCTGGGTACTTCAGGAATGGGAAACTTGTTGGTCCTTCTGCCTCCATTAGCCCTATCCAGCCATCCCAATGGTCTGGGATAATGGGAGTTAGAGTCCAGCAACATCAATAGGACCACATGTTCCCCACTCTTTAATTTGATAAGCTAAAACCTTCTAGAAGACAGAGCAGGTTCTCAGGTGTGATGTCACTAATTATGGGTGGCTCTGGCCAAACTCAATCCAGTGTAAGTAGATTAATTTTCTGGACTCCTCTAGACATAAAAAAAAATAGATTGAGATTCTAGATGGGCTCCAGAATAGAGCAGGATTTTGTAATAATAATTCTATGCAGATTTTTTTAGGATGGGGAAAATATGTTTAATATGGAAATGTGAGAGAACAGACTTTGTAGTTCACACATGTAAAAGTGACATGGACTTATCTGCCTATTCTTAGCCATATCCCCCACTTCTTCCCAGGAGCTCAGGGCAGCGTACATTATACTCCCACGAGTGATGGATCAGTCAGAGACAGTGACTGGCCCTCAGCCACACACAGTAAGCTTCATGGCCAGCTAGGAATCTGAACCCTGATCTCTCAGGTCCTAGCCTAGTCACCGCACTACGCTAGTTCTAATGGGACAGGAGAACATGAGGACATGGAAATCAAAGCAAATGTGTGTTTCTCCCTGTCTCTAAAGGAAGCGTTTGAAGGACAAGGCAGATGCAGCTGTTCTGGATTATGGAATGTCATCTTAGAATGGGGTGATTCTCTGTCTATGGTGGCTAGAGTTGCAGTGAACTTCACTTTGGGTGGTGTCCTCTCAGATTTATGTCAAATTAGTCCCCAGACATGTCAAATCATAGAGCTGGAAGGGATATAGAATAAAGGTAATTTATTCGGGTGCTCCATCCAATTATATTCTCTTCCTGGCAACAGCCACACATTCTTCCACCAAGGGGCTTCCAGCTAGTCATTGGCAATGTCAGGATTTTCCTAAATTTACAGTACAGTATTAGCTTTTGCTTTATATCACAGGAACAAGCTGGAATTCAAAATGTCTGCATATTATTGTTCTAAATCAACCTTTTTGGACCCAGGACCCACTTTTAACAAACCAACAAACAAAAGAATTTGGGGACCTATTTCTTAATCTTTTACCATATAGTTGCACAGTGGCACTACTCCTGTTGCAACCCAACTTGGATCAAGCTGCAACCCCCACCAGTTGAAGTCCAGTGATCTTAATCATTTTAGAAGGGAAATGAAATAAATCTAAGAACAAGCAACTCAAACTTCTATAAACATGTTTTCTTCACACCAGGATGGATATTAAATAATCACCATACAAAAAAAAAATCTATGGAGTTAAATGGATTAAACCAGAACAAATGGAAGTTGGATAAACTGGATAACTGCTGAGGGCTCAAACAGACACAAGCCAAGATAAAATGCAATCTATAATATCTGTGACCGAGCTCACATGATGATAAAGAAAGTAACAGTCCTCAACAGAAATATGTCTTATGGGATTAAACATCACTCACTCACTGGTGGTTGTAATAGACCATATCTGAATGCTTGGGTGTGGTTCAATCCACAAAGCTGTCATTGCAGTTGGTAAAATGGAAAATTCTTGCCTACCTCCTGATGCTAATCCATGCCAATCCTATTTAACAACCTGAAGAGTTGTTATTAACTTGTCAGCACTTTAATTTCCTTGAATTATTTTAATTGATTTTTCACGAGAGCTCATTTCTAAATAGCGTGGCATAACAATATTAACTCAAACTGACCGGTTTACAGTTTGGGAAACGAATCTGAATGGAGTTTTGATTTGTTTTTAGCAGATTTATTGGGTGACCCTTGCAGCCAATTCCAAGCAATGTTTTAAAAAGTGGAATATTTTTAGTAGAGGCACCTATACCTGTTTTGTATGATTGCAATTGCACTGTTGTATTTTCATAAACTTCCTCCAAAGAGCTCCCGACAGCACATTCTCCCTCAACCCCTGCTGTTTGCACAACAACCTGTAAGGTTGGTTAGGCTGGCGGAGAGCAACCAGTGCTGTGCCAAAAAAATTTCCTGCATTAGTTCCCAACCATTCTCTATGAACTGATGAGAAAACAAATCACATTAGGAAATTGAGGGCCACCTCCAAATTGTCAGTACTGTATGAGGGGGATTAAACTTTAGGCTTATGTTCTGTTTTAAGTCCCAACATTTGATGGCAGGGAAGATCTACAGGTCCACTCAGTAACATTAGAATGCATAACTCTAAGTCAAAACATTGCTCTTTTAAAATTCTTCTGATTCCCAGTTGTCAGACTGAGCTTGGGAAATCACCAGCCTTTTAAGGGTTCAGCGCTCTGAAGCCTTCAGTACTCTGCAGCTGTCCCAGGTCCTGAATATTGTGCCTCTGTTGCCAGTTACCTGCTGTTATTAAATGTTGCCAGCTATTTCCCCTGCTACAGACATCTCTGTACCTAGATGAAATAGGAGAACAACATGCAAAGCAGCCCCTAGGCTGTGAATTTATGGCACAGGAATCAACATGTTTGAGAGGACTGTGGCTAATACTTGTTTTAAAGCCTTAGAACTGGACAATATTAGCTGTGGCTAACACTTGTTCTAAAACCTTAGAATTGGGCAAGCTAGATATCTGTCTACCTGGCTAAGAGTGGTATGCTGTGATAATCTAAAAGCAGAATGAAAGGGTTGTGTCAAATGCTAGTCCTACTAAGAGTAGACACACATAAATTAATGAGTAAGTTCTTTGATTCCAACAGGACTACTCTAAGTAAAACTTAGTTACAACCCAAAGAGTCTACTCAAGGTTTTTATTTCTTACTTGATTACTCCATCTTGGATTTACCTAGACTGTTAAAAACAGGCAATTCAAAAGAATACACACACACACACACACACACACACACACACATTGGTACTTCTGTTTACAAATGCTTCTGGTTACACACACTTCGCATTATGAGCTCTGCTAACCCAGAAGTAGCAGCTCCTGATAGCAAACTTTGCTCCGGGATGCGAGCATAAATCGCGTGCCAGAGGTGCGCGCACAGCGGGAAGCACCATTAGTGAAAGCGCACCTCAGGATAAGAACGATTTCCGGTTATGAACGGACCTCTGGAATGGATTCAGTTCATAACCAGAGGTACCACTATATATATAAAGCCTGTTACCCTAATTATAGGTTAGTTCAGAGTTCTTAAGCATTCCAACCAAACTGGCATCTAGTACCACCCTCATTCTCTCTTTTTTTTTTATAATGATATTTATTAAAAGTTTAAAAATTACAGAAAAAAGAAAAAAGACAACAATAACAAAGAAGAAGAAAAAGAAAAAAAACATAGAAAAGCAATACAACAATACAACAAAAAGAAACAAAAAGAGAACTAAAACACACATCCAATATTCCATATCTTTACCTTTCCTTTACTTGTTTCATCGACCTCCTCACACCTCCCTTTTTTTGTATTCTAGTTCTATTCACTATTTCAGCAAATTCTTCCCATCTTTCTTCATTTTTTTCCTATAATTTATCTTAACGGTCTAACCTTAAATTTTTTCATTTTAACCCGTTATCAATCAACTTTTACTTAATTCTTTGTTGCATTTCTACTAAAACCATATAACTTCATTCCAGCATCCTTCTAACACTCATTAATTTCACAATGTTTCTGTAAGTATACTTTGAATTTTTTCCAATCTTCTTCCACTGACTCTTCTCCCTGGTCTCGGATTCTGCCAGTCATTTCCGCCAGTTCCATGTAGTCCATCAGCTTCATCTGCCATTCTTCCCTGGTGGGTAGATCTTGTGTCTTCCAATGTTTTGCAATAAGTATTCTTGCTGCTATTGTAGCATACATAAAGAAAGTTCTGTCCTTCTTTGACACCAATTGGCCGACCATGCCCAGGAGAAAGGCCTCTGGTTTCTTCAGGAAGGTATATTTAAATACCTTTTTCATTTCATTATAGATCATCTCCCAGAATGCCTTAATCTTTGGGCATGTCCACCAAAGGTGAAAAAATGTACCTTCAGTTACACTACATTTCCAACATTTGTTATCGGGCAGATGGTAGATTTTTGCAAGCTTGACTGGTGTTATGTACCACCTATAAATCATTTTCATTAAATTCTCTTTTAAGGCATTGCATGCCGTAAATTTCATACCAGTGGTCCATAACTGTTCCCAGTCGGCCATCATAATATTATGTCCAACATCTTGTGCCCATTTAATCATAGCAGATTTCACCATTTCATCTTGAGTATTCCATTTCAACAGCAAGTTATACATTCTTGACAATTTCTTAACTTTAGGGTCTAGCAATTCTGTTTCCAACTTTGATTTTTCCACCTGGAAGCCTAGTTTTTTATCCAAATTATATGCCTCCATTATTTGATAATAATGGAGCCAATCTCGTACTCTATTTTTTAATTTTTCAAAGCTCTGCAGTATTAATCTGTCACCCTCTTGTTCCAAAATTTCCCAATACTTCGGCCATTTGGCCTCCATATTGAGTTTTTTCTGAGCCTTTGCTTCCATTGGTGACAACCATCTTGGGGTTTTATTTTCTAACAAATCCTTATATCTTATCCAGACATTAAACAGTGCTTTTCCTACAATATGGTTTTTAAACGCTTTGTGTGCTTTAACCTTATCATACCACAAATATGCATGCCAACCAAATACATTATTGAAACCTTCCAAATCCAAAACATCCGTGTTTTCAAGGAGCATCCATTCTCTCAGCCAACAAAAAGCGGCTGATTCATAATAAAGTTTTAAGTCTGGCAGGGCAAATCCGCCTCTTTCTTTAGCATCAGTTAATATCTTAAATTTTATATGAGGCTTCTTGCCCTGCCAGACAAATCTGGAGATATCTCTCTGCCACTTCTTGAAACAGTCCATTTTGTCCAAAATTTGCAGTGTTTGAAACAAAAACAGCATTCTTGGCAATACATTCATTTTTATCACAGCAATTCGGCCTAACAACGATAACTTCAAATTTGACCATATTTCTAAATCTTTTTTCACTTCATTCCAACATTTTTCATAATTATCCTTAAATAAATTCACATTCTTAGTAGTCATATTAACCCCTAAATATTTCACTTTCTTAACCAGTGTCAGTCCTGTCTCCTTCTGAAACTTCTCTCTCTCAATCTCTGTTAGGTTCTTCTCTAAAACCTTAGTTTTCATCTTATTCAACTTTAAACCTGCTACCTGACCAAATTTTTGAATTAGTTCTAATACTCTTTTAGTGCTAGATTCTGGCTCCTGTAAAGTCAATACTAAATCATCAGCAAATGCTTTAAATTTGTACTGTTTGGCTCCCACTTGTATACCTTTTACCAATTGGTCCCTTCTAATCATATTTAACAAAACCTCCAAGACCGATATAAAAAGCAATGGGGAGATTGGGCAACCTTGTCGTGTTCCTTTCTCAATCTTAAATTCTTCCGTCACTACATTGTTCACAATTAACTTGGCCTTCTGTTCTGAATAAATTGCACTTATACCGTTTCCAAAGCCTTGACCCACCCCCATCCCCAATAAATTCTTCTTCATGAAACTCCAAGAAATGTTGTCAAAAGCTTTCTCCGCATCCACAATGATCAAAACTGCTTTGGTATTAATCTTCACTTGTAGTTTTTCTAAAATATTAATTATATTCCTCGTATTGTCAGACAAATGTCTGCCCGGGAGAAAGCCCGCTTGATCTTTATGAATTTCTTCCATTAACACCTTTTTTAGTCTTTTAGCCAAAATATCTGCAAAAATTTTATAATCCACATTAAGCAATGATATGGGGCGGTAATTCTTGAGTTGTGTCTTTTCAGTCTCTGTTTTCGGTATAAGTGTGATGTAAGCTTCCTTCCACGACTCTGGTGCCCTTTTCCCTTCAAGTATTTCATTACAGACTTCCTTTAAAGGTTGTATTAACCATTCAGAGATCTGTAATATCTTGAAGTCAGTCCATCCGGTCCTGGAGATTTACCTAATTGCATATTCTGAATGGCCCCTTCTACTTCCTGTTTCGTTATTTTATAGTTCAGCATTAATTTATTTTCTTGAGAAATTTTTTGTAGTCCCTTCATTTTCAAAATTTTATCAATATCCATTTCTTTCTGCTTCTCCTGTGTATAAAGTTGTTTAAAATACCTCTGGAAGCACTTTCTAATTTCCACAGGATTCTGTATGTTCTTTCCTTCTACTTCCAAATTCGTAATGGTATTAAGTTTTTGTCTTTTTTTCATTTGCCAAGCCAACAGTTTACCACACTTATTTGCCGACTCAAATGTCTTTTGTCTCATCTGTTTAAAGTACCACCCTCATTCTCAAATAGCTGTCTTCTGTTTGGTATGGGTTGCATCCCCAGTGGAGGCTGTGCCTCATGAAATCTCAGTGGATAATGAAAAGATCCCTTTCATTGTTTGAGAAGCGCCAGAGCAGGATAGTGAGTTTTTCACTTTCCATCATCTCTTAACAATGCCTATGCTGGTTGGGGCTGGTGAGGTTTGAAGAACAATGAAATCTGGAGGACCACAGATTCCCTATCCCTGTACTAGAGGAACAACTGGGATGAAAGATACTATATTCAGTAAGATGGTATTTCCCTTTCACTTCATCTTAAGCATCAAATCAATGGGATAATAAAGGTCTAAAATGAAGGAGCAGCCTTATATCAATTGACCTATAAAAGCTTTTTTTATACATAGTGCCTTAACAAGGAAAATTGTTAGAGAGAAATTATTTGCCGGAGGCAGTGGCTTTCTTGCTCTATTCGGTCTGATACTAAATAAATTGAATTGACTATAAAGAGCTAAAATGAAAGTGAATCAAGATCATATTCTCAATTCTTACATGTAGCAATGAATATCACTCTCAAATTTTTCAGCTGGTCATCTGCTATCCCATTTGTCTTATCTTTTGCAGCAGACTGCTATACAAATCCCTTTATCAAGCAAAAGTTAACACAGTGCTCATTTGACTTTCCTGTCCTCTTTAATCTTCAGTAGATCCTCCACAATCCTATAAACCTTAAATGTACCCAGCCATTTTCTTTGTGTGTGTGTGTGCAGTGAGCAAAGGAATCTCACACAGAGACAGGCCAAAAAATATATCTATGCGTTAACAGCTCCAACTCGCTCAGACTGACTGGGTAAAGCAAAGCAAATCACATAAACTCCAAAATAATAAGGCTGCAAGTCCTGCTAACACTTTCATGGATGCATTAAAAATGTAGCAAAATCTTGGGACTGGTGATTAAGGTTTGTTATATTATTGGGCCACTCAGAAGCAGAATTGGAGGCTATGAAAAAGAGCTGCCATTTAATCACAGGAGAACTGCTTTTGTGTAGTTAAGTGTACACAAGAGGCAAAAATATTTAGTAAGGTGTAAACATAGCATACACCAGCCCATAGCTGCCTTCAGCAGAAAGGTGATAGCTCAGAGATAGAACATCTACCCCACTTGTGGAAGGTTCAATCCCTGACATCTCCAGGCAGGGCGGGCCACTACCAGGCAATGTAGACCAGTATTTCCCAAACTTGGTTCTCCAGCTGTTTTTGGACTACAACTTCCATTATCCCTAGCTAGCAGGACCAGTGGCCAGGGATGATGGGAATTGTAGTCCAAAAACAACTGGAGACCCAAGTTTGGGAAACAGTGGTATAGACAGTGCTAAGCTAGATGGATATGGCAGTTTCCTATGTTCCTGTGTTTGTTATCTTGACTGAAGAGATAGAGATAGCAACATCAAAATCTATTATTTACAACTGGGACCTGCAACAAAATGCTACAGTGTGGACTAGTGCAGTTCAGGAATCCAGCTACTCCACTCCTTTCCCCTTTTCCAGAGTTTTACATCTCCCACCATAACAAGCAATAGTGACTGAGTACTCTCAAGTCCTCATTTTTTGGGTTCCCCACCCTTAGGTTTTCTAGTTCCCTATGGTGCTCTTTGTAGTTCTTTCAACCTTAGGCTCCCCCCTGCCTGCTGACATCTCCCTCCCTCTTGTGTGGGACTTGTCCTGTTTTGACTACGTAAGCAATGGCACTCACAGCCTGAAAAGCAGATGATGAGGGAGCAATTACTAGGGTCTTTCTTGCAGGTATCAGAATAAGGCACCCTAAGGCTCTCAGATTCCTCATTAGACTGCACAGGGGGTATTTAACTAAGTTTTACTTAGAGTAGGCCCCCTGAAATGAACGGTCTTAGCTTAGCCATGCTCATTAATTGCAATGATACAACCTTTTCAAAACTAGGGACAAGCAGGTTTCATTTGTTCTGTTCTGTTTTCATGGGTTTCCTCTGCCCCCTTTCAATTCCTCCTGAGCTTAACAGTTTACAGCCTTGGCTTCCTTCCCCACCCACCCTGCCCACTATTTTTCTCAATTCTATCCAGAACGCATTATGTACATAAAGCAGACTACATAATATGGTGGTGTTTCTCCAGCCTCTTAATCTCTGGAGCACTTGCAAGCAGTCTCTCAAAAATACATTTAAGACAAAAGTTAGAGGAGATGTCATATTATTAACAGCAGCTTAATTGCAGGTAGTGGCAAAGTAGCAACACAAGTATTTGCTGATTTTTTTTCTGGTTGTTTTGTATGGACAACAGTTCAACCTCAATTAAAGATATGTAGCCAGTTTGTTGCAGATTACTTTCCGGGGTGGGGGGGTTACATGTGTAGTCTAAACGAAAACAGCGCATAGAAGACAGTTGCTTCTGAGTTCAGTATTGTTTTCTAATATTAAAAGAAGGGGGGAAAGGGAAAAAACAAAACACACAAATAGCTCTGGAATAGCAATCTTTGCTCATCTTTGATTTTCTCATGCTATTTATAACTTGAAATGTAAAATGAACACTGCCTATTGCCTGTTTTGTATTTTTTCTAATGTTTTAAAGGACAAGAAAAATTATTTGATTGCTATTTGCTAGATTTTACTAAACCATGAATCCAATGCACCAGGTATGTCCCATGTAAGAAAGGAACCACTATGATTTATAACAAGTAGTTTTTGGACAGCCTACACCCAAAGCGTTGTTGTTCATGACACATTAAGGAGTTTTTTCTGGAACACTGTTCCAATAAGGAGGGAAGGAAACTAAAAAGCACAACATATTAATCTCATCTTAACTGACGGAAAGCTTTGCACATAAAAGAAGCCAAGAGAAGTGCCAAAATTCCCTAAGTCTCTATCCTATTGTATCGCAAGTGGGCACAACACCAAATGAATCATTCAGAGACACCTGCTTATTGTAGGGCTGTGTTGGCTCTCAGCCTTCTTCATCAGATTCTCTCTACCATGTAGAAAGAGAGACTTTTCAGGCATATATAGTAATCTTCACTAGCCAGACAAGTTAATTACACTAAGTACATGAGCTCCAGAGGAAGTAAGCCCCCGTAGATAATAAATGTGCATTTTGTCACATTTGTCATGTTATGCAACCAAGACCATGGAACAGTCTCAAGAGAAAAAACTTCCCTCTTCTAGAATCACAACCTTAGTCACAGGCACTGGGTTCTGCACAACTTGGGGCGGGGCAGAGTGCAGGTGTGATATCACTTGGCCGGAGGAGGCTGTGAGGCCCGCTGTGACCACATAGAGGCCAGACAGGGCCCGTTGTGGTAACAGGGAGCCCACTGTGACTGCAGGAAGGCCCTGTGAGGCCTGCTATGGCCACAGGTAGGCCAGATGGGGCCAACGAGGCCTGCCATGGCTACGGGGAGGCCTGGTAAGGCCCGCCACGGCTGCGGGAAGGCATAGGGAGATCTGGGAAAGACCGGCAGGGCCCACTGCAGGCTGCAGAACACTTGGGAGCTGAATCGCTCCTTAAAAATGGGGGCGGGGCTTGGCCTTTCCAGATGGTGCCCCTGATCTTAGTAAACTTTTACTTGAACTAAAAAAAGAAGAAGAGCCTTCCCTAATCAGACCAAAGCCTTGTCTAATCCAGCATCCTCATGAGAAGCCCTTAAGCAGGTTCTGAGAACAACCAAACTCTCCACACATGCTCCACAGCAACTGGTATTCCACAGCATACTTCCTGTGATACTTGTGGTAAGTAGCAGAGCCACAATGACTATCAGCCATCCGTCATGAATTTGTCTCACTTCCTTGCACCTCAAATTCCATTTCAGCCTTTTCTAACACTAATCTTATTAAACCTCTGCTCCCTTGAGCTATTTCTCATATCAGTAATTTCTCCCTTTTGGCTCTTTATGCTTGGAGCTCCTTTCCATTAAAAATTCAGCTGGCCTCTTTTGTTTTGCTTTGTTTCACATGATAGTAGTTTATAAAATTATGCATGGCATGGAGAAAGGTGAAAGTTTTTCTCCCTCCCATATAACACTAGAACCTGTGGACATTCAAAGAAGCTGAATGTTGCAAAATTCAGGGTGGATAAAAGAAAGGACTTCTTCTATGCAGTGCATAGTTAACATGTGGAATTACCCCTCCCCTTAAGGCAGTGATGGCTACCAACTGGGATGGCTTTAAAGGAGGATTCAACAAATTCATGGAGGATAAGGCTTTTGGTGATTGCTAGCCAGGGTGGCTCTGCTCTGCTTCCACAGTCAGAGGCGGTAATGCATTTGAATACTAGCTGCTGAAAACCACAGGAGAGGAGAGTGCTATTGTGCTTGGGTTCTGCTTGACGGTTCCCTGTAGACATCTGCATGGCCACTGTGAGAATAGGATGCTGGATTAGATGTGTCATTGGCCTGATCCAGCAGACTCTTATGTTCTTTAAGATGTGAAAAAGAAGTATGGAATCACAGAATCATATTTTCTCTCTTCCAGTTCTGTTTTCATTTATGATTTCTTTGTACTCCCCTCATTCCTTGGTAGGCAGGAGGGTATCATGGGGGTTGGAGTCCATGTTCCCCATCCCTGATATAAACCAAGACCAAATTAAGCTGCTGAGTTATGATACGTATGTAGCCAAACCAGAGCTACTGAGAAGCAAAAGGTAAGTATCAGCATGCAAGGTGAGGTAGAGGAGACTTTTGGGAAAGGAATGAATTGCTGGGAACCAGAAATCAGACCCATCTGACCAGAGAAGGATTTGGGGACAGAAGGAAGGAACTGTGTGCAGGAGGCATCCCCAAATAAACTTCACAGCCAGGGATCTCTGTGAGAGAAGAAACCCAGAGGCCAACACAGCCTACTGCTCACTCTTCCTTGCTTTTCTCTTTTTTTTTGACCCCACCTACCCTCCCTCTAAGGGACGCGGGTGGCGCTCTGGTCTAAACCACTGAGCCTAGGGCTTGCCAATCGGAAGGTTCGAATCCCCACGATGGGGTGAGCTCCTGTTGCTTGGTCCCAGCTCCTGCCAACCTAGCAGTTCGAAAGCACATCAAAGTGCAAGTAGATAAATATGTACCACTCTGGCGGGAAGGTAAATGGCGTTTCCATGTGCTGCTTTGGTTTTGCCAGAAGCGGCTTAGTCATGTTGGCGACATGACCCGGAAAAACTGTCTGCGGACAAATGTCGGCTCCCTCGGCCAGTAAAGCGAGATAAGCGCCGCAACCCCAGAGTTGTTCACAACTGGACTTAACTGTCAGGGGTCCTTTACCTTTACAGTGGTACCTCGGGTTAAGAACTTAATTCATTCTGGAGGTCCGTTCTTAACCTGAAACTGTTCTTAACCTGAGCTACCACTTTAGCTAATGGGGCCTCCCGCTGCTGCCATGCTGCCATCATGCAATGTCTGTTCTCATCCTGAAGCAAAGTTCTTAACCCGAGGTACTATTTATGGATTAGCGGAGTCTGTAACCTGAAGTGTCTGTAACCTGAAGCGTTTGTAACCCGAGGTACCGCTGTACCTTTTTACCCTCCCTTTAGCTTCCTTAAAACCTAGTTGGCTTCAGATTTTTGTTGGAGCAACATCCTAGCCTCCTGTACTGAAGAGCTGGTTTCAGCTAGCTCTACATGGAGCTGTCCATGGTCCTGTCTGCTTGGCTGGAATGTTTGTAAACTCACAAGTTTCCCTCAGGTACAGTGGAATGCAGCAAGGTGGAGTGGAGGAACTGTGGTTAGTGTGGATGACTCTGCACCAACCAACACAGTTTCTTTTTTATAATGCCTGAGAGGGGCCAATACAAAAGTTCTACCTATGGTCTCTGATGTCCCACACATATATGTGAGTTATCACTAGATGCTGTATTGGTCAAATGATTAAGAAGCATGTGTGAACCAGTCCATGGTGTGGAGATACCTGAGACCATTGAGATGAGATTATGCTGCCCTTTCTACATTTAAGCATCTTCCTCCCACCCCCACCTCTGCACTTTCAGGTTGGAACAATAGCAATAGAATTTCACACCATAATCAGTTACATAGCAATACCATGTGTACAGAATAATTTTTACCTTAAAACATGGCTGAAATGCTGACAAATCTAAAGCTTCCATGGTAAAAAGACATAAAGGCTCCAGATTCAATTAACCTTATTTAACATTTAAATTTATTACAATTCACACATCAACCGATTCCTAGCAGCAGGCTTAAGTTTAAACCATGGTAGTAAGTGACAAACCAAGATTTCTTTTAAAAAAATACTGCTGATAAACACAAGTAAGTCAAAACATTTATTTTATCTTGTCCAAGGAATTGAGAGAGAGAGAGAGAGAGAGAGAGAGAGAGAGAATGACAACAGAATCTCTAGAGACCATGACAACCAAATTAACTAAGGCACTCTATTAAAAGACAAATAAAATCCTTTTACATCCTGCTGCTGAATTGTACCGTCACATCCCAAAAAATATTTGCAGCAAAATGAAATAACTGTCCATTTGGGTCCTCCATACTTTTAAGGTACTTTGCTTTCCACTCACTGAAGACCATACATTATTTACAATCCACTACAATTTCATGCCTTTTTATGAATACATTAGCTATTCTTGTATCTCCAGAATTCCTTAGCAACAAAAATTATGCTGCAGATGCTATTCCGTGCATGCTACATTGGCCTTGTACTCCCATATTGCCATATTTCTGTAGTTTTTTATTTTAAAAGGGGCACTTCTTTAAGACACTGATAATGCACCCAACTCTTTTCAGAGAAAAGGATGACCCAGTTAGTTAAACAATGAAGGTGTCTCTCCAATTATATGTACAATTTAAGAACAGCTTAAAGGTTGAGAGTCAAGTAACGGAAGGTAAGGGGATGTGGGTATATCAACTCAGCATGAGTTGGGTGACAACAAGTTCAAATATAACAACAGAAGATCTGCCATGTTATGTTAAGTACTGGCAGGTGGGTTTGAATTGGCATATAAGAGAGACACACCCTTCTACTCCCATGGGCATGTAAATAGCTGCATTCCATGGCATCCCACTAAATTCCTACTCAGCCCCCAAGAAAGAGCAACTAATAAAACACCACACTGTAGAGGGAGGGCACTGAAAAATAGAAGAGGGAAGTAGAGAGTGCAGCGCAGAGCAGACTTCAACAGCAGCTGGAATGCTTTTCTCCTATTGGGCACTCGTGCCCATGTGATGATCCTTTGTGGAAGAGATCAACATGTATTCTCCCTAGAAAGGGTGTGCGGCAAATTCACCCATGCTAAAGGGCAGAAGTGGTATTCCCCCAAATTATGAGAAACTGGAAAAGAAGGGCCTTTCTCTAGCAGAAATCACAAGGTAAATTTGAGCACTGCAACTGACTTTAAACACAAAGCTCTTTGTCCACCTGAGATATCACTAACTTAATGACACTTGAAAACACTTTGGAAAAAGCATGAGATTTTGATCTTAACTACTGCAGTATAAGAAGGGAACCCCCTGCAACAAAACAGAGTTTTATTTCATCATCTCACAAGCGCATGAAGATGCCAAGTTTTCGCTGAATAGGGGCCCACAATGAATGTGCTAAAATTAGAAAAACACTCTCACTATTGTGCACACAAAATCTCAACATTCTGCTGCTGAACTGATAAGGTTGCTATGGAAATAACCTTAATTACTGCAGAGTGAGTAGTAAAACTCTTTGCAAAAGTATCTCTGCAAGACACTGTCACTTTTAAACTTTCAAAGTTTTCTTCCTCTCTCATTATACAGTGTCTACATTTCAACACAACCAAATAGGTGCTTCTTGCAACTGCCTCTGGGAACCAGTTGCCTCAAATGGTATCTGTAGATACAGCAGGTTGTTGCCACATGAGTTACCTCCATTACCCCACTACTAACTGCTACCACAAATGTCTGTGTATATACCTACTAGGAGTTCTGTACCCAGCAATGGAAATCAATCCAGCCAATATGATCAGTAGCCACTGTTGCTTTCAGTCCTCAAACAGTACATAATTGATTACTGTCCCTCCCAATTGGAATTGCATTTCATTTGCACTGAAATGAATAGGGTTGAACAATTTAATAACAATGTAATTTTCATAATTAATTACATAAATTGCAGAAGTTAATTTCACCACAGCAGACAACAAGACAAATAATGTGGGGTTTGGGTGGCAGATAAACTGCAGTGGTACGGAAACAGTGCTGTGTGTGATGAACACAGGATAGAATGGGAAATTATGCCTTCTTACATCCCTAGATGCAACAGCCGCCAGACAGGGCAGCATCCTCCATGCATGCAATCTTTGTTGCTTGGCAAGGAAAAAAATAGGTATAAAAGGAGAATTCAATGGATGTCAGTTTCCAGGTTTGTGGCAAGTACGCTTTGGTAAAAGAACCCCGGCAGAGATCTAAAATCACAAAACATGCAATGAAGTAAAGTGTGGAAATATAAGCTATTAGACCTTTAAAATATCCCCTTTTAAGTTCCTTTCAAAGCTCTCCTCTTTCCCTAGTATAGAAAAAGACAAGACATTCGGTAAGTTTAAAATAGTTTACTTACAAACTCCTTAAAGGTCAGGTTCATGTGCTTTTCCATACAGCAGTCGGAAAACACAGACAGCAAAAAATAGGCTAGTTCCACAGTGGTGAAAGTTCCCAACATAAGAATGGCATTCAGTGTTGAAGCATGCGGACTGAGCTTGGAGCAACCAGCTCATATCTCTTTACACACCAAAATTCACATGGCAGACTGAGGGAACAATAGGTTTGACTTGCTTCCTCCTAAGGTGAGTGGATGTGACCTAGCTAAGCCTGGCAGGACAGCTTACTCGATGGCATTAACCCCTTCATGCATTAATAGGGCTTAAGCATTTTGGTTATTTGAGGCTGGTTATCCTACAATCAGCTCTGAAACAGGGCTGATAAGGCTATTTTCAATTTATTTTTTCCAGCATGTACTAGCAAACCTCATTGTACTATGCACTATGTTCCCCTGCTCTACAAAGTTCATCCTAAATGCCTTTCAGATCTGAGAAAATGTATGAGAAAATGATATGCACATAAAACAAAAAATAGAGTTAGCAATCAAAGCTATTTTGATGCATTAACCCAAGGTGTTCGTGGTTTTTTTTAACCTGCCTGCTTAATAATAAAATACACACTCATTTATTATACATATTTGGAGACACAGAGAGAAATATCAGGGATAGCTGCTGTTAAGAAATGCATTCAGAGCACAAAACCACAATGTGGTTATGTTTCTTCAGGTAGCAATAGATATCTGGCAGGCTATGAAATTGATGGATTATATACACACACATCTGAGCAGAATTAATGGTTTAAGCAAAATGAACAACCTCTGAGTTTCCAGGGCGGGGTGGGGGGTGGGGTGGGGAGAACAGGCTTCCCCTAAGGCTTCTCTCTCTTTCCTTCTATTTATTTGCTAAAGGCAGTACTAAGCAAAACATGTAGCGCCAAAGACAATTAGATTCCAAGTGATTGATGTGAAAACATTTGAATTTTACCACAACCTACACTTCACACTTCACCAGATTCAAGAGTAAAACATACTGCTCTTACGGCACAATCAGATGTTTTGCCTGCAAGGCTCCCTGCTGGAATATTGCTAGACAGATTCATTCTGCTCAATAGAGACATTCTTTCATTCATTCCTAGCAATTGTCCTCTTTGCTCTACTCGCAACACCTTGATTAGCATAAAGGACAAACAGTACAGTACTGTAATGTCTTAGCCACAAATGGCCTCAGCCATTAGCAATTCTACTACATGTTAGGGATGGCACAATGCCACTCTTGCTTGCCTTTCAAACCCACCTGAACTCTGCAAGCAAGGGATGTTCTCAAAACCCAGATGGGTCTGTCCTTCTTCCCTGCTACTTCTCTCCTTCCTGTGCAAGGAAGGAGATCAGGAGGGACCTCAGCCCACTTCCCTGCTACCCCAATTATCTCCTCCTCTCCCCAGAGTGGGGGGATCCCTTGGAGAAGGAGAAGCGGTGGCAGGTGGCAGAATGCTCCATAGGAGACTGACTACAAGCCCCATGGTCTCCAGCAGAAAATGATGCTCTTTGCATAATTGAACCACCAATGAGAAAATACTCCACAGTGGAGTGATTACAAACCCCATGATCCCCAGCAGAAAATGGCACTCTGCACATTATTTAGCAACCAATGATAGAATGAACAATCACTCCATTCTGAATGCATGCTGAATGTCAGAAGCTCAGGTTCTAGTGCCAGCAAGTACCTGGATCGTGTATAGTCTCAGCAACATTATCCACTGCAGCAAATCTGGTACATAGCCTCAGCAACATTATCCACTGCAGCAAATCTGGGAGCTTTATTGTGTGCTATGGGATGGCTACCTAGTACCACTTGAATCTGAAGAGCAGATCAGGTTTTGTGTTTTCCTAGTGTACCCTTTTGAACTGCCTTCAGTTCTCTTCTCCAACCTGCTGTTCCAGTGGCACAGACAGTAGGGTGTCAGTTCTTGAGCTACAAAACTCCTGGCTTGATGACTTCTAGACCTAACTGTGCAAAGCAATGAATAGCTTGCGAAATGCTATAATCCTCATGCCGCTCAGAATACAGGCAGGGATTGACCTAAGAGCAAATTGCAATGGATTTTTGAAGATGACTTCTCCTTTGTTCAGACTTAAGAGTGCAATGAGACATGCTGGTAAATGCTACCTTACTGCCATGAGGATGGAACCAAAATTAATTAGGTGAGCTCTCCAATACTGCCACAGAGAAGAAAGTGTGCACAAACCTTGCACAATTTCTTGGTAGTTAATCAATAGAGCCATAAAGGATTTGTAAAGACATCAGCAATACCCAGATTTCCAATTTATGGAAAACTAAGTGAAAGTCAAGCTCTGGGTGTTGCTGATGTTCTTATACCTTGTATGGCCCTATTGATTTACTGCTAAGAAATGGTAATAATAATAATAATAATAATAATAATAATAATAATAAATTTTATTTATATCCCGCCCTCCCCAGCCGAAGCCGGGCTCAGGGCGGCTAACAACAATAAAACAGTATAAAAGTACAGCATAAACAACACTCTAAAATCATTCATTATAAAATTAATTAATTGCTGGTAATAGAGTTACTGACTATATTGAGTATACGCAGGTTAGATTATGCAAATCAGATTTGCATGTTATTAATAAAAATCCAATCCAAATGGGTTAAGAGAAGCAGAGTTCCCCATTCCCTCTTATTTCTGCAGCAGCCACTACGGATGTCCCCCTTTCAATCACACTTCCTTCTCATGCTTTCATTGAGATTTTGAGTGCAGGTGGGGAGCTGAAAGGGTCATATTTCCCTGGCACAGGAACATATCACTCAACTGTCCCAGCAAACTGGGACATCCTGTTTTTTTCACGTCTGAGCACCGCAGCCATTTTGACTCCCACATGACTCAAGCAGAAGCACAGCCCAGAAGACACACATCCCAGTCTTTCACCTCAACATGTTGGAGGATATGCAGAAAAAGGTAGGTCTGGAGTCACAGGGTTGAAAGTGAGGTTGAGGTGAAGGGCTTCCATCTAGGAAAGTAAGCCAGCACTGGAATCAAAGTCCTGAACAGGATCGCTGAAACAACAGAGGATTTGAGACATAGTCCAAGGAACAAAGGATGTTGCAGCAGCAGCCGCCAATCACCTACAAGGTCTTATGGCAGACCTTGCAGTGCTACCTTTCCTGGTACATCATAGGAGGCCCTGGTATTGGAAACACTTTTGGCCCTTAGGAGCCTGGTTGGGTGAAGAGACGCCTCCTGTTCTACCATCTCATGCTGAGGTTCATCTGAGATCATTGCCATCTTTGTTCTTGAGTTCCAGGAGATGGCCATGGATGTTCTGTAGCACAGAAAGAGCCCAGGCATGTGGCAAGTCCAGCAGGTTCCAAGGCCTGGACATTATTGAGTCCTCAACTAGGGGGAGCCAGTTAGGGGGAGTATGGTCTGGGAGTCTTCCTTTCCTCTTCCAAGAAAACTCCCACCTGGTAGATGGCAGGTTCTGACAATGACTAGGCACACAAGTAAGAAGAGTGTTATTTTCCTCATCTGAATACTCTGGCTTCAACTATCCAGGTAAGTTGCAGAATGCCATGATAGCTTTCTTTTCCTGCTTTGAGCGGAGTGCAAGAGGAGAGGGAAGAACCCTGGGCCAACATGTCCTTCCTCTCTTCCGCTACTCACTGTTCCCATATCACACTTTGCACCATTTTAATCAACAATGCATTCCTCCACCCTGGTTTGGCTCCCCTTTATACACAGCCCAACAGGACAACAACAAGAACCTACCGATAGCATACAAATCAATATGGCTAACTTGACCCAACAATACCCCCCCTTTCACACATACAAACAAATCTTACTGCAGCCAACTAAAAACAACCAACCATGCCCAGCCCCACAACCTCTCTCATTATCAAAAAAAATATAACAAATAGAAAGAGAACCTACCCAAGTGAGGCAGACATACCCTCCAACATTTCTTCAATGAAAATAGGGTGTCAGGGAACTGCCATCAGTGCCGGAGGGAGAGAGCAAGATCCAGAGGGATTCCAGAGAGCGTCCCGGGATTGGGAGAGGCAGCCCATCTTCTGGGGAAGAGAATCAGCGTAGCACCAGTGGAGAAGGGGGGCAGATGGGGGAAGCGGCGAGGCGGTCCCATGACTCCTTGCCGGGGACCAGCGGGGAGAGTAGGGGTCCTCCTCTGCCTACGCCCTCCTTGCACAGAAGGCTTTCGCGCAGAGAGAGTAGGAGGCGACTAGGCGTCAAAGAGCTTCTTTGCTGGAAGAAGTTTAAGAAACGCCCACTGACGGATTCTGCCAGTGATTGAGACAGCCACGGGTGAGTGGCTGTCCGGACAGAAAAGGTTCACTCAGGCAACCCAGCCAGGTGTTTGCACCGGCTTACGCACGAGCAACCCCTAGAACCACTACATAGGGACATCCCATTCCATAATGATAATTTTACTATTTATACCCCACACATCTTATGGGGTTGCCCCAGCACTCTGGGCAGCTTCCAACATATACAAAAGCATAATAAAAAAACAAACATTTTAAAAAAGTTCTCTTTACAGGATTGCCTTCAGATGGCTTGGGGGTTGGATAACGCCATACCATCCAACATTTCTCCAATGACAATAGGGACAACCTAAGGAAAAGCAGGGCATTCCAGGAAAAGAAACCAGGACAGCTTCTCTAAATCAGGGACGTCCCTCGAAAATAGGGACTTGAAGGATCTGCATTCACATAACCTCCCCCCGACACACACTAAGTAAAAAAAATCTGTTTTACCACCCCAACACCCTCGCCCCCCTTTTTCTTCTTCTTCTTCCCCATCCTTATTCTGTATACAACAATGTCTTACATCAAATGTAAATGATCTGTAGAAAAGTGTCTACAACCTGAAAAAAGAGATAATGCACGTACTTTTGTAAACCAAGAAAATCTTTAATAAAAATTATGTGGGGTTTTTTTAAAAAACCAAAACAACCACCACACATCCCTCCACACACCCTTCCACCTTCCCAGCTTCAGTGCAGTATGGCTTTGGATAAGGCAATAGACTGCTTTGTATTTCACCTTTCCACCTTAAAATTGCACTGTCTGTGGTTTCCAGATTGCAACCTTAGTTTTAAAGTAACACATGCCTCTTTGTTACTTTTGTTTTTTGTTTTTTTATAAGATATTTATTAAGATTTTCAGAATATTACAAGACAAAAAAAGAAAAAGAGAAAAAAGAAAGATACAAAGTAAAAACAGTTAAAAACAAATCATTCCTTCCGTTACTTAGCTTTCATTTGCTTATTTCCAGGACCTCCTCACACCTCCCTTTTTTGTATTCCAGTTCAGTTATTAGTTCAACAAATCCCTCCCCTCTTTATGTATCCTAATCGTTAATCATAAAATATCTGTAATTTTAGATTTTTACCTATTAATAAACCTTTTTTTTTTTCATATTCCCGTATAACATTTCGGCTAAAGACCACTTAGTTTCTATCCGACATCATTCTAACATTCATTAATTTTGCAATATTTCTGTAAATAGTCTTTAAACTTTTTCCAATCTTCTTCCATCGACTCTTCTCCCTGGTCTCGGATTCTGCCAGTCATTTCCGCCAATTCCATATAGTCCATCTCCTTCATCTGCCATTCTTCCAAGGTGGGTACTCTTTGTTACTTTTGATAGCCTTAAGCTATTTCATATCTATTTGCCAGATTCAATATTTTAAAGAAAAATCAGGGGAACCTTGTTCCCCTGTATGCATAGAACTTTATCACAAAATTTATAAATTCAATAAATAAATAATAATAATTGGCAGGTCATCTCATCTAACCCCCTGCTCAGCTCAGGATCAGATAATTTCCCCTCTAATTTAAGCATAGATCTGAACAGAAATTCACCTCTCAATAAGACACTGGGTTGTCTGGTATGATCACTTGTACAGTTTGCACCGCAAATTTCATGATTTGCCATAAATACTATCCAAATATTAACAGCACAAATATTCAAACAGTAAAAAATCCTGGAAAGATATCGTTTTTATTTAGACCATGGTTATCCAGTAGCCTTGTAAAAGATCTAGCCTGTGGGCTTCTTTCGGCAGCCTTAATACTACACTTGCTAAAAATACAATATTATTTTGTAGATGTGTGACCTTAAAAAAAAAAAAAATACCTCCCCCAAATGTTACCAGCTCCTGTTTCCCCCCCTCATCAAAAATAAAAGGGAAACAGTAGTGTTGGCTCCTGCTAGTGCTGCCAATTTCACTGACTGCCATTTGTTTATTAAACCAAGTATAGATCGCATGTTTATATGTCCTAGAAACCAGAATCCCATCCCCTTGCTAATTAAGCATCAAATCCTCCTACCTGAAGAGACGCTAAAGCTGCCCTGATAATAATAAAAAAATAAACATTGCTTCGGCTTCTGTAAACAACTTTCTCCACTTTTTACCATGGAGCCCTATACATTTAGATGAAATATTGAGAAGTGAATGCATAGAACAATAAAAGCAAGCTATGTAGCAAAGGTGGCTTAACTGAAGCAAGAGTTTTACACTGGTGGCAAATCAAATGTTTTGTTCTCTGGCCTGGTTGCTCTGGGAGCACTTCAGATCACTTGGCAATAAAGCCTCCAGAGACTAGCAATTAACAAAGACCTTCAGCAGCTGAGCTTTTCAGGCTTGCACTCTGGGAGCGTCCCCTTCCTTAGCAGAATGTCACTATAGGGAAAACCTGGAGCCTGCTCTCCACATTACTGCTCTTTCTACTGCGATTCAATCAGATGGATAATTCTGTGCAGAATAACAATTATGATTCAGTAGATGCATGCAGAACCATCCACAAATGAACCACTGCTCCGCAAAAGCAAGCAGCTGCAGCGGATGTTTTGTATGGTGGTTATGTGGGTGTTTTTTTTAAAAAAAAAAAACCCTCTCCAAATCTTCATTTTGAAGCTCCACATGGTAGAGCCCCAATGTTCTGTTAATTTGCATAACCAAGTACAGATTCATTTTCAGATGTATTTCCAAAGGAATAATAATGCAATACTCTGCTTCAGGGGCCTGAAATGGTATGTCAGGCTCCTGCCTTCCTATTAAAGCTTAATACTTCATGAGGATTTCTGCTGCCTTAATCCCACCCTGGCTTTCTACAGCAGCATTGAATGCAACAGCATGTCAATTGGTATTAGGTTGAACAAGCGAGTCCTGCAAAAGGATGTGGCCATTGTGGAGTGCTGCTGTTCCAGACATTCCACTATATTATCCATGGGTTTTCAATGTTTTCCTCCAATAATCAGTCAGCATTCTGCAGTCACTGTCTATGTCCAATCTTCATGGGCTTTGGGGATCTCCTTCCCCTTTATTTTGCAGTAAAATTCTGTAGTTTAACTATGCACTGTGTGAAGAAATGCTTTCTGTTATCTGTCCTGAATCTTTCAACATTCAGCTTCATTGGATGCTCATGAATTCCAGCCTTATGAGGGAGGGAGGAAAAACCTTTCTCTATCCACTTTCTCCATGCCAGACATAATTTTATAATCTTCTATCATGTCTTCTCTTCCTCGCCTTTTCTCTGAATTAAAAAAATCCCAAATGCTGCAACCTTTCCTCATCCAGGAGTCACTCCATCCTCTGATTATTTCAGTTGCCCTTTCCCAAACCTCCTGAATGTTCTTTGCACTGGTGAAAACCCATGTACGAGCAAATAAAAACCATCAGTTTCATTGTCACGTACATGACCTATAACGAACCGCAGAGTAGGTAAATATGTAAGTTAATGTCCTCTGGCACAGAGAGATATTGAGTGGGGTAATCTAAGGAGTAGAGTATTGATTAGCAAGATTTATTCTGAAATGAAACCTTGTGGTGTCTGTTGCCTTTATGTAGATCCACCATGATTAATGGGGCATCTTTAATGAATGGGGATAGGATACAAAAGGTGTGTGGGAGGAATAGAATGGCTTCCCATAGGGAAATATACCCTACAGCTGTGAAGTAGCCACTTCTCGTGGGAATTCATGGGGACATAGGAAGCTGCTTATATTAGGGGTAGGCTATGGTTTTCCCAGTAGTGATGTATGGAAGTGAGAGCTGGACCATAAAGAAGGCTGATCGCCGAAGAATTGATGCTTTTGAATTATGGTGCTGGAGGAGACTCTTGAGAGTGCCATGGACTGCAAGTAGATCAAACCGATCCATTCTTAAGAAAATCAGCCCTGAGTGCTCACTGGAAGGACAGATCCTGAAGCTGAGGCTCCAATACTTTGGCCACCTCATGAGAAGAGAAGACTCCCTGGAAAAGACCCTGATGTTGGGAAAGATGGAGGGCACAAGGAGAAGGGGACGACAGAGGACGAGATGGTTGGATAGTGTTCTCGAAGCTACCAGCATGAGTTTGACCAAACTGCGGGAGGCAGTGGAAGACAGGAGTGCCTGGCGTGCTCTGGTCCATGGGGTCACGAAGAGTCGGACACGACTAAACGACTAAACAACAACAACAAGGCAACCTAAGGCCCATGGACCACAAGCAGCCCACGGGGGTTATTTAACTAGCCCACAAGCCACCCCTGAACCGAGCCGCCCACTTGGCGAGTCCCCACGTGCAGTGCTAAACCGGCGCAGCGCGGCACGGAGACTCGCTTTCGCGGTGCTGGAAATTGCGTCTGTGAAGACGCCAGAAATCGCAGACATGCGCATAATCCAGCCCACGGAGAGATCTCCGCTGGAGTGAACCGGCCCAGGTGAGGTAAACCTTGCCGACCCTTGGCTTATATAGACCACTGACTCACCTAGCTTAGTACTGTGTTCACTGACTGGCAGCAGCTCACTAGGGTTTCCCACGGAGGTGTTTCTCAGTCCTCTCTGGAGATGCCAGTAACTGAATCTGGGACCTTCCACATTCAAAGCAGATGCTCTGCTACTGAATTACGGTGCTTCCTCAATCTGTCAGAAGTGTTCTAAAACAGCGAAATCCCACAGAAAGCCTCAACGGTATTTATGTATGTGGCTACAGTGGCAAGAATTCTCCATGCACAAAAATGGAAGGAGGAGAGAACACCTTCAAAGGAAGAATCGCTGATGAAAATCTTGGAATATGCAAGAGATGGCAAAATTGACGGCACTGATAAAAGATACAAATATAGAATCTTTTAAAGAAGACTGGAAACCCTTTCTAGTCTATATAAAAAAAGTTTTTCCCCCATATGCAAAGACCACAGTGGGGTTTGAAGTGTAAGAAGATAGCAGAATATATTAAGAAATATTTTGGAGAGGATGAAATTAGATAAGAAGGAACCTTAAAATGTAAACTGGGTTATAAACATCAACACTGGGTGAGCAGGCAGTCACTAGTTTTTCGAATTGGAATATAACTATGGAGTAACAAATGTAACTTTCTATATGGAAATAAATTATTATTATAAAAAAAAGTGTTCTAAAACCCTTTTAAAATTTGATCTGGCTCTTGGTGGCTGGAGCTAAGCTGGTCAGGGATGGATATCTCAGCAGATTTAGGTTTTGGCCTGGTTGAAAGTTATCAAAAATGTATTTTTAAACAATTGGTTATCTCCCCAATTAATTTAAGATAAGAAGGTGTAGAGAAGTGCAACTAAATGAAAATAATTAAGTGCAGATACTCTGCAAAACCGGGACTTAGCAGTAAAGGAAAAGATGGCATTCAGACAAGATGCACCTGAGAAGTTTTATGTATTTGAGCTTTCTTTCTTGAGCTGTGTGAGTCTTAATGATATGCTATCATAAATGATGCAACTTCACCTTCCAATATATTTACACGCTCCTTCTCCAAATAAGACTCACAAGAATGCACCAGTCGATCAATATACCAGCACCACAAAAATAGCTATAAATATATCAGATGCATGCTGTCTCCACATTCAAGCATTGATCTTACCTTCACACATATACACAGATGTGCATTTTTCTCCTTTATTTGTTGTGTGTAAATGTCTGAATAACTAGAGTATTTGGGGTCACTGGAAAGATAGGGTGGGAAATGGGCAGTAATAATGGGATTGAGAGAGGGATAAGATCTGTTAAACAGAAAGCCCAAGACTGTAAATAAAAAATAGCATGTGTTAGAAACCACACTTGCATTGAAAAGCACTTGTTCCACCTACACTGTATACCTGGGTTTTGCCCTCTGCGTGACAGAACGCTAAGTACTGTTGCAAAGAAAGCTATTTATTTACACACTTCCCACTCTCCCTTCAACATAAATACATCTGTTGGGGAGGTGAACATTCTTGAATTACTAATGTTCATGCACTATCTCCTGATTTAGTGCCATCTGAAAATTTAATTAACCTGCTCTTCATCCTCAGAGGTCATTAATTACAGCCACATCTTCCACCAATTCCTGGGAGACACACTCCTCACCTGACAACTAGATACAGGGTTATTGTTCATTATGTTTTATTTACTACATTTTATGGCACAATTCTGTATGTGTTACACAACACTCAAGTTCAAAGCCATCTTGCTTAATTTCTTATGATAGAATATTAAACATTGGGGAAGGCAAACTACAGAAATGCTCCTGTCGTTGTCATCTATTTCCCCACTAACAACTATATATAATCAGGTTTGTAATGATTTGCCTTATACAAGCCATTAATAATAATAATAATGTCCTCTCTAACGTTGTTATGCTCCATTTCTGGCCCTCCTTGTATTCATTCCACAATACACAGCAAAGTTTGCAGTGGTACCTAGGGCTACATACGCTTCAGGTTACATACGCTTCAGGTTACAGACTCTGCTAACCCAGAAATAGTGCTTCAGGTTAAGAACTTTGCTTCAGGATGAGAACAGAAATGGTGCTCCAGCGGCGCAGCAGCAGTAGGAGGCCCCATTAGCTAAAGTGGTGCTTCAGGTTAAGAACTGTTTCAGGTTAAGTACAGACCTCCGGAATGAATTAAGTACTTAACCCGAGGTACCACTGTATTTTTTTTTAAAAAAATTAAAATAAAATGTGCTTATTGTTATTGCCCACCACACAGAGACCATGTACTGTGTGACAGCCTCAGTGGAGGAGGAGGAAAAAACTGCCAAGATCATCTTCAAGATGCTGCTTGATTCGGGGGAGGAGTCTCCCCACAGTAATCTTTTCTCCCCAGCTCTGCAGGAGCCGAAGACTCAGGATAAGATTTAAGAGGCAAAAAGCTCTTCTGGGGAGGTGGGACTTAGTGCACTACAGTCCAGCATATAAGGCTTCAACTGGAACTAGCCACTGGCAGAGGCAACACTTTGCACAGCTGCCATTTTAGGACCTTTGGAGCTCTCCAGGGTTCCACAGGTGCCCTAGGTACCATGAACTTTTGACTTCTGCCTTAGACTTTTGACAGAACTTCACATTCAAGCCTCCAGTTCTCATAGAAAAGGGCACTTACAGTACATTGGAAGGTTAATACCTCTGGCTTCCAGAGAGATCTTTATAATCATCATAGTCCTGATATGCGTTTTTAGTTGGGGATTTTATTTCAGATATTCATTATGAATAAAAATTGTGTCTCTTGAGAGAGAGCCAACAACATTCTTTTAAAAAACACACTTCAATAAATCTCTTTCTCCCCCGCTTTCTTTTTCACACACACAAAATTCATCAATGAAAATTTCCAATTCTCCATACAGACAAAAAGCTCATCAATTAGGTTTCAGAGGTTTTCTATATACAGTGGCACAAGTCCAAAGTAAACAGATGCAGACAGATGATGATCTAACCTACATTCTGTGGTTTTGTTGTCATCTGTTAAAAAGAAACAAAACACATTTTATCTTCTGTGAGAAGTAGTGTGCTGACTGCATAGCTCGGTGCATAGGATCCGACTCCTAGGGGCCATGGGGGCTTCAAGCCCCGCAATAAAATATTTGAGGGGGCTGGGTCCCCACAAAATGGATGGGCATTGCCATTCAATGGTGTGCATGCACCATGCTGTGTGATCGATTCTGCGGGACAGGGCTTATCTGGGTCCCCACAATATTTCTTTCAAGTTGGCACCCCTGGCTCGGTGTCATTCTTATGAATGAGCAGGAGTATATCAGGGAAGGTGTATGACCAGAGCTTCTCACTCACTACATATATGTACCTGCTTTTGACCCTCTTTATGAATCCTGCTGCCCAGCTCCCTTGTTGGATGTTCCATTGTTGGACGCAAAGTGCCGAACGTCTGGAATTGATTCTCCAATCTCTCCACCCCTTCTTGCATTGTCTATTAAGCTCTGTTTGCGCCCATTTCACTATACTCGGGATCTGAAAAAATGATATTGACTGACCTCAGCCAATCCCTGAGGACCATGTCTGGTTTGTTTGCTCTCAGCTCAAGTCCCTGTGTTTCTCAGGGAAGGCCAAACAAGGAAGTATGCATTCAGCTGCACTTAGGTAAAAATTAAGTCCTGTCGCAGACGACTCTGGGGTTGCGGTGCTCATCTCGTTTTATTGGCCAAGGGAGCCGGCGTGCAGTTTCCAGGTCATGTGGCCAGCATGACTAAGCCGCTTCTGGTGAACCAGAGCAGTGCACGGAAACGCTGTTTACCTTCCATCAGGAGCGGTACCTATTTATCTACTTGCACTTGATGTGCTTTCGAACTGCTAGGTTGGCAGGAGCAGGGACCAAGCAATGGGAGCTCACCCCATCGCGGGGATTCGAACCGCCGACCTTCTGATCGGCAAGCCCTAGGCTCTGTGATTTAACCCACAGCGCCACCCGCGTCCAGGCCAAACAAGGAAGTATCCATTCAGCTGCACTTAGCGCCAGACAAATATATCGCATAGGTGTATATAAAAAGTATGACATTCTTACAAAGCAAAGAATATGATGTTCGCTACTGCACTCTGTTGTCCTTTGGTAAATTTAGCTGATTGTCATATATAGAGCAAGTATAAAATTCTATCATGTGTCTCTGCAGGACTAATCTCTGGGCATTTGTCTGTTTTGTTAAAGCAAAATCAAATTCCATTGCTGGCTGTAATGAGAGCCCCTGCCTGCAAAGCTATTATAAGATTTGTTAGCTAATGTTTTCATTGGCCACTGGCAGAGGCAATGACATAAACAAGACTGAAAGAAGATAACAGGACTTACACTATAACTGCACATGGGCCAGGAAGCATGTTGTACCAGAGTTCGGTACAGCAGGGTTTCATGGACACACCGCAATGCTCATTTTAGCCAAATGCTACACTAATGGTAAACCCTGCGTGCCTTCAGCTACATGGGAACTGAAGAGGCACCAAAGAGTGAATGTTGAATGTGCATGCATGGTATTTCCCACTCACTGAATTTTAATGCAAGTGCAATACCCGTTCATTAATTCATTTAAAGAAAACTTCTAAGGCGACCTATATTCCACTGTGGTGTACAATAACAACAACACCAATTAAGAAGACCAAAACATAATTCACCATAAAACAACAACAGAAACCAAACAGAATATAGACCAAGATGCCTGAAGAATGCCTGGGCAAACAAGAAAATATCCCCCAATGTTGTAATGCAACTCTTGCACATTCTTTTAGCATTGTGGCACCGTTTCTCGGGAATTTTCTTCCTCTAAATATGAAGATAGCGCCAATGTTATGTTTTTGACACTTGATGGACATTTTTCCATCACATAAGCCTTTTCACATAACCTTCCACCTTATTTCAGTGGCTTTGAATTATTCTTGGTTTCATATTCTTAACTTTGTTTTATGACTTGTATTCTCTTCCCTGTTCAGTTTTTGTATACACCGTTTGGGGTTCTTTTGCATGTAGAGCGTTACTTAAATTAATACACACACACACACACACACACACACACACACACACACACACACTATTGAGACCAGTGAAGCCTCTCTAAGGAGGCTATTCCAAAGTTTGGATGTGACCACCAAACTCTCCTTCATACAAGCATGGCACATGTCCACCAAATGATGGCATGCACTGCAAGTATACCTAGGAGGTAAGTAAAGAGTCCTCAAATCTTAAAATAGTAGTCACATTTACAGTTTGAACTGCAAAGCCAGCAATGAATGCATAACTGTCACTTTGAACAACGAGCTGCGTGCTCAGTGTTTGTGTCATTTGTTGTCTTCCTGCTGACTCTAAAGAATGCATCTTGTTGACATGGTGGTAGTCTTCAGAGGTAAGCATTCTGCACACCAGCTTTATTTGTTTTTAAGAGGATTCCTTTTAAAGGTGGGAAAGGTTTCTACAAAAGCCCATAAGGATTCAGCCCCAACTACCTGAGAAGCCTTTGAAAACCTCCAATAACATCCACAAACTTTCCAGGCACTGCAATGAATATGAGAAGAGCCTGTTAGATCAGACCAAAGAGTTGTATTGTATTATGTTTTCCATAGCAGCCAACCAAATGCATCTGAGAAAGTCATAAAAGGGTATTAAGGCAACAGTCTTAATCTATTCTCCCCAGCAAATGTCATGGTGGCGCTCTGCCTCTGGATATGCAAATTCCATAAAAGCCACCATGGTCATTGACAGACTTCTGTTCTATCTTCTGCCAAACCGTTCTTTCTCCTGGGGCATTTCTCCCAGGTATCAAATAAACTTCACTTTCACGTAATTTAAACCCATTAATTATTGTCCCATCCTTGTTTTTCTGAAATCAGGGATCAGGAAGGTGTGGCCTTCCAGTTGCAGCTGGACTACAATTCCCATCATTCCTGAGTATTGGGCATGTTGGCTGGGGCTGATGGGAATTGGAGTCCCAGCAACATCTGGAAGGCCACAGGATTGCTTTAAGTGGAGTTAGAGCAACTGTTCAACCAAAATCTTCCATTCCTGGGCAAGGTGACTTGAGGGGGTGGTCGCTGAACAACTCCAGGCACGCCTGGAAGATGTGGACCATTTGGATCCCTTCAGGCCCCATCATGGGAATCCTAGGAACTGCCATCCCCCCCTAAAAGAGCTATAGTTCCCAGCACCCTTAACAAACTTCTCGGGGTGCCAACTTGACTAAAATATTGGGAGGGGTAAGCCATGTCCCATATAATCCATCACAATATGTGGTGCATGCAAACCATTTAAATGGCAATGCCCATCAACTTTTGGGGGGGGGGCGGCCTTCTCAAATATCTTTTTAGAGGGCCGAAGTGACCTTGGCCCCTAGGAATTGGTTCCTGTGGTTTGCAGGATTCATTTCAGGGGTGGACTTTGGTCTTTCAAATTGCAGCAGCACCCTGTGCAAGGCCAAATTCTGGCACCCCCTGCCTGTCTGTGAACCGCCCTGAGACCTCCAGGTATAGGGTGGTATATAAATTAAATAAATAATAATAATAATTCAGTATGTCATAGCTGTGGTGCGCTGCAGCGCCCCATAGGCTCGGCACCCAGTGTGGCAGAATGTCCTGTAAGACATTCCCTTGCTGACTTTAAGAAACAAGCAGGTGGGGAAATGTCCTAACATACATTCCGGGACCTTTGGATATCACACAGAATCAGCATTAGTTTTCCTCTGGAAGGACTTGGCATTTCTCCTGTACAAATGTAAACAATCCTCAGTAGTCGAGCCAGCAACAACACAGCAGAAATGTATGAAAAACCTGGTTTAACCAATGCCACAAAGGAAGATGTAGGAGGAGAAACAGCTGGGCTTGCAAATCAGACACAACAGGAGCAATATGTGTCCAACCATCTGCAAACGAACACAGAGTGCCTGAACTGAAATGCTTTCATCAACTGGCAAAAACTGGCAAGCATCCAAAATCAGGGATCTCCAAAATCTAAACTTCGAAAATGTTTTCAAAACTCTCTCTCTCTCTCTCTCTCTCTCTCTCGCTGAGAGAGAAAGGAACATTTCTCAACCCATGCTGTTTTCTGTCAAAATGCGATCAGAATACCAACTCCCTTGCTGTAATTTTATTGTGAACATCTAAAGTGCAGACCCTGGAACAGCAATAGACCCCATTTTCACTTGACATCCTCATACATAATTTACCTTTGAAAATGAGTGTCACAATATGCACATATATAAAGTGGAAAAGAAAGCCCTGTTATCTATAATGAGTTTTTAACAGTTCATGGTGGGATGAAAATTTATGAGTACATATACAAGATGCTACTTGGTAAATGACAGAAGTGTTTATTAAAAGTGCTGGAGAGATAACTCTGGAATATTTTAAGGCATATATTTCTCCCTCTAATGAGCAAATGGCAGCTCAGTCCAGTCTGAACTGCACCAGAATGGGGAGGATGGTAGTCATGAAGGTGTGGATGAGGCCTACCTGCTCTTTCCTGTTACCTCCCTCCATCCTCATGCCAGTTATTTTAGTGCCTTTGTGCTCATTTGCCAGAAGGCAGACACAGATTTCAGTGGCTAATGATTGCTGCTGCCTGTGACGGCTACGCTCTGCCTCCATGGTTGGAGGCAGTAATGCTTCTCAATCCCAGCTGCAGGAAACCACAGGACAGGAGAGTTCTCTTGTGTTTGAACCCTGATTGTGGGTTTCACACAGGATGGCCACTATGAGAAAAGGATGCTGAATTAAATAAGTCATTGTTCTGACCGGCCAGGTTATCTTCTTACGTTCCTATGTTTAATACTAATCGGCCTAAACACTGCCTGAGTTAGTGGCTTGCTCCTTTTTAGAATCATAGAATTGTAGAGTTGGAAGGAACCCCAAGGTTCATCTAGTCCAACCCTATGCAATGCAGGAATCCAAGTTAAAGCATCCATGACAGATGGCCATCCAACCTCTGCTTAAAAACCTCCAAGGAAGGAGAGTCCACAACCCCCCGAGGGGGGTTAAAAAAATTAGAGTTGAACATTCAGGGAAGAGGAGAAGACCTGTACATACCACTAAAGTTGGGGCGGAGATTAATTTCAGTTTGCATTTTAATGGGAACCCACCTAGTTCACATTTCCCAAACCAAATGCACATTGGAAGCTGCCATATACTGAAGAAGCCTGAGAGGCGAAGAGAGGGCACCTTTACACTGGAATGCTTTGCTCTCAAGAGTTTGCAAACTGACATTCCAAGATTCAAGTTCAGACATTATCAGTGCAGACTTTATAAAATGCAAGTTGCTGCAAAATGTTTCAGGATTTGGAGGTGGAGGGGGAAATTAGTTGGGAGGTATTTTTCCTTACAACACGGGTGGCCAACTCCCAAGAGACTGCCGTCTACTCACAGAATTAAAAACTGGTAGTGATCTACCCCCTTTTGGGGGGTTCAGGTCAAAGTTGTTGAGCGTTTTTGAGGGAGGAGGAAAGCCTTACGGGGAACAGCTGCTAACTAACAGATTGCCGGGGAAACAAACAACCTCACTGAGTAAACTCGGATTCTATTTTACCAACACTAAGGAAAGGGACCCAGCGATCGACCATGATCTACCAAAACCTCCCGGGGATCTACCAGTAGATCGTGATTGACCTACTGGACATCCCTGCCTTAGAACAGTCTGGAGCTGAACTGTTAACAAATCAAAGAATTTCATTTAGAGATTGAACTTTTCTAGGCAAAGTTTGGCTGTGTAATCCATAGCTCACCTTGCTGTGGGCCTCTCTGAAGCTATGAAGTGTTTTCTCTTTGAAGATGTATTCTGGATGTTTGCAGTGTGGTTTTAGTTTTTTAGGTTTTCAGTCTTGACTGGGAAACAGGAAGGACAACAACAAGATACTTAAAAAGGATGCGTTTGGCTCTCTTGGGTCTCAACACCTGTATGCTACAAGAACATGAAGTCGTAGATTGTTTTAAGTGTTTTACATTCCTTTTGTACAGATTTAAAATGATTATTCAAGGTGCCAAAATGGCTATGGTGGCTAGACAGGTGCAAATGATTTCAGGATTTTTAGAGCCAAGTTGGAAGAGGTAGACCAGCACACCTAAGCTATGGTATATATAAGGTCGGGTTCCTAATAAGTTATAAACTGAGAGAGAAAGCTAAGGAAAGAGCAATATATGGAGCAGCTGGATAGCCGACAAGGAAACTGAAATAAAATGGCCACAAGGTTGGCAAGTCAGTTGGGTGGCAATGCTGAGACCCCATGCCTTGTTCATGACCAAACCTCTTGAAGAAGTGTGGTCAATTCATAGGAGCTTAAAGGCACACATGGAAACGAAATGAAGACACTATTTGCTCATCACCAACTGGGTACCCAAAGGGAATCAGTGCATGAGGACTGCTGGAGATGACCATACCATGCGCACCCCCCCAAATGCTCTAAACCAGAGAAGGGGGAGCTGTAGTCCTTGAGACACTGAGACTATAACTCCCATCATCCCTGAGCATTAGCCCTGCTGGCTGGGGCTGATGGGATTCCAACATGTTCCTCACACCTTGCTCTAGATTGTTGGGCTGCCCTAAGACACCACTGCTTCCACAGATATTTATTTATTTTATTTCTATACCGCCCTTCATCATTTACAATATAAAAACACAAAAATGCATAACAAAGTAACAAACAAAGCAATGCAACCCCCCTTTAAAAGGCCATTGTGTGTTTAATTAGCCAAAGGCCTGGGAGAAAAGGAATGTTTTCACCTGGCACCTAAAGATGTGTAATGAAGATATGCATTCACACTTTGCTATAAGAGAGCAGTTGACCTTACAGTGAACGAAGGAAGCTGTAAGGAGCAGGAGTCAGTCTGAGCACTATCTCATGAGTATGAGAGAAAGAGAAAATGCTTTGCACAGAATGGCTGGGAGCTTTACAGAAACTAGTTTTAAAACTGGAAGAGCTAGTGGCTACAGTGGTGGCATGTCAACAGCTCAAGAGCTTCATATCCGAGCTTTAAAGGCTATGCCTCCTTGGTTTCTGTTTCAGAAAAGCAAGACTTTCACAAAATAAAACAGATGGTTGCACTTTTTCTTCTTTTTAGGTGTGCAAACTACTACAATCCAAAGCCATTCGGGGCTTACAAAACACAGTTTTCCCTCCCCGCCCCCAGGGTAAAATAACAGTATTTCCCTCTTTTGTTAGTAATCTTGCACAGTAATAGAAAATCGAGATATAAATTGACCTGCTATTATCCTAGAAATATATACTTGGAACGAGCTCAGTATATATTTTTTCAGCATGTCAAATGGGTTGGTTTCACTTTTTGCTTTACTTTGCTGTGTCTTGTCATTGACAGGAGTTCATAGTCCATCTTATGTTTATACTGTCATAGACAACAACGCTTAAAGAGACAGTCTAGGCTTCAAACAATGCCTGCTAAGATGAGGACAGGGAACCTACAGCCCTCCAGATGCTGCTGGATCACAATTCCTATAATTCCTGGGCCTGGTGGGAGCTGTGGTCCAACACTCTCAGGAGGCACAACTGTTCCTAAACCATGCCTAAAAGGCTCACAGACTAATTTCAGGTAAAAAAACTAAGTATATGAAGACCGTGGGCCAGAAACCACAATTAGGTCTGATGTAAGGTGGATCACAACAGGAGCATGACCACCCTACCGAAAAAAGAAAAGAAGAAGGGAGGAAATGCATATTTGGACTAAAAAGCAGGTCTGAAAAGACTGAAGGAGACTATTGGTACAGATGAACTTTCCCTGCAGTGAAAGTGAGCTAGGTTGATGCAGGTACACTCTTTGCTGAAGGAGTCTGTTTTGGGGGGAAATCAAGATATGACCAAGTGTTCTTTAAGTGGATCATGCAAACAGCATAGAGTGAGTTATCTCAATATGGAATCATTACAGGTCTGAAATAAGTATTGCACACCCAATTCCTTTGCAGAAAAACTGACAGGGCTTGATGGTTTGCATCATTTTCAGTGATGTGCATTGCAAAAGAAAAATACAAGTCAGCTTCCACCTCTACAGGACTTCCAGTTCCTCCTTTTCTCAAAGTTGTGTGGAATGCTTTAACTCATCAAACTGATTATTGTTGTTTCCCATAACTCATGATCTTAAACCAAGAGTAACCACAGAGCTAGCCACTCTGGGATATAAAATCTAGTGTCTTGATCATGCATTTTTATGCTTCCAGGTGGGACTTTGATCTTAAGGCAGACTGGATAATGAATAACTATAGTGTGGCATCTATCGACCCTGCAGTGGGGTACATGTTTAATGCCTTGACTCCCATTCAACCCGCAGCATAAAGATGACCAACATGGGACCAGCCATCTCAAAACTGATGTCATGAGGAAGCTGAATCTCTGCTACCAGAATGCCAAGTAAAAATGATTGGTCCTGTTTTTGATTAATATGAACCCAAATGGAAAATCTGAATTACAACGAAATGACTAAAATAAGCTCATTGGACCTCTCCCATGATATGGTTTTATGTGATATCTATATGAACACTGATGATTTAGGTGCTTTCCAGATAAAATAATAAGTGGCATCTGATTTTAAAAATGGTCTGTGAAACTTAACAAAACTGAGCTGTAGTGAGGCAATTGCTGTGCAATTTATAGCTTCCAGGGAGACTTGTGTTTATATCAGATTCTACTGTGATAGCAAAATGAAATTGCAATGTGGTTGTTCATGGGGGGGGGGGGGGAGCTGTGATTTCATTTTGCAACAGCCTTCATGGGGGTTGCAATACATAGAATCCTAGAAAGGTAGAGTGAGAAGGGACCCAAAGGGTCATCTAGTCCAACCAACCCCCTGCAATCCTTAGGTTGTATACAGACATAATTTCAAACCATGATTTCTAAATTCAAACCTTGGCTCAGCATTATGTATGAATCTACAAGAGCTTACAAACCATGTGCTCTATTTTATGTAGCCATGACTGGAGAGATGACCTTCTTTGTCCATGATCCCCACATCTGTGAAATGTCCTCTGTTCTTTCATTGTTCTTGTGCATGGTCCCACACCTAACTCACACATCCAACAGCTTAACAATTTAAAATAAAACAACAGTCCACTTTTTTTGATTCAGAGGCAGCTCATTTACCTGGACCAACCCTGAAGACCTCTCTAGACTAGTTCATCAAAATTAAAAAGTGGGGTGGTTGGAGGTTCAAAGTAGACCAGAGGGGAGGTGCATGCCGGGCCCTTCTGCAGCCAGGCTCCACCCATGCCCAGCTTGCACTGCTACTACTCCTCTCATATACACAAGGAACACCTGCTTTAATCTCAGAATAAGGCTGGTGAACCTGTGGCTCTTTAGATGTTGTTGAACTTCAACTCCCATCAGCCCCAGCCAGCATAGTCAATGGTCAGGAATGATGGAGGTTGTAGCCTTGCAACACCTGGCTGGTCACAGATTCCCCATCCCTGTATAGAATAGAGTTTATGTTTATGTATTTATTCACTACATTTATATAGCCACCCCACTACATTCTTCAAGGTAGCTTAATAACAACAACAATAACAACAACAACAATAATTTGAAACTATGCCTAGCATTGACACTGATCAGCGAGTCAAGGGAAACATCTTGTTTAATGGCCACTCTTTCTTTCTGTGTTAACAAATCCTAAAAATATTTTTTGCCCTTGCTGTAGAAGTTTTGCTTCTACATTAAAAAAACAAAACAAAACATGTTTGTACCATCCGTTATCTTTTTACATGATAGCCAAACTTACATTTTTAAAAATCTAAATCACAGAGTATATAATAGATGCACAATTGTGAATTATTTTTAGATTGGGGGAGGGGAGGGAAACTGCCTCAGGAGTAGGTTTGATTCTATCGAAGACAGCTGGCTCAAAAGAAAGGTGAAAACTGTAAATAAGAACCTAAGCGGCAGTCCCATTCAATGTACCTGCTGTTGTATTAGCAACAATGTTCTTTTTAAATGGTAGTCTGTGAGCAGAATAGCATCACATCTCTTCTTCTGCCTAACCCCAACCTTTGGGGCAGTGAAAAGCTTCTTGCAATTGTTGTGTATTATTACCCAAAGGGGTAGTTAAATGCTGGACAGTTATAAGATGAACGGTCTGAGAAACGGTAATCATCACCTCTGTTAAATACATTAGTACAGTTTCATGAATGCATAATAAAAGATACAAATTAGGATTGTGAGGAAGCTCATATAAACCACCCTTGGAAGAATGCACATGGAAGAAGGTTGCCTTTGATTCATGCTTTTTGGTTACTCAGGTAATGATGGGGTGCTGGCTTTCAAATGGCAAGGCTGGTAGAAGAGTTGTACCCGTGGCATCACAACCATACTTTGGAAGGTAGGGGAGGAGGACAAAGTGAAATATAACATTGAAGGAAAGTTATTCTCCCTCTCTCAGGACACTGGAACTCAGGGACAGCCAGTGAAGCTGAGTGTTGGAAGATTCGGGATGGATAAAAGAAAGTCCTTCCTCATGTAGTGCATCGTTAAACTATGGAACTCTCTCCCACAGGAGGCAGTGATGGCCACCAAATGGGATGGCTCTAAAAGAGAATTGGACAAAAGGCTATCAATGGCTACTAGCCATAATGGCTATGCTCTGCCTCCACAGTCCAAAGCAGTAGTGCTTCTGAGTACCAGCTACTGGAAGCCACAAGAGGGGAGAGTGGTCTTGTGCCCAAGTCCTGCTTGTTGGTTTCCCCAGAGCAGGCATCTCCAAACTCGGCCCTCCAGCTGTTTTGGGACTACAGTTCCCATCATCCCTGACCACTGGTCCTGTTAGCTAGGGATGATGGGAGTTGTAGTCCCAAAACAGCTGGAGGGCCGAGCTTGGGGATGCCTGACCCAGAGGTATCTAGGTAGTCAATGTGAGAACAGGATCCTGGACTAGATGGGCCATTGGCTTGATCCAGCAGGCTCTTCTTATGTTCAATCTCAGACAAAACTGAGAGCCAGTACAGTAGAGTGGATAGCATGTAAAAACTATTTAGTGCTTTTTCAAAAAGAAAAAGGTTGTCGGTACTCACCATGAAGTTGTTATAGTAAGTACCACACTTTTAACAGGTGTGTGTGTGTGTGTGTGTGTGTGTGTGTGTGTCCCAGTACTGTGTACCCTTGAGTACCTCTGGGGGGGGGGGGAACACTGAGTATAATGTTGCAAGGAGCAAGTTGGGTTCCCTACAGGCATCTGGTTGCTCTTTTCTGAACATTTGTCCACCTCCACAATATCCTTTTCAAGGTGAGATGACCAGAGCTGTATGCAATATTCCAAGGGTGTTTTTGCTGTTGATAAGTATACATTATTATATCAACAGTTTTATTCTCAGTCCCTTTCGTAATGATCCCTAACATGGAATTCACCATTTTGCCACTGCATCCTGGATCTGCAAAGGTTGGAGTCCATTGGAATCGGGCATACAAGGAAAAATGTGCAGAATGGATTTCCTTTAGACAAACTATAAAAAAGACCTTCAGTGACAAATCCCAGCAGCTTCACTGCTAGACGCACTTAATGCTTAAGAGGGGCTTGGATCCCTAGAACATTCCTCACAGCTTAGGAGAAAGGAACAATGGGATGCCAGAGGATATGGCTCCTATTCTTTTATATAACTAAATTCAGGTTAGCTTTGAAGATTAGAGGTGAATAAAAACATAATACACGTATATTGGTTTCAAAGGGCTAGGCAATGAAGAAAGGTGCAAAAGGCTGCTATTAAGGAATTTTCAAAATATGGCTCAATGTCTTCTGGCAGCAGAAAGGAAATCCCATTAAGAGAAAAGCATGGATGATAAAAGAAGTGAGAGCAGCTTAACTTTCCAGTATTAACATCATTAAAGGAGTTAATTATCAGTATATATCATATTTATTTATTTAGCTGCTTCTACTGCAGCTAATACATAAATGAAGCAGTCCAGAACAAAGCTTTTCTTAAGCTGAGAGGTGTTTTTTTTTAAAAAGCATCCAGAGCAGTTCATAGTTGGTTAAAAGAAAGGAAAGTGGTTTATAGATCTAATTATGGCTGCAAAGCTATGTTGCTGATGACCAAGGGAATCATAAAATTGGAGCAAATTCAAAAATAATTATCTTGAGGGGACTGAGTGGTGGATTTATGGTTTGAAGGGAACTCTCCTCAACTGTTGGGGGGGTGTGCTATTTGTTCACCTAAGTAATTGCGGCAATGACAAAATCATAATAATATTTTGCATGACCTGCAAAATAACAATACTGTCTTACTCAAATAAGTAGTTGAAGTTGTAAGATGCAAATCTCATCTCTGTCTGGGATACAGTGGGGGTGGGGGGCAGCATGATTTTGCTGAAGTATTTGTTCAGCTGACCAGGAATATCTGTAGGAAGTGTTTTTGATTCACCCTTCTTTGCAACTGTGAAAGAGAGTGATCTTTGAAATCTTCCCTGAGCAATATTAAGGAAGATGACTGGGGGATGAGATTGTTATTGAAGGTGTGTGAGAGATCTGAAGCTTCATGTGGAGGAAAAGACAGGCTTTAAATGAAATACAGACAATAGTTTACAACATCAGAGAAGAATGGGGATAGGAAGCATGCCCACAAACTGCTGGTGAAGGGCAGATTAAACTAATCAGTTAACATGTCCTAAAAAAGGATCAATTTCCTATGCACATTTCACTTTTAAATGCAGAGATAAATACTGGTAAATATATATATTTTTTAAACTGACACACAAATCATGCTAACAATATGAAGCCAATGCATTTGCAAACAAATGGAATCTGACATCCTTTCTTTCTTTTTGGTCCCATCATGGAATTGGCTTATTCATGATTAATTGTGAAAAATGGACTCAAAATGTTCTCATGCATTATGTATCATCTCAGCCAAGGTCAGATGTGACTTTCTAATCTGAGGAAATACTCCTTTCCAAAACAACTTGTAACATCACAGCCCTGAATCTTGTCTGTAAATACAGAATCCTATGGAGAATCTGCAATGCTGGCTCGCTTACAGAGAGAGGTAGTCCAAAAGCAGGCTTTTTAAAGTTGGTCAAAGGATTGGCAACCTATTGTTTACCCTAAACAGGTAAACAATAGGAAGCCCTAAACAGCCTCGGGCCAGTATACCTGAACAAGCATCTCCACCCCCATTGTTCAGCCCGGACACTGAGGTCCAGCTCCAACAGCCTTCTGGCGATTTCCTCACTGCGTAAAGTGAGGTTGCAGGGAACCAGGCAGAGGGCCTTCTCGGTAGTGGCGCCCGCCCCTGTGGAATACCCTACCATCAGATGTCAAGGAAATAAGCAACTACCTGACATTTAGAAGACATCTGAAGGCCGCCCTGTTTAGGGAAGTTTTGAGTGTTTGTTTTATTGTGTTTTTAATATTCTGTTGAGAGCCACCCAGGGTGGCTGTGGAAACCCAGCCAGATGGGCGGGGTATAAATAATAAATTATTATTATTATTAAAATTATTATAACACCTTTAAGGTGCAAAGGGATGCACCCATTTCACTTTCAAGTGATTTTTGAACCACTTTTTCTATTGGGCAGGATTCGATCTGGTACAGAAGGAACTGGGATTTGAACAGTAGTAGTGGGATGTTGCAGGCAGGGCATCATTGCTCACTTGGCTTCCCAGCACTGGGCATCGCTGCTGGTTACCAACATAGAGAAAGGAGCTTGGTGCAGTGCGCAGACACAAGCAGGCACATTAGATTGGTTCCAGTACTGCGCCCATGCCACACTGAGCTCTCTGCCACCTCACCTCTCTGGGTAACCACTAGTAACACTGGGGATCCAGGTGAACAACACCGTCCTGCCTGCCCCACCCTGCCAATCACTACTAGATTTGAACCTACACCACCCAAGTGCCTTTCCAAAATCCTGGTGAAGAATGGGCAAATGAGAGGGATCTCAGCATTGCTTATCAAGTGTTGGCACCTGGGCAGGAGACTGGGCAGGAGACTGGCCACGTGATCATCCTGTTCCTCTGTTCTAATCTGTGCCTTCTAGCCTGGAAGACCTATGGAAACCTGAAACTACCAGTCTGAGCCAAAGAGAATGGAGGATGCACCCAGAAAAGTTCTCCCATAGAACAAAAAGCCCATTGGCAGGACTTAAGAGACGGATGGTATGGTCTCAGCTACTGGGTTTCAGCCCATGGACCATATACTGAGTACCCCCAGAGAGGAGATACAAGCATTGATAAGTATTATTCTTTCAGGTGGGCATCCAAGCTGTAAAATGGGAGGTTAACCTGTTACAGAGCAGCTGCCTGGATTCTAACCAGGGAACCTTTTCATTTAAAAAATACATTGCTGTCCTAAGGTGACAAATCTGTGATTGTAGTAATGTAAGACCAGGGTGACCACTTGGGTATCACCAAAAAAGTGAGCAAATGAAGCACAGATTTGCATACTTTTTCATATGCTAGTGTATATTATAGATGCAAATTTAGAACTCATTACTATACTTTAAAAACAACAACTACAATGCACCTCACCATGAGGAATATGATGACCAGGTGTTCTGTTTTCCTGTTCAGTCTGCTATCTGGGTGCTAGCTCTGGATAAGTAATGCTAAGATCCCTCTTGCCCTCCCTTCTTCTGGTTATTTTGGTTTAAAATGGATAGGTCTTTAGATAGAGGACTCCTTCAAATAAAGGTCTGTCCTATTACAGCCCTTCAGATAGAGGACTGCCCTCTGTAAAGCAGGACACCCCAACCCCTATCAAAATTGGTTTTAGAAAGGGGAGGGGGTTAGGTGTCAAGTTCTATTTATTCCTCTTTGAATGCCAGTGCTGGACTAGCGTTCCAATCAGATCTGCCCCGCAAATCAAGAGACTGCATGCAACTATGCATGAGAATCTCCAAAAGAATAATAGACCGTATTAATTCTCAGCAAACAGTTCTACCTTTAAGCTGGTAAGAGCAATATGAAATGCATTCTGCAGACACTGAAGCTTTCTGCACAGCCACCAGCAACAACACAATACAGAATGTTATTGAACTATTAAATAATTGACATTTTCAGCACTGCAGCCAACACTACCTGAACAAACATCCATGGTTTAGAAAGAGGTGGAGGGAGAAGCAAGCAAGTCCTGCTTTTGAGTAACTAACAATATCAGTAATACTTTTGGAATCACAACCCAGACCCTTATCATTTCATTGTAATAGTTCATGCATAATTATCATCATGCTTAATTTGTTGAGCCTAATGTGAGTCTCATCAGTACATCGATAGGATTTCTACTGTAATCCAGCAATAATTAACCGGATTGACTGTTACAGTGTTATCACATGTCTGTTTGTAGTATCTGTCCTTAGCTGCAACAGCAGCAAAAAGCCATTAATCTTTTGGTCGTTTTATCAGCTAATTACACAGATACAGAAGTAGTACTAAACTCTTGACCCAAATCCATGTATGGGGAGAGCGCCATGATCCAATACATTTAAAAAATGACACTATTTTTCTCCTATCATCTCTTTTTGTTGATGATGTTCCAATTACATGCAGCAGTACCAGTCTCTCTCTGTCTGCAACACAAATCAATTGGCACTGTGGGAATGGCATTCTCTAAACGGAAAGCATATTTTGCTGATAAGCTTTTGGCCTGCAACAAACATGTCTTACAAAGCAATGCACGACAGCCTAAGGAAAGCAAGAGGGCACTCATGTACCTGCCACATCCTAGATATTCACTGTTCTGCCTTGAATCGAGGACTTTGGGAAAAGACCAAGATGCTAATCTTTTCTTGCAGGCTATTCCCAAACAGGTAAGTCTTCACTTTGCTACCTTTTCAACAAGCAGTCATGTTCTGATCAGCACTCTCCCCACTTGTGCTCCCCAGAAACTGGTATTCAGAGTCATACTCCCTCCGCCAATGGAATAAAACAAAGCACCTCATATTGGAAATAGTACATAAAGCCATTATGACTAGCAGGCATGATAGACTTATCCTCTACGAATCTGACATAGTGTCCTTAGGTCCCCTAAACATCTCCAGGTAGGATTGGGGAAAAGTCCTTGTCTGAAAACTCCAGAGCGCTGCTGCCAGTCAGTGTAGGCAATACAGAGCTAGACTGATCAATTGTCTGACCCAGTATAAGGCAGCTTCCTATGTCCCTATGTCTTTGTGCCCCTAAACCAAGGATAGCAGATGTTATGGACTGCAACTCCCATCACTCCCTGAGTACAGCCTATGTAGGCTAAGGCTCATGGGAGTTGGAGTCCAAAAGAGCTGCACATTAGATAGGACACATTAGATAACCCTGCCCTAAGGGCATTTTCAGGGTTGAGATTCCTGCATTGCAGGGGAATGAACTAGATCAGGCATAGGCATAGTATTTCCCAAACTTGGTTCTCCAGCTGTTTTGGGACTACAACTCCCATTATCCCTAGCTAACAGGACCAGTGGTCAGGGATGATGGGAAGTGTAGTCCCAAAACATCTGGAGGGCCGAGTTTGCCTATGCCTGAACCAGATGACCCCTGGGATTCCTTCCAACTTTACAATTCTATGATTCTATGACATGATGATGATGATGATGATGGTGATGATGTACCACTAGGTCAGGATCTGGTTAATGCTGGGTGGGAAGGAAACTTCCTGGGAGCTACACTGAGTTCTGGATGGGATAAAATTTGGGTATAAATGCAGTAAATAGTAATAATGGCTATATCCTAGTATCACAATGTAAGGTGGTCAGGCAAGTGATCTCAGGCTCGTGTTTGCAAATGTTAAACTGCTGACTGAGAGTGAAATACTAAGTAGGCTATGTGTTGCTGGGCACTCTGTCCTATAATACATCTCCCTTTTGAATTCTGATGTATTTATTTTCATGAACATGTCTGTGGAGACAGTGCACTCTCCTGCTCTCATTATACAGTTCCAGCACAGAAGCATCCCACCAGGCATATATTTTAAATTACTGAACAGAGGCTACGCTATGCCATTTTGCCTTTAATTGATTAGGGGCTCTGAGTTCCCTTTCTCCTGCACTAGAATGCATGTTTGTCCATGTTTTAAGGGATGGCTTTGAGGACTGTGTCCACAGAGAACCCTAGGAAAGATAGGTCATATGATCTGTCCATGTGGCTCAGCATTGCCTACTCTGAATGGTAGCAGCTCTCCAAGATCTCAGGCACATTTCTTTGTCACCACTTGGTATCAGATCCTGGAGATACTAGGGACTGAACCTGAGACCTTCTGTATCCAATATGCTCTTCAACTGAGCTACGGTCCCACCACAAAGTTACAGCCAAGCTCCCCAGCCTCACAACCTAAATACAACCTAAACCCTAAACAAAGAATCGTACCCTTAGGACAGGGATGGGGAACTGGATGGAGTGGGAGGCTGGGAGAAGAAAGGGAAGCTCCCAGCTGAGAGCTGGAGGGGGGAGTCCACTCTCTTCTGTGTGAGACAAGAGTTACAGACTCCGCTAACCCAGAAATATTACCTCAGGTTAAGAACAGTTTCAGGTTAAGAACGGAACGAATTAAGTACTTAACCTGAGGTACCACTGTAAAAGGAATTGTAAAAAGATAAATAAATTACCACCAGCCAATCTTATGCGAGTCTGCGTCCTCCCCCCCCCCCCTTTTCTATGCATTCCCTCTTTTCTGGCAATGTGTAGATGGCCACACCAGTCTTCCG
The DNA here is from genome assembly GCF_964106645.2 of Podarcis pityusensis. Classification (NCBI taxonomy): domain Eukaryota; kingdom Metazoa; phylum Chordata; class Lepidosauria; order Squamata; family Lacertidae; genus Podarcis; species Podarcis pityusensis. The sequence goes on along the minus strand of NC_138027.1, from coordinate 26,487,618 downwards.
CTGTGCTTCAATCCACCAAGACAAACTGCACCCAGCCAGCACTTCCCTCCTGCAGGGACAATCTGCTGAGTCTGCTTTGTAGCTCCCCTATGAACTTCCCTCCCCTGCCTGCCCTGCATCTCTAGGCTCCTGCTGCTCCTAGCTGCCAAAACATCCCCTGGGGTCAGAGGAAGCTGCTTTGATTTGTTACGTAATATCTGGCTCATAGCTTGCCTCAGATTCTGGAGACCAGAAAGGCTATTGCATAATGGATTGAGCAAAAAGAAAGTGTATTTGCTGTGATGCTGGCATGCACACACAAATAAATGCTGAGCATTCAAAACTGGCTGGTCTTGCACTTGTCAAGTTCTTTTGTTGTAACTACCTGGGTGGAAATGATAATCTAAGTCTGCCCTCATTTATGTAGAAATGATCCAGCTCTTGGCCATTCCCATAACGAGAGATTCATGAAGGAGGTTTAAAGGCGCCTTTGCCCTCCTGTAGGTTTCACACTAAGGATCCAGTTCAGAGAGACACTTAAGAATAGGGACCCCGAGGCTTCCGTTTCTTAAACATCATGTTCCCCTTCCTGACTTCAAAGGGAACTGCTCGAACAAGGACTTCAACTTTGCTGCCATGTAATTAGTAGTCTGTGAGCTTGCACTGCTCCAATTTGATACACTGCTACTTTGATCAATGCATGATCTAAGATTCAGCTTGCAACGTTTTCCCTGTTAATTATTTTCTGTGAGATTAAAAAATTACAATAATATTGTGCTACAATCTTGTTTTACACTCTCTCTCTCTCACACACACACACACTTCAGTTTATTAATTAGGGTGCTATAGCCTCTATAATGAAAACTAGGTAAAACAATCAAGGGCTTTTCACTTTCAAGAACGGGAGGTGCTGAAGTTCATACCACCCCGGAAGTGATGCATAGCATCTAACTTAGAAGCACATAATTGAGGGCAAGATGCTTCCCCTTTAATCACTGGTGAGGGGAGAACTGTGATCTGCAGGTTACTTTAAACCCCCTGTTTATTACTCTGTCACATGTGCTAGGACTGAAGATGCAAACAGAGTCCACAACAGCACTCTGGAACCCTATTTGAATCATCCACAAGGAAGAATCACAGCAGGGTGGCTATGTTAGGCTGCAAACCCTCAAGTGGAGGTGGTGGTAGGAATCTGAAGGTGGTTCAGTTGCCATTTCCAATGCCCTGCTGAGCTTGAGCTGAAACGAGAGTGGAGAAAAAGTCTTGCATTCCTCCATATTTATTCACTAGCCATTTTCTTCCCATTGGTAACAATGCGTGGAAAATTCAAGGAAGAGGTATCAATGAGCTCCTGGTGTCACCTGTATTTCTCCCCAGTTTGGGAACCAAGACGTCTTTCAATCTTTCAGATCCAAGTACCTTCCTGATCCTCCCCTAGCAGATCCTCAACATGACCTCTTCCATCCCTAGAGCTCTGACATCAGTTGGGCCAGTGCATTGAAGGATCCAGCAGCAGTGAATTGAGAGAGACAGTGACAGAGAGAGACCAGATCTCCCTTATCACCAGAGCTCTGTCTCTGACATTGCCAATTTCAGTGCAAGCCTACATGCGGTTTCTTCTAAGCGTGTTCCATTGTGCTCTATGGGACTTATTCCCTAGACAGTATGGTGCAGTGGTTAAAGTGTCCCCTCAATGGAGCCCCAGAGTGAGGCAACACGAGACAGAACCTTTTCTGTGGTGGCTCCCCATTTCTGGAATGCTCTCCGCAGGGAAGCTCACCTGACACCTTCAATACATATATTTAGGCACCAGGCAAAAACATTCCTCTTTAACCAGGAAACTAACTGTTAATCTGTATCCCTTTAAAGCAGAATGGTTGCCTTTCCCACACCCTTTTACTATTATTATATGGCATATTTTGGCATATTTTATGTTGTAAACTACCCTGTGATCTCTTGATGAAGGATGGTATATAAAATTAATTAATCAGTTAATAACAGAACCTGGCCGACCAGGGTTTGACCCCCCACTCAGCCATGAAACACACTGGGTGATCTGGGCCAGTCACACTGCCCCTCAGTCTAACCTATCTCACAGGGATGTTGCAGGGTTTAAATGAGGAGGGGGACAACCATGTATGGCACCTTGAGCATCCTGGAGAAAAGGGTGGGGTATAAATGTAATTCCCCCCTTAAAGCTGTAGATTTTGCTTCCAGTGATAGAAGTTGCTAATTGCCTGGTTGTATAAACAATATGGTACCAGTAAATGGTTTGCATATTTACACTGCAATAAGTTGAGCACAGAATTGTAGAGTTGGAAAGGGCCATGAGGATCATCTAAGTACAATAATAATAATTAAGGATGCATTGCAACAATAAATGCAGGTCTCAGTGCGCTGCCTTTCAGCTAGATCTATTTTCTGTGCATGTATGTGGACAAATGATTTGGAGCGCTCCAATATCTTCTTTTGGACTGCCTTAAATTGAGTTTTCCTTGAAGTTCCATTGTATGTAACAGAACTGGCACACCATTCTCCTGAAATTGAAACACCTAGCATTTTCAGAGTGGCAAAATGATTAACTTTGGAGATACAAAACAACTCTTCCTCAGTGTTTATCCCACATACCTTCTCTAGAGTGACCCTAGAAGCCAATCCTCAATGGCTGACTCACCTCATTTCATTTTTCATTGGCTCCAACCAGCATAAAGGGTGAGAAGTGTCCAAAAAGCTCCCCTTTCATGCTGATTGGGTGGCTCTAGGACTCTAGAGACAGGGACCCTGCTGCATAAATAGTAGAACTATAGGATTGTCGAGCTGGAAGGGACCACAAGGATCATCTAGTCCAACCCCCTGCAATGCAGGAATCTTTCCGCCCAACATGGGGCTTGAACCCATAACCCTGAGATTAGGAGTCTCATACTCTACCAACTGAGCTATCCCAGTGGGTCTTCAACTCCCCCTGCAACGCTGGACCACTACTGCTCTGAATACAGCTAACACATTACATCCTCATTTGAGAGACTGTGCAAAAGCTAGACAACATCACAACCCCACAAACAAATAGCACAGGGGATATTAAAAGCATGCCATGTGTGACAATGATTGGAATCATTTCCATAACAGGGTTGGCTCATTTCAACATCTACCGATAGCTTGCATATACCATCCAATAGGGTAAGGTAACATAAAGGACCCCTGGATGGTTTAGTCCATCAAAGGCGACTATGGGTTGTGGTGCTCATCTCCCTTCAGGCAGAGGGAGCCGGTGTTTGTCCACAGACAGCTTTCCAGGTCATGTGGCCAGCATGACTAAACCACTTCTGGCGCAACAGGACACAGTGGTGGAAGCCAAAGCACACAGAAACGCCATTTACCTTCCCGCTGCAGTGTTACCTATTTATCTACTAATGCTGATAAGCTTTCGATTTCCACAGGCAGCTCTTTGATATAGCATCCAACACAATTGTACTCATGGAATTCATTCACACATTCAGCTGCCACCCCCTACATACAGTAATGAAGGAATGTACAAAGCTACCTTATATGGAATCAGATCAATGGTCCATCTAGCCAAGTTCTGTCTACTCTGACAGGCAGCAGATCTCCAGGGTTTCAGGCAGGGTTCTCTCCCAGCCCTAGCCTGAGATTGAAATTGGGGACCATGAACATGCAAAATGTATGCTCTACTCATCAGCTCCAGCTTCTTCTCAAGCATGAAATTTCTCAAGAGAAATCAAGTGAGGGGGATGTATACACACACACACACACACACACACACACACACAGACACACACACACACACACAAACTAGCCTTTAGAAATATTACCAATTGAGGTTTCAAAACAAAAGAAACCCTGCCTTTATGGCCAGTCAGCTTCATAACCCTGAACAAAGTTTAGACTTAAGGGAACAAAAACAAACAGTTCTTAAAACATTTTATTTAGGGGATTCTACCTTAAGCTGAAGCTGAGAGACTTGGAATTAAGTCCTGTTTTAGCCCTCAGCCGGTTGATATCTCCCCATCTCAATTCCACACCCATTAAATGCTAATAACTACTGAGTAGAGTTGTTTTCAAGATTACATTAGTGGCAGCAATACTCTAGAAAATGAAGACGATGTAGTCTAGTGCTGAGAGAGTTACACAATGCAATCCTACACAGATGTACTCAGAGGTAATTCCCACTGAATTCAATGGGACTCTTAGGTAAGAGTTTGTCGGATTGCCGTTTTAGACTTGGTTTTACTTCTGTGTTCCATGGACTGCTCTCATACATTAGATCCTTCTTACACTGGCATAATCCCCATGCATTTCTCTCTCTTTAAAAAGTGTGTGTACAGAATGTAGAGCACAATTTATTCTTTCCCTTCCCAAGACTGGGCAGCAGCTGCATGGAGCAGCTGTCCCAATCTGTGGCTCTCACAATGGTGGTGGCAGCAGGGTAGAATACTCACAGGTAGTTATCAGGTATTTTCATCTTCCCAGCATTTCCAATCATAATAATTAGCATTTATATAGCACTTAAGTATTCAAGGCGCTTTGTGTGACATCATCTCAGTAATCCTGACAACAACCCTTTAAGATAGGTCAGGGCATATTAGCATCCCACGCCCCCTATGGCAGATGGGAGTTGAATGCTGAAGCCAGAGATAGTCACTTGCCTAAGCCATCTACTGAGTTCATATGAATAAGGTAGAATGTGCACAGGGAATTCTACATCACTGCAGGATAAATACATTTTCCTAGATTATTCTCCCTGTCACTCTCTCTCTAAAAAAAGTCACTTATTAAGCATCTTTTCCATCATGTGGCTAATGCACTCAACTGCAGTTCTCCATCAAAAACAGGAATAGTGACCCGTGTCAACAATAGACTGCATTCAATATCATAAACCAATTTACAAGCCATAGGTAGTCCTGTATATAATCGGCAGAGGTAAAGCCTTACAGCAGGCATCCTCCAGATGTTGGTGAATTCCCACTCCTATTTTCTCTGACCATTACTCATGGTGCTGGATGGTCCAACATATAGAGGGGGCACCACGTTGGCTACCTCTGCCAGTCAGCTCAAATACACAGCAGCACTACAAGTCAAGTATCCTGCGCAGACAATGCCACCATCTATGGTGGTTGGATTCACCAGCACCTCCACGCTGCCTAGGCGGATCATTGGGCGCAGGGGGCTGTCCAGCCTAAGAAGGAAACTGAACGCAGCGCTTCCACGAGGCAGAGGCCACCGACCACTTTTTGTTCTCCTGCTAGGAAGATACCGAAAGAGGCTGCTTGTTATTGCAGGCAACATGGGGCGGGGGGGGGGAGAGAATGAGACAGAGAAGAGTCTCTTTTGCCCCCTAAGACTGGGGTCGATGGGTGGGGGAGCAGATAATACGCCTGCATGAAAGAAAGCAAGGCACCTCCTCTTTCCTATCCCATCTGAACAGCTGTCGGGGAAAGGGGAGCGGAGTCGGGGATGGGATGATCACTGCCAGAGTCAATCTGCCCACAAAAACAAAAACAAAAAAAGCCGGGCGTGAGGTTATTTTGGTGCTGCTGCTGCTGCTGCTGTTATGTCTATTCGGCTAATTTAGTCTTTGCCTGCCCGGGAGTGTATATGTTGGAGAGGGAGGGAGGGAGTGATGGGGAGAGGAGAGGGCTTGTTTGGGTCCTACGCTGAGAACCAGCCGCTTTGGCGTCCTGAAGGCACCTCCTCGTGTTAGGAGCAGGTGACTGGGGAGAAGAAGGAGGGAAAAGAGAGCCAGCAGGCTTAAAAACTTGCGCAGGAGGAAATAATGTTGAGAAGCTGCCGCGGGGGCGGGCGGGGGAGGTTTATCCGAGGGAAGCCGGCAGACCGCCCAGAGCCTTCGAGTGAACCTGACCCATCACAGCCTTTCTCAACATCTCTTCTCTCCCCCCCCCCCACGCGCGCAAGTGGGCACAGGGACCCCCGAAGCCGCCCCGTCCTCTGCCCGCACCGCACCCCACCCCACCCCGCCGTTAAGTCCAACGCGCGGCTGCTGAGCATCACCTCCCTGAAAGGATGCTGCAGCGAGCATCTCTGGCGGGTTGGTACCCAAAGTGTGCGCGTTAAGCGAGGAGGAAAGGATGCTGGAGAAGGGACCTACCTGGTTCCGCGGAGGAGCTGCCTCCTGTTCCTCCCTTGGCAGGACAAAGAGCCGCCTCCCCCCCTCGCCAGTCCTCGCACTCCGAGCCGCGGCACTCGCGCAGCTCCGGCTCCCCCGCCCCGACTGATGACAGCGCCGCGCGCAAAGGGATGCGGAGCTATATAAGCGGCGCAGGGAGCGGCCACCCAGCGGCGCCCGCTGCCTCCCAGCGCCTCCGCTCTCAGCCGGCTCTGCCGTTCCCACTGCGGCGGCCAAACCGTGAGCCGCGGCGCCCTCTGCCGGCGCAAAGGAGGCACCGTCCCCTCGAAGTTGGAGACGGAGTCCGTCCATGAACTTGGCGGTGGCGCAGGAAGGAGCTGTGTTGCTGGTTGGAGGCCTCCGATGAGCTTGGGCTTCGGCTGCAAAAGGAAATGAGGGAAGAATGGCTGCCTTGTGAACCTCCAGGACGGGAAGACGCGATCCAAACTATGATTTTCAGTGCTGGTGTTGGATACCGGTCTGTGTCAGTCGCTGTGTTTTTTCCTGCTCTGGAGGGTAGGACTCGAACCAATGACTTCGGACTAAAGATTCCGACTAAACATCAAGAGGAACTTTCTGACAGTAAGAGCTGCTGGACAGTGGAACGGTCTCTCTCCGGAGGTTGTGGACTCTCCTTAACTGGAGATCTTTAAGCAGAGGTTGGATGGTCTTGGATGCTTTAGTTGAGATTTTTGCATTGCAGAGGATTGGACTAGATTACCCTTAGGGTCATTTCCAACTCTACAATTCTATAGTAGCATAGCGTTGGAGCTTTTTGAACCCTTTCCTTTCCCCATTTCAAGGCCGGCAAAGGGAAATGTGCACCTCTGAAATGGGCTGTGTTGTAGCTACCCAATACTCAATTTATTGAGCAGTTTGACAAATGATATTAAGAAGTCACACCCTTGTTGGGGTGTTGGGTGTATGCATCCCAAAAGCTCACCACAGAAATCAGACTTTTGCAGAGTTGTCTCTACTAGGCCAACACCAACATACACCACTATATATACATGCAAATAATAGATGTTACAAGTAATCTTCTCTCCCTCTGAGCCCAGAGAGTGCTCTTTGTTTCCAAGTTCTTACTGTGTTAAAGTCCACAGAGACGTTCTAAGCTGAGTTGCTTGCAAAGCCCTGCAACTGCTAGAGTTCTCTGAGTTCGAAAGTCTGGGAATTTTCCAACTTCTTTCTCAGAGAACTTTTTCAAAATGGCTTCACTGGAATCCACATTTCCAGCAGATAGATTCCTACAATCTCCTAACACAAGCCACACAGTAGGGTCTAACATGAGACCTTTTAAACACAAAGTTACTCGCCAAATCTGCCCAGTAACACATAAGATAGTCACAAGATGCCTGCAGATGCATTGTGGTGAATGAGCCACCTCTGCTGATTCGTGAAGAGTTAACCTATTAACTGCATTCCTTAACAACCCCCACTCCCATCAGTGGAACTTTCTTCTAGGAAATGTCTTGAAAATCAGGAAACCTGACTTATAAAATATATCATCTGAGCTCTGATGGACCATCAGGCTAGTGCTGCCTGGTAAAAGGTAAAGGGACCCCTGACCATTAGGTCCAGTCGTGACCGACTCTGGGGTTGCGGCACTCATCTTGCTTTCTTGACCGAGGGAGCCAGCGTACAGCTTCCGGGTCATGTGGCCAGCATGACTAAGCCGCTTCTGGCAAACCAGAACAGTGCACAGAAACGCTGTTTACCTTCCCGCCGGAGCGGTACCTATTTATCTACTTGCACTTTGACATGCTTTCAAACTGCTAGGTGGGCAGGAGCAGGGACCGAACAACGGGAGCTCACCCCATTGCGGGGATTCGAACCACTGACCTTCTGATCGGCAAGTCCTAGGCTCTGTGGTTTAACCCACAGCGCCACCTGTGTCCCTTTATAGTGCTGCATGCTACATTAGGCCAAATAGGGCACTGCGCCACCAACCCCAGGCTGCCCTCAGCCAGCTCCCACCTGGCTTCCTTTTTATTTACATCCAGTCCAGCAGGTGGTGCTGTTTGTCAGTTCCTCCTCCTTAATTTCAGTGATTTCCTACTTGTATAATTCTTCAGGGAGGCGGGTGGGGACAAACCTATAATTAGTTGTCTCTGGCTATCCTTGGCTCTGGCACCACCTACAGTTAGTCTCCCTGCCTTCTGCCCTACCAGTGTTAGTGGTTGCAAACTATTTTATGCTGCCATTATACACTGAAGTTTTTTCTCTCCTCTTTATTCTTCCTCAATTGTTTTTAATTACTAATGTATATTGCATTTTTAATATCTTGCTATAGGCTACCCAGGGAATATTTATTGATAAGTGACTATATAAACAGAAATAATAATAATTTTGCTTGTAGTATGGCTGCCCCTCTAGTAGTAAGTGGCATGCCTACTCATCTAGTGACTTGATTTGGGGAAAGAATCTCATGATTGTTAGGGGAATTATGCAAAGAAAAATTATGACTTAGAGCAAAGCACACAGAACTGAATGGAACTAAACGCCTTTGTTTTTGTTTATCACTAAAGTTGAACACCCCAAACAGCTTTTTAATAAAAAAAATCCTTCCAGTAGCACCTTTAAGACCAACTAAGTTAGTTCTTGGTATGAGCTTTCGTGTGCAAGCACACTTCTTCAGATACCTGAAGAAGTATCTGAAGAAGTGTGCTTGCACACGAAAGCTCATACCAAGAACTAACTTAGTTGGTCTTAAAGGTGCTACTGGAAGGATTTTTTTTATTTTGACTATGGCAGACCAACACGGCTACCTATCTGTAGCTTTTTAATAGCAAGCCTGTAGGCAGGAGTTTCTGCAACAAGGACGAAGCATTTCAGATTTTGTAAGCAGGCCTCCTCTGTTGTGGCCTGGTATTCCAGTGACAGCACAAACATCTGGATTTCTTGCAGCACTGAAACAAACTGACATTTACAGCTGAACAGTTGATTAAATGATTAAACTGCTGCCTTAATCCAGTAGAATAGAATAGGAGAAGAGCCCTACTGTATTAGGTCAAAGTCCCATCTAGCTCTCCATTCTCTTCTCACACGGGAAGTCTGAAAGCAGGACCTGAGCACAGTAGGTTTTCTATTCCAAAACATGGCCCTCTGTAGTTGTGGATTCAAGTAGGTAGCCATGTTGGTCTGACACAGTCAAAATAAAAATAAAAAATAAAAAATTGTCCAGAAGCACCTTAGAGACCAACTAAGTTTGTTCTGGGTATAAGCTTGCAAACGAAAGATTATACCCGGAACAAACTTAGTTGGTCTCTAACGGGCTACTGGACTATTTATTTATTTATTTTATTTCCTCTGTAGTTGTGTTGGCTTTGCCCATTTAAGAATCTTGCTTTGATTTACCTGCCACAGAAATAACTTTCTAAACTCCTACTATGGGAGGACCTTTTTCCATTGATGCTGAGTTTGTCAGGAAAGGTCTCACATCAGCCTGAAGTCCAAAAATTTGCAGAATCAGCTATATTGAATGGAAAGGGGCATTATCTCAGGACCAGCCTTGGCTCTCAAAAACTCATCCTAGCAGACGGAGCTTGCAAGATACATTCCATCCAGCTGGGGTATTGCCTAGGTAACAAAAGCATCTGTTTAAGCCATCCTACACACAAGTCATTAATCTTTAGCTGGTGGCAGGAGCGCCAGTCACCCCTAAAAGCATCACTGAATCTTTAATGATCGGGCTCTACGGGGAACGCAATTGTTCACAGTCTCCTTGCTATAAAGGATCCCGGTCAAAATCCCTTACGTAGCCAAATCATCACAGAGAGGCTCTTTATTCTCGAACTGATCCAAATACCTCCAAGGCCACCAAACTTGGAGAGAGGGAGGGAGGGAGAGAGAGAGAGAGCCCTGTGCTGCCTTTGAGGCTGAGAGTCACCTCTCCAGCACAGCACTTTAGCAACCGATTATCATCTATGGCATTAATGCTTTTGATCACCAAGTTCAGCTTTGCACTCCAGAGGGCAATCAGTGCTCTCATCACGCCTAATCAAATGCTATGTAAATGCTGAAAAGAAGGCTTTGTTCCTTTAGAATGGGGTGTGTGTGTGTGTGTGTGTGTGTGTGTGTGTAGCAGCCCTCAAAATAACTGTCAAAGCAAATTCAGATGGAGACTGCTGCTGTTGGACAACACAGTTCAATATATTCAGTGTGGAAAATCGTATGCGAGTCTAGAGTGAGACCCCTTCCTTCCAGATTAATATTTATTCTGCTATAGCAAATTATAGGGACGGTTGGAAAACCCTGATAAAGTGGACCGAATGGCTTGAACCACAAAGGGAAAGCCTTGTCAAACTTAATTCCGAAAGCAAAATGTGTTCCTTTTTTAATCCAGATTGAAGATGCCAATGTTTTTTCAGATAAGCTCAATAAAATAAGCCCACTGATGAGGAAAGCAACAGAATAAAACTTCATGGTGATTGCCCCATACCCTCCAACATTTCTCTTACGAAAATAGGGCTGTCTTATTCAGTAATAATAATATTTCAAAGTACTGTAAGTAAAAACATAATAAAATGATACAGGGCTGTCTTCAGATGTCTTCCAAAGGTTGTATAGTTACTTATCTCCTTGGTTCAGGAGTCACATAACTCCTTACCCTCCAACATTTCTCTGATAAAAATAGGGAGGTCCTACCATATCCTCCAACATTTCTCTAATGAAAATAGGGACGTTCAAAAGCAGGACATTCCAGAATCAAATAAAAAACCAGGATGGCTTCTGTAAATCCAGGACTGTCCCTGGAAAATAGGGACACTTTGAGGGTTCTAGAAAAAAAGCATTGGGCAGGGCATAGTCTTGTTGCCAAAAACTGAGAGAGCCAATAGCTCACAGGTAGAGCAGTTAACAGCGCAATCCTAACCATGCGTATTCATACAAACATTCTATTGAATTCAGTGAGACTCGCTGCAGGGGTTAGAACTGCAGTTTAAGGCTGTGTACATACTATTTACCAGGGGTCAGCAACCAAAGGCCCATGGGGCACAAGCAGCCCACGGGGGTCATTTAACTGGCCCACAAGCCGCCCCTGAACTGAGCCACCTGCTTGGCAAGTCCCTGCGCGCTGCGCTAAACCAGCGCGGCACGGCATGGGGACTCGCTTTTGCAGCGCCAGAAATCGCGTCTGCACAGACTCCGGAAACCACACATATGCGCACAATCCAGCTGACGGAGGGATATCCGCTGGAGTGAACCGGCCCAGGAAAGGTAAACCTTGCCACCCCCTGCTTTATATCCATGAGCGTAAGGGGGGAAGCAGCTGCCCCTCTAGATCAAGTAAAGCAATAGAAATACTTAACTGACCAATCACGATGGTTCTGCCCCCCCCACAAACAAAAATCCTGACTATGCCCATGTATATACCTTTAAAGCACATTCAAAACACATTCTTTCCTTCAAAGGATTCTGGGCACTGTAGTTTATTAAGGATTGCTGGGAATTGTAACTCTGGGGGAGGTGGGGGATAAACTAGAGTGCCTAGAATTCTTTGAAGGAAATGAGCTTCAAATGTGCTTTGAAGGTATAGCATGTACGCAGCCTCTGGCTCCAAAGGAAGAACCGCCTGGTTCTTTCTTCTGACATATGATAAGGGGGTAGTGTAAGAAGAAGGGGAAATAAAGGACCTAGAACAAATTTACACCTCATATAATGCAAATCCAGGATCTTTCAGGACTCTATTGCTGCAGAACATGAACTCATCTATCAGACAAATTGTCATTCAAATTCAGCTATAAGAAATGTCCTGTATGCTTAAGGGATTGTGCCTGAGAAACCCGTGAAATCATATGACTTTATTAAATGGAGCAGCATGATGGGCCTGGCTACTTTTGAAATTAGTGCTGCTGGAACAGAGAGTGACAGCAAACAGTTTTGCTTTAAAAAGTGATTGCTTGGAGATTCGTTTTTTTCACTCCATGCTGTCTTTTATCACAGCAGTGGTTTGCTGGAGCCATGTAACTTGTTTGCCTGATTATATGGGTGTCTGAATAACGACAGCTAACAAGGCCATTTGGGGCAATGCCTTTCTGCCAACATCAGTGAGTGAGAGAAGATGCTCTTTCCATTGGGAACAGGGGATTCTAACCTTCATAGAGTGCTGCTACAGCAACATGAGTGGCTACGTACAAATGTCAGCTCACTCATGAGGCTGGCATTTGGTTATACTTGCTAATTTTGCAAGTGCCTAAATAGAACTATTCATGTGAGTAATTAAATAATTACTACAAGCTATGAGTAAGGGATGCAGCAGTAGGCCCCATCATCAGCTAAGATAAAATGCTAATGCTTTTACTCCTGGTAGAATGAAAGAAGTGGATACTGTTCTGGGTGAATGCACTGGACTCGGTGTTGTTGTTCTTTTTAATCAGCCCATCCTGAATGCAGGAGATCACTGAAGTGGAGAACTCAGGCTGTCTTGCAAATGGAAACTTAATGGCCTAGTCCCAAGACTTGCTGAGTGGGCAAGCCAGTGCTTACAATGGCAAGGGTATGCTAGCCACAACGTCAGGGTCATAACATATTGTATTACCTTACTGTAACATTGCAGAGATCATATCATAAGAGTTGGAAGGGACCCTTAGGATCATCTATTCCAATCCTCTGCAGTGCAGGAATATGCAGCTGTCCCATACAGGGATTGAACCTCCAACTTTGGCGTTATCAGAACCATGCTCTAATCAGCTGAGCTATCCAGGTCATCTTTTTAGGATCAGAGGTGGTTAATGGTGATCTGCCCTGTCATCAAGATGTGCATGAGAGATTCTGCTCCAGGAACCATTGCCTTCAGAAGTGAACCAGGTAGGGAATCAGAAAAGGGCCTTTTTCTGTGATGGCACCTTGGTTGTGGGATGTACCCTCGCTAGGGACATACAACTGGCTTTTGCTTTGTTGTCCTTTCAAACCCAGGTGAAAATAGTTTTGGGCTGGATCACTTTAATCTCATTGCTTCTTGTTTTTCTTTCTGCTTTAACCTTCTAAAACAATTTTCTTGCACTGCTTTGTTGGCTGTTTTGAACGCTTTGTCGAAAAGGTGACCACTGAACTAGTGATGGAAGGATCAATCTATTTTCAGTTCCTGTCAGCTTTGCATGCGTTCATTCATAAGTCTGCTCCATCCCGTTTCTGCACCATTCAATGCCTTCTTTTTATCATATACACATTGTATTTTATCTGAAAAGACCTTTTTGTATGTACATTTAAACTGAAATGTGCATCTTGCTTTGTTTGTTGAACTGAGAATGATATCGCAAAATTCAGTGAAGTGTAAAACTGAAGGATCACTGCATTCCAATCTACATATTAGTCCAGGAAATGCAAATCAGGCTGACTTGCTTAAAAATGCAGATTGAACAAAATACTCAAGCATCCCTACTGAGAAACATTTTTTACAGTGCTATTTTTCTAGAAAAAGAGGTGCTGGAACTCAACATGAATGCCTGCCTTATTCTCTTATAATGACAATGGCTCACACTTGAGAGGTGCCGGAACTGAGTTCTGGTGAGTTCCAAATGAAAAAAAAAGCCCTGGTTAAACCATAAATGCTTTGAAAGGGAGTGCCAGAGTAACAGGCTGTGCTGTACTAAGTCAGGTTGCCTGATTCCATGCAGAGGAAGAGTCATAGATATTTAAAGCACCCAGTTGCAGGAGATGAGACAGTTGTGGCTTCTCCTCACTGTTGGCTCCCTGATCATGCCATGCCATGCTTCTCCTGTTTGCTGCTGTTGCCTGCACTCCAGTCTCCAAGCAGTGAGAACTTCCCCAGAGCTCAGTTTCCTTGGAATGAAGGTCAAGACTGTGGTGTCTTTAGGATATATGGTTTTATTTACACATATATACAATCTGAGTCTAGGATAGGGGAGGGGGACTCAAAGTATTAACACAGGCAGATCTTGCCCCCCCATTAGGTTTCCAGGGATGCAGTTTGGTGAATCCCCTCTTAACTACTGGCTAATTTTAATTTTTCTGAAGAGAAACTTGGAGTACTTGGAGACTTAGGGAAGTTACCGGTAAATAGAAAAAAAGGATTTATTTTTCAACAAAACTGGTAAAACAAAAGATGTGTCAGGAGATAGACTTATTTGAGAAAAGAGTAAACTATATACAGTGGTACCTCAGGTTACATATGCTTCAGGTTACAGACTCTGCTAACCCAGAAATAGTACATTGGGTTAAGAACTTTGCTTCAGGATGAGAACAGAAATTGTGCTCTGGCGGCACGGCGGCAGCAGGAGGCCCCATTAGCTAAAGTCGTGCTTCAGGTTAAGAACAGTTTCAGGTTAAGAACGGACCTCCGGAACTAATTAAGTACTTAACCCGAGGTACCACTGTATATGATAAATTCAGTGTGTGTTACAGACTTCTAATCAACGTACAACTTCTTTTTTGACGTCAATTCCTTAAACCTAATTGTATAGTTGTTACAGCTTAAGTCTTAATACTTAGGTTCACTAAATAAGGTGGTACTTTCTGTCAGTTTCCCAACTTCTAATATGCCTGGGACTCCTCTATTAGTATAACAGACCAGGGGATCACCACACCCATCCAAACTGGTTTGGGATTCTTCTCTTTCCAGAAGTTCTCCCCTCTCCTTACTAAATTGAGACCCAAGTAGAGTGTTCCCTCACAACTCTACTTCACCTATACCCAATTCAGCTTCCCAGTTTTTCTCATCTTGTATACTGTTAAAAGACTGTGGCAGAGAGCAGTCCAGAATCAGAAGCAGTAGAGGAGTGGGGCCAGGAGATAGAGACGAGGCAGGCTGCTGAAGAATCCAGGTAGTTGCCACCTCCCCTACCCCTTGGTCTCCCAGAACATGGAAAGGAATGAAGAGGGCAGAGCAAAGAGAGACAAGATGACAGAGCCTTAGGCTACTGGGGAAAGAAGTGGAGGAGGAGGCTTAAGAGAGCAGTGGGAAGGTGGAGACCTTCAGTCCTCGCAACTGCTTCATTGGGGCAAGACCTGCTTGGAAGGGTTGCTGTGACCCTAGGACTGAGCTGTTTTGTTTCTTTGAATAAATGGTTAACTTCACAGACATTGGGTGATTTATTGTTTTATTGATGACCTATGCCTAACAGCAGCAATGGCCACCAACTTTGGTGGCTTAAAAAGAGGATTGGACAAATTCATGGAGGATAAAGGCAGCAATGTCTGCTGGCCACAATAGCAGTCATGCTTCTGAGTAACGGTTGCTATTGGGTCCTGCTTGTGGTTTTGCATCTGGTTGGCTACTGTGGAATCAGAATGCTGGACCAACAGCTCTTATGTTTAGCAAGCAGAGCTTTGGCAAAAGGGGGGGAGGGAGGAAGAACACCACCTTCGTTCTGCAATGCTTAACTACCGATTAAAAGCAGCACTGATGAAGTTACTAAAATATGTGTTGAAATTTCTCCTTAGAATCCACATGATTTATTAGCAGAGGAGGG
This sequence comes from Podarcis pityusensis, assembly GCF_964106645.2. Classification (NCBI taxonomy): domain Eukaryota; kingdom Metazoa; phylum Chordata; class Lepidosauria; order Squamata; family Lacertidae; genus Podarcis; species Podarcis pityusensis. Next base: position 26,472,066 of record NC_138027.1, on the reverse strand, counting down.
CTTTCTCCACCACTGTTAGCAAACGTGCCAATGCCAGAGCAGACTTCTTAATTTAATCTTGTCATCTCAATTTATACAGGACATGGATGGGAAACCACATTAAAATTAATGCCATCTGGCCAACAAAGGGCTCTCTCCTGGTTCAGAGATGGGCTGCCAGTGGAAGGGAAATGCTGAGCAATTTCGATGAAATCTTTAGGTGATAAAGTTAGTATGTGGAATTTTATTTGATTTTAGTTTTTTAAAAAAAATATTGCCGCTTAGAAGAACACTAAAAACTAAACATTCTTCAACAAGCAGTAGATCTGGAATAATGACAACCCCCTGCAAAAAAATATCTACAAATCAAATCTGAATAAATATTCTTTACCAGGGTTAAGTTAAATTCCACACCAGAGTTATATTTCCTATTTCAACATGAGAAGTTTTATAGGCAAGGTGTGTATCATGGAATATAACCTTCCATTTTTACCTGTATTTTTACATTAAAATTTGTAGCTTGCTGTGTGTGCTTGAGTTCGGTTTTCTAAAGCAAATCCAGATCAGGGCCACAATGTGAGGGGAAAGGGGATTTAATTGGTCCTTACTATGGTCCTGATCTGAATCAAGACCCCTTGTGAATTCTAGTTGACTACAGGTGAAAAGTTGCAATGAGTGTATCAAACAAGGGGAACTGAGTTTGCTTTTCATATACTGTACTATGTAGAAGCCAGTCAGGAGGTTAGTAGGATCACCCATGATCTCCTTTGCCCTCCCACCACACCACAAAACAAGCGAACTTTTCTTTGTTTCATTATTAAGAAAATAGAGTTACCCACCTTTTAGGATCCGGGTTTCTGTGCCTCAGAAGAGCCACTTAATCTGCAGGTAATAATGCTTGTCATCATGCTATGAAAACCTTCAGCTCTTGATTTCTGCAGATCAGGCTGCTGTTAAAAGATGTAAGATTAGGTCAATTTCCAGAAAGGTAGCTGTGTTAGTCTCTTGCAAAACACAACCAAACCCTTTGTCACGTAAATACAAAACTGATAACAACACAAACAACGTAACAGGCTGTATGTAACTATAAAATTCTTTTTAAATGCGATTCAACATATATATCAAAATATATGGTTCTGTAGACCAACTTATCATATAAACGAAACATATTATGAGAAATTAAAGTCCAGCCTGTTATGTTGTTTGTGCTGTTATCGTGTTAGTCTCTTGCAGCAAAAACAACAGAGCCCTGTGGCCCGTTTACAGACTAACAAATTTATGATGTAAGTTTTCATATATTACAGTCCATCAGATGCATGAAGTCTTATCGTGAGCTGCAAGTACATGTACATGCACGCACATACATACATGCACACACACACACCCCGACACTATATATATATATATATATATATATATATATATATATATATATAATGTTAGGAGGAGGAAGACTGTAAACACTGAGGGAAGAAGGAAAGAATATTCAGAAAACAGACCATTATAATTATCTTATTAGCAGTGGCCATTCAAAAGCAACAGGAGTTGACAACACATACATCCTAGCATTGGTAAGCCAATTAGCAAATGTAGCACTGAACCATTTAATGTATTAAATGGTTTTCACATTGCAGTCTCCCTCTGAAGTTCCTTTGTTCAAGAATGGCCTCCTGAAGGGTAGCTGCAGTGCCCTTGGAGGCTGAAATATTCCCCCAGTGACTTTTCTATGCTGTGATTTCTGCTGTTAGTTAATTTTATTATGGTTGTTATGTTACTAAACAGGTAGGAATGGTGATAAATTTGATTTGGTTCACAATAAAGGCAAATTTGCACTGTCTGAACAATATGTGAACCAATGGGCAGCCATCATTTGAAAATTACCCACCTCTGAATGTTGTAATGCAGTTCTTCAGCCAAGTAATGTATAAAGAAATGCAAATGCTATGTGCAGTGTGCATAAAAGCACATATACAGATGAAAATAACATACAGATGTGCATTGTATTAGAGGAAATGGCTCGCAAAAAATGCATATTGCATACAAAATGTGCATATTAGGAGAAATTGACAAATTTGGCAACTCCTTTAAATGTGTGATATTACTTTATCCTAGTGAGTTTGCAACCATAGAACAAAACAGTGAATTCTGTAAACATATTTTGTTTTGTAAAAAAATAAAAAGAACCCCACAATAAATCATTTTTAAAAATCTTTTAGACAACATTTTGGAAATATTATTCATATAACAAGGGTCACATTTCATACTTGAAAAAGCCATTTGTTACCTTACTATTTATAAGACATTGTTGTACACGCTTATTTGAAACCATTTTGCACTTGTATTGCATTATACTATGGCTCGTTTTTCCCTTTTTTTAAAAGCTAAACAGAAAAGAAAAGGCCATTTACTGACACTCTATATAATAATGAGTAATAAGCCTGTCATTAGCATTTCCAGGGAAGGAGTCAAAATGAGATGCAGGAAGAGGCCAGGACAGCCATGTGCTTTTTTTGTGGTCTGCTTCAGCACAGCAGGGGCTTCCAGCTCAACATCCATGACTAATTTCCCATGTCTTTTGCCAGCATTTGATAAGCTGCCACTCTGTCAGTTTGGCTTGCTGCCCCTGGTACTCTCCTTCCTTGGATCCCTATCGGAGGTTTGGATGGTCCTCAGCAACAATCTTTTGCTGATGTTGGAGTGCTAGCCCCTTCCACTGCCAAGGACGCTACCATCAAGCCATTATTTTGCACACCTCCTGCTTTGCTGCAGAATCAGCAAAAAAGGCAAAAGCTAGCTTGGGGCACCCAGGAAAAGAATCAAAGAAATTTGGTATGCTAATAGTGCCTGGTGGAGTTTTTTTGCTGTTGGTTGTGGTGGGGTTCTACCATTAGATTATAGAGAAACTGGGCTTCATCCAATGTACTGCTTGAAACAGAGAGCCATGACAGCTTAAAGACCTATAAACCTATTGTGGTATAAATAATCATGCTAAAGCAATTTTGTTGGTCTTTAAGGTGTCACAAGAATCTGTTCTTGCTGCAAGAAGAAACACAGCTTCTTTTTCTTTGGAATGTGGTGCTTGAGTACACGTTCATTCTGAAGGTGATCCTGCAAGAGAATAAAAATGCATATAGGGATTTTACACAGGAGTTGAAGTATGCCTCTGTGTAATTTTGCCAGAATCAGCCACATGAGTAGGAGTTTTGGAGAGTGAAAAAGTATATGCAGATGCTCAAGACCAACACTCTATTTCTGATGTTCAGAGGTGAATGCCTTTAATAATGTAGCCAAACAGCCCCATCCACCCACAAAAGAGAACTATCAGCAGGTTCAGGGAAACCCCCAAGGTTTGCTAAAGTACAAAAAAGATCATTAGGGAAGCCCTCTAAAACAACCAGTAGCCCGAAAATGCTGACTTTATTGGAAGTCAGTAAAGACACCTGCCATTTGATCTCCCCAACATGGGCTGGGAACCTGTGGACCTCCAGATGTTGTTGGACTACAGCTCTCATCACCCATGACCATTGACCAAGCTGGCAGGGGCAGATGGGAGTTGGAACCCAGCCACACCTGGAGGGCTCAGGTCTCCATTCCTGCTGCCATATAATTTTATTCATTTAAATGCACCTGCAGGGCTCAGAGATGGCCTGCATGCTGTATGCAGAAAGGGTTAGATACCCATTCCTGAATGCATTCGGCTGTTTTTAGAAGAAGAAAATTACATGGGAAGATCCAGTCATAGACCTCCCATATAATAACTATTTTCACCCTTTTCACTCTTGCTCTTTGGATCTATAAACAAGCCAATGCAAGGAGGGCTAACTCTACTGAATTAGGCAACTGGAGGTATCCTACCTCAGGTGCTAAATCCTGGGTACCATTGAAGGACATCAGATTGTCAGTTATTTTGATGGTGATTATGATAACCACCATTTGAAGTACTATTTGAATCTTCTGCCTCAAGCATCAAAATGTCTTGAGCAGTCTCTGAATGAAACATGAGACCCTGCAAAATTGCTTGGAGCTAGCTATCTGTCGGGCGCCCCCTGGAGGTTTTTAGAAGTCTCCAAGCAATAAACAACAAAAAGCAACCATTTTTGATAGTTTATATTAGCCATATATGGGGTTCACAATTAGTGACACCTGCTCCGTACATGAGAAGTGATTGTTGATATGTCAGCCCTCAAGGCTTTCTTGTTCAGATGTAATGGCATGATTGCCCCCACTTCATCTACTTAATTGGCATTAGTCATATTCAGAAAAGGAGCTAGTCTGTATTCTGAATATTAATTTTTTTTACAGGGTAACAGCATCTAGACATATTTAATTGGGTTTTCCTAATGAAATTTTAAATGAAAATTGCTTCACGTTCCAGAAAATGAGTCATGTCTCTTCATGTGGTAAACAGCCTATGGATTCCCCACACCATATTAAAATATACTGAAGCTGGATAAAATTCAATTGTAAATGGGAACAGAGATGTGGGTTGGTTTTTTAAAGGGCATTAATCTGCACATATCTCAAAAGCAGGAGTAGCCAATTAGCTGCCATCCAGATGTTGTTGGGATTACAACTCCCATCATCCCTGACCACTAGCCATGTTGCAGGGATGATGGAAGTTGTATGCCACACCGGTTAGCCCTATAAACCAGACTGCACTGTTGTGCCATGTGTTGTGGATTCTGGTACCTCCGACCAAGACATACATCAGGGACTGAGGACATTCTGGCTGGAGAGAAGTGTTAGCTTCTTCAAAAGCAAAGGAGCTTTAACAAACACAGTAGTAAGGCTAAGCACTGAACAAATCTAGGTTTGCAAACTATTAAATGTGGAATTAATACGGTTGGCCATCCCCCCCCCCCTTTTTAGAAGGAATTCTTATCAGAGTGTATTGTTTGCTAGCATTATGAAAAGCATTTCACAAGCAAAGATGAATCAACAACATTAAGAGAAAGCAAAAGCCTTAACCTCTGTTTCCATCATTTTCTTTTTATTAGCAGAGACAAAAATGGGCCATTGAGATTTTGAAAGGTAACCAAGTTGCACTTACATTGGGTTTTCAAAAGATGGCGCTTAACAGCAAGATACTATTGTCCAGATAAAAAATGATTTTATGGCACCTTGAAAGATGAACAGATTGACTGCAGCACATTGTCAGATGCAAAACTGTTATGGTATGTTCATAATACAAAGAGAGAGAGAGAATGCAAAGAGTGGGCCAAAAACCTATGAAGAGCTACTGTATGTGAAACGTTTACGCAAAGCTCAGAAGTAGACGAGATGCACATAATGACCATAGTAAATGCATTTATGTCATATACATTTGAAGATGGCCTAGAAAGCATTGACAGTGGTTTACCAGCTTTCTTTTGTCTCTGTATCACTGTAACCCCCAGATGTTTTTGGACTACTACCCCTGGCCATTGGCCAAGTTCTTTGGGGATGATGGGGCTTGTGGTCTATCAGCATCTGAGAGACCTCGAATTAGAGAGGGTGGACATATTTGGAATATATATTTGACAACTGAAGATAACACTTTGTGCCTTTTGACAAAGGGGACTCTGGTCCATGGAAGGCTCTGGGTTTAGCAGCATGACAACAAAAGGGTGATGAAAGGCAGAGCTGGGGAAGCAAATAGTGAGGTTGATTGGTACCCATTTGGCTAATACCTCTATGTGACTTCCAAGTGCTTTCCTGTTCTAGCCATGTAAAAATGTGACATAGCCAAAGTATCTGACAGCTCCTTCCGACTTCCTTTTTATTGTGCCCATGATGGTACTGAGAGCAGTTAGACGTGATCCTGTTTTCAAAACTGTTTGTGCCTGCAAAAGGTTTGGGGCAGTCATACGTTGTCTCTGTCCTATACACTTAAAACATATCCGACAGAGCTGCAATTCCTGGAGTTCTTTGGAATGTGGGATTTGTTAGCCCTTTCTCCTAACAAGAAAGGGCTGAAGAATCACCTCTTTCCATCTGTACCTCCTCAGACATTGAGCTCTACTTGGGAGGCCTTTCTCTTGGTGTTCCAGCCAGGAAATGTGTGGCAGATGTTACTGGACATGAGTTAATACTTTCCCCATACCGCCCCCTGCCTCCAGTAATGGAATAACCTTCCTTGGAGAGGCCCATAGGGAGCCCATGTTGTTTTCTTTATAGCAACAGGTAAATTTCCCCAGGCTTTTACATTAATTTGTTTTAACTTCTACTTATTTAAAATGTTTAAATTCCTCTTTAAAAGAAATTCCCATTGGACACTAAAGCACCTGAGAATGGCAACATGGAAATCCATGAACCAATGAGAGGTTTTTAGGTCCACTTCTTCCTGTGACGTCACTTCCTGTTATGTGACCATAGGAAAAACCTCTTATGGTAATCTGGTTCCACGTTGTTTCGGGCTTTGTAAACTAGTAATTTTTTTTTTAAAAAAAACTTTAAACTTGGCTTGGTAGCAAATTGGCAAAGCTTTTAACTCCATTTTACTATTCTCCTGCCCTTGTATTCCAGAATGCATTATTTTTTATTGTTACCATTTTATTGCGATTTTGTAAGCTGCCAGGAGAACTTTGTTCTAGGATGGTCTATGCACAAAATAATGAAAAAGAGCTGGAGACTAAGGGCCAGAGCAGTTAGGACAATAATCCGGCATTTTGTGGTTGAACGAACAGGCAGAATATGGTGGATCATGGGCAAAGCTTGGCAAAATAGGACTTTTGTGATCTAATCCTGGTTGGACATGATCTTAATGTTGGGCCAAGGAAATGCTAGGTGGTTGGCAGCAACCCTCACCACCTTATAACTCTGCCCCCAAATCAAGACTTAGATCAGGAATGTGTTCTCCAGGAAAAGTGCTAAGATCTAGAGGTGTCCAAAAATCTTGCAAGGGCATTAACCTCTGACAGGCAGATTCTGGGAAACATAATATCATGGACGCCTGTTAATATGCAGTCATAATCGACACCGCTGTTCTCTTTCTCTCCCCACCCCCTGTTTACATAACAAACATTGCCTTGGCTAGGTCAACACATCCTGTGCTTGTACTTCAGGGGATACGTGCTGTCCACCACTGTGCATGTGTTACTGTATGTGCAAGCAGGCAGAGTGGTCAGGCCTGGAGAAATACTGGGGAGGAATCCAGCAGTGTTCTGATGCCCTGAGCCAGGAGGAAGGACTTCCTATATTCTTTTTCCTCCAGCACAGCATGCACGTAACATGCAGAACAGCAGGTAGCCCTTTTCAGCTTCTGGTACATACCATACGTCACACAGCATAAAAATGCAAAGCCGTTATCCAAACAAGCCCAAGTTCTATAAGGGATGTGGACCAGAGATAAGATATTCCTGGAGTACTGGATGGGAGTGGAGGAAAATGTAGGAATCCCACGGAATGGGTTGTGAAATGTCTTCGGAAGGAAGAGAGAAATAGCAGTCAATGTGTCTTATTTTATCCGAAAGTTTGTTTGTCGAGTAACTTCTCAGAAACTCACTTGGCACCTTTTCAAAATGAATTTTTGGGTGTTGCATTGTTGACGGTCAGAAAGAACAATGCATCCCGCTGAATCAAAGAAGTAGCATCATCAAAGGAAGTTTAGGCGCAAGGGATTAAATCTGGAAGTTTGTAACAGAAAATCAGAGGGAAATGGAAGACACTTCATCAAAGGTGATGAAGAATGTGAAAAGCTGAACTGCTAGAACTGTGGCACAAAGGGTGGGAAGGAAATATGCTGATGCAAAACTGGATCCTCCCTACTGTCTGCTCTACATGGGAGAACTGCACAGGATCCAGGGAATTTGTACAGCCTTGGTCAGGAGGAGCTGCTTTTGCAATAGGGAAAGGGAACAGAAAAGAGGCGGCCAGGCTGCTTCTATCTCCCAGAGAAGAGTTCTAATGAGGGCACTTGCAAATGGGGGTTAATACTGCAAATGGTTCAAGTCAAATGTTGCAAACAGGGCACGGGCATCAGGGATTTTTTGTTTTAACCTTTCTGGATTCCTCTGCCCCCTCCCCAAAAAAGTGTTAACCTGGGTTAAGCGGGTATACGAGCTGGCATTTTGATGCCAATGACATCATCTGGATACTGCAAAATGCTTGCTTGTTGGTAGAGCATAAGATTCTTACGCTTGGGGTTGTGGGTTTGAAACCCATGGTGGGCAAAAAAAATTCTGCAGGAGGTTGGACTAGATGACACTCGTGGTACCTTCCAATCTACAGACTTAAGATTCCATGATTCTATATTGTATAAGGAGTATTAATCCAAAACTACAACTGCCTGGAAGCATCCTAACTCAAGGTTCTCCGGCAGATTGCCATATATCCTCTTTTTCCAGGACACATCCTCTTTTTTATGGGTAGAGTTGTCATAGTGATACATAGTTAAAAGTAGAAGTTGGCAAACTTTTTTGCTTTTTTTTTTTTTGCTTTTCAAAATATGGCAACCATACTGATTAAAACAAAACCCGACTCATATGCCAGTGCGGAATAGTTGTTAAGAGTATCAAACTAAAACCCAGGAGACCAGGGTCTGAATCTCCACTCAGCCATGAAGCTCATTGTGTAACCTTGGACCCGTCACCAATTCTCAGCTTAACTTATCTCATGTCGATAAAAAGCAGAGAAGGAGAACCATGTGTGCCATCTTAAGCTCATTGGAAGAGATGTAATAATAATTAAAAATAAAATTACAAATATGCACGCGCACAAACAATTCTGAGCCAATTGACAGCCTCAGTCTCTCTGCTTCTCTGATGTAACGTTGCATAATGAGGATTGCGCAGATTCCACCAGAAAGTGCAGAATCCTAAGCACTGTCACTTTTGTTAAGCACAAACTCCAGCTTTCAAGATCTTACAAGAAAGTGATTAGAGAATGTAGTATCTCAGAAATTAGAGCAGGCCTTGCAGTGAATGAAGGGATGGGGTTTCATTGCTGTTCTGCTCTTACCTTGTTCTTTTCCCAAGGTCATTATTTCCTGCCTGCTGTAAGCATTACCCTTTGTTTCCTGATCTTCTCTGTTTCCATTCTCACAATCCCAGCAAGAGAGAAACCGGCAGTGCTATTTTTCTAGAAAAAAGAGGTGCTGGAACTCACCACGAACACCTCCCTTGTTCTCTTATAAAGGCAATGCCAGAACTGTTCTGGTGAGTTCCAGCTGGGAAAAAAAGCCCTGGAAACCTGGAAGAATGAACTACAGTGGTACCTTGGGTGAAGAACTTAATTTGTTCCGGAGGTCCATTCTTAACCTGAAACCGTTCTTAACCTGAGGTCCCACTTTAGCTAGTGGGGCCTCCCGCTGCCGCCGCATGATTTCTGTTCTCATCCTGAAGCAAAGTTCCTTACCCCGAGGTACTATTTCTGGCAGCGTCTGTAAGCTGAAGTGTCTGTAACCTGAAGCGTCTGTAACTTGAGGTACCACTGTAGGTGCAAATAGAGGTAGGTGTTGCTCAAACTTCTGTATGGTTAATTTGATATCCCAGCCATAGGCTAGAAATCCCTTTTGTAGGGTAAATAGGAGCCAACTCCTAGGTCCCTTCAGACCGAGGTCCCTTCAGCTCCCCACCCCCATAAAAATATTTGAGGGGGCCAGCCCCCGAGTTGATGGGTATTGACATTCAAATGGTGTGTTTGTGCCGCATCTTGTGATCGTTTATGCAGGGCGGGGCTTACCTGCCCCCCCCCCCAATATTTTATTCAAGTTGGCACCCCAGCTGCTTTTGAAATTGCACATTGGCCTTGGCCTCTTACCATAACTAGTTCCTGGGTCCGTGAAGGTACAAAAAATGTGTCGCTGTTGTTGTAGCTACCCTGTAAGGTAAAAAAAATAAGTAGTTCCTGCAAACAACGGTGCTTATCTATGGATGTGTTACTGTTTTTATTACTCCAAAGGCCTTGGGCATCTGTAGCTTCAGACACTTTCCGAACATATCTACACAAAATCTTCCATGTGATCTCTGAAGTGAATCAGTTTGCTGGGATTGTGATGCTGCGTTCTTTTTCGCTTTTATTTTCAAGTTCTGGTTTTCACTTCTGGTTCCCAAAGCATCCATATACTGCTTTCTCTGCTCTTATGCAAACACTGTAAACCTTTTTTTCAAAAACCCTGTCACCCTTGCTGTACAGGGAATTTGGGGTGTACAGGAAGGGGTATGAAAACAAGAACAGGATCCAAATGTGGCTTGAAGAATCACACTTTTTTCTTCTTCTTTTAAGCCGAGGGAATGATCCGCCCCTCCACTCCACATTTTTTCTCCTTTTCAGCGAGACCAGAGCTAAATAAGCCACTATCAGTTTCCTACAGATCCTCTAAGAGCCGTTCTCATTCATTATGAAGCCCAAGTTACGGAAGCAATCTTCCTAAGGGCCACTTCCCCAGCTAGAGCGCCTGCTGTGATGTGATTCATGTCCTTTGTGTTCCATGCAGAATCTGGGGATGTTTACGAAAAACGGCTCATCTAAATGCGGCTCGCAATTCCTTTTTTCTTTTTTCCAGAAGAATCTCAATTCGGGAAGGAACGAGAGTTACATCACATCATACATTAGCTCATTTCCACCCCCAAGAACACATCTGGCCCTGCTTTCACCATCCCAGCAGTTATTAAAAGCGTATAGGAGGAAGGCCAGTCAGAAATCCCAGAGAACATATTTTACAATCTAGCTGCTAATGGCTTGGTGGCCCACAATTCCAATTTTCTCCAGTGGAATCTATGCAAATGTGAAGGCAAAGGCCTGAGGTGGAGCTATAAAATGTTTATGAAGCAGCGGTGGAATAATGTCTCTGAATAATTTACACATTTTGCGGGGCAAATGTGATTAGTGATCCTGCTAAATAATTCTGCCTGATGAGGCATCCTGCATAATTCGGAAGCACGTGTCATCCTCCTTTATTTGTTTGCCAGATGTAGCTGTGGCCTTTCCGCTGAAATCCTCAAGGCGACTCACAAAGGAAGAACATTCAAAAGGCGCCGTGAAAATACTTAGAAATCCAGTTGTAAGATTAAAAGCAGCATAAAAGTAAACAACAGTTTGGTAAAATGTACCAGTAAAATAACCATTGGATAGCTCATTTGGTTAAAGCGTGGTGTTGATAATGCCAAGATTGCCGGTTCGATCCCTGTATGAGACATCTGTATATTCCTGCATTGCAGGGCGTTGGACTAGATGATCTTCAGGGTCCCTTCTAACTCTATGATTCTACCATTAAAGTGAGAATTGATCACATCAAAGTGCATTTTAAAACAGATGTACTTTGCCAGCAAAGTGCAGCAAAAGATGAAGATCAGCAGACTTCTTTTTTTAACAAGGTGGGTGGGTGTCACCATCAAGAATGGGGGAGAAATTTGTTCAGCTAATCTGCACTTCCTAAACCAATACATAGTCAAAAACAGCTATCATTCAAAATTCACAGTTCTCTGAGTTTTTGCAATGCAATTCTCCAACCAAAAAATGTGTAACTGAATTATTTATTTCCATTTATGAATTGCTTCCTATAACACATCTCGAAGCAATTTAGCAATAAAAACATCAACAATGAGAGGATACATAACAATTTCAAATACAACACAGACTGGGATAAAAAAAATTCCACATAAAACACTTGGGGGGGGGGAGTCTCCAAAAGGTGCTGGAAAGCCAACAGAGGTGTTTCCTTTCTGATGTCTAATGGGAGGGAGTTCCAAAGGGTACATAGAAATGAATTATTTTGTGAGAGGGGGGGTTGTTCTTGGTTTGTTTTTGTCTTATTATGTATTTTGTGTTCTCATTTTGTTTTGTTTTTTTGAATTTGCATTTTATTTGTTTGTTAACATTCTTATATTACATAGGTAAATGTTGTCATATTACATTACAGGAGTTACTATAATATAATTTTATATACAAATTTTGTATTTTTAATGTTATGAACCGCTGTGTGATCTTTGGGTGAAGGGCAGTATACAAATAATAATAATAATAAGTATTATGTTGAGGAAAAGAATGCACAAAGTACATTATATGGCAGAAAATTCCTTTAAAAACACATATATTACACAAAATAGCGTCATGCAAGTATTAGGATTAATGTCACAGTAATGTGGTGCTGTAAGGAGGCAGCCTGAAATTAAGAAATGGAGAGAAACCCAAAATTGGCAAATTCTCCACCACTGACAATTCCTTACCCACACACAGCTTGATCTTATTTCTCTAAAGCTGTGGTCCCACACACACACTTAATATGGAATAAGACTACTGGGTCCCCCACTGAGGTAAATATTTGTAAGGTTAAGCTCAGTGCTATTTTTTTTTAGGAAAAAAGTATTACTGGAACTCACCCATGATCACCTCTCTTGTTCTCTTGGGATGGCAATGGTGTACACCTGAGAGGTGCAGGAACTGAGTTCCGGCTGGAAAAAAAAGCCCTGGCTGGCAGGTGGAATGGCCAATCACCTCCTCATCTGACAGACAGGTGACCAATAAAGGGAGGGAGGCGGTCTCTGAGTCTCTGAGGTAACTTGGGCCCAGGCCATATAGACTTTAAAAAGGAATTACCAGCACCTTGAAATGGGCCTGGAAGCAACTGAACCACCAGTTGCCAATAAGCCGTAGCATTCACTTATCATATAAAAAAGTTTAAGCTGCCCCCCAAAGTGATTTAAAAATAAACGAATAAGCCTATTTCCGATTTGCTGGCAACAAGGCCCACAGGCTTTCCTACTGTTATTTCAGGAGCACCTGAATAACAGGGAGCACAAAACGGTAGCCATTTTGCATTCTAGGGTAATGAGCAAAAATTGGTTTTTCAGACCTCTCCCCCCTCCGCCCGCCCCCACCACCGCCAGTCAAAATACATAGTACCTCAGTGACTTTGGCACCTGAAGTAGAAAATCCAACAAGCCCCATGTTGGTTTGCATTTCTTAGTGCAGAAAGTATTGATCTGATGTGTAGAGATTTTTCCTATTCTGGTTAATACAAGAGGATCCAAGAAGCTACTAGAAGCTTCTCTGTGTAAGAGAAGAAGACAGAAGGGTCATGATTGTTTGGGTTATACCTTCAGAGAAGCTGAGTACAGCTGGCTTGAAATGGTTCTCTTATCTCTTCCAATTAAGGTCATGCTGACTATAAATATAGGCCAGAAGGAGCCTAGATTTTAATTTCTCTTTCTATCCCTCTTCCTTCTGGTGTGGTGTTCATAGTATGCTTAGCGTTAAGGTTTAGTATTGTTATAAGTTTATAAGTTCTTATAAGTGCTGCAACTTGATTTTTATGGAATGTGCCAATCCTGAATGTACTGGATTTGTGACCATTATGCTTATTTGCCTTCAGTAGCAAGTAAAGCTCTGCTGAATGAAGTACAATTGCCTCTGGTCTATTTTTTCGGAACTCTGCATTGCGTTTTAAGTTTTTCCTCCACACGTATGACACACCTTTCCCCTCTTCTTGGCTATAAAAAATACAATAAATCAAATAACATGTTTTCCTTTTGTGACACCCCAAAATCAGATACCTGAGGCTGCTGCCTCATTTTGCCTAATGGTCAGGGTAGCCTATTTCACAGAGCATATTCCTAGTCCAGTACTCTAACCATTACACTGCCCTGGATGTCCAAAATAAAAATTAGCAAACACACATTTGTGTTGTGGGCCTGAAGGAAGGTGAGGACAGGTGACCTCACCTAGGCCCGAAGTCACCCCCCCACCAAAGCAGGCTCAAAGCTTTTCAAAATCATTTTCTCAGCAGCTAAGCATCAGAAACATTCCGCTCTGCTGTAACAAAAGGTAGAGAACAGTCCATTGTTTCTCAGGCCTTTCTCATGCCTTCTGGCCTTGCTAAAGAACCACATTGCAACTTACTTTCTGTCCGGGAACCATGCCAGAACAAGAGATTGAAACATATCTGAACACTCTTGAAATATACTCAGAGTCGCAAAGTGATTTCATGCTCTTTATTCAGCTCATAGTGGTGAGGAGGAATGAATAAATGTCCCCTCACAGTATCTGCTTTATATACATTATTTACACAATGGGCTGCACATGATTGGCTAATTCTGGAATTCTACTGTAAGCCAATCAGGTTGTGGATTCACTTCTATCTGGAGCAGGATTGGGTGGTTCCTGCCAACCAATCATACTGCTGCATTGTTCTAGGACCAATCAGACTGCTGCATTCTGAATCCTATTGTTCTAGGACCAATCAGACTGCTGCCTTTTGGATCCTATTGTTCTAGGACCAATCAGACTGCTACAGTTTGGATCCTATTCAACTCAGTACATAACACCCCTCCCCTCTAAGTTCCAGTCCTGCCCGGGAGGTCGCATTCATAGTCCTCAAGGTATGCCGGCGGCCTACGTGTGTGTTGTGGCCTGGGGTGTTCCCTGGTCCGGGCTCCGGGTTCTGGCTCGTGTTCCAAGGATGCTGGCTGTGATGCGGCTGTTTGGTCTGGTGCAACCGGCTCGCTCAGTCGTGGTTCTGGTTCCGGTGTCCTTTCGGCCTCACGGGTCCTCTCTGTATTTACTGATTCTGCCTCTCCTGCTGGCCCCTCCTGCTCTATGGGCCTCACTGCCCCGCTGTTCCCTTGGGACTCCTCTGACCTGTCCTCCTCCTGGTTTTCTCCCGGGAATCGTCGCCGTATCTGGTCGCAGTGGCGGCGCCAGCATTGCCCCCCATCCGTTAGCACCTCGTACGACACGGGGCCAGTGACCCTGGTGATTGTGGCGGGTACCCATGCTGGGCCTGCCCCAAAATTCTTTGCGTACACTGGGTCCTGGGCCTCGAAGGTCCGGGGGTTCCTGCCTTCCCCCACCACTACCTCATCCTGAGCTCTATCGGGGTGAAGGCGGTCCAATCTGATTGCAAGGCGCCGACCCATTAGTAGTTCAGCGGGGCTCCGGCCAGTCGTTGAGCTGGGGGTGCTGTGCTGTGCTAGAAGGAATGTGGCAAGGCGGTACTCCCAGTCCCCTTGCGTCATGCGGCGAAGGGTGTCCTTGGTGGTCCGCACCATGCGTTCTGCTTGGCCGTTGGTGGCAGGGTGGAACGGCGCCGAACGGATGTGGCGGATGGCGTTCTGCGCTGTGAAGGTTTGGAATTCTCCTGACGTAAATGCAGTCCCGTTGTCTGAGACGAGAGTGTCAGGGAGCCCGTGGGTTGCAAACAGCCTGCGTAGTACCCGGATGGCTGCGGACGTGGAAGTGGACGGTACCAGTGCGACTTCCAGCCATTTGGTGTAGGAGTCCACCACTATGAAGAATGTTTTCCCCTGAAAGGGGCCAGCGAAATCCACATGCAGGCGTGACCATGGTGCTCGGGCGGACTCCCAGGACTGGACTGGGGCCCTTGGGGGATCTGGGCGGGATTCTTGGCAGGCCTGGCAGTGTTTGACCCAGGCCTCTATCTCTCCATCGATCCCCGGCCACCACACATAACTCCTGGCAAGGGCCTTCATTCTTACTACCCCTGGATGTGTCTCGTGTAGGGCTGTGAGGACCCTTTTGCAGAGGGGCTGGGGAACAACGACTCTGCTTCCCCATAACAGGCACCCCTTGTGGGCCGACAGTTCATGTTTGCGGGTTGTGTAGCCGGCGAATTCTGGCCCGGGGCTGCTGCTGGGCCATCCCCTCCACACCCAGTCCAGGACCCGGGAGATGACCCTATCTTTCTTGGAATGGTGTGCAACTTCTTGTGCCTGAATGGGGCGGTCGGGAAGCAGCTCCAGGCTCATAACCTCTTGTGCAGGTGCTGGGTCAGGGCCTGTTTCCGGTAGTGGTAGCCTGCTGAGGGCGTCCGCATGGCCCATCGCCTTCCCAGGTCGGTGAATCAGTGCATACTGGTAGCTGGCAAGGAAAATTGACCACCTGAGGACGCGAGGAGACAGCACTTGGGGGGTCTGCTTTTCGGGGGCAAACAAGCCAAGCAACGGCTTGTGGTCAGTCACCACGGTGAAGGGCCGCCCGTACAAGAAATCATGGAATTTTTTTACTCCCTTTACGATTGCCAGACCCTCCTTGTCGATTTGCGAGTAGTTCCGCTCGGTTGTGTTGAGTGTCTGGGAAAAGTACGCCACCGGTACCTCTCTTCCATCCGGGAGTTGGTGCCCCAGGACAGCTCCAATGCCATAGGGTGAGGCGTCGCATGCTAGCACCACCGGCAGCCTCTCGTCGAAGTGTGCCAAGACCGAGTTTGAGACAAGCAAGTCCTTGACTGCCTGGAATGCGGCCTCCTGGCGCTGGCCCCACACCCAAGGGGCCCGCTTGTCCAGGAGTCTGTGTAGGGGCTCCGCTACCGCCGCCTTGTGGGGAAGGAAGGAATGGTAAAAGTTCAATAGTCCCAAGAAGGCCTGAAGTTCAGTCTTGCTCTTGGGCGCTGGGGCATCACAAATGGCCCGTACCTTGTCCCCAGTCGGGTGGACCCCTTCTGCGTCCACCATAAATCCCAGAAAGTCCACCTGAGGCACTCCTAGTAGACATTTTTCCCGCTTCACCTTGAGACCCGCCGTCTGGAAACGGTGCAGAACGGTGCGGAGGCGGTCCTCAAACTCCTCTGGTGTGGGGCCGGCAATCAACACATCATCGAAGAAGGGGGTGACGCCAGGAATCCCTTTAAGGAGAGAGTCCATTATATTCTGGAATATGCCTGGTGCCACGCTGACACCGAATTGCAGCCGCTTTACCCTGAACGCTCCTCTGTGCGTCACAATCGTCTGTGCCTCTGCTGTGGCCTCATCTACTGGCAGCTGTTGATATGCTTGGGCCAAGTCCAGCTTGCCAAAAATTTTCGACCCAGCCAGGGTGGCAAGGACATGGCTGACCACTGGCACTGGGTATGCGTGGGCCGTGAGGGCCTTGTTTATGGTACATTTGTAGTCTGCGCAGATGCGGACCGAACCATTAGGCTTGACGGGTGTGACGATTGGGGTTTCCCAGGGAGCATTAGGCACCGGCTCCAGCACTCCTTGCTCTACGAGTCGGTCCAATTCCTCGTCTATACGGGGTTTCAAGGCGAACGGGACCCGGCGGGCCTTGAGCCTGACCGGTCGTACTGCGGGGTCAAGCTGTAGCGCAATGGGGGGGCCCGTATACTGTCCCAATTTCCCATCGAAAACCCCTGGAAATTCCTTGCATATGGCGTCCACGTCCACTTGTAAGCTAGTGTGGTTCACCCCGGTGACAGCTAGCCCCAGTGGTCCAAACCATGCCAATCCCAGTAAGCTAATGTAGGGGCCCTTGACCACAAGCAAGTCCAGTTGCCGCGTCCGCCCTCGGTATTGCACCCTGAAGGTCCCCACCCCCATTGTGGGGACCTTACGTTTCTGGAAGTCCCGGAGGGTGAATGGGGCCGGCCTGAGTTTGGGACCCCCAGTGGGACACAGTTTCCTTAAGGTCCTTGCCGAGATTATGGATAGAGTTGAACCCGTGTCAAGCTCCATGCGGCATGGGGCCCCCTCTATCTGTACCTCTACATAAATTTTCTCTACGTTGGGGTGGGGCAACTGGTATACCTGGAAGTCCGTGAGCTCCGTCGAGTTGCCTTGGTGCGTTGGGCCCCGGGACCTGGGGCTCTTGGATTGGTCATCTGATGCCTGGTGTCGGGTGGGCCGAGCCCGACACACCCGGGCGATGTGTCCCGATTTTCTGCACTGCCTGCACTCTGCGTTGCGGAAACGGCAGGTCCTCCTCTCGTGACTCTCCCCGCAGCTTGCGCAGTTCCCTCCTTCTCGTCGAGGCAGCTGTGGTCTGTGCGCTGCTTGAGTGCGCTGCTGTACTCGGTGCACCTCCTCCCTGTCAGATCCTGAGTCGTCGGTGAGGTCTTCATGGTGGACCCTCGGTTGGGATGGCAGGCTCGGCCGTGCCTCTTGGGTCGACCTCTCGGCAGCTTCTGTTGCCAGGGCCTCCTCCAGAGCGACCTGGAACGTTAGGTCCTTCTTAGCGTAGAGGCGCCGTTGCAGCTTCTCATCCTTCAGGCCACCGACGAGGCGGTCACGAAGCATGTTCTCCAGCTCTGAGAAGTTGCAGAACCGGGCGGCTTGGCGGAGAGAGGTCACAAACCCAGTTATGGTTTCCCCAGGGGCTTGCCGCTTTGCGTAGAAGGCATTTCGACGAGCCACCACTGAGGGCTGCGGCGAAAAGTGCCCCTTCAGCTGTTCCATTATTGTTTTGTATGGAACAGTAGCGACGTCTTCAGGCGCAAGGAGAGCCCGGGCGATTTCAAACGTCTCCTCTCCGCAGACGCTGAAGAATATCGCCCTCTTCTTGGCGTCTTCTTCGTCGGTGACCCCTTTGGCTTCTAGGAGGAAGGTGAAACGGGAGGCGTACGCTTCCCAGTCTCCAGATGCTGGGTTGAATGGCGAGAAGCTGCTGTTGGCTGCCATTCTGAGTTCCTTGTGCCCCGGAGCTGAAGCCTGGATACACGGTGCGAGGCAGCGGTGCGGCAGTTGGCGGTGCTGCGGTGCTGTGTGTGGCAGTCAGCTCAGCGGGATCCCATCCTCGTCGCCAGTGAAATATACTCAGAGTCGCAAAGTGATTTCATGCTCTTTATTCAGCTCATAGTGGTGAGGAGGAATGAATAAATGTCCCCTCACAGTATCTGCTTTATATACATTATTTACACAATGGGCTGCACATGATTGGCTAATTCTGGAATTCTACTGTAAGCCAATCAGGTTGTGGATTCACTTCTATCTGGAGCAGGATTGGGTGGTTCCTGCCAACCAATCATACTGCTGCATTGTTCTAGGACCAATCAGACTGCTGCATTCTGAATCCTATTGTTCTAGGACCAATCAGACTGCTGCCTTTTGGATCCTATTGTTCTAGGACCAATCAGACTGCTACAGTTTGGATCCTATTCAACTCAGTACATAACACCTCTGAAACTCCTTTCCTGGGAAGGGCGCCAAGAGTCCAATAGTCCCAAGACAGCTTTCTGTTCATGCTCAGAGGAACTCATGGGGCAGGACTCTGGAGAAAGGGGGAGGGAACTAGAGAAAGGGGGAGGGAACTAGAAAGTGCTTGTGCACATGACTGTGAACTTCGTGCATGCTTTTTGTGACTTATCACACTTGCTCCTTCTACCAGTTCATGGATGGTAGAAATAAAACCTTTTCTCCGAAACTATTCCTTGAGTGTCTGTTGACTCCCACTTCCCTTTCCCAGGCACAATATTTTTCCCACCAGAGGGCAAAGCCTCATAAGGCTACAGGCCTACACTCCTTACCTAGTGATGTCCCCGCAAAGCTTTGCTGCTGTTCTCCTTTAGGTGGACATAGCAGGAATAAAAGGCATTGTTGTTGTTAATTTGTACCCTGCCCACCTGAATGAATTGCCCCAGCCACTCTAGGCGGCTTCCAGCATATAGAAAAACATAGTAAACATTACACCTTAAAAAGCTTCCCCATACAGGGCTGCCTTCAGATGTTTCCTAAATGTTACTGGTATATAATTACTTATCTCCTTAACTTCTGATGGGAGGGCGTTCCATAGGGTGGGTGCCACAACCGAGAAGGCCCTCTGCCTGGTTCCCTGTAGCTTCATTTCTTGCAGTGTGAGCACTGCCAGAAGGAAGGAAGAACCCCATGTATCCAGCCTTGAGCCCCATCAGGGGAAAAGGTGGGGTAGAAAGAAAGAAAGAAAGAAAGAAAGAAAGAAAGAGGAAAGGGAAGGGAAAGGAAAGGAAAGGAAGAAAGCCCCTGTCCCTAAGCAGCCAAGCTGACAGATTATTCTGTCTGAAAATAAAAGGGGCCATGAATCTCTTTTGCTATCACCCTGTCAAGCTCTAGTGTGCAAATGATAGCTGACAACTGCACTGAGAGAAGCTTGGATGAAAGCGCCTGTATCGGGGTGGAAACTTCAAAGGAAGAGCAGGCAAAGGATACGGAGGGCTTTCTCCATTTCATCCCTGCCCAGGCTTGCCTGAAGATTGCTAGAGAAAGCTACATCCAGCCTTGAAAGGAGAGGATGGCGTGGGGCATTACGATAAGGAAATCAAATGTTTCCAGCACTTAAAAAAAAAAACCCCGAAAGATGTTCAACTGGCGCAGCCTTTAATGATAAACCAGTCCATCCTAAATGACAGTTCCATATGCCGTGTGTTGCAACACGGCTCCCAGCCCGCGCCTGAAGGGCAAGGGGAAAAGGAGTGCGTCTAATAGAAATTTAATTCACCCACTTAGGCACGCTTCAAATGTTAGCGGTTCCACCAGTTATACTCGGATCACTGCAGGAAAACAGATGACATTCAAATCAAAACATGAACGTCTTCTTCCTCATGGTGAAGGGCAGAGCCTAAAGACATTAAGAAGAATCAAAGGCGTAAAACAAAAAACCCTAACTAGAATGTTTACTGAATAGGACGTCCCTATGAACGCAGTGTGACTTGCTTCTGAGTTAAACATACCTTGGTACAAGTTAATAAGTTTCGGTGATGCAATGGCTTTAATAGACACATGATGAAGAGCTGTTTGTTGCTCTATCTGTTTTGGAGCACTTCCGAGACAAACGTGGCAATTAGAATCCATTTCTTAATAGATCACAACGTATTCTTGGCTTTACCGACACCTGGGGAGACTGGTTTTGTAAATTATAGGTTTTAAAAGCTTAATGTGTAGCTACACATTTAAAGCTTAACCAGTATATAAACAAAGAAGGCTCAAGGAAAACAGCAGGCGGGCTTAGTTCAAAGTGTACGCTAGCATTTAAGAACTGCACAGCATCTGTGGCTAGTGATTACTTTTCAACATTTGAATGTATATGGCAAGCATTTGTGACTACACAGTGAACTATTATTCTATATGTGGAGGAGCCATGTAAGAACATAAGAAGAGCCTTATTCCCCCCCCCCCCATAAATATATTGTGTACTTTTGCTAATATTGTGGCTCCCCAACCTCTAGCCTGCTGACACCTCTCTTTTGCTTGCAGAGGTGGTGCCATTTTGGATCCAGACTACGCTCAGAGAATGTTTACTGTTTATATTGATGTTACTGTATAGTAAAGGTAAAGGTACCCCTGCCCGTACGGGCCAGTCATGTCCGACTCTAGGGTTGTGCGCCCATCTCACTTAAGAGGCCGGGGGCCAGCGCTGTCCGGAGACACTTCCGGGTCACGTGGCCAGCGTGACGAAGCTGCTCTGGCGAGCCGGCACCAGCGCTGCACACGGAAACGCTGTTTACCTTCCCGCTATAAAGCGGTACCTATTTATCTACTTGCACTTAGGGGTGCTTTCGAGCTGCTAGGTGGGCAGGAGCTGGGACCGAAAGACGGGAGCTCACCCTGCCGCGGGGATTCGAACCGCCGACCATGCGATCGACAAGCCCTAGGCGCTGAGGTTTTACCCACAGCGCCACCCGCGTCCCTACCGTATAGTACAGTACAGTAAACCCACAACTTATGTGAGGGTTCAGTTCCTAGGAACTGTGTGCAAATGCAAAAATGAGTAAAGTCAGGAACTCCAACACCTCCTAAAAATCCCAGTGTAAAAAAAAACCTAGCGCTTACTCTCAGACCTTCCAGATCACCTCACCCTCAGATCACCTCCTCGCCTTACTTTCAGACCACCTTCGTTTGCTCTCTGTTCTTGCTAGGCCCTATTTCACTCTCCAGATAATCCATGTATCACTATTGGAGTGATTATTTTATTTTATCTTTTTCCACACATAAAAATGCATGTAAGAGAATTTGTTGGGTAGCCAGTTTCTACCCGCATTGATTCAGTTGCTGTGCTTTCTTTTCACCGTTCGGAGTGGGACTGAAGCTGCTGACACAAGCTGGCAATAACCTGCCAGCAGTCTCCAAACAATATGTCACTATGATCCCCCCCTCCCCCAACGACTGTACAGGAATAGCTCCCTAACAAGGCGCCAGCTGTTAAGAGAACTTGTGACAAGTAAATTGAAACTATAATGGAGACAATATTGTAGTTGCATGCATTACCTAATTGGTGCTTGATGTGCTCCTGGGGGATTTGAAAGCATCCATTAGTCTTCACCTTGCTGAAACAAGGGGTTTCTCTCTCCACCTGCAACCCATCCCCCCTGCTGGGAGCCAAATGCGGTTTCACATTGTAGTGACATGCTCACTATTGAAAAGGGAATGTGTAATGGGGTTGTGAGCAAGCTAAGTCACCTCATCTGGCATCAGTCAGCTCTTTTGTCTTCCAAGAACACATTTTGCACTCCTAAGCACAAATATGATTGTAAGCAAGACATCCACAAAGCCAGCCTGCCTGCAGTTTTAGGCAGTGAGCCAATCAGTTGTCACCATTTTATTTTCCTTTTGTGTGCATTTCACCAATTCTTCACATGCTTCGTAAATGCTACTAAAAGACCCACCAAATATTATGGAAATGTGTATGGAAATATGTTGGCTGTGGGTCATGTCTGTATGCTCCCATTTGTTTTTGATCCTTTGCTTTGAGGCCTGTTAGGTATGTGTCTTTGCCCATTCCCTTAAAGCAGGGGTGCCCAAACTTTTTTCAAAGCGGGCCAGATTTGATGAAGTGAGCATGCGTGAGGGCCGACCAAAGTTATTGAGCTTTTTTTGGGGATTTTACCCCAGGACATATACTGCCATGGGGGCCGGATTAAATCAACCGGCAGGCCGTATTAAGCCCCCAAAACGGACTTTGGACAGGCCTGCCTTAAAGTGTGGTGATAACAGTGGTTGCTAGGCAAGCGAATAGGTTTGAGAAGAGGAGAATTGGTACTGTTATGAGTTTGTGTGCGCCAGATCTTTTAACCCCTGGACCAAACAAATGTCAAAATATAAGTCATGTTGATATATAAAGCAGGCTGCCTTCCTGAGGAAGTAATCGCCTGGAGATGTGGGCCATTAAAAGAGGATGAAGCTAAGGGTGGTGACCCATTAAGAAAGCCATAAGGAAAACTAAGACTATGTGCCAGTCAGCAAATGGCCCCACTCTGAGCTATGGGTAGTTAGCAGGAGAAAATGTAAGAGTTTCCAGGAAGGAGTTTCAGGATTGCAGTTAGGGATGATGTAAACTGGAAGGAAATTAGTTGCAGTTTGCAAGTGGCAACAGGCTGGAGAATAGGGTAGTCAGGGCACAACGTGAGCTGTCAGTTTGAATCCAAGGTTTCAAAAATAAGAGAACGGAACCCTCTTGGAGCATAATGGTGTAAGCCCCACCATCATAGGCTCAGGTTGTATATATGTGTAAATAAACCATATATCCTAAAAACACCACAGTCTCTGTTGTGCCTTGTTTTCCAAAGGAAACACAGACTCAGACTAAAGTGTGCTTGAAACTTCCTGGAATCTTGCACCGCCGTGGAGATTGGGGGTGGTGTGTAACACTATATTGGTGGCTTATGCAACACAGCCATGATTGACTTCTTAAAGCAATCATAAACCCCTATGTTGAGGATTACCTTTCCTCTCAGTCTATTGCCTCCCAGTGGTTCAGGCAGACTCACAGACATGTGGACCATTATATATATTTATGATTGTAATTAACTACAATACTATAAAGCAGAATCTCCAACCTTTTTGGGCTGTGAGCCCATTTGCAAAGTGGAAAAACTACTAAATGCCACACATATCCTGTGACATATTCAATAGAATAGAAGAGAATGCTTTTTTCAAGCCTGGTTTTTTGGGGTTGGGGCAGAGGGAGACCTTGGGTGCCAGGGGAGATCTCTGCAGGCACATGTAACAGCTGTTTCACACATGCACTTCATCAGTGTGTTCTCATCAGCACCATGATATACTTTGCAGTAACTCTCATTATCAGAAAGTTGTGATGAATATTGTTAAGATTGCAGAAACAGGAAAAAAGTACATCTATGGACAACTAGTTCACACAGCACCTTCAACTGTAGGTGTGCACACAAGGCCAAGAATGGTGTCATGGAGGAATGTGGGTGGCCAAAATGAACTTGTGAATCTGTGCTCTATTTCTCCTCCTCCTCCAGCCAATGTAAGTGGTTTCTCTTGCTTGCCACATTTGATTTCCACTTCCTTTTTCCTTGTTTTTTTTTTCCTTTCGCTGTACAAATTCAGCCTACTCAGTGGTTTGCGGTTCTGCCTTCACACACACACACACACACACACACACACACACAGATAGCACATTTCCAAGGAGATTCAGTTTGGAGAAGTCGTTCTGGGGCTCTCCTCACAATCCTGTTTTTGTTTTTATCACCCTGAACATTTGGTCTCTTCTACAAACTTGGCTAAGTCACTGCTTGCTCCCTGACTCCTGATCATTTGTGAACTCACTTAAAGACACCAGTCCCAGTATACATCCTTGGGGACTTTCCTCCCACATCCCTCCATTGTGAGAACTGTCCAACTTCCTCTCTGCTTTCACACACCCCTAAGATGCTAATAATAATAAATAAATTAATTAATAATAATAATAATAATAATTTATACCCCGCCCATCTGGCTGGGTTTCCCCAGCTACTCTGGGCGGCTTCCAACAAAATATTAAAATACAATAGTCCTTCAGATATTAAAAGCTTCCCTAAACAGGGCTGCCTTCAGATGTCTCCTAAAAGTCTGGTAGTTGTTTTACTCTTTGGCATCTGGTGGGAGGGTGTTCCACAGGGCAGATGCCACTACCGAGAAGGCCCTCTGCCTGGTTCCCTGTAACTTCGCTTCTCGCAGTGAGGGAACCACCAGAAGGCCCTCAGAGCTGGACCTCAGTGTCCAGGCAGAACAATGGGGGTGGAGACGCTCCTTCAGGTATACAGGACCGAGGCCGTTTAGGGCTTTAAAATGTCAGCACCAACACTTTAAAATGTGCTTGGAATCATTGTGTGAATGATTCAACACCAAAATGTGGTAAGTCAGTCCTGATACATTTGGGAGCCCTCCTGCTTGTTCTGCTGTGTGGGGCACTGAACATCTGCTCCAAAGTCCTGATCAGATGGCACCATCATACTTTCCCTTGAGTAGCAGCTTATGCAGACAACCAGTAATTCTAGCCTAGTGCAGAAATACAACGAGGGAAAGCATTTATTTGCTTACCTCGGCAAGAGAGACAAAGGTTATGTTATGGGGGGACGGAGAGAGCTTGCCCTCATATGATCATATGAGTAAGAATCATGTGATAGCAGTCCTCTCTAGTCTCTGCCCCCCCCCCACAAGACCTGTTAGATAAAATTATCAAAAACACCAATGAAAAATAAATGCCTTGTTCTTTAGGAGAGTTCCACTGCATCACAAGGAGATGACAGGTCAGAAAATACAGTGGATGAGGTGGTGGCTGGAAGTGGGGAAATGAAAGACAGAACTGCTTGTAAAAAAGAAAGTACTGTAAATTAAAGAGAAGCAGGCTCCAATGAGTTACTTCAGAAGGGGAAACAGCACTGCTATCTCATTCTGTGTTCTGCCCAATTCATCAGGAGGTTTGTCTCCCTCAAACTGAATTTTCTATCTCACCTGTATCTCCTCCAATGAGTTTAGTGCAGCATACTTGGGGTTACCCCATTAAATCTTCCAAACAACCCAGTGAGACAGACAGGGCCAGCCCTACCACTAGGCAGAGTGGGACCACAACCTTAGGTGGCTTACTTTGAATGTCATGTAATAGCAGCAATGTTTGTTTGATTGATTTCTAAGATCCCAAGCCAGGTTACACAGTTACCAAGACAACTGCAAAAGTAATCCATAATAAAGAATAAAGCAACAACAATAAAAGAATAAAACGCCTTACTGCTAACATTTGCAAGGAGGACAAGTATAAATGCGTACTTCTCTTTCAAAGACCAGGGCAAAGTGTGTTTTAAACAAGTTGTAAAGTGCTTGTGCCAGCTGTACCTTGTGGGAGGGGCTTTCCATAATACAGAAATACCATGGGTGCCATTTTGAGGACCAAAGGCATAAGATTTCAGTGCTGTCATCCTGAAAGAAACAGAACTCATGGTATCTGCCCCTGGAACCTCTTACCAACCACAAAGAAAGTGAGAAGCAATATGCACAAAGTACTATAGAAGACGTAAAGCATGCAAGCCATCAATCACTGAATCGGATTCTGCTTACCAACAGTGGTTTTTATAACAGAGCAAAACAAAAACAGGAGACAAGCACGAATACCACTTAGGTCACAAGAAGCTCAGGTTTACTATGGTGTTGGTACTGGCATGCACAAAAATGCAAGATGACAAGGCTTCATGGACACAATCCAGATGGCTGCCTCTGGTACATTTCAAGACCTGTATGCTGTACTCCTGCAAATGGACTTCTGTTGATTGGCTTTGAGTAGCAGCCTTTACCTCTGAGTTTCATTAGCCATTTGCTAGGCAGTATATCTGTGCTGTGGCAAGAGGAAGCCTATATTTTGCAAAGGCAACCACACTCACAAACAAAGGAACTGCTGGGCACACAATAGTACAGTAATACAGTTCTCAGGACTGTGGCCCATGCTTACAAGATATTTTCATACTTTTTATGCAGCCTGAAGAACACTTTAAAGTAAACATATGTATTGCAATGGGAAAAAGAGTGTGAAGAACCAACTTCAAATGGCTGAATAGCAGCAGAATAATTAGCAAGCAGCTATGGAAAAATGACCACCTGTAAATCTCACAACAGATGAAACAGCAGGAGCAAGCAAAGTGGCACTCAGCAGGAAAGCTTTCTCCCTCTGCTCTATAAACACATTTTTAGCACTCTTTTCAGTGGTGCAGGTAGGGCTGGGGCAAATTCCAGGACCCACCAAATGATCTGCTGGAGAGCTGCATGTGATGAGCTAAGTGACAAGCAAGGCCTGCGACAGTACCAGGGTCACCATGGGCTGATGCTGCTTGCCACATTTTCTCTCTTAAAAATATTTTAGTCATCAGCCAGCCCCACACATACAAATTCACCAAAATGCTCATTTCATTATTTCTACTTTAAAAATATATTATTCTTTCTAGAACAAAATGATGATCATTCCCCAAGTTAAATATGCTTTTACCATCAAGGCAGCAGAAGCAAACCCAGTTGTATTCCTGTAGCCATGATGATGCTGTGATTTTAGATCAGTTTAACACATGGAACTACATACGTGCAGATATTTTTTTAAAAAATAATAGAGCTGTTGTTGGGTTTTTGTTTTTTTTTTTTGTTCTAATGGACCAGTAATATAGAAGCAGCTGTAAAATTTGAGAAAAGAAGATTCATAGAGATGCATCTAGCATCTTCATTGTATAGCTTCTCCCATATGCTGAACATGCACCTCTTATTATGCCATAATGAATTTGAGTTTTTAAGGTGTCACAAATCTCTGTTGTTTTTACTAACCCAGCTATGCCTCTAGTAACTTATTCTGAGGATTTTCTTTCTAAAACAAATGAGGATTTTTGGATCATGTCAAGTTGCTATTTCCAAGAAATAAACAGATTGGAAATCCTATGGGATAAAGCGCCTTTGAGACACCACAAAGTTGTCTTTGTTTCAGCTTGCATGAGCATGTGAAATGTATTTGTATTAATCTCATGCTTGTCATTCTAGAAATGGCTAGAGGCCTAAGGCAGACAAGGAGTGCCTTTACTAAGCTTTGCTTGGTAAGACAGCTACAGCCTTTTCTGGACTGATAGCTTGACCACAGTTGTGCATAAAGTCATAGCTTTAAGGTTGGATTACTTGAATGCACTCTGGAGACTTCCGCTGGCAGGCTGCTGGGCGGGGGACTTCTGCCAGTATATAACATAGTAATAATTTTATTATTTATATGCTGCCCATCTGACTGGGTTGCCACAGCCCCTCTGGACAGCTCCTAACAGAATATTAAAAACACAGTAAAACACCAACCATTAAAAACTTCCCTGAATAGGGCTACCTGCAGATGCCTTCTAAAAGGCAAATAGTTGTTTTTCTGTTTGACATATTATGGGATGGCATTCCAAAATAATAATATTGTCTGTGAGATCTATACTGGCTGTCAATCTGCTAGAGAGCAGAGTTCAAGTTTTTGGTACCAACATATAAGGTGAGCTATCTAGTTTAACACCAGGTTACAAGGAGATTTGTGTGTATTCTTTGGTATACAAAATTCTGTTTGTATTTTGTTTTTCTCTTGTGAACTGCCCTGTGATCTACAAATGAAGTACACAAATTTAATAATAATAATACAGAGACCACTATTTTTTTTTAAAAAAACAACCCCCTACTTTAGCTGTTTTTACTGTATGATTGCGAACTGCCTTGCGACATCCCAAACATACCAAACAGTCCATTGTATATAGCCAGGCACTACGTTACAGCCGTATCTGTTCCAATTCTACAGACAGAGACTCTCACCTAAGAGATCTACAGCAAACCTTTTTAGAACTAAAATACCCAGCAGATGAAGTTAGACAACAGATCAACAGAGCCAGACTGATACCCAGAGAGAACTTGCTGCAAGACAGACCCAAAAAAGAAAATAACAGAACACCTCTAGTCATCACATACAGCTCCCAAGTTAAAACAGTACAACGCATCATCAGAGATCTACAACCTCTCCTGGACAATGACAGTTCTCTTTCTCAAGCTCTGGGAGGAAGACCTTTCATTGCCTACAGACAGCCACCCAATCTTAAACAACTCCTAACCCACAATAATACTACAACCAGACCTAACACGGACACTGGCACCAGAGCCTGCAATAAACTTTGCTGTCACATACACCCGGACAACACCATTACTGGCCCCAACAACATCACACATACCATCTCGGGACTGTTTAATTGCTCATCGTCTAACATTGTGTATGCCATCAAATGCCAACAGTGTCCTTCAGCTCTCTATATTGGACAAACAGGCCAAACCTTACGCCAAAGAATAAACGGACACAAATCTGACATCAAGAATCACAAGACAGAGAAACCAGTAGGAGAACACTTCAATCTCCCAGGACATTCTATACAAGATCTCAAAGTAGCTGTTTTACTACAAAGGAATTTCAGAAATAGACTGGAAAGAGAAGCTGCTGAATTACAACTCATTACCAAACTTAAAACCATGGAGAGACCTGGCCTGAACAAAGACATTGGATTCTTATCTCATTATACATGACAAAGCCATTTCTCACCTTCTCACCCCTTGCTTTTTCCTGTAAGACCTATTGCAGTCGTTAAGAGTCGTCAACAGGCTCATCTCAGCTATCTGCCAATCACCCATTCCCACCACCCTTCTGAGTAATACCCCTCCCCACCTTCTCACTATATAGAAGGGTCTGGCAACTTCTGTTTCAGTGTATCTGAAGAAGTGTGCTTGCACACGAAAGCTCATACCAAGAACTAACTTAGTTGGTCTTTAAGGTGCTACTGGAAGGAATTTTTTTGTTTTGCCTTGCGACAGTTCACCGTCAACTTCTTATATTGTCTGAGGTTACTTCGGGGCAACTATCTATTCCCTCTCCTTCTGAATTGCGCAGTAGGTAGGAATTAGCAACTGTGGAAACGAGGTGGGAGAGATAGCCTATTGCATAACGCCAGGAGCGCCCATGCACTAAGATCTCCCGGGCGTCCTCACGCATCCTTTGGACTCTCGCCGCCCCAAGCCAGTCAAGCCCAGACTTTGCCAAAGCCGCGCGGCCGCCTCCACAGACCGAGCATGCGCGGAACAGCAAGACCCGAGCGCGAGGCGGGCTCCTGCGGATTCGAGTGACGCGTCGGCGGGCCAATCGCCGCTGTCCTTGCGTGAGGGCTTCTCTCTCAAGCAATGGGAGCCAATAAACAGGGCCTCGCATGAGCCGGGCGAGGAGCGCGCGGGGAGCCGAGGGCAGGTAGCGCTTGTCTCCCTAATGGAGAGGCGGCGCTCCTTCTTCTGCAACAGGCCATGGAGGCGTAGTAGGAGCTGGGGAAGCGGGAGAGGTGGGGCTGCGTGCGGCCGGAGGTAAGCGAATGGCGAGTAGGGCGGCGCTGGAGCGCAGTTTGCGCGCGCCCGCGCGAGCACCGCCGTCATTCCCCGGTGCTGCGTGCGCGCGTGCGTTATCGGGAGCGGAGGGGCAAACGCGTGCACAAAAGCTCCGGGTCACGGGGAGGAATTCGGGGAGCTGCTTGCCTGTGCCACATTGTTTGCTTTCAAGTACCGCCGTGCTTTTTTTCTTAAAAAAATGTTTAGGGGTACTCTCATTTTCCTACTCATATTGAAATACTGCCCCTCAGTGAGGCCAAAGTTAGATTCACAAAATGTTTAGAGGTGTGTGTACCCCTGCGCCCCCCCGGAAAAAGCACTGCAAAAATACCTCAGCATCTTCTTGCTTGCACAGAGCGCGCGGCCGTTCGTTCGTTTGCACGGCAGCCGAGGCCGAGCCACTTTGCAGTACTGTATAAACTAGGCTGCAGGCGACAAGATGCTTGGGGGGGGGGGGGGAATAAAATAAAACTTCACCTCCGCCCCACTTACAACTGGCTGGAGGAGAGGGGAAAACAAATAGGCACAAGTTTCGAACAATCTGACGCGCAGGGAGTGACTTGCAAGGTTGCTGCGGGTGAACGGGTACCGCTTTGCAGTTTGATGACCTGTGGCTCAAAAAGGCAGGCATTTGAGGTTTTTCGAGCCGCCAAGCAGACAGTTGCGCAAAGGCTAAATAACTGACGAGTGCGATTTTTGTTTTGGTGGGTTTTGTTTGCAGTGTCATGTGAGAGATACACATGACCTTAAGAACCAGTTGAGCTTTACTTCACCTTCCTTGTTTTCCTGGATGAAGTCCGAATGAAGCTGACCAAGCTTTGTTTATTTAAAACAGTGATAGTTATTCTTTTTTAAAAATGCATATTCCCAGGTTTGTTTTCCAGAAAGGAGTTGCAGTGGCAATTGTCACAGCCACGCCCCTTCTAAGGTTGTACAAGAGTCTAAGATTACACATTAATCTTATAGTTATTATTGTATTCCTAATTATTATTATTATTATGGTATTCCTATACAATAATAATAATTAGGGACATGTTGCAACAATCAATGCAGATGTACAGGTGTTGCCTTTTAGCTAGTTCTACCATAGTCGGCCAATAAAGTGAGATGAGCGCCGCAAACCCAGAGTTGGCCACGACTGGACCTAATGGTCAGGGGTCCATTTACCTTTACCATAGTCTGTGCAGATACGTGGGCCAATGATTTGGAGTGGTCCAATATCTTTCAGAGTGACTTGTGTTTCCCTAGAAGTTCCAGTGTACATAACAGAAGTTGCACACCATTCTTTTGAAACTGAAGCACCTAGTGTTTTCAGTGTTCCTAAATGCTTAGCCTTGGAGCATACTGTGGCTTAAAAACTCCCCTTTCTAGCTGATTGGGTGACTCTAAGACACTTGAGGCAGAAATAGTAACATGTCTTTGAGTGTGGACCAGTACAGTACTGTTAAGCAGTTCTGGGCCTGAGACTGTAAGAACCTGTGCTTTTTCCAATGGAGTATAATCTTGGTATTAGCATAATTCCTGCCTTGGAATAAACTTTTTGGAAAATGCATCATCGGCATGTATCCCAAAGTTTTGTCTTTGTACAATGCACGTTAAATTGTGGTGTCTCTCAGGCCAATCCAGAGGAATAAGAAACTAGAGCTTGCATCCTGGGAGGAAAAAACATACACATTTGCTGCTGGACGGCTGCCTTCTATGAGAGGTGCTGGCATTGTGTTTGGCCCAACACTTTATTTTTCTGAAAGACCCTCTCAAGAGTAGAATGTGTGCACACACACGTACACACCAGTAACTGCTGCTATAAATATGAACGAGGAACTGGGCTTTTGTGCCCTGAAACAAGTCTCTAGCCCACACCAAATTCATTGGGAAGCTGTGATAGATAAC
This sequence comes from Podarcis pityusensis, assembly GCF_964106645.2. NCBI lineage: Eukaryota > Metazoa > Chordata > Lepidosauria > Squamata > Lacertidae > Podarcis > Podarcis pityusensis. The sequence continues at coordinate 26,440,396 of NC_138027.1, read as the reverse complement.
AAAAAACCCTCAATCAATCTTTATTACAGTTAAAGACCAGACAGGGTAACTCTCCCTGGGGTGACAGTAGCTGTATGAGTTCTCCACTGCCTTATAATTCATTGTCTTTCAACTGTCCTGCAAGCAAATCAGGATGAATGCTGAATAAACAGGCCATCTGGAAAAGGCCATAATTTTTCATAAAATGTACACATGCTGAAACACAACTTCTAAAGATTCAGGAGCCCTGCCTCCTCTTTTAACCATGTCACTCAACCAGTACTGCAGTTGTTATTAAAGTGCTTTATTTCTAGGGGGGAAAGGTGCTGATACTCTGGATGGAAAACTTCCTTGGGAGTCAGGAAAAACAAATACATGTAAAACAGTTGTATGTTTTACTGGAACGTCATTAAAATATTGGTATGTAGTTATTACATGGTGCGTGATAATTAAAGGACTTGCTGTAACTCTATGCCTTGTTCTGTACTCTTAATACCTGACTGTGCATGCCTATTATTGCCACAGGGTCATACCATCCACGATTCTGCCGGGACATGGGCTCACGCCTCCTTTCCCAAGCCCAGGAAGCATTTTCCCAGCTTAGGGAAGGAGGCGCGGTGCTCTGACGGGATCCAAGAGGCCTCCTGCCTCCTTCCCTTACAAAAAAGGTGGCAATACTGTGTACCGTTGTGTACTGCCAGGGAAAAAAAGCATTGGTTGCATTGTCTAATTATGTTTTTCAAGACAGAAAAACAGAAACCAAAATTGCAAAGCAGGAAAATGGATAAAATGACACAGTAGGTTGTTGGCATGTGTCTGTTTTGAGAGACAATGGAGTGCACCTCCGGGGTGAAGTCAAACTGTTGCATTTGCTGCACCAAAGTGACCTCCCTGAGGCACAAGCCTGGGCATTGTGTATGGAGGTCCTGTGCTGCCCAGATGACAAGACCCTCCTCTCGGCCTCACTGATATGGCCCAAAGGAAAGCAGTTTGGCTCCAGTTTGGCTGCAGGAGTTGCAAGAAGGAGGCGTACAAGGCCATCCAACCATCTTAGGGACTCCTTTTCTTTTCCTGAAGATACCGCACAAGGCAGCGGAAGTTTAGGGCCAGAGTTTTCCTTATCCTAGCTAGGGTACCTTCCCAGGTTGATGAGCCCCATCTGCCCCCTCACTTCCCCCTACAGCATGAGCAGAAACCACCTACCTTCTTGACTGTTAGACTCACTATTACTCTTGTCTGCTCAATCCGCTGGAGCCTGTCTTCACATGCAGTGGAAGTCCATAACTCACCAAGGGTTTGAAAGCCATCAGCTGCCCTCATCTGGATTAGCCGGCCAGTCGGAGCCATTTCCTGGGGAGCGACCCCTATTGCACGCTGACAACTTCTGGAAGTCACAGGTGAGAGCTGAGTGCAGGGTGGGGACCAAAGGTGATAAACTACCTCAGAAGGAGCATGATGTGTCTGCCACCAGAGGTACTACATTCCATATACCCCAAACCCAGTAGAAGTTATTAAAAAAATATAACTCCCTTGTGCTAAACTCATTTGAAAACCCCATCTTAGCAGTGTAGGTTAGAGCAAATGTGAGTCAGAGCATGTTAAATGGCTCTTTCATAATTTAACAAGGAATTACAGAAGATCCGCCCCTTCTGGTAACAGCGCACCAAACCATCAGGGTTGCAGTGTTTTTTATTGCTTGACTCATCACCTGTTGTGGGACTGCAGGTGTGCAGGTACCTTCCCAGTTTGATGAGCCAGTTTGATGTCCTTTCCAGAAGACTGATACATTCTTTTCTTTCTGAAACAGAATTAAAACTCAGATTCAAGCATGAAGAAATTTATGGTAGTGGAACCTGTGGTTGCCTTGTTCATGTTTTTATATTCCATGCCGTTGATGCAGCAGTATGTGTATCGGAAGCTCTGGGAGGAGACCACCAATTCCACCTTCGATAATGACAACGCTTCTCATTGCCATGTGAACCAAAGCGATCCAACTTTCTTGAAGCAAAAGGTAAGCTCAGAGTTCTCCTTGGGTGCATACCAGGCATAGTTAAATGGACAGCACAAGTCTACTGATTTCTATCCAGAAAGCTCCTACTCTCATTTTCTTGGGAGTAATCTTTACTGAACTCAATGGGTTTGGTGTAAACATCTGAGTTCACACTGGGTAAACTCTGAGTAAACATCTGTAGGATTGGACTGCTGGTCTCTATCTCTGTGAGAGATTTATGCTCTTAAGTTCCACAAACTTTAATGAAAAATTTAAAATGCATATGTTTGGGTTGTGCCCACTGGGAGAGAGCGTTGCAAAGAAAACGTCACTTGAGCCAAGGATACACAAGACCCTCTTTTGAGTTAAATGACACAGTCAATGAATTGTCAGCTGCTAGAATAGTCAGAGCTGGGAGGACCAGGTGCAAAAAAGGACGGGGTTCTGGCAGCTTTAAGAGGGTGTTTCAGTAGGCTCACCAACTGAACTTTGTGTGGACTCTTCAAATGTAGTCCCTTTTGTCAGAGCTTTTCAAGAATGGTTGCTGATGGTGCACCAGCCTAAGCTGGACAAAAGCACCCCTGGCCACAGTACTCTTTGGACATCTTCATCCAGGAGTACTGCCAGACTGCAACCTGATTTCTCAGGAGGAGGGCTACCCCATCCAAGGCGGGCTGAACTTTAAAAACAGAGAAGTTGTATATCTCCAACTCACTGATTGCCTTAGAAACTTGAATATGGTCAGTGTTGGTCACTCGTTTTAGGGATGGTTCAAGATCAAGGATTTTAAAGGAGCATTTTTAAGAAGGCTTCCTAGCAATTTGCATTCAAATATCTTTTGTACTGTATTAGAACTGGATTCATGTTTAATTACAAAGAAGCTCGGAATTCATTAGACCAGACTGTAGTGCTTCCTGATGGCTGGCCTGCTTGAACAAATATCTTTATAGCTAAAGTGGGGGATCTTACACTGATACGGTGGTGCCTTGGTTCTCGAACTTAATCCATTCCAGGAGTCTGTTCGAAAACCAGGGCGCAGCTTCCGGTTGGCTGCAGGAGCTTCCTGCACTCAATCGGGAACCGTATCGGACGTTCGGCTTCCAAAAAACGTTCGCAAACTAGTACACTCACTTCTGGATTTGCGGCGTTCGAGAGCCGATTTGTTCTACAGCTAAGGTACCACTGTACACTGTTTAGTATGCAGTGCAGGCATCTTGCTTGCTAGACTGGTTGCAGATTGTGGAAAATGCTTTCATTAATAATAGGGTTTACCAGCAGTGCTCCCTTCCTTGCATCTTGTTTTGCCTCACAATGCTGTCCCTTAATTTAATCTATATATAAGTTGAGGACTCCTCCCTGTTTAAGTTTTTGTTGTAAGTTCTATTTATTTGCTTCACAAACTGTGCCCTAAACGTATCTTCAGATTTTAGACTTGTGGGCCAAATCTTCAGCTAGCGTCACAGTGTAATACTTCATTGGCTTTGCTGAAACTAAGCTGCTTTTAATCCAGGTGCTTCTCAATTACTTTCTTGTGCACCTGACTTAAGTAGTGGAGTGTTGTGTTTAATTTATATACAGCATATGTTTTGGTAACTCCCTCATTATCTGGAATGATCAGCATGTACCTCATGTGAAAAACATGGCTGTGTGCAGCCCAAGCTGACGTGGCAAAGTCCTATTGACTTCTTTAAATAAGTGCATTCAAGGCTCATGGTTTTTTCCTCTGGATTGCACACAACGTCAAGCACTAGGGTCATCTTGTACCAGCTGGGATTCTTGCAACATTTGCTTAGTGTTGGGCCTTCTGCCTCTCCTCCCCGCTACTCCATCTAGACAGAGCATTGCCATGTTATCGTCTTGCCCAGAGGAAGTTAAAGGTCCTTTTGTGTTAAGAAAGTCTTCAAACAGAAAAGCAACAACACGATCATAGGAAACAACAGTCCTGCGGCTTTGGGTGGGGCCCCCCTCTTGAGTCTGCTGAGTGAGGGGGACCTGGACATCTGCCCCAAGGTCCTACTCTGTCTCTCAGAACAGACACATCAAGCGTATCTTCAGTTGGCAAGTGTTTTTCTGCCACTCTCAAGAAGAGAGAATCGTTTACAGAAGGGCCGAAAGGTCACAAAATGCAAGAGGCATAGTCTGCAACATTTCTGCGCAAAGTTCAAGTGTGTGCGAGATAACCTCTGTGCTTTCTTTGCTTGTCAGTGCTTTCTCTGTGAGCTTGATACATTTGAGCTTTGCACAGAAATGTAATGGGCACCTTGCATTTTGTGGCATTTCAACCCGGTGATTTATAATTCTTCTCCCGTCTGTAAATAGATACACAGGTACAGGTACAGCTTCGACTGGCATTTCACGCTCTGGGTGATGTAAAATCCAGTCCACAAAATCTTATGCTGCTGTAAATGTGTTGAAATCATATCCACACCATTTAAAGCAGACACCTTCCACCAAAGAATCCTGGGAACTGTAGCTTGTTAAGGGTCCTGGGAATTGTAGCTCTGTGAGGGTGAACTACAGTTCCCATGATTCTTCTGGGAAAACCTTGTGTTTGAAATGTATGGTGTGAATGTGACCTAAAACGGTACTTCAGGGCTCTTTTGTGTCTGTGGTTGCTTGGGCTGATCAAAATTTGGCCTTCCCTCTGCACACTTTCTCCTACATGCATGCATGTTGAGGTATGAAAGAGGGAAAGACGATGATGTTTTAAATAATAATTTATGTACTGCTCATATACAAAAATGGCTTGTAAGTGGTTTGCAACTATAAAACCAATTATAAAATCCATACATAATTAAAATACACTAACAATTCCACCGTAGCATTAAAACATCTTTAATTAAAATATGCCACAAGCCCGTTATAATAAATCATAATACTGTAATAAATTTTTATTTATACCCCACCCTTCCCAGTTTAAAAACTGGGCTCAGGACGGCTAACAGCAAATATGAAGAATTGATTAAAATGTGACTTAAAAACAGCATAAAACAGCATAGAATACAACATAAAATGCAGTATCAATATCAATAAAATCCAAAAATTATGGGGTCGTTTTTGGAAAGAAAATAAAGTTAGAAAGCATGACAATTGAAACAACTGAAAAAAACAGTAGGATCAAGTTTAAGTTCAGGTGTGTCTTCAAGAGCCAGTGGAATGCCAATACTGATGGCACCTTGGTATTTCAGCAGGGAGGGCACTCCACGACACACTGGTTCCACGCTTGCCTCCATGTTATCGCAAGCCATTAACAATCAGTTATTACACAGGTTTGCATTTACGGATTTACAATCCGCTCCTTTATATTAAATCTGTTTATTTTCTTCTTTCAGGAAGTCCAAGAAAAGATGTCTATTTTTATCTTGAAAACAGACCTGTGTGCAGGTGCCCTCAGCATTTTGGTAGCCTTTGTCGTCGTAGCAAATGGAGAACGCTGGGGGCGCAAAGTATCGCTGGTTCTTCCTATGGTGGGCTGTCTCGTGAGCAGCATCTTCCTCTGCGCTATATCCTATTTCTCGCTGCCCCTCTCTCTCCTTTTCATTTCGGCCTTCGTTACTGGGCTGTTTGGAAGCATAGCAACCTTCCTTGGCGGTGCCTTTGCCTTCATCGCTGACCTTTGCGAGAATGAGAAGCAGAATACCATCCGAATAGCAGTGATCGACTTCATCCTTGGAGTGTTCTCTGGATTGGGAGGACTGTCTTCAGGCTACATTTTAAAAGCTTTGGGCTTTACCTGGACATACGTGATGATTTCACTGCTTCAGGTGGTCAACATTTTGTACGTTATGTGTTTCTTGGATGACACGGTCCGGGTATCTGAGGTTGAGCCAAAGTCTCTGAAAGAAAAGCTCAAGGAAACCTTTTCTGGAGTTTATGACTTATTTCGGAATTCTTCCTGTAGGAAGCGGACTCTGATCACATTGCTGCTTTGTACATTCATGACTTACTTGTTCACAATGATCGGCGCGCTTTCTCTTTACACCATCTATGAACTGAACGCCCCGCTCTGCTGGAATGCCATCTACATAGGATACGGCTCGGCTGCATCTACTGCTGTCTCTCTGATTGGCTTTTTAGGAATCCTTGTCCTTGTCAAGTACCTAAAGGACTTTTACCTTGTTTACCTCGGGATCTTCTCTTACGTAGGAGGAGCCGTCATGGCTGCCTTTGCCACCACTACGTTGCTGATGTTTTTAGGTGAGTTCAGTACCAGACCGGTGAAAATTCAGAACTTTTGGTAAGAATGCTGGTTATGTAGACGTTTTGAAAACAAGTGGTGCTCACAACCATGAAGAATAATTTCTGGACTACATTATTTTCAAAAATATATGCAATTTTATAGACATCCCTTGGTTTGAGAACTGCACCACAAAATTCAGAAAAGTATGAATTTTGAAATACATTTGCATTTCGGTTTGCATATTGTTTCAGGTTAGGTTCACATTAATCCTTACCAAACCATTGAAAGCCCACTGAAATAGACTTGAGTAACTTAAATGCATCTATTTTAGTGGATCTTCTCAGAGTATGACTTAGTTGGAGACAACCCTATATGACTATCAAAATATCTTGGCTGTTTTCTTTTGCTTTGTTGTATTTTACAGTACAGCTTCATCTATTTCAGTCTCCTATTCATAATATTGCTGGCTTGTGTGTTTTACAGTGAGAGTGCCTTCCCTGCTACTTGCTATGCCCATTCCAGTCCTTCGATCCATGTTGTCCAAATTAGTTCTTCCTAATGAACAAGGTGAGTTGAAGTTGTGAAAGGATAGGTCACGATTGTTATGTCATAAATTACAAAGGGAGTTAGGAGGTGTTGGGTGGATTTGTCAGTTTTATTTTATATTGTTATTTATTATTTGGGGCTTTTACAAAATAAAATAGGTTAACCCTATTAATAAGTTGCATGAATAGTTTAAGTAACACTCTGGAATGCCACCCTGGAATCTTCTGAGAAAAGGCGGTTGAGAAATGTTTCAAATAAATGGAGAAAAGCACAAGTGTTTTATTTTAATTTTTTGTGTTTTCTTGTTTTGACAGGAGCTATATTTGCTTGCATCGCCTGCTTAGAGGTCGTGATGGGGACTCTTGGACTTGTCACGTTCAATAGTCTTTATGCTGCCACTGTGGGCTGGTTTCCAGGCTTCTGCTTCCTCTTCTCAGCTGGCCTTTGCATAATTCCGCTGATCACACTGAGGTTGTATACCTATTACTCCTCTGGCTAGTGCCAAAAGCAAAGCTATTTATTACATTGCACTTATAGCCCACCTTTTCCTCTAAGGAACTCCAGGTGGTCTACGTGGTTCTCCCCCTCCCTCTTTCAGTAACCTTTCGAGGTAGGTTTAGAGTTAGAGACAGCGACTGGCCCAACATGACCCAGAGAGATGCATATGAAACAAGTGCTCCTCTGTTGAGCTACCACCCCTCCACCGGTGCATCCTTAGGTGCATTATAAAAATCTCCAGCATCACTACCTCGTATATTATCAAGTATTGAGATCTGGTAACAGTATTTTTTCTTTATTGTTTTTCATCCTCACTGACTTTTTTCCTTTCTTTTTTCTCTCACTCTTATCCTTTTATGAATGAAATTCTTGTAATGAAATATCAATTAAAGAATTAAGTACAGTGGTACCTTGGCTCTCGAACTTAATCTGTTCCGGGAGTCCCGGAACCGTTCAAAAACCAAGGCGCGGCTTCCGATTGGCTGCTGGAGCTTCCTGCACTCAAGCAGAAGCCGCGTCGGGCGTTTGGCTTCCGAGAAAAGTTCGCGAACCGGAACACTTACTTCCGGGTTTGCAGCATTCGGGAGCCGATTTGTTCGACAACTAAGCCGTTCGAGAACCAAGGTACCAGTGTATTGAGTACTGTAAAGTACTGGTAAAGTATTTAGGTGGTGTTTGACTAGCCTTTAAACAGTTGGCCCATTGAAATGAACATGACTAAGTGAGACTCATCCATTTCAATAGGTCCACTCTCAGTAGTTGAATGTCACCCTTTGACTTGAACAAAGGAGACCAACCAACGCCACATTTTTTTCTCAGTACAAGACTTTTCCCGGTCAAAACTTCATTCCAGGGTGTTTGTGAGGGTTAAAAGGGAATAATCCCATCTGAGCTACTTGGAAGATGGGCTGAGTACAAATGTAATAATAGATCAGTAAAAGAATGGTCAGGAAGGGGTGTATCGCTGACAAAAGTCTACCCGTCAGGACAAGAGTATTTGCTGGAAGTTCGTGAAAAAGAATGCGAAACGCAGGCTAAATATTTCCTGCTATGCTGATTTCCCAACAGTGCCTTGACTTTGCCACATACCTAAAGTGTTAGGGTGGACACAGACATAACATTTAAAATAGTGGTCACAGTGCGTCCTTCTCCCTGCAGTATGGAACTTGCCTTAAACATGTATACAGTGGTACCTTGGTTTTCAAACAGAATGCAATCCGGGAGTCTATCCGACTCCCGGAACCGTTTGGAAACCAAAGCATGGCTTCCCATTGGCTGCAGGAGCTTCTTGCAGCCCATCGGAAGCCATGCTGGATGTTCGGCTTCCGAAAACAGTTCGAAAACCGGAATGCTTACTTCCAAGTTTCGATTGTTTGGGAGCCGATTTGTTCGGGAGCCAAGGCGTTCGGCTTCCAAGGTACGACTGTACCAGCAAGTAAAATGCTGTTTCAGCTGTCCATCCTTTGCTTTCCTTTGTGTTTCACATTCTAGAGATTGGCAAAGGGGAGGTGCATAGGTAAATGCCATGGATTTTCACCAATAGGAATTCTCCTTGGCCAGCTTTTCCCCAGCTCAAACTGAACCATGCTGAAAATTTGCAGAAGTGTTGTTCTTCTACACACGTCCTGGGATAAAGGAGAAGCTATTTTGGGCTGGCAAGGTTGCTTCCAAACTGCTTTAGCTGCTCTTAGAATGCTCCACCTGCCTTTGCTCTTAATCTTAAAGCTGGCATGACAGGTGTTTCCTTCAAAAGGTTAAGAAGACTATCCATTTCAGGTTGCATACAGGGAGGTATTGTCACAACCTTACTGAATACGCCACATGGACCTTTTTCATTGCAGTGTATGACAGCTTTATGATTTCTGTACATTTTCAGTTGACTTAGTACAGTGTGTTCCGCATCTCCTCTTTAAAACGTCTTATCTCTTTCTCCCAGCTGGTTTCTGTATGCCACTTGGCATGAATATCACTTTGCACTACTTATAAATGAAGAAGACTCCCTTGGGGAGAATGCTGACAGCTGAACAGAGAATTTGTCTAAAGGCTAGCCCTCCTCTCCTGTTCTTCTATCATGGCCATACCTGTTGACTCTTATTGGCACAGCTAAAGAAGGATCTGATGTGTCCGTTCTTAGATCTCTACAAGAAATGACCATCCCAGGTTTGCTGCTGTCCTTGATGGTACATAGGATGCTGCGCAAAGCGGTAGCAGGGAAGAGAGTCATGAATGGTGCTTTCAGTCTGTTGCTATGCTGGGGTGGGATTCAATCACAAACTGGCAAATTTGCAATGACAGTTGATTGGGAGGTTTTGCGCAACAAACCTGCTTTCTCAAAACATCAGGCTTTTTTGCAGTAAGGAAAGTGATGGGGAAATGGACTGGAAAGGATAGGGTTGCTGGACACAACATTGTCTAGCATCTTCACGAACAAATCAGGGTGAATGCTCACTAAATAGCCAATGTAGCAAACAGATCAGGAATGAATGCTCAGTAAACAAATTGTCTGGAAGCACCCAAAGCACTGCCTTGGTTGAGCTGTTTCAAAGGCAATTGGCAATTGGCCGGTGCTGAAACAGGAGTGATGTCAGAACTGGGATCAGGCCCTTGATGTCTTGGTGCACCTGCGCATGGCTGTTAATGTTTCAGTGCAATCAGTAGCAGATAGTGGGTGCTGCTGCTCACCTGAACTCAGGTTGGTTGTCACTTCTGCTTACTGGAAAGGGCAAGGCGTCACCGTGTTTGGACACATTTCTGTTCTCTCATCATTTTGAAATGCCCTGCCTTTGAGTTTCGGAATTCTGTGACTCCTGTATTAACCAGACTTTCTTGTGTACACCAGTAAGTCTGTGATGCATACCTGCTTGCAGGAAGTGGACTACTCCCTCAGCAAGGAAATGATGCACTTATTTTGCATGCAGTGCAATCTTATGTGTGGCTATTGAGAAATAAGCCCATTGGGTTCAGTAGAACTTACCTACAGGGTTGAACTATTATACAGTCGCAGCTTGGTTTTCGAACAGAATGCATTCCGGAAGCCCGTTCGATTTCCAAAACATTTGGAAACCAAGGCGTGGCTTCCAATAGCAGAAGCCGCATCAGATGTTCGGCTTCCAAAAAAAGTTCAGAAACCAGAACACTCACTTCTGGGTTTCGATCGTTCGGGAGCCAAAACGTACAAGTACCAAGGCGTTTGAAAACCAAGGTACGACTGTATATTGATATGTAAATTAAATTATCTACTCTTGCAACAGGAAGGTCGTGTTTGTGTTGCAGAGGGAGTTAAGAATCACAGGATGGGTGAAGTGCTGTCAACACACCCTGTTTGAGCAATTGCATGGATAAGCTGTGGAGGTCCTACATAGCTTCCCCAATTTTTGTGTGACCACATATGCAAGCAAGCCCTGTGGCCAGACAAGCTTAAGAAAATGCAGAAACTGAGCCAATTATTTTTAAAATAATTCTGAACAAACCTGATTCTTCTTTACACAGAGGACAGGCAGGTGCCTTGAATGCAGACAGTCTATAACAATGATTGGCAATCTTTGCTTGGAATCTAAGGTAACTTAAGGAACATAATGGAAAAAAGGCTCCCATCTCCTGTTCCACCTCTGTAGCCACCTGACCCTAACCCTAACCCCCTGAAAAAAGCCACTCTGAAAGGTTATGTCTCCCTCCCGAATCATGTAGGATGGGATTCTAAGGGCTATTGGGAGAGCTGGAGAATCAATTGGAATTGGGCTTGGATCCTAAGTTAAAGAAGTTTATGGAAAGAAAGGTTCCATTCTGTTCTTCCACCCAACAGCTCCCCACACCCTGTTCCCCGTTGTTCCGAAAGGGCCACCAAACCTCTGCAGAGGCTTTCACGAAGACAGAGGAGAAGAGAGGAGGGGGCAGCCAATTCCACGAACTTCCATAAGTTAACCTATTTTATGATGCATACAATTGTATAAAATGCCACTGTGATTTATCTTGCACTATTTTCCTTAAATTGTTCTACTGGGCCTAAGAATGGGCGAGTCTTTCAATTTCAACATCAGTTTGCAAATTCTTTCATTTTAAAAAAAGGTCAGCATTTTAGTACAAATTTCTCCTACATGCACATTGTTGTACGCAATGTTTTTGCAAGTAGTATCCACTAATATAATGCATTTTTATGCACACTTTACCTAATTTGTATGAATTGCTTGATTAGAGATCTGCATTGCAAAATTCAAAGAAGTCTGAATTTCACAAGATGACTGTATTTGGTTCATATATTTTCAGGAGTTAGGAAGATTCGCCTTTAAATGTGAACCAAATCCCTCATTAGCTTGGCCTACCAATGCACTTAGGTATACAAAAGTGAGGATTAATCAGCAATGTTTACTGTATGCTGTGCCCCCCCCCCCAACAGCACTTTCTACAGCGGATAAAAGATTTGTTGTAAACAAAACAAAAAAGACCCTAATGTAATTGTATATTTTGTTTAAGGATTGACTTGTTAAATTATTAGGTAGTGTTTCAATTGGTTCATTTGATAGGGTCGGTTCACATGAAAACGAAGAGCAAGACCTTGCATGCCGTTCAGGATAAGCATGTTGAACCTGTGAAGCCTGCAATGCAAAATGTAGCTGCCTGCAGGGTAGACACTACGTAATGTTTTGGGCTGCATTTCAACACAGGATAAGGTGTGCTTAAAGCTCTTTTGAAATAACTGGATTTAAAGCTCCTATCCCGAGCACAAGTGGGCTACCTGTTTGGGTCTCACATGGCCCTTCCTCAATGTGGAACCCCAGAGTCTGCCATACCTGCCGCCGCCACCACCATTGGGTGGGGCAGCAGGCAGGCATTCCTGCTTGTGTGTGGGTCAGGCATAGTGTGCCACAGATATAGAGTGGTGCTTTGGAACTCTATTCTTGGCCCACACTCTGTGGTTTGGTTGCGTGTGTAGGAATGCTGGCCATTTTTCAAACCTCTGGTAGTGCCGATTGCACTCTCCAGTGATGGCCGGGGTGGTTCTGCCAGTGAAATAGTTACAACACAGAGAAAGGCAGGAGCAGAACAGGCTGGTTGGCTAGATGGGGGGGGGGGGGAATGGGGAGGTGGAAGTCTGCGTGCATGCGCGCCAGCCAAGTAAGGGGAACTTTGCAAGTGAAGGAATATGTGTTTTTGTGAGTGAGAGGATGAATGATGGTTGAATGAAGAGAAAGGAAGAGAGAGAGAGAGAAGTGCTGCCCACCTCCCCACACTTTTGGACCACATTCCAATGGTGGACAGTTTCCCCCTAAGCGGAGATGGCCCTAAACCCCCCAAAAACTTTCTCATCTTCTTGCTGGAAAAAAAGCCTTGTCAATAATGTTTTCAAAATCAATAAGCTTAATTTTGTCTCTCCTTGAGCCCTTTAACATTTTTCTCCCATCTGGTCTGGAGAATCTTTCTCATTTCTTTTTACAACTCTTTTGAGCTCCTGTGATGGAACCAGAGCTGTGCATCTAATTAGTTCACAGTTAATGTGCTGTAAAGTGTAATTTTGCACTTTTCATCTTCGGAGTGCTTGGCAAATATGTAAGTCATTAATCTTCTCGATGCTGCTCTGAGGCAGGTACTCTTTGCCAACTTCACCTTCCACCTCTGGGTGGGCAACCTTTTAATATCGAACTTGTCTTAGGGCCACAGAGCAAATTAATATTAGGGATTGAGATGATAAAACTGCTTCTGCCACTTGGGTTTATATGCTCTATAATGACAGTATGTATAGAGAATGCCATTCAATGGCATCTCTCCCCCCCCCAACATAAAATATGTTGTTAGCAACACCTGGCGAGTTTTTCATATCGCTAACATTTAGGATGTTATTTCCCCGCTTGCCATATATTGCTTTGCGGTATCATGAAGCGCTGAGGTGCTTTCATGCTGATGGTTTTATGAGAGTTCCTTAGTGACTTCTAATGCTCCCTCTCAGTCTCTGTGATCCACACACCCCTCTCCCCCATAGATCAAATTAGATGTCCATGGGAAGATTGTGATATGTCTCTGAAAGGGTTTTTAATGAACCCTGACTGCCGTCAGGAGTGAGGAAACAGCGGGGGGTGGGGGTGGGGGTGGGGGGCAGCACTTCTCTTTCCTGCAGTTTGCCCACTCAGAATTTATTTCCCCCAGTTGCTTATCTCCCTGTGAGGGAAAAATACCTGGGGACTCATCCATTCAGGTGGTTTATACAATGTGTGCTGTTGGAATGATGTTTTATGTTCTTTGGGGGGGGGGGGGTTGTGTCCATGATATTGCTGTGCTTTATTTTAATGAACTAACATTCATTAATTTGGGGAACCTTTGGGTTGAAAGCTTGGCTATAAATCCAATTAGTAATAATAACATCTTTTCCTACCCTCTTCCTTCACTCAGACTGCAGCCTTACCTAGCAAATTCCATTTTTTAAAAGTCAGGAGACTGATTGATGTTATCTCCTATGTAATGTCTGCTACACCCCACCCCACCCCGATCGTGAAGTTTGCAGATTGTTTGGGGTCATAATTGACTACACTGTAAATAGCATTTTGGGAGCTTTGGAAGCGTGGGAAATGAGCAGCGGACTGGGCACTCTTTCCTCAGCCCAATGTACCCAATTGCCCCCTCTTCCACATCTCTGTATTTCTTAATTTGTGTATGTGGCCGCCATAGTACATTTGTTGGATGGAGGGTAGGATTTGTACAGTAGCTATAATAAACAGGAGTTTGGAAGGTGGGGGAGCAAGGAGGAAGCTTTCCAAATGTTGCTGCTTTGGTAGTCGACCATTATTAATGATGTCCACTAACTGGACCTGTCTACCAAAGTGTCAGGGGAGGCAAGCTGTGGCCTTGCTTCCTACTGGACTATGGAGATGCTCAGAAGCAGTGAGAATCTTACTTCCTCTTGCATCTGAGTGTTTCCAAAGCTTGGCATGAACCAAGTGGCCGACTTCTCTTTTCCAAGTACATGTGCCAGAGAGATATTGGGGAGAGGGCCAGGCTGATTCTTCCACACAGCATGAAGCAAAATGCTGCTCCTGGCTTTTGAGGCCCCCTAGTTGTGTGGAGAACTTGTGGGGGGGGGGAGGGTCTCATCTAGCAGTAATTCATTTTATGGGCACCACTTTGATTGACGATATGGAAATTTAATACAGTGTGTGGCCCCAGGTTCTGTGATGAAGTGCTCTTGTGGCCCACTTGGTCTGAGTTGAAACAAACAAACAAACAAAATCCTTCTAGTAGCATCTTAGAGACCAACTAAGTTTGTTATTGGTATGAGCTTTGGTATGCATGCACACATCTTCAGACGCACACGAAAGCTCATACCAATAACAAACTTAGTTGGTCTCTATGGTGCTACTGGAAGGATTTTTGTTTATTTGTTTCGACTATGGCAGACCAACACAGCTAGCTACCTGTAACTTGGTCTGAGTTGTTGGACCACCTTGCTTTAGGGTAACCCTTAGATTGCCCCTTTACGTTGCCCACTTGGTGTCCTGTAGATGTTTTAGACTACAGCTCTTCATCCTCAGCTCCAGCACATGTGGAGAGCAGGTTGGCGAAAGCTGCCACAGACAGCTATGGAACAAAAGAAAGGACTGCATTTTCTTCGAACCACCAGCAGCAGCAAGACTGCAAGCTTGCTGGAGAGATACTGCACTGAAGCTGACTGTTGTGGCTTAAGACAGGCTCTGTAATAACGCCTGGCACTAATTACTCAGGACAAAGTTGCTTTGTCAAAGTTAATAGCTGCTTGGGTGGAAATGGTAATAACAATTCACTGACCAGATAACTTTCACTTTCCTCCTTTTGTGAGAGGTTGTCTTATTGCTGTTAGCAAAAGCAGCCCTCCACCCAAGGAGTCTGGGCCTGGAGTTGGCTTCACATTAACTCAAAGTGAAAGTTCATGAGAAGTTCTGTTATCTTGATCTGATAGCGCACAGAGTGAACAAGAAAGTATTTTATCTGAAATGGCCTTCTCCAAGTTGGTGCCCCCCAGGTGCTTTGTATTCCAGCTCCCATCATCCCTGACCACTGGCCATGCTTCCTGAGGCTAATGGGAGTTGTCGCTTGAAACATCTAGAAAGCACTAGGTTGGCAGGAGGCTACTGCTAATGCATCTAGTTAAGGAACTGATCATTTGGCTAAAGATCAGAAAATGTGTGCTTATGGGGGGAGATTTATAAAAAGAGCATAAGAACAAGCAATTGCTTTTAGACTAGTGTAATTGTAGTAGCTTACTGCAAAGAATCTTGGGAATTAAAATATGCTGAGCATATTCAGATCTGTATTCTTCATAAAACTAGCCCTCAGGATTTCCTAAGGAAACCAAATGATTTAGCAATCCTATTGTCTACTCAGAAGTAAGGCACATTGACTTCAGTGAGACTTATTCACAGGTATAGGTGCATAAGAATGCAGCCTTAAACCGATCTGTATCTGTAGTGTGCAGACACTCAAAACTGTATGGAACTGGAAGTTTTTATACAATGGTTGCCCAAGTTAATCTTTGCACTGATTCTGGCTCTAAGACTGAGCTGCCTTGGGAGTGTGTGTTTTGCAATAATCATGACAATATTTGCACTACTTTCCTTGACTGACTTTTATTTGTGTGTATAATGTATACTGAATGAAAATATTGAGATAAATAAAACATTTTTGAACGACATCTGTATCAGTGCTTCTTAAAACAATTATTTCACATATAATCAAGTCTCTAGAAAGAAACATGGCAATTCAAGCTGCTTATGATAGAACAAGTTTATCTAAAAAATGAGTCAGTTTAAGCAAAATTAGTGTAGATTAAGAGGGGAAACGATTATATTATACATTAATTTACATGCCAGTAAATCCATTTTTAGAATTTACGTCTCAGAAGTCAAGAAAGAATGACATTTAGTTGTCTGGTTTTGAAATGGACAAGCAAAGAGCAACTTGTTTAGGGTCAAAGATCACATTAGAATATCACAGACCAGTGTAGTGTTATCACATTCAGGTGCTTGTGATTACAACCGAAACTGAACTTGTAAGCTGGTTGTTTTTACTAAAATATTTTAGTGCCATGAAGCCGAACCATAACATAGTAACAAACAGCCTGCTGGATTAGACTGGTGGCCTATCTAGCACAGCATCACAGTGGCCAACCAGATGCCTATGGGATATGCACAAGCAGGTTCTGAGTGCAATAGTACACTCCTCTCTTTGTAGATTTTAGCAACTGATATTCAGAAGCATGCCACCTGACTGCACAAAAGCTATAATAACAAGATTAGAAGCTGAGAAGGCTTTAATCTTCCAACCAGAGCAAGAGGCGGAAAAGCATTCCCAAGAACCTACTGGTGAGTAAGAAAGAGGAGCTAGAGGATTCTAGGATTGGTAATTCTTCACTTACTTTGGTACCAGAGGTTTGCCTGGTACCTGTGCTACCAAAACTCAGGAATTTGGGCCTTCATGGTTGGATTTTCTGCCCTTTGCTTTTAGTGTTCCAACTTTCAGTTGCATGTGGAAGGATATTTTCATTGTTGGTTGATTGCTATGAACACTCTTGGTATTACAGGTTTATTTTAAAAATTATTTATTGAATGTATTTTTACTTTCTCTTTGAGATTCTCCGGTAAAAAGCAATGAATTACCTTGGCATCACGAACAAACTGCTTGTATGAGCAGGAAAACACAGGAGCCAGTTTATCAAAACTGCATCAATTTGCAAACTCTAAAAATGTATATTGCAAAAAAATAATGCAACTAAATTTTCAACTGGAAACACCTGCCTAACTCAGAATCTGACTTTGAGCTGCATCTTAGGAAGTGAGAATTGTAAGAAGCAAATGTACTTTGTCAAAGCAAGACCTCTAAAAGCCTTGAGGTTTCCACAAGGTTATTTCTTCAGTTAAGACTTAATCAGTACCCTTTACATGTTACACCATTTGCTTGGGAGGTTCATTTTCATGAATTCAACAGCCCTGCTGTCATTTAAAAATGTTCTTGCTTTGGCAATCACTAGCCCACAGGACATAATGCAAGGGTGTTGCAAAAGCTTCTTACTTATTTAAACAGCACCCAAGTTCCAGTATACAACTTTTCCTAAGATGAAGCTAACATGTGGCAAAAGATTTCCTACTTCCCAGCGTACAATGAAATATTTTATTCAAGAGAATTTCCCTCATTGCAGTGAGATATTCTTTAAAAAAAGGGAGGGCAAAGAAGTCTTGGGAATTTACTAGCTCAAATTTCCATGTCATGAATAAGCAATTCAAGAACATGAGATCCTACAGCTTTTCAATCTTTTATCTTTCCTGTGGGCTACCCCACAAAACGTGTTGCACTTTCATGAGGCAAGATGATCGTCAAGTATCTGGCAGCTCAAACGCTAAAACTGGGTAAGTCCAAAAGCATCACAAGTATTTAGGAATGCATACTGATTGCTTCCAACCAAGATAAAAATTCATCTCCTTCACTGAGGCAAAGTTGTCTCCATGAGGAACATTTATTCCTGTGGAACCAAACTCTGAAGCTGCGTTAAGCAAAAAGGACAGAAGGTAGTCATGAAACAGCATCACCACATAAATCGTGAGTGGCAGTCCTCAGGCCTGAGGGAGGAATACAGCCACACACCCCTCCAAGCTTCTCTACTCAGTCATTGAGACTCCACACCAGCCTCAAGTGCTTTTGTTTCACAGGAGGGAATCCTTGAATTGGGATACTGCCTCTTGCTTAACCAAATGGAGGGTGGATGTTTGTGGGGTAACCTGCCTTGCATAGCCTACTGTACACTGGTGTCCACCCATTTTGCCATTTGGTCCCAAGGTTCCTCTTGGCTATCAAGGGATGTGTCAATTGCTGTTTTTCCTTACAACAACCCTTGATTATTACGGCTTTAGGATGAGGGAATGTGGTTATTAAAGAGCAGCATGCTCTAGGGGCAGAGCGTTCCAAACTTGTTAGACATGCATCATTTCATGACACAGGAATTCAGTTTTACTAGCAAACCAGAGGTTAAACTAACCCTTTTCCAGCCCCAGGAGGAGTGTATGGAGCGTTTGCCTGATGCACCTGCACACTGCAGCCAACACACTAATGTATCACAAAACAAAGAGTTTGGAAAGCTCTGCTCTAGGGCAACCACTGACTGACTGGGTATAGGACTGTTAGCTGGTATATTACTACATTTCCTCCAAGGAGCCAAAGTTGGCACACCCAGTACAGTGCCAACCCCTTTTCTGTTGAGGTTAGGCTGAGACCAGAATGACTGACTCAAGGCCATCCAGTAAACATGGAGACTGAACGGGGATCAAACCTGGGTTCACAATTCTAATCCAATACTCTAGGCACACCACGTATGAATCAGACTCCTAGGAAAAATGGGGAAGACTTGAGTAGATAAATGGGTGCGTTATAAGCAAGATGCAGTGGAAACAACAAAGGTCCTTGCTTTAGAAGTATTACCAGTAACACCACTTTGTTGGGCACTGGAATTAAGGGAGAGGAAGAAAGCTGCCTACAACGTCTGTCAGTGGTTCTCTCCTATGTCTGCATTGAGATGGCAGGGACTGAACCAGGCACCTTCGGCACGCAAAGCAAATGTTCTACCGCTAAGCTACAGCTCTTCTGTAATGGAGCACGCAGAGACTGGTGCTGAATGGTTTACCTGGCAGCTTGCTTGCCTATTGTGTGCATAAGAACTAAAGGACAGCACCTCAACACGGATGTCAGCACTGTATGTTGACTGGTGTGTTCTGTACATGAGTGAGGAAGGGTGTCATCTGTGAAGGGTGGGTGGCATTTCAGCTGGCAGGGCAGTGGTGTTGGAAGTAGAGGATCCCAGCTAGTTAGGCCGGTGTAAATTCTGGTTGTGAACAGAGTAAACAGATCTAGGCTAAGGTGAAAGGGAATGGCTCAGTAATGGAAGCAGGTGCTGCTTGAGGTGAGGAACTTTGTAGATATGACTAAATATTTTGAAAAGTCACAGCATTTATAGAAAATTTTATTCATTGTTTTTAAAAGATGGCATGTCAAGTCATCAAGCACAAGGAAAGAAAGATTAAACAGCAAATACCTGGGTTATATATGGCAAAAGGTTCTTTTACAAGAACATTCAATCTAAAATGTCCTTTTTCTATAGACTTTTTAATGTCTACAGTTCCACAGTTGCAGACATGAAACAATTGCCCTGAATAGAGATGTATTTCCCAATTTTAAAAAATACCCAATTACAAGACATTTGTACTGACAGTAAACACAGAACAAAAGTAATATATTTAAGCATTTAATGTGCCTTTTATATCAAAGTAGGTGAGAGATTGTGTGTATCAAAACAAGCACTGTACGGCTATCGTTTAATATGGTTTACTTGAACCTACAGGGACACAGGTAAGAAACATTTTCATGAACAGAAGGATGGAGTATGTATGCATTATAATAAACCAAGTTTGTGTTCAACCAACAGATGAGGATCTCCCATTACTTCACTCTGTGCCGGATCTGGAAAACAGGTTTAATATTTTAGTAATCCACAACTTTGAAAGAACAAGTATCAGCATGCAAGATACAACTTTTAACTAAGTGCAGCAGAAGGCTCGCTATTTGCTCCACTCAACTCCCTGCACCCCACATGAACTGAAAACAGATCAGCACACCTCTAATTAACTGTTCACGTAGGAGGGTTGGGAAAAAGGGCCTGGACGGAGGCCAATGTTTTCTCCCTGAGCAACAGTTGATAAATTCTAACTAAACCTTTTATCAGCAGTGGAGATCTCATTTGAGTCCTGGATTGTACTCCTGAAAACAAGTTGTTTCTGCTCTTTAAATTCTGCATAGGCACTTGCTTGGGCTCACCCATGTAAAAAAAGCCCTTCTGTATCAGACGAAAGGCCTATTGAGTGTCTCCCGTTTCCTCACAGCAGCCAACCAGACACTGCTACCTATGGGAAGGCTACAGGCAGGTCATGAGGATCCCAGGGTACAGTGTGAAGGCACATCAGGCCACCATCTTGCTGAAGCTAAGTAGGTCTGGGTCTGCTTAATGCTTAGATTGGAAGCCACATATATGTAGTCTTGGAATTCCATGAAAAAAGTATGGTGGGATATAAATGCACAAAAAAATACAGTTGTTTCCCAGTAACACAGTTGCAACAGTCATGTGTAGCACATAGCTACACAGTGGGACCCCAGCATGTGAAAAGTGGTTTTCATATTGGTGCAGCAACCTTTGAACAAGGCCTGAGGCTTAGAGATGTCTTGTAATCTTTACAATCCATTTTTTTCCCTGTAGCTTTAAAATACTAGATTTCTCCCAATTTTTTGGAATTTTCCTTACCGTTCAGAATATCCTCAAAACCAATGCAGTCATAGTTGCCTTTCAAGATATCCAGGGACAGGTTAGAACTATTAAGGAAAGGAAGACGCTGGGCCTATAAAGTACAACAGTTGGTCAGGGAGATTTCGTTCATCAAATAAACTGTGCATGCATAATTACTACCCAAATGAGGGACCTTGAAGATCATCTATTCCAACCCCCTGCAATGCAGGAATATGCAGTTGTCCCATACAGGGATCAAACCCACAACATTGGTGTTATCAGCACCATGCTCTAACCAGCTGAGCTATCCAGGTCTGCTATAGTTGCAACATGAAGCCTTGCTTGATCATAAGTACAATCTTATATGTGTCTCCAGAGAAGAAAGACCTGTTGAGTTCAATGGTGCTAGTTTATAATACAGTGGTACCTTGGGTTACATATGCTTCAGGTTACATACACTTCAGGTTACAGACTCTGCTAACCCAGAAATAGTGCTTCAGGTTAAGAACTTTGCTTCAGGATGAGAACAGAAATCATGCTCCGGCGGCGTGCCAGCAGCAGGGTGCCCCATTAGCTAAAGTGGTGCTTCAGGTTAAGAACAGTTTCAGGTTAAGAACGGACCTCCTGAACGAATTAAGTACTTAACCCGAGGTACCACTGTATACCTATTTATGTAGACTTAAGTGAATAAACTGATACGGTTAATTAACTAGTGGTGCAATCCTATGTGTTCTTACCTGAAAATAAGCCTCTTTGAATACTGTGGGGCTTACATCCAAGTATACACATACAGGATTGCGATGCAAGATTAATTTAATCAGGTGACAGTCCTATGTGACAAGATGATTATGAGGAAAATGACTCAGATCTTTCCCTTTATCTCCACTACCCCCAGGTTCAAGAGGTTTAACTCCTGGGCTTTCTCAGTTCAAATGAATCACTGATGTTACAGTGGTTTTAAGTCTTAATAATTAAAACCAGTAAAAAGCTAATGCTATTTTATCAGATGCTTTTAAAACATTATCCTGGGCAAAACAAATTACTGAAAAGAAATGAAAAAGCATACCTGCTTCACTGCTTTGAATTCCATTTGCAGCTTCAGCGGTGCATGCAGCCCTTGAATATTTCTCAGAGTAGAAAAATTCATCTTATCTTGATTCAATGAAAACTACAAAACAAAGTGTTAAGAATATACTTGTGTTCTAGAACAATTGGGGAAATGTGACTTCCCTTGTTAAAAAATGTTTATAATGCTTCACATAAACGTATTTTCCTAGCTTACTTTAAATACTTCCACTCACAGAAAAGCTGGAATTTATATGCACTCTTATCAATCCACCACAACATGCTGTTTCTGGCAAGCGGAGTACATCTGACTCCACCTCATGGTGAAAGTAAAATACTGCCAAATAACCCAAATCCCATTCATGTTAATGTTAAATGAATTACTTTCAGTATTGAAGGAATGCTAACATCTGACTAATTACAGAAGGGTGTGTGTGAGAGGAAGAGGTGCGTTTATTTGCCATCTTATAGATGCTTGAGTGATCCATCCATCTAACTATCCAAGCCCACTGTGGGAGCATTCCAAACCCAAGATCCAATGAAATGAGAGGAGTTTGGAATGAGCAGGTCTGACTCATCCTGGCTCAGCTGGAGATATGCTGGCCTAAATTCTCTATCCCGCCTGAGGCTGAAGTAAGGGCTGAAAAGGGGCTGTTCCTGGGAAATGGCAGGATGGGGAAGGAGGAGACTGACTCATATTATGAACTCCATTCAGCTCAGTCATGTGACCTAACAACCCACCATCCTTCTCACTATATAGAAGGATCTGGCAACTTCTGTTTCAGTGTATCTGAAGAAGTGTGCTTGCACACGAAAGCTCATACCAAGAACTAACTTAGTTGGTCTTAAAGGTGCTACTGGAAGGATTTTTTTTATTTTGACTATGGCAGACCAACACGGCTACCTATCTGTAACTGGAACCCACCATAAGTTACACTGACAAAAAGGGTGGTAAGTGAAACCATTTCAAAAGATTCTTTTGCTTCTTCCAGGCTCCACTGTTGAACAGAGTATGTAAACAAGAAGAAAATATTCATGCATGTTTGAGCCTTTGTAGAGATTTGAGGATAAAGGCAGATAGCCTCTATGCTTCTGCCTCATGACATCTCCCTGTTTCAACTTTCCTTTCTTCTTTTCCTTACTGAGTCACTTATCAACCCCACTGTCTCTCTCTCCCACATTCATCATTGTGGCTGCTAACATTTTGCTCCTCGTGCTGCCAACATGCATTTCTTTCCCCCCTTCAAATCTCTTTTCAAGACCCTCTGTTAATATACATCAATTTATGAACTACAATAACCACATGATTTCTGTGCCACCTCCTATGCCACCCTTCTGTACTGCTCATCACGCACTGTTCAACCAGCTTGGATCTGCCCTTTCAAGATGGGTTGAAAGCTTTCCGAGAGGGAAGACCCCCAACTGAAAATACAATCCCATACATTGATCAGAAGTCCCACCAATCCCAACTGGGCTTACTTCTATGAAAGTAGCTTTGGGAGCACAGCCTTAGGTTTCAGTTTTGCCCCCAAAACACAGCAGGTGCCAAGTGTTGGAAAAGTATCTGTCCTGTAAAATTAACAGTTTTCTGTCCACTGTCAACTTTAAAAAATTGTATAGTATGGGCATGTCATACACGTATTTAACTTGCATGATTTTAATTATACATGGGCAATAAAGGGATGCTCTTGTGAAATCTCACAGGCAGTTGGACTGTCCCCTGAGAGCATCCCTAACATTCCCAGAGCCAGCGCGCCAAGCAGGCCTTGCCTGAGAAGCCAGGCCAAGAGTGTATCAAGCTGTTTTTCTGCCAAGTAACTCCAAGCAGATTCAGCACAAAGAGATTTTAAGCTCTCGTCCTTGTTTCCCAGGCAAGGCCCACTTAGTGCTCTGGCTCTAGGATTGACAGGAGTTCTCTCTTTCTCTTCCCCTCACCAGCTACCTTACCCTCAACGGCTAGCTGTGGGGCAAATCCAATGGCAACACAGTTTTGGCTGCACATGGTTTTCACATATACACATTACCTCTGACATGAGATATGGGGCAACTGTATACCACTTGCGCTGTTTACAGTCCACGGTCTAAAAAGATGAAGTGTACTTACATTTTTCTCTGCTAGTTCCAAAGGATGAACAGGGAAAAGTTCACTCTTCACATTTGTAAAGCTATAAAAACAATGTACAGTATTAGTACTGCAACTTTTATCTCAAAGTATCATTCACAAAATATTTTGGATAGCAATTCCAGGTAGAAGTTTTGTGGCTCTAAAGTCTGGAATTAATGGCATAGAATACATTAATAATAAATAATAATAATAATAATAATAATAATAATAATAATAATAATTTATTATTTATACCCCGCCCATCTGGCTGGGTTTCCCCAGCCACTCTGGGCGGCTTCCAAAAGAATATTAAAACACTGTGATACATTAAACATTAAAAGCTTCCCTAAACAGGGCTGCCTTCAGATGTCTTCTAAAAGTCTGGTAGTTGTTGTTCTCTTTGACATCTGGTGGGAGGGTGTTCCACAGGGAGGGCGCCACTACCGAGAAGGCCCTCTGCCTGGTTCCCTGTAACTTGGCTTCTTGCAGTGAGGGAACCGCCAGAAGGCCCTCGGTGCTGGACTTCAGTGTCCGGGTAGAACGATGGGGGTGGAGACGCTCCTTCAGGTATACTGGACCGAGGCCGCTTAGGGCTTTAAAGGTCAGCACCAACACTTTGAATTGTGCTCAGAAACGTACTGGGAGCCAATGTAGGTTTTTCAAGACCGGTGTTATATGGTCTCGGCGGCCGCTCCCAGTCACCAGTCCGGCTGCTGCAAGCTGGATTAGTTGTAGTTTCCGGGTCACCTTCAAAGGTAGCCCCACGTAGAGCGCATTGCAGTAGTCCAAGCGGGAGATAACCAGAGCATGCACCACTCTGGCAAGGCAGTCCGCAGGCAGATAGGGTCTCAGCCTGCGTACCAGATGGAGCTGGTACACAGCTGCCCTGGACACGGATTTAACCTGTGCCTCCATGGACAGCTGTGAGTCCAAAATGACTCCCAGGCTGCGCACCTGGTCCTTCAGGGGCACAGTTACCCCATTCAGGACCAGGGAATCCTCCACACCTACCCGCCTCCTGTCCCCCAAAAACAGTACTTCTGTCTTGTCAGGATTCAATCTCAATCTGTTAGCCGCCATCCATCCTCCAACCGCCTCCAGACACTCACACAGGACCGTCACCGCCTTCACTGGTTCTGATTTGAAAGAGAGGTAGAGCTGGGTATCATCCGCATACTGATGAACACCCAGCCCAAACCCCCTGATGATCTCTCCCAGCGGCTGCATGTAGATGTTGAAAAGCATGGGGGAGAGGACAGAACCCTGAGGCACCCCACAAGTGAGAGCCCAGGGGTCTGAACACTCATCCCCCCACCACCACTTTCTGAACACGGCCCAGGAGGAAGGAGCGGAACCACTGTATGACAGTGCCCCCAGCTCCCAGCCCCTCAAGACGGTCCAGAAGGATGTTATGGTCGATGGTATCAAACGCTGCTGAGAGATCCAGCAGAACTAGGAAACAGCTCTCACCTTTGTCCCTAGCCCGCCGGAGATCATCAACCAGTGCGACTAAGGCAGTTTCAGTCCCGTGATGAGGCCTGAATCCCAACTGGAAGGGATCCAAATGGTCCGCTTCTTTGCAAAATCATTGCAGGAGATCATGTGGCCCTTACTGGGCCCCGATGTAGCAGGTGGTTCCGCTAAATTGCGGACCACCTGAAAAAGTCTCCTGCTGCTGTTTTCTGCAGATGAAATAGAGGCGGTGAAGAAAGTCTGCTTCGCTGTCACTACTGCCACTTGGTAGGCTCGACATTGAGCTCTAACCTGTGTCCGGTCAACTTCAGAATGGGTCATCCGCCACCGGCGCTCTAGCCGTCTCAACGATTGTTTCATTGCCCTCAGATCCGTGGAAAACCACGGGGCTGTCCGGACTCCATGCAATCGGAGAGGGCGCTTCGGAGCCAAACAATCAATAGCCCTGGTTAACTCCACATTCCAGCGGGCCACCAGGGAATCAGCTGAAAGGCCATCAACATGGGATAAAGCATCCCCTACCACTCTCTGGAAACCATTTGGATCCATTAAGTGGCGGGGGCAGACCATCCGAATCGGTCCCACCTCCCTGCAGAGGGGAAGGGTCGCGGAGAAGTCAAGTTGCACCAGGAAGTGGTCTGACCATGGCACTTCTTTCATTTCGCTTTTACTTAGTGTCAGATCATCAACATCCATAGAGGTAAACACCAGGTCCAAGGCATGTCCGCGACTATGGGTTGGGCCAAACTTATTCAGGGACAGCCCCATGGAGGCCATGCTTTCCACGAAGTCCCGAGCGGCCCCTTGTAAGGTCGTGTCGGCATGGATATCAAAATCCCCTAGGACAACCAAACTAGGTGTCTCCAGGAGAACATCCACCACGACCTGAAGCAGCTCGGGCAGGGAATCCTTGGTGCAGCGGGGAGGTCGGTACACCAAAAGGAATCCTGTACTGCCCCTATTGCCCAACTTCCAGAACATGCACTCAGAGAACTGGGTCTTCCCAATAGGACGCCTGGTGCAAACTAATGACTTCCTAAAAATCACTGCAACCCCCCCTCCCCGCCCACAAGGCCTGGGTTGCTGTGCGTAAGAGAAACCTGGTGGACAAGCAGCGGCAAGAACAGGCCCATCTGCTTCATCCAACCAAGTCTCTGTTACACATGCCAGGTCAAATCCTCCATCCATGATCAAGTCATGGATGGCAGTGGTCTTATGAATCATTGACCTGGCATTGCACAGCAGCACCTTCAGGTCATGTGGGTATCCCTTGCTGATTCTAGTATCCGTCCGGTCAGGACCAGACCCGGAGGCAGGGATAGTCCTCAGACAACGACTAAACCTGCCTCCTCTGTAATGACATGGTCTGGTCTTAGCGTAACTTCTCCTCCTACCCGTGATCACTGAGATTGGTTGTCCCAGTGCATCCCCCTCTGTGGAACATGCCCCAGCCATTTTGTTGGCTGGGACCCACACCCCGGCAGCCCTGACCCCTCCCCTTAAGAACAAAATAAGACCTTAAAACAAAAAAACAAAAAAAACCCAGAAAACAAAAAACAATACAAATAAAAAACTGTAAAAATTACAAATCCATCAAAATCAAACAAATTCCCAACTAAACATCCATCCCACCCCCATCCCCGTATATACAAAAAAAATAAAATAAAAAGGAAAAGGGAAATTTTAAAACATTTTAAAAAGAACTCTGCACCCCTCCGGATCCCCCTGGGCCGCAGCAGCAGTGACAGCAACGGTCCCTGTGAGGCCTGTCAGGCCCCGCCCTGGGCCAGGTGGTGAGTGCCAGGAGCAGGGCCCTCAGACACTCACACAGTAGAGTCCTCCTGGGCAGCGGAGCACAGCAGTCCTTGTGAGGCTTCAGGCCCCGCCCTGGGCCAGATGGTAAGTGGCAGGAAGGAGCAGGGCCCTCAGACACTCACACAGTAGAGTCCTCCTGGGCAGCGGAGCACAGCAGTCCTTGTGAGGCTTCAGGCCCCGCCCTGGGCCAGATGGTAAGTGGCAGGAAGGAGCAGGGCCCTCAGACACTCACACAGTAGAGTCCTCCTGGGCAGCGGAGCACAGCAGTCCCTGTGAGGCTTCAGGCCCCGCCCTGGGTCAGGTAGGTGGTAAGCGGCAAGAGCAGGGCCCTCAGACACTCACACAGGAGGAGAAAATAACTATTTTCTCTTCTTCAGTAGGGTGGAAGTAATTATACTAGCTATGTGTGTGCAGGAAACAAATACTGTAAAATGTAATGCCTGTTTGCATATTCTCTTGGAAGTGAGTCTCCCTATCTACAGTGGGGCTATTATTTTTTATTTATTTAATTTGTATACCACCCTTCATTCAAAAAATAAAAATACAAAATGAGACACAAAATAAATAATAAAATACATAATAATAAAAACAAAAACAAACCAATAGCACCCCACATCCAATAAACACATTTAAAAGGCCAGAAAGGTTTTTGCCTGGCACCTAAATATATGCAATGAAGGTGCCAGGTGAGCCTCTTCAGGGAGAGCTTTCAACAAATGGTGAGCCACCACCAAAAAGGCCTGTTTTCACTTTGCCACCCTCTGGACCTCTCATGTAGGGGGCACATGAAGAAAGGCCTCAGATGATGATCATAGGGTCTGGGTCAGTTCGTGTGCAGAGGAGTGAGTTGTCAATTTTGGCTTTAGTTTAATGTATAATAGAACTTTTTACCTTTCTTATTTTATAGGCAAAACAAAATGAACAGTCACCACACTCAACCCGAGTACAACTACGTGTCAGTCTGAGCAATGATTTTTGCTTTCTTTTTCAGGGATCTGAGCCAGAACAATATAAATTAAAAACCAAAAAACCAAATAGAACAAACCCAGAGTAAGATGAACATTTACATTTTCAGAAATGCAAATTATTGAAGCTTAAAACTGTACCGTACACTTAGTTGTTTTTTTAAAAAAACTCTGGTAGTTGACACTATTCTGAGTCAAAACTAGTCCATTTGAAGCTATTTGATATGTAACAAACCTGTCCATAATGGCTAGCAACCATCTGATTTTAAAATCTTCTGACTGAGCACCTAGAAAATTCTGTAATGAATAAGAACCTTATTGTGTAAGTATAAGTATATTGTGTAAGTATTATTGTGTAAGATATTGTGTAAGTATAATTGCAAATTGAAATTCACATCTCAAAGGAAAAATAGAAAATTTACAGGGGTAAGCAGCCCTTTTATGATCAGATTTACATTTAATATACCCATATACCCATCCAAGGACTCAGAATTCATCATGCATTCGAAGTCCGCTTTGGCATCTTAAGGAAAAATTACATAATGGATTTTCTGCTCAGAAATATCCTGAAATGACATTACAGGGGAAATTGAATAGTTCAACAAGAAACTGTTGCAGCATTGTGCAAGGACCTTGAAGCTTATCCACGAGAAGATCATCTGCTTTTGTATTTTTTCCTGTCTCCTATTTTAATGCTTCCAATGCTTTTTTGTTTATCTGTTTTTCAGTTGGTCTGTGTATCTTTATGACAATTCTGGAAGGTCCCTTGAGTTAGAAAGGCATGGCATATTTTCATTAAAAGCAATAAACAATGGCGGACAATTTTTCTGAAATAAAACTTGATCACCACTATAGCGTTTACTCTGCAGTGTTGCCACAGAAGCCATGCACGCTGCTCACATGGTGTTTTAGTGATGTCCAACAAGCCTGACAAAAGTCCAATGTAAACAAGCAGTGTCCCCAGAGAAGGTTCTTAAAATATCTACAACATACAGGGGAGCAGAGCAAGGTTTATTTAACTGATAATCAGGAATGAGCTCCCTGGATGCAGATATTATAAATGACTGCCTTCTTCTGCCTGCATTCTTTCTGTTGTTGCAAAATATCCATTAAATAAATGAGATAATAGCTTGGAGAAATTGTGCAGCGTATACATTTTAAATTGCCAAAACTGTAAGGAGTATTGCAGGTTTAAATATATAAATTCAGATTTGTTTAATGCCACATGTGAGGAAATCACAGGGACAATGTAAAAAAAGATTACTTAGGACATTATTGTCCATCCTATCAATTATATCTGATAGCAAATATATAGCTCAACATGTTGGCTGTCATTTCATGAGACATTTCAAAGAAAGAGCTATGGTTTATTTTAACTAGTCCTAATGCCTTGCCTACGTATTTAGTGGAATGATTGCCCACATATATACAGAAGCACTGCATGCCTAATGCTGCCACTGAACAAAATAACACGACACGATGGTCAATAACAATGGCACTAAACACTATTTATAGACTAATACAAATGATCATAAATTGCAACCAAAGTCTCTAAATCTTCTTAACCAATCACGGAAGAATAATTCAATCTTGATCAATTCTTCATCAGCCAGACTTGTAAGAATTAATATGAGAAGGATGCAGTTCAGTTTCTTAACAAGCCAAACTTACATGTAAGTAAATATAAACGCTGCAGAAAATATGCTCTGGATCAGTGCTCATGTGATACTGTGACTTCTCATATTAATTCTTACAAGCCTGGCTGATGAAGCATTGAACGATACAGATTGGCTATCCGGAAACTCTGTTCCGGTGATATTTGGTAACAGATTATGTATATATCGAACTTTTGAATTATTCTACCGCGACTGGTTAAGAAGATTTAGAGACTTTGGTTGCAATTTCTGATCATTTGTATTAGTCTATAAATAGTGTTTAGTGCCATTGTTATTGGCCATTGCCATCGTGTTATTTTGTTCAGCTTGTCTGTATTGCAACACAGGGGTCTGTTTACGGATTAATGCTGCCACTGGTCTGTTTCAACAGAAGAGTGTTCTCTTCTTGTCAAGCCCAACCTATGAAAATGATTCTGCCCAGAGCCTCAGGGGAATGGGATCAGTTTCTAAATTCCACCTTCAAACTAGGCCAAACCAAGTTCACCCTGTTCCCGCTATGTGGGAGCTCTGACATTCACGTGGTCCCTTCATTCCATGAGGCAGGCTGCTGGGAAACTGCAGTTCTGTCTGCTTCTGGAGGAAGGAAGGCAAAGAGCTTTCCACCCAGTTCAAGAGGCTGAACTGGCTCCTCCACTTCAGGCAAGCAGGAAGCGCTCTGGAGACGGACACAAAATCTTGGATGGATCCAGTTTTAGTTCCACAATTCTGCGGAAAGAATCTTTATTTAAGGCTCCTACTGTCAATAAATTTATGAAGACAAATAACTAGGTGTAACTTTGGAACATCACCTCACGCAAATATTTAGTAAACAAATGTTTTGTATCTAAGGAACTGCTCACCCCACGTGGGAGAGGTGAGCTCCCTTTCCTTTTGAAGTCAGAGGGGCAGGGTGGGGACTTCTCCTCTTACTGCAGTCCTTCATCCAAGATGGATAGAAGAGGTGGAGATGGCCTATTTGGGGCTCACCACCTTCCCAGGTAAGCACTGCTGCAGATTGATGGGATTCATTTGCGAGTGGGGAAGTGAGAGCTTCTTTTTCCTCTCTCCTCTCAACAGTCTTGAGCAAGCCACCTCTACACAACCCACTTGAAGAAAAGCAGACCAAGGACACAATTCATCCAGGAGGCAGAGAAAAACCATTTCAAACACACTTTGGATCTCTGTCATCAGGGCGCACAAGGAATTCACCAATGTATTTCAATGGCTTTCTAGTGCTTACCCTCTATTAATCACATCACAGCTTTCAAATGCGCCAGCAGCTGAAAAATCAGAAACTGGAATACAGTCCTTCAGCTGAGATCCAAATGCTCTGGTATTCTGAAACAGAGATAATTTACTATTAGGAATGTACAACTCAAGAATGCTTTCAAAATGACTGCTGCTAAGTACATTTGTTTTCAAGGGGTGGAATTCAATTTTGCGCTACTATAAATATTCTGTCTGTGCAAGCGTTTCAGCTTGCTGGACAGAATGATTCCCAACCACACTGTTCTGGGGGTGCTCCCAACTCTCCCAGCGCCAATGCTAGGGGGCATGGAGAGAATGGCAAAATCCCTCTGTGCAAGCAGAAGACCTTGCACGGGGCTTCTTAGATGAATCCCACCCAAGAGGTCTAATTTAGTAACTTTGTTAACTAGAGATCACACCAATCAAAATTTAGGCTACTTTAGAAGGCAGACAAGACCTGTAGAAAATAAAGCAATACATGCATGTTGACTCCCAAAGTTACTTCATCTACCAAATATGGACACAAATTTCAGTTTGGGGAATATACCCAGCCAGATGGGCGGGGCATAAATAATAAAATTATTATTATAATCCACTGTGATTTATTCTCAAACTGTCTATAAATGGCTTCATCATGGTGGTCCCCAATAACACTTACTTGCTGCTCATGGTATGTAAAAGAGTTTAAACCCAAATACAATCTCTCAGGTGTCTTGCATGTAAGTATTCTAATTTGCTGAACGCTGCTTTGTTCTTCATGTTCTAAATCTCACTCTGATGCTCTTGAAGTGGTCTTCTGACCAAACTCTCCAAAAGCAATTCTAATATAGCAAGCCTAGGTCAACCAGACAGTTGCTAATGAAAATGTAAGCACTTTCCTACTAATCTCCAGGTGCCAGTCTGCCCACCTGGTTTAGAAAAAGGCGTTCTTCCATCAATTGTACAAGGCAGGTGGGAAGAGAAAAGTGAGCACTGTCAGGCCTTTTATATTGGGTACTCTGCTTGCCTCTTGATTTCAAGAATGTGCTTAAGAAATAAACGTGTTACAATGTTAATTCTGCAGAGATAAGAAAAATAAAGCAACAGAAATAGTGGGTCTAAAATCAGCTTAGTTAATATTTGTAACACAAAGAGAACACTATTATTCTCCATTGTTCTGTCCAGCATATCAATTTCTTCTCTATGAAAGAGATCAGACTCTAACACATTTTTGGAACTTTACATGCAGTTGTGAGCAGTTATTTACTATTAATAACACACTGCAGTAGACAAAAACCAGGGAAAAAAGTCCACAAAAAAGGTGAGGGGATACATAACAGACTGATTTATGAACAGACATACAAACTGACGCAATATGGGCTACCGGACAGGAGACTGGACTAGAAGTCAGGATTCCAGCAAGTATAAGCAGCATTTCTGTTTCCTTTCCCACCATCAGTTTTTCTTGTTTATTTTAGTTGTACATTGTTTGTGTCTCTTGCAAACAGTCTGTATAGTTTTTTGCACCACACACAATCCTGGCTGGAATCTCCAGGCGCTTCCTTTACACAAACATACACCTCCATTTTGCAAATATTTGGAGTGCATAAATTAAAAGCAAGCTGAATTATTACAGCACAGGGTCTGAAATTGGATAGATTAAGTAAATAAAAGGACTGAACTGCAGGAAATCCCTCCGACAGTGACACTGACACAACTGTTCTATTGCTTCCCTGTGGAAGTGAGATGTTTGCAAAGTAAGCCTGCAAAATCTTTGGGAATGGCCAGTAGACAGTGACCCAGCAACACTGGCAAATGAAGAGTAGGCCCATAACAGAGGAAATGTATTTTGTTGCTCTGGAGTGGGTTAATTTTCCCCCCTTAAAAATATTACACCATCCCTTAAGTTATGATGAAGCCAGGTGTTGATAGTGCATTTCAGCCCTGTACTTTCTACATCAATTGTGACAACTCTTTCTACCCATTACACCAATGGTGAACCCAAGCAAGAACTTGTGTATAACAGTTACCCACAATGCAATTCCTTTTTATCTTTAATTGGAATGTTTCTACCTGTGGCTGTTCTGTTTACCATTTCTTCTTGCTATGAATTTACATTATATGGATGTTTGTTATATTCTCCACTACACCTCACTGACAGCCTGGTGCTGGAAGAGTCAATATCTGTACTCTGTTGTATTGAATTCGCCACCTGTAGTTCATGGTGAATACAAAAGAGGATGCCAGATGTATCTGACACCAGCTGATCTTTTTTCTTCCTCTGTGCTTTTGACAAAAGCCTACCACGCAGAAATATGACTAGTGAAGAAAAAATTTACACCTCTTATCTCCATC
The DNA here is from genome assembly GCF_964106645.2 of Podarcis pityusensis. NCBI lineage: Eukaryota > Metazoa > Chordata > Lepidosauria > Squamata > Lacertidae > Podarcis > Podarcis pityusensis. The sequence goes on along the minus strand of NC_138027.1, from coordinate 26,407,262 downwards.
TCAGGAAAAACCATACAGAAATTTAGCAAGTGATGCTTTTTGGCACAGAGTGACTTGGTGGGAAGAGTTTCACCAGCTACATTTATGTATTAAAGCCCCCCCCCCCAGGCCCACACATAAAGAAAAAGGCTACAATCCTACTCAAGAGCATTACTCCAGTAAATACAAATAGTGAGGTTGCTGAGTAACTGTGATAAAAAGGGAAATCTGGACAAAGAGAAGCAAAACAGAAACTGGAACAAATTTTTTAAAAATAAATAAATCTCAAAGGGCACATCCAGGGCTGGATTTAGGTTTGATGAGGCCCTAAACTACTGAAGGTAATGGGGCCCTTTATATGTCCAGCTGTCCTTTGTCAACAACTAATTGTGGGTTTTTTGTGTTGAATATATGCGGGGCCCACTGCTTACACCATAGGAGCCTACACAACACAAAACACTGTTGCTGTATGTAGGTTTTATTTTATTTTGTTTTTTTATCTTATATTTTGGAAATGTACATCCAGCTGTTTTTTCCTTTAATTTTTTTTTGGGGGGGGGGGGCCTAAGCTATAGCTTGTTTAGTTGACAAGTAAATCCGGCACTGGCACATCCACTTATAGCAGCGTCCAGGCCATGAATTCCCAGCTCCCTCTTCACGGTAAAGACATGGACACGTCTGGATGCCCGGGGAATTCGGCAGAAGAAGAAGAAGAAGAAGAAGAAGAAGAGTTTGGATTTGATATCCCGCCTTTCACTCCCTTTAAGGAGTCTCAAAGCGGCTAACATTCTCCTTTCCCTTCCTCCCCCACAACAAACACTCTGTGAGGTGAGTGGGGCTGAGAGACTTCAAAGAAGTGTGACTGGCCCAAAGTCACCCAGCAGCTGCATGTGGAGGAGCGGAGACTCAAACCCGGTTCCCCAGATTACGAGACTACCGCTCTTTAACCACTACACCACACTGGCAGGCGGGAACTCCTTTCAGACAACGCATGTCGTGAGGGAAAGAGAGGGGGCTTCAATGCGAAGTGTGCACGCGGGGGGGGGGGCGCATCTCTCATTAGGATCCCCCAGACCCGCCTCAGCCCGGCCGCGACTCAAGAGGGAGGGAGGGTCGTGATGAGGACACCCCCTTCGCACGCAGAAAGCTCCGAGTTCAGTCCCCGGCACTTCCAGGTGGGCCTAGGAGGGACCGTAGCCTGAAATCCCGGGGAGCCGCTGCCAGTCAGTGCGGACAATACCGAGCTGGGTGGACCAACGGCTCTGACTCGGCATTAAGACAGCTTCCTATGTTCGTGAGGCGGATAGAGATAGAGAGAGGGTCCCCCCCCCCCGGGACTCGTCCCCCCCGGCTATCGTGACGCCAGTTCGCCTGACGCCCCCAGGGTGACCCGGCCCCAAGACCACGTTCCTTGACTGAACGCCGCTTACCATCTTTGCACCGTCACTCGCTCCCTCTTCCTTCCGCCAGCTACGAGCGAGGGCAGTGACGTCGCGCGTGCGTGCGTGCGCACGAGATGGCTCTCGCGAGAAGTGTTAAAGCTCGGGCGGGAACGAGCGAGGGCCGGTGAGGTAAACGGCTCGTCCTGGCGCCGAAAGAGAGGACGGCTCCCGCCTATCGGCGTCGTGTGGAGGGAGCATGAGGGGAGCGGCGCGCGGTGTTTCGCCTCTTTCGCCCGCAGCTCTTGCCTCAGCGTCAAAGGTTCAATACGCCCCTAGCTGATAATAACATTAAAACTGTCTGAAGCGCCCCGGTACGGAGCGCGACAGCAGAACTCCAGTAAAACGCAATAAAGGCGACGTGTGAGGCATTTTTTTTTAAGCTGAGAAACAAAAGCAGCGGTTCAGAAACGAGTAACAGCCCTTTAAAAACGCTTACCGACCAAGAAAGCGTTATAGCCCTGTACTTGAAAATAACGTGTTGGCGCCAGTCCGAACTTCGACAAAAAATACCTCAGCGCAACCTTGGAACACCTCAGAAAGGGTTCAGCTGCGCTTTGTAAGTGGCTGCTTAAATTAACGCGTTCTGGCTGGCTTGCTTTAATTGTTTGATTTTGCTGTGTTACCATCTTGGTATTGTATCCTGCTTGGAGGTGATTTCACAATGAAAAGCGAGTAACAAGTTTTGTATAATACCAATACACTGTAAAATCAGTAAAGCGGATATTCTTTCTACTAGCCACTCTTAAACGTCCTACTTCAGTTGCATGTTCAGTGGAGACTGTGGTGTTTTTATGATATATGGTTCATTTTACACACATAACCTGAGCCTGCCATGCAGGGGCGCTTAGCATTGACACCCCACAATGTCTTGCTTGTCCCATAGTCACACAGCCTTGGTTGGACGAGAGCAGAAAACAAGCATGGCTCTCCCTCTGGCTTCTCACACACCACTCTATTATTGCTCTCAGGTGAGGGGAAAGGGCCCACCCAGGTATCCTCTGGCACAAAGCCACTTCTTTTGCTATATTAAAGGTCATGCTTAGGCCCAATGCTATTTTTCTAGAAAAAGAGGTGCCACAACTCGCAATGGACAACTTCTTTGTTCTCCGAGAATGGTAATGGTGCTCACCTGAGAGGTGCCGGGACGGAGTTCCTGTGAGCTCCCCCGGGGGGCAAAGTTAAATGCACTTGAGAGACAGTAGAATGTAAATAATTTTTGACGTTTTTAAGGGGGCAGGTATTATTCTGCCTAATCAAATTTGGCGTGACCCAGCCTGAGCAGGTGGAAATATGATTCAGAATTATGAGCCTCAGAAATAAATGGCATTAGTGTGCACACAGTGCATCTGCCTCCACAAAGAAGAACCTCTGTTTAATAAGATGATTCCACTACTGGTTTAAAATAGAGGGAGGGAATCAACATAGTGATAAAACAGATTGCTCCAACAGCGCAAGCATTTGCCCTTTCCTCCTCCCACAAGGCTCCAATTTTGTACATATGGCATATACCTATAAATCTGCCAGTGTCCACAGGGTAGCTAAATTCAATACTCTCAAAGTCCAGACATGTCTATTGATTATAGTTCCTAGAATATGTTCAGAAATCTAACTCTCTTCACCTTTCATCTCCTTTACATTCTTTCTTGTATAATTGAGAAATGAATCCAGTGGCAGAACCTTTTGTGATTGTTTGACTGATAATATTCTATACTCCAAATTTGTAGGGGACACAGTTTGAAGTGGAACACATTCTCAAACAGTTATTGAATAACCGCTTCCCCATTATCTCATGGCATCTGCTTGACTTTCAGCTACGCTCATTCAGCTTGTAAGTATAGCTCCTTTTCAAACAAGTTTGAGTGGATCAGGGGAATGTATGTTTCTGTTTTATGCATGTTTTCATTATTTTTGGTTAATAACAGTTTATTTAATGACAGATTTTTTAAAAAGAAAGAAAAGAATTTTTATTCACATGGGTGTAGCTAAGGGGGGGGGGCAGTGGGCAGCTGCCCCCTAAATCAATCAAAACCAATACAAATCTGAGGTTCTGCCCACCTAACAAAAGCCTGCCCTCCACTAACAAAAATCCTGGCTGTGCCTATGCTTATTCACTAAAAAATTGAAAGATTAAATTCATTTATTCATTAAATCAATGTGCACTAATAGTTGCTGCACCACCTAAATTGCCTTCAATTGTGAACATGAGGAATAGGAAGAATTGAATATATATATTGTCCAGTAGCACCTTAAGGTAAAGGTACCCCTGCCCGTACGGGCCAGTCATGTCCAACTCTAGGGTTGTGCGCTCATCTCACTTAAGAGGCCGGGAGCCAGCGCTGTCCGAAGACACTTCCAGGTCACGTGGCCAGCGTGACGAAGCTGCTCTGGCGAACCAGCACCAGCGCAGCACACGGAAATGCCATTTACCCTCCTGCCGGAGCGGTACCTATTTATCTAATTGCACTTAGGGGTGCTTTCGAACTGCTAGGTGGGCAGGAGCTGGGACCAAAATACGGGAGCTCACCCTGCCGCGGGGATTTGAACTGCCGACCATGCAATCGGCAAGTCCTAGGCACTGAGGTTTTACCCACAGCGCCACCCGCGTCCCAGTAGCACCTTAGAGACCAACTAAGTTTGTTCTGGGTACAGTTTAAGCTTTCGTGTGCATGCACACTTCTTCAGATACTGGTACCTGTTTGAAATGGGTCAAGATAATTGACTTCATGCAAGAATTCCTGCAACTGCTGTGTTGCAACCCTTCCAAAAAGGGATTATTTACGACCTCAGGGTTGTTGTCACAAACAAGTGGGTCCAGGGTGGGCTTTTACAAAAGTGGTTGTATGAGTAAATAAACAAATGTAATTACAATGGAGGAGTAAAGAAGTAAATGAAACTCTTAATAAATGAAAATAATTTATTACACACACATAATTACAATACATCCCAAAAATGTTTACAACCTTTTTTTAAAAAAAAAGTCTTAAAAATGACAAAAAAAGAATTTCATTACCAACTTAAGGATGTGTTTCAAAGGTTGTCCTTTCCAACAAGAGCTTACACAACAAAATTGGTTCAATAAGTATGCCAGGAAGGACAAGGGACATTAGCTAGTGAGGGTACGCAACTTTGCTGCAGGAAGAGCCAGAATTGAATATATGGCTATTGTGGCAATAGCCCCAGAGCTGAATGTGTGGGAAGCTAAAGCAGCAAAGGAAAAAATGAGGCCTGTCTCTACTGCAAAGGGAATTTTAAAGTGATGCCATTAGCACCATGCTCCTAGTCAGTATTCAAAGGACAGATTTGGGAAAGGCAATGCTACACCAGTGTTTTTGCCATTATGGGTCACCCACTATCACTGCCCCTTCTGTGGCTGCTGTGCTTCTTCCCATATAGCTACTAGGCACATTTTCTCCAGCTCCAGTATGGTATATTATCAAAAAATATGTGCTAATAATATTTGACACTTCATTCAATTTTATTTGTCTGAAGGATCCAGAAAAACAACTACAAAGCAGGAAGTAATTTAACATTTTTGTCTATATGTTTTAGTTTGTATTTTTCAAGATAATAGTAACTACAAAGGTTCTTATAATTTGATATAGGTAAGTGGTTTTTTTTCCAACCGATGTGATGTAGGATGAACAAAAAGAAACAACTGCATGTTCCTGTTTAGTGAAACTTCTAGAAAAAAATCAGGCTCGTCACTAAATATATTTATTTATTGAGTGTTTTGGTTTGTTGATGAGGAAATGACTATAGAGATGAAACATTTACATTTCAAAGTTTTTCTTGTAGGATATAGACTGGACACCATCACTACACGTACATTACTGACATCATCTTCATGTTTAGGCTGCATAACAGAAAGGAATGTAGCCTTGTAGTAAAGATTTGGTTTTCTTTTAAAGGCAGACTTCCACACTAGGATAAACTTCTAGACATAAATAGAATAAGATGTTTGCTCCTTTGTTTCAACCAATCTGTGAAATTTACAATTTATTTCTCATCCTTCCTTTAAAGAGCATAGAACAATATATTAAGAAAACAATCCTATTTGTGTTTACTCAGGATTAAGCCCCACCGTGTTCAGTGGGGTTTACTCTTATGTAAAAGGGTAGGCATACATGTCTGGGAGAAAGCATCATTGAATGTAGTCCAATGGGCAGATCAATCCAAACTATCAAAAGCCAATATAATTTACACCAAGGTAAATTATGCCATTGTAACTCACCTATTTGAAACTCCATTTGGGAGTGGGGCTACTGGCAACTTAGACTTCTTGAGCGTAACAGAGGGAAGCTTTACTTGTGTTTTCCAATAGCTACAATTATAGATAACTATCTATCTATATATATAGTTTGAAAGCACGTCAAAGTGCAAGTAGATAAATAGGTACCGCTCCGGCAGGAAGGTAAACGGCGTTTCCGTGCGCTGCTCTGGTTTGCCAGAAGCGGCTTAGTCATGCTGGTCACATGACCCGGAAGCTGTACGCCGGCTCCCTCAGCCAATAAAGGGAGATGAGCGCCGCAACCCCAGAGTCGGTTACGACTGGACCTAATGGTCAGGGGTCCCTTTACCTTTTTTTATCTATCTATAACAGCTAATACTGTACTTAATTTGGTCTTTCATCTATTTGTGGTTCCCTGGCAAGGGGCTTGCCCTACATATTTCCCATTGGTTCTCAACACCTTGCTGCTTTATGCCAGATCAATGAAACGGAAATCAGCTGTTATTCAAAACTTAAGTGTCAGATCAACCCATTAACCTGGAATGCATAATTGAGACCTGGGTCGTGTGGGTGGTCATGTCTATTGTTACAGATCTAGGATAACTGAGTTTGGGGGTGCAAGGGCACCCATAACTGCTAGTTAGTTAATGTTAGAAACTAATACAGGGATGCGGGTGGCACTGTGGGTTAAACCACAGAGCCTAGGACTTGCCGATTAGAAGGTCGGCGGTTCAAATCCCCGCGACGGGGTGAGCTCCCGTTGCTCTGTCCCAGTTCCTGCCCATCTAGCAGTTCGAAAGCACGTCAAAGTGCAAGTAGATAAATAGGTACCGCTCTGGCAGGAAGGTAAACGGTGTTTCCGTGCGCTGCTCTGGTTCGCCAGAAGCGGCTTAGTCATGCTGGCCACATGACCCAGAAGCTGGATGCCGGCTCCCTCGGCCAATAAAGCGAGATGAGTGCCGCAACCCCAGAGACCGTCATGACTGGACCTAATGGTCAGGGGTCCCTTTACCTTTACTTTCTATATCTTTATAATAACAATATGATCTCAGCAAAAATAATGGCCACTGGGCAGGGAGAATTATCTGGTTTTGATAGTAGTTCAATATGAAAGGAGATTCAGTGGTCATGGGCAGTGCTGAGGACGAGGGTTCCCTCTGGATATACTGCTATTATTCATTGTTGTTATTCAGTGTTTCAAATTGCTTGTCACTCAGTCCTATGAAAGCATACTCAGAAGATAAAAGTGCACTGTGTTCAATGAGGCTTATTTACATAGGACCACAACCTTAAGTAAACTGTTAAGTATGTAGGACATGATTTTCAATAAAACTGGTGTCATAAACCCTTTGCTTTGTTTTTGCTGTAACAGATTAACACAGCTATTCATCTAGAAATGGTTAATTCATTTCCATAGGTCTGCTTATAATCAAGTTGTTTTAAGTTCTTCACCTATGAATATACATAACCTAATAAAAAGAGATCATTTTCACGGTGTTGTTGTCACATAACAATAGTAATAAAAGTGTATTGTGATTATAGTTATACCTTTATAATGTCAGTGAACACCCTGTTCCACATATATAAACCTCTACGGGAAAAAGCTTTATCCTGTTGAGGAAAGATTTCTTATACCAAGAATTTGTCAACAGCCATTCATGAACTTGTTAAAGCGAAAGTACTTTTTATTTGCATTCATGAAATAAAATAAACATATTTTCTTTGATCCTTAGCCAACCCTTTATTGTTAACTTGCACTAGACTTTTATGTTTCAGTGCTCATTGTACATGTAATTATTTGAAAAGTGATTTTGTTTTAAATTATTTAGCCTTTTCTGAATTTTAGATAAACACAGGCATGTTTTGCTAGCGATTAAAAATACATTTCACCCAACACTGCAGAACGTAGCAAAGATAATAATGTGTAGGCGTCAGTGTGTTCCAAAACAAGACTCTCTGGGGACCCCTTTTAACACACTGCTACGTTAAAATCGTGTTCTGAAAGCCTCAGGAAACCCCTACTCGAACCCACCCTTTCCTGAAACTGGTGAAAGTATTTTTAAAAACACTGGAGTGAAAAAAGGCTACTGCTAAAATATTGCCAAACCAGATTGTTTCATTTAGTTACTGTTACCAGGTTTTTTATCTTTCAATATATTGATAATTCTAGTGTTACCAATAATAATGTTAAATAAAATGTTAATGATGTCAGAATACCTCACAGTATAATGAGAAAAGTAAGTTTCCACGACATAGTCTGTGATAACATATTTTAATTATACGTCATATAGTCTTTTCTTTTTTTAAAAAATACATTTTCATAGAATTGTAGAGTTGGAAGGGGCCCCAAATTTCATACTATCCAACCCCCTACAATGCAGGAATCACAAGTAAAGAATCCCAACAGATGGTCATCCATGCTCTGTTTATAAACCTTCAGTGAATGAGATTCCACCACCTTTTGAGGTAGTCCATTCCTCTGTCAAACTGCTCTTACTGTCAGAAAGGTATTCCTAATGGTTAGTCGGAATCTCTTTTCTTGTAATTTGAATCTATTCAATCACTATTCATTGATGCTACCTGTAGCATCTTATTCAGTTCTGGTGTTTTTACCTCATTCAACAACTTGCAACTTTATTCTTCGTTTACTGCCATATTGGATTCGATCCAGATTTGCAATGCAGTCCTAACCATTTCTACTCAGATGCAAGCTTTATTGAATTCATTGTAGTATATTCCCAGATAAGAATGCTGAATATAATAGCCCTGCTGGATCAGGCCAGTGGCTCATTTAGTCCAGCTTGCTGTTCTAATAGTGGCCAACCACTCTCCTTTCCTGCAGTTTACAGCAACTGGTATTCAGAAGCATAATGGTGGTAGAACAATAGTCATTGTGGTTAATAGCCATTGGTAGCTTAGTGTTCATGAATTTGTGTAATCCTGTTTAAAAGCCATCCAAGTTAGTTGCTGTCGCTGCCTCATGTGAGGGCAAATTCTATAGTTTAACTATGCATTGTGTAAATAAGTACATCCTTTTGTCTGTTCTGAATTGTCCACATTCAGCTTCATTGGATGTCCACAAGTTCTAGTGTTATGAAAGAGGGGGGGGGGGAACTAATCCACTTTCATTGTGCCATGCATATTTTTAAAAACCTCTATCATGTTACCTCTTTCTCACCTTTTCTTGAAACTTAAGATGTTCCAAACACTTCATCCTTCGTTCATAGGGGAGTTTCTCCAGCCGCTTTATCATTCGTTTCCATTTTTAAACCTTTTTCAATTCTACAACATCCTTTTTGAGGTGAGGCAGCTAGAACTGGAAATGGTATTTCAAATACAGTTGCAGAGTAGAGGTGGGGTTGCAGCCTTAGTCATATTTATGCTTCAGGTAGATTCATTGAAATTAGTGGAACAATTCCATTGATTTCAGTGAGTCTACTCTAAGCATGATTAAGTCTGGATTCATTTTTTCTTCAATCAAAAGTTTTATTTATTTCTTATACCCCTCCTTTCAAGAAGCTTCCTTCAAGAAGTGGTATATATCTACTCCTCATTGTATCATCACAATAAGGTGACGTAGGTTAGATAGAGAGAAAGCAACTGGGCTAAGGTGAGTTGTAGCTAGTGGCTGAGTGAGGATTTGAATCCTGATCTCATGTGTTCATAGTCTGACTAATACATCATATGTAAATGATTGTAAGTTAATTATTTCATTTAAGACAAGGTTCCGCATGTGACGTTAACATATGAGAGTGCTGGAGGTGAAATAGTTAAAACAGTTAAATAGATACCCAATCAGAACCCAGGGAGTTGGAGTCAGAGGGACTATAAAACCAGCTCTGGGAGGGGCGAAGGGGGGAGTTCGTTGGGAGTTGGGTGGTTGGTTGGAGTGGGAGTGAATTGGGATAGAGTCTGGGGGTAGGTTGAGTTTGTGTAGCGAAATAAGCTGAGTCAGGAACAGTTAGGAGCTAGGAAGACAAGTAAATATCTGAGGGGTAGTTTAGTGAGTGAGAGCAGGTAGCGGAAGTTATAGGTCTGGATAGGCAGCCCATGCTTGTAATTGACTGAGACCATTTATGAAACCACACGCTTGTTAAACTGCAATAAATAAACAGAAGTTTATGTTCCAATTTAACCCTGACTGGACTCCGTATTTTACCAGGTAGGGCCTGGGTGGTGGCAGCGAGAAATAAAGTGGTGGCACAGGGATCAATAGATGGTGAAACGTCCAGGGAAGCTGTGTTATTGCCACACCGCACAGACAGCATATTTGCACAAAGCAGATTCCGTGCATCAGAGAGGAACCAGGAAGAAATGAAGTTCACTCCACCAAGACACCTGCCTTGAAACCAAAATACTGGGAGTGTAATATTTGCAAATGATCACCAGAGGGTGCTCAGTGGCTAAGTGTGCTTGACCTTTGACAATGCTAACTGTGCCTGCTGAGAATGCTGCTGCTGTTTCAGCACCACGTTAGATTATACAGGTCTTTTAATTGTATTCTATGAATGTGAAAATGTTGTAGATCAGAAACATTTAGATCTAGAATATGTGTAGATAGAAAAGTACATGAAATACAGTATTTTAGGGCCAAACTAAATATGACATGGGAGAGGCATTGTGTCCCTGGTGTTTGTTTTGTTGCTAAAAACATCTCTGTGGGACTCTGGTGCTGGGGAAAGAGGTCTAATCCTTCTCTCCCAACCTGCACCAAGGCCTAATCTTAATTGCCCTTGTAAAGCTGCTGTTCTCCTTATGGTGGGAAACATAAAGCACTCATATTATGTTTTCCTCGTAACAGCTTCAGTCAGGGTTGCAGAAAAGGTGGGCAGAAAGAATTAGATCTCCCTCCAGGGCCACAGCTCTGATTCAAATGTCATATTTCTGATTCTCTTTCAGCAAAAGAAAAAGATGTGTCCTGTTTAGTTTGACCATGAAGGAATATATATATAACTGAGGTCCTGGGGAACAATGCATTAAACAAGATGATATGCAAAATAGTAACAATATGTGGGTGTCGTGCCTTACCTAAGCCTGAACCATGACTCTTCCTCAAATGAAGACCCTGATAACACAAAGTATGAAGACCTTTTGGGGCCTTAATGAAATTAATTTCATTGAACTGTTAAGTTTTTTCATATTGTAGAAAATAAAATAAAATGCAGTAATATATTTATTGCCAATAAAGGTCAGAAATACACACATTGGCTCTGTTATGCAGCCTGATGCTCAAGGACTATTAAGACAACATAATTCGTGGATACTGAATCCACTACCTGTCTGGCAATGTTGTTGCATTTTTTTGTCGTAATGTACTTTAAATTCTTTACATCTGGTGTTAGGCTGAAAAGAAAACTTGAAATTCACATTAGCAGTGGATCTTTTCCTAGTTTTCCATTCATCTCTGCCAGTGTATCCTCATCCAGTCCCACACAGTCAATGCTGGCTTTCTACCCTGGATCACCTTCAAAGCATCTGACAACTGCAAAGGTTTTGAAGATGCGCATTCATTGTTTATTTTCAATATTCATTCTTAATTACATGGAAACCAGCAGCTCATTTTTTTCTTAAGCTAAGTCAGGCTCATACTGTGCTAAATATGTAAGACTAATGTGGTAATCTCTTATTCTCCTTAGACAGTTGACTTACATTTTGTCTCACTATTTTCTGTCAATTAGTAAAATTGTTTGTGTTTTCAATTTTTTATATAAAATATAGTAAATGCTCCCAATATTCATGTTCAACCTGTATATGTGCATTTTTAAGAATCCCAATCTGTTTCTGAGTACTGTCTGCTTTCTCCAGTCTTCTGGAGCATAATACTGGCAAATCTAAAACTGGTTATAACTTCCCCCATTTTGGATGAAGCACATGCATTTTCCAGGCTCAGAAATCCCTCCAGGGTAGATTAAGTTGGCCAGATTATAGGCAGATATATCAAGGGGCTTTCATGCAGGGCAATTTATAAAGTTTGATTATTTATTTATTTAACAATTTATAAACTATTTCCCAACAAATATATTTGAAGCAGTGTGCAATGAAGGAAAAGTCTGTAACAATTTGATTTTTCTGCCAGAATTGGGTACAATGTTCAGGCATGGCCGCCTCTTCTGAGGAAATGAAGCTTGCCAAATTTCAGACCGATAGCTTCAGTTGTTCTCCCCAAAGGGCAGACTTTATCATTTTGGGGTGGGTACAATAAGAATCATATCCTCTAGATACATGAGGTAGAGGAAATGTCACTCCTTGGCAATGACTCTTTTACTACCAAGGCTTGTTGCTATGGGGTGGGCTTCTGTTCCTCCTCTCCATAGATTTTTGGAGATACAATGGAGACTTCTTCATGAACTTGCATAGAAACAGACATGTAGCTAGGTAAGTTTTTCATTCCTCCCTCAGATCACTATGAGTGCCCTGGGAAAATAATTACAGTGGTACCTCAGGTTAAGAACTTAATTCATTCTGGAGGTCCGTTCTTAACCTAAAACTGTTCTTAACCTGAGGTACCACTTTAGCTAATGGGGCCTGCCACGCCGCTGGCGCACGATTTCTGTTCTCATCCTGAAGCAAAGTTCTTAACCCGAGGTTCTATTTCTGGGTTAGCAGAGTCTGTAACCTGAAGTGTCTGTAACCCGAGGTACCACTGTATTGTGATTTAACAGCTGGATCTGTCTGTCGAAACAAAAGATTACTCATTTTCTCAGGGTGTTTCCCAAATCAGCTTGATTTCATTTCTCATGAGGAAAAAACAGACATGGGTTTTTTCTTTAGAAGCATAAGCCACAGAACTACTCAGAAGCTTAAGGAGTCCATCTGCCTCAAGACACTTTGCAATCTGACTTGGGAACATGGTAATTTCCCTCAAATCACCCTAATTTGCCTCATAATTTGTGGTACACCCAAAGCCAATGAATACCCTTAGTAAATGCCCATTTGCTTCAAATTCACACAATCAGTTTTAATTATTCAGATACTTATTTTCATTGTGAAAATGTTTTTAAAATAATTTTGACTAGTAACTTTCACTAACAAGTAACATTTAATAATTCAATAACAGCAATTTAAGAGACATTAACTAATAATGTGGTTGCTTATAATTTTTGTAGGTTTCATTCCTGATTTCCAAAATGATTCCAGATACCTTAATGTACCTGAGCCAAAGGCTTTAACAGCAATGAAAGAAACACAGATTCAAATATTTAAAACTTTTAAAGTTCAAAACTATTGTATATTTTGAAGTATTCTAATAACTAAACTAAATGAATTGCAGTTTAGAAATAATCATAGTTATACAGACACTTGATTCTTGCTGACTCATTTATTGGAGGGGATGTTAAAACTGGGATACTTCCATAAGAGATAAAAATATGAAATGTAGTACACAGAGTTCCAGACACTATGCCATAACTACTAGGAAAAAAATGTGGTTTTGTCTTTTGATCAAAATGTGGGACATGGAGCCTACAGGTGTGCCTCTTACTTTAAGAAAAAGGGTTTAGGCATGGATCCTAAACAAGTGTATTAGTTTAAGCCTTATTAAACACAGTGCAGCTTACATCCTGGTCTAAGAAAACATGTATGATTTCTCTGATAGATAGATGCTGTTGAATATAGAGGTTATGCAGCATTCATGAGTAAAGATGGTGTTCATTCTGGTGCATTTAAATGGAGTGATTTAGCCAAAAGAAGGGATAATGAAGCAAACAAGTCACAAGTCCTATTGAGGACAGATAAGAATTGATAGAGCCTGAAGAAGAGTGAGCAGAAGTGACATGAATGTGATAAATGGAAGATAAAACCTTCATGACAAATGCCATCAGTTTTTTACAAATGAAAAATATTTTACAGTTTCTACCCAGGTTTATTGCTTTTCAGACATTATTACCTTGGTTTAAGAACAGCTTAGTTTATGAACAATTTGGATTAAGAACTCTGCAAACCCAGAAGTAGGTGTTTTGGTTTGTGAACTTTGCCTTGGAATAAGAACATGTTTTGCTTCCTGTTGAGTGTGTTCCATTTGTAAATTGAGTCCCCTGCTGCTATGGGAAAGCACACCTTGGTTTAAGAACGCTTTGGTTTAAGAACGGACTTCCGGAACGGATTAAGTTCATAAACCAAGGTACCACTGTATTTGGCATGCAGTAGTTACAGAAGAGTATATCTGTGGAGCCTTGTTCTTCTAACATGGACACATGTAGCAGAAGATGTGTATTAAGGTGGATGTGGGAAATTAGGTAAGTGATAAAGGACTGGGCATCTTGAGCTTTTAGGGTGCAAATCTCTGCTTATATTACAGAGAACAACACAGGGCAGTAAATGTGTCCTCATTTTAAAACAATATGTTTAAATAATACTTCTCTGTACGTCAACGTGCATGGGTCACTTCTATTTTGTTCTTTCCCATACTAAAAAGCTACACTAAAAAGCCAAAGTAAACTACATAATGCTATCATCCTTTCTTCTTTAATAAGACAGTGCTGTTTTTTTGGAAAATATAGAGCCAGCTATTAGTCTCCTGTGGATTCTTTGAGGTCTACTGGAAGGGTGTTTGGGGTATCTTCTAAATGTTATTGGATAAAAGCTGAGACTAGATATCCCACTGTTTTTAAAGAGCATGCTGAGGCAAACCACTGTTAAGTTGTGCAAGACTGCACATTTCTTTATTCTCATTTCTCAGCTCACATCCTGAAACACATATGGTCAGTGTTTTTGTTTTGACTCTTTCTGATGATTTTTTTTAAAAAAAGAAAACCAATGTGAGAGAATACTTTAAATGATCTAATCTTTGTTTGAGGGTATTTTGCATGTGAAAGAAGGAAAATGTAGACATGCTGAGGGGTGTTTTAACCATTCACATCAATATTCACTGACACATCTTCACCAATACCCAGATAATACTTTTAAAGAAACAGTGATTGCCTAGTATAACAGGCAAAGGTGTCTCTCCTCCAGGTTGTGCAGTGGGCTCTGTCACTGCTGAGACGACAGCTGTACCTGCCAATAGTGTGGGCAGCTGGGAAGGCAGCAATGTTCCCACCATGTTAGAAGAGTCCCACTGAGTTTAGTGGAACTTTGTTAGGTCAATAGGTATAGGACTGCAAGCTTAATCTTCCAGTCTAATGTTACTCATATTTCACAGACTTCCATCTTTAGCATCTCCCTAAAAGGGGTATGTGAGTTAGGGTTAGATTTCTTCTAGACATGTTGGACTATGAAGAGAGCATAGGGTTTTGTCAGAGAATTAATCAGAATAATCTAGGTAAAATGGCCAATCCTTTCTACAAGCCCAAACTAGGCAATGTTTTTGGTGGTTCTCTACTTCAGCAATGAGAAGAGAACTCTATGATTTGAGAACTGTTGTCCAATAGAACTATTTAAACAAGTACCGGTATTCTCAGAAAGGATATAATCTATTATTACATGGTTCTGAAAGTTTTGAAACATATTTGAAACAGTATATCAAAATTCTCAAGACCCATAAAGACCCAAATTAATAATGATCCGCTGCTGCAACATGCATACAGTGCAGTATCTTTGTTATATTGCCGTGCATTGTGACTTCACAGTCCTAACTATTTATGATGTACCAATAAAATGCTTGACATATTCCCATGAATTTACAATGACAGTGAGATGAGGTAGAACTCAGATGTAGAACATAGTGAAGTGGAAGGTTCTGAAGGGTGAAGCAGTGGCGGAACTTCATGCTCCGGCACCGGGGGGGTGGAGTGCAGGCAGGGGCGGGGCTGGCGTGCGTCCTGGGAGCGGGGCGTGCTGCCCGCAGGGGTGTGTCGCACCGCCTGTGGGGGCGTGGCGCCCAGCGCTGGGGGGGGGCAAGCCGCGATGGAACCCCACTGGGATGCGCTGCCGGGGGCGGAGCGCTCCCCCCGCACTCCTCTTCCTCCACCAGTGGGGGGAAGATACTTTTCTCAGCATCAGGAAACCAATGTAGCACTCCTGCCTTAAAATAGGAGTCGCAAGTCTAAATACATACCTCGGGTTGAAGTGGCTTCGGGATGTGTATTTTTGGGTTGCGCTTTGTGGCGACCCGGAAGTAATGGAGCTGCATGCGCAAACGCTCAAAATGACGTCAGACGCATGTGTGGAAGCAGTGAATCGTGACCTGCGGACGCGGGTTGCGTTCGCTTTAAGGTGCGAATGGGGCTCCAGAATGGATCCCATTCGCATCCAGAGGTACCGCTCTACTGTTCTTTGTTTTAATTTATGTGGTTCCACTTCTTGATTTCACTGTTGTATCCATGACATCACATTCATTACCAGTACTGCACCTACTGTATTTTTATTTTTTTCTACTAATGCAAAAAGTAGAATACTTTAAAGTAAACCATTTTGCACATACTGCAAAATGCCTTCATAAAGTTTAGATCCATTGCTTATGGGCAGAATAAATGAAAGCAAAGAATGAGCCGGTTGCCACACATATCTTCCTTTAGAAAGCTTAAAGTGACTTATATATCCAGATGCTGTTCAGATCTACGTCTGTACAGCCTGGCTAACTCTACAACATCTGTTTCTTCTAGATTCTGCTGTTGGGTAATTCATTATTAGGAGCAACCAAAAAGTCCCCAAGATGTGACAAGCTTCCAAGTTCTCAAGAACTCTTTATCAGGCAAGAAGTTGCATACGTTGTGGTGAAATGAGGGAGATTTCCAAACGATTCAGCTAGATATTGCTACCACAAGGTCAGCTTGTAGTCATATCTTTAGGCGCCAGGGGATGTTATTGTTTTGGTTACTATGTTGTGTATTTTTGTGTTTTTATATTGTAAACCGCCCTGTGATCCTGGGACGAAGGATGGTAAATAAATACATATATAATTGCATAATTAGCATAGACATTTGCCTTACGGCTACAACATCTTGGCAAATCTTTCCTCTGCCTCCTATGCTTTCCCTCTCCACCAACTGTACTGATCATAAGCTTTAAAGTAAATCTTATATTGCACCATTTAAAAAGAAAACACAGATGGTGTTGAGTTAGAGAGAGAGAAACTGCATGTCTTTTTCTCAGTTTTTCTTTGCATCATGCCCATAAAAATGCCACATGCTTCATGACTCACTATAACAGAGGCTGAAGTTTCGCTTCATTTAAAAAAAATGTGTCTGTCTCATGAAGAGGGACTTAACGCACCCACTCATCATCCCACACCTCTTCACTAGCATGGTGCAATCTCAGTGGCCCAGTGGTATTTTTTGTAGTACTAAAATTCCTAATTTCTGCTGCATTCAACATTATTTCCCATTCTAAACTAGTAGTTTTAATTTTTTTATCATTTCCAGCAAATAATCTACTTTGTTAACACAATGTTCTTGTCAATTCCAAAGAACTGCAATTCTTCTCCCCACATGATCTGCCAGGGTCATGTTGCATTGCATTTTGGAAATAAGAGACAAAAATAATAGTTTACATGTAGATTGGCCAGCAAACACAAGATACAACAAACAACATTAAACTTCTAAAACTATTGTTAATATAACAACGGCTTGCAAATTAGAATAACACAGTAAATAAGGGTGTGCACAAGGAATCAAGCAGTTAAATTGCCATAATTAGCATATTCCAGCAGTAATCTCATATATAACAAAAAAATGATTAGGTAATATATTGCATTTTTTAAATTACATGGATGTGGAGCTTAGAAACATGCATTATTTTTTTACTATGATATTGTAAACTTATTTATTAGATTATTAGCCTTAAAACATTGTACTAGACACCAAGATTCCCTTTGTACCAAACTTAGAATATACCAGTTACCCACAATGAGTGATTGTTGTTGTGTTCAAAATGGTATGTTCCATGCATCAAATGGTGAATTGTACCTAAAGGTGTTGTTACTTACTTACTTATTTGCCATTTCACCTTTTTTTTGTATGGGTTGTTATCATATTCAGTTTTGATTTCTTTTTCTATGGAGTTCTGTTTCAGGGAATGATCTAGATCTATGAATATAGATAGGAGATTTTCTTTAAGAATGTCTCCATCTTTCTTAAGCTGGTGAGCAGAAGAGCTTATTTAATGCATTTATATCCCATCTTTTTCTCCAAGGAGTACATGGTTCACCCCCTCCATTGGTGCCTGTGGCAACCCTGTGAGGTATGTTAAGAGCCTGTGACTGGCCCAGGGTAGCCCGGTGGCCTTCGTGGCTGAGCGGGGATTTGGGCCCTGATCTCCCAGGTCCTGGTCCTAGCTCCCTAGAGTTATTCTGATATGGGGTAGCTATTTAAATTAAGTAGGCAAATAAATATGGGGAAAGCAAAATGTCACTTAGAAAAGGATCTGGAATATTTTCATTGAAGCATGAATTTGTCTTATTTTGGATTGTTTTATATGATGTTTTAATGTGTTATAAACTGCTATGATATTTTTTCTTTAAAATATAAAGCAGCATAGAAATGAAAATAATAATAATAATAATAATAATAATAATAATAATAATAATAATATCAGCAGCCTTAATGCCATGTTTGAGCAGCTCAGGGCTACATCTTTGTTTTTGGCACATGTTTAAAACAATCCATTAGTATTATTAAGTAATTCACTAATGGCTCCTTGTTATCTTGGAAAAAAGTGAAATGTGGAGTGCAACAGAATTATGTCCTGGATCTGTTGTTTTTCAGTGTCTTTATAAACGACTTGGATTAAGGAGTTGAGGGAATGCTAATCAAATATGCAGATAGCACAAGCTAACAAAATGAATTTCAGTGGTGACAAATGTAAGGTTCTACACTTAGACAGGGAGAACCAGCTGCACCAGTATAAGATGGGAGACACCTGGCTTGCCAGTAGTACATGTGAAAAGGATCAAGGGGTCTTAGACATGAGTCAGCAGTGTGATGCAGCAGCAGCAGCAGCAGAAAAAAACCCCAGATGCCTGTGCGAAACCCTCAATCTGAGCGCAAGAGCTCTCTCCCCTTCATGGTCTCCAGCAACTGTTATTTGGAAGCATTCCTGCCTCCAGCTGTGGAGACAGAGAGTACCCATAGTGGCTAGTATCCAATGATAGTCTTTGCCATGAATTTATACAGTCATTTTTTAAAGCCATCTAAGTTATTGGCCATCACTGCCTTCTATGGGAGCGAGTTCCATACTTGCACTTCTTCACTCACTGCAAAGTTATTTTTTTTATCTGCCCTGAATTTTCCAACTTTCTGCTTCTTGGATATTCATGAGTTATAAATGTGATAGAGAAGAGCTTTCTCTATCCACTTCATGCCGGGCATAATTTTGTAAACTTATATTGCCTCTTACTCACCTTTTCTGGTCTAAACTATAAAGTCCCAAACACTGCAGCCTTTCTGCACGGGGGAGTCACTCCACCCTCTTGATCATTTTGGTTGCCCTTTTCTGAACTTTTTTCCCACTTCTACAATATCTTTTTTGAGGCGAGGTGACCAGTACTGTACACAGGTTTCCAAATGTGTTTGCACTGTAGAGTTGTATAGTGGCATTATGATAGCAATAGTTCATTTTCAATTCCTTTCCTAATGATCCCTAGCGTGGAATTTGCCTTTTTCACAGCTGGCACACACTGGGTCTGTCAGTGCAAGCATTTCACACTGCGCACTGTTCTGTAGGTTGTTCTGATCCCCCCCAAACCAGCAGGGAGGGGGCATGTGGGGGTAGCATTGCGGGGATCACTGTTGCACTAACAGAGGTCTTAGTGTAGGCTTCTGCTGATGATACCCATTCCTTGAATCTGGCCTATTATGTTCACCTAAAGTGTGAATTTTACAGGTGTTTGGAAACATGTAGGTACATTTATCAGAGAAGCAACTGTTATTTTTTCACTTACAATGTGGGAAATGGTTCTTAGACAGTGAAGTCAAACCCCAAAGGTGAAATTGGGTTGCAGTCCCGTTCTGTCCCATTCCACCACTACTCTGTCCCATTCCACCCCTGCCCTGCTCTGCTCTGCTCCTGCCCCACACCCTTTCAGCGTCGAAAAGAGTGTGTGTATCAGTTGGTGTATGCCTGCTGATCCTGCACAAGCGGGGAGGTGCCTGTATACACTTACCTGGGAGTATGTTTCAGAACTTTATAGGTTTATGTATTTCTGAGCAGGTATGTATGAGATTGTACTGTTAATGCTTATTTTAGAGCATTGGGAGTACAGTCATACCTCGGGTTACAGATGCTTCAGGTTGCACGTTTTCGGGTTGCGTACCACGCCAAACCTGGAAGTACCGGAACAGTTACTTCTGGGTTTCGGCGCATGCACAGAAGCGTCAAATTGCGACTCGCGTGTGCGCAGACATGGTGCTGCAGGTTGCAAACACTGCGGGTTGCGAACGTGCCTCCCGCACGGATCACGTTTGCAACCCAAGCGTCCACTGTATGACTATATTAGTGGCTGCTTCAGCTTTAGACTATGGCAGATTATCCTCTCCAGATAATGTTGGTCTACAACTCTCATCAGCCCCAACTGGCATAGCCAGTGGTCAAGGATGATAGGAGTTGTGATCCCAACAATATATGAAAGACACCACATTGGCTACTCAGGATTAAGGTGTATTCTCCACTTTTGATTCTTGGAACTTGTGTGCATGTGCACGCACACACACTCACTCAATCTCTCACACTCTAAAAAGTTCCTTGTTGCCTGCAGTGGCCTATTTTCACAGGCATCATTTCTTACCATAGCTTTGTTAAAAAGACAATAGATTCTTGTGTCAGTCTTATTGGCACCAGTTTTGTATAATACAGGAAACACCATTTCCTTTTAGGGCTGGAAAATTAACTTGGATCATGCTTTCCCCTTTTTATTGCTAATCAGGACACACCCCGGGAAACCTGGCTTTCTGATTCTGGAAAAGGAACGGGAAGCAGCATCAGCATTCATTTTATATCCTATTTTTTCTGAAAATGCTTTACTCTTTTACCATTGAGGGCAGTGACTTGAAGAAAGTATATCTAACAACCTAATCCTATATGAATGTACATGGAGGAAGGACTTTGCTTATTTATCACTATATAACTGTGTTGAAGGACTACTTCAGCCATTACAATTTCCTACTTAAGCTTGCTATCTAGGTTCTAACAACTGGTGGGCAACTTCAGGGCCTTGCTCTGCCTTCTAAGGGTACTTTAACAATAAACTGGACTTGGAGCAGACAGCCAGTCAAACAAACAAATGAACAAAGGACACCTTCAAATAAACAACTGTCCTCTGAAAACCATTCAAATGGAGGAATGTCCTCTGTTAATGTGGGACACATGGCCACCATAGGAGAAATATTTCCCCCCACTATTCATTGTGATTGATTTTATCTTTATCCCTCTGAGCAGAGTTTTGTTCCTCCATAAAAGGTCATGTAAGCTTGGAGAAAGACCAGACTAAAACTGAAAAAGTCAATAGACACCCCTCTCATTTCTGTCTTGGATAATGATCTGCTGGATCTTGCTTTCCTGGGCTTGGAAAACACAAAGGACTTTCTGACTCAGTTGGTGGAAACAACGTGATTGCTTTATTAAAGTACAGTTCTACTTCCCACTTTGAACTGAATGCACAATAAGAAGTTAAACTCTTCCTGTCATCATAAGATTCTGTTTTATATTTTCAAAGGAAGTTAAACATTGGGAAAGGAACAGCAAGCTTAAAATAGATATTTCAGTTTCCAGTATAAAATCATATTAATATGTGGATAACTAACTTAATAGCAGATTCTAAGCAACTATTTTCAAAAATTTCTATAATGAGCCAGTATTACTTTTGTAATACAGGCAAGGCTGATTTAGGCGTGTCCAAATGATGTGCGATCGTGCACGCATGCACGGTGCCAAACCCGGAAGCAGCCCCAAAACATCATAAAGATGTCACGAAAAGGGGTGGAGTGGGCTTACATGTGCTCTGCCAACATGTGCAGAGGCCTGGAACATAACCCCCATGCAAAACAAGGATTGTCTGTAGTTAACTCCCCACTCCTCACTTTATGAACATACAGTATTTGGGTGAAAAAATGCCTTGTTGTTTTCTGCATGAACACATGGGCTTATTTCTATATTTTACAGTTTTATTGTAATTTTAAATGGAACAACACACAACTAAAACTAATAACTAATAATATAACAAATCAGATACAAATATTACTATTTTTCAGTCTGAGTGGCTGAATGGCACTTCTTCTACTAAGTAGTTAATGAGCCACATATACTGGAAATTTATCATACAGAGGAAATACTTGCAATCCCCATTGCAAATGGGCATATTTCAATCTTTTGGCAAAGGGTAAACACACACTGACCTGGTTTGAATGTAAACTATGGCTTAGCATTCAGTGTATGAGTCTTACGCTCATGTGTGTCTCCCCACTCCTCCAGTACAGCCATAGGAAAGCGATTGGAAGCTTTACTTATGTTTTCAAATAGCTACAATTATAGATACCGTATTTTTCGCCCTAAAGTGCGCACCGGCCCATAGGGCACACCTAGTTTTTTTGTTTTTTTTAAGAATAATTTTTTATTAACCGACCAATCACATCAAATCAAACCAAATTACATAAATTCCAAATTACACAGCCGAATTTTAAATTTTTGTTGGGGGTACCCATATTTCAAGTTCCGAAGGAGATCCAATCAACTTCTTGCTTCTTACTGCTGTTTTAATGTCCACAAATCTAACCTTATGATGTTCACAGTACTATCCAGTCCTTTCTTATTGTTTTTCCACATCTCTTGTTGTTATTTTCATATATTTTTCCTTTCTCTTTGTGACCTCTGATAGTCCCACAAGCTGGTTAGAACAGTTTGTAATCCTGCGTGGATATATTTTTTTTTATCCAGTAGCCATATCCAGACGTTTTCCATATAACATCACTTCCATACATCAAAACAGTCTTAGTGTCATTAATCTTCGCCAATCTGCCTCCTTTCTCAAAACCTCTGAGGAGATTCACCAGGAATGCAGTCTGAAAATAAGTCCGTTCCTCCTCCCGGCTAGAAATCCTTTGGCAAGATGGTGACTCCGAATTAATTGCTGGGGCGCACCTAGTTTTTTTTGGGGGGGGGGAATAAAGGGGAAAAAAATTATTTCCCCCCCAGGCGCGGGAAGTCGCGCCGGGCTCCCAAGGCTTGCGGATAGCTTCCTGAACCCTGGAGAGCGAGAGGGGTCGGTGCGCACTGACTGACCCCTCTCGCTCTCCAGGCTTCAGCAAAAGCCTTCATTCGCCCCATAGGACACACAGACATTTCCCCTTCATTTGTGGAGGGGGAAAAGTGCGTCCTATAGGGCAAAAAATACGGTAACTATCTATCTATAACAGCTAATACTGTACTTAATTTGGTCTTTCATCTATTTGTGGTTCCCTGGCAAGGGGCTTGCCCTACATATTTCCCATTGGTTCTCAACACCTTGCTGCTTTATGCCAGATCAATGAAACGGAAATCAGCTGTTATTCAAAACTTAAGTGTCAGATCAACCCATTAACCTGGAATGCATAATTGAGACCTGGGTCATGTGGGTGGTCATGTCTATTGTTACAGATCTAGAATAACTGAGTTTGGGGGTGCAAGGGCACCCATAACTGCTAGTTAGGTAATATTAGAAACTAATACATGGTTGAATTTAGATAATATTTGGAGTATTGGAGAGAAGATGCAGATGTTAGATTTCAAATACAGGCTGAACCAGGGGTTTGGACTAGATGACCATTGGAGTCCCTTCCAGCTCTACAATCCTATGAATCTATGGAGACTCCAGTAAGACTGTTTTATTGGATCACCTTATTTTGTTTTATACTGTTTTTATTTATTTTCATGATACAGAAGGAATCACCTTGTTGACCACCTGTGACCTTGTCCATCTTTGCTTGTTGAATCAGTACTTCCAGTGTACTGGATCCAGTATACCTGAATATGAAGTAGTAGATACCTCTTTTAGAGAGGGGTATTTACCTGTAAGCGGCAGTGGTACAGACTTTATTGAAAACATCTTAATCAGACCCTTCTTGCCTAATTATCGCTCCGTTACATATCTGGGCAAGGTATGTGAACGTGTGGTGGTGAGGTTGTGGATGAAACTGATTATGTAGATCCCATCCAGTCTGGCTTTTGGCCTGGTTTGGGGTGGTGATATTGAAATTGCCTTGATTGCCATAGTGGGTGACTTGCACTGTGACAAAGATAAAAATGTAGCCTTATTGGTTCTGCTTGGTGATCTGGCACTGTTGCTCAATGTGGAAGTGAACTGAGTAGTGAGGGGCCTTTTTCTAGTTTCAGCTTATTTACCAACTATGACCATTCCTAACACATTTGAATTGCTGTGCTTATCCATAAGTCTCCTTCTGTTTAAATTACTGCAGGATTATTCATGTGAGGCTGCCATTGAAAAGCATTTATGCCACAGCAAAATGGTACAAAATGTTCCAGCCAGGTCAGGATTTTGGCTGTATTTTAACTATAAGCATTTAAACTATATTACATTTTAACTAACTATATATAAAATATAACTATATTTTATTTTATTTGTGCAGATTGCTGCACAATATTTTACATCAAATTTGTTTTTCTCTGCGTGAACTCAAATCAAGATACAGTGGTACCTCGGGATGCGAACGGGATCCATTCCGGAGCCCCGTTTGCATCCTGAACAGAACGTAAGATGCGACAGCGCGCGTGCACGGGCCACATTTCGCCGATTCCGCACATGCGTGTGACGTCATTTTGACCGTCTGCGCGAGCAGCAAAACCCGGAAGTAACGCACTCCATTACTTCTGGGTCACCACGGAGCGCAACCCGAAAGCGCTCAACCTGAAGCATATTTATCTCGAGGTATGACTACTGGGGCTAACATTTAAAACCCTAAATGGCATGGGACTTGAGTACCATCTTCTGTATATCTCCCTGCTTGTTCTGGTCATCATCTGAACTACTACTCCAGCTCATCCAACCCTGTGGTGCCCAATGGCTGGCTACCAGGGAGTTTTCTGTTGTAGTACCCATCTTGTGGAATGCATTGCCAACTAAGATTCATCAGGCCCTATGCCAGTTTGCTGCTGAACATATCCGGTTGCCCCTCTTGCTATTTGTTCCTGAAGGTGCATGCCCTTCCCTGCAAACAGCAGGGAAGGGCACTATTTTTAGCAGGAAACTGGTGTGAGTCTTCAATCAGGAGTGCAGTATATATCAGGTGGGCCACAACTGCTTTTTATTTGAAAAATTAGTGGGTGGAGTAGTTTGGTCCTCATCATGTGCTTGTCCTACATCAACAGGTGCTGGTAACAAACCTGAATTTGTGATACAGCTGCTTTATGTTTGCCTAGGGGGAAACTGTTCTGCTACCTCCTGGTTCATTTGACCTGTCATGAAAAGGTGGGTAAGAATGTGACTTGTTCTATGCTCTCCTAACTTTTTCAGTTTCTGAATACGAGCTTTTTCTTGTTCCTTGTTCAGCATGGACCTGTTTCTTGTGGTGGATGATGTTTCAACTGAAATTTCAGTAGGCTTGGGTCCTCTGCAGTGAACTGCGAAAGTTGTAGCAACTCCTGGATCTTTATCACATGGGAAGTCATGGAACTTGAAAGGAAGTAGGGTTGGTGAAGTAGAGTTTTGGGTTGGGAAATTCATCTAAAGATCAGATTAGGGCTTATCCTCTACTGCTGCTCCTTCCCATTTTTAATTCCTTTTGGGAGACGGGGCCTTATCTCTCATTATTAAAACAAGGAAAAGCATTTGGATTTGCTTATGTGATGGGAAAGAAGTAAGATCAAGGCTTTATAGAAATCACATTTTCCCAGCTGTTCCATAATAATAATAATAATGTTTGGGAATTTTGAAAATAGAGAATAGGATCCTTATATAACATTCACATCAATAAAAATGAACCCTTTGGCTTCTTGTTCTTTTCCTCTGAGATATTTGTTATTGGCCAGTATCAAGGACAGGATATGAATCTAAGATGTAGGACCATCAGCCAGTCCTACAATGATGAAAAGGTTTTTTGGGGTTTTTTTACATTTTAATAAGAGTTTTTCACGTCTTCAGGAAACACGCCAACCAATGCTTTTAAAACTGGAAAGCTGAATCATTAAAAAAAAATTAAAATCCTGATTCAATATGGTTTTGTGGGACTCAAGAGATCTGGGCTGTTTTTGGCTTCGTCACTAACTTCCTGTGATGTTAGCCCAATTGCTTAATTTCCGTGTGCTTTCATTTCCTTCTCTGTAAATTAGGATAATGACATTTGCTTACCTAGCAGGTGTGTTGTGTGGGAATACATTAACTAATATTTAATAATATATATTGAGAAATCTGCATAAAGACATCCTGCTCATGTATTGTTATTTATGTACAATTGTTGTGGCCATGTGTTCTTCAGGGCAGAGAATTATATTTTTTTCAATATATTTGCAATTTTGTAAAATACCACTCTTTCACGGCCACATCACTGTATTGTTGCAACAATAACAAGTTTAGCAATCCTTATATCACTGGAACAATTAGCCATATATGCCACCTCAAGATTACAAAATACGTAATTCAGCATGATCATGGCAAATATGCCTGTAATAAAGCATTCAGTGCTGGTATTTGAGGTAAATAACTGTTAATATTGAAGAAATAGCATGCAAATGCAATAATCTAAAATTAGAATAATCAGAGGAATTTCTGTGAAAATCTGCTGCTCAAGCTTGAGAAAACAGAATTCAGGGTAGGATTCTTCCAATACTTTTTGCATATAACCTTTTTTTTTCTAGGCATGAGACAAGCAAAGTGTGGATGAGACCTTAGTTCAATATCATCCATAGTATCAAAGGTACAAGACATCAGGAAATTCTGCTGAGCAAACCCTACTAAAATGAACAAGAGCTATGCAAAAGCACAGGAAGTGCTTCTAGAATGGATCATTTTGTTCTGAGTGTGTTTTTACGTTGTTGGAAACTGAGCGTAGCTTACACTTGTCATGATGACATGTGATTGGAACAAATAAAGTATTAGCTACTGAGAGGTCACATCCGATCATCTAATGCCAATAGTATAAAAATGCCAATTACATGTGCTGTTTTGTTTAGGTAGCTTTGCAAATACATCTAGCTGCTTCCCACTACTCAGGGTGCTTCCAGGCCACCTGTTTATAGAGCATTCATTCTGATTTCTTTGCAAGGATACTAGACAGAGTTGGCTATTTATTTATCTTTTTAGTTTGTAGGGAGGCTAGATGATGTCATATAGAAGCAAGTGTTCTCATGCTTTCCAGTGCATTTTCCCATCACTTCTTATACTGCAAGCGCATTTGGGGAAGCGCATTTGTTGTGCAAGCACTCCAAATCAACTATAACTGCACGACCTAAATTTGAATGCAGTGCAAAAACAGTAATAGCCTGGAAGCACCCTCAAAGTGGTACATGTTCATAGATCATTATAAGCATCTGTTACTATAGCATAGCACATTAAAAAAATATCCATGCTCAAAGATGAGCAAAAAAATAAGAAAACTTTGAACACCCCTTATAGAAGAGATTTTTCCTCCAATTGCTTTTGTATTTATCCTTTATCTTTTCCACATTGCAATAAAATAATGAAGAGGGGGTATATGGAGGAAAGGGTATTTTGGTACACCAAACAAATTTTGTAATTTAAGTTTAGAGATAGCCGACTTCTTAGAATAGCATTTACTGTGCTAGTCCATAAACCTATAACAGATTATAGCTATAATTAGGCAGGGCAGAGGTAGTAACTGTGACTGCAAGCTACCCATCGTCTACGATCGACATTTAGCTAGTTAAATCTAAGCGTTGCTGTTAGTCGTGTTAGCTGCTCCCGGGGACGCTTCTGAACCGTCTCATGTTGCAGCGCCCAACCTGACCGAGTTCGTGAACGAGTTCTTAGAAACCTAAGGCTGCGGTTGCTGCTTGCAGGAGGGGACCCCAGACTCCGCCTACAGAGGATCGTGATGATCTTGTCCTAGCCTCAGAAGCGATTGGGAACCACACGCCTAGGTACGAAGTCACAGAGAGCGATATTGATCTCCGGGATGAAACATCCTGGAGGAGGAAGTTTCCTCAAATGCTGATGTAGTTGCATCACTTAGGGGGTTGAGGAACCTCGGTCTTTTGAGATAGATAAATAGAAGTTTTGATCTCGGATTCAGTTGGGTCGCAGATTGGGCAATCCATGTAGAGAATGGTCAGCCTCTTAGTAGTTCAAGAGGAACGGTTGATAAGATAGGACAGATACCTTCCAGTTTTATGTCGTTTGCGTGCTTTCCGTTTTCCTGCCCCCTAGAACTGCAAAAGATCTACCACGCTGCTTACATAGAACCTCCACTTTTCAAAGCAAGACACAGTAGTCGTTAGGGAGGACCTGCTGATGGGGTATTCTGGAGACATCTGAATGGCCGCTGTGAGGAGCAAGCTCTTCGGGTCGATTGACTTTTGGTCAGTTCCAAGAGGGCTTTTCTTACGCTTTTAACTAGTTCCCCAAACAAATTTAAACGGGCTTTTTTACCTGGTTCACCCCCCCCCCCGGCTTCCACTGCGTTGTGCGTCTCGCAATTATTCCTACGTTCAGTACAAACCTGAACACTTCCAGTTTTGTGGAAATCCAGGGAAGACTATGAAAAAGGACAGTCTTTAAAGACGATTTCCAGAAGCATTGTACAAAAAGCCATATCCACTTTCTGCGAAGTCCTCTGCTTAAGAGTGGCGCCGTTCTTGGACGGAACTGCCAATAAATCCGTGCGATTTTCTATCGACCCACCCGCACGTCGGGATCAGTTTGGCACAGCAAGTAAAACCGGGGAGCCTAACACCTCCCCGCCCCCTCCCCGCGCAATGGAATCCGATCAGGAGCGGAGCGTGCCAGAGACGAGAAGTCGTGCTCCTCGTTCCCCTTCAGAAATCTGACGGCCAATCTTAACTATCTCACCCCAGGCAGGAAGCGGGGTCGGCCGAAGGTATTGCTGTAAATGGGGGGGGGGGGGGAGAGACGGACGGGGGTGGGCAAGTGACGTGGGGGGTGGAGGCGTGATTGGGAAGGAGGATGTGGGCTGGGGAGGTTATAAAAGGGCCGAGCCCGGCAAGCTGAGCGCCCTTCGGATACTACCTTTTGCTTTCGATCCGCTCCGTCTGCGGAGGAGGGAAGGGGAGAGCGAGAGGAGGGAAAGTTCCTATTCCGCGGCGCCGGGGTTTGCCGGACCTTGGGCGAGAGAGGGAGCAGGACTCACTTCGGAGCAACTAGTTTCCTCCTTGCAGCGATCGGCGTGCTTCGGATGGGCGGCATGTTTGGTTGGGGGCTTTCTGGAGCCGTGCTGGGCGGGCTGCTGAACTGCTGGCTCCTTCTGGCAGGTAAGTGCTGCTGGCGGCGGACCGGCAAGTCCCTTCTCTGCCCTGGGCGCACGGGCGCCGCTCCATCCTTTACGCCTTTCTGGATCCTGCGGACGGGGATCTGAGAGGAGTCGGGCTTTAGGACAACGCACAAGAGAAAGGGGCCCTCGGGGTCTGCCAGGAACCAGCCAGCGTGTCCCTGTTCCAGCTCCCTCCAAGGCTGGCGTAGCGCAGCGCGCGGGCGCGCTTACCTTGCGGCACCTTGCGCTCGCTTCTCTAAAATGCGCTCGGTTTTTAAGCGACGGGTCATCATTGCCATCGCAGAAACAAGAGCGGGGCGTTGGAAACCTGTCAGGAAGGGCATCCTCCTTCATCTGAACAAGGGCTTTCCCCCAGAACCAGCTTCTTGGATTTTGATTGTCAGGCCAGGCTGCTCCGCATTTGCCGCCGCCGCCTAGTTGTAATCTGGAAAAAGTAATCGCTTCCAAAATTGGCCACGCGGAATGGGGTCGGAATGAACGCTCCAGTCCTCTGGGATCAGGTCAGCCTCTCGGCACTGAGGCTTCTCCAGGAAGCTTCCTATGGGCTTTCCCCAACCGCACCATTTGTATGGGGATGCGCGTTCCACCCCCTCCCAGTGGGCGAGCGGCCCTTCCATATACCCCTCTCTGCAACCAGCTGCTTGGGCTTTCCACGTGGATTTTTCGAAGGGTGCTCCCTTCTTAAAGAAATTAATAGCCCTCTCCAGTATTCCACTAGTGCATGCCCTCCCCTCCCTTCTCTCTCTCCTAATGTGGATATAGTAGGAGCAGCTTGTAACTTCTGCTCTGATGGTCCCAGCCTTGCACTGCGGCTGGGAAAAGAATTCTCATTCTGACCACCCGCCTTTCAAAGACGCGGAGCTAAAATGCCTGGTGTGGCACCAAGTCCGAGAGCTTTTTATTGGTAGGAAAATGCCAGATGAACAAAACAAAGCAGAACTGGCTGGGAGACTGGAGAATCCAAAGCTCTTCCCGTAGAAAGTGACATTCGTTTTCTTTCCTGACATGGGCTGGGATGCTGGAAGCTAAGGGTCGGAGCGATCCAAGCATGGTCTGTTGTCTATAAAGAGGAGTACCAGGGCTGGAATTTTATGCACGCAGGAGTTTCTGCATGTATGTGATTGTCGTGGGACTTGATGCTGAATTAAAAGGGGGATGACTTTTTTCCTCTTCTGTGCCAACCCAGCGAAGTGTTTTCTTAATTCTAAGCCTAGTGTCTTGAAGGGAGGAACTGTCCTGGGTGCTCTAAAGGACTAACTCCCGGTCAACCTATACATTAAAGCTATCTTCATTTTAAAGTACATAACAATTGCATTTTGCAGTTATGTGGAGATTGGCAATGTGGCTGAGAAACTGACCTGCGGAATCTCATCATCACTGATTCGGTTTGGATTAGAAATATGCTGCTGACAGCACCGCTTTCCTTTTAAGTTTAAACTTGAAAATCAGACTGCTTTGTTGGGAGCAGGGAGCACTGACATCAGAGCAGTTTTCTTACAAATAAAGCGATTAAGAGAGTGGTAGCATTTATATGGTTTTTTTCGGTATTCAGATATGCAACCCAATTCAACAGAAGTATTTCACTGGTTGAAATGGAGTTTGCTTCCAAGAAACTGGGATAAAGTCTACAGTCATGTGCACACTTATCTGAGAGCCAGTGCAATAGTAAGTGTGTTTTCACAAGTGACATATTTGTGTGTGTTTGCGCGCACACACACAGTTAAATTGTGTCTTCAGTTCTTTTGCTTCAATAAAACTTACATTGACTAGGATGTACATTGAATTGAAAAAACTCACTTCTGATTTGTATCTGGCAAGGGCAAAGTTCACATTGGCATAAATAGTGTAAGAAAAGTTCAAAGATGCTACTTCATGTCATATACGAAAATGGCTGTAGTTTGGAACATGTTGCTGGTGAAGGCTATTAATGTGGGAAAGGAATCAGATCATTTTAAACAGGATGTAGGATCTGTGTATGAGTTAGAGGTGTTGGAAATACAAATAAGCATCACTTATGAAAACTGTCCTTAATCTCATATCTCGTCAACATTTCTTCTACTTGATTTTTATCCAATAAGCAGCTTGTGGCTCCTTAATATGCTTGTGACAGTTAATGGGTGGATGATCATACATAGTGCTATTCTATGTCTGATTGACAAAAGTTGCTGAAATCCATATATATATATGTGTGTGTGTGTGTGCGCGCGCTAAAATGATTCAGTGTTATAGAAGCAAAGAGTGAACAGAACATAAAACAGGCACCACACTTAAGTCTGTAGTGTCCTGCATTGTTGAGATTATTATTAGCAAGCAAAATCTTAATATGTGATAAATAAGTGTTTAAGAACACATGAACCTACTGAATCAAGCCAATGACCTGTCTAGCCCTAAACCCCATTCACACAGTGGTCAACAGTTGCCTATGGAAAGTCTGAAAGTAAGATCTGAGTGCAATAGCACTCACCCCACTTGGGATTCCTAGCATTCAAAGGCATACTGTCTCCGACAGAGGAAGCAGAACATAACCATTGTGACTAGTGGCCATTAGAAATATGGATATTCCGTTTTATCAAGAAGATGCAATTGGTTGTGAACTGAATATATATTTAGTGGCCAATCCAGACTTGCTGCCAGGCATTGTGTTTAGAGGCAATGTATAACAACATGTTGCTAATGGTGAGCATATTTGTGAGCATCACACTAAGTTGTCCATAAGAACTTGTATTGAGTTTCCCTTCTTGGATCCAAACTGTATAGAGACATTGGAGCGGATTTATAGAAGTTCAGAAGGTTTTCTGTGGGTCGCACAATTCTAAGAACAATCGAAATAAAGCGATAGAACTTACATTCAGGACAATGTACTGAGTGTTTCAAAGAGTTAAACCAACATTTTAAACCAGTTCAGGAAGACGATTTGGGTTAAACAGGATTTAGGCTGCAATTATCTGTACGTTTCCTTAGAACAAGTTCCAGTGGACTTACAGTGGTACTTCAGGTGACAGATGCTTCAGGTTACAGACGCTTCGGGTGACAGATGCTTCAGGTTACAGACGCTTCTGGTTACAGACTCCGCTAACCCAGAAATAGTACCTCGGGTTAAGAACTTTGCTTCAGGATGAGAACAGAAATTGTGCGGCGGCAGCAGGAGGCCCCATGAGCTAAAGTGGTACCTCAGATTAAGAACAGTTTCAGGTTAAGAACGGACCTCCAGAACCAATTAAGTTCTTAACCTGAGGTACCACTGTATTTCCAACAATATTATATAGGGTTGGCACTGGTACACTTTTTCAGATTTCCCAATCTTGGCCTTAGTGTCATCAAGTGTTATTTGAAAAACCTCTTTTTTCAAGTACCAGGCTTGTTTTTCCCTATGTATTTCAAGTGTCTGAGTACTCTTATTTATGTTGCAGCTCCTCTCCATAGCATTAGTCAGGGCATCTGAAGTGGAAGTTTGTGTTCAGCAACGAATGTGGATTCCTGTGCAAGGCAAGCAGATCAGAGATGGAGATTTTGTCATTTGCTGCTAAATAGAAGAGTAAATTTGCCTAACACAATGGAAGGGTAGATTGCTTGGGGTTGCTCTACTGTCCCTTAAAATGAATATTTACTATTTAAGTAGCATCATCATTTATGTAGTAATAAAGTCAGATTAATTTGGAGGAACAGAAGAGGGTGGTGGATCTAGAGAAGCAAAGGTTACAAAGATATAAGAGCAGTAATACCATCAGGGCAGGACTTTGGGGCAGAAGTCCAGGGCCCTCTCAGCAAAATGAGCAGGCTGGTTTACTATATGTAGAAGTTTACTACTTGAGAGGCAAGTACACAGTACACAGACCATGTAAGCAGCATTGTATGAGAACAAAATATTGGGGGAAATAAGACCAGTTTATGCTGGATAAGTGTGCATAGGAGTCACTGTAACACTCATATATCCTTTCCATGGTACTCCTACACTTGGAAGACTTTTCTGTAATAGCAGTAGCTAGGAAATGCAATAAACAGGCCAAAGGACATAAAACTGGTACTCGTAAGTGTTCAGTTTATTTTAGAATTTTAATTAGTGGCAAGATCTGGGGTTTGTATTTGTACACTTTCTTGAATGACAGCAAATACTCAACAGCAAATAGCTTCCTGTGGCACTGCATGCTATAAAGACCAGCAGCTGCTGGTGATGAGGCAGTAGAGGATAACTATGCTGTGTTCACACCGTAGGTACTGGTATAGTATCAGTGACCTTTCAAAACCATCCTTGACCGTTTTGCACATTTTATGTGAGGTGCTGGATACTAGACATTTGTTCATATTGATTAATGTATTTATGGACAGACTATGGTAGCAAAGGAAGTAAGTGAGATTGAAGGAGCTGAGGGTATAAAAGCACAATGTTTCTTTAAACTAAGGAAATATAGAGAAGATCAGAAATATTTCTACAAATAATATTTTTAAGAATTGTGGAGGTTTTGTCACTTCCTCTAGAGAAAGTCAGACAATGGTGAGTGTATTTGCCCCACAGAATTCAATGAGGTTGACTGTCATTTCCTCTTCCTTCTTCTTTCTTTGAGGGTGCATGTGTCTAGGGATATCTGTGTCACTTGAGAATTCGTATTACTTTGTCAATCAAGTGCTTCAGCTCAGTGGTAGAGCATTTGCTTTCCATGCGGAAGGTTCCATGTCCGATTCCCAGCATCTCCACACAGAGCTGGGAATGCCTGCTCTTGGAAATCTAGAAAACTTCTGCCTGTCAGTATATATCAGGGACTCCCAAGCCATAGAGTGTGGACTACCAGTGGACCATGAACTTAATTCAAGTGGTCTGCATCATCTCTGTAAAAATACAATTTAAAATCATTCATGATCTAGTAAAGTGCCTTACAATTGCTAAAACAGGGTGAAAAATTAGAAACGTTCAAGTGATCCATGGGAGAGAGAAAAAGTTTGGGAACCACTGACAGTACTGAGCTATTTGTACCAATAAAGCAGCCTCCTTAAGCTTCCTATATTTTTTAATAATTCCTAGGATTCTTTGGGGGAAGTGATAGTGTAATTATGCCCTATATCATCATGCAGCCATTTCTCAGCTGTTGCTTGAACTGCAGTCAGATGAGCTTAACAGAACAATCCATAGTATAGGAAGCCAACATAATTTATGTCAGGGTAAGTACTGCCAGTGCAAATTACCCCTATTCCAAACTCCCACTTTGCCAATGTAACTTTTGCTGGGTTGCTAGATCACATGACTGAGCTGAAAGGAGTTTGGAATTGGTTATATCTCCTACCCTATCACATCCCCACCACACACCCCAGAACATCCCTTTTGAAATATACTCGGAGTCGAGCGAGAAGCTGCTGTCGGTTGCCATTCTGAGCTCCTTGGGACCCGGAGCTGAAGCCTGGATACACGGTGCAGCAGGTGGCGGTGTTGTGGTGCTGTGTGTGGTGGTCAGCTCAGCAGGATCCTATCCTTGTCGCCAGTGAAATATACTCGGAGTCGAGAGTCAATTTTATGCTCTTTATTCAGCTCATAGTGGTGAGGAGGAATGGAAGTTCCCCCAGAATGTCTGCTTTATATACATTATTTACACAATGGGCCCCACGTGATTGGCTACTTCCGGGATTCACCTGTAGGCCAATCAGGTTGCGGATTCACTTCCACCTGGAGCTGGATTGGGTGGCTCCTGTGGACCAATCAGACTGCTGCATTCTGGACCCTATTGTTCTAGGACCAATCAGACTGCTGCCTTTTGGATCCTATTCAACTCAGTACATAACACCTTTTAGGGGACTTACCCTGTCCTCAGCTGAGTTGTGATGGAAGACTTACACAGTGTATCTGTGGCTGAGCCGGAACAAAAGACTTCAGCTGGAGATTTGCTTATTCCAAACCTCCAACTGATTTTGAATTTTGGATTTCTCCCTAAAAGGAAGCACTGTGCCAGATTATAGACTATACTTGCATCATTTCTATTATTATTTATATACAGCCTGTTAGCATATTAATAATAAATAAACAATAAAAGTATAATAAACCAGTTAAAACAATGTAAAATAGCAAAATGACAAAATACTTGCCCATCACTTTGGATATGTGTTTATGAGCTGCATTCATACCATCACCACAAACACAGTTCCCCAGCATTCTAATCTTACTTGAAATGCAGGCTTTATATTTAATCCAGGGCTGACCCACTCATGAGGCAAGGTGAGGTGACTGCCTCAGGTGACAGGATCTACAGGAGCAGCAGATCCCAGTGCAGATTTTTATTGCCCCTTTGTTCCTGTTGTCAATCTTCACTCTTCCCTAGTGAGGAAAGGGGAGCCATTTTGTGGCTCATCTAAGGTGCCAAAGTGTTTTGGGCTGGCTCTGAGTTAATCAACATATTTTTTTCAAGTCATCTGCAGAACTTCATATGATTAGTCGATTGCATTTTATTTAACCAGGTTGCAGTCCTGCCATCCATCTCTCCCCTCTCTCCAAGCTTCAGTGGGTGAGCTTACCATTCAGCAAGAGCAAATCACAGCAGCTAAGAATGCAACTAACTGCACAATATTAAGCCATTCAATGGGATGTTTATTACCTTTTGAGCATTCCTGTATACTCCCACTGACTTCTGTATACTAGTTCTCATCCTGATACTTAAAATAAATGAGCCTTGTTGCGAGAGAAAAACTTAGAATGGTGGAAATTAGAGATTCCTATTAAGAGATGTTGATCACCCTCCTACCTGTGTAAGAAGCATTTCTTAATGTATACAATATATACTCCAGTAGCGCTGGTTTGATTGAATTGCTCACTTTGGCTAGCAGGTAATCATAAAAAAAATAATGTGAGGCATGTTTAATGAGCCTTAAAAACTTCGTGGAAATGATTTGTAATAGAGATCTTCATTGCCCACTGAAGAAATGTTAGATTCATTAGGTTTTAAGCTCTGTGTCTACTGCAATTTGAAAAGATAAATACATTATTCTCATCAATGACTTCAGTAAAGGTTACTCAGTGTATTAATGGGGTGTCTGTTCTAAATGGTTTTAAAAAAGTGACCTGGGCTTCCCTATGGAGAAATGAATAGTTGCCTGAGGCAGTAACATGGTGCATCAATTAAGTGAAGAGCCAGAAGTCTGTGGCTTCAATATAGTTATGTACCCATCTTTTCAGATTACTAAGCAATAAGCAAAATATGGTAATCCTCCTAGGTAGAAATGAGTTGCTGTTTGTTGTGTGGTTACGGTGTGAATTCTAAGCACACCAAGAAACTTTTAACTGCCACAAGACACTGGTCTTTTTGTAGGTCCAACCATGAGGCAAGCTAAGCAGTGGTGCAGTTGTGTGACTTTAAACTTTGTATGTCATTTAGGGAGTCTATTTATATGGTAATGTGTATAACTTTACTTACTTCAAAAGGTGGTAAACCTGAGTAGGGTCCTAGACCTCTGCCCCCAAGTTTTGTTCCGATGGCACCACTGAAGCTGGGAGCTATTCATTCTTTGGAAACCGTCTACCAACCTGGGGAAATGGGATGGTAGTGCTTTGTTTACAATGCTTGGTTTACTACATGGTTGGAGACTACAATCTACAGCCTTTTCTCCTAGTTGGTACTAAGTTCTAATCATACTGTACTTGTTAGTCCCTTCCCACCTATTGTCTATGTCAGTGAATTGTGATAGAATAAATCAATGCTAGAAAGCCCCTTCCCCTAGTTTCCCAATGATAATGAGTGGATAGCTTCAGTGAAAGATCATGATCACAAATTAATGCAGATATAAAATAGAGTATATTTGAGGGTTGACTCTGTATAAGTGTAGGGGGTGGGGAAGCAGCTACAGCTCTCTGAAGTGTTTCAGGCTGAATTCAACCTCTAATGTGTTGAGAACGCTTGTATATGTTTTAAAGTCAATTCTGTATTAATTAAGAATGAATCAAAGCCCATTTTAAGGGCTTTCTTGAATTGATCTATTGTAGCAAAATTCATCACAATCAGCCAGCAGGTGTATTTATTTCCAAATTTACCTTTTAGCTACTGTTACTGAACAGTAACTAAAAGGAAGCAACTACTTAATATTTTATTAGGTTTTATTTTAACATCCATGTTCAGACTAAAGTGTGTGAATTCAAGCTATTATTCTGACTCTGCTGCCAGGTCAGGTGCACACAGCTGCCCCTTGATACTATATGGAAGTAAGCTTTATTGAATATAGTTCAATAAACATGCACAGGATTCAGGTGTAAATAATTTAAAATATGTGTGGCTATATCTTTCTGTGTCTGTGTATACAGGTGTTTGACTCTGTTTTTAAAGGACATGGGCACCTCCAGACTTTCAGTGTTTGGGGATGGGATTCAGTCATGCTGATTCAGGTTGTGCAGTTAAAGTTGATTTGATTTCCTTGTGCAACAAACTCGCTTCTCAGACCTTTTGTGTTAAGGAAAGTGATGGGGAAATACCTTTGAATGTGTGGGATAACCATTGCAACATTGTATAATTTTCCTCCCAACAAATCCAAGTGAATGCTCAGTAAACAACTGGCCTTGTTTAACCTCCCTGCAAACTTGGGCAAACAAATCAGAATGAATGATCAATAAAGAAGTTATCTGGAAGTGACCATGGTGGTAGTAATGTGTATGTCAAATTTCAAAGAATCTTGCTCTAGTTAGTCAAAGATGTAAAAGTAACTTTAAAATGCCTTGACCCATTGGATGGGGAAAATCAATGGCACTTAGCCATTGGTGTGTGCTGCTCCATGCAAAAGAGATCTGCCAAGGAGAAACTATTTAGCCTTGGCTGAATAATTAACTCACATTCAGATACCTGGGAAGATTGTGCTATGGCTCACAAACACACTTTACAGTAAGGCACCTCCCCTTTTAGAAGCTGCTTTGCCTTCATTACACAGGAATCCAAATCTGCTATTTACCTAAAGCACACACAGTTCCATTGGCCCTTCTTTCCTGTCATATTTTCTTTTAATCACAACAACAACAACAACATTAAAATTAAATTAAATTAAATTAAAAAGTGAACACTTTTGTCAACACTGTGGCAAAATTATGCCGGACAGCTTTAAACACATGTCAGAATATTGTTATATTGTTAATCGTTTACAGAAGTTTCATAGGAAGTGATTTATAAATGGAAATAAATAAAAATATTCAAATGAGCATTTGCTTTGTTCATTTGCTATATTCCACCCACACTCTGTGCTCTTTTCCCAGCCCCATCTCTCTGGCACTTCCATATCACTCTCAGGTTCTTCTCACTGTCAAGCATACACCCCCTCCTTCCTCCTGCTTACACACCCAACTTCATATCGCTTTTGCCTGCTTCTATTTCTGTCGCGGGTGGCGCTGTGGGTAAAACCTCGGTGCCTAGGACTTGCCGATCGTATGGTCGGTGGTTCGAATCCCCGCGGCGGGGTGAGCTCCCGTTGTTCAGTCCCAGCTCCTGCCCACCTAGCAGTTCGAAAGCACTCTTAAGTGCAAGTAGATAAATAGGGACCACTTTATAGCGGGAAGGTAAACGGCGTTTCCGTGTGCTGCGCTGGTGCTGGCTCGCCAGCTGCAGCTTCATCACGCTGGCCACGTGACCCGGAAGTGTCTTCGGACGGCGCCGGCTCACGGCCTCTAGAGCAAGATGAGCACGCAACCCTAGAGTCGGACACGACTGGCCCGTACGGGCAGGGGTACCTTTACCTTTACCTTTATTCATGTCCTAAATACTGTGTACCCTAAGCCCTTCTCCTCTCACACACTTTTACACACAATCTCCCTCCTTATCAGTGGCAGACCTTGGGATCTCAAAATTTGGCACACACACCCACCTCTTAGTTTCCATTCTACATCATAGTTGTGGCGGCTCCTGTGTCTCCCCTAGGCTTTGCACCCAGTGCAACCAAACAGGTCATGCTCCCCTAAATCTGCCTCTGTCCTAATCCTGGTACATCTGCATTGCAAACCATAGCGGCTGTGCTCAATCAGCTTAACTGGATATAGTTGTGCTCCTGCCGTACTGCAACTTGAGTTCAGCCTGCAAGGGAGAGAATCACTTGCAGAAGGCACAGATTCAGTCTTCTGATTTTGCCTTATGACTTAGTTGCTGTTGTGAAACCGAGAAGGGGTTTCTCCAGAGGAGCTTTGTAATACTGTAGTCTCAAACCTGGTGCTGCCAGCCTGATACTGGCCAGCTAGATGCTCTCCCTCTTGTGGACTGTATTGCATATCATCCAGTTGCTTGCTTTAGAAGCCAGAGGGGTGGGTGGAGGAACTTGCAATCCACCCTTTACGATCCTGGAACACGTGGCTAAGGAATAAATTAAATGGGATTAAAGTGCTTTAGAGAAGTGCTTAAGAGTTATTTGTCAACAATGGCATTATATTTCTATTCTCCTGTGGTCGTGCTGAAGAAGAAAAGAAGAGAGGAAAAGCTTGATCCTGAAGCTTGAACATAGCTAAGCTATGGTTTAGCTTTCCTTGCCAACCAGGTCTAAGAATGATTAGTGAGCAGAAGGGGAAGCATCTTTTGTACTCAACATGCTATCTTATTGCTTTTCTCTTTTCCATGTCCCATCCCTACCCTGCTCCGTTCCAACCCTTCTGCTGCTTCTCTTGATACCTCACTGATTCTGCCTTCATTGGAAGATTAACCCCATTACCTATTGTTTGAGAGTGATAGGCTGTTCTTGGGTGAATTCCCGCAGTCATTATTGACACAAATATTCAGGTTAAACCATAAGCAGCCTGATTATAAGCTGTGTAAAATGAATCTAAACACTGTATTGATTGTAGTGGACTTTAAAAAATCAAGCCCTACACCGAATAACTTAAGGATTTTGTCCCATGTGCATTTCAGTCTGACATATTCTTCAAAGCTGTCTTAACATCTGAGAGTTTCATGACTTTATTTTTTTCATGTCTCATAAAATACAAATGTATATCTGCTGCATACTGAATGAGTAACTTTGCAAGTTACTATACATAATAAATTAGTTTGGTTATCATGTGGATTTATAAATCTGAATGTAGAATATAATGAAATAATGAATGCTGAGTTAGTATGACTGACAAGTTTGCTCCACAAGCCCTCTTAAAAAGAAAGTTGCTGAAGAGAACACTTAAAAGTATTGTCAATAATGGCATTGTATTTACCAGAGTGAATATAGATATAGATACATAGTGTATGGGGTGTTAGAGGAGGGTAGAGCCCCTGGTGCGGGACACATGTTCCTTCGAGGGTACTTTGCCCCCTGTCCCCACCTTGCATTTAGTTCTCACCTGTGGCTGCTTGAGGTGTTGTGTCTGAATGAATGTTTATGTTTTGACATTAATCTGCATAGTATTATCTCTTGAACCATGTACACCACCTTAGACCCTTGGAAGATAAAGGTGGTATATTTTTGTAATGAAGAAATAAATAAATTCTGGGTGAACAGAGATGGTCATTACCATGCCAAAAATTGTAAATTTACTGAAATATAGATTACAGTTAACAGTAATCTGTAACATTCGACCACATAATGAGGCAGATTTTGTCACATCCTTTCAACTGATCAGAACAATAGAATATCAGGTGAATATACAATATAGCTAATCAGGTGGCTGATTGCTACTAATTTGCTGGTCCAGATCCACTGTGCCTGCAGTTTACTTTTACAAAGCCATTCAAGCAGTTGCATGTATGGCATCCCAGCTAATTTGGCTCTGTGTGAAAACACTGAAGCCCTTTTAAATAAAAACATATTAATTTGAATAGATACAAAGCCCATCAGTTTTTCCACCAGTTTAATAATCTGGATTTTCCTTGTTTTCTAGGCTCTAGTTCGGGGTCCAGTTGGAAAGGTCCAAAGCTAAATATAACAGGAACACAGCATGTCATACAAGAAGGAGATACTTTAAGCATCATGTGCAGGTAATCATCCAGGGTGCACCTTTTATGAATTTGGTCTGTGGTTAATAGGTTTTCTTTCTAGTTTGTTTTTCTAGTTGGTTGCAAGAAGGAATTATTGTTGGAAGAAATATAGAAAGCTTCCTTATACCGAGTCAGACTCATTGGTCTATTTAGCTCAGTATTGTCTGCACCAGGCATAGGCAAACTCAGCCCTCCAGATGTTTTGGGACTACAACTCCCATGATCCCTAGCTAACAGGACCAGTGGACAGAGATGGTGGGAATTGTAGTCCCATAACATCTGGAGGGCCAAGTTTGCCTATGCCTGGCTCTGCACTGATTTTCAGTGGTTCTTTTCAAATTGAATGGGGGACTGAGTGTTGAGATTCCTGTATTGCAGGGAGTTGGACTAAATGACCCTCAGAGACTTTTCCAACTGTACAATTCTGTGATTCCAAGATTTCCAACAGAGGCCTCTCCCAGTCTTAGCTGGAGATGATGGGGATTGAACCTGGCGGCTTCTGCATGGAAAGCAGCTATTTAATAGTTCTTCATTTTCTTTTGTTTTTATTTATGATGTCGCTTTTAGAAAACAATATTAAGGGGAGCACCAGAAATTACTAGATGCCATATGATTAAGACTTGGGAATTGGTGCCATATAGTGGTAGCCAAACATAATTGTTTTGTTTGTTTATGCTTTTGCTTTCTTATCTGCATTTGCAGTGGGGAAGTGGCTCATTCATGGTCTCTGCCTGAAAGTCTAAGCAAGGACAGCGAACGACTGA
Organism: Podarcis pityusensis; assembly: GCF_964106645.2. Taxonomy (NCBI): domain Eukaryota; kingdom Metazoa; phylum Chordata; class Lepidosauria; order Squamata; family Lacertidae; genus Podarcis; species Podarcis pityusensis. The sequence continues at coordinate 26,365,628 of NC_138027.1, read as the reverse complement.
ATATAATTCCATATAGTTGTGGAAGGAACAGCAAACAGTTCTGTAGTAGCCTGACTTTGAACAAAGCTCAAGCCAGTGATACAGGATATTATAGCTGCAAGTATACATCTTCAAGTGCTGTGAAGAAGAAGACAGTATCAACAATATATGTATTTATTAATGGTAAGATCCCAATTATCTTTTCCTTCTTATTAAAAAAATACTTCTCTGAAATGCTAAATTTGCATTATTACTTAAGCAAAGGGATCTACATCTAAATGAGCATGTTATCATCATTGGAACATCTGGGTACATTGAAACCACTTGGGGTTGTTGTGTTGCAATGTGTTTGAAGTTGTGGGGCCAAAACAGACATGAACCAGGAGATTTGTAATCGGATTTCCAGCCTTTTCTGGTTTTATTTGCTTTTTGAACGGGTGGTTGAGCTGTGGGCTGCCCAACAAAAAGTTTTTTTGTGACCCACAAAGACTCTTTCTATTTCTATGTATATTCACTGCTCCAATGGGTCCTCCACTGTCATGCCTTGATGCCTCAGCCTTTTGTGTACTACACAATTTTCCCCCAATTTTAAATAAAGGGGGGTGGGAATTGGCCACTCCTGTGGGCCCTGTGGTGTGATCCTATGATATTCTGTGATTTTTATTCCCCTCTGCCCATCCCTATTTCTCCTTTTCAAAATAAAATTTGCCATGCCTACTTTACACCTTCACCACACCCACTTAATACATTTTGTTTATACCCACTTTGACATGTGACTGTTGGAGGGTTAGCCATGGATCAGTGCAGTGCTTGGCCTGCAAAAGGTTAGCCACCCCTGTTCTAGAACAGACTTGAAATGAATGTGTATGTGTGGGTGGAAGGGTTCTATATCATCTTCCACAGTGCCACTGCCCCCAGACCAAGTTGGATCCCCTTTAGATGATTTCAGATTTGAAAAAGGCATTGGGAGATTCAGTCACAGATCTCCTATGTCAAATGTAGTTTGGCTACCATGGGAATGCAATTCAAAATGGAAAATAGAGTTAACATTTTATCTACCAGCCTAAGAAAAAACAAAGAACAGGAAAGACTTGGGGCATGTGGAATTTTGCATGCTTTATCTGAAAGGAAGCGGACCAGAAATGTGTCTATTAAATGATTAGAATATGGCATGAACCATATCTTACAGTATCAAATATATATATTGAGTAATATCCTTATTGTTGCTAGGTGTGTGCGTTTTTAGGCAAAAGGTGTGAAATGCCACCCCATTGCCAGAAAAAGCACTGGAATGTCAAAGAACAATGTAATTGACTTTTAGGAAATTAATTTTTTACTATCAGGTTAGTGCTTGAGTCACATCCATTAACCTGTTATAGTGCTTGGCCACAATCCTGATTATTGTGACTGCTCGGTTTTCCTACTGTCATCAGTGGGAAAGAGAAATATGTGATCTTTCACAGGGTGCATAAGAGGGTGTTCATGTATTTCTCTTTCCGTGGATGATAGTGTACCATTTCAGAATCATGGATGTTGGCTACATTTCATAGATTAACTTGCATATTTCTCTCATACATATTTTGGGGGTGTCCGCTCCCCCAGCATCTTAATAAAAATGAATATTAATATTTGATTAATGAGTAACATAAAATAAAGATTCTTGACTGCCTACAGCATGCCCATCTGATTAATAAAGACTTTTAAACGGAATATTAATTTTGCACCTTTCATGTGAACCAAATCCACTTTGAAATCTTTGTTACAAAAGTTTGCATGGCCTGAGGACACAGCTGTATTTTACAAGCAGTTTTACAATTAGAAATAATGAGACAAGACTCCAGATAAATGGGTTTCAACTAGGGCCACATTTCATTTCATTCATTTCATTATGGTGGCTCGAAGCTAACTTTTAAAGGCTAGGTTTAGGATACAGTACTAACTCTTAACTCACTTATAGGATTACTTGAATTGGGTGAGCCACCTTTCCTCAGTGGGAGGGGCATAAGTAGTCATTACCCTTTTCCTTGAATCGCACCCATTTAGGTGAACAGGTCGGCCTTCCTGAGCCCCCTCTTCCTCATGTCCCACAACTCTGGTAAGGTAAGGCAGGTTAGCCTCAAAGGTGCACTGTATCCTGCACACAAGTTCAACAGTCATCCTGTGAATGGCAAGGCTCAGGAAAGCCAATCACCCTCAAAGTGCCAAAGGATACTTATCTAAACTCATCTGTACTTGTTCAGTTTACCACACTTCCCTTTCAAAATGTCACAGACTTAGCTTAATTAATGCCATAGATGCACTTAACCACATCCCTCCCTCTTGCATACAGTACAATAACTGTTTACCTTAATATATATAAAATAAAACTCTTTAGTTAATATTATATAGGAGGCAGAGTTCTTAATTGTAACATCCAAGTTCGAACATTGAGAATTTCCTTTCTTCTCTATACAAGTTTGAGTTCTATCTCCTTCTAAATGAAATAATTTACCCCTGGGGTTAATATTTTATATCCCTTATAGCCATGTTTTAAGATGGAAAGGAAAGTGAAATTAAATAAAGGTTATGAAAAGCCTTCAGACAAATAATTAAAAAGATGCTGTCCTAGAAAATGTGATGCATATTCCTTTTAATCAAAGGTAGGAAAACATTTGGAAGGCTTTAGGCTGCAAACAGGGCCCTGGGCTCACAACAAGAGTGGAACTCCCTGATGATGTCAAGAAGAGTGCTGAATTGGCTGATATACCTGAAAGTTTATGATAGGGACTATGACAATCCTCTGCCTAGAGCCTGAAAATCTAATAGTTACTTAATTGGAAGATCTATTATCCATCAAAATGCTCCCTATCTTACTTTCTTTTTATCTCCAGTTTCTTACAGTTCAGTTTCTTGCCTCTTTGCTCCTTCTCCCACCACTCTGATTTAGTGAACAACATATGCTAATTTACTCACCTGGGAAGTGGGAGGGTCAGTAACCTGTGAGCAACAGAGGGAAAGTGATTTATTTGTACTAAAAAGCACACAAAATTAATAAACAGTCTGCAAACTTATGGTTCTTTGGAGGTTGTCCCAAGGGCCATAGGATTCTTTGGGTCTGCCTGTCCAAGGGTGGAGAGAGGGGCCTGCCCTTGGAGAGGGAGTTCTGACCTTGTATGCCTCTTCTGTGAGAGTATAGAAAGGTCCACAGCCCATGCCTGCCCAGTGTCAGAGCTCTGGAGAGGGCAAAATCAATGCATGGTGGAGGTATGTAGGCAAAGGCTGAAGGTCTACAGGATTCAAAGCACACCCATCCCATGATCTGACTCCAGAACTGGTGGCAAAGTTTGCCAGATCTGGAGCTGGTGTAATTTATTTCACTCCCATTGGAATTTTAAAAAAATCCAGAAGAAAAAAGAAAAGAAAAATGTGTTGCATCCCTTCAACATTGCCTCTGCTCTTCTTCCCCTCAAAGTTTTTGAGTACAGTACTCTGTTATTTTTAATTTTATTTGGTAATAAAGAAGGCTACAGATATATTAACATGGGATTATCTGGAAGGTTGTTCGTGTTTAAATGTGTAGCTGTGACTTGTAAGCGGAAGGAAAAATTACTTTTGAATATATACAGTTATTAGTATTGTCGGAGAAAGACAATGCCATTCAGTGGCCCGTTACTGTCACCTCAAGTGTGGAACTGGTGACATGAATGTATCCGTTAAAGTTAGAATGTTCTTTACATATTGTACTGGTTTCCTGTCACTCTCTTTAAAAGGGATGCAAGGCTCAAGATGACTCCCCTCCCCCCACTAGTACATTATTGGCATCAGCCAGTGGTGACACTGTGTCTGCAGACACTACGGTCAATCTTTAGGGCAGCTCTTCCTCATACTTAAAATGGCCTGCAGGTTATACATACAGGAAACTGCTCTGCAAAGTTTGCTGGTTTTGGAGAATAGCTTTTAATTTTGTGACAAGGATGAATGAGTCTCAAGGGAGTAGTAACAAGTAGCATTTCACTGGCGATATGAAGAGCTGGTGACCCCCCCTTTATAACTGTAGCCCCTGCACAGAAAAAAAGTGTTTCTTTTACAACTGTAGAAGCAGCATAACTTTTCATCTTTCCTTGGATCATATTGCAAAGGAAATGTTGTTAGTCTGTTTTGATACTTAGGCAATTTTTTTTTGTCCTCCTTCTTCTTAAAACAAACAAACAAAGAAGTCCTTGGCAGTCACAATAGCTGCAGAGCAATTAGCAACCTAAGGCTGCAATCCTATACCCACTAACCTGGGAGTAAGCCCCACTGAAGTCAGCAAAACTTCTAAGTGGTTTACAGAAAACAATAGAAAATATTCATTAACAATACTGATAAAGTAAAACATTAGAAACAAATGGACATAGAAATAGAAATAAAATCAGTAGCTTTAAACCTCAAAGACATAATAAAATTGACTGACTGGGTATTGCATTGTGAGATACTTTATATGGCAGAAGATAGATGAATAGGATATCAAAGCACAGAACAAATTTTCAGAAAAAAATAGTTTTGCAAATATAGTTCCCAGAGTAGATAAACTCAATGAAGGAAATTAAGTAGAGATGCATATGGTGGATTTCAAAACTTTTGGCTGTAAGGGCTCTGGCTTCAATATATTGAAATGAGTCCTAGTTATGAACATTGTTGCTCAGATGTGGGGGCGGGGGAGGGAATGTGCAAAATAAATTATTGTGACCTTGTGTGGTGAAGAGTTTGCAACCATTAAACACTTCCCACTGAATATGTGGCTTGTTCAGGTCTATGCATAGCTCCAGCTACACAGTTTCACACACTGACCTAAATTCCTCAAGCCAGCCCATTTTTCTGGCTGGCAGATATGTCCCATACTGATTTAACAACATGAACCACAATTCAATGGGTGTAAGTGTCCATGACACTCTATTGGATAATGGTCTTGTTTGCATTTGTGTACTGAAGGCATTTGTTGTGACTTAATTTTTCTGTTATTCTTTTTGCAGACACACACAGTCCGTTTGTAAAGCTCAACAGAGATCTGCCAGATATGATACGCGTTTTTTATGGAGAAGAACTTATCATCCCATGCAGAGTTACAGTACCAGATATTCCTGTTACATTAAAAATGGTATTTGGATTTTGCTAAGTAAAACTGGATTGCTTCCTACATCTGTTATACAGTGTTTATGCTAACTTTCTCCAACCTGGTGCCCTCCACATATTTTGGACTACAACTTCCATTGATCCCCATGTGTTGAGTGTCAAAACATAAGGAGGGGACCAGACTGGGGAAGGCCAATTTATGCAGCTTAGTAATGTTTTTATTTATACAAGTATAGTGAATGTTTCTACCTCCATTGAAAGAACTAGTGTCAAATTGAAGCAAAATAATTGGCTGTGCAGAATGTAGACAGACTCAAGGAGGACAGCAGAAAGTTGTATTAAGGCATCAAAAAGAGGCGAGCAAGAACCAATTTCTATGGTGATATTTCATGGGGTGTTTTCGATTGCCACACCCCTCTAGAGGAGAAAATAAATGAACAACAGCCATTCAGTCAGAGGGGGAGTCCATTTGTTTCACAATAATCCAACTGCAACAGTTTACAGAATATAGTTCTAACAGAAGACCTGGGAAAAAATAGTCAAATGCAAATGCACTGGAATCAATTTGAACTCTTATTACACTAAACAAAAGCAAGTTATCTTGTCGTCTGGGCTTAACATTCATCTTCCTGTCAGCCTTCTGCTGAAGTAACTGCATGACACAGCTCCATCTGCTTCCACTTCATTCTATGACTGAACGCTCTCTAGCACCCATGACTTCTCCATCCTCCCACTGTCTGTACTTCAGTCCCTCACTTCTGATGGAGCCATCAGTCTGGATATATAACAAAGTTTTTAAAAGTGTATTTTATTTTTCCTCCAAACACATCCACTGTTGAATAAAATACAATCACACCTACTATCCACAACCACAAGTCTCAACATCTGAGAGCTATTTTTATATTTGCCGTGTTCTAGAGAGTTTCTGAAGACATGCCTAAGAAATTACATACTTCTCATAGTGTTCTTTGTAGTCTAGCAAGTTGTTTGTGGTCCAGCAAGTGAAACTGTGAATGCACAGAGCAGAGCATGGGAGTTTCTTAAGCTATTTGACAAAATATTTTTTTAAAAGCTTTGTGTTCTTGTTTTGAAATAACAGGATAAGCTTGCTGTTTTTATTCTGACCACTTTTGGATAAACTGCAGCTTTGTATTTACCTCATGACACATTAGCTAACAATTTTCATCCAAAAACTTTCTTTTTGTTGATTTTACATACCCACATTAAACCCTCCCTCCCGCCTCAAAATTTTTATTCTCAGTTTGTCACAAAAAAATTGCACTGCCCACCTTACCACACAGAAATATCTGTATGGGGGGTTTCCATAGCTGTATGGTAATTAAGAAAAATTAAGCACAGTAAGTTTGAATGCTTTTCAACTCAGTAAACCAAGCAAAAAGCCAATGAAATATATTGAGGTTTAGTTTACAGATAGGTGGTTCAGTTATTAAAATTGTGTTAAGTGTACTGAAGTGCTTACCCAGTGATTTCAGCTGGCCTGCATGCATCCTTTCAAAGCTGTAGCCCTTGAGATGTTTGGGGACTCAAGCCCCAACAAAAAGGGTGTGTTTATACAGATGGTACTGCTGTACTGGATCCAGATTCAGTGGGGGTGGGTCTTAGATCAGTGGTTTCCAATTAGCTAATTGCTGAGGACCCCGTTTTTCAAAAGCCAAGCCATGGATCCCCTACTTTTGAAAATTTTGATAACTCTATGGTAGTTACCTCCACAAAGCAATTTTTTGAACAAAATATGAGGTAGCCCCTAATAAGCAAAGGATTTTAGGTATACTAAAAAACAGATTAGGGTTGAGTGATATCTGGTTTTCAACATAAATCACAATGTTCAACATTGTGCTCTCCCTCATGTGAGGAGCAATATATTCCTCCGTATTGCCACGTCAAAATTGTTATCGCATTGCGATTTCAAAATGGACCATAAAATTTGTGATATTACCAAGCAAAATTGAAAAGAATATAGTTGGGGAAGGCAAGGGATGGGGCCGCGGACTTCCTGGGTGCATTCTGCAGACCCTCAGGGGTCCCTGGACCCCTAATTGGGAACCACTTTCTTAGATAATGAACTTTATTTATTTTTAAAGTTAATTCTCTAATATATAACAATAATTATGAAGCAAAATGTGCACACATACAATGATTGCTTCATGACAAATGACCCTATTCCCACCTTGCAGTATTTTTAGCCAATGTGTGAAATCACAGTTGTGATTGATGGAATGCTTTGGCAAAACTAGGCTGGCAAATGCACTGTGGAAGGCCAAAAAATGGTTTCATACTAAACCAGGAAGTCCCTTCTTAAGACAATTTCCATTCTGAAGTCATGGATTTCTCTGGTGCATATGTGGCTACTTTTTCTATCAATTTAGACAATGGAAAAAGGACTTCCTGGTTTATTTCGATGCCATTCTTTGCTTTGCTCTGGTAAGGAAGTGATTGTTTTCCAGAGAAAACAATTGAGAAATGCAGGATTTTAGTGTAACTATGATGTCCACACAAAGCAAAAAGTTGCAGCAAAGATGGCTCTAAACCTCAGCTACCAAGAGCATGAATTCCTCTTAGTTGTCTGAGCAACAATCCTTTGCTTAGCAGATAAGTCATTTCATGCAAAAAATGTTGGGTTGTATCCAACAAAGTACATACAAACTCCAAGTAAACCCACTGAAATTGTTGTATCTAAGTTAGCCTTGCCTATTAATTTCTGTCTGTCTACTAGTGAGCGTTGGCTACAACTCATAATATTTTTTTCTGAGAATGTAAACATTAAATTTTTTTTAATGCAAATAAAGTCCTTCATTAGTCCATCTGTGTTGCAAGTAAACACTGTGGTAGAGAGAGTATGGATTATTTAAACTGCAGTGCAATCCATTGTTGTGAGCCAGTTTGTGTTGGTTCTTTTTTAGAGAAATACAGCTGTAACGGCTGTTAAGTTGATTGTGGTAGCAACTTGGGATGTAGATTGTTGCTGCTGAGATAAACATTTAAGTAGGTATATTTGTGTGAAAGACTCAAAGCCTTTTTTCTCAGGAAAACAAAAGAAAAGGGAGACTGTCAAATGCTGATAACATTGCTATAGTTATGAAGTATAAATATCCACAACAAATGCTCTTATAATAAGAATGTGCTGTGTGCTATATAACAATGTAATTTGAATTTAACCAAGCACGGGCATCTCTCCTGAATCTTGGTTGCTGTAAATCTCTCCGCCCACCCCCCAATCTGAAATATCATTCCTATTCTTGCACTGGTGGTGGAAAGACCTGCAGTAACATAACTGGTTTGCAGCTCATGAAACCTGAGAACTTTGCACGATTTGGGACTGACATTGGAGGAGAAATATGGTTCTTGTGTCTTAACAGTTATGTGGCAGACAGAAATTGAATAGGCTAAACCTTTCCTAATATGGAAATGCAATTATGGTGATATTTCATCTGTTTACCTTCTATCTTTCAAGCATCTTATCACTTGTGTGTGACTTCTGCCCCCTCAAAATGCAGATTTGCATAAATTTGCATGTGGCACAAAGCACATACAAACTATATGCAAATTGGTATCCTCCTTTGCAGGTAGAAAGAAGGACCAAACCACATACATTGTACTGGATCCTTAAAATCCTGTTTGCATCCCAGTTCAATTTCCATCGGCCCCAGCCAGCCTTGCCAGTGGTCAGAGATTGTGGGTGTTTGGAGTATAACAAACTCCGGAGCACCACAGGTTCTCCAGCCCAGCTAGATAAATAAAGGGAAAGTGCTGTATCTCAGTGGCAGAGAGTCTGCCTTGTATAGAGAAGGATCTAGGCTCAGAAAGGCCTTGTGTGCAGAAGGGCCTAGATAGGGCTTGGAATCTCCCCTGCCTGAAACCCTGGAAAGCTGCTGCTAGTCAGGGTAGATAATGTTGAGCTTCATGGATCCAGTGTTCCTAAAGATGTACATATTAAATCAAAGGGAACGTTTCCTCCCAATGCATCTACCACCAGTGCTAAGTCAGCATTAACAATTGCGCTATAAAATGAATGCCTCCCAATCCTCCTGCAGACATTCATGACTTTGGTGGAAACTTTATCTTCGACAGAATATCCTGAAACAGTGGGCTGTGCATGCCTCTTATTGTCATTGTCTGTATATGCAATGATGAATCAGTTGAAGGATCAAAAGGGAAATGTTTATATCTGGCAACAGTAACCACAATAGGCTCTCTAGAATTCAAGACACTTTAGAAAGTCAGTCAGCAGGCTATAAAGTGGCAGAAAGTATTTGTATGTACAGGACACACTCCTCCCATCATTTAAATTGTGATTATGGCTTCTTAGCAGAGATGCTGTAAAGATAAGGAAGTATATTCCACTGTGTCACTTTAGTCTAAGCTGTGATTGTTGTTCATTCTATTAAAACTTTTTTTTTCTGTCTGGGGAAATAACATAAAATGAAGGGAGGTGACTTGCTTTGCAGCTCTGAGCTTTGTGATCCATGATCACTGAATTTATTAAAGAAGAAATAGTATACTTAGCAGTCTTCACTGTCACAATCAGTGCAGATTTCTAGGTTTTGATTCAGAAGTGTCTAAATCAAAAGCTCCAAGCTCAGTGACCAGTCCCAGCACCCCTATGTGTATATATTTTTACCCTAGCAATGGGTGCTAAGATCCTCCTCTTTTCATACCATGGAGCATAGTTGACCCACAATTGGTGCTGCCCAACCAGATTAAGTGCTGGATGCTGCACTATTATAATTATTATTAATTAAATTTGTATACTGCCCTTCATTATAGCCCAATTGCTCCTCCACTCCTGAGATAATTGGGTTCTTTTAGTGTGGTAGCACCTATATTCTGGAACTCCCTGGCTATTGACATGAACGTTCTTGTTTAGACAAGCCTACCCAGATGTGTAGAATGGGGGTTATATGTTTTACTTTGTTGTTAGTTTATTGTTGGTTTTATGTTTTGAATGACTTACAGTAAATAGTTGCTTTTATGGTTTTTCCTGATAATGTTATGGTTTTATTCTTTTTGTGAAGCACTTTGAGGGGTTTTTAATGGTCAAGTGGTATATAAATTTTATGAAATAAATAAAACAAATAAAATAAAACAAATAAAACAAAACAAATAATGTTTTACTGCCTTTTAAAACAGCAATAGTCAAAGGAGCCAGTGTAAAGACAGGTTCCATCACTTCAGTGCCTTCTAAACTGATGACCTGTAAAGTATCTGAATACTATCTGATGTTTAAATCTTTGTTATGCTTCAGTAGTGTATGGATTTTAGACTTTTAAAAAGGGGGTCACAGGTTCCCTTGTACTGTGTATAGCAGCAATCAATCTTTAGTTTCCATACATGAGGAGAGATTTCTTAAATTTATGGTGAAAGGGGAGGTAGGAGTGTAAAGAAGATATTTAGCCCCCTTGCCCCATGCACTCTGGATATAAGCATATTGAACTCACTTTCTGCTCCTGTTGCTGAAAATAATAACATAGTTTCCCCCCTCATTAACATTATGAGCATAACATTTCTTATGGTGCGAGCCCTGGAGATCCAGAAGTGACTCACCACCTGCCTTGGTGTGCAGCCTCTGCTGCTGCCTTGGTTCTACAGCACAAACTACACAAGAGGTGGCTTGCCCGGCACACAGCCTTTCCTGCTGCTGCCTTGCTTCCTCATGTGGGTGGCATGACTCAATACATAGCTGGTATGCACACAGCAGGTGCTCACTTGGGCAGAGAGGCAGCTAGAAGGCACTCAACCTCAATGCCCTCCCACTCTAGCACCTCACTTGTTTTGTGGAAAGCTGGCATACTCTTCCTGCACAATTGAGGGTGTCTTTTTGCTTCCTCACTTTGGTCTCCTGTGCTTAGGTACAGTCTTGAGCTCTGCCATGCCTAGGTAACTTAAGATCTTGCATGAGCATGCCCAGTGGTGCAGCAATAAAACTGCTAGCACATTTGCAAAGCCAAGCAGGGTCTGGTATTCCTGAGATTCCTGATTTGGATTCCCTCGGGGACCCTTCCAACTCTATGATTCTATGATGCTTTCATTTCTGGCTCAGTCAAAGCCATGAGATGATAACAGTCTACAGCAGGGATAGCCAATGTGTTGCCCTCTAGGTGTTACAGCCTACAGCTTTCATCAGCCCCAGCTGACCAACCATTAAGGATGATGGGAGTTGTAGTCCACAATATCTGGAGGGCACAATGTTGGATACAATGTTGGCTACTGACCTCTACATAGAGAAGCCCCTGTAATTTGGAACATTAGGGCATGCTAAGCCACGCGTCCTCATTTGTGACTTCTAAGTTGTGCTGTGATGTCACAGACATGCCTGACAAATATACATGCCACTATATATTATAATAGGCTGGATTTCCTTCTTTAAATGTTTTCATATCCAAACACACACACACACACACACACACACACACACTCCCTCTCTCTCTCTTTTTGTGTGTGTGTTTGCAAATTCCCATACTACGAGGTTTGTTTCTTGTCTGGAATGGCCTGCTGTCAACATTAGAAAATCCCCTAACTGCCAATTTAGAGGCAAAAATAGTGTTCTGGTATGTGATGATCATGCATCTGCAAATGAAGAACATTTTCCGACAGAACCATATTGGTCAACAGGAAGTCAGTGGCATAGCAATAAAGCCTGAGCAATCCCATTTGCTATTGCAAAATTATGAATAATGAAATTTTGGGGGAAAAACATGAAATAGTCACATTCTACACCATTTCTTTTATGTTATGAGACAAAAGTGCTATTGGAAGCCCTTTGAGTAAATATATTCATATAGGTGTTTAGTTATGTTCAGGAACTTTTAAAATTCCTTTTATAAATTAACCATTAGTTTCAGGGGGGAAGCACCTAACAATAAAAAGAAGTAATGAATTCATTTCATTTTTAGATGCCAGGAGTTAACATCATTCCTGATGGGAAGACAATAATCTGGGATAGTACAAAGGGCTTTATAATACCAAATGCAACATACAAATTCATAGGCCTTCTCAGCTGTGAAACAAGTATTAATGGCCATGAATACAGCACAAAATACCTGACATTCAGGATGAGTAAGTATCTTTTGGTTTCCTTAGTCAGTAATTTCAGTTATTTAATTAATTAATCATCGGATTCACTTTTCTTTCTTGATGTATTGTGTAGACAATGAAATCCATAGTGTCCGGTTAAATGCCTCAAGACCAGTCAAGTTATTAAAAGGAGACAAGCTTGTCCTCAACTGTACAATCACTACCGCCTGGAACACAAGAGTGCAGATCACATGGAGTTATCCTGGTGAGGTGGGTACTCTTGCTCTTTTCTAAAAATATAATTCCAGAAAAAGAGGAACTTCCCATATTTTACATTCCCTTGGGGTGATCAGGGCTTTTTTCAGCTGGAACTCACTGGAACTATGTTCCAGCACCTCTTGGATGGGTGCCATTGCCATTCTAAGAGAATGAAGGAAATGTTCATGAGGAGTTCTGGCATCTCTTTTTCTAGAAAGTTTCCTGCTCGAATGACCAAGCAAGCTTTACACAATGCATTTGTGTTGATTTCATAACAACCGATGAATGAATGAATTAAACTTATTAGATTTCATGATGTTGGTACTTATTACCAACTAAGAGTATTCTTTTTAAAGAAAACATTTTTGCCATCTTTCTTGAAGTAACAGACAGTTTTTCAACTCAACCTTAGAGAAAATACTACAATTCATATGTCCAAGATCTCACTTTTTATGTGAACAATTATTTTTAAACAGCAGTTGTGAGCTTAAACACCTCACCATTTCAGGAGCATGCACACAAACAGCTGCCACTTAAAAGTATTTGTCAGGAATCCAGAGTAAACCTTGCTAAGCTTTGCCATTGGTGAAAAACACATGGGAACTGCTCACCCATCCGATTTCTGTGCAAGAATATTAAAGTCATGATAGTTATTTTAGTAGCCACTGAATCTACAGATATTGTTGGAGCACAACTCCTATCTCCCCTAACCATTGGTCATGTTGGCTAGGGCTGATCGGAATTGTGAGTCCAGCAACATCTGGAGGACACCACATTGGCTACCCCTATGCTAGAAGAAGGTAGCAGTTCATAGTTAACTTCCAACAGGACCTTCCCTACCACAGTATTTATTTAGCATAAGAAAAGAGTGTCAAATTGTCACTTAATTAGATGGAAGTTGTTACTAGCCTCTAATGCCAAAAGCACCTGATGCCCACAGTACGAGAATGTGATCCTCTGTGTGTGGTGCCAATTCATATGTTTCAAGAATATCACAATCTCATTTTATGTTCCTCTATCCATCCTCTCTTTTTAGATTGAGAGAGAATATCCAAGCCTTACTTATTGAGCTTCATGGCTGCACAAAGATCTGAATAGCCACAGTCAAACCCAATATACTGGCTGCTGACTCCCAATAACTCTCACCCTGATTGCTACCCTTTGGTATATCCTTTACCACCATGCTCTGATTATGAGTCCATCATCTTCTTTGTGCTGTTTGTGAGCATTGCAGTTTCCTGTGATTCCCGGAGAGAAGCAGCTATTAAAATTTACAAATATTGGAATTGGTTGCTAGTGTATCAGATGAGGTTAATACTAGTGTAATTAATAGCTAGACATCAGTAACAAATACTATATAGTATCTTTCTCTTTTATAGATATGTGGGCCCCTTTCAGAAATTAATTTTCTATATGAAGTACCATATTTTTCTGTCTATAAGATGCCCCTATGTATAGGACACTCTCTATTACTCAGATTTAAGAAAATGGGGGGAGATGTATCTGTGTATAAGATGCCCCCTAATTTTTTACATTATTTTTAAGCTAAAAAACCTAGTCTTATACACAGAAAAATACGGTAGTTGTGTGGTCTTCTGAACTGCAGGGAAGTAGACTCTGTTTGAAATTGTGAAACACACAACACAATGGGGCTCTGTAAAGTGTTAAATTTGCATTACTTGATTAAACCACAAAGAGCAGCTTATTTTATTTTATATTCATTTATCATTATATTTATATCCCACCTTCCCTCCAAGCAGCACAAGGTGGCATAGATGACTCTCTCCTTCACCATGTTACCCTCACAACAACCCTGTGAGGTAGAAGTTGTGTGTTAATACCTTTTTTCCATGTAAACATTTTTCTCCTGTCTAGGCAAGCAAAAGAGGGACCATAACTAAAAGCATTATACCAAGGAACGATGAACCCAATCTATTCTACAGTATTATTGTTGTTGATAAAGTCCGTGATATTGATAAAGGAGAGTATACCTGCAATGTGACAAGTGGCCTGTCTGTGAGATCAGTTAAAACAACTGTTCATATTTATGGTAAGAAACATTATGTTTGTGCAGAATGTATGATATTCATATTCCAGGGCAATGAATGGAATACTTAGTGATGGATGACTTTTGTGTAAAAGACCAGGGTTGCTGTCCCAGTTTGTGTTATATCTGTGTGATCAAGTGGCTTCAGTTATACTTGTCCAGACCACTATCTTAAACACATAATTTTATTTGATTTATTTTTTTAAGATAAACCATTCATCAGTTTGAAATATAGAAGAAAAAATGTACTGGACGTTATATCTGGCAAGAAGTCCTATCGACTTTCTATGAAAGTGAAAGCGTTTCCTGCACCAGAGGTTGTATGGTAGGATTACACTTTTTTTCTGCATACAGAAAGAAGCTACTTATTTGGAAATATAACATGCTTGCTTAGGATTATACATTGCACCTCCAAATAAAAAGATGAATAAACATGCCCTGAAATGAACTTGGAATAAATTATTTGTTACTGTTAATGTGCATATTTTCAAAGCTTACAAAATAGCCATGTTTATTTCACTTAGGGTTGCCATATTTCCCGGACACAGCCGGCCATCGGAAATAGTGTCTGGATAGAAATCGCTGAATGTCAACAACTTTGGCCCCCAAAAAAGCTCAACATATTTAAGCTTTTTGAAATACGGCAACCTCAGTGTATATTTGTCTTGGGGCAAAGGCAGGGAGTTACTGCAGTTACTGTATTAAGTGTGCTTATTCAAAAGTAAATCCTGCGGCATTCAGTATAATATGCAGGCACCTCCCCACTTAGGTGGGGGTTATGTTCTCAGGTACCGCACATAAGTGTGAAATTGCATATAGTGGAGAACACAATCTCAAAAGCCTGCAAACACCTTCTAAACATTTGGAAACCATTAAAAAACCCTTTAAAAAGCCAGCAGCATTTACCAGACAGGCATGAATGGTGGCAGTGGGGGCTCTCGGTCTTTCTCATTGCTGGAGGATGATGTGGAAACTACAAACTCCAACCATCCACAGACCTCAAAGTTTGGTGTAAAGGCTCATGGGATTGTAGTTGCAAAGGTTCCTTGGCTTGCTGGCTGTTTTCCCACTCTTTTTGCGCCTTTTTTGCAGTTTCCCCACTCTTTGGGGGTCATTTTTGCCCCTTTTGCAATTTAAATCAATTTATTTCATTATTTCCTGGTGCTGCATGTTTACGCGGTTGCGCATGCGTCAAACACGTGCAATGTTTAAGCTTCAAGCTTGGATTCAAATGAATCTCTGGCAGACCCTGTGTTGGATTCACCCATCTTAACCTGAAAAGCAACCTTGGAGGCCTTCACCTGCCATTAGCATTTTAATTGCAAGGCCATTTGTCTTCATAATAAAAGTTGTCACAATCCCACCACAGGAACCCACTCCCCACAATGGCTGGTATTTCACTGTGGAGGAGGCAAGGGACAGGCAGTTGGCAACACATTTAATGTCACATTTAGTTTGGCCTTAAGAGATGACATTATTTTTGGTGACCCATTCTTTCTAAACTTGTTTTATACAACTCCTGTACACTATCTTAAGAAGTCTTTCAAGGAGTGCTTTGGTCTAATTTTAATAGAAAACAATGTTATCAGTTTTGATCTCATTTTCGTCTTTGTTTTGTTTAAATAATTGTAAATGTCAGCGGCTGTGGTTGAATTCATTACTGTTAAATGCTGTGTTAGAAGCTGAATAGGACAATTCCTTACATGCATGTAGAGTGCTAGTTCACAATACTTATTTTTGGAGGGGTTTTTTTAGCATAGCTGCACATATATTTTAACACTTGCATTTCATCTACACTGTGTGTTTTGTTGTGTTCTCTGAAATATGCGAAGCGTATAGATGGACTTCTTTCACAGTTTGAGAGCAATTAGTGGCCTCAGCTCCTCACTAGGGAAAAATGTGATAAAATAATGTATATTTATTTGCATGCTATGGGTTATCTCTAGGATGAATCAGTCTATGTCTGGGCCATGTCAGTTTTATAGGAGTCCATTTACAAGTTCATTCAATTTCTGCATTATTCTATTTAAAAAATGACACAAAGATTCATATTTTTTTTTAGAATGTATTTTCTTCCAGTTTTAAACATATTTCTTTAAAAACAATGCATTTCTAAATGCATTTTAGCCCAAAATACCCATTTTACATGCATTTTGCTTTATTTTTGAGACAAGAACTACAATACAAAATTTGGAGAAGTGCAAAATCTGAAAGAAAACTACATTCCAATCTGCACATTAGTCTGGAGGTGTGGATCAGTTCATTTTATGTTAGAATTCACAAAGAACAAATTCATCAAGCATACCTAGTCATACCCTCTTCATGTGTTATGAGTCACACTACAAGGAAACACAATGAACCCACTCAAACTGCAAGAATTTAAGAATAGTCTTGATAAATAAGATTACAGACAGATCACTAAGATATTGCAAATGAGTAGTTGACAACACATTTTCTTTTTGTCTTACAAGATTTCCCCCAGAAAGAGTAAATCTGGATTAAATGGGTAGAAAAATGCAGACTGGCACATTCATGCCAATGATGTTCTGTGGACTCTGCAAAAACCTTGCATAAATGCAGAGCACCACTTCCACAATAAGCACCCATCTAGAAGCATCTAATTTCCAATTTGCTAGCCAAGTGCTTCTGTGAAGCCTACAGCAGGACACGTAGATAATAGCCTTTCTCAGATCTTTGTTTCCTCTGCACCCAGTGGTAGTAACATGTGAAACCATTCTGAGGATTGAATTTCTTTGAAGGGATGTTTACAGCCTTTCTGGAGCCATATCTTGATATCCTGTTGTACCAGAGAATTAAACCAACAGGTGTATTTTTTTTGGGGGGGGGAGGTTTTTTTATTAGAAAAAAACACCTTTGAGATCAATGCAGATATTTCAAATGTTCTGAAAGCACTGTTACTAAAGCGGGGTTGGTTGGTTGGTTATGTATTCAGCTTTGGTGTTCATTGCAAACCTTAGCTTTGGAGCCCTGAAAAGAAGAAGATACCAACAGTATTCCTGTTAGCTAACCCATGTTTCTCATTCTCTTCAAACACCTCCCTTGATTGTTTCCCTGCCACTGCTCTTAATTGATTAGCCGTCCTTTAGAGACTGGAGAAATACAGCACGCAACAACTTTGCATTACACATATATTTTTCCAAATGTTACTAAGGAGGTGTGTGGGAAGAATGTTAATTATCAACAGCCACCCTTTCCTTGTAAGATGTAATTAACCCCCCCATGTTACTGTTTTAAAACATTTATAAGCTTTGGGACCCAATTTGCTTCTTGAGCACAGATTATATTTGACTGATGCTTCCTTTGGAATATACATAAATAGTTGCAGAATTATGAATTCTGGTTGTCTTTTGATAGGTTGAAGGATGGGTTACCTGCTGCTGAAATGTGTGCCCGGTATATAATTAAAGGTTATTCACTAATCATAAAACATGTTGCTGAAGAAGATGCAGGAAAGTACACTATATTGCTGAGTACTCAGCAATGGAACTTGCATAAAAACTTGACAGTCACTCTGAGAATAAATGGTAAGTTGACAACACAGTTTATATTAATGACTTATTTTTTATTATTTTATTATTTATTAAATTTGCATACTACCCTATACCTGTAGATCTCAGGGTGGTTCACAACATAAAATAACAATATAAAAAAAGAGAAAATACATAATAAAAACAAAAACAAAGGCAACCCAATAACTCAATAATAAGGATTGTAGTCTTAATTGGAATAACTTCAGCCTGGCAACAGCATTAGTTCCTAAGAGCTGAGGGTCTTTCTTGTTTACCTTTAAAGATAATAAGGTACATGTTGTTTCAGCAATTTGATTTTGTGTGTGTTGCTGGTTTTATTTTACAGTGAAACCTCAGATCTATGAAGAAGTGTCTTCAATTCCTGGTTCTAATCTTCATCAAGTGGGAAGTAAGCAAATCCTAACTTGCATAGTTTATGGTAATCCTCAACCTACAATAAAGTGGACCTGGCAACCTTGTCAACAGACAAATTCCTCAGCAAGGTAGATCATTTTAGTTTCTTGTTTGCAATACCCTGCCATTAGCCTTCTATGTTGTTGTCTGAAGTCTCCTTCAATATTTATAACTCATGTTATGCAATTTGTGGTTATAAAGCTACAAATCATACTTTGAATTAATGACATTGGCATTTATGGTTTGCATATGTAGGATTTTCCCTGACAGAAGAGAAGGGAAGTCCCTGGTATAGCCCAACTGCACTGGGTAGCTTGGAGGCTTGCTGGAGGAAGCTGGCTTCAACAACCTAGTACTCTGATGGTTTGATGATAGATAGGTTAGATTTATCCCTTAAGCAGCCCTGTGTAAAGCTGTTTTTGGGATGGAGGGTGGCAATGTCTCATACTTTACAGAGGACAGTCCTGTTTGAAGGTGTCCTCTATTCGAAGGGCTGTCCAGTCAAAGTCTGGTTTAAAGTACTTGAAGTTGCCTATCAGCAGTTAGAACCTGGTCAGCAGACTGAGCAAGCACATGGGTTCCAGCCTATTCGACTGTGATTGGAAGCATTGTATTTTTATTTAAATACATTGCATACATTGTATGCAAATTCCTTCTTCTTGATGATGTACAAGTGGACACACTCCTGGGATGTGAAGGAACCAACACATTTCCACTCTATACTCTGAGCTCTCTGGAGAGGCAGAGGACTAAATATGGCTTACTACCTCCATTTAGAGCAAGGGTGGCTAACCTGTGGCCAACCAGATGTTGTTGAACTACAGCTCTAATCATCCCAGACCATTTACCATACTGGCTGGGGCAGATCAGTGTTGAGCAAGGCAAGGAAGGAGCCAAACCCATATGATCCTTTGAATTGAGAAGGGGACTACCCCTTCACAGTTTCAGGAACCATGTGGGAGGATCTCTTTCATCCCTGAGATTGCTTCAGAGGCTAAAAGGGAAAGAAACATGCACTCTGATACTCCTTCTGGTCCTGACATCATAACAACAACAACAACAACAACAACAACAACAACAACAACAACAACATTTAAACCCCACTCATCTGGCTGGGTTTCTCTATGATACTATCATAGAGGGGTGAACTCTTCACAGCTTGAACCCAGGAAAGGAACAGGTCTTGGCAAGAATCTTCCCAGGCCACTTATTATTGCTGTAGAGGCTTCAGGATCAATAGGTGGGAACGCTTGCATACACCTTTAGGATTTCACAACTTTCATAGGGATTGGACAGCTGTCACTTCAGTGTCTATTCAAATTGGGTGCTTTGCAACCCAGACAGGGTGGGGGGTGGGGGTGGCTGTCCATTGAGGCTGAAAGCCCTGGTGTGGGATGAAGATCAAAAGGATGAAACATTTCCTCCTTTTTGCCTGTCCTTATTATCCCGCCCGTGATAATTTCTTGTAGTTTATTTTTTTTTCGTCAGAAGGCCATGTTCTCAAAGGCACTTTGAGAGTAGTTTCATGTTTTCACAACAGATGAACTTTCCTCACATGCTTGTCCTGAGATAATAAAGGTGTGGTCTTCACTTCTGCAGAAGTATTTAAAAGAGCTTTCTGTTTCCCAAAGTCACTCTCTTGCCCTGAATGGCATCATCCAGAGCCCAGCTAGACTTGGATTCTCAGGAAAACTAATAAAATCAGCCTACGTGAGATTACCAGTGATCTGAACACTGATCTATTTATCTCGCATAAGATCTAGAAAAAAATGCTTTGCATCAACTCCATTTCCAAATGTTCTTCTTAGGAAGCATGTCCTACAAAAAGCAAATAGATTAGCAGGGGGATTCATGCTAGAACAACTTTTTTCTATCTATTATAACAATTGCTTCCTAATGAAAAAGTTAGTAGATATGCAAATGGTTCATTAAGTTGATTTGCAGTTACAATATTATCACCAGATTGATTGGTGATATCTTCAAGCAAGCATCAATCTATGTGGATAATCCTGTGCAGATGTTATATCAGTCATGTGGAACCGCTTGTCATCCACAACATCCTTTTTCTGTAACAGAGTTATTTATTTAATTTATGAATTGCTTCCCGTGAGGCATCCTGAAGCAGTTTACAATACAATAAAATCGTATAGAGAACAATTGCAGAAATAAAAACAGTGAAAACATTTGCTTTTATAAAAACAATTTGAAAAACTACACACACAAACAAACCAAATTTAAAGCAGGAACAAAACAGATATGAAATCAGTTCAAATCTTATATAGATAGCAACTGGGTTCAAAATCAGTAAAGAACTTTCAGTCCCTCCATCTACTTTCCCACAGAGGGCAAAACTAAATGTTCACTAAATGCATAGCATGCAGTCACACATTTGCCTTTTTTTCTTTACTTGACTACTTGAAGAGGGAGGCTAACTGTTATCAGGAAGGAAGCACATGGGGTGGACAGGCTTATCTCTTCCCTCCACAGCGCAATCAAAATAATAACCCTTCTTCTGTGTAGCTAGGAGCCTTAGGGGAAAATTCCCATTAGTTCAAGTAGGACCTTTCCCCCCTCTCCCACTTTTAATTACATGAGAAAAATGTAATTTGTAGCTGCATGCTATATATTTTGTGATCATCTAGTTTGGTCCAGAGACTACTTTGGTTACCCTTTCAGCATAATCAGTGAGAAAGATGTCCTGCATATGCACAAACAAAATGAACAACAGCTCTGTCCAGTAAATGTACTTGTGGAACTCCATTTATTTCATTTGGATTTGATTTAACAAAGTATTAGAAATGTAGATACAGCTGAAGTTTTAGCAGCATTACTACTTTGCTATGACTAATTGGTCAAATGAACACCTTCAATATGAACATAGTCTGCCAGTCTAATTACAAATCTTTACTACTTATTTTAAAGTGGCATTAAAGAAAAGACTGAATGGCAGAATCATTAGTATGTGCTTGGGTAGTTGTTGAGAGGCAATGTAGTTTAGAATACTAATGAAGCATGCAAAATTACAAGAACAAGTGTTAATTGTGTGTGTTTAGAAATGATTGACCTGCCCAAATTTAATTGTGGGTGTCTGCAAACATGGAAGATCATTAGTGTGTGTGTGTTTTTGCTTTCACCATGCCAACCCTGTAGGGTGATGGTTCCAAATCTTGATTTAGTTAAAGGTAAGAGCATATGTAAATCTGGTGCACTAATAATGTAGATGTTTATATGAAATAATGGTAATAGTCTGGTCCTATTGGTGCCTGAAAATCCAGCACACTCACTGGACACAGCTTTGGCATCCTTTCCCTAGTCACAAGCTGTATGAGGAAGGTTGAGGGATTGGGTATGTTTAGCCTATATAAGAGGAGACCGAGCAGAGATATATAAACATCTTCAAATATATAAAGGGCTTTCACATGGAAGATGGAACAAGCTTGTTTTCTCCTGCTGTGGACCCAAACCAAAGGAGGAATAATAATAATAATAATAATAATAATAATAATAATTTTATTATCTTTATGCTGCTTATCTGACTGGGTTGCCCCAGCCACTCTGGTTGGCTTCCAGAAAAATATAAAAACACAATAAAGCATCAAATATTAAAAACTTCCCTATACAGGGCTGCCTTCAGATGTCTTCTAAAAGTCAAATAGTTGTTTATCTGTTTGATGTCTGATGGACGGGCGTTCCTCAGGGAAGGTTCCACTGGAACGCCAGAAAGGAGATTCCAACTAAATGTCAAGAAAAACTTTGACAGTGAGGGTTCTTTGACAGTGGAACAGATTCCCTCAGAAGGTGGTGTGCTCTCATTCATTTGAGGTTTTTAAGTAGAGGTTGGATAGCCATCTATCATAGATGCTTTAGATGAGATTTCTGCACTGCAGGGTGTTGAACTATGTGATCCTCAGGGTTCCTTCCAACTACAATTCTATGATTTTATTATATGTAGTCAGTGGCCCTACCAACATGAATAACAGGGATATTCTACATGGTGCCCTCTGGCTGCTACATTCCAACTCTCATCCATCCCAGCCTGCATGGTCAATAGTAAAGAATAATGAAAAGTGTTGTCTGGGATGATGGATACCATATCAGTGACTTTCAGTGGCTTTTGCTTTATGCAATTTGCCCACAAGGCTACTAGGACATTAGTGTATTGGCTCCCACTCTTGGACACAGTACTCAAACTCTTGGCTCAAAAAAAAAACTGGAAAGCTTTCTTTAAGAAGTTAGCGCAGGGTCTCAGCATCAGTTCACAATACAAGATACACAGTTCAAAAATCCATAGGCAGTTATAAGATCATCTGTGTGGTTACCATCATAAGACAGAAGACTTGAGTTTGCAGGTTAGTGATTCTGGGGGTGGGGAAGAGGATACTGGGTCTGTTCATGCAGATGACTGCACATCTTTGGTAATGGACTCTAGCCTCTGATTCTCCACCTCAGCCGGCTCTGCTGATCTTTCAACCGCCTCTTCAGCTACTTTGTGGAGCTCACTCTCTGGAGGCAGTTCTCTGACTCCAACAGCTTCTCTTTCCTCATGATACATCTTTCAACAGCAGGGTAGAACCCTCCTTCCCATCACTGCCTGAACTCTGCCCACTTCCAATTCCACGGTCCTCATCTTCCCCTGAAGGATCCTGCTATTCCTGCCCCATCTGCCATGGACCCCAAGACAATAAGTTATTTTGAAATAAATGGGATTTACTTCCAAGTGAATGCACTGTAGATCAAGGTGAGAGGGTCTTTATGCCACTTTTGTAGTCTAAAGGAGTCTTTTAGTTGGGTATTCATGTAATTCAGATTTAAACTTCTTTAGTGTGCAGTGAATGAACCATCATGTAAGGTAGAACCAAGTCCTACAGTTGACATATAGCTTAAAAAGAAACGTGTGTTTTATAGAGATGGGACAAAGTATAGGGTATGCAAAAAATAAAAAAGTTTGCGGGGGGGGGGGAGGAGATTTCTGCCCTCTCCATTCAGACAAATAGGAAAATATAAAACAATTCAGCTAATATATTCTTTGCATTTATTCAGACTAAACAAACGGTAAGATAAAGCAAGTAATTATATGCCCTGGCCTTTTATTCTGAATCAGATTTTGGTAGCTTCTAATGAACAGCAACTTTCATTCTATGAAACAGGAAGCAAGGAGACCGTGGCCCTTTCCAAACATTGCAATTTGCCTCTTGTTAATAATAACCCTGGAGAACTGGAACTAGCATTGACCTCTCTGTACATAGTGATGATAATTTGCATTGCTTGTTCTTGTCACAGTTAATACAGCGGCCAATTATTTCCAACTAATATGCTTGAAACTTTTGTCAAAGGCTTCTTTATGTGTCTCCATTGAACCAAGGTCTTTATTAACCAAGTTCTATCACTATGTGCTTTAAACCATCATCCTTTCCCAAGTCTAATAAATGATAATGAAGCATAAAACATAAAGGCATAGAAGGATAAATTCTGTTGCTGTTGTTTTTTCTAGAGTCACTGATGGGTTGATTCAATCTGGATGGGGAAAATGTAGCAAAGATAGCTAAATGCTGTGGAGAAATTGTTTGAATGGTCTGCTTAGATTCTCTGCAAAAGCACAGGTTAGGGATAGGAATGGAAATAGAATCCAGTGAACTCTGGTTCTGATCTGCACCACTTAGAGCAATGCCCAGATCAGATCCAGTGTCCACTTTGAAATCTGCAGTCCTGCTTCTGAGTCTTTTTTCAGTTTTTAAAGGGTAATTCCTGTGACCTAAAGGAGTGGATTACTGTGTGGGGTCCTTGTTCTGCTGCCATGCACAATGTAAATGCTGTAATTCTCCATGACATGGATAGGACTTGATGTCATGCTGCCACTCTCTGGGAGATTGTACATTAAAATACTTCATTATCTCCATAGCTCCAGGAGTTGTGTGCAATAGATGGTTCTCTGGGTGGCTCAAATTACCTTTTAAAACTGGAAACAGTGTCAGAGGGAGCCCACAAATCACCTTGCAAGCAGTTTTGTAGCTTGATTAGGACCCAAACTTTCATTATTATTTTTATTGGCGAAATCTCTCTGAAGAATATGGGAGCTTTCTGTAGAAGAGCAGAACTTGGGGCAGCATCAAATGGTCACTGGTGTTTTCACAGCAGATGTGTTAATTGTAAGGAAAAATCAGTTTCCCTCCCTGGACCTTGAAATTATTTGTGTGCTTAATATTAAAAACAATACTCACTCTTCGTTTTTCCTGGAATGGGACACATATTTAAAGCCGTTTCAAGGCAGAGTAATTTCTCCCTTCTTTGGACTTTTCAAAAATTAAAAAAACATGGAAATGGCATGGATGAATGGCATGTCAAAGTTTTGCCTTGGGTTCTAAGTGAGTTATTTTGGCTGTTATTTTGGCTGAACCCTATGAATGGAGAATATACTAGCCTCTCCTAGCGCATAATTGAATAGCACTTGTACATTTCCCCAAGGGATGCAGCTTTTCACCTGATAAGGAAAACTAGCACTTCAACTGTAAAATGTCTGCTTGCTTCTTTTAACCTCTTGTTTTCAATTTTATGTTTCAATATCATTCTTTTTTGTGTTTGTATTTCAACTTCCTAGTTTCTTACAGGTTAAAGAAAATGTTAAGAAGGTTGGGCATCAGAAAAATGATTTATGGATCATGTAGTAAGAGGAAATAGAGCCATTGTCCTCTTAGAATACAAGATAGTGGAATTGTTCAATGAAATTGATTGGTAGAAGGTTCAAAACACACAAAGGAGATAGTCAGTGTAATGTAAGATTAGTGTATGGAAATTATTGTATGGGATTCATTGCCACAAGATGCTATTACTCATATAGCCGTTATCTTAAGTGGCTTAGTTCCATGGGTGATAATATACTAGTTCATAACAACCACTATAGTTAAATGTAACTATTGTATACAGAAGGAATACATATCTTAACTACCAGACTAGAGACAAAGCAAAAGGGGGACGGAATTCTCTCAAAGCAAGTCTTACCCAATGAGTCCATCCTTATGGATTTGCATGGGGAAGCTCAGCATCAAACCCATTTTTGTATAGTAAGCATTTCATATAAAGAGTGTTGCTTGCTGTGGAGAGAGTAGACTGAGGGTCTGTACTGCATGCAAATACTGGTTAAATTTTGGCAGCTAAAGTAACCCAATACAGCATTTTACTACAGAAAAAGGGTAACCACCATTTGCAGAGACATTACATCATTTACTTTATGGGATGCTGGGGCCAATGGTGTGGGCTGTTCCTCATCACGTGACAGCAGGCAGTTTGCTTCTGGGACCACCACCAGAATCTCCCCCATTTCAACTTCTCTCCTTTTGATATATGTTTGCCTTAGGGATGAATAGATCAGTCTATTTCTGGTTCATATCAGTTTTGTCTGTGTTCATTCATATATATTGCATCCAATTTCTGTAACTTCTAGGGTTTGGGGTTGTTTGTTTTTAGCCACATGAAAATGCATGTTATTTTAAACTTTTTTTAAAAAAATACACATTTTTGTATGCATGTTATCATAAAATACACATTTTTATACACATTTTTGGTATATATCTTGAAGTGCATCACAGTTTGGTTAGAGTGTCAGAGGGCACAGGACTAGGAAGACTCATGCTCAAATCCCCATTCAGCCACTGAATGACTTTGAGCCTGTGAGCATCTTCCAGCCTAAACTACCTCACAGGGTTGTTGTGAGCATAAAAAGGGGAGCGTAAAAAGGGGGATGGGGAACCATGCAAGGCATTGTGAGCTCATTTGCAGAAGGGTGCAATAAAATGCAATCATAGGTGAGTGTGATTGAAGAAAGGACTAGAATTCTTCATTCCTCCTCCACCAATTAAACTTTAGCATTTAGCTGGTTGTATATAATGATCATCCATACACAAAAGTGTATAAACGACCTAGCAGTTTCTGGGAAACTGCAGGAGACTGTATTTAGCTGCATGGTAGAGTCCATTGAAGCATCAGACATCAGGGTGCTGAGTAACCAGTAGGACATGTAATCTCATTGCATTTAGAAACATTAGCTCATTGATTCAGGAAGCAAAGGAGCATAACAGCTACAATGAGCCCTGAGAGGTTGTAGTGTCTTGCGTAGGGTTAAACTTTACTGGAACACTGCCAAGATGACTTGGTTTGACTGCCAGTGCCGCAATGTATTAAAGCTGGTGCAGGTGGCTACTATGTGTGAATAACTGTATATGCAGTTCTGCTCACATAAACTGTGTAATTTCAGAGGAAGTACTCTGAAAAATTGCACTGATACTTTGGTGAAAAGTGGTTTTCCAAAGCAATCTGCTCTCAGAAATACTCACTGTAGAGTTCTGGCAAAATAGGTCCTCTGACATGGCACATGTGAACTGACAACTTGGGCCGTTCCAAGGTCACTCACTGGCAGGAGTGCCAACTATGTCCTTGTAATTTTGTAGAATGATTCAAATTGAATTGAAATTAAAAGTTATGAAAAATTTAAAGCAATAGGTCTGCAAGTGGGGCAGACTAAAATACTGTGGAAAGGAACTCTTCTAGCTTTCTTTCCATGTTTGATATATAGCTGTGCTTTTTTTCTAAACGTATCAAGTGCCCTTCATTATGGGGAACATCTTATATTTATTTTCATATTTTAGGTTGTCTAACCTCCCACAGTCTGATATTAAGGTAATTAATTAAATCTGTATATCGCCCTATACCCGTATATCTTAGGGCAGTTCACAACATAAAATCATGATATAAAAGCCACAAAATACATAATAAAAATAAAAACAAAAATGTATTAAAAGGCATTGGATTTCAATTAGCTTAGGGCCTGAAAGAAGAGGAACATTTTTGCCTGGTGCCTAAAGGTGTATAATGAAGGCCCAGCCGAACCTCCACAAATGGGGAGCCACTGCAGGAAAGGTCCATTCTTGTGTTGCCACCATCCAGACCTCTCATGGAGGAGGCGCACAAAAAAGGGCCTCAGAGGATGATTTCAGAGTCCAGGTAGAAGAGGTGGTCCTTGAGGTATAGTTTCTACAAAGCACATACCTTGGCTTAGTGTTGTGTGCAAATGCAGCCAGAGATTACCCAAGAAGGAATTACCCCCAAAGCATTGTGTAGACCAGGACTGTTCCTTTTTTTGAAATTTTGTTCTGATAAAGTAAGAGGTATATAATGAGACTAGATTGGAGGCAGCAGTTATACATTACCCTGTGATCCAAACCCATTCAGTAATTTGAATCTATGACTTAGGGGTAATAAAGCTACTCATTTCAATCAAGCAGCTGTTTTTTATTTTGAATTGACAAGGTGACATGTAGTAAACTCTTAGCTTGGAAAACTTCCCTCTCCATAGTTATAAATATATCATGCTATTGTGCTTGGCAAGCTGCAAGCAAGTGGAGGTAAGATCTCATTAAGGGAGCAAACTGTGGAGTAGGGAGAGGACAGTGTGAAGCTAAGGGTGATAACAGTGGCCTTGTCCAGAATAGGCCATGGGAGTTTTCTTATCTAACTTAAGCAGGAGGTGCTGGGAGCTTCCTGTGCGAAATTAGGAGCATACACTGCTTTCCTCTTGTTGTTTGGCTTCCTCCTGTATATAAGACGGTTCCCAGCACAGTGATTATCTTTGCATCTTCAAACATGGCACAATCTACTTCCTTAAGAGTATGATGTATCCTTTAGAGTCTTGCCGTCTTTCTCCCCCCATCCTCCCTCTGTCCTCCAGTTCTTCTCAATAGCTCATCTATGTCCTAAGCACTTTTAAGGTCCAGTGACATATGGAATACATATACAGATATATAACACCAACACACAGTAAATGTGTACATCATATATTGAATCCTTCTTTGGAAATGTCCAAAACTACTACACAGCAAGTGCCTGGAGGGGGGGGATCAGAGTGTCAGATTAACAGCTCTGACTGTTCCTTCCCTTTTCTTGAAATATCTGTGGAAATCTAAATTGGGATTAATGACTAATGGTTTCCCAAAGTGATAGCTTGTTTCTCTAATTTTGGCCATCAGATCCCTAAGCATGCACACATGTGCACAAAAGGTGTAAGTTTGCGTGCATAGCAAAGTAAGAGCGAGATTTATGATTTACAAATCTAACTAAACTGTGAACTAATATGCATATGTTGTGTCCACTGTGTCTACAGTACACAATTTCCAGGTTGTGTAGGGTAATAATATGATCAATTATTGCTATTGTCATGGATTTTTAAAAAATCATCAAATGTTTTTGAATATTCACCATTTGTTGCACGGCTCTTTTTTTATTGGATACTTTCCAACCACAAGTCATCCCTGTGAGCTAATACATGCTTCTGATTAGCAAACAGGATGACCCATTTATCATACATTGATAATTAATTGCCACAATTGACAATGTTAAGTATCACAATGCACAATGAATGCATTTTTGCAAAATTTCCAGGTGTTTCATAGTGAAATTAGAACAAGTCATGATGGATTTTATACATCCACAGAAATCTATCATTTCCCACATAACTGCACTTGACACAAATACTTGCTTTCTGCCACAAAGCACCACATATTAAAAATCAAGGGACTTTGCACCTCCAACCAGTTCTGCAAGGTCAGAACAACAACCTCAGAAGACTGAATGGGAAATAACAATATTAAAATTTGAACACATGAATATGAAAGCTGGTGCAGTGCAGTGGCAAGGCTACTGAGCTATGAACAAGAAAGACATTGGTTCAAATATTTCCTTAGCTGTAATCGGAGCCGGCTCACCCAGGAGGCAAGGTGAGGTGACTGCCTCAGGTAGCAGGATCCACTGGGGCAGCAAATTCGTCCTCCAAGGAATGCCTCACCCGCTGATGCCACCACTGCCGCATACTCCTTGGAGGCTAGATCTGCTGCCTCCTTGGCTTTAGCCACCCTGCCAATGCCACCTCAAGAGTGGCCTCTTGGCAAATAGGAGGCGCTGTTTGCCTCCTCCCACCCCTAGAGAGGAAATGGTAGGGGCTGCCATCTGGGGTCTCCTAGGGTCTGCACTTGCCCAGTGTGATTCAGAGCAAACCCACCCACCCCCGCATACCCTTTGATTCCCACTTCAATTGTGCTGCAACTATGGTATGGGGATTGCCCCATTTTTTGCCCTAGGGTAAAGCCTCTAGAGGGGTGCCATTAAGGTCCCAGCCTCTGCGTGTATGTACGCAAATGTGCGTGGGGGGTTACTAAACTGGGTCTTCAACCCGGGGAAAATAAAGCCTTGTTTCACCCGTGGGTGTGATTGATTTGATCCCCCACCCCCACTCATTCCCAGGTTAGAGCTTCACTCGCCCATTTGTCCCCGATGTAGATTTTTATTCTCCCCCTTCGTTCCTGATGCAGATCGTCATTCTCCACCTTTTTCTTGGTCACGGGGTGGCACCATTTTGTGGTTTGCCTGAAGTGCCAAAATGTCTATGATCTCCATAAGTAGACTTAGGGAATTCACACACCCTTTTTGCAATGATTTGACAGGGAGTGCAGACCTTGTTTGCCTTATGATGTGACAACTTTAGCTTGGCTCTCAGCTGTGAGAGGATTGGGATGTGAGGAAGCTCCCAGTGTTCTTTTCTGACCCTAACTCTTTCTCTGTGTGCCAGCAGAACGTTCTGGGGCGGATCCTACTTGGACAGAGCCTGGCTAGTTTATGAATAGCTGACTGTAGACCTATAAGATCCATGTTCTCCGTCCACACTGTCATTATATATCTTACTGTTTTAAGACCTGCCAATCAAAGTGCAGTTTAAAGATAAAGAACTATAAGAAAGGAGAGCAGGGGCCTTGAAGCTGCCTATTAGTTATTAGTACCTGGACAGCAGACGGAACAATACACAGATTACCTTGACACAGTTTTCCTCATTATGGTGAGATGGATTGCATTTTTATTTAAATTAGAATAATTACTTCCGTGATTGCAACTGTACATACAACCTTGTATCAAATTGGTGTCCTCTTTTGACCATTTTGGGTGTGATGCATTTCCACATTCTTTGTAATTTATAAATGTCCACCCTAGATCACATCTCCTACACACTTTAGTATTTTGTATTTTGATATAGATGATTAGATTTGTTTTATGGGATTTTATGGGATTTCTTGTGGGTAAGGAATAAATGGCCAATTTTTTAAAAAACAACCCATAATTTGTAAACTATGCACTCAGTGTGTAGAATTATTATAGATTTGTACAGCGATAGTAACGTGTTCAACTCTCTCCTGATGAAATTAAAGGTGCTTAAAGCAGCTTAATTTTGGTCCTACATTATCTGTTTGCCTTCTGCTTGGTTCAAACCATTGCACTTAAGCTTTTCACTGTTTGTTTTTAATTGATTGGATGTGTTTTTATCAGAAGTGTATTGTAATCAATGGTGAAGTTCTGCATTGAGTGGATACTATTTAGAAAGTACATGCATTCATGCACAACTGTTCTGGGAGCTTTCCCCAGTTACATCAGCACCTCTTCTTTGATAGCAACATACTCTGAATTTTCTAATGCATTAAAGATGTTCTTTGAGGCATTTTAGCTAATTTGAACATATGAAGGTGTCTTATATCTGAGTCAGACCTTTGGCCCATTTAAGTTAGTACAGTCTCCTGGGTATACTTTCCTCAGATAGATAATTACTGCAATTGACATGGGGATCTAATGTTTGCAAAGTGTGCTCTTCCTCTGTTTAGTGATCATTGTGAATTAATTAGTTCAAGCCACAGTTTTCAGTAACTGAACTGATGTAATTCTTTGTGAAACAAGCTTTTAAAAACAATTTGTGCTCTTTTATGTATCACAAACTGACCTGGATCAGTCTAACACAGGGAAATCTGTAGATTATCTTGTGGCTTGTAAATGCAATGGATGACTGTAATAATGAGATAGTTACCAGATGCGGGTGGACATTATTTCAAACTGCTCATGCTTTCGGTAGTTTTAGTGCAGTGATGGGGAACCTGTGCCCCCCCCAACTGTTGTTGAACTCCAAGTCTCATTAGTTCCAGTCAAGATGTCGGGAATCATAGAAGTTGTTGGTTAGCAACATCTGGAGAGCCACAAGTTCCTCATCTTTGTTTTAGTGGAAAACACTGAAATAAAGAAATAAGGGAAATTGTACCATTTTCATAGAATCTTGGAGAAGTGGGAAAAGAAATGCCATTAAAAATAATTAAAATACAGGCAACGATTGATTTGCTTGCACCCAATTGATGTGTGATCATGCATGTGCACACAGCGCCAAACCCAGAAGTGACCCAAAAACATCACTAAAACATCAGGATGGAATGGGGGCGGGCAAAACGGGGGTGGGGCAAGGTGGAATACTTTATGTGGGCCACGCCAACATGCACAGGGATATGGAACGTAACCCCTGTGCAAAACAAAGGATTGCCTGTACTTTTATATTCCCTTTAGAGGTAACAACCTTCTCAAGATGACTTACAAAATAAAAGCATGAAACTGTAATATACAGTGAACTAAAACAGCATTAAAATAACAGCATCAAAAAAAGAAAGCATCAAAATGACTATTTTATATAATAGTAACTGAAATTAGGGCTGTGTACTGGATCTGGCCAAATTCCAGATCCTGAACCAAATCAGGCCTATTTGGGTTGACTTGGGATTTGAATTGAGTTGAAGCAGCCTCAGTTCACCTTGGTTCAGATCAAGTCCACCTGGAGCTATCTGGCCTGCCGAAATTGGATGGTCTGGCAGTGAGGAGAGAGAAGCAGAAGGCTTTTTTCCCCCTCACCCAACCCCCCAACCAGATGTTTAATCAGGGTTTTAAACCCTGATTAAACATGGGGGCAGTTGAAGAATCAGGGTTTTAAAATAATTAAACAAATTTCTTTAGGGGGAAAAGGTAGAATGTCATTTTTAAAAGTTATTTGGGAGGTTTTGCTATGAGTTCAGCAGTTCAAGAGCACATTCGGTCAAGTAGTGCTACTGTAGTAACCTTGTTCACTTGTTTTGCTGGGTTCTATGCCAAGTTCCCTGCTATCCAAATGGATGTTGCATATAATGGTTATGATACATCTTACATGAAACGATCAGGTGCTGTTTTCATTCAGTGACATAAAGGACTGAGGAAGTTAATGCCTTAGGAAAGGATTGGTACTTCTTTGATCAATGCTAGCTATTTGATCACAAACTTGTGGTTTTAAATCCTACTTTTCTGAAGGCAATGATTTACATATGAAAGTAACTTACTAATGCAGGAATTTGATTCATTTGTTTTGAAGAAGCTTGCACCCAGGTCTTGAGAAGTAAAACATTTGATCCAAAGTCAAAGCTGTTCGATTCAAAGCAGAACTGTGAACACCTAGCTTTAAACAAAACAAGAATCTCTCTCCAAAAGAATGTAAAGAGATGAACGCAATGTAACAAGCATTCCAATAGACTTATTACCATATGCATCAAATTAGGTTTAAGACAATAAATTGGTTCCATAAAGGCTGATTAAGAGCCAGAACATTATGTAACATAACCAGCATTCCCGCCCACTCTTGAAATTTCATAATCAACAATACTTTGTGGCATTCTTCTTCCGCTCTACAAGATTGAAGACATTTAAAATGTTTTGACATAAATTTCCATATTTTCACAATTTGTGAGGCTTTATTCCAAACTTAGTATATATAAAAAACAGAAGACTTTGGCCATCTTCAGATGCTTGCATCCAGTGTTTAGCAGACAAGAATGATGACAGGCATAGCCCACAGGCCCCCTCATATGTTTACTTAAGACTGGGGATGCAGGTGGTGCTGTGATCTAAACCACTGAGCCTCTTGGGCTCGCCGATCAGAAGGTTGGCGGCTCGAATCCACTCAATGGGGTGAGCTCCTGTTGCTCTGTCACAGCTTCTGCCAACCTAGCAGTTTGAAAGCATGCCAGTGTGAATAGATAAATAGGTACCACTGTGGAGGGAAGGTAAACGGCATTTCCATGTACTCTGGTTTCTGTCATGGTGTTCCATTGTGCCAGAAGCAGTTTAGTCATGCTGGCCACATGACCCAGAAAGCTGTCTGTGGACAAATGCTGGCTCCCTCGGCCTGAAAGCGAGATGAGCACCGCGCCCTATACAGTGGTACCTTGGGTTACATATGCTTCAGGTTACATACGCTTCAGGTTACGGACTCCACTAATCCAGAAATAGTACCTCGGGTTAAGAACTTTGCTTCAGGATAAGAACAGAAATTGTGCTCCGGCGGCGCGGCAGCAGCGGGAGGCCCCATTAGCTAAAGTGCTGCTTCAGGTTAAGAACAGTTTCAGGTTAAGAACAGACCTCCGGAACAAATTAAGTACTTAACAAAAAGGTACCACTATAGTCACCTTTGATTGGACTTAACCGTCCATGGGTCCTTTACCTTTTTGTTGTTGTTTAGTCGTGTCCGACTCTTAGTGACCCCATGGACCAGAGCATGCCAGGCACTCCTGTCTTCCACTACCTCCCACAGCTTGGTCAAACTCACGTTCGTAGCTTTGAGAACACTGTCCAACCATCTCCTTTACTTAAAACTGACTATGATGAATGCCTGAACAGGGCTATTCTCATGTTGTTATTTAGTTTTTGAAACCAAGGAACAAAAGAAATAGTAATGTAAGCAAGTTTTTCATGTTAAGAAAAGAGTCTGCATTGGCAGGGAAAATCTGTCTTAATACTAACAGATGTTTTTATGAGACATAGACAGTTATACTAAAAGATCTGCTTGTTAACTCTACACATTTGTCCAGGTCCCAATGCAGTCCTGCCAATTTGGATTCTACTCTCACACTTGACCAGAAATCAAACAGGCCATCTGTAACATGACAGAGTTTAAATAAGGTTTTGGATAGATCCTTAGATTGTAAGCCCCCTTGGAGACAAACTATTAACATTTAGAAAAGCTGCTGTATGCCACTCTGAGCCTATGCAATAGAATGGGATATACAGTTGCAATCAAAATTATTCAACCCCTCACAACTGCACAAATACAACAGGTGTTGTCTCAAGCACACCTGATGCAACCAATCAAGGGCTTCATTAGTTGCACCAGGTGTGCTTGAGCTGGAACACATGAAATACCTGAGCTGGGTTTGCTGAGTGTTAAATTTGGCTGCATGTTAGAAATATGGCTAAGTCAAGAGAATGGTTCCAAAAGGTAAGAGAAGATATCATCACCCTTCACAAACAAGGAGCAGGATACAAAAAGATAGGGAAGGCACTATCTTTGTTCCTAGAGACACCATTGGAAGCATAGTTCGCAAGTTCAAAGTTAAAGTAACACTGGTTACATTACGTGGACTGGGCAAAAAAAAGAAGTTATCTGCGGCAGCAACCAGATTTCTGAGAAGGTAGGCTGGGGAAAATCCTCAAATGACTGCAAAAAAGCTGCAGCAAGACTTGGGGGTAGCAGGCACTGAGGTTTCAGTGAGCATATTAAGGCCGTACTAAACACAGATTTCCATGCCAGAACTCTACACCACTACTGACCCAAAAGCACAAGAAAAGTTGGCTCCAATATGCTCAAAATCATATAAATAAGCCACAGAAGTTTTGGGGTTCTGTTTTGTGGAGCGATGAAACAAAATTGGAACTTTTCAGCCCCATGGATCAGCGTTACATCTGGAGGAGGAAGAATGAAGCATATGCTGAAAAGAACACTCTGCCTACAGTGAAGCGTGGTGGTGGTTTGGTGATGCTGTGGGGCTGCTATGCATCCTCTGGCACTGGAAACTTGAAGTGTATGAAAGGCAGAATGGATTCATTGAAGTATCAGGAAATCCTAGGAGGAAACATCATGTTGTCTGTGAGGAAGCTGACGCTTGGGCTTCATTGGACCTTCCAACATGACAATGATCCCAAGCATACCTTAAATTCCCCTAAGGCTTGGTTGCAGAAGAAGTCCTGGAAGGTTCTACAGTGGCCATCAGTCACCTGACTTGAACCCCCTAGGAAATCTCTGGTGGGATTTGAAGAAGGCGGTAGCAGCACGCAGACCCAATATTCTTGAACTGGAGACATTGCTCATGAGGAATGGGCTAAGATTCCTCAGGAAATGCTGCCAGAAGCTGCTGTCTGGCTATGCATCTTGTTTGCAGCAGGTCATAGCAGCAAAAGGCTTCTCTACTAAGTAATAAAGATGCTTGCAATGAAGGGGTTGAAAAATAGTGAAACTGGAGAATCCAGTATAAGTTGCAATTTCAGCTGAATTTTTAAGCATCCATTGTAGTCGGTAAATTTTGATAATAAACCTGATGGGAGTTGAATAATTTTGATTGCAACTGTAAATCAGGTAAAGAAACTAGAGACTTCATATTTTAAACATTTCTTACTTGAGCTTCAAAACCCTTCTTTGGTAAATGAAACCCAACTCTTATCCATATGTTTCACATGTTAATGACTTGTACCTGGAAA
This sequence comes from Podarcis pityusensis, assembly GCF_964106645.2. Classification (NCBI taxonomy): domain Eukaryota; kingdom Metazoa; phylum Chordata; class Lepidosauria; order Squamata; family Lacertidae; genus Podarcis; species Podarcis pityusensis. The sequence continues at coordinate 26,329,880 of NC_138027.1, read as the reverse complement.
ACTTAATGAGTGGTCAGAGGGAGAAGACTAGGAGGAGGAGGAGGAGGTGAAGCTGAAGAGGTAACAGGGTTTAGTGAGTAGGAAGAGTCTGTGGCAGAGAGCAGCCCAGAGTTATGCAAAGTTATACAATGTATAGTTATAGTAATCAAGTAAAAATCATTTAAATACCATACATTAAGTCCGCAACTTACTTACACTATCACAACCTTATGCGTGGGGTGGGGGTTTATTCATTTTTTCCCCACCTGCAACCCCAGTGGGGTTTTTTTGCTTACTGGGCTTTGGGAAATGAGTGAGAGGCCTCTGACAGCATCCCCAAGCCCTTGTGCCACCTTTTCAAATCCCAGTAATCATGGTGGTGCCTTCCTTACCAGCCTTTGGGAAGGAGATGTGAATGCTCTGGGAAGGTCACAAGAGGGGCCTGCAAAGCTCTCAGGGCCCTCCTGCAACCTTCCCAGATCCCGGTAAGCAGCCCTCCACATCAAGGGGAGTTGGTTCTGGGGTTCCTGATTTTGTACAATTTTGCCTTGACGCACAGACCCTCGGAACTGAACCCTTGTGTAAGTGGCATGCCCACTGTGTAATGTGTGTGTGTGCATACTGCACATGTCTTTAGGCTACATAAGGCACATAATGCACATATTACACTCTACCTCAAACATGCTCAGATTTGTGTGAGGGATAAAATTCAGATTATAGCATAAACCATAAAATTCAAATCCTGAACTTAAATCTATACTACAGTGTATAACTAACCAATGTTTTAAGAAGTTTAGCTGTGGGTATCTCATAATTAAGCCTGTGCAATGGGCCCCAACTGCAACCCATTGTCTGTAATGACTTACCAATTTGATGTCCTACTTCACTCTTACTAAACTCTCATTGCTCTCATCATAGGTATGAATTTTGCTCCAATGCAGAGAGACCTTTCATCTTGAAACCTGGGAGCACTACAGGAAACAGAATCGAAACCATCACACAGAAAACAGCAATAATAGAGGGAAAGAATAAGGTATGGTAATTTTAAAGATAAAGTACGTCAACCTTGGGTATTTGTACTATGAACTGTTTTTAAATGCTGGATGATTAGTTGCTGGACGTCTCTTCACAGCTGAGAAGAGGTTTCAGAAATCAAATCCCAGCTTATTTCTGTTGCAGTGATGTAGTCACATTACAGAAGTACATATTCTGTTCACAGTTCTTGTGGATATTGGCCATGCTATCCGTGCAAATAGCAGATTGGTCCCATAAGGTAGTGTGCCTTTGGTGACTCAGTAAGGCTGTTGATAATTAGCAGCAGAAGCCTCTTTTGATGCTTAAATTCTCATTTTGATGCTGTCTGGGACTGGATAGGACAAACATTGAACAAACTATTACATGATACCAAATCCCACCAGTACTGCGAACCTTACCAAACAACTTTGAATTCCAAGGCACACCATTCTGCACCACTTCCCACGTATCTGGTTTTTAAGTTAATTTGCTAATAGTTGCGATGCTACTTTGGTAGTCAGAAAAATTTGGAAAGGGTTCAGATAAGAGTCATGAGGATATCTGAAGATTTGAGAATATTATTTTACAAAAGAGACAGTTGGGGATGGTTTCAACACAATCTGAAATTTTATCCAGGGTGAGGCAATTCTGGAAAATACTACAGAGTATTTTCACACAGAAGCACAGTGACAGCCAGCAGAAGACTCATGCTCCAGAAATATCCATGGCAGTGATTTGCATATGGTCCATTTTGTATTCACTTGTGCTTCCTCTTTTGGTGCTTCCTGGTAGTGTATTATATTGTTCTATGTGTCTAGAGTACAATTATAAAGAGGAGAAGCATGTTCAAACTTATCTTGACTTAGCTGACTCAAGTGCTTTTTTGAGCAAATGATAGTGTTTTGGGGAAGAATAGTTACACATCAGGTGAAACAATAAATCAGTAGTCTAAAGCAGGGCCGGGGATCTATTGCCAAAGATCTGCATGTGGACTTCTGCTTTTCTTCATGTGGCTTAATTCCATGTTGGTAGGGAAGCCTAGAGCAGAAGAAAGAGTGTAGAAAGTTGATAGTGGCAGAGAGAGCTGAAACAGATGGAGTCACGGAAGGAAAAGGGGAGGCGGAAGTCCTCTCCCAAGTGATCCACCCCTGAGAAGAAACTACAGATATCAGGGAACCTAATTCTGCATTGAACAGAAATGACAGAACGGACTTCCCCAAATCGGGTGCCAAATCATACATTTGTTGCAAGCCCTAGTGGGATTTTCTACTTTTGTTTCAGGTTCATCAGTTCTTAAAACTATCCTTGAACATATTTCTGACAAAGTTAACATACTTTTATGTAGAGCAGTAGAGATTCATTCAACTGGCACATCTGAACATTGGAGGAGGGATGATACAAAGATTGCAGTGACTAACTGCTTTTTTCTGACATGAGTGATTCTATTGAAACAAACAAAAGAAAAAGCTTTCATAGTTTTGAACTTGCTCTGACATTTAAAATGTTTTGGCAAGGGTAACGGTGGGTGGCTTACCAGCCTGAGTGTTACTATGGAAATTTCCCTTTGATCAGAAGTGATTTGGCAAGTTTGGTTCTCCTTTGAGACTACTTGTGTCAAGTTTGACTATTGTTAATGTGGGATAGAAGAGATATCAAATTCATCTTCTAACCAAAGTTTGTTAGACTTTAGTGTTGCAGACGGAGTTAAGCAAAATCCAATTTAATCCTAACATGTAAAAACACAGGTCAAATTTCTCTGTGAGTCTATGCAAGAAACAAGTCAGAAGGTGACAATAAAACCTGAATAAATGTCTATGACTGCTCAGGTGTTTGGCTTTTCAGTATGTGTCTTACCATATCGGGAATGAGGCTTGTGTAGGCAAGAGTCTTGTTTGTTTATATCGCAGCAGTGCAGAATGATTCCAGCATGCCAGGGTATGTTTTGTCTTTTTGTGCTATAAATTAACATGGCTTCTCCTTTATGGCTGTGTGTACACACCATACATTGAAAGCACATTATTTCCCCCAAATAATCACGGCATCTGTAATTTCTCATCACAGAGCCATAATGCTCGGCACCCTTAACAAACTATAGTTCCTAGAATTCTTGTGGGGAAAATATTGTGCTTTCAGTGTTGTGTGTATGCAGCCTAAATGCTGGAAGTGAAATCCCATTGGGATGGGATATACTGAACTATCAGGCTTATAGCCAGTGGTGTATTGTAAATTTTGACATGCAGGAGATCATTGTTACAGTCTCCAAAGCCATGCCCAAAGGAGAATCCAAAAATACAGGCACCTGAGCTGATCCATTTTATGGAAATAATACTCAGTTTATCAGGGGCACCATGACTGCAGTCCTCAGTGGTGCTTACTTCTGACTGTGTAGGTTCAATTGGAAAAACATGATGACCTTTAACAGAAGTTCTTCAGCCAGCTGAAATGTATTTATTATTCATTTATTTTATTATTTTTTTGGAAACAACTTCTAGATGAGTCTCAAGACTATATATATGTGAAAACAATTAAAAATAGCTTTAAAAACAGTGCAAAAAAGACACTTGATTTAAAACAATGCAGTATGAACACATAATGTATAGATCATTTCACCCAGCTGGAAAACCTATTGAAAGAAAAATGTATATTGTTTCCAGAATGGTGAAAACCTGTTGTGCCTTAACAGGGATGCCGTTCCACAAAATGGGTATAGCCACACTGGAAACCCTTCTCCAAGTTACTGTGGATCAGGGTTCTGATATTTTAGGGACTTAGTTGGGTAACCTTCCTACAAACACAGTGACTAACTGGTAAGGGGTAAGGCAGTCTCTCAAGTAACCTGGCCCTGAGCTGCATCAAGTCTTATATGGACTAGTAGCAGATCAGCCAGTGTAGATCCCCCAGATAAGGTGTTATATGCTGGTAATAGTTTATTCTTACAACCATCCTTATTGCCATGTTCTGTATTAGCTGCAGCCTCTGTAGCAACCTCCAGGGTAGCCCCACATAAAGAGCATTACAGTAATCCAGCCTTGAGGCTGCTAATGCATGGGCAACTGTAGTCAAATTATTCATTTAGCTTCAATTAGAAATGCTAACAATCTTGAAAATAAGTGTTGCCGTTTGAACTCCTAGTGTAAAGTAGCTCAATTATTTTCCTCATTCTCTGACTTCCTACATGCTAATCTTTAACAAATAACATTGGAAAGTCTCATTGTCACCTCATTCATTTTGCCAAAACATGGAGCTTCTTCCAATTATCTTGGCACCCTAGGACATGCCTTCATTGCTGCCCCTCTGAAAAAAAATCCTGGAGCTGTCCTCTCCCATGTGTATGCCCTCCACTGTGGCTTATAGCCACAACTGTTTCTTTTTACACAAAAAGTACTGCTGTTTTCTGAGATGGCAAGAGGAGAATGGCTGAATTCCCAGACCAGTGGAAATATTAGCACGGCTAATAATGAAATCTGCATTCAGAATTCCAGAATGTATTTTAAAATGTCAACCAACTATCATTTAAAAAACTTGCCCAGATACAAGTACATGAAAGATTGATTCTCTTAGGTGTGATGTTGAGAGTTTTATGTTACAAAATAATTGCTCCCATTGTTAGCTACTTGCTCATCTTATCTGTGGCTAATCACAAACAAGGGAAGCATTTGCTTTGTAAGCAAACCTTCAGAGCAAGAATGAGATCTATCCTTGAGGAAATAGCCGGAATACCAGTTTGAAGTATGCCACATCTTAGTATTTGAGTGTTAGCAAGATTATACAAGAGCTTCATTTAAGAATGGGTGTCTGTTCTCATTCCCATGCCCTTCCTGTTTTCAGACAATATGAGATTTGTCCTCAGAATCTCATTCTTGCACTACCCTCTAAGTAGTGTTATAGAACAGTGGTGGCTAATCTGTAATGTTGTTGGACTCTGATTCCTATCAGCCTCAGCCAGCATGGCCATGTCTGACATGATGGAAGTTGCAAGCCAGCACCATCTGGAGGGTCACAGGTTCCCCATCCCTGTTATAGAAAATTGGATATATACTTGGCATGTCATTTTGTTTTTAAAAACACACAAAGCAAAACGCCATCTGAATTACCTATATAACTATGTGTAGCACGGGCGTGTGATTCTTAATACACACTGCAGTGAGACAAGATAAAGTGTAGATAAACCCTCACAGCCTCAGGTGCAATAAGCTGCTTCCAAACTCTGCTGTTGTAGGAAACAGAGAGGTGGGGGTAACAGCATCTTAGGGCTCCACACAAGTGGTTTATAGTTTGCATGAGTGATGCCTTCATGTCCAACATGTTGCTCCCAGGCTACCAGTGGGAGGAGGGTGGCTGGTGAGTGGAACCAAATGTACACTTCATCAGGATCAGACCTATGTGAGTCTTCTGAGCTCCTTGGCCCTTGGCCAGTGCCTGACTTGGCTGATTTTTGCTGCTAACCATGATTGCATCTAACATGTTAAAGCCAGGATACAAAATAATAATAATTTTTTTTTTTTAAGTTAAGAATTAACCTCTACTCTGTTGCACACATGTAGCTACATTTTCCAGTATTTTTCTTGCCAACTCCCTTGGCTGGCTGAGTGACCTCTGGGCATCCTGTGGGGTACAGCTCACAGTGCCACACCTAATTTATTGTAACCTGTCATCAGTACATCATGAGAATGAGATAAATCCATGTTAAATCCTAAATGTTCAGAATATAATGATTCTGGAAATATAAAGGTCTCCTGGGTAAGCTGCCTTCCTGTTATGATTCCATTATTTCCTTGGCTTTATATGATGGTGGCACCTCCTAGTTGCTGCACTGCTTTTCACTGAATTAATGGAACAACTGAATTGTGTCAGTGTCAGTAGTCAGCAGGATCACTGAAAAATAATTATTAAAAACGGATAAGAACTAAATCTATTCTTTCCCCCAACAGACTGCTAGCATGTTGATTGTGGCTGAATCCAGGTCATCCGGAATCTACAGTTGCATAGCTTCCAATAAAGTGGGAAGTGACGAAAGAAATATTAGTTATTTTGTAACAGGTGAGATACAATTAATGTGATATTAAATCATACAGCTATTGATCGACTACATTTTGACCCATTTCTGTTTGGAGGGGATAACTATAGTGAATGACAACAACAAAAATTATAGGGTGCTATCCTTATTCTGGAATTATTACTGGCTGGGAATTTTCTGTTCATTACCAGCCTCCACCTGTGACTTGTGAGGTATTTTCTTCTTCCCCTTAAGGTATTATTACAAAATACCTTCAACATTCTACCTACATCATTCACATGGCTGGTTCACTTGTAGCTCTGTCATGTATGTTCTCTACACAGCAAGGGGTGGGCCTCCGAAGTGAGCATTGGTCTCACATGCCCTGCAAGAAACCAAATGCATGCTGGACTCTATCCATGAACATACTCATGTGGATCTATTATGGGCTGAACTAAGAAATTACTTTGTAGCATGAGAAAAGCACTTGGGTGAATCCATTCTAACAAGTTGTTATAACAAGCTTACCCTTTTCTCCTTGCAGTCAACTGCTCTTGCTGAGGGAGAAAAAAACCCACAAAAACACCACCTTTAAACTAATGCCAGTACAAAATGCTGATGGCTGTGAACAAAAGGCCAGGATGCTAAAAAGGATTTCCTTTCAGTATATTCAAAATAGATACTTCAGGGCTAGACTGATTGCTAGAAGTTGTTAGCTTTTCAACAGCTTTCAAGTTTGTTCTCATTTGAAGACTGGCTTCATCAGAGAATGGCAGGAAGGGGACAGGAACATATCTGGGGCAAAAAAAAAAAAGCCTTCTAGGGCCTGTAAAATGGACTAGATGAATATGTCTTGGGACATGTGTACATTCTGACCACAGGGTAGAAGCACTAGATTCAATATAAGCCTGATCCTTCCCCTATTTTTTGTGGTTGTTTTGCTGGCACACAGCAGGGCCATGGGTGTGTTTGCAATTACTGAGGGTGAGACAGGAACAGCAAAGCCTTATCTCCTGGCTGACCAGTGTCACTAAAGGCATTTTATTTTGAGATTCCTGATGGTGCTTGGCAAAGATAAACAAAATCTTCCATCAGGAAACCTGGGAGCTATTTCCACAGGAAGTTTCAAATCACTACAGTAAATAAAACTCTTTTACATCATTCCAGCCACCCGCTATCCCGCTTTTCTCAGGCTTTAACAAATTCTATGAGGTGGTGATAAATCAGGAGTCTTTTAAAGAAGAAGCTTAGTGTCATGTCTTCTTCCAAAATCAGTTTGTTTCTTTTGTCTCAAAATAGCCTGTATATAAAATTATCTCTTTAAACTGGACAGTATTTTTAACATTACGATAGTTACTTTATCAACTGTCCTGTGATCTCTGGATGAAGGCTGATACAAATGTAATAAATAATAATAATAAATAAAGTGCACATCGTGTCAGGATTAGACATAGATATGTCACTTAGCTTTTGCTTGATCTTTGTGTGCAATAACTTTGTTTGTTCATTAGCTAAGTAACATTACATATATGGGAAAGGGAACCTGTAACCCAGCAAATGTTGTTGGACTCCAGTTCCCATCAGCCCCAGCCAGCATGGCTAATGACCAGGGATGATGGGAGTTGTAGTTCAGCATATCTGGAGGCCCAGAGGTTCCCCATCCCTGTGCAGGAAGATGTAGCTTTCACATTAGGCTATATATTATGTAGCTCAGAATTTAGCTCAGTGCAATTGCTACTTATACTAAGATCCTTATAATAATTTAAACACTGGGAATGTAAACTAGAATCTATTTTGAATGCTCACCTAATCAAATGCAGGCATAAATATTGATCAGGCAACTGAAAGGGGTAATCTAAAGTTATACAGAGGCTATAAAGGAAATTTTATGCATATATGATTAGACGCCAGTTTTTATTATAAAAGAGAAATCTGAAAATGAGCTTGAACTCTCTATAAATCCTCACAGTCATGAGGCCCTCACTCCTTTGAGAAGCTCAGAAACATGGACTCTTTCATTGTTTCCTTGGTAGGAAGAGCAAGAGTTAGCTTCAGATGAGTTTGTGTGGGAGAAGATGGACTGTGCCCTATGAATAAAAAGTATGTGTTTTTTTTTTTTTGACAGATGTGCCAAATGGATTCCATATTAACTTAAAGAAAGCACCAATTGAAGGAGAAACCTTGGTGTTGTCCTGTTTAGCCAACAAATTTCTGTACAAAGACATTGCCTGGTTAATACCAAGGACAGTTAACAACCAAACAAGAATAAAAAAGGCAGCCACTAAGGAGTATTCCATTGGTTTCACTCTCAGCATCAAGAATGTTTCGCTTGAACATTCAGGCACGTACACCTGCCGAGCAAGGAACATATACACTGGAGAAGAAGTGCTTCAAGAGAAAGACGTTACAGTCAGAGGTGAGCACTGTAACAAAAAGGCTGTTTTCTCACGGATCCGCAAATTTAAGAGCGCAAGGAATGATTGTACAACACAACACAACATAAACCATTAAAGGACTCACTAAAAAGTGAAAGTTCTCCCATATAATCTCGATTGATTACTGCTGTACACTTCCAAAAAATGGGAGGTTTGGACATAGGAGGAGTAGCCATGCAAAAATGAACCAAAAAGAGAGAGAAAGTAAACAACAAACCCCCAAACCTGGGCTTGCATTTGGCTCAGGAAGATATGTTCTGCTTTGACAAAGATATGGAAGTTGGGATTTGGAAGACTTCCCCATCCCCTGCACTGAATTTTGTGTGTTATGTTGTATTGTTCTTTGCAGTCTCCCACCAAGTGCTAATGAAAAACTTTGGACTACCTTCTCCTCGGCTTTGATAATCGACCTCCTCCTAAGTGTCAAAGCTGCATAAACTGAAAACACTGTTTTTAAAAAAATAGAAAAACTGCTGGCTTGGGTCAACATTGGACATTTTATAACTTAACTTTAAAGTGCAGAATAAGCACAGCTCAGTTCGAGAGATTGACTGGACTACAGTATTTTTTACTTTAATCTGCTCTTTGTGGATTTATAAATATTGCCTGCTGAGCAAGTTCTTATGCTTATTTATTTGAAATCATTTTTCTACACTAAATATATTAATCTTTTTTTAAAAAGAAAACCAACAATTCTCAGGGAAGGCTCTGAGGATGCAGAATAAGAAATAAAAATGTTGAAATAAGGCACAGCCCTCTTGTATTGTTTGCATGAATTAGAATATTTAAACCCACTAGAGTTGAACCCTCTTTCTTTGAACAAATAAACTGTGGTAGCTTTCCCAGTGCCCTCCCTTTGGTTCCCTTTCAAATAAATCACAGTGCTACTGTTAAAGGTGTGTTGACATCAGTGGGAAAACTCTTTCCTGATTCATTATGGTATAGTTGTTGTAGCTATCTTTATAAAGGAGAATCACCACATTTACCCCTATTGATGAGATTCCAGTCATCACAGAAAAATGTTTAATGTATTTGTCCAAATCTAAATTTAAAATTAAGGCTTTTAGGAGATATATATTATTTATACACATGCACACACCATTGCTTTTCATATGCAAATGATAATAGGATTTAACATGGGGATTTAAAAATGACTAAACTACTGATGAAGAATTAAAAGTAATTTTTGTTACTTTTAAGCATTCCTTGTCTTTCTATTTTGTGATTTTATTTCAAGGTGTTTCTGTGTATTATAAAATCTGTATAAGAAAGAAGTTACTATTTTTAATAGATCTGATAATTTTATTTTTTTACAATGCATATCTATTATATTTGGAGGGGCGTTCATTTATGATTAATTATTATATAGAATTCTTTTAGCCAAGCATGTGGGGATCACAATAGCGACAGCAAAAATGGGAACAAAAGTGGCTTTGCTATTAAAACAGAGGGTGACAACATGACAATTTCTGGTGCCTGAGAACTCACCCACCCATTTCCTCCTTCAAGGTAGCAGGACCGTGTCCCCCAGCCAAGCTTGTCGTTCACGTGGGAATTGCTTTTGTCAAGTGTGAACTGGTAAACAATAGCATTTCCCCATCATGGCAGTTATGTGGAGCCTAAAATGATTTGAAAACAATTAGCTACCTGGAAGTTGTCAGGGTAAAGAAAAGAATTATTGTTCCTATCTTGAAATTTCACCTATAGCCTTTTTGTATACAGTAGATCTTTTTTCAATATTACCATGATAGCTTCCAGAAACAATATGCATTCTGGCAAAGCAAACTTTCTGCTGCTGTTTTTAATACGGTTACAAAGCCAATCCGATTATTGGTAACTGCATTCCAGTGACAGCACGTGTATTTTACTGTGCCTTCTTGGAGGAAAACAGGAAGAGAGAGCCTCATCTCTATAGAAGTTATATGTCAGAAAATATTTTATGGCAAGACGTAGGCTGCAATGACAGGACTTTATGAATTTGCAGTAGCCTGAAAACTATAGTTTAGGAGTTTGAAGAAGCGAAAGAAGCTGCTGACCGTTGGATTCAATCCACCAAGCACTGATTGTGGGCCAGCTCCACAGGATGAATTGGAATAGCAAGCATATAAGCCTGATTTACAGTCTAATGGAAAGGTTAGAGCACAATACTCACCTGTGGAAACAAATAAAGGTTTATAGCAAATCCTAAGGAAAGGAAGGTATCCTGGCAATTCCATAACTTGGAGTTGGCCAAAGCTTCAGCAACCATGTGCTGCAATAGTTTGAATGATTGTTACTGCATCACCACCCATGTTGGAATGCATGAAAGAACCTCAATAATAATGTGTAAGAAAAGGGGCTTAGAGGAGTCCCTTTTTGCATTGTAACTGATGCATAGATACCACTGCTAATACTGATTACTGCAGTTGCACTGGAAAGGGGTGGATTTTGTTCTTTGTTGGATGATTTATAATTCCCATATATGATGTGGAGAATAATTTAAAATTACATTTGTATTTCTTTAAGTGCATATTAAAAGTTCAGATGTGTATTTGCTGACTTATCGGTCATTCAACTGATAATATAAGTTGCCTCATAAAGAGATTCAATTGTTAAATGAAATGAGCTGTGCAAAAAGGAGCCAAGATATGTTTAATGTTTTCTTTGTTGGTCATATTTATGTGAGGGGTTTTTTTTTCTGTCTCAGGGTTAATTTTCTTCTTGCTACTGAAGGCCTAGGTCCACGAATTTGACGGTAGCAGAGGAATTTCTACTCCCTCTGCAATTCCATTCATGTTTCTGTAGTTAAAGGATACAGTCCACCATGAACTTCTCCTGTACTGAAATTTATACAGAAGTTCCCTGTCAATTGTATGCAAAATTGGCTAAATGGTTACAAGTGAAATCGAAAAGAGGTTTCTACCCTAAGGTCAAATGAAAAGAAGCTAAGCTAGTTAGAAGTGCTTGTGAAAATCCCAGTCTGTTACATTCATAAAACACAGAAGTAGGAGTAAGGGAAAGAATGATTTCTTGCCTTAATCAAGCATTTCCAAATCAGCTAATTATGGCAATAGCCTAATAGAAAGTATGTGGAAAGTGATGCAACCTTATCTTTAAGCAAGAAAGTGTTTTTCAATATTGAAAACGTGTATGGCTATAAACAAATTAAAATTAATCAGAAATAACATACAGACTTTGTGACATCTGTTTTTTATGGTTTCACTGTCTCAAGTGTCTTGGTTCTGCTGTTTTCTGTAGAAACCCATGGAACACAAAACTTACATACCGTATGTGGTTAGATTCATTCATCTTTTTCTCTTGGCAAACACATTTTCAACTATCATGCCTTTATAGATAGTACTTTGGCAGAAACAGAAATTAAATAAATGGGCAACAGAATATAAACTTCCACAATCCATTGCAAAAAAAGAAAATAACAAGGAGAAAACGTGGGAGGGTGTCTTGATCATTTGTGAAGAAGTGCTCTGTAACTACACCTCATGCTAGTTTCCTGGTTACGCTGCACCAAGCAGTTTATAATCTAGCTGGACACAGGATCAGTACTACAATATTTGGCAGAAATTATGTTCAGTTACTGGGATTATTTTTAGAAACAATTTTTTATGTTATGTTTTTAACAGGCTGTATATAAAAGGACAGAAGGAAGCTTACAAAATGGTTATTCTTTCAAATAATTGGTCTGTCATAATTAATGATAGAAAGCCTCATCAGATCTTTGTAGGAGTCCAGCTTTCCTACAAAGAGAGGAAAAGCCATTGTGTAGCCAAGTGAGCGCAGTTCTGACCTTGATCACATCACACAGGAGCATATTATTGCCAAAATGAAAAGAATCTTACCAACATCTTATTCTACCAATAAGCATTCTTTATTATCACAGTGAACATTGTCTAAAAGATTTCTGGTAGGGGCACCTGAAAAATGAACTAAAGGAACTTAGAGGAGAGAGAACTCCAGGATCCTATAGGATTTTTCAGGATCACATGTGCAGTGAGTTATCTTCATGAGATCTGTAGTTAAATCAATTAACAGGAACAGGACATTTGAGTGGAAATGGGTTGTGTCACAATTGGCACAAGAAATATAAATCATAGAGAAATATCTTTGCTAGATGGCTGTTCAAAACTGCTTAGGAAGAAAGAAAACCACAAAGGATGAGAGGAGTGGCTGGAAGATAGAAAGCTAATTAATTAGATTAGTCTCTTTTTCATATTTATATTTTATGAGGTTGCTGCCTTAAAACATCCCACATGGTGACTGACTGGGTAATCTGCATGTGGAGAACAAAACCACATTATGCGGAGATAACACTGAAAACAATTTGATTCTATACTTGGTTCATGCGTGGAATTAAGGCACTTGAATTATATGCCTAAATGTGCTGGGCAGCCTATTATTAAAACACATTTAGTAACCAGATGTTACTAAAAGGGATGAAAAATGGTAAAGCTACTCTGAGAGGTTCACAAGCTGCAGAATTTACAAAGCTCAATAAACAACCTCTCCAGTCCACTGAAGGCTTCAGATTGACTTGTTGCCATGTTATAATGTTCACTTGTTTTTTTGTTGGCTATTTGATGTTGAACTAACCAAAGGCCTCTCACCCCAGGCCTGCTTGTACTGTTTAGTTTTCAAGTATGGCTGTCATTATTATATTATATTATATTACATTACATTATAGCTTATGCAATTTATTTAAATGTTGCCCTCCACAAGACTCCTGGGAACTGTAGTTTTGTTAAGGGTACTTGGAATTATAACTCTGAGAGTGTAAACTACAGTTGTCAGGGTTCTATGGAAGAAGTAACGTGCTTTAAACATGCTTTCAATGTATGGTGTGTATGCAGTCTAAATAATAATAATCCAAACCACATTCACAATACAGACAGACAGTACTCTATTGTGCTTTGGGTTGATGATGCTAGCAAATATTTCCAGAGCTGTAACACATTTCAAACTGGAAGGAAAAGCCTGCATTCTTCTTTGTAGAGAAGTCACCTCAAATTTTGAATAAAAGCACCAACCAGCTTGGCTGATTTGTATTGTGCTGCCTCTTGTTAGTAGTGATTGATTATGGAGTGATACTGTCTACAGAACCAAGGTATATTCAGGATATTATTTTCCATGTATCCAAAGAAACAACATGGACAAATTCAACAGGCACCACTTGATCTATTTTGAAACTCTTGTTCTCTTGAGCTACTACAGCAACTACTTAGATGTACACTGTCCACGCATATATATATATCAAACAGAAATAAATATCAAACAGCTGAAAAAGCTATAGCTTGTATAGGGCAAGCAATTTTTATTTTTATTTTAGTTTTTTTAAAGGAGGCGGTCACGGCTATAGAAACATGCTAACTGATGTGTCAATGTGTTTTGTAGCTCAGGAAGCACCGTACCTGCTGCGGAACCTCACTGATCAGGTTGTCAACAGCAGTCACTCTGTTAGTCTGGAGTGCCTTGTTCATGGTGTGCCAGAACCTCAGATATCCTGGTTCAAAAACAACGCACAGCTACAGCAAGAGCCAGGTGAGTGCAGTACTCGCCATAATTTATTTCTAGATGACACAGTAACATGGGGCCTGCTTTGCAATTCACATCTCTAGGCTTACCCACTCTTAGAACTAGACGGCCGTTGCTCCTCACAGCTAAAAGTACAATAGACTGAGTACAGACCATTTGATGCTCCCAGATTGCATCCGAAATAAGCCATCTGAATCATCTGCTTCCCTCTTCCTCCTGGCAGATCCAGCTTTGATCAGCGCAGTGACAATAGCACCAAGCCAGCCATCGCTGTTCCAAACACCATGCTATACATCTTGTTTGTTTTTATATGGCAGATTTTTTTTTAATCCCACCCTTCAAAGAACATTTTCCAGGGTGGCTTGCAGAGAACAAGTTATGAGCAACCTCCTCATGCACTTCCTCTGTTGGCACCCTGCAATCACTGGAAGACCTGCCATCTGGAAGTGCCTTAAATGTACTTCAAGAATGCTTAGATCTAATGTGTTCTTGGTAGGCAAGTGTCCAAACACCCTCCCAATAAAAGAAACCTGACCGCCAGCATATAAAAGAAACTCGACTGCCTCCATAAGTCTGACCGTTATCCTCAAGCATACTGCTTGAGGGCCACCAAATTGCCTCCCCTGCCTATAACACTGTGCCAGAGTTTGGAGACCAATCTACTCACTAGAAAGTATAATTTGACATTGAAAAATGTGGAGTATTGCTAGATTGAAGGCTCACCCTCCCCAGCCAGAAAATCCCTCCTCATGGAGAACTAGTAGCTCAGTGACAAGCATTATAGCCTGTATTTTCCCTCAGATGCAAGTTTTCTATGAGGGGGGGGCTGGTTTTGTTTTTTTTTTTACTGAGGGGGGGAAATCCCCACTTAACACTGAAATGTACAGTCCAAAGATTTCTGGGCATGACCAAAGACTGCATCCCTGTCATTTATTTTATTTAAAATATTTCTAGACTGCCTGTCATCCAATAAATAGAAGAATTATTATTTTTATAGTTCAAATACAGTAAGACAGCAACCATCAAAAAAGGGGGATAGAGGTTTTTAAACAGATGGACAACTACCAGGGACACAGATTTCCTGCATTGGCAGAGGGTTGGATTAGATAACCGTTGAGGTCCCTTCCAGCTCTATGATACCATATTCACTTCTCAAGCTTAGAATGCTTTATCAGCAGCATTGCAAACTATTATGTCAACAATATATCATTATTATTTGTAGAATATCAGCAATGTGCATTGGGCTTTATATGGGTGTATTTATGGAAACAAACAGTAAGAGCAACATGTATTGTGGGGAGTGTGTTTGCTACTGCTTTGTAAAACGCCCTCATACTATAAATGACAGCCATGTCTGTCTTGCAATTACATTATGATTATGGCCTATGTTGAGCAAAGAGGAGAAAGCAGCAACATCTGGAAGAGTCTTCTCATAGCATATTTCCTCCATGATGACCAGTGCCACACACCCCCACACCTATTTTTAGCTATTTAATAGCGTAAGCAACTCCTTAAGGTCAGTCTCCTCATACAAGAACATTTACAATTGTACCATTCTCCCACCCCATTTTCCCAGGCAGTGAGAAGCTCTGGGGGGAGCCACTACAAGGTCAGTTTCCTGGTGGGGGAAAGAGTTCAGTGTCTTGCGCCATGTGTGTAAAATCTATTTATTTACTAAATTTGTTGGGCAGGAAAGGGACAGCCTCAGACGCACCCATACAGAGAGTGTGCTGATCGCAAAGTAGCTGCAGCTTGCTCAAAGGAAACAACGTAGGCTGAGATTCAAGTTGCAAAATCTCAGGGCTCTTCTAGACCAATGTTTCCCAACTGGGGGGGAGGGGCGTATGGCCCCTTGGGGGCCTCCATGATATTCAAAGGGGGCCACAGGTGAAAATTGTGTAAATGGGGGGCCACGGCACAAGACTAGGGCACCACAGAGGGAAGTGAAAAGTGAATTAAAAAATCCTGATTGGCTGGCTATCTGCTTGGCCAATCAAAAGAGGGTTAGGGGGTGGCTGACCAGGGCCTAGCGCTCCATGGGTGCTTTCTTGGAGCAGTCCTTGTTTGTTTCTGGCAGGAGAGGGCGATCGCTGAGGCTCCTGTTTTGACCAGTAGAGCCCGTGAACCAGAACCCCCAGCTTAGGTAAGCGCAGTGGCAGGGTGACAATGGGTAGGGCTGTGAGAGCTGGAGCTGCTTGTTGCTGCTGCCAATGCTGGGCCCAGCCTGGGCCTGACTCTGCAAAGTGCGGGGTGCAATCCATCCCAGCGCCTAGTGGAGCGGGGCCGTTTGAAGAAGAGGAAGAAGAAGAGTTTGGATTTGATATCCCGCTTTATCACTACCCTAAGGAGTCTCAAAGCGGCTAACAATCCCTTCCTCCCCCACAACAAACACTCTGTGAGGTGAGTGTGGCTGAGACACTTCAAAGAAGCGTGACTAGCCCAAGGTCACCCAGCAGCTGCATGTGGAGGAGCGGGGAAGCAAACCTGGTTCACCAGATTGCTAGACTACCGCTCAGTTTGGTGCTGCTGAGCGGCTCAGAGCCCCTTGGCAGCATCAGGCAGCGTCAACCCAGCTCCACAAGGCACAGGGTGCAATCTAGACCAATGTTTCTCAACATTTTTTCGACCGTGGCCCCCTTCTGACCTTGCTTCCTTCCTGTGGCCCCACTGTCTTACTGGTAGAAAGGTCATCCTTCTAGTCCAACCCCCTGCAAGGTTGGTCACTCAGCTAAAGCATCCATGACAGATGGCCATCCAACCTCTGCTGAGAAACCTCCAAGGAAGGAGAGTCCACAACCTCCTGAGGAAGATCCATCTTCCATGTATTATAAAAAGTAAACAACATTTATTTGACCCCAGTTATCTGACACAGAGGGGGAAACCTACAGATACAGTCCAAAAGGTGCACAGGGAGTTCTATATATATGGGAGAATATTACAAAGCAAGTGGTCCTCACTAACCTGGTGCAGTCTGGAAGCATCCTCAAGACTTCTGTCTCCTTTGTTAACAGCCTTCCATTTTTCTTCAGCCTCTCCCCACCCCCGCCTCAAAGTAGGTGAGTGTATCACCAGTCACCACCCACCAGAAGCTTTCAAGCTATTGACTTCCAAGTTATTACTGCCCATGAAATAAACCTCTTTCATTTCTAACTATAGAAAAAGACTAGAAAACAGGTAATATCACAAGAGAATGCTTAGAATATGCTTTCTTTTTGGGTTGCTTCCTACAGAAGATGATTCTGTTACACAGACAACCCTTCCTCTTTGTGCACTATTATAATTCATTTCAAATACTCCTCACTCCACAGGTATAATGTTAGGGCCAGGAAGCCAGAGTCTACTGATTGAAAGAGTGCAAGAGGATGATGCTGGACACTACCAATGTGTTGCTACCAACCTAAAAGGAACAGTGCAGAGTTCAGCTTACGTCACCATACAAGGTAAAGCATTGCATGTGTCTTAATTTGATTTGTTTTTCCTCTTTGATCTGCTCAGAAGTCCCCATTGCTTTTCATGGAGGAGAACTTGCTCTTCCTGGAGGAACAGGTAAAGTGGCTTGTTGACTGTCTGCACTATTTTTCAAACAAAGCCTTAACTAAAGGAAATGCACTAGGTCACAAAGGAAGCCAAAGGGAAATGCTAGATCAGAATTTGTTTATACTGACCTGAAAATAAGCTTTGCTGCAACCCAAGAATCGTAGGGTCAGGGTAGAAGGAGGGTGAGTATATTTAGCCTCCTTCAAGACGTCGATCTGTTTCATTTCCTGTTCCAGTCTGCTAGAGGCCAGGATGAGATATATTTGTCATTTTTGTGTCTTTGATTTCAGCGTAGACTGAGCTGTCTGATCCAGCTTAAGGTTTGCCCAATTGATGGTACATTTAAGAGTTATTTTGCTCTTGTCTTAATGGTATTTAACTCTCTTAAAAAAAATCCTGCTGAGTTTTCATCTTCAATAACATATTGTATCAGTAAATCTTACAGTCTAACTGTGTGCTCCAGTTACAGTGAGATCTCTCTCTTCCTCTAAATATTTGGGCTACACTATTGAGCAACAGTGGCTAAAGAACCCAGATAGTCCCTCGGATTTCCACCAAGGTTCTAACTCAGGCATAGGGAACCGGTGTTGCTTCTCCTCAGAGGTTTATCAATCTTATCAGTCCCAGGCAGGATGGCCTTATCAGGGATTATGGGAGTTGCACACTAACAATATTGGAGTGAGTGGACAAAACAGGTTTCTCATCCCTGTTTTAAGGATGCAGTTTACATGCTGCTCATTGATGAAAGGTAGGTGTTCCCTGTCCAGAAGGTACTTCCAGCAAAATTAAAGATCTATAGTATTAACCATGCTATTTTATGGGAAACAAATCATAACCGGAATAAAATTAATAAAACAAAACAAATGTGTAATGTGCCTTTCATAGAATCATAGAATTGTTGAGTTGGGGTCCCTTCCAACTCTACAATATTCTAGGATTCTATGGAAGGTACATTACACATTTTAGGAAGCATGATGCCGTTGCTGAAAACGACCATTCTATGTATAATTTTACCATTCTAAAACACATAATAAAACTTACTTTATTTCCTGACCACATCCAATTTTCTATTTTCATGTCCCTGCCAACAGCAACCCATGGTGTAGGAATAGAGAAATGCAAAGGTGGTGGTGTCAGGAGGACACAGGGTACGTTTTACTATGTGTTACAGCAGATGCAAAGGGGAGGAGTTGGTGGCAGCCCTGTAAAGTGATGGGCAAAGGCCCCTCAACTCAGTTTGGCATCAGTTTGAGCCCCTGATAAGAGCTCTGCCCTGGGAACACCCCAATTTCTTTTCTATTAATATTTTTAATTGAATGTTATCAGGTTATATCAGCACAACCCTATCAACAAAAAGTCAAACTAAAGAACAAAAAAAGACTGGAAGAGGGTGGAGGGGATGGGTCGGCATGGGCATGGCCAAGGGGGGGCAAGGAGGAGCAGCTGCCCCCCTAAATCAATAAAGATACATTGCAAACTGAGGTTCTCCCCTCCTAACAAAAGGCCTGCTTCCCTGAGCAAAAGACCTGCCCCCCCCCAACAAAAATCCTGGCTACGCCCATGTAGGTCAGTGTTCATAGGTTTTACTTCTTCCAGGAGTGTTCAGTTTATCATTTATTATTATTGGTAATCATCAACATTTCGAGTCCACACTTCACTGGAAGATGGCAGAGTAGTGTACAACAAAGTACAATGTATTTGACTGTGAGACCAGTGCCTGCACAATTCACACAGGAGTAATCCCAGGAGTTTCAGGGAAATTACATCAGTGGGTTGTCCCTATGTTTGACAGATTTGAAAAACAGTTTGTGATTCAAGCAGGAAGGAATCTGTCTGCCCTCCTTATTTCCTTTACAAATTATTTAGTCTCTCTGCTGATAGAACTAGGTGCTATTTTTGTATCAAGAAGAGATGAATGAAGAGTAGGACTCAGTTGAACTTTTTATAACCTCACTTACCTGGAAATAGGCCTTGTTGAATTCAATGGGACTTACATTTGAGTAGAAGATTGCACTGTGAACACCCTTGTCTAGCAATTATCTTAGGAGGCGGTATAATTGCTGTTACACATGTTAATATATTTTGTAAAGTTATTAACCATTTTCCCATTAAAGTAAGTTTTCAAATAAATTTAAACGAGATTTTAAAAACATACACGATAAAATCACAAAAATATTACAATTATACAACTGAACAGTAGCAAAATGGTTCATTTAGCAACCACACAAAGGTCTTGTGCGTAGCAATATTTTCATCCAGAAGTGTAAAGGAAGCAAGACATTGCTCAGTGGATCTTCAGAGATAGGGAATTCCATTTGTCATCCTGGAAAAATGTTACAAATGGGGTGCCTCAGGGTTCTGTCCTGGGCTCACTGTTGTTCAACACCTTTATAAACTTTCTCAAAAGTAAGTCATGCCAGACCAATCTGATTTCTTTTTTTTGATGGAACTACAAACTTGGTGAATCAGGGAAATGCTGTGGACATAGTGTATCTTGATTTCAGCAAGGCTTTTGACAAAGTCCCCAATTATATTCTAACAAGGAAGCTGGTAAAATGTGGGCTGAATGAGGTAACTGGTTCTACACTTGGGCAGAAAGAACTAGCTGCACAAATATAAGATGGAGGACACTCAGGTTACCAGTAGTACATGTGAAAAGGATCTAAGGCTCTTTGTAGACCACAAGTTTAACATGAGTCAACAGTGTGATGCAGCAACAAAAAGCTAATACTATTCTCCGCTGTGGGTAAAACCTCAGTGCCTAGGACTTGCTGATCGTATGGTCGGCGGTTCAAATCCCCGCGGCGGGATGAGCTCCCGTCATTCGGTCCCAGCTCCTGCCCACCTAGCAGTTTGAAAGCACTCTTAAGTGCAAGTAGATAAATAGGGACCGCTTTATAGCGGGAAGGTAAACGGCGTTTCCGTGTGCTGCGCTGGTGCTGGCTCGCCAGCTGCAGCTTCGTCACGCTGGCCACGTGACCCGGAAGTGTCTTCGGACGGCGACGGCTCACGGCCTCTAGAGCGAGATGAGCACGCAACCCTAGAGTCGGACACGACTGGCCCGTACGGGCAGGGGTACCTTTACCTTTACCTTATTCTCGACTGTATCAACAGGAGTATAGTGTCCCAATCAAATGAAGTAATAGTACCACACTATTCTTCCTTGGTCAGATTCCACCTGGAGTACAGTGTCCAGCTCTGGACACCACAGCTTAGGAAGGATATTGACAAGCTGGAACATGTGTGGAAGGGGGCGATCAGGATGATAACAGGCCTGGCAACTAAGCCTTATGAGGAGCGGTTGTGGGAATTGGGTATGTTTAGCCTGGAAAAGAGGAGACTGAGAGGAAATATGAAAGCTATCTTCCACTATCTCAAGGGTTGTCAAATGGAAGATGGAACAAGCTTGTTTTCTTCTGCTCCACAGGTTAGGGCCTGAACCGATGGGTTCAAATTACAAGAAAGGAGATTCCAACTAAACCTTAGGAAGAACTTTCTGATGGTAAGAGGTGCTAGAGAGTGGAACAGACTCCCATGAGTCTATCTCCTTCCTTGGAGATTTTTAAGCAGAGGTTGGATGGCCATCTGTCATGTATGCTTTAGTTGTGATTCTTGAATTCCAGGGTCTTGGACTAGATCACCCTTGGAATCCCTTCCGACTCTACAATTCTATGATTCTATGATTCTTACTTGCCTAGAGGTTGGAGATATATGTGTACATGTGTAGAAGCCTCTGACTTTTATGTGGGTGGAATGTAGCTCACTGTACAAAGGTAAGAGTCTCATCCATGCAACCCAAGTAACCTTAGGCAACCCAATTGATTTCATAAATTGGCACCTTGTTATGCAAATTGACTTGAACATTTCAAAATGGATTGTGAAACTCACTGCAGAGGAAGCTCAGGAAACTGAAAGAACAACATTATGAAATGGAAACTGTAGCAAACTGGTAGGTGTTCAATATGATTCCTCATCTTCATTTCCTTTCTATAACACTTTACTTTTTTAAGAAAAAAATCTCAAAGTGGCTTACAACCTACATTAAAGCATCAAATAAAACAATTCAGAATAACACACATAATTTACAGGAAACTAAAATATTATGTTAAAGATTTCAAAATAAAACATTACAAAAGGTCAACTACAGAATGCACATTTAACACAGCAAAGTTTTTAAAAAAACTTAAACATTTCAAAAGAAAACATTATTAAAGGAAGTCCAATATAAAATGCACATTAAAAACAGCATAAGTAGCAGACAATTTTTTTTTACCATAAGCATAGAAGACATCAAGAGTCAGGGCCAGATCAAGTAGTACCTCCCAGCTGCAATCTTTATCTCAAGAAAGCTGAATGAACAGTCATGTTACTATCAGATTACATCCCAAGTCTAGTCCAAATCTGGTTTAAAGGTAAAGAATGATAAGAAGGGAGAGAGAGCAAGGGCCTTGGAAGTTGCCCATCAAGGCTTTGCACCTGGATAGCAGACCCAACAGGCACACAGGTCATCTATAGTGAGGGGTATTGTATTTCTATTTAAATTATAGTATATTGTTTCTACATTTACATAGACTTACAGAATGTTATGCAAATCTGTATCTCTTTCCCTCGGTGATGCTTTTTTGTGATGTGTTAGCAGCCTCCCTATTAGATGCTTGTGATTTATATGGAACAATAGGCTGGCTCAGAAAAAGGCTATTTGTTTACATGGCTGGGAATTAATGTCGGCTGCTACCTCCCTTAATAAACACTCAGGAATTATTATTTTCCTGCTCTTTATGAGAGGAAAATGGGATTTAATTTAAATATCTGGCAACAAATAAGGCTCAAGTTATTACTTTGCCGAGATCCTGCCTTGGAGATGTAGCTACTAAAAGCTGAAAGACATCCAGAATGTGAGCAGTGGTTTGAAGACTCGCTTAAAAACAAGCATCACGGGCCTTCAGGCTAGCCAAGGACCCCACAAGGAAGACATTAATCATCCCTCTTTCCTCTGCCAAGACTGATGCTGAGCTGGGATGCCTGAGCAGCAAGAAGAGAACCTGGGAAATCATGTTCCAAGCTAGTTCTGCCAGCCATTTCTTCTTTGCTGCATGCTCTTATTAAGTCCTAAACTGGAATGACATTTGAAGCGAAACTTGGAGTAAGAGGCATGGAAGGAGTTTTTGCAGAAGTACTTTTAGGACACAAGCTGAAACTTGTGTTTTGCTTGTAAGAACTGAAGCTGTATTTTGTTTCAGAAATATTTATGGTGATTGCAGGAAATGCATGGAGGGAATATTTTGATGCTAATATTCCAGTGCAGCATGTTCATTGGCTTCTAATATTTTCCAGATTTAGGCTCCTTTGGTTGTTTGAGCCGATCCATTCCCCTTCACCGTATTTCCTTCATATATTGATCCGTATGTTTTCCTGAGATGTTTTCAGGCTTTATTTAACCTAGCAGAACCACTTAGGAAAGGGCTGCTGTTGTTTTTGAGATGGGCAGATCTCACCCACACTTCCACTTGTCCTGTGCCTAGAAAGGATGGGTCCGAGCGATTTTCTGCCCCCAAGCCACCAGGGATGATTCCATTATCTTACCAAAACCCTCAAATCATCTGAGTGTCAGTCGTGCAAGTACAGCAAACTGATAATATATCAAGGTCAAACCAAAAGACATAGCAGTGCAGATTGAGAGAAAAATGAACTGATTTTAAAGAAATTCAAAGAAAAGAAGGTAGTTAAAAATCTGTCTTAAAAGCATAAAAACAAAAAAGGTAAGATTTATTGATGTCATGGACTGGCTAGACACCGAGGAATGGTGGGAGGCACAAGCAGGGGAACCCTAATGGAAGAAGACTCAGAGCCCAGAGATTGGTGGTGGGAAAATGATGAGTGGTCAGAAGGAGAAGAGGGAGGATACTCAGAGGAGGAAGTGTTGGAAGCTGAAGAGTGAGCATGAAGAGTCTGTGGCAGAGAGAAGTCCAGAATAAGAATCAGAAGTGGAGGCAGGAGAGAAGGGAGGCCAAGAGGCAGAGATGAGTCAGACTGGTGAAGAAGCCAGGATGTCTCCCCATCCTGCTGTGACAAGCTCCTCTCCCCCCAGTCTCCCAGGACCAGGAGAGGTATGAAGTGGGAGAAGCAAAGACAGACATGCTGCTGTAGCCTCTGATTGCTTGGGAAAGACCCAGGAAAGGAGGAGACTTAGACAGCTACGGGAAGATGGGGACCCTCAGTCTCCACAAGTGCCTTGGAGGGGGGAGACCTACCAAGAAGAGTTGCTGTGCTCATTAGGCCTGGCACTCCTGAGCAGACCTTGTTTCTTCTGATAAATAGTTAACTTCACTTACTTTGTGTGATTTATTGCTGGCTGGCTCCATGACACTTACTCCAATGTATTTCTACTCTGCTTGACTGATAAAAAGATACCTGGGAGGAATCTCATGTTATTCAAAGAGTCTTTCTCTTTTAAGTTACTTCAAAGGATTTAAATGGTGGGCTCAGACGGGAGTGGAAGATGGCTGAAATCCATTGCTCCTAAGCACATTAGTCCAAGAACAAAGAAGCAGGAAGAAAACAGGAAACATGGTCAGCCAGTTCTAAATGGGGGTGGGAGCTCTCTTGAATTTCCGGGGTCCTGCCTTTAACAGAGCAAAGCAGTCTGGTAGGAAGAAGGGATGGCCAAACCCTACTGAGTATTGGGCTGATCCATATCTAACATGCTAGACAATGCCAGGCTTTATAGCAGCCAGTCAGAAAATCTGACCTCTCTAAGCCTCATGCAAAGGAAGGAAAATTTTGGACTAAGCTCTCTCAAGTGTTGAACGATTAATTAGTCTGAGGACAGATATAGTGATGCTTCACACCCTATGGGGCAGCCTGGCAGGAATTAGGAAATTCCTTTCAAGTGTTTACGGGCCACTCAGGCTGTCAAGCAGCTACATCTGGGGAGGAAGTGGGAGGGAAGTAAGGAGGCTTCTGTTGTGGTGTAATGACAGTCACTGATTCCATATTGGAGTCTGCACCGTAAGCCTTGCAGCAAAAAGAAAAGGGGAACATTTTTCCTTTTCGAAAATGGAAACTGGTATGGTTATGCTGTCA
This sequence comes from Podarcis pityusensis, assembly GCF_964106645.2. Classification (NCBI taxonomy): domain Eukaryota; kingdom Metazoa; phylum Chordata; class Lepidosauria; order Squamata; family Lacertidae; genus Podarcis; species Podarcis pityusensis. The sequence goes on along the minus strand of NC_138027.1, from coordinate 26,305,310 downwards.
CAGCCTTAGAAATCTGGCCAGCTTAAGCCACCCTTGCCCCAGGAAGTGCAGTGAAATGGTCTTACAAATGGACCTTGAACATTGGTTGGGAGTGGATGTGATCATCAGAATGGATCTTGAGTGATATTAAGATATAATGTAATCAATTGCTGATTAGATATACCCGAACAGGTGAGAGGCACGTACTTGTAAATGACTGGCTAGCACAGGGGTCTGTGATTACATCTCCATTTGATGATTAATATTCATTGTTTTAATAACAATGAGATGCATAGCTATAACAGGTGATAGGCACCTACTTTTCTGTGTTTGCTCTGAGCCTTGCAAAAGGGAGAGAATGGTTTGTAAAAGAAAGGAATTGTCAGAGTCTGGGAACCAGTCCAGGGAGTTTTTTTCCCCCTGGGCAACTACAATCCCTCAACTATTCCTTTGGTATATCCAAGGTATACCCTGTGGATGATCTACAATGTAAAAGAGTTTTCAAGTTTGTTTTGATGCCATGTGAATGACTGCATACAAGACTTAATATCTGTGCATGTAGTTGTCTTAGAAGACAAACAACACTTACCAAGTAATTACCAAACTTTATGTTTGGTAACTGTTTTTAAAATTTTCAATAAATTTGTAAAACAAACAAACAAACTATGGCTGTGTATGCTATATCTTTAAAACACACCCTAACAACACACACACACTCACCCAAAATCTTGGGAACTGTAGTTTGTTATGGGTGCTGGGAATGGTAGTTCTGATGGGGTAAGCTACAGTTCCCAGGATTCTTTGGGGGTGCTTTGAATGTGCTTTATAGTTATAGTGTATATGCAGGCAATGTTAAGAGAAAGCCAAGTGAAAAAACTATGTGATCAGCTCTTGTGGTTGGATCTTTTAAATGTTATCCCAAGACACATGATTTGCTCACAGAATAGAGGCCTTTACATAGCTCAGGTCACATTTCAAAGGCCGCAATGGAAATTGGTTGTGTATATCGTTCAGTAAGTCTTCCCAGACTATCACTCTCCGAAATGCAACAGCAGTTACTAGTGCAGCAAAATCCACTGTGCTGTTTTTCTTTTAGAGAAATGTCATGATAGGAGTTAGTAACAACTGTGGTATATCGGAGTGTTACATTTTAATTGTGGTTTTATTTTTCTCAGGAATTTCAGAGAGCTCAAACCTGGAGCTGATAACACTGACATGCACTTGCGTGGCAGCAACACTCTTCTGGCTTCTGTTAACGCTCTTCATCCGTAAGCTAAAAAAGGTGAGGCCAAAGGCACTGGCACTGAAGCCTCTTCTGGTTTTCCAAATGGGATATGCCTTTTTGTGTTATGTCCCCCCCCCCCATAACAGCTATTTTGGGACTGGCGCCCCCAGCACTCTCTCAAAATTCTAAATGTCCCCGTTGCTCCCAAAAGGTTGCCAACCCCTGTCTTAAGGTGCAGCAATACCCTTAACTGTTTCTGTGGCCACACAACTGCTCTCCTTTCTGTTCTTGAAAGATGTGAATTTCTGCCAGTTGTTGTAGTAGCTGAATGACATGCCCACACTATATCCATTGCCACAGCCAGTTCACACGGGCAAGGAGTGAAGCAGTGAGGTTGTCACTAAATGTCTACCACTGCAGAGCAGTGATCACAGAAGAGGTCAGGAGACAGCCTGATATTAGGTAACCATCCTGTCTCGTGAAGACAGCATACATATTCCTGTCAACACACACCAGGCTTGCTTGCTGAATTCATACTTCACCACAGGTAGAAATCCAGACTGACATGGCATTCCACTGGAAACAGCCACCTGACAGTGGATGGACCTGACAGTGTCCCTTTATCCAAAGCCTGGCTTATGGGGATGAAATAATTTCAAAACTATCCACGTTATAAATATGTTATTTCAAATTGTGCTTCATTTGTACTGAAAGTAAGATAAATCTTCAATGCTGATTTGTGTTGGCTTGAGGGAGATTCTTAGCAAGGTAACAGTTTATATGCACTAATTTTAGCTGCTTTGAAAGGCAATTCAAGTCGTCCCATTAACACAGGAAAGAAACTGTTCCCTTTGTCCCTGAATCATAGATAGGCAGCCTGACCCTGTGCACATGTGTTGTTGTTGTTTAGTTGTTTAGTCGTGTCCAACTCTTCGTGACCCCATGGACCAGAACACGCCAGGCACTTCTGTCTTCCACTGCCTCCCGCAGTTTGGTCAGACTCATGTTTGTAGCTTCGAAGACGCAATCCAACCATCTCGTCCTCTGTCGTCCCCTTTTCCTTGTGCCCTCCATCTTTCCCAACATCAGGGTCTTTTCCAGGGAGTCTTCTCATGAGGTGGCCAAAGTGCACATGTACTCAGAAGTAAATCTCTCCAAGTTTGAGAAGGCTTGTTCCCATGTATGTATGCATCGGATTGCAGCCTTAATCCTTCTAACAGCCTAATGAGTCTAAATTACTTGCTAGGCATCACTATGTGGAAATAATATTGCGTAGGCAAGAGCCTACAGGGAAATATGAATTCTTGAACATTTGAAAAATGTGTACACAAAATGTTACTGGTGAATACTTTGCAGATTACATCTCAGTCTTGCACAACTTTCAAACCGCATTTGGCGACTTTTTTTAAGCAATAAGCATTGACAGCTGAACTCATCTGTTGCATATGCCAGTATTTTCTTTTGTACAGTTGTCTGCCAAAGCTATTTTTAGAGGCTGTAGTTAGTCATTTTTCTGAAAATACACTCAACTGAAAGTACAGACTGGAATCTCTGTCACATGGCAATTATTTGAGGAGGTCTTCATATGGATTTAATTGACGAAATCAAGCATGCAATACAGTATATATATGAGAGAAGGTGGTGGAAATATCACCAGAATGAAAAAAATACATGGCAATGTTAAAATGAAGCATCTTTAACAGATTGTACATTGGAGCATGAAATGTGTATCCATATGGCAAGAGGTGCAGCAGTCATATCCAATTAACCAATCACCTTCCTGACCAAAGCCAGGCGAACTTACTCAAGATGGCTGTGCATTTTGTAGTGACTTGGGGATCTTTAACATTATTTTCCAGCCTTATTCTTCCGAAATAAAGACAGATTATTTATCAATCATAATGGATCCTGAAGAAGTCCCCTTAGATGAACAATGTGAACGACTTCCTTATGAGGCCAGCAAATGGGAGTTCGCCCGGGAGAGGCTCAAACTAGGTAATCATGTGCTTCTTTCTCTACTATTGCATGCGATTCTGGGTTGGTAGGAACAAAATGTAGGTTTCAACCAGCCTTCCCCAACCTAGTGCCCTCCAGTTGTTGCTCGACTGCAGCTCATGGAGGATAAGGCTATTTGTGGCTACTAACCATTATGTCTATGTTTTCTCTCCACTGCCAGAGGCAATACGTCTTTGATCACCAGTTGCTGAGAATTGCAGGTGTGTAGAGTTCTGTTGCACTCAAGTCCTGCTTGTGGGCTTTCCATAGCATCTGCTGGGCATCTGAGAACAGGATGTTGCAGTAGATGGGCCATTGGCGTGATCTAGCAGGCTCTTCTTATATCCTTGCATTAACTGCAGATTAATGCTGCAAAGCAGCTTTTATTTATCAACTATTTTTTTTCTGTTAATGGGAACTGTTTTTATTTCAGAAAACAAGATTATGCCCCTTAATTGTTACTGTTGCCCTCTGGTTCTGAAATGGAATTGCTTTAAAAATAACTCTCAGTTCAATTGTTGCTATCTGGCCTCTGCAGACGTATTTAGAAACCAGATGTAGGGATCACAGCATCTGCACAATTCATCCCTTTGAGGGGGCAGAACTAAACTGAGCGTCACTGTTTCATAACCGATTTGTAGGTTATTTTCCTCCAAGGGATGCATTCACAAGTGTTGAAGAATTGTTGTGTAACAGGAATTACTATCAGTTTCCTCCTGGGTATCAGACACCCATGGACTAAAAATCCTGGAAGCAGGTAGACAAACCTGTGCCCTGGCCTCCAAATGTAAAAGGGAATCAGTCCAGACAGTGATGTCACTATGATATCAAGTGACTGGCAGGTGGGTGGCCCTGCCCACCTGTCATATTTGGTGCCCCAGGTCGGCGGTTCGAATCCCCGCAACGGGGTGAGCTCCTGTTGCTCGGTCCCTGCTCCTGCCCACCTAGCAGTTCGAAAGCACGTCAAAGTACAAGTAGATAAATAGGTACTGCTCTGGCGGGAAGGTAAATGGCTTTTCCGTGCACTGCTCTGGTTCGCCAGAAGCAGCTTAGTCATGCTGGCCACATGACCCAGAAGCTGTACGCCGTCTCCCTCGGCCAATAAAGCAAGATGAGCGCCACAACCCCAGAGTCGGCCACGACTGGACCTAATGGTCAGGGGTCCCTTTACCTTTACCTTTTTATAAGGAAGTAAGTCCCATTCAATTTGATGGGTCTTAACATAAGAACATCCAGGCCCATCAAATCTAGCAACCTGTTCTTACAGTGACCAACCCGATGCCTATAGGAAGCCTGCAAGCAGGACCTGAGCGCAAGAGCACTTTCTCCTCCTTCTGTTTACAGCAGCAACTGATATTCAAAAGCATGCTGCCTCTGACGGTGGAGGCAGACCTCTTTGTCTTGCTCGTAAGTAAGCATGTTCTTGTTTGGCTGTAGCCCAACATGTTTTTAAAGGGTACATCTAAGCCATGCAAAGTGTGAAGAGAGCATACGTGTTTTCTAACACATGTCTGTGTACCAGAGAGTTGTACTTGCCAGGGACCCCTCCTAGACTATAGCTCCCTGTCCAACCTACACTTGTTGGCAAACCAGGTACTCGGAGCATGCAGTATGGAATTCCTCTCCCTGGCAGGAACTCGTTAATTCAGTTCCTTAAGTTCTATCTTGCATGTAAGAGCTGAGGCACAAATCTGGAATGGGAGCAGTGTAAATGTGTGTGTGGAGGGGGGTGGGGGAATGGCATAAACAAGGAAAGAATGTTGTGATCATGAATGAAAACCAGATTCTGAAAAGTTGGCTGGGTGCAGCCTGTTTGCTAAATCATCTCCCGCACAAGTCCCAGTTACGTGGAAGTCAGTCCAACCTCTCATTGACCTTGGCAGCTCCTATTGCTATTATCTTGTAAATACGACGTGTTCTTGTTTAGTTGTTGGAAGTTTTTTTTTTAGTCTCACACATATTTTCTTTCTACACTTTCCACCTTTTCTTTATCAGGCCTATTAACTGTAATGCATAGCTATAAATTGTGAACCAGTCAAGTGTATTAATTTGTAACGCTGCTAACAGCACCTCACTCAAATAAGTTCCACTGATGAGCTCACTGGGACATACTCCCAGGAATGCGTATTTAGGATTGCAGCCTAGTCTTAGTTCAGTAACTGCCTGGGGCTGAGGGTGAGCGGGGTGAGCCTGACTTCCAGACATTCATTCCCAGATGATGAATCACAGAATCATGGATTCAGAATTGTAGAGTTAGAAGGGACCATGAGGGTCATCTAGTCCAACCCCCTGCAATGCAGGAATCTTTTGCCCAACATGGGGCTCAAACTCACAACTTCGAGATTAAGAGTCTACCAACTGAGCTATGTGAAATAACATGTGAAGTAGCCAGTGGATTGTGCCCACTGTCCCCATTCCCACCCTCCACACATTGATGTGAATTTCTCAATAGAGTCTACGTATGAGCATAGATTCTATTCAGACCTCCAGAGGTGAACACATGGAAGTTGGGAGCAGGGTCAGTGAGCAAGATCTCCTTCCTTCTCCCAGTGTTCATTAACCATGGATCCTAAAAGTTTGCATAGAGCTAGCTTCTGTCTAAATCATCTTGTGCTCCTCTCATCCATTGATTCACATGACTGATGAAATGTCCTTAGGGCCTATATTTACAACTTCTTATACTGGTGGTTGTAGAAATGCTAATGATTAAATGAGGTATGTAAATGCCTTGAATGAAAGGTTGGATTTTATACCCTTTTAATGGTCATAGCTTCTCTCAAATAACATGAGGAATTATAATTTGGCAAAGATACTGAGAATTCTTTAATAGAGATTCCTAACCCTCCTTTGGAGGAAGAGTGAGGTATAAATTCAATAAAAAGGAACAAGAATTATTCTCAGAACTACAGTTTATTAATACCCTAGAGCGAATACCCTAGAACAGTTTCTTATACTATGGTTCTAAAACTATGGCAGTTTGTGAACAGGAGATCAGGAGTGGATAAACAATAAAACAATAAATAATATTAAAAGAGAAGTGACAGTCACTACAACTTAAGTAGTGGGATTAATTATTACTCAAAGCTTGATTAAAAATGACCAGATATTAGCCTGGCACTGAAATTAAAACAAGATTTGCATCTGGCAGATCTGAGAGTGGAGGGCATTCCCCAAGTGGTACAGCATTACAGAGAAGGGCCCCTCTTACATACCCCATAGTGTGGAACATCCAAAGATGGGATATTGAGGAGGACCTCTCCAGAAGATCTTTATGATCAGACAGGACACTAAAAGAAGTGCTTCTTCATTTAGGGCTTTATAGGTCATCACCAACATCTTGAATGCAGTTCAGAAACTTACTGGAAGCCTGTGCGGTTTCTTAAGAACCAGTGTCCTATGGCTGCAGTTCAGTGCTCTACTTAAGAGTTTAGCAGCTGCAGTTTTGAAGTTATCTTCAATGACATCTTCAGATATGGCATGTTACAGAGCATGCATTAACATGGCCAGGTTATCTGTATCCAGGGATGAACATGGCTCGTGAGGCAACTGAAGTTGGCCAAAGACACTGTCAGCCACTAAAAACAACAGAGTCTCCAGTGACAAGTTTGGACCCAAAGTTAAGAATCAACTCCTTCAATGGGAGGGCAACCCCCTTCTAGAGCAAGCAGTTTCCCCAATTCCTGGACTCGTGAACCACCAATCCACAGTGCCTTGGTTGGGTAGGGATTCATTCCCAGTTTGTTCTCAAGCATCCAACCCGTTACAGAAGTAGAAATAAGGGTGGAATAACTGTATTACTGTGCCTCCAACTATCATTCCACAGAGTCACTGCTGTAGTATACCATGGTTGATGGTACTGAATGCTGCTGAGAGGCCACCACACTCTCTGTCACAAGGGGACATTAGCCAATGGTTGGAAACTTCTACAAATTGTTTCAGGAAAGGGTCATCCACAGCCCCCCCTTGGTTCAACATTATATCATAGACTCCTATCACAACATTATTTTAATTTCTTCATTTCTTTTTATCCATGTTCTATTCGCAGTGCTACCATGATCACTGTTTTTAATTTATGTGGAGGGGTGCATTTGTTGATGTTCCCTTTCTGTTTCAGAGCCTTCAGTTGCTTCATTCCAGTTTTGGGAGTTACCCCACCAAGGCTCAGTTTTATCTATCAAGCTGTATTCACCTTCCTGTACTAGGAGTTCAAGTTCATTTTGTTTATTTCCCATCCTCTGCACACTGAAACCCATGGATATTTTACTTCAATGTCTCTCCTGTGGAGTTTGCCTGGCACCAGCCACAACTTCCCCAGCCTCCCCTGTACCTCCCAAGTCTCTATCTTTAGTGCTTATCTTTGAATTTACCTTTGGGCTATTGTCTCCATTCCCCACGGATTTAGTTTAAAGCCCTCTTGATCAAGTTTGTCCTGCTTCTGCCAAACACATTTTTCTCCAGTCCTCATGAGGTGCAGCCCATTTCCTGCCTGTAGTACTTTGTTAAGGAAGTTTGTACTGTGTTCTCAGAAACCAACCCTCTCCTGTCGACACTATCTGCACAGATGAAATACTAGTCTCTTTCTTTTTAGTCCTCTGCCTTTTACAGTAATACTTGGCAAGAACACCACCTGAGCCCCAAGGTACTTCACCTTCCTCCCCAGAGCTTCAGAGTCAAATGTGATATGTTCATAGTTGTGTCTTGTGGCGCCATTTGTCTCCTTGTGGATTAGTAAGAAGGGATAATAATCAGTGAGCCTGAAAAGTTTTAGTGACCTGTCCTTCATATCCTGGATCTGTGTGCCAGGCAGACAGCGTGCTTCATGAACAAAAAGGTCCGGTTGGCACACAGCTGCCTCTGTACCTCTCAGTAGGAAGTCCCCAAGCACCACCACCCTTGTCCTCCTCCTTCCTGCACTCAGTGGCTGAATCATCTCTGTCCTTGAAGGGTTTGAGAGTCTTCCTTTCCCATCTGGTATATCCTGAGAATCACTCTCATTGGACAGATAATAAAAGTGATTTCTTAGTTCCAGTGCTTCAAAATTCTACTCTTTTTTCTGTCGGTAGCTGTCTTCCATGCAGTTTCCTCCTTGTTACAGCTCCCATCTTCTTCCTTGACAGTTTCTTCCTGGTTATGGCAAGGGAAGCTCTGCAGTGCCACAACAGAACCAGCCAGACAATGTGGCCCCAGCAAGCACTCCAATGGTGGCAGCTTTAACCTTCAAAGTCCTAAAGATCTGAGCCTAGAGTAGCCAAAGCAAGGGCCTTCTCATTCAGTTCACCAAAAGCTTCTCAAATAATCACATCCCCTACCCACTTGTGCTACTTGGGATGCATATGCATTGACACACCGTTAACCATTCCTTTGTTCTTCAGATGTTGTTGTTGTTGTTTGGTCATTTAGTCGTGTCTGACTCTTCGTGACCCCATGGACCAGAGCACACTAGGCACTCCTGTCTTCCACTGCCTCCCGCAGTTTGGTCAAACTCATGCTGGTAGCTTCGAGAACACTGTCCAACCATCTCGTCCTCTGTTGTCTCCTTCTCCTTGTGCCCTCCGTCTTTCCCCAACATCAGGGTCTTTTCCAGGGAATCTTCTCTTCTCATGAGGTGGCCAGAGTATTGGAGCCTCAGCTTCACGATCTGTCCTTCCAATGAGCACTCAGGGCTGATTTCCTTAAGAATGGATTGGTTTGATCTTCTTGCAGCCCATGGGACTCTCAAGAGTCTCCTCCAGCACCATAATTCAGAAGCATCAATTCTTTGGCGATCAGCTTTCTTTATGGGTTCTTCATATACCAAAGCTCAAACTTGAATTCATGTCTCTTCAACAAACTCCCATAGCTGGAAAAACTACTTGCTGGTTGCAAGGCTGGCCTGGCCTCTTCCTATCAAGTGGAGATGGGGATGAGAACACAAGTAGAGTCCTCCTGGATTGGATTAATGTTTCAACTATTCCAGTATGCTGTTTCTCACAGGGACCAACCACATGCCTCTCAGAAACCAAGAAGCAGAACTGAAGGCAACAGCTCTCTCTAGCAGCTGCTATTTAATGGCATACTGCCTCTAAATTTTAATCTGAATTTTCCTCATATATATTTGCTAATCTAAAGATTCCTTTTTTCTTCTTATTTCTGCCTTTTGTCTAATGAGGAGTGTGTGTGTGTGTGTTTTGCTTAAGGCATGAGATGGATCTGGGTAACAACCAGGCTATATGTTTTCAAAAATTGGGATCAACTATTGTTCCTTTATCCTAAAAAAGTTAGTTATGTAACCTGATACCTGCAGGAAAACATGTCGGAATTCCTAGGGATGGGTATGAATAAGTAAATTTTTGTTTCTCTCATTTCTCATCTTTCTAATCCTAAATTCAGTTCTCCACATTTCAAGTTTGCAAATTTTTAAAAAAAGTTCTGTGAAAATTCATCAACATTTGAGTACAAATTTTTCCTAATACGCAAGTTTGAGAAGTATACATATTTTTGCAAAGCATTTTGCAATGCATTGTTGCCATGAATGTACGCTTTTTGTGCACACTTAACCCTCAGGTATGCATTTTTGTACACGTCGCTTGTCTGGAGAACTGAACTGCTAAATTTGGAGAAATGCAAATTTCGAAGGATGGCTGTGTTTGGCTTGCATATTGTTTTGGAAAATGCAAATTGGATGGGTCACCTTTAAATGTGAACTGAATTGAATTTCTTTCTCCACCTCCACCACCTGTAACACCTAGAAAAGTCTAATTCAACCTCCAGTCTCCATCTTGGAAACGAGTCTAAATGCAGACCTCATTGCTAGGACATCCAACCTGTTTTTTTGTACTTCCTCCCCCCATTACTATTTTCCCTGTCACCTCACCCCACTCCCAGCTCTTAGTAGCACCTGGCCTAATGAAGCATTTTGGAGCATTTGAAAGTTTGCTTATGGTTTAGTGACATTTCAGTTGGTCCTGATAAAGGTATTGGCCAATTGTGAGTGTTGACTCTTCCTCACCACCACCCGTTTAAGGATCAACACAGCAGCCTTGGCTTTTTAAGTGTCCATTGTTACTTATAGACTGTGAATTTGTTGAATCCCTGTTTAAAGCTACTGGCCATCCCATCTCCACATCCTGTGGTGGTGAATTTCATAAACTAATTAGGTGTTGTGTGAAGAAGTAACTTCTTTTTGTCTGTCCTGAATCATCGGCCAATCATTTTCATTGGATGAGAAATATACATAACTAACACTAGCATAATGTTGGCCATCTGCAGTTTTATTATATAGGAGATGTTCTCCCATCTGGAAACTGTCTCAGATTGCAAGGAAAGTCATAAGGACTTGATTGAAGGCAATACTGCTTGTCTCTACATGGGAGTAAGTGTTAACAGGGCTGGCCATCTTCCTTTTGCTAGGTGATTAATGATAAATTTTAATCGGTCATTCTTTCTCCAACTTGCCCATTAGCTCTGTAAAATCTCATACGTTTTCATTTTTTAATTATTTTTCATTTTTTATCATTTGTGAAGTATCTAGTAACCTTATGCCCACAAGAAGTTATTACACACAAGGAATAAATAAAGCTTGGTTTATTATATGAAATGAAAGTGACAGAATATATATAAAGGCTGCTTCAGATAGCAAAAATTAAAGCAGGTAGCAAATCCTACAATACATACACGCCTTGATCTAAAGAGTGAAAAATCTAACTATCCCCATAAGCCTACAGGAAAGTAAGTGTGGCAATTTTGCCATAGAAACCACAGGGAAAGCAAGTTAAAAAATGGAGAAAGGGAAAGAAAGCTATACCTGTCCTTCAGGCAGAATGGTTTTTGGATTCCTGGAGGGCACTGAGTAAATTTTTTGTTGGAGCTAGGAGAGCTGACGAAACATTGAGAATCCACGGCTTTTAATCCAATGTCATCTAATGGAGAAGGGAGGGGGGCTTTGAGATGAGCAATTCCTATAATTCCAATGGTTTTATTGTTCCGTTGGATTTATTTCAGAGTTTTCTGCCTATTTCCCACTTTGCTTATTTGCTTAATAAAAGTTGAAGGAATACAATCCTAGTGGGCAGTGATGAAAACTGGCCATCCTTGTCAGCCTCCTGTCTCAAAGTTTTCCCTCATCATCTTGATGGCATCCATTCAGATGTAAAGTAGATTTTAATGGTAGCTAGACGCGGGTGGCGCTGTGGGTTAAACCACAGAGCCTAGGGCTTGCCGAACAGAAGGTCAGTGGTTCAAATCCCTGTGACGGGTGAGTGAGCTCCTGTTGCTTGGTCCCAGCTCCTGCCAACCTAGCAGTTCGAAAGCACGTCAAAGTGCAAATAGATAAATAGGTACCACTCCGGCGGGAAGGTAAACGGCATTTGCGTGCGCTGCTCTGGTTCGTCAGAAGCGGCTTAGTCATGCTGGCCACATGACCCAGAAGCTGTACACCAGCTCTCTCGGCCAGTAAAGCGAGATGAGCGCTGCAACCCCAGAGTCGTCCGCGACTGGACCTAATGGTCAGGGGTCCCTTTACCTTTACCTAGACTTACATATGCTGATCTCTACACAAGGTGTGAGGAGCTTCAGGGTGTGAGCTGGCCATTAGCCTAGTGTGAGTATATACTGTATCATAATTTGGCTCTCTGCAACAGATATTAAATTGCAAATGTTTAGAAAACAAATGACTCTTGTTACAGTCTCTGTATGAAGAAACATATGCAAAGGGTTCTATGCTACCATTGTTTATGGTGGCTGTAGGCATACCATATGATACCCATTAAGCTGCAAACAGTATGGCAGATCACGCCCCCACTTAGGCCTTTTTTAAAATCTCAGTGTGCTCTAACCATTCAGTTATTCAATCAGGAAACAGCTTTGTGTCAAGCAGAAAACAGACTCCCTGAATTTGCACAGCCCTGTAGCCAGGGTGGAATCACTTAGTGTACTACCCAACCTAGGGCGGTCCTTTACCCCACCTAGGATTTTTATTTTAATTGGATCTTTAATAGTGGCATAACAAGCACTGTCTGCATTGAAAGAATGACAGCTTGTTTTAAGAAAAAAAAGAGCAATTCTATGTTTGTTTGTTTGTGTGGCTCCCTCCAGGAGTGTAGTGGTTGGAGTCCAAAAGTCTGCTCACACAACATTTCCCCTGACTCAGAGTGGCTCTTTCATGATCTCAGTTACCCTAAGTGAACCTGGAGGTGTGGGGTGGGGGAAAACCAGCCTGTGTAGTAGAAACATAACCCCTAAGAGATTGAGTTAAATATTAGGATTATCTATTATAGGCTAAGGCGACACCTTATGCCTTTGATTTTTCCCTTGCTCTGCTTTTCAATTGCCCTTCCAGATGTCCTCTTTACTGTGTATTCGTGACGATTTGTATTCATGCTGGTATTGGGGCAGATATACAGATGATCCCGCTTTCAATACTGCTGTGCCAGGTGAAAAGGGGGCGATGGGGGAAATAGATTTCAGTGGGACATAAATTGCACCTTACATTCCTAATAACGCTGCTCTGTATACCATTGTCTTCTGAAGCCGCTGGAGGGATTTTCTGTGGCTTGTAAAGTGAGGAGAATTTGGTCCAAGAATTCAAATATCCAAATAGTCTCTACAAGTTCTTAGGAGCCAATGTTTGGCACTAAAACATAATGTAACTGAAACCAGAATATCAGAGGATTTTTAAAGCGGGGGGTGGGGAGAGTTTTATTAGTTTTCCATGAAACAGAGATTGTTCAGATGGAAAAGATATCTGGAAAACATGCCAATACAACAATACCCCTGTGGTGTTTTACTGAGTACAGAGAGAGTTTACAAGTTGCTTGTTCCAATATCCTAAGTAAATGGACTATTATTGATCAAAACAAATGCCAAATTCTCAGAAAACAATGAGCTTCCAGGAGTTAGGTTTACAACAGATGGATGCCTGGTCTGCACGGGGGTCCTAAGGGCTCCATGACAGAATCAGGCTCCTGCAACACAAGCAACAGGTTTCGGTGCCCTTTATCTCCTTCACTTTACTGATGTCCTCGTGATTCTGTGAATCCAGGTGGACAGATGTTCAGATGAACACACATTTTACCACACGTCTTCACCTGATATGTGGTAAAACCCGAGCAACCCTGTCCAATCAGGGGAAAGAAGGGAAGTTAATGAAGCAGGGAGATAGCAGAACAGAAAAGTGAAAGGACCAGCTGGGATCTGACTGGTGCAACCCTTAGGTAGGGAGAAATAGTCTAATGTCCAAACTATGTATGATGTTGCCATCTAGTTTGCCCTTATGTAGCTGACGTCTTTTTAAAAATAAGTAGCTGGGGGGGGGGGGATTAGATTCATGGAATGGAGGGACGTAGCTTTAATCCTTTGCTCTTGCCGAGATCCCAGCTGGAACTTGTCCCCCATCCCAAGACTTGCAAATATCAATGGGAATAGTAGATTATGGGAGGCATGCTTAAAAGGCAGCAAACATTCCATTATTTGGCTTAGCACTGTACTTTTACAACCATTTAATTTCTTGCCCTATCCAGCAAAATATCTTAGGCCATCTCTGACCAAGAGATGGACGACATAACAGAGTGCCAGACAAGTACTGAAGGCCATTCCAATCGTTGCAGAAGAAATGAATGAATGAAACAACAGCTGGCACTGGTGGTTACTGTTGTGCCTTGTGGCATTTTTCAGCAGCAGCAGCAGAGTGCTTCATGCCAGTACAGTGGTACCTCGGGTTACATACGCTTCAGGTTACATACACTTCAGGTTACAGACTCCACTAACCCAGAAATAGTACCTCGGGTTAAAAACTTTGCTTCGGGATGAGAACAGAAATTGCGCTCTGGCGGTGCAGCGGCAGCAGGAGGCCCCATTAGCTAAAGTGGTGCTTCAGGTTAAGAACAGTTTCAGGTTAAGAACAGTTTCGGGTTAAGAACGGACCTCCGGAACGAATTAAGTACTTAACCCGAGGTACCACTGTACTTTGCAGCAGTTTTGCAACATTTTGATTGTTAATACAGTTGCTGCCTTGAGGCAGCATAGCCATTGCTACAATATCATTCTTAGGGCTTGACAGTGGGCTAAGTTTGAAGCATAAGCTTAAATGTGATAAATATTTGTTGTCTTGTATCCCAACTGTGGCAGGTTACTCCCCTGGATTTTACAGACCAGTTCTAACAAGTTAATATATCTTAGCTGACGTGGCTCAGTTTCTGTTACTCCTAAGAATGCAAACACGCCATACATTTAAAGCACTTTCTCCATGCCAAAGAATCCTGGGAATTGTGGGTAACATCTCACAGAGCTACACTTCCCAGAATCCTAAACAAACAACAACAGTTCCCAGGATTCTTTGGGAGGGGAGAATGTACTTTAAATATATGATGTGTACACAGCCCAAAACACAATAATTACTATTGAAAGGCTCTGGATCAGAAGCAGCCAGGTGTGATAATCTCCCCCCCCCCCCTTTTGCAGCTGTGCTCACACTTCCATCATTTGTTTGACTACTTAGGGTTTCATTTATATTGTGAATTGCTTTGAGCATAGGTCTGTGAAAGTGGTATAATTTGTGGCATATAAATTCAGGAGCTCTCCATGCATTCTCACACAGTCAGAACTTTAAACATAATGAAAAGTTTAATACTATGAGTTTATCTGATGGTGTCTCTCTAAGCAGCATCTGTGATTTTTTTTTGATGCAGGAAAGACCCTTGGGCGAGGTGCTTATGGGAAAGTAGTACAAGCAGCCGCTTTTGGAATTAAAAAATCACCCACGTACAAAGTAGTTGCTGTAAAAATGCTGAAAGGTACGTATGGTGTAGAACAATTCCGCTTTCACTTTGTAGTGTCCAGACTGTGTGGACACCCATTTTCAGCTGTCCTGGATCTGCAGTAAAGCTGAAATCCTGTTGCCATTTGAGCCAGGGACCATAGCCCAATCATAGAGAGTCATCTTTGCAGGCGGAATCTCACAGGTTCAGTTCCTAGATCCTCCAGCCAGAGTGGAGCAAGGCTGCTGCCTGAAAGCCAAGAAAGATGCTGCCAGTTGGTCTTGACTGGCCTTCCTCAAACTGGTGCCCTCCACATTTTGGAATACAGCCCCCGTCAGCTCCAGCTAGCACAATCAGCGGTCAGGGGAAACGGGTTGTTGCCCAGAACATCTGCAGGATACCAGCTTGCGGAAGGTTCATGTAGGCAGCCCACAGCCCAAACGGTGCAGTTACAGGCTTCTGGACTTATTGTGCTGTTCCTGCCTAGGGTTCAGGTTTGCTGAAAGCATCCTCACAACCAACAGAATGCAGCTGGTGATCAACAACAAGTAGTGACAGGAGCCGGGGCAAGAAGTCTCCAGGTAAGAAGTGCCCTAAGTAATAAGTAAACCATTTTGCTTGGCCTTGCAGAAGGAGCCACCGCCAGCGAGTATAAAGCTCTGATGACTGAGCTGAAGATCTTGACACATATTGGTCATCATCTGAATGTTGTGAATCTGCTGGGCGCTTGCACAAAAAATGGAGGTATGGACAACTATGACAAAAACATGGTGTTCTGGTTTGCTATTTTATTTATTTTTATTTAAAATATAGCTTTACTTTTTTTTGTATTTATCACAGGCTGGAAAGATGGTTCTTAATGCTAAGTTCTGCTGGGCTTTGTTCTTGTTTTAACTTCAAGAGTTAAACCATGACTTGATACAACTGTGTGAAAATACACTTTTGAGATGCAGGCCTGAATTAAATCACATACAGATCAAACTTTCCTAGAAATCAGTGTGAAACAAAGATGAGAGTAGGGACTTCAGGGGAAATATTATGGATTTCTTTCAAATGCATTCTGATTTAAGTAATGATGCTGTATTGCTGAAACAGGCACTTGAACAATGACACAAAAGGCACAGAGGTTATAAATTGTCATTTCCCCCCACCAAAACGTTTATCATCTTGTTCACAGGGCCACTAATGGTTATAGTTGAATATTGCAAATACGGAAATTTATCAAGCTACCTTAAGAGCAAAAGGAATTTCTTTTCTTCCAACAAGGTAATGTCCCAAATGCCGTATTTTATTACTTCAGTTCACCGTCCACTGAAATAATCACATTAATTTTATTTTGCTGCACAGTACAAATAGAAACAGGTGTGCAAATGCCCTTTGACCAGTGCAAATATGAGTTGCTTTAATGTACAGATATAGAAAAATAACCAGGTTGTTGCGGCAATGCAGTAACTCAAAAATTTTACAAGGTTGTACCTTCCCCAGTGCAAGACTTCATTGCAGGGTTCAGCAGCGATGTATTTTGGATATGTAAGGAAGGATATGTAATCTCTGGGTCAGCCTAAGTGCAATTCTATGCAACATGACCCTGGGACTTCCCTTTCTTGCACAGGCGCAGTGTTGAAGCCATAGGACAAGACCATTAACTCAAAAATGTGGAGCAGGAATACAACTCCAGATGCACACCAGCCCTTTGCCCCTGGGCCAGATCTGGCCGCCAAAGCAATTCTATCCATCTGCTCCTGGCTCCACTAAATTTAAATCAAAGTGAAAAATGTGAGATAGATAGATAGATAGATAGATAGATAGATAGACAGATAGACAGACAGATAGGACTCTCCTTTCCCCAAGCTCCACCTCCCACCCCCCTACTTCACACTCCCCTTGAGTGTTTCTGCCTGGCTGGAATGTGTCCCTGAACTCTGATAGTGCCTTTGGTTTGCCTGGATGAGGGACAGCGAGGTGTGTGCAGAAAATAGCCTATTGCAAAGTTTCTAGCAGGAGAAACTGGCTAGTGGTTCCACTCCCTTGCTTTAATCATTTTCTAAGGGACAGTGTTTTTCAGTGGTGGTGTCCCAGGACCTCACCAGCACATTTAAAAAGTAATTGAATGAAAAGACCTCAAAATCCATGGGGTACAATCTAGCTGAAGTTAAGCACTTTTATATTACAGTGGTACCTCGGGATGCGAACGGGATCTGTTCCGGAGCCCTGTTCGCATCCAGAAGCAGACGTAACTAGGGACAGCATGTCTGCGCACACGCGCGTTGCTTTTCGCCACTTCTGCGCATGTGCGTGATGTCATTTTGAGCGTCTGCGTGAGTGGCGAAACCTGGAAGTAACGCGCTCCGTTACTTCCGGGTTGCCACGGAGCGCAACTCCAATGCGCTCAACATGAAGCATATTCAACCCGAGGTATGACTGTACATTTCTTTAACAGGAGGGATAAAAGCACATGCTTAACTTTCCTGCTGAAATCAGTTGGGCTCAAAAGTGCTTAACGTTGGCTGGAATATCTTCTGTTCCATCTTGTGCCAATTTTTCCCCTCTCCCACCCCCCTCTTTTTGTCTAAAGGATGCCTCCCTTCAAGGAGAGCTGGTGACAGAGGAGAAGGATGTGGAGACCATTGGTGGTAAGAAGAAAAGGCTGGAGAGCGTC
The DNA here is from genome assembly GCF_964106645.2 of Podarcis pityusensis. Taxonomy (NCBI): domain Eukaryota; kingdom Metazoa; phylum Chordata; class Lepidosauria; order Squamata; family Lacertidae; genus Podarcis; species Podarcis pityusensis. Next base: position 26,287,720 of record NC_138027.1, on the reverse strand, counting down.
CCAAGTCGAGAGAGCTTAGCAAGCTCTGGATTTCAGGAAGATAAAAGTTTAAGTGATGTGGAAGAGGAAGAGGAGGGTATGTATTAATTCCTTCCTCTTTCTATGCAGCCTGTGGATATTTTTACCGCATGATCTGCATCTTTGACATTTTCTTTCCCCGTTTATCACCCTCATAAACATCCTTGGGAGATACTCGCATCCAAGAAAAGATGGTTTAAAATAAGCTTATTTACAACGTTACTCAATCGGACAGGAAGATGTGTGACTGTTTCTATGGTCTCTTCCTTAACCTTGGGGAAGTGCTCAGCACCTCCCAATAATTGTTTTTTGTTCTCACTAGTAAACTACGTTTCAGGCACTCCATTGTACTGTGGGCAGCACAAAGTCATGTTAACCTCGTATGCGCTGAATTGATTTCAGATTCTGATGAATTTTACAAGTGGCCCCTCACCATGGAAGATCTAATTTCTTACAGTTTTCAGGTGGCCAGAGGCATGGAGTTCTTATCATCTCAAAAGGTTAGTTTACCCCCTGTGCATTTCCCCTGCGGAAGATTAATAATAATGGGGTAATGTTTTGCATGCATTATGCTTCCAACAGCCTACTGTATAATAGGCTGGGAATGTTATCCCCATATTGACCTCTAGTCTTTTTTCCTGGCAGAGGAGCTGTGCCCTTAATAGCTGCATGACAGACAGAAATTCAACAAGTGCAGCTTTTCTGTCACCTTTGTAAAATGCATCTTTTAAATTGTTGCCTGTTTGTTAAGGCAGAGTCCTTATTGGGGGGGGGGAGCCAGTGACCCTAAAGGAATATATACATTAGAAGCATATGTCCACCACTTATATTTTTTAAAAAAAATTAAGTGTTTTACACAATTTTACACAATTGTTAGCCACCTAGCATACGGCATACCCTAGCCACCTGGCCTAAATGAATACATGGATTCCAAACCCCTTTCACAGCACTACCAAAGGTAGTTCTTATACCAGTTTAAGTTTGTGATGTAACAACGCCTCTAAGCATCATGTTTCTGTTTTGTTAAATACAAAATGTTTGTGTTACTCCCTGAAACTTTATTGAGAAAGAGGGGTTTTCCCTGCACCCTGGGAAACTCGCTGCACAAAGGAAGCATAGGGCAAGGCTACTGAAGTAACCAGTGGCTCCTCATCTTCCTTGCAACTAACTGCATCAGGGAAATTGCATCATGGTGAAGACAAACTGGTTTCTGTGATTCAATGGCAATTTTGTTCCCCAGAACTCCTAAAGGAAGGAAGGAAGGACAGTTTTCTTTTTGAGGCTCTCTCTATAAATAAATGCATGTTTATTCATGTCGTCATAGCATACACAGCAGACTAGAAACAAAAGGCTTGTTCTTCCATTGCAGTTATTCCTCTGCCTGGGGTTAGATCCAGGTGATCAGGAACCACATAAATAGCCACTAATAAACACGCAGGGATATGGTCATCTGCAGCCTCTGAAAACATGCTTAAGTATGCCTTGTCACCACTAGCATGGCCACTTACCACATCACCAAATAAAGAGAGGGAGAGAAAAGAGGATATGCCTTCGTGAGAAATGCGCAAATGCCAGTTTATCAGTATAGATGGAAACTGTTGTTGGCATCCGCCTGCCTCGGGAGACAATGGTGGAGTGTGCCTTTGAGAGTGAAGTCAAACTATTGGAAGGTTGCAGTGCCTGCTGTGGTTGTAGAGGCCAATATGGGAGAGACATGTTTTGTTGCAGCTGGGGCAGATGAAGGCGTCCAGTTGCAAATAATTACTATAATTTAAATAGAAGTGTAGTTCCTCTTGCCAGACAGGTGTGCATGCCCCTTCTTAGTTTGCTGTCCAGGCACTGGCTGCTTACAGTTCTTCATCTTTAAATGGGATGTGAACTGGGTAGCCCTTCAGCTAGACAACTGTTTTCTGTAAAGGAGGGCTCACGGCCACCTTTCCATCGATTTCCATCGATGTCACTGCTAGGAGTAATGGTGTAGTCAGAGGCTACAGATGACCACCTTTCCACATGGTTAGGGTCACTGCGTGGGACATTTTTCAGTGACTGTTGCATGTCATCATCAGCATTTTATTTGTATGCCGCCTTTCCATAGTAAAAACCGTGCTCAAGGCGGCTTACAACAAAAATATTTGCATAATCACAAACATAATAAAAGTAGTCATAACTAACTAAAACACATCAAAAAGTACACAACCAAACTGAACCATTTTGACATAAATCATAAAAAGTTCTAAAAATAAAGATACAAACAATTCATGTCATTAACAGCAACCCCACCACCACCAACAAAACCCCCTAAACAATACCCCAACCCAGTAGTCATAGTACTTCATCTCTAGAAACATGATTTAATGTTCACAGCATCTTCAAATCTCAGCTCTCCTTTTGAAAATAAATGTGTTTCTACAAATACAAGTTTCTGGTTTGGGGAAAATTAAAGATTTGGTCCAGATTTCTGTTCAGTTCAGTTTGGCTCTCTGAAAACAGGCCTGGTTAAGGTGGACTTCACTACAAATTCTCATACGGTAGGAAAAAATAGCTGCTTATCTAAATATATACAACGTCCTAATTGATTTTGGATTTTATTATGTATTTCCAAATGCATTACCTACAAAGCCTAAATCAGTTTGACTTATCCCTTGGTAGAACTCAACAGATTAAAGGTACACATGTTTAGATTCTGAAGTGTTTCTTTGGAAAGCACCTTTGCATTTCATTATGGTAGTTCTATGTAAACTTTAGGCAACTTCCAGAAGAAAATGTAAACTGAGCTATTAAAAACATGAACATGTATATTAATGCTTTTTAAAAGGACATGGAAAAGATTCAGCTTTGTGTTTTGGAATCCTATCGGGATCAGCAATGAGATTGTTTAATGTTTTCTTGTAGTGCATCCATCGTGACTTAGCAGCCAGAAATGTCCTTTTGTCTGAAAACAATGTTGTGAAGATCTGTGATTTTGGCCTTGCAAGAGATATTTATAAGAATCCTGATTATGTGAGAAAAGGCGATGTAAGTCAGCATGCTTCTTATGTGCCCCATTGTTTATCATTTTGAACAGCTCACGGAGAAGTTTTCTAAATGTTTACATTCTCTGCACTCTAAAAGGCCCCTGAAAGTGATTGTACATTTTTTATGTGAAGATGAGCGGTCCAGATGAGTTGCATGCACTGTGACAGTTTGCATCCTCCACAACAATGCTCGGAAATGTCCGCCAGCTCTGTTTTTTGAATAGTTTACATGTTGATATTTGTTTCTTGGCTAACCTTGCTAGGCCAGCCAGTAAAAAGGCTTAAATTTTATTTGCAAAAGAAGTTTGCGTTTCTTCACTGGGGGTGCAGTGGGGCTTAATTTGAGCTATGGCTCATCATAATTTACCCCCCAGAATCTTTTGGTTTAGCTCAAGAATTTGTTGGCACTGTTAGGACTCAGGCCTGGAATGTGTGAAATAACTTTTCTTCCCAAATAGCATGGGAAACATCCTTATTAGAAAAACTAACCAATAAACTGAAACTGACACGGGGACAAATAGAAGAAGATGCCTTCACCCCGGTTTGGTTCCCCTTTATCACATACACAGCCCAACAAGACAACAACAAGAATGCCCCGACAGCATACGAATCAATTTGGCTAACCTGATTCAAAAATACACACTCATACCCTGCTCACACACAAAAACAATTCTCACTGCAGCCAACCAAAGACAACCAACCACACCCTAAGCCCCCCCCCCCAACCTCTCTCACCACCAAGGAAATACAACAAGTGAATAGTAAGAGGACCCATACAAGTAACGTTGGCACAACCCCTCACACACACCAAGTAGAATAATAGAGGCATAGCCATCCCACCCCACTCCTCTCTTCCCTCCTCTTCTTTTTCCTAATTGTTTAACCAGGCATGGCCATATTTGGCCCTCCAGCTGTTTTGGGACTACAACTCCCATCATCCCTAGCTAACAGGACCAGTGGTCAGAGATGATGGGAACTGTAGTCCCAAAACAGCTGGAGGGCCACGTTTGGCCATGCCTGATTTAAACCAAGAATTTATACATTGGTCATAAATGTATTCATAAACCAAGAATTTATACATTGGTCACTAATAATGAAACATATGTTGTAGATATTTTTCAACATTTATTATGCTATTTTTGTGGTATACAAATGACACAAGAAAACTTGGTATATTTATTTGCATAACATTATTCTTGTTTATAAAACCCAATTAAAAAAAAAAACTTTCTTCCCCTTTGAAAAAAGATCTTAATGTTCTGGAAGAATATATGAGCATCATTAAGGAACTTTAGGCACATGCAAAGCACATTTCTTTAATACCGGGGAAATCACAGCATACCTACTTATCTGCATCCAGGGCTGTCTGTATTTAGCTTTTGTAGAAGTGCAGGAAAAAAGAACATAATTGGTACTAGGCACCCCATCGAGCTTCCTGAGACTCTCAGCTTTTGAAAACCAAGTTTCTAGTCTTATATTTGTGATGGCTGGCTTGAAACTGGCTAGATCTCTAAAGGCAAAGTGGAGTACTGTATGTGCAAGACAAACTGCATCTCTGGATTTAATCTCATTTTTCTAGCACAACAACACTCTGGCCCTTCTGTGAGCAGAAGGCAACTTCCACGTGCAGCCTAAAACAATAATTCTAGCTCTGTAAAACACTTACCTAGCTATCTACAGCTAATTTCATTTTGCTTGAAAAGTAAGGCCCTTTGATTTTGTTACAGGCACGTCTCCCCCTCAAATGGATGGCACCAGAATCTATATTTGATAAAATCTATAGTACCAAAAGTGATGTTTGGTCATACGGAGTACTGTTGTGGGAAATATTTTCTCTAGGTAAGTTGTTCTTTAAAGAAAAAGTGAATTGATTCTATCCTAAGATCTCTGAAAACAAAATCAATTGGATACAGTACCCAATTCATCGTTAACAGTGCAATCCTGTACATGCTACTCAGAAGTAATCTTCAACAAGTTCAATGTGACTTACTCCTACCTAAGTGTGTTAAGGATTGCAGCTTAAATATATATCAGAAATGGGCTTGTTATGATCTGCTTACATTTTAGTAGAAGTTAAACCAATGTGTTTTGAATATACAGTGGTACCTCAGGTTAAGTACTTAATTGGTTCCAGAAGTCTGTTCTTAACCTGAAGCGCACTTTCCCATTGAAAATAATGGAAAAGTGGATTGATTCGTTCCAGACGATGAAAAACACCCCCTAAAACAGCAATTTAACATGAATTTTACTGTCTAACGAGACCATTGATCCATAAAATGAAGGCAATAATCAATGTACTGTACTATAAAATAAATAAGACAGTATTGTAGATGAAAAAATTAACATTTATTTTTTTCTTACATGCACTGATGATAGTCATTGTTTGGATGGGGGGCTTTTATCCATTTCTGCAGTCACACAATCAACCAGTAGCTGAACTGGGCTCCACGCAATCCCCAAAACAATGACAGAAGGCAGAGTCCCGCAGAAGTCCCCCAAGCGAAGGAGCAAAGCAGAGACAAAGGCACAGGGCAGACTCACATAAACAAATCCCAAAATCCTTTGCAGAATCCCAAAATCTTCCACTCCCCCCCTCCCACAGGGTAGGTGGGCTTACCTGGTGAGGTGCCACCCATCTTGCTACAGCTGGGGGTGGGGCAAGGGCTGGTAAAGGGCTTTTCGGCCCAGGCTCATCTTTGTTTTCTTAACAGCTTCACTGCTCTTGGTCTTCCTTAGGTAAGTGTTCCTTACCTAACTTTGGGGCTGGGATGCGACCTGCTGGGCATCCTGAGGATGCCGGGGCCTGGCTCTGGGCAGTTGTGAAGGCCTCGGAAAGCTCTTGTGGCTGGAAGCCGATCACGGAGCCTCCGTAGGCCCTGCGGATGTTGGGGCCTGGCTCTGGGCATTCGCGGAGGCCTCCGAGTGCTCCCGCTGCTGGAGCCCAGTTGCAGAGCCTCCACAGGCCCCGCGGATTTCCGGGCTTAGCTCCGGGCAGCAGCAAGGCCTCTGAGAACTTGGAACACTCACTTCCAGGTTAAAAACGTTCATAACCCGAAAAAAACATAACCCGAGGGCTCAGAACCAGAGGTACCACTGTAGAAAGCAAGAGCTCAAGACCTCAGAATATTTTCTTTACCTGAATGGCAGCAACTAGCAGGCAGTAAAGGGGCCCATCAAAAATTGTCCTACCTTCTCTCCCAGTCCCTACTTTTCTATACTATGCAATCTAAAATCACCTGCTACATCCTTAACCCCATTTTACAGAACCCAGAAAGGCAAAAACGCAGTGGCTAGGAGGCCTTGGAATGGCAATGATGCAGTAAGCCCTTGTTATCCGTGTGGCGTCTAAGAGGCAGCTTGTCTCCTCCCCTGCCACACTGCAGGCTGCTCTTTCAGCATGGAAAATTCTAAGGCTGGTTATGATGCAGTACTGGGGTATTGACTGGAAAAGGGGAGAAAAAAACCACTTTGTTCAATGCGTGGGTGGGCAGGAGGAGGTCCTTGTGCTTTTCAGGATCTAGTGACTTCACTGTTGTTCACATCAGAACCGTGGTACTGGATTAGTCTGTTAATCAGTATTTATTATGCTACACAAAATATGGCATTTATAAACAGCAAATAAACTATGAACCATGTGTCTCTACAATGACGGGAACAGAGTAGGACACATGAAAGGAGAGGTTTAAAAATTGTTGTCAGATAATCTGTCTATCTGTGTAATATTTCTTTAGATAGACCTTACCCGTTCCTGCACTTTTCTCTGCGGGCCATAATAGCAGTAAAGTCTGTGAGATCTTTCCCAGTCTGCATCTGTACTGGAATTGTTTTTTCAAAACGTTCTAAGATGTTCTTATTGTTTTATCACTTGTTGTTTGCCACCCAGGGCTCCTTTGGGAGAAAGGGTGAGATACAAATTTAATAATAAACAAACAAGCAACTTTCAGCAGCACAACCACAATCAGCCCTTGGATCTCACAGTGCCAGGCCATTGCCATTCACAGCTGCTTCCTCCTCCAAGGGGCTCACAGGCAAACAAACACTGAAATTATCATCTTCGGGTGAGCATGCCATCTAGGATGGAAATGCTGAGCAAGACAATAATAATAATAATAATAATAATAATAATAATAATAATAATCTTTTTTAAAAATGCAGGATACAAAATCTGTCCTGCAAAGGAAGCAGCAATTTCATTCATCAAAGAAGAATGGTAGAAGAGACAGACACAACAGCAGAGGAAATTGGTCCATACATGCAGTTCCTTAGACAAACAGTCTTTTGGTTGTTTAGTACTTGTTGCTGGGATTGTTCTTGCCTCATAATTAACTCTTACTACCCTGAGAAAGGATGAACACTTGAAAAGCTAAGCTAAAAGAAAAGAATATAGAAAATAGTATGCCCCATCAGAACTCATTGCCCATCACCCAAACAGAACAGAAGAGTGGTGGGAAGCAAACTAGATCTCAGGCTTACTTTAGAGCAGGAAGGTGGCTGGCCTGTGGCCTCTTGATGTTGATGGGCTACCAGGTCCCATGGTGACTGGGGCTGATGGGAGTTGGAGTCCAAAACTTCTGGAAGGCCGCACAGGTTAGCAACTCAGTTTAGAAAATGCTCAGTCTCTAACAGGATGCAAATGTTGTAAAGGTTCACATGTCAGAAGTGTTTGTGATTTCCTTTGCTATTCTCTCCGCTCCAATTTCAGACTTTTTTTTTTTTTAAAAAATTCTTCTCTTTTAGGTGCATCTCCTTATCCAGGTGTTCAGATAGATGAAGACTTTTTCAACAAGTTAAAAGAAGGCATAAGAATGAAAGCCCCAGATTTTGCAACCCCAGAGATGTACGAGTGCTTTGGACAGTATCATTTTTGGCATGCATTACTTTGGGACAAAGCAAACAGTGCGCACATGTAACAAAATGCCACCAACCTTCATTAGGATAAAAGTGCTTTGGGAATTTAGAACAGTAGAATTTGGGGAAGAGGTGCATAAACCTTCCCAGCCTGTTACTTCTATGCTTGATATCACCCTTTCCCCTGCTGCTTTTCGTGCCATAGGGTTTCAAATGTCTTCATACCCTCACACTCATTTGGGGTGGCTAATCTGTGGCCATCCAGATGTTGAATTCCACCTCCATCATCCCCAGCCAGCAAGACCAATGGTCAGGGATGATGGGAGTTGTAGTCCAACAATATCTAGAGAGCCACTGCTTAGCCACCCCTGCTGTAGGCAGATAGTTAACTTAGTTTTAAGGGGGAGAAACTGGAACAGAGAAATTATAGGTGGTGAAAAGGTTAAGCACAACATTCTCTACTCTTAAGTCACCCCTTCCTGAATCATTTTCCTCCGCTTTCCTTAAAAACATAATTTGGCTTTCGCTTTAGTTAGGCCTTCAGCCAGCTTTTTCCTTAAAGGAACTTATCCTTAAGATCTGCTCTCTGGGTTTTGGGATTTAAGGCAGGGGTGCCTAAGCTGTGGTCTTCCGTATGTTTTGGACTTCAGCTCCCCTAAGCTCCAGACAGGATGGAGGGCCACACACACATAATTTAGGATGTATACTAGTTCCTATGCACGTCTCACAATCAGAATGATTTTGTGTAATTCCAATGGAGACACCTTCACGGAGAACATAATATCAGAAAGGGACATCAAAATGATTTTGGGGTGGTGATCCTGTAAGTTGGGGTTGGGAAATTGTATTCAGCCAGAGGGCCAGGTCTGGAAATGGCCAGCCCCACACAGACTACTTTAACAGGTGAGGCCACACATCCTCCATTCACCTGATATCACATAACATCAGGGGATTGTGGCTTCAATCTGCAGTTGCATCCCCAATTCTTCCTTTGCAACTGGATTGAATTCAAGCCATGGCTGCAAAGGATGGTTTGTTCCTTTGCATCATCAGCTTGAATTCAAGCAGTGGCTTTAAAGGAAGAATTGGGAGTGCACTCAGAATGCACTTCCCCTTCTTCTTTTGCAGGCAAAATTCTGTGCTTTTTTTATTTCTCTGTTCAGAGCAAAAGAAAAAAGTGACAAATTCGAGAAGTGCTACATCTTGCCTTGCCCTGCAGCAGCTGCCTCTTGAACTTTCCCATGCTTGATGTCATATATGATGTCAGGCTAAGAAAGATGGGTGTGGTGCCCCAAAAATGACTTGCTGGGCTGATCTTGAAGCCCATGGACTAGAGGTTCCCAACCGCTGATGAAACCAGACTCCTGTATGCAGGATATTCCCAGAAAAATCCAAATGGATGGCAATGCAATATGATGACACCAAAAAAGCCTGTTAGGATCAGTGGTATTAGGAATCCCAGTGAATACAGGCTCCAGATTAATTTAAATCCAGGTGCATTTGCAGGAGCCCTTGGAAGAACCACAACTCTAATAATCCTCCTTGCCTGCTAGAGGATGGGGGGAAAAGACCTACCATTTTTTCCTACTGTTGCTGCTCCCTACTGGTAGGACAGGGGAATATGTGTGTGTGGTAGGAAAAATGGGCGCGACCTTTGGGTATGGGGAAGGCAGCAGGGACAGGTGAGGCAAATGACAGAAACATACCTGTGTGAAGTTGGGTGGAGCTGGGGTGTCTTCTCCTGCTGGGGTTTTCATCTATGTAGGAGAAGACATTTGGGGCTTGTAAAATTCACCTCTTCTTTTGCAAGGGATTTTTACAGGCCTCCCAAGTTAGGTTTCTAGTCTGAGCTTGAAGAACTTCCCCATCATCTCACATGCGTAGCACATGCATGACTACTACCTCCTAAAGTATGGGCCCTCCCTCCCTCTTATTTCTTTTTCTGCATTTTTGTACACACACCCCGGGTCAGATGTAACTTCATAAATGTCATAACTGCAACAACAATAGCCCTCAACTCTGAAACCAAAAGTTGCGTGAGGGTTAAAATTCCTGTCTGAAGCCAACTGAACCCTCCTTTGTTACACATACAAATCCCTAAGCCCTGCATCTGAGAATCTACCAGACATTGTCCACACACTATTAATCCTATCTTAAGTGGGATGGGGAGGTTGGTAAATAAAAACAAGGATTCTCAAGAGATACCACATGAGATGTGCGACATCCCATTCCCCCTTTGATGCTCCAGCATCACTCTGTTCAGCCACCACATTTACTAATGGCAAAACTACAGAATGAAACTTTCTGGTTTGGCTATTGTGAGGCCTGTGTGCTTTTTGGGGTGGATGTGTGGATAACAACTGAGAGAGGAATCAGTGAAGAGCAGCAGAGGTTATCAGAGATTGGCGGCAGAGATCTGTGATGCAGGCTCCCAAGGGCTCCTGATGTTTGGCTTATGCCAGAGAAGGTCAATGCAGCAGCTTGATAACCTTTCAAACACATGAAAGTCCGATGTGAGCAATGGCGTAACCGGTGCTTGGAGGGCAAGAGATAATGGGCTTACACTGCAGTAGAGAAGCTTTAAGATTTCAATGCAACAGAGATTTTTCTAGCCCTGAGATTAGTCTGGCAAGCGAGCAACCAAGCTATGGAGCCTTGTGAGGAGTTTAAGTATTTGTTCATCGTTCACATGTGGAAAGAGGAAGAATGAAAAAGCAGGAGTTTCATCATAACTATACTGACTTCTTCCTCACTTTCCTCAGAACCTAAATCCTATGAAAAATAATTAAAACTGCAACAGTTAACTCTGTAGAAATGCCTGAAATACTGCAAGAGGTTTGATGTGTTCTCTACTGCACGGCACTGATGGTTCTTCAAGGCACAAATGCTCTGAACTCTGGGGGTATCAGTAGCACTTTCACCATTTCTGTATTTTGTTTGGAGCACATAAAATCAGAGAGAGTTTAAGTTAGAAAGTAGGAGAGAAAAGAGAGAGGGGGAGGTGGACGTGTATAGAAAATGATTTAAAAATGGATCCCATGTTGCAAATTTGTGTTAAGGGTGGCTCCCAGATGTGAAGTCTGCTGTTCAAGCGTGAGTCATAGAAGTAGTGCTCATGATACACTGTCTTTTGCTTTTGGCAGCTATCAGATCATGCTGGATTGCTGGCAAGGGGATCCAAAGGAAAGGCCAAGATTCTCAGAGCTGGTGGAGAGATTGGGAGATCTACTTCAAGCAAACGTAAAGCAGGCAAGCAGCAAAATGTTTATGGTGTTTCAGGGAGGTCATGGTTGTTTGACAGTGGAATGGACTCCCTAGGGAGCTTGTGGACTCCAATGCTTGGCATTGTTTTCACACTATTCCTATCTGTTTGATAATTTTTATACTTCTGTTTATGTAGGATGGCAAAGACTATATCCCTCTGAATACTATATTATCAGTGGATCCTGAATTTGACCATTCCTCTCCAACTTCCCCTCATCCTCATGAGAGAGGAAATCATTCAGTACCAGCCTTGAACTACACAAGCATCGAAAACACTGGGTATGATGGAATACCAAGATATTTTACCTATATAGCAAAGGAATGACTAGCAGCATGGATTTCGTGCATGCCCTCTAAAGTTTCCCCAGCCATCCAGAACAGATTTAGGGGATGTGAGGGGAAAGACGGGGCAAAGTCCTGTTGCACAACTGGATCTCATTCTGCTCATGCAACAACTTAGTTAAATCCCGCCCATAAAGTTAGAGTGTCTCACCCGTGTTCAGATGTTCATATGTAGAAAGAATATAAAACAGAGCAGCTCAATATACATACAGTGGTACCTCGGGTTACATACGCTTCAGGTTACAGACTCCACTAACCCAGAAATAGTGCTTCAGGTTAAGAACTCAGAATGAGAACAGAAATCGTGTTCCAGCGGCGCAGCAGCAGCAGCAGCAGCAGCAGCAGGAGGCCCCATTAGCTAAAGTGGTGCTTCAGGTTAAGAACAGTTTCAGGTTAAGTACGGACCTCTGGAACGAATTAAGTACTTAACCCGAGGTACCACTGTATAAGGTATGTTTTGAGATCATCTAACAAGCTTTTTCTTCTGCTTGCTTTTCAAGGAGATATGTTAATGCCTTCAGAATGAAAGTCAAGACCTTTGAGGAACTTTCACCCAAAAACAAACTTGGATGTGATGTAAGTCACGATCAACCTACTAAAATGTGTGGTGTGTGCCATTTTAGATTCAGCCTTGTGTTGCTGAGCTAAAGAGGAATACAACAGATCCTTTGTGGTCATCTTCCTCCAGGATGGGCTGATGTTGTGGGAAGAGTGACTCATTTTGCTGTGCAAGTTGGTATTGTCCTGCTGATGTACACGGCGAGAGTAACATGTTTAAAAGTAGCATTGATTATTATTTTTTCAGACTGTTAATTAGCCAAATGGTAAATAATGTGCTGGGTGTGATATACCTGTGTGGAGAGAGTGTTTGTATGTTGCAGGGACCTCTAGGAGCGATGCAGTGCACACTCCCCACCATGGCTGGCATTTTCTCCGTTTGTCACAGTAAAGTGTGACAGTGGAACTAGTCTAATTACTCATTCATTTCTATCCAATCCTTCCACCTGAACCTCAGGGCAATTGATGGGCAAGCTCCCCAAACCACAAACTGACTTGGGAAAAAGTTGGGAATATATCACTTAAAAAAAAATTACTTAGCTATTCTTACTTTTTGAAATCAATCACTCACCTACCTCCCCAAACCTCTTTCAATAAGAGCAGCAGATTAAAGGAGGTAGGACTATGGAGCTTGCAGTAGCCCTTGGAAAAACTATAACTCCCAGGAGCTATGGTGGCCTTCTCTACTGCTGTATTAGCAGTGAGCAAATTTTTTAATTGTAGCTGGGGTACTACCCCATCTGCTCCCATCACAACAAGGAGTGAGCGCCTCCTGATGTCATTTTTATTGTGCATACACAGGGATTTTTGTTCATGGTGGTGTTAAATAAATGAATGTTTATTATTACGGCCAAACAGCCAACATACTAAAACCAGAATTTCGGCATAGTTCTTTACAAAAGCGATATACACGATCAGTGCTCTCTGTGCCTGCAAAAGGTTTAGGTTTGGACATACCGCTTCATTCCCAATCAGTGCCATTTCCCATAGCTTCCTGCTGAAATCCTATAACTTTTTGTCCCACAAAGGTTCTGGGTTGTTTCCCCACCCTATTGCCCAATTTAGTTGTGCAAGAGTGCCCCCTCCAGATGACAATAATGCAGCAACGTGGCAAAAGCAGCACATAATAACCAATGCAGCGGAGGGGGCAGCGTAGTGTAAATCCACCACTAATGCGCTATTATTGTGTCAGTGGCAGGACCCTTCCAAACTGGTGCTTTTTGGCAGGTATATTCTGCAACACCAAAAGGGGACATGTGTACACACACACACACACACACCCAGAATGTTTGTGGGATGAAAAACTTTATCAGTGACTGGGGAAGATTTGTAGATTGTTTGAAATGTCATTGTACACACATAAGTTCATTAGGAGGATTAATTTAAACCAAACAGTTCAAAGAAAATTTGAAGGAGTAATTAATAATTAGAACGACGAAGAAAATGCAGTGTTATGAATTAAAATAAGAAACCACAAAAGGGGTGAGGGGAAACAGAATATTTTTGTGTATTGTAATATTGGAATTCTATGGATGTAAAATATTTTTAAGAAAAACTGAAAATAAAATTTATTTATTTTTAAAAAATAAACGTTTGTGGGATGAAAAGTTACAGCATTTCAGCAAGAAGCTACGAGCCCAACACATTGCAGAATACACCTGCAAAAAACACCACTGATTTGAAGGGGCTCCAAGTCTAATTTATAGAAGGAAGAGCGCTGATGGAGAAGAAGTGAGGTGGTTGGCTAGGTAAACTAGGGATTTTAATCTGAGCCATAGCAGGATTGGGAGTATGTAAAACTTGCTTCTGTGAGCCAGGTCTCCTTTTTGTGTCCCTGAAGCTTGTAACTGAGTCTACGCTCAGAGAACTCCAAGAATATATCTGATATGTAAAAGATATGCTAAACCATAACACCAAAAAGTGCAGTCCTACTTAGTCTCAGTGGACGAAGAGTGTCAACTAAGAAGTAGTTATCAGTTTGATAATTTATCACTTTTTTGGGAACAGAAATACTTTTTTTACCACTGCTCATACACCACTTTTCTTGCAGCTAACATAAGGCTTATTCACATATTACCCCAAATACAAGTACAAGCTGTCTCTAAACCTATACAAGTATTTGTGGGTGTACCCTTGTTGATTTGTACAGCTAAGCTGTTGTGTACACAGACTTTATGGCCATTGAATGTTACATGTGAATATTGGTGTACAAACTCAACTCTTTGCATACACAGGTACACATTTTGCACAGTTGTTGAACACCCTACATGGTTGCACTTTTACCAAAAAGTCAATTTAGGGCCATGTAGATGATGGGTTATTCAGAGTCAATGTGTAACTGGAGTAACTTGAACACACAAGGAACAAAGTTGCATTACCGAAGGTGTGTTCTTTTTCAGGATTACCAGGCCGACAGTGGGATGGTGCTGTCTTCAGAAGAACGGAAGCGTTTTACATGGACAGGCAGCAAACAAAAGCAAACTTTCTTTGGGTATGTGATTTCCATGACTATTCAGGATGCAACGAGACACAAAGTGGGGACATTTGCTAGGAATCTAATTGAATCTGTCACTTAAATGGGGTGTTAACCCTATTTCTGTGAGCCATTTTCCTGAGAAAGACCACTCTCCATTCATCTGCTGTTTGCCCTATGGATCTCAGGTATCATATGGGTATATCTTGTTCTATGGGGTGGCTTTTATGGGCAGGTGGAAGATTGCAAAAGGGGGAAGATTTACACCTCCTCCCACAGCACTGGTCAATTTGGTCCCTGCCTTGTGTTTGAGTTAGCAATATACAAAAACGACCACATTATAGAGCTGGGGGCAGGGTATGGCTTTTGTTCTTAGTGCCCCTTCCCTTTCATGACTCAGCGTGGTATAATCAGGATACTAAAATGGCAACATGACAATGGAGGGATGCAAGAGCGTCATTTTTGCTCCTGCCCTCTGCCATGTTGTGTTAGCTGCCTTCCTCTGCCTAGCTCCTGTCTAGGGAATAAGGGCTTGACCATGAAAAGGCTGTATTAACAGGAATTATTCTAAGCAGTGAATGGACAGTAAGGAAGTTGGTCAGACTTGCTTAAAAGGAAAAAAAGAAAAGACTGCATCTTGTTTGGGGCATGAGAAATCCTAAATGCAGTTCCCAAACAAAAGTTCATGCTCTATAGCATTGGTGAGGATAGTGGAAACATATTAATGATACATATTTTTAATCTAACACATGTCTGCTTTTGCTTGTAGCCTCCTCTCTGGCAGCCGAAGCAAGGAGTCTGTCCTTTGTGACACCGCAAAGCCAAAGGTTTACAGTTCCAGCTGCGGCCACATCAGCGATGTGACTCTGCCATTTACCCGCGGCAGCACCGGCTGGGAAGGGAAGCAGATGCAGGGCTCCTCTCCTCCCAGCTATAACTCGGTGGTTCGCTATTCCACTCCTCCAGTGTAGCAAGTAAGGACTTTGAACTACTCAAAGCAGCTGCTCCTCCACTGAGCTGCCTCTCTCCACTATCACCATTTAAAATATTGAACGCTCCTTCCTGCTACTCACTGACCCAACAGCACCCCTGTAGAGTACAGGCTATTTCTGTGCTGTAGCACTAGCTTCCACCCAACAGCAAGAACCACAAGAACCCAGTAACTATTCAAATGTGAGGGGGACAGCAGGAAGAGAACCCTGTGCACTGTATTTCTCTCACTTCCTAAATACAGATCCTTACACTGGTCTCAGGCAATGCTATGGGAGGATGGTGAAACTGACCAGGCGCTTCTGGTCTACTTAGTTATATGCTTAAGGGAGATTGCACTTTTATTTTACCCACAGAGTTTTGTAGATACATACCCATTTTGCTCTCATGCTGCTGTGGAATTGTTTCAGCTTTTGAAGGAGTGTGTTCAGTAGAAACAGTTCAAGCAGACGTAACGGGGATACAGTGAATGCATCAGGGGCAAGGGTAGCTCTGCAATACCTTATTAAACATTTCAAAACCATACAGAGGGTGTTGGGGCCTCAGCTCCCTGCATAGCTCTTTACCTTGTAGCTTGCTGAAGCAACATATACACTGCACAAAGTAAATCTGCACAACAAACACAGGTAGGATTCAGGTTTTCTTGAGGCAGTACTGGGGACTCCCTGGCGCAGCATCTTAGTATTTTCCATGAGAGAACACCCAGTTCTCTATGTATCTATTATACTAGCCTGCTTTTATACTCCCAGCTGCAAGTGACAGCAGAGGCACAAAGCGTCAGGCCAACCTGCGGTAGCTAATCAGCAATAAAACCTGCATCCAGCTGCAGCTTTGCACTGTCTGAAATACCTGTTGAATCTTGTGCTGCTGCTGCTATTGCAGCTATTGAATTAGTTTAGTGCTAAAAGTGTGCTGCTAGGTTCATTTTGCCAAGGGGCAGGTAGTTATGGTAGTGAACCATTGCCTTGGTCGACCAGTAAGCTACCACGATGGCTGTTCTATAAAAGCAGCTGATGTCGGTCCTGCTGTTCCAAGTTGGTTATGCCTAAACTTGATTCATTGGTTTCAATGACAATTTGTCACAATTAACCTGAGCTGGATCAAGGCCAATAGAGTGAAGAGTGTTTGGGTGCTGGAGAATTTTAGAACACTCAGTTTCTAAAGCCGTAAGTCTGTAACCTTTGTGCTCTTTCATCAGATGGAACATCAGCCAGCTATTCAGCCATGACTCTATTATTAAAGCCAATGGATCTATAAAGAGCTGAGGAGTGAAACTCCTGGGTTTATTTTCATGTAGGGCATTAGTAGTTGTAAAAACAAATATTTTTTATATTCAAATCTAATGCTTTTAACGAACCTTTTTTAAAAAACTGGAATTTAAAAAGCATTCTTTAACTGGATGTAAATATCTCCTACTTGTGCCTTAACTTTTACCGTCTATTTTTACATATGCTTCCTAAAGTTTCACAATAAAATTTATTTCCAAGCTCCATTTGAGAGATTATTGCTTTGCTTGTGTTCATAATAATTCCATAAAGTTGCAGAAGTGTCTCACCAAATTGGTTGGTTTTGGCTTGAAGCAACAATTTCAAGTAGCCAAAGTATTTGTCAAGGCCTGTCAGAAGATCGACCTTATTTCAAGGGGATGAATTCAAGCTAAGTCACTGGTAGTGTGATAAAGAGATGCTTCTTCATTCTGTGGATCATTGGGCCCTTCTAAAGGTGAGTTTTTTCTCCATGGTCTATATGCAGTTGCATGCACAGAATTCTGTACTTGCCCAAGGCATCATTTGAATTGAAAGCTGTCAGCAGGAAAGATGTGCTTGCCATCGTGTGTAGCTGTAGAAAGTTGAAGACAAGCCTTATCCTCTGGCACATGGGCCAATATGATGTGCAAGCATGCTTTTGCAACCCACATGCTCACAAAATACTACTCTTGGAGCTTCTCCTGTTAAGCACACTCCAGCTTGAGAAAGAAAACCCAGGGACAATGAACAGCAAGGCCACACATGCACTTTTAGAAGGTGTAAAGATTAAACCTGCAAAAAGTCTGCAAGACCAGTTTTCAAAAAATATCTGGCAGGATCCTAAAGTTTTTCTGCCCTCTATTGTATAAAGTTCTATGACTTTTTACACTTTATATAAAACATATCACAGGGAGGTTTGAGGGTTCAAAGGCCTTGACCATGCCTTAATATATATATATTTTTCAGTTAATAGTTCAAATCAATAAAAAATGGAAAACTACATAAAACTCATGAATAATTTTCCAAAAAGTAAATTGCCAAATGTATCTTAATCTGATATGGGAGCTCAAACAAAAGTGGAAGTTATTTAAAAAGCATTTTTCAGAGGGTTTGGACTACTTCAGCATCTGGAGTCAGTTTGATAACGAACAGGCCAGCTCTGCCATTTGTCTATCAGCAAGAAATGCACATCACCGTTCTCTTGAGGCTGTATACTATATCTGAACACCAGATAAACAATGCTTGCAAGCCAAACACTGTTCCACAAACCCTGCAGTAGAGTGGGGTGGAGTAAAATATGAAGAAAACAACTCCATAAAATAGTTTAAGTCAACTACACAAGAAGTGGCACACAATACCCACACCTTTGCATGCTCAAAAGAAGGCTGTGTTATTTCTGGTATTCTTTATTAAAAATACTGCTGTACACATGAAAAGAATGAAAAACAAGATTAAAAGGTAACACAGAGTGGGATCATGACATCAGAATGTAACACTGGTGCTTTTTAGGGGAAGCTGTTCACGTCTAAAACTTTACTGGAACAAGGGAAAATTAGAAGGAAAAGAAAGACATTATGTACCCCGAATAAAGTATTTACAGTGTAGCAAAAACAAAAACCCAAACAAGCAACCTAAGAACAGGTAAGAAAATTTAAATGGACTAACATCACATGATTTCAAAAGGTTGTCCTTTCTGTGCTTTCAGCTGTAGAGATAGGAAGGTCAGAATCATTTCCCCGCATGAAAAAAGTATGCCTTGTTTAAGAAAAACATTGCTGCGCTGTTTTAGGGATTACATACATAACTCTTCCAATGAATGGAACATGCTAGTTTCTGGACAGCCTTCTAAATGGAATTATATTGGAGTAGAAGGGCTCTCCCCAAAAAAACACCAAAGCAGAAAATTCCAAAACACAGACCAAATAAAAACAAACAATACTCCACATTGTTCTATGCATTACCCAACAGCAGAAATTTCTTG
The DNA here is from genome assembly GCF_964106645.2 of Podarcis pityusensis. Classification (NCBI taxonomy): domain Eukaryota; kingdom Metazoa; phylum Chordata; class Lepidosauria; order Squamata; family Lacertidae; genus Podarcis; species Podarcis pityusensis. The sequence goes on along the minus strand of NC_138027.1, from coordinate 26,268,985 downwards.
GATGGCGTTTACTTATGGAAACTTATTGGCTCTCTGCTCTCTTTTTCAAAATTATTATTATTTTTTTAACCTTAAACCAAGTCCTGAGATTACTGGGGCTAAAGCAATGTACACTTACAGAATGAGACAAATAAGCAAAATGCAACTTGCCGTTTCAGAGGTGGGCTTGTTGGTACAGCAAGGATGAGACTGAAGGCCCTGCATTACAAACACCCCCCCCTTGCTTTTGCTTTCCCCAAAATATTGGTCCACAAAATAATCTGTCAAAGGTTCCCAGTTCCCGCAACTGAAGAGATGATCCCTTTCATTTTCAAAGAAAACAACAGTGGGGAAAAGAAAAGAAAAAGCCTCAGCCCGCATATAAATTAAGCATTCAATATTTCTTCTAGAATACAAGTACTACTTTTTGTACAAAAGAATTACAATATGATTTTTCAAAAACATATAAAAAGACAGCTGCTCTTCCTCATATACATGAGCGAATGATAAAAGACTGGTTGCCAGGTTCGTATCTCAAAGTCCCTGTTCCTTTGGACATTAAAAAAAAGAACAACAGTGTGGCAACTGTTATCTTCTCAATATTAAACATTATGCTCCGTTTAAATTTTTTTCCAGATAAAACAACTGATTTTATTTATGCTACCAAACCGCAGGCTCTGCAATTTCTCATTTAGAGGCGCAACAGGTGTCCCTAGTCTTCCACAGCCTTCCTTCTGAAGAGCACTGCTTTCCTTGAGGCAAATCTAAAGGAGTGTCATCATTAAAGCTTATAAAACTGGACAGAATTATTAAAAATTCACCTGAAATTACAAATATTGAGAATTAATAAAATGGGTGCCAGTAACATCAGTTGCAAGTGCTTTGAGTCTGTCCTGACACCCTTTGGAGAGAGTTTCCACATTGTCTTCATGGTGAGCACCCAGTGCTATTAAAACATTCAGTGCTGGGAAAAGGAAGCAGATATACAGTCTTCACTACTGCTTTAAGAAAGGGGGGAAATTATACGTATTTGGCAGTCTTCAGTATCAAAGTGTAGGTGTTCCACTACAAATTCCCTTGAATACCCAAGCTTGCGGACAAATGCAGGTCCAATATCAGAAAGTTAATTGCGGGGAAAGAAATCCCAGGCTTGAAGACTGAATATTCATGTGTTGAGTATTATCAAAAGTAATATTACTTTGGGCTAAGCAGTGACTGCAAAGGCACAGCAGACCACCATTCTTCCAGAATCAGGCTATAAAACTTCAAAAGCTCTTGATGCCAGACAACTGCTGTGTGTAGTTAATCTTCCAAACAGTGTCTTTGTATCTGTATCCAGTGTAAAGTACCATAATAAAGCTGTGGTTCAAAGAACAAAACTTTATACAAAAAAAGGATACCATAAGTAAATTAAATGAATAAACTCCCGAATCCTCAGGTCTGTAACACAATTCCTTTTAAAAATTCTATTAAAAATTGCATAAATGTGAATGCATCTGACTAGCAGTAAAATATACAAACAGGTATTTTATTTAAAAGGCGCTGGTTGTGTTTAGAGCAACTGGGATATGCTCTCAAAGTTACAGATCTCAAAATGGTGCTGCTTTGCTTAGACAAAGCTTCAGCCAAATAAAAGGGGATTTTACATGTGAGATTTCTATAATACCCAACTTGATTTTTTTCTTCCTTTTTAAAAAAATATGCATCTTCTGGTTTTGATTGGTGAACCTAACAGTGGGTGGCATAAGACACAGTTTTACAGAGGTTACAAGCTACACTGTAAATTTACAGAACACAATTTCTATGAAATTATTCACCTGGTCCTTTATAGTATTCTGGGGTGCAAATAATATCAAAACAAATAAATTCCGCAGTATATTCAGTGGCAAAAAATAAAATAAAAATCCCAGAAATGTCCTTGCAAAGAGATTCCCTTAGTAAGTATCCAATGTGGCAAAACATCAGAGATCAGAAAAGTCTTTAAAAAATTAAAATTAGTGCATATACGAGTGGAAAAAATAAAAGCAGGAACATCATACTCCTGATGTGTTCCTTATTTTAAAATAAATTCTTCACAGATAAAGCCTCCAATGGCAGCCAGAGCTCAAGGGTAAGCAAAAACATTCTTCCCTTCAAGTAACAGTGTACCTGACTGAAGTGCAACATCTCCTGCTGTTTTGTTTCCCAAAATGTGAAATGAGATGACGACAATCAGCTGTAGTGCAATTTGCTATTAGTTATGTTCTTCAGCAACGTCCTGCATGCTTTCAGCAAGTACTACAACTGGCCGTTCGCGGCTGCAATCAGTTCTTGAAAAGTATTTTCAAAGCAGCGTTTTAGGTCACTATACGTCACCACAAGTACACTCTTCTCATCTCTGGAAATGAGGCTTATTTTTTCTGGCACACCAGCATCTAGCTGAAATCAAAGGGCAGAAAACTTCCATTTATATTCACATAGTAGGACTTGATAGCATATTCACAAAACTAATGGTTTTGGCTGGGATCCTGGGTGTGCTCACGTGGTGGGAGCATCCTGAATATAGAGTTCTGCCTGCAACTCTGACCAACGTCTCCTTGCAGCCTCGGGTGCCCTCTAAAAATCTGCTCCAGGAGGCTGGGAACCCCTCTGAGGCAGCACAAGAAGGAAATGTGGTGGGGGCAGGGGTGGGCAGCTCAATAAAAATATCAACCCAGGATGTGACAGCTGTGAAAAGGGTAAATTAGGGATTGCTAGGGAAGGGATTGAAAATAAAGCTGCCCATGTCATAAAGCCATTATCCAGATCTATGGCATACCTGCAATTTCAATGATGTGTAATAATGGTCACCACACCTCAGAAAGTATACAAAAACCATCAAGGGGCTGGAGCAACTCCCCTATGAGGAAAGGTTGCAATATTTGGAGCTTTTTATTGGTGGGGGGCGGGGAGTAAGTAAGGAGGGGTTATGATAGGTAAAGGTAAAGGGACCCCTGACTATTAGGTCCAGTCGTGACCGACTCTGGGGTTGCGGCGCTCATCTTGCTTTATTGGCCGAGGGAGCTGGCGTTTGTCCGCAGACAGCTTCCGGGTCATGTGGCCAGCATGACATAAGCCACTTCTGGCGAACCAGAGCAGTGCACGGAAACACCGTTTACCTTCCTGTTGGAGCGGTACCTATTTATCTACTTGTACTTTGACGTGCTTTTGGACTGCTAGGTTGGCAGGAGCTGGGACCGAACAACGGGAGCTCACTCCATCGCGGGGATTCGAACCGCCAACCTTCTGATCAGCAAGTCCTAGGCTCTGTGGTTTAACCCACAGCACCACCCGTGTCCCTAGATAGTCCCGTGTCCCTATGATAGAGCTGTATAAAATTATGTGTGTGAGGGGGGAATGGATGGAGATGTTTTTCTCCCCCTCATAATACTAGATCCCAGGACCATCCAATGAAAGATTCAGGACAAAAGAAAGTACTTTGTCACACAGTGCACAGTTAAAACTATAGAATTCTCTGAAAGGACCCTCAAAATCGTTCAGCGTGTAGTAGCTTTCCATATGCAGGGATTACACGACAAGTGGGAATAGTCAAACAGGCAATCATTCATAAATCACACAACACAACAAATAGCTTTAGGGCAAGAGGACTGGGAAAAGATAGGGATTGGTCTAGTCTAAGTGCATTAGGCATTTTGTTCCTTAAAGTCTAAATTGAACAAAGAGATCCCTATCAGCTTCTAAATTTAATGGTAAGAGGTCAACCGTTTTGAACTAGACACAACAATAGAATTTTCACTGAATATGTACAAGAGAGGCCAGGGTTCAGATGTAAAGCTAAACCACAATTTAGCACAGGCACCCCCAAACTAGGCCAAACTCCAGATGTTTTGGGACTACAACTCCCATCATCCCTAGCTAACAGGACTAATGGTCAGGGATGATGGGAGTTGTAGTCCCAAAAAACATCTGGAAGGCCGAGTTTGGGGATGCCTGGTTTAGCAAGCACAACAGGGGAAAGCCTGGTTTACCTTTGAGCTCGTGCTCCCCTTCCTCCTTTCTCCTCCTCCAGTGCAGCCACCAAACTGGAAGAATTTGCTTTTTAAGCTGAGCACAGTTTGTCACATGTGACAAAAACAAACCGGTAGGTTTAAACTACGGTTTTTATGGAAACAATTCATGGTCAGAAACTATGGTTTGATCCTGGCATATTTCAATAAACCACAGTTTAAACTACAAACAATTTGTCCTTGTCAGATGTAGAGCCAGTTAGTTTTAAAACACAGATGAAGAGGGGAGCAGGCAAGTCCAAGACTCCCTGCAATGCATCACTGTACCACAGAGCTAGGGTTTAGTGTCCTATCTGAGCCATTGCTTCTGATGCAGCCAATGAAGCACTCATTTGCACCACTGACACCATGCACACCGTGTGAACTCACCTGCACACACAGCTGAAGACCAATTTGAGAACCATATCTGCTTTAAGACAACTTGCTTGCAGCCCAATTAAAAATAACAGGAGGAGGAAAGACAGACTAGTTACATAGTTTATCTGCAATAAACGTAAAATACAGTCACTCATTTACCTTGTTAAGACAAGAGATAATGTGACTGAGGTCTATCCAAGGAGTGCCCGTTTCTGTCACCTGATGAAAAAGATGATCCCTAAACAGCTTCAGGAGGTATCTGTCTCCAGTTTCTGACCATGTTGGGTCCTTCTGAAATCTATTGTAAAACAGAGCGTTTTGTGTTTCTTAGTACAAGTTCATAAACATCTCAGACTAAGTGTTTTCTGAAGAAGTTTCTGCTTTGTAGCAAGTTATTCCCCACCACAATTTAAGAAGGAGGAATGTGTGATACACCCTTCAGTCCGGAGTTTAAAATTAAAAACAAACTTTTCATGGGGCTAAAAGCATCTTAAGCAACTATGCTGCACATCTCTTTCCTGATATCCTAATTTAGCTGATTTTGAAAACCAGGTTAATAAGGTTTTTAAGCGGGGGACGGGGGGAATCCCTACCAGTTCCTAATGCTCTGGATGAAATAATCTATTGCTTAAGGTTACATTTGGCATCATTAGTCATTGAGGTCAGACTTACAGTGTCCAGGAGAATGCAATCTTTACAATTATCAATTACTGTTCCCAGTCTCCAGAGTTGGCACTGTAGCAACTGTATGCACTTGGAGAGTATTTGCTGCTGTTGGGAGAAAAAACTGAAATACCTTCCCAAGAATGCACCAATAGTTTGGAGTTTTAAAATTGTTTGAAATCTTGCAACTTATGAAACATCACCTTGCACTAATAATTCTCTATCTTCAGACAAGCCTCAAACCAGGATCTATTATCCAACTGAAAAGTGAGTGGTAAACACATATTCACATACAAAGAAGTTCTGGACAGTGTGCTACCAAACTGACCAAAGTAACCTAGCCCATCTTTCAGAGGCTTCTATACTTTGCAAGTCCATCATCATGCGTGAACATTCAAGACTCTTTGTGGTGCCTCTTTATAACACACTGATGCAGAAAATGCTGAATTCCTTACTCTGGCCTCTCATTGATTGTTCCCAATTTTGCAAGAAGCCGAAATAATCTTCCATTCTGAACTTCCTAAATGACAAGAGAAAAATAAAAGCTTGACAATCACTACATTTTGCTCTTCTATTAAAAGTATAAATTATAATCAAATAACCATACAGTTAGATCCGGAGGGGGGGAGGGGGGAATAAAACTTACATTTCACTTGAAAGCAATGGGACTTAAATAACGTCTGTCATGTTGATTTTAATGAGAACTTAGTTCAACTTAAGTCTTTGCACTCCATACAAAATGGAGAGAGACCTCCTTATCTACTTTTAATCTTAAAAAAGACTATTCAGGAAATCACACCTTGCTTGATAATCACAGAACAGAGGAGGACTAGTATACTTTCATATACTTCCACATCTTTATGATCGAAGTAGTAGGTTTGCCTTCATTTTTCAGAAGGCTGTATCACAACACTGGGCAGCGATTTCCATCATGCCTCCAAGATCCACTTTGAGCTCCAATCAGTGCTGTTATTTGAAGACCACTGCAGGGCAAGGTGCCCTTCAGCAGGCAGTGTTAGAAACTGAGATATGAAAGCTAGGAGCTAAATGGCACCTTAAACCCATGTTATGGGCACAACAACGGAATGTCTAGGTGCGCTTTTTCATAACAACAATACGAAGCTGAAAATGAATGAACTGCAGCTAAAATATTATGTTCATTTTTCACATGGTCTAGTCCTTCCCCTGCCCACCCCCCTAATATTCTTAAGAGGGTCTCTTCTCTAGTCTTCAGCCAGTAGCTGGAAGTGGGAAGGCAGGAAAAGGTCCTCCTTTCCTTCCACTCTGCAGTTTAAACCTAAATCTTAGGCGCAGTACTGCATCCAAAGCTCAGAAACTGCTCGTGCTAATGCAATTGCCTATCTCAAAATGCATCTAGAAAAATGGGAGTTTCAAACACTGCCAGCCAGTTAGCATCTTAGCTGAGATACCTTGCATCTCACCATTGCCTTTCTAAAATGGGCAGAAGTTAATTGCTTTACCATTCCACTAAATAGGATTATTAGCCAATGAGGTATGTGAATATGTATGGATCAAAGTGAAATTTGTGGAGACTCTGAGGCTGGAAAACCACTGATCTGTAACACAGTATCTTCCCAAATGCCTTATCATTTAAACCGCAATGGGGGGGGGCAGATGGGTACATCACCCTATGGCAAGATGGGCAGGTCTCAATCGTACAACATTTACAGACTTTGGGAACCTGTTGGCAATATCAGCTTCCCTAAGAAAATAGAGATGAATGTGCATTATCTTCGCATTTACCTTTGCAAGGTCTTCTTCTATTACATCATTTCTCATTTGGGCAGCATCCAACTGAGTATAGAATCTTGCACCAATCATAGGCATGATATCATTTACACTTCGAAGCCTGTTTTGGTCAGTCAGCAAATACCTAACAAGGCAGTTTTTAAAAGTTACTTTAGAAACAGGGCTAAAGAAATAAGTTTCTTTTAAGAGAGGTTCCATCTGTGAACGCTAATTTTATTAATCTATAAAAGCGAAAATATGGCACAAAGCTCTACTTCATATACAGAACATTTAACACCACTGCAGCTATGTGAAAGACAGTAGCACCATCAGGAGGTGACATTCGAGGCTATATTTATGTGACTGGCTGATGATGTACTGCAAAGTTGTTTTCCATTTTTCCTTTTATCCTGCTCTTCTTCCAAGAACTTCAGGCAGCACACCGGGTTCCAATGTTTTATCCTCACAACAATATTGTAAAGCAGATTAGGTTGTGACTGCCTCATGGCAGAATGGGAATTTGAACTCCGATATAATAATAATAATAATAATAATAATAATAATAATAATAATTTATTATTTATACCCCACCCATCTGGCTGAGTTTCCCTAGCCACTCTGGGCGGCTCCCAATCAAGTGTTAAAAACAGTACAGCGTTGAATATTAAAAACTTCCCTGAACAGGGCTGCCTTCAGATGTCTTTTAAAGATAGGATAGCTGCTTATTTCCTTCACATCTGAAGGGAGGGTGTTCCACAGGGTGGGCGCCACTACCGAGAAGGCCCTCTGTCTTTTACTAACAACAAATATATTAGGATCTGAAAAATGCTTAAGTTCGAGGTTAAGGACAAGAAATTTTTTTTAAGTTCATGCTAATTTCAGCACAAGTCAACAGTAACTCAAGAGATTCAGCTACACAACGTTCCTAATTAGGAGGGTAAATTAATTTTCTTCCTACACCTTCCCCACTCACCGCCATCCCTCTATATCTGAACAGTCATACAGAAATCCTTCCACATAGGTGCTGTACCAAGGTCAAACTAATCATGGAAGAGAGGATCTTGTGCTCACACATTTGATGTAGAAACATCACATGAACCACCACTCCCAATTTAACAATGTGCATGAACAAACCGTAAGCAAATTGTCACTGGCACGTTTTAGCCTAGTTTAAAAATAAGTTGATTTCAAAGTAACTTACAAAATAAGATTCTTCAAATCAGAGGAATAGTTGATTGTCACCAGTTCCATTGCTTTCTGCAAATTCTCCCTCTGAATTCCTGCCAGAGAATTGCAAGCCAAAGACAACACCACCTTCCCAAGGGAGATCAAGTCTGCTTGCTAAAGAAAAGTGAACAAATAAGTCTAACCAGGGTCAGTAGAATATCATTAGCTTTCCTAGCATTGGGGGGGGGGGGGGGGGAGAGATAAGAATACCTTAGATGGGACCAATTTAACATAATGCTCAAAACTGAAAAAAATTATCACAAACCACTTCATCACATATGTTTCTTTTAAGAAATATGATGCCATATAATCAAGTTCAGCTCCACTTAAAACTCTCTCCTTTACCCAATTTGCATCACTATGGAGGGGGAGGGGAGAGAGGAAGAAAATTCATTTTTTCCTGTTCTGATACTTTTTTCTTTGCTGTGCTATGCAAAGCTAGAGGGCTTTGTTTGGTGCCGACAGCCAGCCCTGAATCTGCGCATTTAAATAGTTGTTTAAGAGGGGGAGGCCTTTGGAGAATGAGAACCATGGCGTTTTCTCTTTCTTTCCACCCGAAAGTGTACAGTGCAAGGCGGGGAGGACATTAACCTCAGGACATGTGTCCCTCCCCACAAACGTTATTCCCCTTTTAGAACACTTACTATAAGCTACTAGGGCTGTGAGCAGGTCAATTCACTATTCTCCATCAATCCCAACATCCAGTTTGCTTTCTCCCTCCCCCTCCCTTAACTTACACTTCAAGCAACTATACATACCTTGGAAAGCTAAATATTCTTTTCAGATTTTTTTAAAAATTAAATTTACAAATATATGCATTGCAAAAGCATATAGTGGTACTTTGTCTTCAAGTTTCAAGTCCTAAAACAATTAATTGGCTTTTTGAATGCAGTACTTCACAGGAACAATTGGCCCTATTTTCCTAAAGTTGATGTCCAAAGTATGTATGCCTACCTACACAGCCCTCTCACTTTTCTGCCAACAGGTGAAGAGAATCCTTTCCAAACAAAGAGGTGAACATGTAAAACAGTTGTAAACTTAACAATATATATTGTGCTTTACCGGCTGGACTGAGGTGTTTTTCATTTAGTGGAAAGTTAAGGACAAAGAAGACAAAACAACTTGGTTTTATGGCAAACTTGCTTGCTCTCTATTCCATCTGGAAGAAGTTAGTGTGATTGTTGTTGACAAAGCTAAGGTGTTTCTTTAGTTCTGAGAATCAGCTAGACTTCCTCCCATCTCCCATTATTGGTTGTTGTTGAAGAGGGTTTTAGAAAGGATGAGACATTTCTTTTAATTTATGCACAATATACCCAAGTTTGATATCGCTGATTCAAATGTATTCCTCACTACCCTTTGCTCTAATCTGTTTTCCATGCACTCTCTATCTTAGATTGTAAGTTCGTTACAGAGGCAGGGACCTGCCTGCATTTTGCTTCCAAAACTTTGCAAAGCACTGCTAGTGCTGCATAAATTGTAATGGCAACTAATGAACAGCAGTCCTTGCCTATATGCAAAGGCAAATATTTTATGTTTTAATGCTACCAGTAGAGGAGGCTGCTTTAATAAAGTTCATCCAAAGTAAAGAAAAGCATGTCAACACCAAATGTTCTTAAGGAAGGGAAAAAGCAAGATAAAAATAATGCAATCACTGATGAATATTCACTAACCACATAACATGAAGTAAAGGGGACAATATTGTGATCTTACCTGATACTGGGCCATGAGGGCCAGGGGATTGTTTTGGCTGTTATCAAATGTTAACACATCAAAGACTCCAACGCAGTTCACTCGCAACCTTGACGGGAGAAGGATTATATAGGAGAAGAGAATTATAAAACTCCTTAGTCTGCTTGTTAGACTTGCTCTGCAACTTCTTTAGTTACATCAGCAAAGTTTTGCTAACAAACTGGTATTAATACCAATGGTTTATCAATCTGTGAGGGTAGAACGAGGGTGCACTGATTCTGTGCACACCCCAAATTATGAGGAAAATTGGGATGATGCAGGAAAGGTCTCAGAGCATTGCCAAGGTGTCTTGATTCGGATAAGAGACTCCCAAAGTTTCTGAGTGTGTCTGTGGGGGATCTTTTGTTCTGATGAACAGGTGATTTATTTTCTGGGGGCCCTCCAATCAGAGTGATAAGGGGGAGGGATGTGGAAGTAAACATGGATTGTCATTCTCAGTGTTTTGACTGTGAGAATAAACATGCAAGTGGCAGAGTTGGACTATCGGGGTGGCCTTCTTTCCAAATCATTTTTTCCCTAACAAACAAAAATCATAGCTCTCTCCTTTTTTATTTTATTTCACAGAACATACTTTCAGGAAGGGGCAAGGACAGCGAGAAAAAACCAGCTACAACCAGACAAGACTTATCCAGTATTTTAAAATGAATGTAAAATCACCTAGCACGATAGCCTCTGGCTTTGTTCAACTGAACTTTGGCAGGTTTTGTGGCTACAGTTTTCACAAACTAGGGGAATAGCACCGTTTCTATTTTCTCGCTCCAAAACAAGCTTGCCCTTGGGGAGAAGCTCTGCATCTATGTTCCTAAAATTTAGCTGGCTTCACCACCTTGGATTATCAACAATGCAATGGTAAAACGTGTTTCATGTTACCTTGTTTTTCCAGTTACCAGAATCTTGGTGGGGTCCATTACCCGACAGGCCAATCCTGCTGTATGAATGGTCCGCAATGCAGAGCTGAGCTGCACAATGTAGGCCCAAATCAGGGATTCTGGCAACAACCCCGCATGTTGCCGTGGCAAAGGTCCATCATGCTGACCTATCAGAAGAATGGGAAATGAATGAAATCTACAACTTTCAGCTGTGTAAGTGTTTGGATAATGAATACAAAAGTTCTTTCAAAATGCTAGTTAATTAAAATCATTATCTGCTTTATTTCAAAGCAACTGGCAATTGTAAGAACAACCCACCCAACCCAATTACAACTGCCGTTTTGTTTTACTTTTAATTGTACTAAAAGTAAGACAGACTGTATAAAGGTGGAATTTTATTGTGCAGCTACAATCCCTTAGTGTATCATAATTAATTTTTGGTACTGGCTGCCACAAGATGTTGCACCGTCCACCAGCTTAAGCAGCTTTAAAGGTGGATTATGCATTTGTTTACCCATAAATTGCTATTAGCAAAGATGGCTTAGCAGAATATTAATGTCTGAGGCAGTGTGCCACTGAGCACCAGTTGCTGGATGGCAGCAAAGGGGCAGCATTACTGGCACCATGCCCTGCTTGTGACCTTATCACAAGCATTTCTAGTTATATATTATGTCAGACTGGATTAGATGGGCTACTGGCCTGACAGCGAGCAGGGCTCTCCAAATGTACCAAGCAAGCAAAGAAGCAAACATACACTGCCAAAGCCCTTATTCATACTACATCAGAATCAATGTTGTTTCTTTATTTCCATATAAAAACAAAAAAGGTATCCAAGTTAATGAACCCAAATCCCATCGCATGTTTAAAACATATGCTCAAATGCACAAGCAACAAATACTATGACTCATTAGATTTGGAACGCTCCACATTTTTCGTCCTAAGGTTTTGTTTCAGGACTGACGTTTGACAGTAACCCTTTAAGAACCTTTCAATGAATCAAGCACTTTGCTGAGCAAATATTGTACTTCTGGCAATATACTACAGCTATTATCTTTCAAAAACTCCGCATCTTTTTCAAAGATAGCCAAGCAGGTTAATACGACGTGAGTTCTGAAGAAAAGGAATGGTGTTTGGGTGTGTTTGTTAACGCCAGAACTGTGAATAATGAAGCCCAAATACAATGTAGATCTGAGTTGTGATTCAAAGGCATGTATCATGCACATTGCCCTCAAGAGGAATTCCACTCAAAGATCACTTCCCACAAATAGCTCTTTAGTACCCCAGGTTTGAAGAGCAGCTTTGGTGTTTGGTACCAGAGCAGTTTAGCTACTTTGCAGTGCAAACATACCATTTGCCATGACCTTTCTCCTGCAACTACCCCCCTGAAGTGCACTTTAACTGCAGGGAGTATCCCTCCCCTTTAGTTTGCCATACTTGTGTGAGGGTCTTCAAACAATTATAATCTAACCGACCTTGGTGGGTCACACAGATGTGCATACAAATGCCTCTTGAGTACATTCAGAAATACAGCATTTCCGGAATAAACTTTCTACTTTTAGCCTGACAAAAGTGAAGATCTTTACACAAGCAATACTGAATGAGGAAATACTTTTAGTAACTACAAAACACAGCAATTTAGGAAACACACACTGCTGCCTTCAATCTGCTGTGGATTTGTGGAAAACTGGTTCAGTCCGTTGTGTGAAATCAATAGTACATCTAGAAACTGGTTAAAAAATGGATTTTGTTTCTTTCAGTAAGCCTGATCACATTAAATGTTTGCTTTCAATTCTGCATCTCCCCCCTGCCTCCACTCTAGTGGTTTGGGTTTTTGTTCCGGTTTGAAGATAAGCAACTTCCTGCTCAAACCAACAGGGGCTGCCACATTCAAGGGATGTTAACCGGGGCACCAGTAGCCCCTGGTTCACAGGTGTTCAGTGCAGAAATAAACCGAACCTGTTATGCCTTCATTCATTTGTCAGAAAACTTTAATATACCACATCCTAGACAATAAAATTCTGGATGGTGTTAACAAATGACAAGGCAAAAAAAAGACTAACCACATGGTGACAGCAGAATACAATGTGGAAAAACCACCATGTAACCACAATTCTCTTCCTTTAACTGTCAAATACCAGTTTTACTAACAAGTGATGAAGCTGTTTAAAGCACAATGTACTAAGAGACCCTATCTTAATACGAAGCCTTGTGCTGCCAAATGCAAATTAAAGGAAATGAGAAACATACAACAAAACCCTGTTTCTACACACACACACACACACACACACACACACACACACACAGTTATGTTCCGTAAGTTTTGCCCTTTGTACAAATGCTTCTTTTTAAAAAACCACACCACCAATACAAATGGCTAACCTGACCCAACAACCTAGGACCCCCCCCCCCAAAAAAAACCCAAGCCACACTGCAATCAACTGAACTCAACCCACCAAGCTCCAAAGGGTTGGGAGAAACTCAGATCAGATTTATGGGGTGAATGGAAAAAGAAGAGGGAAGAGAACTTTCACTGTACAGTCAAAAGTCCTTAGGGTGAAAAAATGAATACATTGAATACCTTAGTCTTCATGGGAATTCTTACTGTGAATTCTAGTTTGTGGATTGGGATGGAGGACGTTCCTCTGATAGGGAATGACAGCTCTCTCTGGTGATGACAGGTGGGGTCCTAGAAAGTCTTTTGCCTCCTATCTGGTGGGAGGGCCACCCCACTCATCAGGCCAACCCAGTCTGTGGTTGGGAATGACTGGGTCTGGCTTGCTCTCCTCGGAGGCTTGCCAGTGTGGTGTAGTGGTTAAGAGCAGTGGACTCGTAATCTGGTGAACCGGGTTTGCGTCCCCGCTCCTCCACATGCAGCTGCTGGGTGACCTTGGGCTAGTCACACTTCTCTGAAGTCTCTCAGCCTCACTCACCTCACAGAGTGTTTGTTGTGGAGGAGGAAGGGAAAGGAGAACGTTAGCTGCTTTGAGACTCCTTAGGGTAGTGTTAAAGCGGGATATCAAATCAACTCCTCCTCCTCCTCCTCCTCCTCCTCCTCCTCCTCCTCCTCTTCTTCTTCTTCTTCTTCTTCTTCTTCTTCTTCTTCTTCTTCTTCTTCTTCTTCTTCCTGGCTTGTTTGCTGGCCTTCTTTTTGCCTTAAATCTGAGAATCTTCTTTTAGCATGTCTGAACTGCCTCTCATTCCCCTTTGTTTCCTCTTGCCCCCTAGCAACGTGGGGGTTTCAGTGCAAGATACCTCCCTCCCCCCGTCTTTTTGTCAGTGCAGGCTTTCCCCTTTGGGTTGTTTTCTCTCCCCTTTCCTTTAGATTTTTTGCTGTAAAGGAAAAGAGGTGACTCCCATTTGGAGGCTAAATGCTTTCTAGGACCCTGCTTGTCATCACTAGAGAGGGGTGCCATACCCTAAGAGAGTAATGTCCTCCAACCTGATCCAGCAAACTATATTACCTACAGGAATAGAGTATTACACTGAAAGCCCAATGTGAATGCAGCATCAAAACCAGTTTGCAATAACCAGCACAACTGCCATGTATACATTATGTTCTGAACACTTCAAGAAGCCTAAATTGCAGCAAAGCTATGTACAATGCAAAGTTACAATAATTCAACTGTAGTTCCCTAATTTTTGTCCACTGGAAAAACAAAAACATAGATCTCATTTGCTGGCCTTACCCCACTTCCTTTTTGTGAAATAGGCATCAGCACTAGGATCATTGAAGTGTCTGCTCATCATAGTCTCTCCTCCAGCGTGGAAGTCATAGGCAAACACAAGAGCTTTTCAAAAAAAGTCCGAGGTGAGAATTAGCTATGCAATTGATGCAAGTCTTCCAATACGATTGGCTAACATCTCAAAAATAAGAAACTTACAATGTTCTCCAAATGCTTTAGTGGTGAATACTTCTCGCAATGTGACAATGTTTGAGTGTTGGATTTTTTTCCACATGTCAACCAGCACCATGCACTTTGTGTTAACAAGACGAAAACCTGAGAAAGAAAATCTTTCACATTTCAAAGATTTTTGACTATTTTAATGTCGCTTGCACATTTATTCTAAAGTACTAGAGTGCGAGCAAAAGACACAACCCCAAAAACACACATCTGATCATAGTCTCCTTTATGGCTTATTAGCCATACCCAATTCCATTCCATTATTTAAAAGGAACAATTTGATTTTAAATCCAGTTTGAGGTTTATTGACAAAGAAACACAAATGTTTTAAGGCTTAAGTACTGGTAGAACTGAATTTTTAAAATATGAGAACTTGTAATTTCCCTCACCATGTATCCTCCGAAGGCAATATGGCAGATCATCTTTGCTATTTACAGCTTTGTAGCATGATGTTATATACCCAAAGTTGCTTGTTTTCTGTATCCGATTGGGTGGTGGCAGTGGCTCCAAAGGGAAAAGGCTGTGGTAGCTGTCAACTTCTGTTGGGACAGCTAAACCAGTTTACGGAAATACATTAGACACTACTTAAAATTATGAAGAAAAGAGTTATTATAGACAAAGCAATTCAATGACAAGACAAGACAAGACAAAACACACACACACACACACACACACACACACAGGTTTAGAAGACTGTAACAAAGCTCTGACAACAAACTTTGATGCAAATCCTATACAACTTTTACCACAACACGCAGGTTTGCTTTGGAAAATTCAGAAATCTCCAATACTGAAGAAAAGCGTGTTCAGTATTTGCACTAAGATATTCACATATTTTATAGATGGGGTAGGAAAGAGTGTGTAAACCTGAAGGGTAAACTCTACTAGAAGATACTTATGGGAGTTTTAATTTTACATTACCAGTTTAAGGCAAGCTTTTCTTCCTGACTTGAACACATTGTAGACTTTGATGCACTGAATGGGAAAATCGGAGACCTGACAGAGCCTTATGCACAGAGACATTGTTAAATTTGTCTTGGGAGCACCCTGATGAGATTCAGTATAGCAGTTCACATCTAAATCAAGTGCAGTAACTGGCACTCATTAAGAACCGAAGACGTTTTTATTCAGACAGGCCACCCCAAAGGAGTGATCCCAGCCATGTCTGCAGCAGACCTCGTTTCATACGTTATTATTATGTCATTTTGCAAAACTTTTTGTTATATATCACTTTGAATTTCAAATATGATGCATTTTGTTTTTTGAAGAAGAAAAACAAATAAACAAAAGACAGAAGAGATCCACTGAAGCACGAGAGATTTTGTACAGTACTTATTTTCACAGACTGTGTCATCCACATAACAAACATTTCCTCAGGGTTGCATTATACAAATTATTTAAAGAAATAAATAAATAAAGTTTGGATTGTGCACTACTGAATAAATACATTGAAAAGGAGCTTGAAAGAACCTAATACAGAGACTCCACTGGATTATATTCAATCCTGCATTCAGAATGGCTTTGCTTTAATATGCAAATTGATTATTCATATATCTAACTGCGGTAGCAAACACAGCAAGCAAAAGACCGGCTTAAAAATGCAATTTAAATTCAGGATCTTTAGTTACTTACCAGGCATATCTGCTTGATCTATCTGAGCCATTGTAATTAAGTGTCTGTTGATCAGCTCCTATAGGAATACATTTTGGCAGTCTTACCAATAAGGACATGAAATTCTAGTTTGCTGTTTCTTATATGCTGCTTCGGTTAATCACAAAACCATAGAAACAGACCTGAAAAAGGACTTGGACTATCAGAACCCCCTTATAGAAGCAGAATCCCTAACTAAAGCTACCCTTGTCTAAGGACATGGCTGGAAGCAACCCTTAAGAGACCCTATAGTCACTCAGTCAGTTCATCTACTGAACCCGCCTGAACCAGCCCCATCGAATTGTTTGTCAAACCTGATCTTCAGGTAACTCCACCACAGACCTCTGCATCCTGGGGAATCTGAACCAAGGTTCTGCTATTCTTTCATTGTAGAATGGTATTTCTAAAGCCTAGCCAAGACTGCAGTTCAAGTTTTATTTCTTGTCCCCCATATATACATTGCCAGTCTCTATCCTTCTCAGGGCAACCATCATTTCATCTGAACACTAATGAAGCTACTCTCAATCTACTCTGCTCAATGGCAGACATTAACAACTCCTATCTTCTATCACACTGCAATCAGGAGTGGCTTTGAATTCATGATAAATGATGAAGAATTGCATCCAGGAAAGTGAGTGTGCGGCTGGGGGAAGGACAGAACTCTGTTTATGAAATTTCTGTTCTGACCTTCCTCCCAAAGGAGCCCAGGCTGACCTGTTCTCCATCAGACTTCTAATGAGTAAAAAGCAGGCTAGTAAACTATGTACTGAACATGGTAATCCAAAGGTCTCAACAAATCAGAATACAGCACAGAGTACAGAAGTCGCCTTTTATATCCCTCGTGATTATTTTGCAAGGCCATATAGTGATGCTTAGGCAAACTTTGTTTTAAACTAAGGTTAAGGCCCTTTTCCGTATTGTTACTTGACTGACCCACATTTCTTTGGCAGCAATCTGTTTCTAGTAAAGAAGAGACTTGCATTTGTCCCTATTAAGTTTCTACTTTTTGCTGAAAATGTTTCCAATTTACTGAGATGATTTTGAGTTCTAATTCGGTCTCGCCAGATGGAGTCTGATATGACAGAAAGTGCTTTAAATTTGCAGTGAGGCAGGCAAGACAAATTGCAATGCTGCAGGAAGAGCCCTAAGGTTTCAAACTATCACAGCAAGAACAGACACACTTGGCAGCCCACTCCAAAAAGCAGATATGGAAAAGGTGAAGAGGCAGTGGGTTAAGTTTCTTTAATAAGGCATTTTCCATGGCATGGATGGCTTTGAAAAAGTCACCTTGTAGCAAAGATACCATCAGCCCCAGCCAGCATGACCAGCAGACAGGGATGATAGGGGTTGTATTCCAACAATATCTGAGAGACAGTAAGCCAACCCTGCTTCAAATTGATTCATCATCTGTTCTGCCAATACTGGGTGTGTAGGAAATCTTTAAAAAGTTAGGCCTGCTGCTAACAAGAATAACTTTTGCACAGACTTCTGCCATGGTGTGGTTGGCAAAGGTAAGATGTAAAAGGTATTTTTACTCCCAAGCAAGTGTGCATAAGATTGCAGCCAAAGAGGACACATATCCCAAACACCATCAATTCTGTTTTTATATACCTATTTTACCTGCTAACTTAAATCTCATTAATTTCCCCAGGAAAGAAGTTCTTTTTTTATGATACAGCATTGCAGATAACTTTGGGCAAGTGGAAGGTGGCAGAGAAATTTTGTGGTGGAAGGAAATCTGTTAGGATTTTACTAGAAAGAACTTACCTGTCTGAGTTCATCTGCCATGAAGAAGGAAGGTGCATTTGCTTTTGGCTGCATGTAAGCAACATGAGGCGCAGTTGGAGGATAAATGTGGTAATTTGGGAACACCTATTGAAGATAAAATTTGGAACAGACAGTTTTTAGGATTTGAAAAGTTATGAGATCTTTTAAAAGCCCTCTGAAGTGGTTCCACAGAAGCCATATCAGAAAAAGGATGAGCACACTTAGGGGTGCATACTTATGGTTGCGGCTGCAAAGTCATTAGCATTTGAATTAATTACTTTCAAAATCCAAACTTGAAATTCTGGGAGAAAAATAAGTTTGTATGGAAAGTGTGCAAAATATTAGTACAGGGTCAGCATAAGGAATAAGAATCTGGTTAGGTAATAAGGGCTACATAAAATGCACACCCCAAGCCTGCACATGTCCTATAACCATCCTCAAAAGCCTTTCTCAGAGTGCCCCTGGCTTAGGGAGATAAGGCAGGTGGCAGCTTGGGAGTCTTCAGTGGTAGCACCACCCCATTCATGGAGGAGCATGGTGCTGAAACTGATTGGTACCAAGCCCAGGCTTTAATCCTTCATTGAATTTTAGTTTAAACTGATACTTACTCAACTTTTTGTGTTATATTTTTTGAAATTAATTTTTTTAAGCTGATGCTGTTATTGTTCATTAATTCTTTTAAGTCTCACTAGCCTAGATTCTCAGAGCTGAACAGTGGGGTAACATAGATAGATAGATAGATAGATAGAGTGGTGCCTCGCAAGACGAAATTAATCCGTTCCGCGAGTGTCTTCGTCTAGCGGTTTTTTCGTCTTGCGAAGCAACCCTATTAGCGGCTTAGCGCTATTAGCGGTTTAGCGGCTATTAAAGGCTTATCGGCTTAGCTGCTAAAAGGCTATTAGCTGCTTAGCGGCTTAGAAAAAGGGGGGGGGGGAGCGGAAAAAAATCTCAAGACTCGCAAGACATTTTCGTCTTGCGAAGCAAGCCCATAGGGAAATTCGTCCTGCGAAGCAACTCAAAAACGGAAAACCCTTTCGTCTAGCGGGTTTTCCGTCTTGCGAGGCATTCGTCTTGTGGGGCACCACTGTAGATAGATAGATAGACAGACAGACTATAAAGACTAACAGAGTGGGTGGCGGAATAGGTTGTATTTATCTTATACTTAAGAAAGTATCTAACATTCTAATGAAAGCATCATGGTGGCAAACTACCCAAGTCATGCACAAAGTTTGCCAAACACTGCTGTTACCTGGCCTAAGGGCTCAAGATACAACAGATTCTGCCATGTCAGAGAGCATGTCTGGTTTTCTTAGGGGGCAATGGCCTTAAAATAAAAAGCCAACAAAGCTGCGCATACAATCTCACATAGAAGGAATCTCTGATGCCACCTAGTCTAGGCTCCTAGATTTCTAGAGAACATGGAACTGCCTTCTGCAGAATCTGATCATTGGTCTTTCTGGTCTAGTAGTGCCTACTCCAGTAGGCAACAAGGTCTCAGCCAGAGATCTTTCCCTGGCTACCAGAAAGAGTTTAAATGAAGATGTAAGGAACAGAACCTAGAACATTGCGTATGCAAAAGCATGTGATCGACAGCAGACCTATGGCTCTCCCCATACTGCTCTTTAATCAGTTTATCATGAAAGGAAGGAGATTCAACAAGTCTCAGACTCACGTACTCTTCTACTACACAGATGAAAGCGTTTGGAAGCTTTCATTTCTGTTTCTGGAGTTTTTCATATCATTCAAACTAAGCTTTGTATGAAAAAAGCCAATTTCAAACCATAATTATTGACCAGTTTAGGGTTTGGATAGAATGCTAAATGAAAGTTAATTGAAATAGGAAGCTTCCACTCTTACTTGCAGCCATACTTGTGGAGGAAAGGAAAGGACTTAAGTCCAAGGCTCATGTAGGTTCATTCCCATCATGATAAACCATGGTTTATTCTGACCACCTCTCCCCATATGAACTGCCCTGGACCCTGAGATCATCATCCGAGCCCTTCTCTGTACCATGCTCTCTCCGGGGGGGGGGGGGGGGGCTAATCCGATACCTTCATTACAAATATTTAGGTGCCAGGCCAAAATATTCCTTTGCTGACAGGCCTTTGGCTAATTAAATGGTCTATGGCCTCATGAACTATTGGGTGCAGGTTGTTTAGTTTGTTGGTATGTTATGTATTTCTGTGTGTTTATACTGTAAACTGCCCTGTGGTTTTATTATTTACTTGTTAATAATATAATATTCTGAGATAAAGGGCAGTATATAAATTATTTCTCCAACTGTGTGCAAATAGGAAAGCTTTGCAAGACAGAAAAGGAAGCCACAGTGGCAGTCAACAGGAACAGCCAAGATGCAAATCAAGCTTGGAAATGTGGTAATTACTATATGGAATACCAGCATTAATTTATGGATTATAACAAATACCTTCATAAATAAAACGGAATTCTCACCATTCCAGTTACAGGTGCTGGAGTTGTGTCAGTATAGAAATAGGTTGTGCCACCCACAGTTTCCTTCTGAATCACCTGGCCAGCAGCTGGCGGCTGGGAGACAGCATTAGTAACTGGCGTAGAGGCACTAGTAGGCACCATGTAATTTGCTGGGTTTGGTGTATGACTTCTTCGTCTAGGAGCAGGAGACGTGTGAGGAGTAATTTTAGGGGAATGAAGGGGAGAAGATCCTGCTGACAATGACATTCCTTATGAAAATAAAAGGAAAAAAGAAGACTTGCAGTGAAAAGGCATTTGCAGCCATAACAGACTCCAAGGCTTGGGGTGGGGGGTATATTTCCTTGCAGATAAAAACAGACTTGGGACAGCTGGACAAGGTGTTTTAAAACTTCCCAGTTTACATGTGAGATTCAAATGAAATGGTTAGCTACAAAGATACCAACTTTTGCCCAAAGGGTGAGAAAAGCAACAGCAAATATTTGCAACATTTTCAAGCTATTCAATTACAACTCCATCTAATTGTGCCACTTTGCTATGGCAGACAAAAGCGCCAGGTACTGCCACAGTACTCTTTAAACCAAGGATGGGGAACTTCCGATTGGTGGGCCAAAATTGGCTTGTCAGGCCAATTACTCCAAACCACATCCACCCACCGGACAGCTGATGGATGGGAGGAGATGGTTTATTCCTCCTACATTAGCTGTATGGCCTATTCCCAAGCAAGGAACAGGATCATGCAGCCAAAACAGCAGGATTTAATCCCTGCTCATCACTGATGAGCAGTGATAAAAGCCCTTTGTAAAAGGACTATTTGGAGTAACTTGCACTTTGTCTTTAAGAAGAGCCAGTGACAGAAGGGTAAGGGAGAAGAGTCTGCTCTACTTCTCCACTGCAATCACCTGCCCGCTTGCTTAAACCACCCTGATGTGAAAGGAGGGCAATACTGCTTGGTCCAGGCATACAAGAGAGCAACCTGCAGGGAGCTCTCTAATGTAACGCCCCCCTTTGCTAAGCATGATCCCCTCCACCCAATGGTGCATTGGCTGATGTATTGAGGGGGGATCCTGCTTGGTCTGGGTACATGAGGTTTACCTGCAGGCAACTATCATGTCCCCTAACCTGCTCATTTTGACTGTGCATGTAGCAGACAGCAAGGCGCTGCTAAAGGAAAGGTTTTTCCTGCAAAAGGAAGGAAGAAGCCTTCACTTTCACAGCCTTGTTGCCTGCTTTGAAATCCTGGGACTTCAAAGCACCAAATTCCCTGGTATCAGTTGACTGACACCTGTCAAATTTGCCCTGCAAGGCAGATCCTTATAAGAATCTGGCCCATGTGGCTAAAAACATTCCCCATGCCTTATTTAAACCAAACTAGAATCATCTGAAAGGAAAATACTGAGGTCTGTGCCATATAATTTGTAACGATTTATATAGACACCTACACAGAATATATATATTTTTTTGAAAACCACCACCAGGTTGCAATGATTACGCAAACTAACCATACTATACTCAGTGTCAAGACAAATTTATTAACTAGGTACTACTTACTCAGCACTGAAACAAAATATGATGTGCAATCTATTATTTATTTATTTATACATACATACATACATACATACATACATACTATAAAACTACAATGTTTCCTGTGACTATGATTATGGATGTTAAGTGTTTTTTCCAAACTTAAATAAAAACAAACTGTAGGATTCAAAGCACCATGTGTGCTATTCATAGAAGCTTCTCAGCCCCTTTCTTAAAGCAGTATGAGGCATCAGGTGCTGCCCCAGAAAGGAGGGGGCACACAGGAAAAGCCATAGCTCACTGCTAAAGAAAAACCTTGGTATGAACAAGATCCAGGTTTAAGATCCATGACATTTCTGGGCAGAAAGGCTTTGGAAAAATCCTAGGCATCATCCTGGAGAGAAACTGCCAGAGTTGACAGCATTGGACTATGCAGATAAATGGACTTCATTTAAGGCAGATTCGTATTTTCAAGGTAACTACTTATGATAAAACTCTGAGGCTTAATTTTCCTCCTCAATTATTTCCCATCATGCAAGACAGGCTAAGGTTGCTTCCCTAAGATGGGTCTGACAATAGACCTCTTTTTAAAATAAATGTCGCTGATTGCCCCAAACTTGAAAGTGAAACTAGTTTTTGTCTGCACTAGAGAATAAGGCAGCTGCTTTGCAGCATGAAAAACGAAGATGCTATTTCCATGGTACATGGAGTTAAGAGCTATGCTATCTAGAGAACTTGTTTGCATACTGCACATTGCAAATATAAACCTGTTTAGCCACCTCCACCCACTTCCCCAAACCTGGGTACTGAAAACTCTGAGGTAGCTAAAGTTTCTGCAGTCATGTATGTGACCTACAGCCACGATCATATGGAAACAAATTATTTTATTTATTAGATTTACATACCGCCCTTCGTCAAAAGATCTCAGGGTGGTTCACAAGATAACAAAGGGTGGAATTCAAAGTTGAGATATGGCCAGCATTAACATCTGTGCAAGCATCTCAGTTTGTCCGATGGAAACAATCTCCCCTCCCCTGAGAGTTTTTCCAACCAACCCGCCCCCCACGCCATATATTTTTTGGGGGAGGGGGAAGGGGAGCAAGGGACAAGTTAAGAAAGTCATGTGCAAGTGCAAGTGATTGTGGGGATCTTCCACTTAAAGGGCTTGTTAAACGACTCCTTCCCAACGATATTATCTAACAAGATATAGCAGATGAAACTGACAATTAGAAAATTAATGTACCTAGTACTACTTTGAAAGCAACTCTGCCCCCAAAGCCAGGTTATTCCATGTTAACAGGTGGTCCCATAACCTTAGATTCTTCTTGCTCACTTACTATTCTCTTCACATTATTGCTTTAACAATGTGTGATGTTTCATTTGTCAATCTTTTATAGAGGGCGGCGTCCTGCTTCCCGCACACTCGGTTCACTGCTCTTCTCCATCGTTTTTACTTAGAAGTTCCTTCCTTCCTTCCAACAGCCCTGAATGCATATAATCTAGTCCAGGGGTTGTCATCCTGGTCCCTACCGCCCACTAGTGGGTGTTTCAGGATTCTAGGTGGGCGGTAGGGGGTTCTATGGCACAAGCTGAATCCTCCTTCCATCGAGCACTGGTGGGCAGTAAGGAAATTTTACCATCAAGGAAGATGCACTAGTGGGCTGTTGGTATAAAAATGTTGACTACCCTGATCTAGTCTTTCTGGTTTATAGGCTTTAAACATGTTCACATATTATCTTTGCTGGGAACTATTCATAGGCTTTGGAGGTGAGGTGGGGAGTTGTCCTTTGCCTGGTAGGTCGGTGTTTTTATACCTCCAAGATAATCTTGTACTTCCATTTTTCAGATAAAATGTTAATGATAGTTCTAAATATTCTGAAAATGAATTTAGTTAAGAGAGACCCCTTAAATAACGGTTGCAAACAAAGATTACAAGCTCCTTCTAAAACTTGGTAATGCTAAGATGCTGCAGGAAACCTTGACGGCTGCAAGAATTACACTTAAGGTGCTGAAATGTGCAAAGTGCAGGTACAAAACTGATAGCAAACGCCTGAAGATGGCACGGCTGCTATGTAAGACTTTAAATAAATAGAGCTTAGGAAGAGTCGGTTCCTAGATGGAATAAGCTTCCCTAGTGCTACTGTGATTCATAAGCTAGTGTAAATAAATTACTCTAAGCTTACCTGGAGCTAGCCCAGCGTTTGCAGGACCTCCCATGGAAGGATGAGAGAACAAGGCTTGAGAGAAGGCAGATATATTTGACTGTGACATATTACTGAGTCGGGAGGTTGATCCTCCTTTAGGAATAAACTCGCTTGCCGCGGGATTTGGTGTCTGTTTAAAAAAAAATTAAAACAGAGTATGTGTTAAGTGTGAAAATAGATTTGTTTACTGAATAAATTAGTGGGTTTAAAGTTAAGAACGCAAACATGTTTAGTAGGTTATTAAAAAATAACAGACATAGTAGGCCAGGACCCAAAGAACTACAACTACCGGTAATTCCAAAAGTTGAATGGGGTTTTTAGAACTGTTCCCACCCCCCACCTGACAATTCTCAGCATACTGCATGGCAAACCTTTCAAAACCATATAGAGTTTGTAATAAGACACGGCTTTCTGTGGCCCAAAGAAAAGAATTGTACATTTTATGAGCTAGGTACAGCTCCCTTGACTGGAGATATGCAGTTCCTTGAATCCTGGTCATAGGAAACCTACTTGAAATTCTGTTTCCATACAACTTCCTTCATAATCTACAAGTTTGCATTACACACTGCTCAGCTAAATTTTGAGGCAAGGAAACTGGGAATACTATGAGTTTATAAGTGGAATTAGAAATATCAATTATGCTAATAATGGCCAGCTCTTAGAGCAATGAATTATGCTTAAGAGGAACTAGATTGTAAGCAGCTCTCAGGAAAGCTTCCTATTTTAAGTTACAAAAACTACTTTATTGGCGAAGTCATTTTAATCTCTGTTCCACATGTTTGTTTTTAAAGATGTTCATTTCCCCTTAATTCTAAGGATTTTCTACATTACAAACTTTTAAACAAGCTGAAGTTGTGTTTGGGAAATTTTAATTCAAAACCTGATGCTGTCAGAAAGCTAACTGGGACAAATGACAATTTCTCAGTAGAACAATCCTTGCAAGGTTGTTGAGAAGTTAAACACTGTTCTGGGCAACTTGGACCAAAGGCAGAATACAAATTAACAAGCAAACTAAATGTAGAGCATTATCACAACAGTGGGGAACCTTAAGCCCCCTAAGTGTACCTGCCAGGCCTCCCAATTTGGCCCACATCCACCTGTCCCATCACCTGACATCATATTCAAAAAACACCAAATTACAACCAGAAAGGAAGAATCCAGAGCACATTTAGATGGTGCTCCTGATTCTTCCTTTGCTTCCGCAGCTTCAGTTCAAGGCATGGCTACAAAAGAAGAAAGGAAGTATCAGAAATGCATTTAGAACACACCTCTGATTCTTCCTTTGAAGTTGAATCACCTGAAGACACCAGGTGACTGACAGGTAGGCAGCCCTACCCATCCATCAAAGCAGCCCACAAAGAGTGGGGGAATTCTGGATCCAGCCCACTGGCCAGAACCAATTCCCCTCTCCTATATTAGCATACAGCAGAGAAGTGGCAAATTCTTCACTTACATTTTTGACTTTGCCCTCATGTTTTTGGAGTGGAGGGATAAACTCTGCATTGATATTAATTAGTGCTATCATCCAATTAAAGACATCTTGGTTGATCATACACCTATTAAATCAATTCAGTATTCAGAACATGTAGATGCTGCCTTTCTGTTAAATATGACAAACAGGTCTGCTTACACAAGAGAAAAACCACAATAAATCCATCACAACAGGACAAACTTGTTTAAGCCACCGGGAGAAACAGTTCCCTTAAGGCATGTAGATATAAAATCTGCATATGTTTTCATGGTCATAAAGTAATTCTGAAGAAATCACACGATTTTTAAATGATGCGTACACATTTCATAGCAAGCATCACTTCAGAACAGGCACTTCCTCCTGTGAAAGCAGAAAGCGGCAGTGCCTCTTCTATCCAGTGCCTGGAATTAGTAAAGCAAAAGAAAGAATCACATGACAGATGCAGGCCAATAAACAGAAGTTCTAGGTTTAGGTGGTTCACCTGAGCAAAGAGACCTGTTCTGGGTGGGCTGCACTCCCCCTAAAGGACTATGTTCCTGGTCTGTGTGTACTCCTGGATTCAGCTTTGTCTGTGGTAAAGAGTGCCTTCCGTCAGCGCCTAAGATGGCCTGGACAGAGTTATCTTTAAAAAACCTGCTGCCTGATAAATTTAGGGTATCCTTTGACCCTATCAACCAACTAAGCACCACACTGCCAACATTAAACTGTCAAAAAAGTTCGATGGGCCACTGGTTGTTCTACTGGGCTATGTAAAAGATACAATACTACCAGATGTCAGAGAAATGATAATAGATCTATTAATCACAGTATGGTTAGTCATTAGTTAGCTAACAAAAGCTTAGCATAATTAGAGTCAGAGAGGGGAAACAGTAAAATGACCAAGATATAGCTAAATTGAGCATTTTTATTCATTAGCAGAATAATAAAGTTTAAAATTCACTTCACCCCTACTTGTGCTTGAGTGTATTTTAAATCTGGTGATTGTGCTCATGGATCTGTCTTACCCAATGTACTTATGTCATTTAGTATTTACTCTTTCCATTCGTGTTAAATGAGCGCTATCACAATTTTTCTTTTTGATTTTTTTATATATGGTTTTTAGGTTGGTGTGATAATTCTTCAATAAAGGGGGAGAGATAACCCTGCTGGGATACCAGATAGTCTGCCAAAGATACACATGAAAGTGGTGGGAGGAAATTCAAGGTGGTTGTATTACAGCTAATGTTAAGGTCAGCCTTCACTTCCAAGGCAATTTTCCGAAGGAGAAAAAAGAGTTCTAGGTAGGAGACTTGGCTTCTAAGACAAAAGCAGTATTCATAAACAAGGGTTTTGTTCATAAACAAGATTTCATTTTAGTTTGATCAGGTTAATTAATTAGTGAATATCTTCTCTGGTTTTTTATAAATTAAAAAATCGGCAAGTTGGCTGTTGATTCAATCAAGAACAAATATTTTGTTCACTATCTCTTTGATTCAAATGAATGCATAGGTCCTCATTTTACATCTTTATACCATTAATAAAATCTCAAGTACAGGATATAAATAGGACAGTTAACACAAGCATTTAAAGTCCAAATTGCCAATTTTATTTTTACTTATTTAGCAGAATATATATGCAGTGGAAGACAGGAGTGCCTGGCGTGCTCTGGTCCATGGGGTCGCGAAGAGTCGGACACAACTAAACAACTAAACAACAACATATGCAGCTTAATGAAAAATATAAAGCTAAGTTGTTCACACAGTATAAAAATGCTGATTAGCCAACTGTCTTCACACATGTTAAAAATTACACTACTCCCATTTCCTTTTTCCACATTGAATCATAAAATTGCAGAGTTGGAAGGGACCCTGAGGGAATCTCAACAAATACCTGAATATATTCTACATAAATCAATGTATGCACCTATCACAGCAATAAACATTCTCCCTCTTCCTTAAAACAGACATGTACACATTTTCTTCAAAGCAGACAGACATTGTTTCTCCCCTTTCTGCCAGAACTCAGGCACAAAACCTTTCCCCACAACGTAGGTTTTCTCAGACAAGCACTATGATCCTCAGGCTCTGCTTCTATTGTCAGGTCTATTACTAGCATGCTCCTCCCACAACACACAGCCTTAAGGCAAGCATCTTCTGTATCTTCTTAAGGTACAACATTCTCATCCTCACTGAAGATGGGCTGCAGCTGGACCAGGGAAGAGGGAGAGATACCAAATTAACAGATAACATGTTGTAGCTGGTTGCAAGTGGTTACACAGAAATCATGTGTAAGAGTCTTTTACTGTCTACAGACCTTGGGTTCTTCATTCATGGTCTAGAAGAATAAATTCAAATTGCTTTTCTAGAATTGCATTTACTGTTTAAGGAAGCAACAAAAGGGAAAAACTCAAAGCTGTAACTGTTCAGGAACAAACTAGTACATTCACAAATTCCAACTAAGGGTCACAACATACTTCTTTAGATGGAAGAGTAAACAATATACCAAACAAGGGCCAAATCTGTCATCATGTACACACCTGAATGCTTAATTGAAATGAGACTCTAAAATACAGGAAAAAACTGAAATATCCTGGAAGTGTTTTTCTGAATTTCTCAAGATTCAGCAAAGAATGTTACGGTGCCTTGAAGGTCAAGAAACTGTGGCATCATAACAGACTAACACAACTACATTCTGGAATCTGCTTGGTCCTTTTTAACTTTAGTACATGTTAGGTTTATACTAACAAATTATTTAAATTTACAGAGCAGCAAGAAACCATGTGTCTTATTACAAACTCTGCTTGATCAATACCTAGTTAATGGCACATGCATGACCTTTTTTAATGACCTTATGAAACACCAAGTCATGGTCCTTTCTAGAATAGTTTATATTGAGAAGAGATCAACATGGATAGTTAAAAAACTCAAAACACAGATCATGACTTTTATGTCTTGTTTACAGAATAAGGCCAAAATGTATTATAACAAACATCATAAACATCAGCTTTGCCACCTCACTAAGATTCTCAGAATCCCAGTATAAGGCTAATTCCAGTATCAGAATCCTCGGGAGGGTTACAGACTGGCCACAAATCAACCACCTCTACAATATAGTGCAATTAATTAGAAGTACGACAATTAAAAGAGCTCAGTAGCATGAGATAGTGGGCTGGATTCTCATCCACTGGCTGCAGATCTTGCAATCCACACAATGTACACACACCCTTTCCTGCCTCATTTGTGCTGCAGATAAGGAGAATGGAGGTGAACATGAGGGAGAGGCCGGGCAAGTTAGGCCACCTAGTGTAGTCTAAATGGCTGTAAGAGCCATATCAGCTTGAGATTCTCCTAAGTCAAATCATTTTTGCATTGGGGGGACTTTTATCCCCACTTCTGTACTGAAACAGCACTGCTGCTATGCTGATGCTGAAGCCTGGTCCTTTGGCAATGGCACTGGGTTCTAACAATGAGACCCTACATCTTTGTTTTACAAGCTGCAATGGAAACATGTTAAGGGACCAACATGTATAAAACAGAGATTTGCAGAATGTACATGCCAAATCTACAATTACTGCAGATGTTGCTGCAAGTGGTGTATTATACCACAACACAGCAATTTAATGCTGCAAATTCCATTAAATCATACATGATGTGCAAGAACTGAAGTACAACATCCATACAAACAAGGCAAACGTGCTTAGTTTATGTACATCAATCTGGCTCTTTTCAATATTCATAAACCTAGCAACTAAAAACAGTTGTGACATTCTCTCAGGCAAACTTACTCTTTTTGGGGGGCGCGGGGAGCACACAACGTTGAGCTCTTCGGTGGAACAGAGAAGTAAAATTTCCATGATTTCCATAAAAGCAGCAGATAACGTGGTGTTCATATATTAAAATAACCAAGGTTGCAATCTGTGTGTGTGTGTATATAGTTACAGATGGGTAGCCGTGTTGGTCTGCCATAGTCGAAGTAAAAAATTCTTTCCTGTAGCACCTTAAAGACCAACTAAGTTAGTTCTTGGTATAAGCTTTCGCGTGCATGCACACTTCTTCAGATACACTGAAACAGAAGTTACCAGATCCTTCTATATATTGAGAAGGTGGGGAGGGGTATTACTTAGAAGGGTGGTGGGAATCGGAGATTGGCAGATAGCTGAGATGAGCCTGTTGACGACTCTTAACGACTGTAATAGGTCTTACAGGAAAAGGCAAGGGGTAATACCCCTCCCCACCTTCTCAATATATAGAAGGATCTGGTAACTTCTGTTTCAGTGTATCTGAAGAAGTGTGCATGCACACGAAAGCTTATACCAAGAACTAACTTAGTTGGTCTTTAAGGTGCTACAGGAAAGAATTTTTTACTTCGACTGTGTGTATATAGGTGTGTGTGTGTGCACACACGCAGTGAGAAACACAGGTTGCTAGACGGGGGGGGGGGGGACAATGCAAACTTGAAGAGGCCACATTTTTCTACAAAACCTTTCAGTTCGGCAACCTACTTAGCATGTACCCTTTGCACATGCATTGTGACTTCTCTATATAATGTACAGTATGGAATGCTGCAAACCATTCTTCCTTCTTGGATACTCAAGTTCAACCACTGACAAACACCACCACCACCACAACAGCAACACTAAATTAATCAGCTTGAGTTCATTCTCTCTCTCTCTCTCTTTGTATGACTTTTCCGATGTGAAACCAAAGACACACTTAACTTCAAATCACAGTTTAACTGAAATCAGGTCATTCTAACTCTAAGATCAGCCAAAGCAAACACTGGGTAAGTCAAGTCCTAAAGGGGAAAACATCCTCTGTAACGCCTCTGACTTGTGCAACAATATAGCCTACAAGCTACATTAACTACCTGGCACTACACAAGAAAACTATTAGTATGATTTATACAAAGAACAGTAAAAATGCTATTGTTCCCATGTACAGCGGAAGCAAACAAGAGTTGTAAGAAAGGGGGGAGGTAATTCACTGGGTGACCATTCTTCCCAGTCTCATGCTAATTCTGTGAACTACTCTTGTCTCAGTCTGTTTTTATCTTAGAGGTTGAGTGTGCCTCTCTATTCCACTGGAACAAGTACCCATCTAGAGCCTCAACACAACATATAGCAATAATGCCCTTTGAAAGTCCCTAGGGTGCTAATCACAGGGCAGAAAGTGCCAGACATCTATTCCTACTCACAGTAGCGTCAAAGATAACCAAAGGCAATTTAAGTCACTAGATGTTGAGTGAGTTTCTTCTGTGGGCTAGGATAAGGAGTACAAATAAGATAACATAGTTTTGCACTACGATTGCTCTCTGAAACATCTGTGGTTCTCCAGATGTTGATGGACTCTCAACTTTTCACAGCCCCAGCCAGCACAGCCTATGTTTAGCGATAACAGGAGCTGCAGTCTAGCAACATCTGGAGGGTCTAAATACTGTTCAAATTATTTCAGCTATTTCAAAGAAAATAAGTTTCAACTTCTAAGGTGTTTTCTTAAAATAGATTACTCTTGCCACCCAAACTAGATGATACAGAACATTAGTTGAGAAGTGTGTAGTTTATTAGATAGTCACTTTTGTTGTCATTTGTACATTTGACCTGTGAAGATTTCGGCCAAATTTCTGCCCATTGTATGTATCTAACTTCAGCATTTTTTGAAAAAATAAAAATAGTAGCCAAAATTAATTAAAGTGACTAGAAAAAAGTAATTTTACCTGTAAATTGTTTTCTGTGACTCTGTTCCACCAAACCATATTGATGGGTACTCCTGTTTTACACCTGTCAGCCAAGCAGCCAATAGTGTTCTTTGATTTTCTTGCCTTTGATCCCACCGGAACTATTCTCTCCTCCAGCATCCCCAGTCGATACTTCCTTGGCTATGGAAAAGAAGGAAAAAAACCAGGGCACTCCCAACATCCCTTAGTCTGAAACTCAAACTAGAACTAGATGAGAACATATATTTGGTTTGATTGGTGGAATAGGAAACAATTTGCAAGTAAAATTTCTGACTCTGGTCATTTGACTTGCAGTGGCTTGGAAAAGGAAGTTGAGAGGAGTCAACAAGCCAAAATAGTTTGGAGTGGATTCCAGTTGGTGCCCTTGCACTTAACTGAGGAACTTTTGATCCTGCAGACAGATACCCCTACTAATGTAAAAGAAAGGGAGGCATTCCCCCCCCCCCGCAGCACCCATAAAACATCAGTGCCAGAGAGATGGGGGAAACACTCCAGAACAGGGTGGCATGGGGAGCAGTAGGAAGACAATATCACTTTCCCTCCACTTCCCAATTGGGGACACCAATTAGATTCCACCTTGACTCGCAGTGCAATCCTGTGCATATTTACTCAGAAATACCGTAAGTCCCACGGAATTTAATAGGACTCACTCCCAGGAAAATCCAATAGGATTGCAGAACAAGCTGGCTTGTACAGTTTGGTCCTAATATTTCTGACATTTCATTAGAAAAGTCACATCTATATCACTTCAAATAAACTAAGACTTGTTTGAAATATGTAGTGCCAGGTCAAACCAAAAGCTTTGCCTACTACATACCTCCAACCAGGATACTAAATTCTTACACCTGAATTTATGAACAGATTCCAGAGGACAGAAAGGACTGGGTTTGGAAATAATGGGTTGTAAATGAACAAATATAGGCAGAGTAAGTCCACTGAAATCAGTAGATTTGACTAACTTAAGCCCAGTAAATTCAGTGGGTCTACTCTGAGTAAGATTTCATTAAATACAATCCAACTGTTCAAAAGAGAAACCTTGGAAGTTCTGGCATAAATGTCTCAAAAGGAGATAGACAGACAATTTTTCCTTGAAATGTTGTCCATGTCAAGTTAACATATTTAGTCGCAAAGAGTTGGTCACAAAGAAAGGCATATAATCTCTTATTACAACTGTTTTTACTGGTACACACAGGTGATAATGAAATACTTTTAATTTTAAGCTTTGAAGGTGTACATTCAAACCCCAGACATGTTTATAAAATTAAGGTATCATCTTGCCTATCAAAGTAAATATGAAGTAATAAAAGTAATTCCAAGAACAGTGATTACTCAACAATTCAGAAACACACACACACAATACGCTCTCAAAGGTTTACTATGAAATGCAACTATCCTTATTTACAAGCTGTATCCTTGCTGACAGTGAAGAAAGCCCTGCTGAGTTTTCAGACAGTATAAAATTATGAACTCTGAGCTGTATATAATAAGCAAGCACTTACTTAATGACCCATAAACTCATGTCACTAGAGAAGCTTCCTGCTCATCAAAATAAGTATTCAGTAAGCTACAACAGAAGTCAGACATTGGGTTAAAGCTCGCCCTAAGGTGCAGTGCCTACTACTACAGTGGTGCCTCGCAAGACGAAAAGAATCCGTTCCGTGAGTCTCTTCGTCTTGCGGGTTTTTTCGTCTTGCGAAGCAAGCCCATTAGCGGTTTAGCGGCTTAGCGCTACAGTATTAGCGGCTTAGCGGATCAGCTGATAAGCGGCTTAGCGATCAGCTGTTAAGCGGCTTAAGGATCAGCTGATAAGCGGCTTAACGATCAGCTGTTAAGTGGCTTAGCCGATCAGCTGATAAGTGGTTTAGCGGCTTGGGAAGGGGGGGGGGGGAGGAAAAAAACCCCGCAGGAACTCGCAAGACATTTTCGTCTTGCGAAGCAAGCACATAGGAAATTCGTTTTGCGAAGCACCTCCAAAACGGAAAACCCTTTTGTCTAGCAGGTTTTCCGCCTTGCGAGGCATTCGTCTTGCGGGGCACCACTGTAAATGCAGCAATAAAGTTTTCTAGCAGATAACTTTTAAGAAATTGAAGCTGAACAGCTGGTTTACTGTCCATTGCTCAGTTAAGTGGCTCATCAAGAAAATTAGCTGGATATAGATGTACTGCTTGCTCCTCCAGTATATATTCCATTCCATTCAAAATACCCATGGAAAATTCTTGTCTCACAATTATTCTAAACCAGGGGTGTCTTCCCCACACACTCCAATGAAGTTGGAGTACAACTACCCATACAAAATACTTGCAATGTAGTTATCCTAGGATGGACCCATGATAAAATTACTTCTCATTATTTTTTTACAGGAACAGATTGGAAGCAGACCTTAGCTTACGCTCCTCATTGAAGACATATTAATTCCAAAACAGATCTCATGGATGCTTGAATCCAATATCTACTTGTTTAGTTCACCTCTCCCCACACAGAGAATCACAGAATTGTAGAGTTGGAAAAGACGCCAAGGGTCATCTAGTCCAATGCCCTGTAATGCAGCAAACTCAACTAAAGCATCCATGGTAGATGGCCATCTAATCTCTGCATGAACAACCCATTGTAAAATCTCAGAAGTGTGCTGCACAAAGTTCAGTATCTACAAAGATAATTAAAGAACCATCAAGAGGTAAGAACATTACCCAGAGCAAAAAGATATGAAATTGTTTTCTGAATATTTAAATAAGGTCAGAAGACAACATCCACAGGAATATTAAACTAATAATGAAATTTCATCCAACTTGTTCTAAATGGGGTTTTTTTCCCAGAACACTGAAATCACCATTGCTTATATGACAAACGTGTGCATATGAAGCATGTCGACTGAAACAGTTCATTTTCAAAAAACAGAAGATATTTCGTGCAAATAAAACAGGTGAACGCCAAAAGAAATCGTCTCTACATTTGTCAAGCTAAACTTCAGGCTTAAAGAACATGACTAAATTGGACAAGAAACCATGCCTTTCTACATTAACAATACCTAATGTATGTGTCCAACTAGTTTTATGCAGATCTTGATGAGAGTTTAGATTACCAGCTATGCAAGCACTTAAGCAGCAATTCAGATCTCCTGAAGATTTTTTTCCATAAAGCCAACTCTGTTCAAAGCAAGGACTCAATTATATATGTCTCTTCCAAGGCTCAATCAATTTTTAGTCAGTAGTGGCTGGAGAAGAACTGCCCAACTCATTCCCTGCTACTTATTTTTCAGCTCAAAATCACTCACAGCATCCAGAGCTGCATAATCATCCGAAAAGGGAAACACACCCTGGAGGGCAATTTTGATCTGAAAAACAGGAAAATGAGTGGATGTGGTAGCTCATGCCTCCCCCTTGCAATATCTGGATACATTTATTACTCAACCAAGAACAATAGCCTAACCTGATTAAATGTAGATTTGGCAAGATTGAGACTGGGAACTGAGTGTCCAGTTGCATGGATCTTTTCATATTACGGTCACCTGTTTCTTGGTTTTGTCCCAACAGTGACTAATGGTTTTAGAAACAGATAAAATGAGAAACTGGATTTGCCTTGGGTTTGGCAATTTCAGCATAGTTCATATTTATTCAGTAACAAGTATGTATCAATGCAAGATGGGGAAATTTTCAACTAGCAATAATTATGCCTTGGATTAACCTCATTGGCTATGACTAAGCTGGAAGCCCAAAAACTGTGGAAAAACCAATACTCAGCTTAAACTGGATAAAGTGATAACATGGCCCAATTTAGCAACCTTCGTAGTTAATGACTAAACAACCAACAACAGCACTGGATAAGTAGTGCTAATATTGTGACCTGGTTCTCACAAGAAATAGGTGATAGGCTAAAATATGCCTGGTCTTGCCACTTCAGACTGCATGTGAGGGGTTGACATGACTGAACACATTTCCAAAAACAGTCCTACATGCTTTTGCCAAGGGGGGATAGAACTCTAACATATTCTGGGGTACAATCGGCATATATACAATTGAAAAGAGGAAGCAGTAAAACACCAACGTGAAAAAGGGGAAACATGCTGATCAACTCTTAAGTTACTAATCCATGCTATGGTGTTATGCTGCTCAGCATTTGGCAATATGAGACACTGGAGTGGGGGCGATTCACTCAAGAGTTGCAAAACCTGGAACGGTTTTAGCTATCACTGTCTTATGTCTTATACAGCTATGGCCCCAATGTTTGAGAATAATTGAAAATGTGAAGATAAATATTAGAAGTCAGAGAAAGGAGTTAAATTCTGGTGGATTTTTAAGCATAGAGTTAAATTTTAACTCTTAGGCTACGCCACATATTTCATTTTAAGTGATGGAACGATAGATTAGAGTTGCCTCTCTCAACATTCTTTAAAAGACCACGTTTTAAAAATGTTGAGACACAAATTGCAAAGTCAAAAATGCAAATTCAATTTCACAACACATCCTTAGTGACCAGTATTTCCTCCATCTGCAACGTAACTGAAGACGTAACAGGTTGAACAACCAAAATCCTGGATTTTGTTATGCTGCACCTAGAAAACTCAATGAAGCTATAATGCATACCAGTCATTAGCAATAATTAAAAGGATGGGAATGGCTACAATATAATGTCCTTTTTTCTTGTGTGTGTATCCTGCATCAGACTTAAGCACAATTTGTAGCTACTTTTGTACCAAAACTGAGCATGCTTACCACTAATCTGGCTGTACATGAGCGAGACAGAAGGAACTAGCAGACAAATAGCACAATCCTGTGACCCAATCCCTCAATCATGAGTAAAGGCGCACAGGCAGCTGAAGCCATTAACTAAGAAACTTGAATGCCATCCTTCCACAAAAACTTTGGCTGCTGTGAAACAGCAGACCAGAAAGACAACTTAAAGTAACTTCAATATTCCTTCTGCTTGAAACTTGTAGACACTAGTCTCAAACTACAAAGATAACCAGAAAAGCAGAATGTTATTGCAGTGATGTTTTAAATCTCAAATAGCCCTTTTAAAATAAAAATAAAAATGTATTTTTGCCTCTTTTATAGCACCGACCCACCACTACTCCTACTATAAAGAATGCTAATTCCATCACTGTAGGCTTTATTTGCCCAGGTTTTAGGACACAAGAGATTCAAGCAAAATCATCCATCCAAAATGTTTCCACAAGGAAAGAAGATGGTTTTTACAGAAAAGCTCCTCAGATCTGTAAAAAAAATTCAGGCCTTCCGAACCACAACAGTGCACCCTAATTGCTCAGAACAGCAAATTTCTCCTACAAAATTAAAACAAGAGTGTAACAGAACAAAAACTGCAATGCACTTAACACTTGAGTCTGCTATATGCACCACAGAGGGGCTTAACAATCAAAACTTCCTATATTCTACTGGCTTAAATGTAAGTGCACAACATTAACAGGTAGCTAATTACAGCACCGGATTTAGGGTGGTACGTGCAGCTCTTCTACACAGGAAAGCCGAGCCAGGAGGACGCAAAACTATGACATACTGCACTTTAGAGGATGTGCAGAACGGAAGCCAAGATGGGGGAGGGCATCAAATTATGTCCTCACTTATGGTGCCATATTACCAAAGTCCACCCCTGCTAATTATCCCCGTTGTTTCAGTGGCAGCAGATCTTAGTATAACATTCTGACAGTTAACTGTTCATAAATCCCTGTTATTTAAATCGCTGACAACCTAACGCCCTAATCTTGAAATGTATTACCCAGAAGCTATTTTGCGAGTGAAGTGAATGGTGCAATGCTTGTGTGGGAGTATATTGTGCAGGGTCCCCAAACTGGCTTTGTACATTCAGGAGCAATTATCCAACCACCTCCTTGAGTGTGTGAGGCTGTTGATGGGCTTGCAATAAGGCCAGGAGTCAAAACCTCATTTGTACGAGTCAGCACCCCTACCTAGGGATGTACACACAGTCATCATGACTTGCACATCACAGTGACTTTTATTTGAGCAATTGCAATTATCCAAGCACATGTGTATTTCTCTCTTAGAAGGATTTATTTATGCAAACTATGCCTTCACATACTTTTAGATGGGATGAAAACCCTGTTAGTGGTCTTGTGTGTTCCCTGAAGTTATAATAAAGCAATCACCACCTGCACAGACACACTTGCATTTTCCCTCCATATGTCTTTGCTAAAAATCAAACTTGTTTTTGCAATGCTTCAAAAACCTGCAAAATTATATTTACACAGATAGGACAGTGGGGCATTAAAACAAACTACTGCCTGTATAAACCCAAAGAACAAGAAGCCCAAAGGTCACTTTGGTTTGTGGCAGCAGTCAAATTATTTGTTATTCTCTATTCAGCCAATAACAATCTTTTGCTAATTTTACTGTTAAACTTTGGTTCCCTTGAGAATGAACCATTTTTTTTTTACTGTACTTTAATATATTACAGCCGAAAAGAGTAAGGGAAAAGGTGCTTGGGGACCAATCAGTTTTGGCCAACGTCCCAGACTTTGTCAAACCTTGCCTAGGGAAGACAAAAATGTCTTAACTTTTTTTTTGTAATGTGAAGTCTTGAGATCAGAAGTCTTCAATATCAACAAAGAACGGCATTCATTTAATGAAGTGGCACATAAAAGATTGTTACTTGGGAAAGCAATAAAAAGGACATGGCATAATATTAAATTGTAAATGTTGGTTTCTTATTGCAATTTTAACAAGCAAAGAAAAGCTAACTAATCTCGAAAATTTTACAACAGAAACCCCCATAAGTTCAATAAAGGGGAAGTGACTGCTTTGATAAGTTGGGGGAGCATTTAATGATCACAATTTTAAAATTCTCTGCAGGGGGTAGAGTAAAAACTACTCAGTCTATGGTTTACAGATTTTTCATGGCTCTATGTAATGTGACTACTGCAGGAAGTTTTCTCCTTAAACAGCGGATTTATCAAGAGTTGTTTGGAATAAAAGTTGATAGACACCTATTTGAAGATGTTGTCTTTACCACAAATTGCAATAGAACCAGGGCTTTTATTCAGCCGGAACTCAGTTCCAGCACCTCTCAGGTGAGTGCCATTGCCATTATAAGCGAACAAGGGAGGCATTCATGGTGAGTTCCGACACCTCTTTTTCTAAAAAAACTGCACTGAATAGAACATTGTAGAAAGGCATTGCTTGTATTGTGAGGGGCAGAGGATCAAGTTAGAGTGCACTGATCTGGACAATTACAAGCAATTGTGTAAATGAACTGAAATGCATGCCCAGAAATGTGCATTACATATGGCCATATATATAATTGATGCTACTCTGTAAGCTATCAGTTGCTGTATGTAATAAAGCAAGTGGTTCTTTTGTTATCTAGAAACTCTGGCAATACCTACTTTTCTCCTTTGAGATAAGCTGAGGGCAGCAAAGTCGTTGAACAAGGATGAACCAGGTGAAGTAAGAGAATCTGTAAAAAAAGGTTACAAAACACATACAGATATAAAATAATAATATATTTTAAATATAATATAACAACATTGTTAGTGTTTGAAATCTGCAAAGTAGAGCCAGAAAATAATTTGGCATGTGCCTAAGGAACTGTGCATGTTCAGTGGAATTCACTTTCCCCCTCTGTTAACAATCACTATGCCCTGTAAAACTGTGGTGCTTATCAATTTCTTTGGACTTTGGAATACAAGGGCTAGTTTAGTAGATTACTTGTATAGAGGCTATGTTTTATCAATATCTGCAATGAAGTCCTATTGAAATCAGAAGTTAACTTAGCATGGGCATATGTTAATTAATTCACAGCTGTGTGTGCATTAAATCGAAGTTTCTCAACTACCAGATAATTCTGCATGATGTCCTCTGCAATCTTAAGCTCTCAAAATTAATGTACACATCCCTTTAAATCTTCCTTGTTTACTTATAACTCACTCCCACATGGAAAACAAGCACAACTGAAGGTTCCTAGCAGTGATGGTAGGAATTGTTAGAAAAGTAAATTCATACAACAACTTGATGGCATATGTTTCCCATGGACAGGTGCTTAAAGGATTACAGACAGAACTGGCTACACCTATAACATAAACACTTGCATAGGTGATTATTATATTTCATTAAAATACAAACAGATTATAAGGGATGCCCATGACTACAATAGTCTGCCTCCTAAATTATTTTAATGAAATGCCCAGGGGGAAAGGAATATTGGATTGACTGACTGATTGATTGATTGATTGATTGATTGAATGAATGACTGACTGATTCATCCAAAGATCACAGAGTGGTTCACAACGTAAAAATACAAAATGATAACACAAAGTACATAATAAAACAGAAACAAACTAATAAACCCCCTCCCACAAACACATTTAAAAGACCATAGAATGGTAATCAGCCAAAGCACTGGTTGCAGATAATATATGTAATATATGAAATGTAGGCACCAGGTAAGCCTCCCAAGGGAGAGCATTCCACAAATGGGGAGACACCACAGAAAAGGCTCTCTCTTGTGCTGCCATCCTCCATACATCATATACAGCTGGGCCTAAACCCCAACGGAGATGAATCTAGAAAAGATGGTCACAAGAACCAAAATAGCTTTCCATTTTCAACCAAAGTGGATGACTGTTTAGGAAATATGTCTTGCTTGTAAGCAGATTGTTTTACTATGTGGCTCTAAAATGTAATATATGAAAGTAGGGCCTATGCTCTTAACGTAGCAATTTCTTTGTGCATGCCCAAGGCCTCAGGTTTATCTCAAGTAACTCTTTGAATACTGGCCAAAGACTGCTCCCAAGAATTTTGTTCAAATATTTAATCTGTCATTTTTTTTAATATCACATGTTGCAGAGTAACATATGGAAAGCAAGCAAAACAAAACGGTGATTATAAGCATTAATGATAATTAAAACTGAGCCCACTTGTTGAAAGAGGCAGGATACAAATGCTTTAAATAAAATCAAGATAAGAATCTAAAGATATTGCAACCACATTAAAGACTGAAAGCTTTGCTCCCATAAAAATAGCTTAACATAAATATTGTTAAATATTAACATAAACATATTGTTAAATATTTAATTTTTTTTGTTAAGAAAGTCAACTTCTTACCGTGGCCTGCATAGGGCTTGGCACTGTCATTAAGAAGGCTAGGGGAACTGCTGCTATTTGTCATCCTCTGCAGAAAAAGAAAAAGAAAAATTGTATGGTGAATACAACAATAGGGATCATGTGCAGTTTTAGCCCATACACTGAAAATGGATGAATAAATATATGGTTACAAAATAAAGCTAATCAAAGTGTTAGCTTTCTGTGATTCCACAAATTGGTGTGTCCAAATAAAAAGCTATAGGAAGCATTTAGTTACTGGTTAAAACATTTAATATAAAGTCATACCAAGTAAACACTGATTTTCATTTAGCCAAGAACATTGTGTAAACATCGAGTTGGATCCAGAGTTTCCGTTCCACAGATGTGACTCTAAACTAGGAGAAGGTTGTGTTGGAAGAGGGGAGAGTTTTGCTAATTCTTGCTTCCGATTCTGGAGGATCCCCTGATTTACTGAAGAGGTTTTTCAGGGGTCACAGGGAGAAGGAGGAATAAGTGAAAATTGCTTCCTCTTCCTCCAGTAGAGTATCATGCAAGTGAAACTCTGCTGAGAACATATCTGGATCTGACCCAATAGAAGTACAACAAGGAGGAAGAACTATGTGGCAGTAATAACCAATAACATTTATACAAACTGAAACAGATCTATGCTTAGGAGTTATTTTAAATGCAATTCAGACATGAATAAGGGAGGGAAATGGGAATTACGCTATTTTCCAGTAATTCGTTAACACAAGAAATGAACAGTGAAATAGAATATCAAGCGGTTCCACAAGCAAAAGCCCCACTTTTATGAATCTGCTCATTCACCTTGAATCACTCAAGATCTCTCTCTCTCTCTCTCTCTCTCTGTCACACACACACACAGACACACACACACACACGATGCTTATTGCTGAAAGCTGCCCGATAAACTTGTCATTAGCAGGCCTATCTACTTTTCTTTATATAAAAAACCTGAAGGTGTTGGGATATAAGTTTTTCGAAAGTCACAGAATTTTGTCCCCATGCCAGGTAATGAGCCATGCTTTTATCAAACATGCATTTTACAGGTTTGTTATCAGCACAACCCAGTTTAACAGAAGTGAGGTAAAGATTTCAGTCCAAGTATTTAAATTTGTTAACCTGTCAAAGACAAAACTTGTCAGAATTCACCACATCTATTTTCAAGAACTAAAGGTGCCCTCAAAATGTGAAGACTTAAGATTTAAAGCACCACATAACTTTTTTAATGGACAAGTATTTTTGACAAACCTCCAATTCCAAAAGCAGTAAATGGCTCCTCTAGCCCCATGCACCTTTACAGAATTTAATGAGATTTAGAGAATCTACAATCATAAGGCCAGAAAATTAATTATCTAAGCTTCATTAGTTGCTTCTTTACATGTAAATAAGGCCAAGAAGACTACAGAGTAAACTTAAAAGTTTTCTACCATTTATCAGGACTCAATTTACTGCATTTTTTTATAATAGGAGGGGGGGGAAATGAAACCTTTTGTGAAGGGATCTATACCCACTGGCCTAAACAAATCCCATGTATCAGTAGACATATATGTATCCTAAACTTCCCTGAATCCATTACAAGTACAGGCAACGACCGATATACAGTGGTACCTTGGGTTACAGACGCTTCAAGTTACACATGCTTCAGGTTACAGACTCCCCTAACCCAGAAATAGTACCTGGGGTTAAGAACTTTGCTTCAGGATGAGAACAGAAATTGTGCGGCGGCACTGTGGTGGCAGCGGGAGGCCCCATTAGCTAAAGTGGTGCTTCAGGTTAAGAACAGTTTCAGGTTAAGAACGGACCTCCGGAACGAATTAAGTTCTTAACCCGAGGTACCGCTGTACAGGTGTTCAATATGTGCGCGACCTCACATGCAAGCATCATATTAACCTGGAAGTGGCTGGAAAAGGGGGTGAAGTGGAGGTGGGTGTGGAAGAGGCCAAGCAGGCTTATGTGGGCTACACCGTTGTGTGTGATGACTTGGAACACAACCCCCACACAAATCAGGGGTTGCTTGTACCCAGATGAAAAGAAGACAGGTTCAACAGAAGGCTAAGTGAGACTCCTGAAATTGTGTTGGGGGTAGGTGTTACTTTCTATTGAGCCAAGGGCACTGCCTTATCAAAACAGAGTTGAAAAATGGGGCCTAGAATCCTAATGAAAGTAGATCTGGACTTTAAGAGAGTTAGAACTCTTTGGGACTATCAGAGTAAAAGACAAGAGTGTTCACCACTAGTCAGCATATACTGTAAAAAATAAATCTGCATCAAAAAACTAAACCACAAACCCTTTTCTTAACTTCCATACAGACACCGCTCACTTCCATGTTGATCCTTCTGAATTTGTATGATTCAGGATACAACACACTGTTGCTATGGATCCAAATAGGTCATAATGGCCTATTTAGATTTCAGGCTAAAGACAATAAAACCTCAAAAAATGCATATCATTCAGATGCTATAGGCAAAATATAAGAGCCAACATTTAAGGGGTCTTATTTTCTCTAAAACAGCTTTCTACATATATAGCTTTCATTAAGTTTAACCGTTTTATCCAATCTACACAGAGCCAGAAAAGTACCAATTAGCAATTTCTCATATCACTAGTCCTTGAACAGAGCTATGTTTATTCTGCAATTCTATGTTGATAAAGCAATGCAGTTCTTTTT
The DNA here is from genome assembly GCF_964106645.2 of Podarcis pityusensis. Lineage (NCBI taxonomy): Eukaryota > Metazoa > Chordata > Lepidosauria > Squamata > Lacertidae > Podarcis > Podarcis pityusensis. The sequence continues at coordinate 26,225,923 of NC_138027.1, read as the reverse complement.
AAGAAAAAGCAAGTTATTGTTTCTTTGGCTCAAAAAGGCTTGAAAATATGTAGAAAATGACTGGTATAATCCACAGGTGAAGAGCTGAATCAGAGTTCCAGTGGTCAATGGGACTTCAATATACATGTGTTTTCCCCTCCCCAATTACCTAAAAATATTCAAAATAACCAGTATGTGAAAATTAGTTAATTCACAGAGTTTATAGATTACAATATAGATTATCCTTGCAGACAATGTAAATAAAGGAAGACCCAAACGATTCTTCCTCAACTTTGGAAGGCTTGCTGTAACATTTAAGACAGCCAGGGAGCTAGTTGGATTGTTAGATGACAAAACAGAAGCTAAGGGAGAACAGGGTGAATACAGAGAAGCTTATATCTTTGCATCAGCCTTCACTGCTGAAAATGCTTGACTGATACCCATACCTGAACCTATCTTTTCAGGGCTAACATCTGAAGAATTGAATCGAACAGAGATGAAGTTCTACAGCTAACTAACAAATACTAAATGCATGACCAGACAGCATTCATGAAGCATAAGGATATCAACAGTTACTAGCCGATGACTAGGTTCGATCTCCACTGTTGGAGGTATTATGCCTCTGAATGTCAGTTGCTGAGAATCACAAGTGCAGAGAGCGTTGTTCTCCTCAGGTCCAGCTTTCAGACTTTCCACAGGCATCCACTTGGCCCCTGTGAGAACAAGATGCTGGACTGCTGGGCCTGATCCAGCTCACTCTTCTAATGTTCATACACCCTACTGCTCAAGGACTCATCTATGTGAACATTGCTGATATCCTAACAAAAGTTCACAATGAGGCAAGAAAATCAGCCCTCTTACTAGAAAACTGGGAAATGGCCATCATAAAGCAGCTAAAAAAACTGAGTCAGGAGAAGTCAACACATTTCAGGACAGTTAGATTAGATTCTAGGTAAATTGATAGAAAGCATTAAAGTAGAATTATTACTCATAGAGAAGAACAACCCTTGTGAAAAAGAATCAGGGTGGTTTCAGCAAATATATGTTTTACCAACTACTTTTCTTGGAGTTCTTTACACACACATTCCAGAATATCAAACATTTTTTTGACATCTGCCCTGGTACCATAGGGTACAGGGTGAGTAATGATGATGATGATGTTACAACTACTACTACTACTGTACGATACTTCCTTATCCTGCCCACCCCACCTTGCATGCAGACTCAGGGTCTGAAAGTGCCTTCTTATGCAATAGGGCCAGGCTGCTATTCCATAACATCAGATTATTATTTGAAATGCAGACACTATCAGCAGTCATTAGGTGACCATAGAAAAAGGCATGTTATGGAACAGGCCACATTAGAGAAAAAGGCATGTTATGGAACAGGCCACATTAGAGACATGAGATATGTCATGTGAAAATGAGATATGTCATATGAAAGAGCAAATTATTTCAAGGATGCAAATCTTTCTGGGATTCACTCTTTGGTAGAGGAAAAAGTCATAATTTCTCCTATTCAGTATTATTAAGCAGTCAAATCTAAATAAAATTATTGCAAAGACTACTTAAAATTAAGACTTCTAAAATGCTTAAATCTTGGGAGTACAGTAGGCACTTGTAAAAACGTCAACTGACTTTGGGATGCACTATCCAGTATGTCTCGTTTTAGACTTTACAAAGCCAAAAAAAACTTGCAAAACCCACACAAGACCAACCCTCCCAGTATCTTTCAATTTCACACCTCGATTTCACACCCAAGCACATCCTACCTGCAGACTCTTTCATAGCACACCCAATATTTTGCTTCTCCGGAAACAGTGGCCTCTCTTTCCCCTGCGTTCTTAGCCTTGTATCCCTTAGTCTGAGAGGTGACTTCTTACTTTGCCACTCATTCTCAGAAACAGTAAGGTCTCACCTGGGAGCATTGCCTGCCACTACCACATAAGTAGGACCCACTCTCACTATGGGTCATGGCTCTGCTGCTGTCTTTCCTCCCCTACCCACCATCCTGTAATCTATGACAGAAAACTCACACCAGTCTCTTTTCAGCTACAAAACAATATTACCTATCAATTAAGTGGCCTCACACTCCCAAATAAGTCACCAAATGGTCAGTGTTATGGGCACATAAATCCAATATAAAACCTGCATTCCAACTGAGATCTAAAATTACTGCTACACACTACAGATTGCTTATGCCAATTCAACTAACGAAATTACTTACATTAGTACTGAATTGACAATCACCTACTTTATATTATCTTTCTATTCAAACACAGTAAGCTGTGATATCAGATTTCTAGCCCTCGCTGTATTTAACCATACAGGGCAAAAAATCTAGGTAGAGAGTGAACAAATATTTTAGAGAACAAAATTCTGAAAGTTCAGTCTGCACAGAAACATGAAATTAAGAACAAAATTAAACAAAACACAAAACATTTGCCCTGATGCAACCTTAATGCAAAGCAGATCCACCAAGTAGCAACAAGCAAGAAAGCATGAAGTAATTAGCCAATCAGCATACATTTGTCTCAGAAATCAGACCAATGGTGAATCTGCAACCTTACTGATGTTACTGGGTAGATCTATGAACCAACGTCAGAGCTAGTGACATAGTACACCCTAGAGACTTTATCACAGGTCTGTTAAAAAGCTGTGATTCTCTAGCTGCTAAAGGACAAATCTGTCTGAATAACAAGGCAAAAAGATATCTGGATAAACCAAAGTCATATTGGGAATCTTTGTGTCAGCAACTTAACAACCTACTTTTCTCCTTATATTAGCAGAGGGAAGCAGTGATATGATGGGAGGAAGAAACATGGCTTTAGTTAAATGGATGATCCAAGATGATTTAGCCAGCCTCAGGATGTAGTGTGGTACCAGTTTTGTAACATCAAATTCCACCTTGTGGTGTTTTTACTTGATGCAGTATATCCTTCTGTGTACTTTTTATGAACCGACTCCTTATTCTAAATCCTCAATGCAACTGTATTTACCTCTCCTTTCAGAGGATTTCATGCCCTCTTCTTTAGGGTATGTCTGCACTGGCAGTCATCACTTTTCCTTTCATTTTTATCTGCCACTGTCCTTTAACAAGTCTTTCCGCATTTCCTGTACACATGTACACCCTGCCCCTGGAACTGAGGGCTTTTGCGGGGTGTGTGTGTTTTTTTACAAATTTTCAGGGATAAACACTGGAAATGCACAACTGCATGAGTGCACCTTCAAACCCACATGATCTTATTTGCGTGGATGGAAAACTAATGCTATTCTAGGCTGCATCATCAACAGAAGTATAGTGTCCATGTCAAGGGAAGTAATAGTACCATTCTATTCTGCCTTGATCAGACCACACCTGGAATACTGTGTCCAATTCTGGGCACCTCAATTTAAGAAGAATATTGACAAGCAGGAGGGGGTGAAGAGGAGAGCAGTCAATATGATCAAGGGTCTGGAAACCAAGCCTTATGAATAATGTTTGAGGGAGCTGGGTATGTTTAGCCTGAGAAGAGATATGATAGTTATCTTCAAATATAAAGTGTTGTCATACGCCTGATGGAGCAAGCTTCTTTTCTCCTGCACTGGAGGGTAGGGTCTGAACCAATGGATTCAAGTTACAAGAAAGGAGATTCCGACTAAACATCAGGAAGAACTTTCAAACAGTAAGAGCTGTTCAACAGTGGAAGGGACTCCCCTCGGGAGGTTGTAGACTCTCCTTCCTTAGAGATTTTTAAGCAGAGGTTGGATGGCAATCTGGATGCTTTAGTTGAGATGCCTGCATTGCTGTGGGATGGACTAGATGACCCTCAGGGCCCCTTTACAATTCTATGATAGGAGCAGGGAGAACTAAAAGCCAGGTTTAATATTTTTTATTAAAAAATAGGTAAGTTTAACAAGCTGCTTGAAGGATGGGTGCAATGCCATAAATGCTTAGTTGGAATGTGTGGGGTGTGTGTGTGTTATATACAGGAAAAGGAAAATTTACAGAAAATGAGACGACAAATGCTTTAGTCCAGACCAAACACACCCAAGCCCCCCACTGTTTAATTCCTTACAAGATTATGCACATGCTCACACATATATAAAGTAATGTGAATACTGATAGATTCTGAGATGCAACATGAACTGTGCCTTCCCCTACCACAAATAAGTAGCAAATTGATGTTTAAAACTGTTGATCTGGATATACCCTTGCACTCCATCTCTTGCTGCCTCTCCTATGTTTGCAATATGTTAGAATGGATGGGTATAGCTAGAAGCAGTGTGAGCCAAGATAAGTGCCAACTCCCTTCAAAAAACAAAACTATCCAAAGCTGTAAAGACTCAAACCAGATGGTGCCTACATGATTACACAAAAAATTCTTACAGAAACTTATCTCTAACCACTACACAGCAGACTGTCAAACGTCCAGCACTTATTATCCCTATGTACCACCAGACAACAAGACAATTTCTTTGTGGGAGGGATGTACTCCTAAGTTTGCAGATCTGCTCAAGGGCAGAAAAAAAAAGCCCAGACTGAACCAGATGGAAAGTGTGTGTATACAAGTGGTGCATCATCATTTGCACTCTGGGAAACAAATAAAACGGCCCCAAAACTAAGCAACCTACAAGGCCTTTTTCAATTACTATGTCTCCTTTCCCAACCCTCTGCATACAGAGTGATCATAAACCAATATCTGGCTTGAGAATTCCCTCATTGGGCACTGTACTTCTCCCATCTCCTAAATGAAGGAGATTCCATGATGAAACTCACATATAGGATCTCCTACTGGAGCCACTTCCTCTTACATGCACTTCCTCTTACATGCAGTTAGGGATAGGAGGGGAGATATTCTGCAAACTCAACATCTGCATTGGGCTCCTAGAAACACTGTGTTGATTCCTAGATTGGTTGGAAGACTTGATTTACTGCTGCTCCATGTGAAGTAATAAAATACAGCAATCCAGAGAAATCTAAAATTAGCAGAAAACTGCTAGAAGTAAACTTATTTGCTGCAGAAATATTTTTAATCCTTGGTACATTTTAACCTAGCTGCTTACCAAATGAAATATTACCTGCATCATAGGATACTTTGCTTCAGCAGGACTTCCAAACCCATTAACTCCGATGAAGCTGGTGCTGAAGTAGGAGTCTGTAAGACTAGCTTCAGCCAGGGCACCTCCATCCATGCCTGCAACTAAGAAAAAGAATAATCATTTAAAACTATCAGCTTTGCAGACCCTTCCCTGACCCCAGGAACATAAGACGCAAAAAGGTTTTACTTCTCAGAATCAGCCCTTTCCTTAAAAAAGTGACCCTAATGGTACTGTGAAGCTTTTTTTTTTTTTTTTTTGTAATGATCTCTATGTGATCTTTTATATGTGTAATGTAATGTTTTTACTTCTGCCTGCCTAAATACACACACACACACACACTTCTGTGAAACAGGAAGAAGCTGCTGTGGTAGGTCACTAAATAAGGATGACTACTTTGCAATTTCTCACCAACTTGGGAGTGAAAAGCAGCCGTGCTGGGCAAGATATGAATGACAAAATGCCCTACCACAACAATAGTTATATGCACAGGTAACACTGTGCTGGGTTTTGTTTAGCAAAATGTGCAGCCTGAACATATGCCTCTTTCTCTCTCTCTCTCTCTCTCTCTCTCTCTCTCACACACACACACACACACACACACACACCTCAGCATCAATATTGCTTTAACCAGGTGAAGGAAGGGAATACATGTGCAAACCTGCCGCCTCCATATCTCAGCCCTATGTGTAGTCCAGGGCTACTTGTCCCTACGGCAGCAGGGACAAGTAGAAATGAATAAGCAAAACAAGGGCTGGAAAACCATGCACCATGTAACTGGTGGTGCATATAAATTTAAGTAAAGGGTCAGAAATGTGTTTAAGGGGCTCAAGTAGAAATGCACTTTTTACCACGTATTGAAAAAGTAGAAATGTTAATTTTAACTACTAAGCACAGCAAATGAAAGTGAGAAAGAGCTAACGGCAGGATGTCCAGAAGAGATAATGTTCAGGAAATACCTGCTACTGAAGGTACCTGCTGAAGTGCTGTTGAAGAAGTAGGTTTTAAAGAAAGAAAGGGAGACAGATGAGACAATGGAGCTTGTTTTGGAGTAGTACAGCAAAAGGCAACAGCAGGAGAAGAAAACAAAGAGCCTGTTCAGGTGTTATCCCAGTCTCACTCATCACCAAGATTCATTATCCTGGGTAAGGAGAACATGTGTTAAAATACTCATAGGCTCTGCCAGTTGAGATACCAGTTTCTGGATGTGGGGTTATGGTGAGGACCATTTGAACCCATAACCTTCTCTTAATCTCATGACAAAGATGGCAGAACAACCTAACAGGCCCAAAGAGGGATTAAACAACAGATGTTATGTTCTTATTAAGAAGCCCTACTTGAATCTTTAATTAATGAAATTGTTGGCTCCATCACTTTTAGCATAAGTGAACTCTGTAACCATCTAGATTGAAAAAAATTAATGTTCAGTTCTGTACAAAGGTTACATCACACTTTTTTAAAAAAAAACTGAACCGGTAGAGCTGTGAAATCTAGTGAAAGTGCACCAGACACAATTTTCAGGGGGTTTTTTTAACAACAACTTAACATTTTCAGCACATCAGTTTTCAAGCTGAGTAGAGCATGAAAAAAATTAACAAAATCTTGTTACTTGCAATCTGCGCTCAAAATCTGCATTAATAAATAGGAGAGCATATATAACTAGAGGAAATTGTTTTTAGTTTAGCAGGGACAGTGTTGGTTATGTGGAGCTTACGGCTGACCTATTTCTGCTAGAAACCTCAACCATATGTTTGTATCAAGAGCATTATTTGTGTTCCTCAGCACTGTGCTAACTCACTACATTGAGCAAGAATGCTGCATCTTATGTTCTTTGCCTCACTGTGAAAACAAAGCTCTTCAATATATCTTATTTTACAAATAACCAGAGCCTGTGTTAGAGGACAGTTGACAATTATTGCTTTTAGATGCCTTAAATTAAAATCACTTCAACAGCATAAGGCATATATCAGTTATAGCCTTTTGAAAAAAGACAAACAATGGGGAAGCATTTTCTCCTAAATGCTAAACGATTGTGTATGTCACCCAATCCTAAAAGCACAAGACAACTAATATGCTTATACGGATAGGCAACTGAATACATAAAACAAAATAGGCAGTAATTTTAAGTAGCTTCCTATTGGCTTAGTTCCAGCCCCCTAGAAAATATACCGTATTTTTCGTCCTATTGGACGCTCCGGCCCATAGGACGCACCTAGATTTGGGGGGGGGGGATAAAGGGGGGAAAATTATTTCCCCCCCACAGGCGCGGGGCTGGGGCGGGGGAAGCCCAAGCTTCCCCTGACCCCAGCACGGGTGCCAGAGTGATGCCGAAGGTGCGTGCAGCTTCGGCATCGCTCTGGCTGCGCGTCCGGGAGCGCAAGCAGCTCTGCGCAACCTTCGGGAGCCCGGCGCGGCTTCGCGCCGGGCTCCGGAGGGTTGCGCGGAGCTGCGCCGAGCCCGGGAGCGCAGGCAGCTCTGCGCAACCCTCGGGAGCCCGGCGTGGCTTCGCGCCGGGCTCCCTAGGGTTGCGCAGAGCTTCCTGAAGCCTGGAGAGCAAGAGGGATCAGTGCGCACCGCCCCTCTCGCTCTCCAGGCTTCAGCGAAAGCCTGTATTCGCCCCATAGGACGCACACACATTTCCCCTTCATTTTTGGAGGGGGAAAAGTGCTTCCTATAGGGCAAAAAATACAGTATTCTGCTGTTTAAAAAAATCTACAGACATTGGCTTTGGTGAAATGCCAGGGAAACAGTTCCATCATTGTGGGCAGCCACTGAGCAAGTCCTCTATGTGTCCTTACCATTCAAACATGGGTAACATATGGCAATGTTAAATGAGCAAGAGTGGTAAGTGCTATATATTAAACAAGATCAATCAATACTACCAGTAACCTGGAAAATGAATTTATCTAAAAGAAAGCTAGTAAACCTCCAAATGCTGAGAATTCTCATATTTTGGTAGTCAAAAGCCCACACCAACTGGCCTTAAGCCAGCGGTCTTGAGCTATTTCAGTCTTGGGACAAATGTAAGATGGAATTCATTTCTTTCTTCTTCTTTTTTTACAATAATGTATGTACATGCACATGCACATACCTTCTTTTCTGCTTCTTTTCATATCCTCCTCTGTCTCTCAGACAACTATGCATTCACCACTAGAACATCTATCTCAGACAGCAGAGTGGGGGTAAATTTTGAAGTTCAGGACCTCATTATGGCTAGCCCCATAGTCGCACTCCCAAGGAGAGTCCAAAGAGCACAGGAAGCTGTGTTGTGCCGTTATTAAACTGGTTCCCAAATTCCACTCCCACATAGGCTTCTTGAAAATTGGTGATGGTCTTGGAGGACCACTTAAAGGTTTTCTGCCTATTTTAGCAACTGTAATGCACCGTGCTAGATGCTTGAATTTTTAACTGTAATGTTACACACCCCAGATAATCTGAATAAAGCTCACTGACCACTACATTATATTACACACCTAGTTTCCTGGGAACTAAAGTAAACTATGTAACTCAGCAATGCTTCTTTCTAACTGCATAGAGTCAACATGTTAAACCATTTAACTTTAACATAAAATATTCCACTAGCTGAAATGCAACCTTTAATTTTTAATTAGAAATGAAGACTATTTTGCAAAGAAGCATTGTCATTTAAATTACTGGTGTGAAGCATGAATCCTATCCAAGAAAAAGAAAGTAGTAAGCAGCCTATGATTATTTCCCTCATTCTCGAACTACCTCCAGACAAATGTCACAAAATTCCTAGACCCATTACAATCTCCTTCACTTGCCAAAGAAAGGAACACCCCTTAATGACCCTGGCACTCCAGCAGATGACATCATTATTCCTGTTCTGAGAAGAGTACCAGAGCTGCATGCTCTTCCATTACATCACCAATTTTTACTCACTCCATAACCAGGTTCTGTGTCACAGTAACCCACCAACTGTACAGAAGAAATCTTTCATTTTTCTCCTTTAACACTCTAAGAAGTGCTTTGAAAGTCAAAATTAAATCATTCCTGGCTACTGGGAAGGTTTCACACTAAATAAAATTATACTGAAGGCAAAGAACACTAAGGGATACAAATAAGCCACTTTCTCAAAAAGTGTCATGAGTTGAAATACAGGCATCCCCACACTTGTGCAGGATCATTCGCATGCAACTGCTTATACGCACGGCATTGGGAAATAAATATAGTACCAGGAAAGAGCTGGAGAGCCCTCTTGGCTCATGAGGACGTCCAAAGAGGGCGTCAGTGAGGTTGGAGGCAGCCCCGAAGAGATCAGAGGCACAGTGGGGCTTTATTTTGGCTGCTTAGCCTCCCTGCCTAACAGCTGATGCATGGGTAGCGCAACAACATCCACAGCCACTTTTTTGCACATCCTCCAGCCTCCCCCCAGAGGATTGGATTGGAGAGAGCTGTACAGTAGGGAAAAACTGGTGCTCATAGTCTTTTCAGAGGGTGCTCCCCATTTACGTGATTTTCCCTTTTGCGCGTTGGGGCCTGGAACTTAACCCCCACTAAGTTGCCTGGGGGAGGGTTGCCTGTATATATGCATCAGGGCTAAATATCTGTAACAGCAATTATTGGCCCGCTTATATCTGAAAGTCCCATGGAAGGCCTACTTGCCAGTAAAACACAGACAAGGCAGTGCAAGGAATTCATCTAAAGGTGTAAAGTGTTCAGTCCAATGCACATGTACTCGGAAGTATTACACAACTGCAGCGTGAGCCTCTCCCAAAACCAGAATTACTTAGTAACTGTAGGGTAGGGGTTTCTAAACTGTGGCACACAGATGAACAGTCAGTAAGCTTCATTCAGGTGGTCCAAGGCAGCAACTTCAGTGTCTAGCACAGCACATTACAATTGCTAAATAACAAGCAGAAAAAGCAGTACAAGACCACCCTTGACAATGTTTAAGTGGTTGGGGCGTTGGGGGTTTGTGAACCACTGCTGTAGGGAGCTAACAGTGAGGATTCAAATATAATACAGTGGAACCTCTACTCACGTACGGAATCCATTCCGGAGGTCCATTTGTGAGTCGATTTGGGTCGCTGGTAGAAGCACCGTTCTGCATGTGCGCATTTGGCGGCAGCGCCATTCTGTGCATGTGTAGATGGCAGAAGCCGCTTCTGCACACGCACGTATCACAGCAAATCCGGTATTTACTTCCGGGTTTGCCACGGTCGCGAGTCAAATTGTTCGCGAGTAGGGGCGGTGGTAAGTTGAGGTTCTACTGTACAGATAAATTTGATTCTATATAACACATAAATATGTTACGAATTGATTTTTTTATGGATAGGTAAACTAAATGATACGGTGCTGCAGCAGTCATTCTGCACCATACACTGGAGATATGTTCCATATCTATATGCTTCTGTTCAGTTCGTTGGGGGGTAGGGGAGAGACCCACTTAGCAGCAACTAGGTCACAGTAGTTCTCAAGAATTCCAGCTGGAAAATGCCAGAAACATAAAAGCAGTTAGATCAATTTACTGTATTATTCTCACATCTGTACAAAGAGAGGTATAGGATGCTTTAAATTAACTGCATATAAATGAGTACAAATGATGTGGCTGTTAACTCCTTACCAATTTTAGTAGAAAGTGAAACACATAAGCTGGACTGACCCAAATACTCATCCATGCAGGATGAGTAATAAGTACTCTACTTCTTGCAGTGCTTTATCCAGTCAATGCCCTAGTATTTTAACAGGTGTGCTCTCTCTCTCTTACTGGTACTGAAGTAAAAACACAATATTTACCTCTAGCCAGTTTAAATTATCTCCTGTTCCCAGAAACCTTAAAAGTCTCCAATTATCTTTTGCAATCAGATATCTTAGTCAGCCCCATGAAAAATTTGAACTAACCTGTCTAAAGTATTATTATTGTCTTCACAGAGGAAGTCTACTCATCTACTCTAGTAGTTAATACAGCTGAAAACACTACCATCTGCCTACCAGTTTTAATTCTATCATCCCTTCTTCTGCTCCTCCCCATTTCCCCAACAAAACCAAGCAGTTTCTATTTATTTCTCTACATTAATACTGATTTTCTCTTAATGCAAATCTTCATATACATTCAAATTATAAGACCTCCCACTCTGAAAACTCAGGGGTACCTACAATCTATAGTCACTAGCATTGCTATCCATTAAATAAATCATACAGCATTTAGAGTAATTTAAATTATCATATTTTTCATTCATCATTGTATTATTTATTATTATTTATTAAATTTGTATACTGCCATTCATCTGAAGATCAAGAGCGGTTCACAACTTACTATTCAATATTTTCTTGTATTTAGGCCAAGTGACCAAATATGTAGCAAACTGTACTTATACAGAAACTATACATCAATCACTAAAGTAATCACACTTGAACAGTCACACATACTTGGTATGGTACCTCTATCAGAAGTACAAAAACTGTACAATCATATGTGCGTTTATACAGAAGACCCAAACTTTCAATGTGACTTACTCCAGTGTAACTGCACATACGGTTGCAATCTTGAACATATTCTCAAACTGCACCAGAGTAATCAAAATGATTGAACACCTTGCAGCTGCAATAAAACTTGTTTTCATAAAGCAACAAAAATTAGTCCATTTTAAAATTACTTTTAATGAATGTGTCCTGCTTCCTTGTTTTTCCTTTGTACCAATCTAGTCTAATATATAAGCATTATATTAGATTCAGTAATTAAAAGCACTCAGTATCAAATGTTACACCTTCCAAAAAATTACTTCAAACATGCTACCATAGATTCCGGAGTATTAGGTGACGGGGCGTATTAGACGACCCCCCAAATTGGCAGCTGCAATTTGGGGGTTCGTCTTATAAGCCCAGTCTTATAAGCTGGACAGCAGCAATGGGCGGTGGGCTCCGCTCCGGGAAAAAGCTTTCTCCCGGAGTGGAGCCCGCCGCCCATACCCGTCGTCTAAGACGACCCCCGACTTTTTAACCTCTTTTCCGGGATTAAAAAGTCGTCTTATATACTGGAATCTACAGTACATAAGATTAGGTCTCAGTGAACCTCATTAAACAGATATTAATGTCCAGTCTGCACTTGAGCAACAGAAACTTTTATTATTTCAGCATTAACCATGTTGATTTTTAAAAAATGTTATATACATTAAAACTAACCTTGAAGACACTAAATCATAAACAAACTGGTATGATACAGAACAGCTGCTTTTTAGGTGGCATGCAAAAAAAAAATCAGGTTATTTCTCCCTTGGCAACTATTTTAATAGGTGTTGGTCTATAAATACACAGATGAGTCTTCTGAAATCATCCATTTAATTTGAATAATTGTACTGAATAATATAAACATAAAAAGCTAGAATTAATTTCATTCCAGATCCAGGTATTGTACTATTATTTTTAGGTGCATCAGAGCACTGTGTAATATTAATATTTTTTTTAATTCAGCTCCAAAGTTCAAGCACTGCTTTTTCTTTTTTTTTCTTTTTTGTTCTAAAAAACTGATTGGCACATTTCAAAGATGTTCTTTTGGGTTGCTGACACCTTGAAAGTAGTCCTGTAAAATATGTCTCTTTATAGCTGAGAGGCTATGATGCAGCTATCATGACAAGACCTCTTTTGAGCACAAGACAACTCAGCATCTCTGAAAAGACAGTGTAATGCAGTAACAACTGCTGCTGCAAATTTTGTAGGAATTCAGCACACAATTACGGATGTGAAATGCAATCTGCACAGAGCTTTTGAATCACATGGCATAGGCTATAACATATAGAAAGCAATAGCTTCTCTTTAGTGGTCAGAGGCTTGTTTGCAACAGCACAACACATGGCCAATTGCTGTCATGTGCTTTATCTATGCACGACAAAAAGATGGCAAGCTTTCTTGTTTCTAGGCTCATGTGGCCTACCTAAGGCTGTAATCCAGACCCCTGGCTGACATTAGCATGGCTTAATGGTGCAAATGGAAATGCCTCTTTGTTGTGCAGCTTCCAGGCTGCTACAGTGAAGCAGCTTGGATCAAGCCCATTGCCATCAGATGACAGCAGCAGGCCTGGCTTAGGATCCAGTAGATCCTGTGGTGGCTTAGCCCTGCCTATCCCCCCAAATACCAGATTTCACAGGTTTCTACTGACTACCTCCATTTGGGTGGGTGCAACAGAGTACTAATTGCTGGAGGAGGTCACCAAAGATACCTCTGCCCCATCCAAACTTCCTCTAGGACAGCAGATCTGTAGATTATTGGAACCCTCTGGCTTTAGCTTACTAAAAACCAATACAATAAAATGCAACTAATTTTTCTTAAATTGTAACTCTCTTACTGTGTGGCTTATGTCCAATTAAGATAAACACTTTTGCATCCAATTTGCAGAGTATCACCATGAAGACACCTGATGAGTGCAAACTAGAAACTTTATTATTTAGATGAAGTAACACAAACAAGTCAGCAGAATCTAATATGTATCTATGGGATAAAATGGGGCAGCAGACTAGAACGCATGAATGGTGCAATTCACATGACTACATTTTCCACAACACAATCCCATTCTGCAATCCCCTCAAGGCAGCAATCAATCAGTATTCAAACCCTAAAAAAGGAGTTCAAAGTCAGTTTAGCAGCCATACTACTATCCCATTTCCAGCAACCCAAGAAAAATCATCATTTTTAAAATGTTCAGAATTAGTCACTTGCATTATCTTAGTTGTTATCCTTACTACAACTTTGTAAGGTAGATCAGTATTACCATACATATTGCTGGTGAGACAACTCAGGCTGAGTGCTTGCTTAAGGCCACCTGGTGAGTTCAATGGCAAAGGCAACACTCAAACCATGAACTTCATAGCTCAGTCTCTACACCAGCTCTCTAGATCAAGCTTCCTCAACCTCGGCCCTCCAGATGTTTTGAGACTACAATTCCAATCATCCCTGACCACTGGTCCTGCTAGCTAGGGATCATGGGAGTTGTAGGCCAAAAACATCTGGAGGGCTGAGGTTGAGGAAGCCTGCTCTAGATCATACAAGCACTGGACTGATTCACAAACCTAAGTTCTCTGTGGGCTTCCACTGCAAGATGAATACACAAAGCCACTTTTCGGTGGGAAAAACATCCATGTAAAACTACCCATTTTAAAAATAAGCAACCATTCTAGCAATTGTAAGTAACTGCAGGTCATACCTGCAGTCTACCCTGCTTGAATTAGACAGGTACACTGCTAGTGACAGTCAAATATTTGCAGAGATTCTTTCCTTAGGAATGTTTCATCTTGAACATTCTACCAAAAAGGGAAATTTGTACCAGCTGCTTTTTGTTTAATGTGTGCATGAGAAAATGGGTACTAAAGAACTCGTTTTTATTTATTCCTCTGAAAATTTGAACCAGAACATTTTTATTTACCTTTTATTCATTTCTTCTAACAGTCTGCAGGTGATTGAGAGTTCACATTAAAACATTTGATCAAATCTAGAGCTGTAAGCACAAGTTGACACGAAGCGAGCACAGAAACCTACAGCTTTGTTGACAGGAAGAGCATGACAAGTCGTCAAGCCACACTTCAAAATATCTCCCAACAAGCTTTGTTGATTCATTTTTACATAGTGCTGACTGATTAGCAGCATCTTCCCATCAAATAACTTGAGGTGTTACGACAATGTTTGTTTCATCACATCTGGAACACTTGCAGAAGGAGCTAGCGGTGCTTTTGAGTGTGGCGGGGGAGCCAGGTCAAGTTCTCACAACTTATATTCTCAATCAGTACTCCACTCCATTGCAGCACAAAGAAAAGCACATTATAGAAGCAGGGGAAAACTGACAGACCAGGATTACTAACCCAAACCCAGGATACACTTGGTGGATTCTGAGCATATGGATGCTGCACTAAGCTATCAATCCTGTCTGGATTTTCTGAACGGGCAAGAAATTGTGTCTCCTACAACTGCTTTACTGTTTATCCTCCTTAGCAGTTGGTTTTATTTTTAAGTCGTTCTCTCTATCATACACCCCACCAACATACTTAGTTGCAATCTCCTTACTATTATATATATCTCACCACACCTCTTTTTGCCACTTTTTTCCAAGAATCTGTGTGTGTGTGTGTGTGTGTGTGTGTGTGTGTGTGTGTATGTTTGTGCACATTATTTGTTATCAGGATTCACGCGACCCTCCCTTACTCTACCTGCCATGCGGGCGAAGGAGCAGCATTAAAGAGCTTCGCCCTCTCCCGTTTTCAACACATTTTACCTCACACGTCGAAGGTTTCCAATCCCTCAGGGGAAGCAGGGAAACGGCCTCGGTGAGCCACCCGCCTAACGCCCACCTCTTCCCGAGCATCTCGACTGACACAGCCCTGGCTCCTCGGTGGGAAGGCCGTGGGGCCTGGGCCTGGGGCCAGAGACTCACCTGGAGCCTTTCCCGGTCCCTCCCTCCCTCCCTCCCCGCCTCGATGCTCCCCGTCGCCCCGCACTCACTGGCCAGCCGGGGCCCGTCCAGCCCCGCTCCGCCGCCTGCTCCGCCGTGGCCGCATCCTGCGCCTCCTCCCAAGAGCTCGGGGGGTTTCTTAGGCCCCGCCACGGGCGCCGCTGCCCCATGCCCGGAGTAGCCGCCGACGTGCCCGGGCGAGGCGGCCACGGCCGGGGCAGCGGGGCCCGGAGGGAGCCCGAGCGGGAGCCCGCCGAGGGCCACAGGGGGCGGAGGCCCAGGGCAGGCGGCCGAAGCTCCGCCGGGCTCCTCGTGCAGGAACTGGCACTCCTCGCCGTAGAAGCACGTCTTGTCCTTCGCGTAGTAGCGGCAGAACTTCAGCTTCACGCCGACGGGAGCCGCCGCGGCCGCCGGCCCGGGGGGCGGCCCCACCGCCGCAGCCGCCACCGCCGCCGCGGCAGCCGCCACCACCGGGGAGGAGCAAGGGATCCCGCCGCTGTTCATGGCGGCCGCTACAGCAGCGCGGGCAGGGCCGAGGCCGCCTCCGGAGGCACCGCCGCTGCCGGCCGCAGCACCATCGGGGGAGAGGCGGGCGGCGGCGGCAGCCCGGGTCCGGTCGCCGCTGTCACAGCCCCGAGTTCCGGCGTCGGCGGGGGAGCGTCGCAGGCGGGCAAGGGCGCGCCGAGAGGGCCGCGGGCGCTTCTCTCAAGTGGGTCGGGCGAGCCCGCCGAGGAGTCCGAGGCGAGGGATGGGCCCGCGGCGGACGCGGGTAGCTGGGCCCTCGGCCAGGCTGATTGATGGTCCGGCGGCGGCGGCGGCGGCGGCGGCGGGGTTGTTTATTCCATTTTCCTCTTCCTGAGCTGCCTCCTCGGTGTGCCTGCGCCGCACAAGGGCCCGCTGGGTAATCCGGGCCTGGAGCAGGCGGAGGCGCGTGTGGAGGCCCAGCCCTTGCGAGGGAGGAGGCGGGGGAGAGAGAGGCGGAGGAGGTTTCTACCGTCACAAGCGGCGCTGCTCCCATTTCACGGCCTTCGAAGCCCGCTTTTTGCGACTTCTCACGGGCAGTGCTCCCGTTAGGGTCCGCAGAAGCTCTCCTCTGCCGTTTCTTTCGCCCAGGATAGCCAAACACTTGGCCGCCTTCGTGCCGAGCTGGGCTTTAGTCCGAGGGTAGGGAAGTGGCGGCCTCCCAGCTGTTGTCGGGCTGCAGGTCTCCTTCTTCCTAACTGTTGGGCGTGCTGGCTGCGGCTGGTGGTGGGAGCTAGGGGTCCACACGTTCCTCACCCCGGCTTTAATCCGTGACCACGTGGGGCCCCCAGTTTTGCAGCAGCCACAGTTAGGGCTGGGCAAATGCGTCGACTTTGGTTGCTCTCATTTTCTTATTTTTCCAGTCTTTGTTCTCCACATCAGTTTGTGATGTATGTGTTTATACATGCAGTTAAAAGTTCTCACAATTAATTGGCATTTTAATGCGAATTTATCCTAATGGATTTGTATGCAGTTTCCCCTAACACATACACTTTTGCAAAGCACTTTACCCAAATGCAATGCGCTTAGATTTCATTTTTAGTAATAAATGCGTTTTGATGCACAGTTTATCATGGGTGTAGTCAGGATTTTTGTTAGGTGGGGTGGGGCAGAAACGACGTGATTGGTCAGTAGAGTACTGTATTTCTATTGTTTTACTTGATGGGGGGGGCACAGCTGCCTCCCTGCTCCCCCCTTGACTACGCCCATGCACTTTACCCAAGAATATACATGTTTTTAGCACATTTGTTGGCTGGAGAATTGCATTGCACAATTCATGGAAGAGTGAATTTTGGAAGTGCCGTTGATGAAAAGGTTCTAAATAAATCTCTACATGTCACAGCATAAGTAACAGGAGGGCCTTATTCAATTAGCTTAGTGAGTGGAGATACTATTTTTGTTAATTTATGAGTCGCCTTTCATATAAAATGTCTCTAGACAATTTACATACATATCATAAAGACACAAATGGGTTTTTAAAGCAGTACAAAAACAAGGTAGGTAGGTTCAAAAGCAATACAAAATGGACACAACACCTTCCCTATAGATATAGTGACTCCGTTGTTTACGGCTTTGTAGGTAAAAACAAAAATGTTTAACCTGTTTATTTGTTGTAGTTTATTTGCTGCTAATGTAAATTGTGCTGTTAGATAGGATTTCTCATTAAGCACCTTCACTTGCATTTTGCAAAATACAGAAATACACTTAGCAAACTTGGTGCGTGTGCTGATTTGGAGTAAGGAAACCACTTTCAGAAAGGTTAAGCACCTTTCCATCCCCACATGGGCATAGCCAGGATTTAAAACCTGGAGCTGCTTCCTGTATAGTGTACCTGTATAATATATCAGTAATATATTCTACAAGCTTTAAAACATACTGGGTGCACACCTAAAAATACAAGGTATGTATATATTATGCTCAGGGCCTTTTTCCGCAGAACTGATAAAAATATAACAACCCACAGTATCTCAATACAGCAAACACATTCATAATAAGGGAATGAATTGTCCTTTCAACAAGTTCATCAAAATATAGGCATGGCAACAATCAAGCCAGTTGCCTAAATCAATTACTTGATTATAAGAATATTACAAATAGCTGGTGAAACTATGCCTGACTATAGTAATTCCAAGTTACTTTGCTCCATCTGTTTGCCTCTCATCTTTTCACAGGTTCTGGCATCTGTTAAGTGGTGGGGATATTATTTGGCATTTTGGCAACTTGGTTACGACATCACACAAATGGTTCTTTTTTTTGTCACCACACCACCCTTTCAGCTAGACTGTAGTTTGTGCTCCTGATAGTCCTCTGGCCTGGTTTAATGGCTTGTTGAGCTTATTAAGCCCTTGTTACGGCTCTTAACAGCTGTGCCTCCCTAAGTTGCTTCATCTCCTGCTTGCGGATCCTGGATTCCCACGTGCTCTGTAGCTGAGTTGAAACCATTATACTCTTCACATGCCTGCTCAAATTGCCATTGAGATTTCTTGTTGGTTGCTTGGCCCTTTTGAGCTCTACAGTTTCATCCCCTGATGTTATTTGGCAATACAAACACATAGAAAAGGAAAAGGTGCCTGCAAAAATGTTGATAAGGATAGTTGGAGTAAACAACGGGTTTCTTGAGCGTTCAGCCTGAATTGTTTGCAGAGATTAGACGGTGGCTATGTAATGAGCATTCATCCCAATTTGCAGAGAGGTTAGAATCAGATCACATCCACACCAGGCCTTTAAAGCACATTTCTTCCCCCCCCCAAGTATCCTGCAAACTATAGTTTACCTCTCACAGAGCTACGATTCCCCTCACCCGTAACCAAATGTAATTCCCAGGTTTCTCAGGAAGGCTTGCACTGTGGCTGTAGCTGTCATGTCACACAAGTGCTATCCCACGGTTTCAAGTTCTTTTTCCCATCGTGTTCCTTATCAAAGAAGTCCGATCTTTTGGGAAATCATGTTTGTTCTGCAAGAGCTACAGATCAGCTTTAATTATGGAGCCTGAATTTGCCAGGGTGTGGTTGAATCCCACTCAGAATTAGTGACAGTCTTGAAGTGCTCTAGGACTTAGAACCAACTAGGTGACTATCAGGCATTGGGGATCCAATCCAAATTTGTACTTGGCAGGGGAGCACTTCCAGACTGCCACTGTTTTTGGGTGCTGTTCAATCACATCCCTGATATGCACTGATAACAATCTCACTTCTCCAAGCAATAGTCCTCATCTAGCCAAAATGACACCATCTCTACACACAAGAGAGAGTTAGCAGCAGGTTTGGAGAAACCTGAAAATTTTCAGAAAAATAAAAATGTTTCCTTAAGGCAAGCGGAATGAGAACTGAGCATTCTCAGTGACCCTGGAATGTTGCGTGACTGGGGAGGGAGGACAAACCAGGTGGGAGGGCGAATGGTATGGAGTATCCCTAGAAGACATGACTGACTGACTGAACAGCGAATAGGAGCACTCCACGACTCAACATTTTGTTTCAGGACATGCTCCTTTACAGTGGTACCTCGGGTTACATACGCTTCAGGTTACAGACTCTGCTAACCCCAAATAGTGCTTCAGGTTAAGAACTTTGCTTCAGGATGAGAACAGAAATCGTGCTTCGGCGGCACGGTGGCAGCAGGAGGCCCCATTAGCTAAAGTGGTGCTTCAGGTTAAGAACAGTTTCAGGTTAAGTACAGACCTCCGGAACGAATTAAGTACTTAACCCGAGGTACCACTGTACTTTGTAAAAACCATTCAGAGAATTGCTTACAATGTGGAAAAGTACTTTGTCTAATTTGGCCTTCAATCCCTAGCAAGGAGAAATTCTGTCAAAAGAGAAGTTCATGTGCTAGACGGGCTACAAATTTTCACAGCGAAAATATTTCTGCAAACCAAACAGCTTTTAAAACCTATCCACGCATACCACAGAGTGGCGTGCTACTTCCACTCAAGCATCATGTTCAGTGGAAATATTGTTCGCGCCAAAAAAGAAGAAGATGAGAAACCTACTTTGGTTGGATGTTAAATGCCTTTCACTATTGACTTCTGCTCAGCAGATAAGTGCAATCAAAGGTTGTGGTCCTCAAACCATTTCCCCTCCAGAACAGGGCTGTAGAAATTAATGACATCTCAGGTGGATTCACACTTTCATTTCCCTTATCAGAATACTTATCCACAATAACTCATACAACCACAGGTGTCAATGAGCAATTTCTGGAAGCATACGTAGATATACCACATCAATGAGAAGCAGCTGTAAGCAACCCTTTTGTGTGTGTGTGTGTGTGTGTGTGTGTGTGTGTGTCTGTCTGTAGTGTGTTCCTGTGTTAACAGATCTGTGGTATGGAGATAGCAAAACTGCTGAGTTTGGGTGTGTAAAATAAATCCATCCTAAGCAGTTGACGACCAACATCTTACGGGAAGAAGGATCTGTTACTCTCCATATGTTGTTGTGGTGGTTAAATTTATTACTTGCGCTTCACCAGCAGGTACTAAGGAGGGTTACAACAATTTAAAATTCAAAGCAGTTAAAACAGATTGCAATAACAGGGATATGGTGGACCCCAAAAAAACATGTCTCAGATATCAAAGTCCAGACTAAAGAGGTGTGTCTACTGCATTTGCTGGCAGCTGTATAGTGAAGAAGCCAATTGCATCAACTCAGGTGGTGTCACAGAGAATGCCCTCTCCTGGCCCATGATTCCTCAAACGTCTGAGGGAGGTGGAACTACCCAGAGGGCCTCCTCTTTTGTTGGATGCCATCAGCTTCAGCCAACATGGTGAATAGTAAGCTTATGTTTTAGTCCAGCAATTTCTGGAAGTTCTCCACTCGTCTCTTACAGCCTTGTCCAGCATCCAATTAAACTAGGATATCTGGATTTAAATGTGCTTGGTCAATGAGAGAAAGTTAGTTTCAGTTCAAGGGTCCTGATTTAAGTGGGGTTTTGGACTTGAGCCCAAATTTATCTGTGGACAGAATCCTTCAGTACATGGTGATGATTACAAACGCTGATGTTGCCATGAGCTATCTAAAGCCTGCCTTTTATTAAAAGTTTGCCTCATTCTGATAATTCAGTGACATGTGTCATTTGAATATAAAAGCTCTGCTTAGATACCTGACAATTATGGGAGTATCATACCTATCATATTTAGTTATTATAATAGCTATGAGGAGGCCTCTTCAGGGTTCTTCCTGAAAAAAAAGAAGAAGCTATTTCAGGTTCATGCTTCCCCCCCACCCCCCGCCGCTTTTTTTGAAGAAGTGGTTTACGCTACACAGGCTGCAGTTTCAGACCCTGAGCTCTAACAGAAGCACACCACAGCTATGAGCATGCATCAGGCAGGCACCTGGGCCAGCAGAAGCCAACTTCAGCTGCTTGGTAAGCATAACCACCGACTTCAGTGGAACCAGGATGAATGCTCTGGCCTCCTGTTTGCTTTGGATTCTAGCTGAAATAATGCCAGTTTCTCCTTTCTTCTTCTCATCCAGATGTTCCCTCTCTCCCTTCCCACCTGCCGCATTCATTCCCTCCCTCTCTGAACTCTTCTTTCCCCCATTCCCTGTTTTTCTACTTCCTTTCCCTCCTGTCTCCTTGTCCTCCTCCCCTTTCCTCTTTCCCTTCCATTCTCCTTGCTGCACCTATACCTTTCTCTTCTCTCAGTTTTCCCTAACTAGAGAGAAAGGTTTTGCCAACATAATGGATGCTTAAAGGCTACTGATTGCTTACAAAAGAGGTAATGCAATGACTTCCACTGGAAAAGCTTCTCTTGGCACAGTTGCAGTGGAAACTCAAAAGGCAATGGGACCAATGTTTTCGTAAGGAAGAATGGAAGTGGTGATTCATTATCAGCAGTGGTCAACTTGGGGCTTTCAAATTTCAGCAGCAATGCCGAAATTCAGCGCTTCTTGCACTCCATTCTGAGTCCTTGTTGTGGTGCCCTCTGCAGCACTCAGTGCAGCCAAACTGGTCATGCACCTCTGCTCTCAGATTAGATTTAGCTGCGTTGTCAAGTGATGCAAACAGTGCATGTTCAGGAAGCTGCAAGCCTTAGATCAAGGATGAGGAAACTATGCCCCTCCCGATATTGTTGGACTCCAGCTTCCATCAGCCCTAGCCAGCATGACCAATAATTGTGGAGGATGGGCATTGTAGTCCATCAACATCAAGAGGGACACAGGTTCCCAAACCAAGCCTTGGAGCATTATCAGAAACATGATTTTTCAATCTATGGCAGTGCTTCCCAAACCGTGGTCCCTGAGCTTCATTCAGGTGGTCCATGGCATGTTCACATTAAATATTCATAGTGATTCTCAAATGTATTTTTCACTCCTTTATTTCTTT
The DNA here is from genome assembly GCF_964106645.2 of Podarcis pityusensis. NCBI lineage: Eukaryota > Metazoa > Chordata > Lepidosauria > Squamata > Lacertidae > Podarcis > Podarcis pityusensis. Next base: position 26,203,624 of record NC_138027.1, on the reverse strand, counting down.
TATTGACTTTAATTGTATTACAATTTGAATTCATTGGAACTGGGAGGTAATCAGAGTTCTTAGGGCATGGAGTTCTACATGCAAGCTGCCACCACAGAGGTCAGATCCACACCATACATTTAAAACACATGACTTAACCCAAAGAAGAAGGGACGCGGGTGGCGCTGTGGTCTAAACCACTGAGCCTAGGGCTTTCCGATCAGAAGGTCAGCGGTTCGAATCCCCGAGACGGGGTGAACTCCCATTGTTCAGTCCCTGCTCCTGCCCACCTAGCAGTTCAAAAGCACGTCAAAGTGCAAGTAGATAAATAGGTACCACTCTGGTGGGAAGGTAAACGGCGTTCCCTTGTTCTGCTCTGGTTCTCCAGAAGCGGCTTAGTCATGCTGGCCACCTGATCCAGAAGCTGTCTGTGGACAAACGCCGGCTCCCTCGGCCTATAGAGTGAGATGAGCGCCGCAACCCCAGAGTCGTCCACGACTGGACCTAACGGTCCAGGGTACCTTTACCTTTGCCTTTTACCCCAAAGAAACCTAGGAACTATAGTTTGTTAAGGGTGCTGGGAATTGTGGGGGGTAAACTACAATTAAATGATTCCTTGAAGGGGCGGGAAATGTGTTTTAAATGTGTGGTGTCTACACAGTTGTTGAAGGGTGATGTAAGACCTAATGTGTATTGCTATTAACCTTATTACTGTTTGGGGGAAAACCCATGTGAAATTCTAATGGACTCCAGTGGAACTCTAGTGCAGAGTTAAAATATCACATGTCTTTTGTTACAAGGGAGAAAGCAGACAATCTCCGGTCTCCTAGTTTATCCATCCCATTCTCTCCAACATTTGTTCCAATGCACTTGCCTGCAGGGCTGACAAAATGTCTCTGCCATGCCAATATATATATATGATTTCTTACGGGCTTAGCAGCTGGAACATGAGCTGTTACACTCTTATCTTCTGATCTACTTTAGCCTGTCTTAGGACTGGGCTTGGGACTCTCAGTTTGCTTGGTTCATTTTCATGAGAGGACATTTGCACAAGGTCACATATGCTGAACTCTGGTAAAAGTGTTGAGGTTTGAGTGATGCTTCCTTGCACAATGCAACCCAAAGTATTTTTACTGAGAAAATTTCATGGAGTACAGTGTACAATATTCCTATCCATGTATGCTTGGAACTGTGGTCAACATCTCTTTTGCACGTAGTACAAACCAAAATCTCATCCAAACTTAAGAACCCAACAAAATTAGTGCAGCTAAAACATAATTTCACTGAGGTCTTTGCTCCTCTTATTGTATTTCTAAATCAAAATTCAACCCAGATCTGTGTATACTTCCCTGGAAGTAAATCTCATAGAATACAATGGTGCTTCCTTCCCAGTAAATGTGCATACGGCTACAGCCTTAACCTGCAGGAGAAAATACGCAACGTGCTTTCCAGAGAGGTTGCTATCAGTCCAAATCTCCCTAACGCGCTCCAAGATCAAACTACTTTTGCAAGTTTAAAGCAGACATTGGTTGTGCTGCTGGCTGGCTGCTGGCTGGCTGGCTGGCCTCGCATGATAATATCAGGAAAGCCTGTCAACTCTGTGGAGCAGTTTTGCACTAACATTCCCATTTTTAAAAATTAAGAAGAGATAAATGAATGGATAGATGCAGAAAAACTCTTGTGTTGTTTTTAGAGGGGCAGTCTTCAACTCACTTTTACTCAGACTATACCCATTGGAATGAATGGACCTAGCTTAGTCATGTTCATTAGTTTTGATGGCTTTACTCTGAGTAAAATGAGTAGACAATCACCCATGATATCTATAAAAATAGGGATGGATGGGGAAGCTGTGACCCTCCAGATACTGTGGGACTTCAACTTCCACCAACCCTAATCCTTGACCATGCTGGCTGGGGACTGATGAGACTTGGAGTCCAACAATATCTGGAGGACCACCGGCTCTCCATCCCTCTCTTATAGGCAGGCCACCTGCCTGATGTGCAACTGAGCCAGCAATCAATTTCCTGGCATGTACTTGGTTCATGTGCAAAGCTGGGGATGATCTTGCAAGCTGAGCTCTGAGCTCTCTTTATACAATGCAGAACTTCAGTCTTCCTCTGGTAGGCTGCTCTCTCTATGCCTGGAGCAACGGCCCTTTCATTTTTCCTCAATCCAGTTTCTCTCCTCTCTTTGGGTCTTTGTTTACAACTCTTTTAGAAGTATTTCTTGAATAATTTTAACTCCTTATCTTCTTTCTGGCCCATCTACACATTGTCAGGATTTTTGCTCCCCACTCTTACCTGCCACAGCTTTGTCTAATGTGGGTTAAACAAATTCTCAGAGAAGGAGCTCATTGCTATGTTCTGCACATAGCCTATGGCACCTCCTTCGTTTGTCTGCTTTGCTAGAAAGTTGACGTCCACCAACTGGAGCCAGGTGCCAAACAGTGACTCAGGTGGGTGGACATAAGCTAGGAATTAAGGAAGAGGGTGCTTCTGAGCACATGCTCAGACCATTTATAATAATAATAATAATAATAATAATAAATAATTTTTTATTTATACCCCGCCCTTCCTGGTTCAGGAAACTGAGCTCAGGGCGGCTAACAACAAATCTAAAACACTTAATTAGAGTGGTACCTCGGGTTACATACGCTTCAGGTTACATATGCTTCAGGTTACAGACTCCGCTAACCCAGAAATAATGCTTCAGGTTAAGAACTTTGCTTCAGGATGAGAACAGAAATCGTGCTCCGGCGGCGCTGCTGCAGCAGGAGGCCCCATTAGCTAAAGTGGTGCTTCAGGTTAAGAACAGTTTCAGGTTATGAACGGACCTCCGGAACGAATTAAGTACTTAACCCGAGGTACCACTGTAATGCTACAAAAAAGCAGCATAAAATACGTAAATTATCAGTATGCACAAAAGCCCTTTCACACATAAATCAACATCTGTCTTTCCCAGTCCCCAAACCACTTTTATTTGATAAAGCAAATTCTGCACACACTGTACATTTAAAGCACATGGCTTCTCTCCCCCTTGCAAAATTCTGGGAACTGTAGCTTACCCAGCACCCTTAACCAACCACAATTCCCAGGAGTCTTTAAAGGATGTCGTGTGGTTTGAATGTATGCTGTGTATGCAGCCTTAATTTGGGGAAGGGGAAACTTTTTGGTCGTTGCAATTATTACAGTGCCTGAATTATAAACGTTTGCCGATTTCCTGCAAATCACTCATGATCTCGCTTCTGCCCACCCTTGCTGCACATCATCTAGCACACTGGTGCTGCTGAAATATAGGTGCTCAAGAGTAACAGAACAGGACCAGCAGCTGTTCGGCTTACCAATCTGAAGAGCCTTCATAAAAAAGTATCACCTTCTTGGCATGTTGTCAAAGTTGAAGGTTTCAAAGCCAGACAGCAATAAAACCAAGCAGGTTTTGCAGTTATTGCGGTATAATGAGCTGTTGTCTTGTGTGCACATGTGCTCTAAGCATCACATGCAAACGTTGGTTACTACCGTGTTGTACTCTCACATGTACATGGGTGTGTGAGTGGGTGTGATGTGAATGTGGATGCATAATCACTTGGCCAACACAGTGAGATCTTTTCCTAACTGGTGGCAACATTCAGTGTGATGGACTGAGGGAAAATGGGAGCCGCCCATGTAGGTCAACAAGACAAGATTCGTTTAAGATATAACTTGTTATTGTCACTGAAATGTCTGAGACTGAGTGGATAATTATTTTTCCTTTTAACTCAACATCTGGCTTCATGAATTTGCCTGTCCCATTCAGTAGAATGATTACACCCTCAAAAGCATACCTGAGCATGTTTAGGCATTGAAGAGCTGCCAACTGTGCTAAATTAGAAAACATCCAGAGGCAGAGACAAGTTTGATCCTGACTATTAACACCACCAACACACACACTTTTGCAAAACAAACAACATGGCTCTATGAAGTTAATTCCCACTGAGATTAACTTGGTACAGTACAGAGATAATTCCTTGATACAGTACGGGGATTTCCGTTCCCAGTGCAATATAACATGGAGCCGTTGATAAATGCACACCCACCACGTTGTATGATATTTAGGATGTAGGTCTTGTGTTATTCTAAAAGGGTAGTAGTATATGTTGTGTAGGTATATTGCAATAATGGAACGTTTGGTGTAATATCTGTAATACAGTGGTACCTCTGGTTGCAAACCGGATCCGTTCCGGAGCACTGTTTGCAACATGAACAGAACGCAACCCGTGTCTGCGTGTGCATGGGTTGCGATTCGCTGCTTCTGTGCATGCACGTGACATCATTTTGAGCATCTGCGCATGCGCAAGCAGCAAAACCCAGAATTAACCCTTTCCGGTACTTGCGGGACGCAACCTGAAAACGCTCAACCTGAAGCAAACGCTACACAAGGTATGACTGTATATCTCTTTAAAACATAGGATCAGCATGTCAGTCTCTGCTGGGTGTTATTATAAGTAGTTAAATATGAAGCTGGCAATGTTGTTGGAAGGAAAGCAAAGTAGCCTTGTTTAGGGCGATAGGTCTTTTGGAGCTGTAATGGATGGAATGTATTTTAAATGTTAATTTTTTTTTTTAACTGTTGCTACTTGAATACTTGGCTAGGTTAGGAATTTCATGGTCAATATTTAGAAACTGGTTATGACTATAACACATCTTTTTTATTCTATTATTTATTCATTTATTCAATTTATACACCGCCCTATACCCGGAGGTTTCAGGGAGGTTCACTGACAAGACCACAACGTATAAAATCAAACCAAAACCAATAACCCAATAACCCCACCCCTCCAAAAGAACCACATTCTAAAAGGGTGTTGGATGTCAATAAGATCAAGCAAAGGCCTAGTTAAAAAGGAACGTTTTTGCCTGGCGCCTAAAGCTGTATAATGAAGGTGCCAGGTGAACTTCCCCGGGGAGAGCATTCCACAGACAGGGAGCCACTGCAGAGAAGGCCCATTCTCATGTTGCCACCCTCTGGACCTCTCAAGGAGGTGGCACATGAAGGAAGGCCTTGGAAGATGATCTCAGGGTCTGGGTAGGTTCATATGGGAGGAGGCGGTCCTTGAGGTATTGTGGTCCTGAGCCATTTAAGCCTTTATAGGTCAAAACCGGCACTTTGAATTGGGCCCGGAATCTAATTGGTAACCAGTGCAGTTGGACCAGGATCGCTGTAATATGCTCAAACCATCTTGCTCCGGTGAGCAACCTGGCTGCTGAATTCTGCACTATTCATTTATTTACAATATTTATTTACAACAGAGCAGCATAGAGTCAACAAAAGAAGTGGGTCCCACAAACCAAGATTATATTTGCAGTATTGGCAAATACCTTTTAAAAAAAACATGCATAACTCCTGTTACACATGAGCAAAGCTTCTTTGGCGCTGTAAGAAGAGCGTGCTGGATCAGGCCCATCTACTCCAGCCTCCTATTCTCACAGTGGCCAACCAGTTGCCTTGGGAAGCCTGAAAGCAGGACCTGCTTGTGGTCCCCAGCTATTGGCATTTAGTCAGAAGCATACTGCCTCCAGCACTGGAGATAGAATTTACCCATCGTAGCTAACAGCCTTTGCAGAAGAAAGGGGCAGATCCACTGATTTCCCAGCGTTGTGCATGCAGCCTGATGTGGAACCTTGTGCACACAGAAAATAACATGTCTCAGCAGAGATGGTGAGGATGGACCAATGACTCTGGCTCTGAGTGCCCAAGCAATAATTAATTACTTCCTCATAAATGACTATCCACTTTTTAGCTTTGTGATCTCTGGCCTGCCATTTCTGCACCTGGAGATGCTTATATATAGCAAGCAGTCTGTGGCGCATGTGCATCTCTGGAGAGGGTACAACCACAGGGAATCCCCATGCTGCACAAAATTATGATAGTGAATGTATAAATAATCATTTGTTCAAGCCAAGATTCCCAGCGTGCTTTGAATTTGAATTGCACTTCAGCAGGAAGGTTTTAAGAAACCGATGCATAAAATGACAAGTGTGCTTCCATGGGCAAGGCTGCCAGTCAGCTGGTCCGTGCAGTGGTGACGTCAAGCCCCATTGAGTTCCTCTTAAGGCTGGGTTCAAAACCAACATTTTTTATTTGACAGTTCAGGCTAGGCTGCAAAGGAAAAAATACTCATCTGGTGGCATGGTGGTGTCAGGTGATGTAGGTGGCCACACTCACTTGTCTAAGTGGTCCATGGGGGATCTCACTCTGGGTTAGAGCCCTCCTCATCAGTTGCAAATGGCTTTTGCAAAGTTGGGAGCAGGAGGTTGTGTTAAGTCTCTAATCTCCTAATGCCCCACCCACCCTTCTGCTCTGTAAACCCATGAGAATGCTGTCAGAAAGTTGGGAGATGGCGGTGGCTCATTGCTCTAATCCAGCCTTCACTCCCATACTAAAGCTTCAGCCTGAATCCCATTTACATGGAAGTAAGCCTTTCCGAATTCATTCTGATTTGGTTAGCTTTGCAATGCAAGGAGACTTGCCAGTTGAAAACTGTGTTGTTTTTCAAAAGTCGGTGCTGGAGATTAAAGATTAATATGCAAAAGTTTAAAAGGCACAAGGAGATAGGATAATAATATATTAAGGATGGAATAACAAATAAAGTGAATAACGCAACAATAACAAATATAATAGCAGGTAAAGAAGGTCGCACATGGGTGGAGGGAAGTGCTGGGCTGCGGGGGAGAGAGGTGAAGGGATTAATTGAAATTGTTAAAGATTGGTATAGGATTTAAGAGACTTAAATTTTTAATAAAGATTCTATAAGGAAAGCAGAAAGCAGCAAGAAATATCAAGTAAAGGTATCAGAGAGGAGATCAGTGTAAATGAAAACATGAGACTTATGGTTTTGTTACATATGATTTTATTTTGGAGTTGTCTGTTTATTTCGGAGTTGTTTGTTGTAAAGAATGTATACTATGTGAATAAAATAACAAAGGATTTGGAAGAAAAGAAAAGAAAAAAGAAAACTCTGTTTTTTTTTCAATAGCTGCAAATCAATTTATGGAGGCGTAAGCTCTGTTGAGGACACGGGTGGCGCTGTGGGTTAAACCACAGAGCCTAGGACTTGCCGATCAGAAGGTTGGCGGTTCGAATCCCCGCAACGGGGTGAGCTCCCGTTGCTCGGTCCCTGCTCCTGCCAACCTAGCAGTTCGAAAGCACATCAAAGTGCAAGTAGATAAATAGGTACCGCTCTGGCGGGAAGCTAAACGGTGTTTCCGTGCGCTGCTCTGGTTCACCAGAAGCGACTTAGTCATGCTGGCCACATGACCCGGAAGCCATACGCCGGCTCCCTCAGCCAATAAAGCGAGATGAGCACCGCAACCCCAGAGTCGGTCACGACTGGACCTAATGGTCAGGGGTCCCTTTACCTTATACATGATTAGGATTACACTGTAAGACAGAACGTTGGAAGATATGGACTCCTCGTCCAACAATCAGGTGCTTCTGTCCCATCCCATTCTTACGTTGTCATCTTGAATGTTCTAGCTTGACGTATGGGAAGGACAAGTCGTAGGTCAGAAATGATTCTTTCCTTTCGAAGGGGAAGTCCGGAGGTGACTAAAATGACAAACAGTATCATTTCTTCAGTTGTTGTTGGAACCTTATTAGAGTTGCATTTTCATTTCTCCATTGTGTGTGTCCTGCCGTCGCCTACACACTTTCCGGGCTGGTAACGTATTGTAGGCTATGGCACAGGATCATTGGCTAGGATAGTGGCCTAATATCCTCAAAGCATTGTGCAGGGGTACCAAGACACCATGTTGGTTAAATATTTCAATATTTTATGGGACATCTGCATCTACCCTCTTAAACAACAGCAGTAACTTCGGCAGTTAAGTACTATGGTTCTGTACCGTCCACACTGTTGACTGAAAACAATTCCTTTCCCACTTTAGTGCAATGGTGGGGAACCTTCAGCCTGTGGGCCTATTTAGGTCCATCAGATCTCCCTCTTTGACCCATGAGGCCACTTCAGCCAAGCCACGTCAAACTGCCATCCACCTGATGTCATATAGGATGGCAAATGTAAGGCAGGTAATGTGCCGAAAGAGGGTTTGCAAACACTGTGTATCATCTCATTGTTGGTACTCACAATCTGCCTGGGGAAATGGATTACCTGACACCATTTTGATATCAGGTGATTGACAGGTGAGCAGCTCTGCGCACCTGCCAAGCTTGGCCCATGGGGGTGGGAGAGATTAGGATCCAGCCTGCTACCTGGATTCAGTTCCCCATTCCTGCTTTAGTGCCTCTGCACTACTGAGATCAAGTATTTTACTGCTGAAATTGTTGTTGGCATTTGGTTAGCATCACCAAAGTGACCTCCTCAGGGTGCAAGCCTAGGCACTTCCGGACAAACCTGCTGCTATATCGTAAGGCACTTGTAATGTGTCCCCATCTCTGGGGAGAATTGATCGATAGATAGAGAAGGACACCCTCTTCAAGCAATAAATGCAGGAGGTGTAGTTCCACTCTGTAGTGGCAGCTTCTAGCGTTATGCACCAGATTTGGCAAAAGCCCGAGCCGCTTTGGGCTGATCGCTGAAGAATTGATGCTTTTGAATTATGGTGCTGGAGGAGACTCTTGAGAGTCCCATGGACTGCAAGAAGATCAAACCTATCCATTCTGAAGGAAATCAGCCCTGAGTGCTCACTGGAAGGACAGATCCTGAAGCTGAGGCTCCAATACTTTGGCCACCTCATGAGAAGAGAAGACTCCCTGGAAAAGACCCTGATGTTGGGAAAGATGGAGAGCACAAGGAGGAGGGGACGACAGAGGACGAGATGGTTGGACAGTGTTCTTGAAGCTACCAGCATGAGTTTGACCAAACTGTGGGAGGCAGTGGAAGACAGGAGTGCCTGGTGTGCTCTGGTCTATGGGGTCACGAAGAGTCAGACATGACTAAACTACTAAACAACAACAATAAAGGCTTTACCTAAGATGGGTGGAATAAGGCCATGGGTTGGGCCATCCGGAGCTATCTGGAGTTGTTGACGTGGTGGGGTGGAGGGCTTGGGCAGAAAAAAGAGGCAGGCATCAGGCAGGATGGGTGGGAGCCATACAGCCCTAGTCGGTTCTTTCTTCTGGTGATGTATTGGAGAAGTGGTGACTAAGCCAGGGATGCTTGTTGGTGACTAAGACCAAATCATATGCCTTAAAACTTAGAGGATATTAATTTAAAAGTAGATCTCATACTTAACAATCAACATTTGCAAAGATTTCAGAATTAAAGTCTGACCTTTTTATTAAAAACACACACACATAGTTGAACATTTTCAGATTTTGCTTTACTTCAATTTAGCTTTGCAGGCTACTTTAAGAAAAACTACACCAAACATCCTATCCTCTTTTAAATGTGTGGGAGGGGAGGGTGTTATTGGTTTTGTTTTTCTCTTGTTTTTTATTATGTATTTTATGCTTTTATCTTGCATTTTTATGCTATGAGATCTACGGATGAAAGGCAGTATACAAATTTAATAAAAAGTAATAATTGTTAGTATTTATTTTTATAAGTCTTGTTAAGGCATTTGAAAAAATAGGATATAAATACTTTAAAAACGTAACTATGGCATTTTTGCTGAAGCGAAGCAGACCCAGCTGGCAATATCAAGTATAGAACCCAGAGCTTCTTGAAAGACAAGAGATGGAATAAATGTGTCGATCTACCAGATTTAATGCTGTTATCTCTTCTCTTACACACAGATGAGGTGTCTATATCCAGCAGTGCTCGTAACTGGAATGCTAAGAATAAAATTATAGGGGAAGAATATAAATTAGAAGTATTGTGACAAGGAAATCCAAAATTTGAGAAGGTTATTGAGAATTATTTCAGTTAGTATATTTCTGTTAGCACCCCTGTATTAAATACCAGTCTATATTGAAAATAGACTGTTTTGGACCCCATCTACAAATTGCCACCTCTTGTTTCTCAGAGAATTGTGCTGGTATTTGTCTTTTGTAAGCAAGCATTATGAGGTGCTCATATGCACAATGAACTGTTTTTTTAAATATATTTTACAAAGAGGAGGGAATGGTAATTTTCTTATCTCAATCTAGAGCTTGGTGTCCAGATCAAGTCTGCAACTAGTTTTTGTTTGTGTCTTGAAAGTTCAGGGCTAGTTGACACTGTATTTCAATGCATTTTTGTAATAAACAAATGAAAGGTGCAGTACTAGTGGAAAGTTCTGCTGCACAAGTCCCATTGAAGTGAATGAGTACTCAAGAGCAGTACTGTGCTCCCATTTATGTGCGTGCGAACTTCACAGTGGATTGAGCCTATGAAGCTTGCATAACGCCACTGAAGGTTAAAAATAAGAAGTCTTTATGCTGTACATGAAGTCCTTCTGGAAGCATGAGATAGCTTTTGTTGAAATTCTACCCTTTCATTAGAAAACTGGATTCCAACGTTTCATTTGCATTTGAGGAAGTAACAAAACAGTGTAGCTGATGCCGACCTGGAGAGCTACATTAAGTTCAGCGGAGATGATCAAAGGCTTCAGACTGTCATGTCTGCAGCAAATTCCATGATGAAACCATGCAAAGCGAGTTTGATTATGGGTTGAACAGCATATTTTGCATATTTTGTGAAAGCGTCTTGATTCAAAGAGCTCAGAATTAGCATGGGGATTGCATCAGCTCCGCAGTCTGAAGCACTCCATGATTACAATGCCATGCTTGCTTAGTCTAGACTTCAGATTGAATTTAGCACATAATATATACAAAAGTATTGGGCTTACTGCGCATAGAGGGCTTAAACTGGTTTTTCCATTTCCCATATTCATAACTCAAGCTTGCAACTTGTGCTGCTTAGATTGTGTGTTTGATTTTAAACTATTTATGTCCTGCTTCTTTTCCTGCGTTAGCATGATGCATTTGAGATCTATTGCACCATTATTCTGTTTGTGGTGGTTATTTTAACCATCATAGTTATATCAACCACATAATACTATACTATACTATACTATACTATACTATACTATACTATACTATACTATACTATACTATACATTGATACAATATTGAAGAACAGTGTATACCAGAATCTCTCTCTCTCTCTCTCTCTCTCTCTCTCTCTCTCTCTCTCTCACACACACACACACACACACAAATACAATCTACAAAATGTTAAAAAAGAACAAAACTATATATATATATATATATATATATATACAAATGGTTAAGAGGGCTAATACATTTAAAAGCATCCAGTTTTTTGTGCTAAATCATTGCAATTTACCATATTAGCCTCAACAACGTTTCTCCTCAGCTTTTGGGTTGCCACTGCAAATCTCGTAACTCTGTCAGGAATTTGTCAGAATCAAACAACCAATATGTAATTTTTGCTTGAACATCGCCATCAGGTACCTTACTTAACAATTTCAGAATAACCTTTGACCTAGATTTATTTATCTAGGGATTCAGAGTAGACAGTTAAGAGAAGATAGGAAATATGATTAGATCAGGAGCTATGGCCAATTGAAAATCTCTCAGTCTGTTGTTGAGGCAACAATTAACACCTGTCTACCCTGGCAGGATTCTATTCCTCGTTGTATTCTGCTGCCCATTTTGCACAGAATGCTAAGCCAAGCCATGACTAAGAATAAACGAGCAAGAATTTGGTTGCTCAGAGCAAAAGGCATGGGGGTTTCACTTGTCGCCTTGCTCCCATAAGTAAGCCATGATTTGGCTTAGCGTTGTGTCTGAACCCAGGCTCGTGGTTTGTCTCCCCCCAAAAAACCAAAAGCAGTCAGTCAAGAGCAAACCTTGCGTACTGCTCATTGTTAGCAGTTTGGAGATCAAGTTTGGACTTAATCCTAAGGCAAACCATGGTTTAGTTGCAGGTCACATGACAACAGCAAGACCAGGGAAGGAATGTCCATGACTTGAAACTGGAAGAATTAAAAACTGGCATAATGAAATCATGCATCAAAGTCTTGAAACTTTGCAGCCACTTCATAACCTAAGGCAGGGCCTCCTTTTTTTAAAAAAAATCTTGCCTCTGGCTCCTAGAATAACTTCATGGCAACTTTAACACTGCCTCCTTGACTCCACCCCAACATGCAATCGCAGTTTGAAAGATCATTGTGTGCCGTACCAAAATTGAAAAATGCACTTGTTGCTGTATATATCTTTCTGTCAAATGAGCCCTTATTTCTGTCCAGGGCAGTACAACACCTGCAGCCTGCATACTGGAAACAGAGACTCAGTGCCGGGAATGCGGCGTAGTTTCGTAGATCACAGAACCAATTTTCCGGTAGCCTTTTCTGTGACATCTTTCAATACCATTGATCATTCTGTTCTTGGGTGTTGACTGACAACATGCTTTCTTAGTTTCTTGTCTTCCTTACTGTCTACTTTCTTTATCTGTCAGTGGTAATCCTTCTCCCCACGGTCCGCCATTTTCCATCTGAAGCTCCTCAAGGATCTCCTCAAGTCATCTTCTCTCTTTATCTCATTCCTTTTAGTGCTATTATTTGTTTTGTCTGCAGTCATTTCCATACTATCCACTTGCAGCTGCACACTTCTCCTGATTCGTGTTCGTCATCTCTTTTTTAAGATTTCTGCTTTTGTTTTGTTTTGTTATTTCTAACCAGATGCCTTCCAATGAACTTAAGCCAGGGTTTGGGGAACTGGTAGCCCTCCAGAGGCATTGCTGAACTGCAACTCCCATCAGTCCTGACCATTGATTGTGCTTGTGGGGGCTGCTGGGAGTTGAAGTCCAACACCTGGAGGACTACAGGTTTCCCATCCCTGCCTTAGATACTGTCTTCCCAGCAGTTTTGTTTTGGGTCTAGGAATGGAAGGATCTGTCAGTTTTGGTTCTCTCAATTTCTCATTTTTCCAGTTTCCAATTTGGTTCTCCACATTTCTCAGCGACTTGTGTGTATGTGTGTATGAAAAATCCTCATGAACATTAGCACCTTAGTGCGACTTTTACCTAATAAACACATTTATCTATGCGGTTTTGACTAATGTACACATTTACGTTCCTTTTTATGCATACTTTCCTCTAATATATGTATTTTTGGAAACATAGTTTGGTTGGAGAACAGCATTGCAAAATTCACGTAAGTGCAAATTTTGAAGGATTGCTGTGTTTCACTTCTCATGTCTGCAGCAAATTCCATGATGAAACCATGCAAAGTGAGTTTGATTATAGGTTGAACAGCATATTTTGCATATTTGGTGAAAGCATCTTGATTCAAAGAGGTCAGAATTAGCATCAGCTTCGCAGTCTGAAGCACTCAGAAAGTGTAGATTGGATAAATCCAGTTTTATATGCTAACTGAATCAAATTTCTCTCCCAACCCTACTTGGGACTCCCCCTCCACCCCAAGAAAATCCTCTTTTTAAAATAAAATAAAAAATCTAATTTTCATTGTAAGTCTTTTGTTTCATTTCAGTGGTGGCTTGTTATCATTTTATAGATAATTAAATCATAATTAAAAATACAGATAGGAAAAGGAAGCTGAAGAGCTAAAACAGAGCTGTTTCTGTGTTTTCCTTCCTCTGTGTTTGTGCTGTCTTCCTCCCTTTGGATTATGTGTTCTTATTATTCCTAATCCCCAGCCGTTCTTCTTTTAATCAGTCCACTCTCTCCTACTAAGATCCAACACTAGCGCTGCTTCAGCCACACACAAATCATACACCCACACTTGCACTCCTTCAGTGTACAACTCTTTCCTTCCCTCTGGCTTTCTGCCAGCTAAAGGGGCATTTCCAAAGAGACAGAGTCTGCTTTGCCCAATAGCTCTGGCGCACAATGGAAATGGCGTTTGCAACACTGACCATGAGGTCAATGGGCATCATTGTGTTTTCTGGCATAATTTGCCTCAGGGTGGGTGGGCCATCGGGGGAAATGGAGGCGACTATAAACAGCAGGTGCCTAAAAGCATGGAGAAGATGTCGGAGGCAGGCAGGGTTTGTGTGGAAAGCTGCCCAAACAGATGCAAAGGAAGAATATCGCCATGAATAAATGAGAACAGAAGGAGTTGCGTTTCACAGCGAGGCAGAACCAAACTTTTGAGTTTCACAAAAGGGGGCGAGGATATGGCCAAGATGTGTTTGTGTGCAGAATGCATTCATTTAAAAAATGAATTTCCACCCACCACTCAGAAAGGTTGAGGGGGTCAGAGCAAAGGCACTTCCCAGCTTGAGAGTCAGGGGGGCAGCAAAGCTTGAAGGTGCCCAACTAGGAAAGCATTAATGCTGTGGAAAAGGAAGGCATTGCCTCTTGGACCTCCAGCCCAGGACTACAAGCTACCGGACTTGCGATACCTTAGCATCCACTGCCTGAGGTAGATGGCTCACTCAGCCTAATGATAGGGCTGGTCCGGCAATTGAGCTGACTCTTAAAGCATTCCATTATATTAGATTACTATTTTGTTGTTGTGTTGTTGCTTTGGTTTTGGTCCTTATGCCTTGCCCAGCTATCTCAAGAAGGTCTGACAAGAATGCAGAGTATTTAAAAAGGTCCAGGTTGTTTGAATGAGCTTTTATTGGGGTTGTAGTCACCTAAATCATACTCAGAGTGACATTAATGGACCAAAATCAATGTTTTCTCTGCCAACTTTTAATCAGCTGCTGAAAACTTTTTTATTATTACTCTGCCAGGCCTGCGCAGGCAATTAAGAGTGCATATTCCACAGTGGTTTGTTGATTCTTAAAACGATGATGACAACAACAAACTTGCTTGCTTTTAAATTGTTTTTATTTTTTAGAATGCTTTTATTGTATAGTTTTTATCCTTTTAAAGTTGTAAATTGCTTTGATATGCTTTAATGGTATAGGAATATTAGTCATGTCTATTAATTTCAGTCTACTCTGAGCAGGACTGACATTACAAGAAAAATGCTTTAGGTTCAAATAAGTAGAACAACTGTAAGCCCGTTTGAGTCGGTCAAAACCAAATGCAGAGCACTTTATCTGTGGTTAGTTCCTTGTTTATACTTCACTTTTCCATGTTCCTTATGTGTCATTTTTATCCTTTGGATTAGGATGTGGCTTTAAACCACAGGTAAGTGTAGTGCGGGTAAATAAATATACCGTACCTCAAACTGAGTACAAAGCAGTCACGACTTTATTTTCATTTTCTGGGAAACATTAACTATTTATTTATTACATCTATACCTCCTTTCAGTCTCAGGAGTTCAATGTGGTGTACATGCTCCCCCCCCTTTAACTCAAACCAACCGTGTGAGGTAGGTTAGACAGAGAGGTAGTGACTGGCATAAGGTCACCCAATGAGTTTCATGACTGAGTGGAGGGTTGAATCCTGGTATTCCTGGTCCTCGTCCAACCAGTACACCACCTTCAAGCCTATCCTTCTTCTTCTTCTTTATTAAATTTGTATACCACCCTTCACCCAAAGATCACAGGGCGGTTCACAACACTAATCAGGTCATATTGCATTGATCTTGTACCAGTGACTCAATGCCATTGCAGGTTACATTGGAACAGGCAGCGAACCTTTACGGAATACCGTCTCTTGAATTGTTTTACACTTTCCCCACCTTTTACTCTTTTAAGCTTTTTAAACAAGATGGTTTATGTTGATTTAAGAGTGTGTGTGTGATTCTCATTGTAAAATGGCAGGATACAAATGCACCTAACTTAATAATAGAACCGTAGAATTGCTGGAAGGGACCATCTGGTTCAACCCCCTTCAAGGCAGGAATTGCAACTGAAGAATCCCTGGCAGATGGCCATCCAACCTCTGTTTTGAAACCTCCATTGAAGGAGAACCCACCACCCTGCGAGGGAGTTGGTAGAATAAGGCAGTGACTGTTCCAATTCACCTTAGAAGAGGGGACAGTTTAGATACCTGGAAGATCAGGGTTTCAAATCATATTGAGAAGTCGACAAGTGGAGAGGCTCCCTGTTCCAGACATTCATCCGCCCTCTAATTTATGGAGAGCAACAGGATTAGCAGAACTAATAGCTGTACGTTTGCTATTTTAAGGTTGCTTTTTCTATTAATTTTATGCTGGATTGTGTTTGTGCTTTTGACGAATGCTTTGTGCCGGTTCTGCATTTTGTGATGTTCTTTTATTGATCGTATTGTCCTTGTACCATTACCCTCAATTTCCTGCTCGTAACAATGGCCTCCATTTCCCTTTTTTTTTACTTTCAGCTCTGATTCTCACACTGGTATCCACGGCTGTGATTGGCCTGGGTGCACCAGAGATTACATGCCTTTTAATCAAGCGAAACAATATAATGTCAGGATCATTGGAATCTTCACCTTCTCATGAGGTAAAAAGGATATGAACCTGTGTGGTCAGTGAAGACCACCATCAGTGACCTTGCTCTCCGTCCCACCAACTTCAGAAGGGAGATAGATTGCAGTTTGTGGGATTCTTTCCCCAAAGTGGCTCAGGTGGTACCTGCTTCACTAGTTTTTTTGGTGCCAGCTGAACTTTAAATGTGTTTTAAATGTATGCTGTGTTAGCAACATGCAAGATTCTTCTAATTTAGGATTGAGGAATCTGGCCCTTCAGATTTCATTATTTTATTTCATATAATAAAACTTCATCATGATTTACAAAAATAAAAGAAAACTATTGTAATTACCAAAGGCACATCAAAGCATGTATTTTAAATATTCAAAGCTACGTAAGACCAGCAATAACCTAAAAACAGAATAAAACACATGGACGCGGGTGGAGCTGTGGGTTAAACCACAGAGCCTAGGACTTTCTGATCAGAAGGTTGGTGGTTCGAATCCCCGCAATGGGGTGAGCTCCTGTTGTTCGGTCCCAGCTCCTGCCAACCTAGCAGTTCGAAAGCACAAAGTGCAAGTAGATAAATAGGTACTGCTCCAGCGGGAAGGTAAACGGTGTTTCCGTGTGCTGCTCTGGTTTGCCAGAAGTGGCTTAGTCATGCTGGCCACATGACCCAGAAGCTGTCTGCAGACAAACGCCGGCTCCCTTGGCCAATAAAGCGAGATGAGCGCCGCAACCCCAGAGTCGGTCATGACTGGACCTAATGGTTAGGGGTCCCTTTACCTTTAATGTCTACACAGCTGGATAGATGTTGCTAGACTCCCAACTCCCATCAGCCCCAGTCAACATGGCCCAATGGTCCAGGATATTGGGAGCTGCCGTCCAGCAATATCTGGAGGGCCACAGGTTCCCCATCCCAGTTTTAACTGAAAATGCCAGGACAGAACCTGCAACCTGCATGCAAAGTGTGTACTCTGTCGTTGGCTCTTACCCACTTAGGTGGGTAGCTCTTAATATCTAATGATATTAGAAAAGAATGTTCACCTGTGTTTGTTCTTTACACTTAGGCAGGTGAAACTCAGGGAGACAGTCTGTGTAGGAACTAGGGATGAAATGTCAAATAAATAAATAAATAAATAAATAAATAAGCAAGCCAAGAGATCCTTGGCATCTATGAGCCCATCAGTATCTGAAGAACCAGCTCTATGGAATCAGCTTCTTAATGAACTTTATCTAAGGCCTAGCAATTTGCTCTTTTCCTAATGTATGTTTCTAATAGGGCTTTCCCTGAAGTGTGACTCTTCTATTTTTGAAATATTATAGTTAAATGTTTTTAAGATCAGTTTCTAGACTGCTATGTACCGATATACATTATATACTGTGTGTGTGTGTGTGTGTGAGAGAGAGAGAGAGAGAGAGAGAGAGAGAGAGATGGTGTACATTGCTTCAGAAACATTTGTTTGAAAGTGGTGAATAAATCCTTAAATAAAATAAATAAAGCAGAGATCTTAAAAAAGACCAGTGTGGTAAAATACGTGTTTCCATCTCATGCAATACAGACCCAAGAAGACCGCAAGTGTTCCCTGTATTCTCAAAGCATCAAGAATATCTATGAAGCAGCAACAGATTTCGAAGTTGGTGTGCTTGAAAATGTTGAAATTAAAGCAATAGTAAATATTTCAGAGAACATCACCTGTCTTTGGTTTTTTAAAGAGAACCAGACTGATTGTAATTCCTCTCTGGATTTGGAGAACAGGTAAGCAAAGAGATACATTGGGTGGCGATTATGATAAAATTTCCTATTATTTGCTCTGGTTCAGAAAAGTGCTGAGCATCTGGGGAAAGATTATACGAGCAGCCAGAGCTTTACTTGTAGTTTTTGCCTTAACTGTTTTCACTACTGAAGAGGCAGTTCGCAGTGACTTGCCTCTTCAGCAGAAGGAATGGCTAGGTCAAAAGCCTCAAGTACACAGAGTGCACAGTTTTCTCATATACTTATATGTCCCTACTTTGACACACAGATTTAATCTTTAAACCTACCATTTAAATTCACCTCAATTAAATACAAAGAGCTAAGCTTTACTCGGGGCATACCCATTGAACTGAATGGGTGTAGCTTAGCCACTTTCAAACATTTCAATTCTGAGTAAAATTTATTTGAATGCCACCCACTCACTTTAGATTCCATTGAAAGAGGTTCACTTCTGTCATTCTGGACAGAGGTTCTTTCTTAGGAAAGAGCGGTTTAGCACTCTTCACTTATTTGCTAGAAGTCAGAAACAACAGGTGGGGTGGGCACCTGCAACCACACATTCAGAGTGAAGCTGCCACATCAGCCTGTCCAGTTTACAATATTCAACAATAGTTACTGAATCTAGACATACGGTCTCTCTTGTGATGAGACAACAGCCATCACATATTTGAGTTGCAGGGGAATTTAAAAGGATTTAAAAGTGCAAGAAGTACTTTGATAAACCTCCGAAGAAGCCTTGAACCTGGGACCTTCTGCATGCAAAGCAGACTTTCTACCATTGAGCCATGGCTCTTTTCCAATTTGGCTAAGGCCTTTCTCCACAGAATTATTAGTATGATGGCATAGTCTGGTCCTGGGACGCGGGTGGCGCTGTGGGTTAAACCACAGAGCCTAGGACTTGCCGATCAGAAGGTCGGTGGTTCGAATCCCTGCAACGGGGTGAGCCCCTTTTGCTTGGTCCCTGCTCCTGCAAACCTAGCAGTTCGAAAGCACATCAAAGTGCAAGTAGATAAATAGGTACCACTCCGGCAGGAAGGCAAACGGCGTTTCCGTGCACTGCTCTGGTTCGTCAGAAGCGGCTTAGTCATTCTGGCCACATGACCCGGAAAAACTGTCTGAGGACAAACGCCGTCTCCCTCGGCCTATAGAGTGAGATGAGCGCACAACCCCAGAGTCGGTCACGACTGGACTTAATGGTCAGGGGTACCTTTACCTTTACCTTATAGTCTGGTCCCAACCACAGGTTTTGCTTGCCTGCCTGCTTGCTTGGTGTTGCTTTTGTTGTCAATTTGTTCTGCTTCCTTTTATTTTCACATGAAGTTGTTTTTTTGTTTTTTTAATGGATGCTTTCCCCCTATTGCATAGGCATGTTGTTTCGAAGAAGTTTCCAAAAATTAGAGAAAGCCAGGCTGGAAACCACACGCTGTCCATTAAAACCAAAACTGATAATTACAGGGTGACATTTACAATTCATATAAAAAGTAAGTATGACATGGAGACAAAGGAATGGCTTGATCACAACTTGATGAAGGATGATAGGGCAGGAACGGGTCCATGTATGATGTATGCCTAACTTTGAGACAGCAAAACATGTTGGATTCTTCCCCCTGCAGGGATTTTCCCATTCCTTATTTGAATATTTTCCCCTCCCTCTTTCAGTTCTGGTATTGTGTGCTATTTTTCCCACGTCACTCATTTCATTTCAAGCAAGGGTATGTCATCCCTCTCAGGAAAAAGCTCTGAGCTGCTCAGAGTCAATTACATTTTTCAATGGTGGCTGGGTTTTTATTTATTCCCCCTTAAGTATCAACCTGATGTGTTGTGACTCTTCTAAGCTTCCTGCTTTGAGCAGATGGGAAGTTTAAGAGTATTGATCAACATTTGCTCTTCATATTTAAAAAGAAATGCAGGGAAGACAATTCCCTGTTTTTCTGAGGGTGGGGTTGAAGTGGAATTGAAACTAGGTGTAAGGAATAGTCAAGGCAATAAACAACTATTTTACTTTTAGAAGACACCTGAAGGCGGCCCTGTTTAGGAAAGTTTTTAATGTCTGATGCTGTATTGTTTTTGATATTTGGTTGGAAGCCACCTAGAGTGGCTGGGGAGACCCAGTCAGATGGGCGGGGTATGTATAAATAAATAAATAAATAAATAATTATATCTCTCTCTCTTACGTGAAATTTTTCTTCAGAATTTCCAGCAGCTTTTAAAGGGAAAATGGTTCAAAAATATAGGGGACTGTGAAGCTACTACAATCCTCTCTATAATTCCTTTTATAAAGAGATGTTTGTCTCTTTGTTGGGGAAGGGGAGTAGAAAATGCGAGAGAGGGGTCACATATGCAACATGCATTTAAAACACTCTTATACCACTTTAATAGCCATGGCTTCCCCCCAAGAATTCTGGGAATGGTAGTTTGTTAAGGGTTGCTAGGAATCATAGGAGCCAACTCTTGGGGGCCATGTGTGCTTGGGAACCCACAACAATAAAATTGTGTGGGCTGGGCACCCACAAAGTCAATGAGAAAAGCCAGCAGGTAACAGCAGCACTGCCTCTGAGAGAAAAGCAGTTGAGCTCTACCTTCCGCAGCCAGCGAGTGAGGCATCCTTTTCGGTGTGGGGCTCAGATGTGGAGGCACAGCCTCTCTGCCTCTGAGTCTGAGCCCCTCCCTGTGGAAAAGGGTGTCTTGCTGTGGAGAGGAGGAGGAAGAGGAGGATCTGACTAGAGAGAGACAAAATAAAACCCTTTACATGAACAAAATGTCTAGCCCTTTTGTGAAAACAGCTAAATAACTTCAGCATCTCAGTATACAGCCGGTGCAGAAATGTTATTCCTGTGAATTTGGTTGATAGAGCTTTGTAAATATTGATGAACAATGCACTTTCCTCTCTCTCTTGTGAAATGTTTTTGTTTGTTCTGCGTTTGGATGAATCTTAAGGCATCAAGACCAAATTTTCCATGACGGTTCTTGAGATCACCTTCTAAGTTTGTATATAACTAGGTGCCATTTTGAAACAAGATGGTGGGCTGAACCGTTAAAAACTACATTGATTTCAACCATTGATATAAAAACTGCACTGTTTTTTTGGGGGGGGGGGCCTTCTTAGAGTTCCTGACCAACACTGGGTACAAGGCTGCTAGTGCTCTGATAAATGAACAATTGATTGATTGATTGACTATAAATAATAAAAGTAAAATACTTCCATGAATAAATAAATGATAAGGAATTCTTACATTGTTTTCAATAGAAAGCCCAAGAAAGCCACATTTTATACTAAATAAGCAGCGAGAAGTTACTGTAAGCTGCCAATCAGAAGGATATCCTAAACTAAATTTTGAATGGTTTTCTTGCAAGACCCCTGATGAAAGGTAGGTCACCTGTTTTGCTACCAACCTGTCATGGTTTCTTTTCAACTCTACATTCAGATTGGACATCTTCCAACTGAGATAAGACTGCATATGCACCACAAACATGCAAGATTGATAGACTGTATAAAAGGGAAAATACAGTAATCTGATTCTCCTTTTGTTCTGTAGAATTTCATGTCCAGCTACTGAAGTTGCAAGCTTCTTGCCCCCTCCCCCCCCCCACAAAACCCCATTCTGAAATCAAATATGTATATGTAGTGAGAGGAACCAATGTTTTAGCAAGTGCCTTGCTACTTCTAAAATGTGAGCAGCATACAGATCGAAGAAAAATTCAGAATCCTGTTTTGAACCACCCTTCTCTTAGAATCTCATTCTGCACCAAAATGCCAAAGACCTGCCCCAGATTTCACAGGAGGCTTTTGCAGTTTGGGCTAGCAGGAGCACATATTTGGAGTCCCCTTGAGTAATTCTTGAGTTGTAATGACAGCAGTGTTATTGGCTTTGAACACGTGGCCTTTTGTCATTCTGTTTTATAGCTGCAGAAGTTCTAAGGCTGCCCAAAGTGAAGACATGGATGGAATACAACAGGCCCACCTGAAATTACGAGACAATGAATTGCTCTTTCGACAACATGTGTGGTGTTGTGCAGTTAATGAGTTTGGAAAAGTCTGCACTGAACTCTATACAATAGGTAAAGATACAAATGTATTTATGGGTTTGGACTCTTTAGCCCCTTTATTCATGCTAACAGTACCACTTCTTTAATAAGACCCAGGGTGGTCTTCCATACACTTGCATAGCAGAGGGAATGTTTCATTAGACAGGTTGGTGGAGGGTTTGCCATCAATATTTCCTTATGAACAGAAGGGATGGGAAACCTGCTGTTGAACTCCCCTCAACCCCATTCAGTGCGGTCAGGGATCAAGAATGGTGGGATGCTGCAGACCAGCAACATCTAGAAAGCCACAGGTTTGCCATCCCTGCTGCACAGGGTTTCTCTTTTTGTTATCTGTCAGTGGAAGAAAAATGCCTGCAGAAATATAATCAAGTACAAGTTTGGGCAGTCTAAGGATCATTGTGGTTCAACTGCGATCCTTTCTTTTTTAATCGATTTGATCTCTCACCTCCTGTAAGATCCTCAGTTCTTGGTTTTGCAAAGCATAGCCAACGCACCACCCAAATCAGCTTTTATACTTCCATTCCAGTCACAGATTTTGATGGGCATAAAATGTGATGCTGCCAATTGATAGGGTGAAATTTCAGCCTTACTGGTGCAAAGCGTTGCCTGGCAGTGTTTCTCTTCAATTGGGGAAGGGCAAGAAGAGAAGATTCTTTGCATGGGGAAGGTCCCTGGTTCAGTCCCTGGCATCCAGTCGGTATTTCTATGTGAACTGTGAAAATAATGTCATGTTTTTTGTTGAATGGTTTGTGTTTATGTGCCCTGCCAATAAAACATGTGCAAGATCTCTTTTATTTAAAGTGTTCAAGCAAAAGAATTTACAGTGGTACCTCGGGTTACAGATGTTTCAGGTTACAGATGCTCCGCTAACCCAGAAATAGTACCTCGGGTTAAGAACTTTGCTTCAGGATGAGAACAGAAATCGTGTGGCGGTGGTGCGGCAGCAGCGGGAGGCCCCATTAGCTAAAGTGGTACCTCAGGTTAAGAACAGTTTCAGGTTAAGAATGGACCTCCAGAACGAATTAAGTTCTTAACCCGAGGTACCACTGTATTTATTTAAATGTTTTGGCACACTTCTTCATGACACTATGAGTTGGAGGGGAAAGGAGCCCTGATATTTGCAACAATTTAAAATGGTTCCTCCTCCTCCAAGTCACTTATAGTCTGAGTATTGGCACTAAGCACTCTAGAATTGGTTTCCTTCCTTCCTTCCTTCCTTCCTTCCTTCCTTCCTTCCTTCCTTCCTGGAATCTTATAATGTATTATTTACATTGATGACTGATAATAATAAAAAAAAACATCATCAACCAGCCCTCCTTACTCTCATGAAGACCTTCTTCTGCCCCTCCCTGGGGACTGCATTTTATTTCCATAGAATCATAGAATTGTAGAGTTGGAAGGGACCCTGAGGGTCATGAAGTCCAACCCGCTGCCATGCTGGGCTGCAGTGCCCAACGTGGGGCTCCAACCCACAAGCCTGAGATTAAGAGCCTCATGCTCTACCGACTAGGCATGTACACCAGACCAAGGCAAAGCACTAGAACCTATTCAACTTTCCACTGCCTTTGCCTTCAGCAAAAGCAGCCTGAGGCTTTGCCTTCAGCTTGGGTCCAAGTGTGTGTGTGTAAGTGTGCACTTAGGATGACTTTGGGATTTGGAAACTAGTTGATGGAGGTGTGTGTCTAACACTTGCTGTGTTTAGTTCTGAGGTTGCATTTGTGTTCATTCAAAATTCTATTAGTGTTTTACTAGGGCCAGATATTTTTGTTCAGGTGCGTTTTCCATTGATTTTGGCATTCTAAGCCGACTCTGTTCTAATTATCTGCTCTGTTGCTGCTTCACATTAGCATTTAATTGTTGGTCGTTTTATTGCATTTTGAATGATGCTAGCTACCCTAAGCACTACTTTGGTAAGTAGAAAGGGATAGTAGTTGTTGTTGTTTAGTCGTTTAGTCGTGTCCGACTCTTCGTGACCCCATGGACCAGAGCACGCTAGGCACTCCTGTCTTCCACTGCCTCCCGCAGTTTGGTCAGGCTCATGTTTGTAGCTTCGAGAACACTGTCCAACCATCTTGTCCTCTGTCATCCCCTTCTCCTTGTGCCCTCCATCTTTCCCAACATCAGGGTCTTTTCCAGGGAGTCTTCTCTTCTCATGAGGTGGCCAAAGTATTGGAGTCTCAACTTCACGATCTGTCCTTCCAGTGAGCACTCAGGGCTGATTTCCTTAAGAATGGATACGTTTGATCTTCTTGCAGTCCATGGGACTCTCAAGAGTTTCCTCCAGCACCATAATTCAAAAGCATCAATTCTTCTGCGATCAGCCTTCTTGATGGTCCAGCTCTCACTTCCATACATCACTACTGGGAAAACCATAGCTTTAACTATAGTAGTAGTAGTAACTATTATTATTATTTGCTGGTATTGTTATTTTATTGGAATTATTTTTATATTTCAGATCTGAGTGTACCAGGAAGCCCTATGCAGGAATTCTTTCTTAAAACGGGAGAGCCATTGCTTTTAAGATGTCGTGGTATATCTGGTGATTATAACTTTGGAATGAAATGGTATTCTGAAAGAAAGCAATTGATTCAGGTACCAAGAGGAACCCATTTTCCTGTCAGCACTTACTGTATCCTTATATTAAAAATACTAACTTTAAAATCCCCTGTGTATGTCTTGTACCTGTGTAGCTGTTCAGAAAGCGGTGAGAAATCTCATTGCTTTCCAAGTGTCTCAAAGGTTCAGGACCACAGTCAGGGAGAGTTCCCACACTTCTAATACTTCACAGTGCCTCTTGCCAAAATACTAGAATACAGTACCTGCTTGCTAATGACATTTTGAAGACTCTTGCCTAACTCTGGTTCTGAAATAAGCACCATATTAATGTCGTGATATATTTTTTAAAATACTGAGTTGGAGCCAGACTGTTGATTCAACTGAAAAGCTTATGAGACCTACATTAGTTGTGACTCGCTAAATTCCTATTGATTTCAGTAGTTCTGAAGCTTTGCACAGCTCCGCACCACAAATGAATGTCACCATCTCTTAAATACTCACTTTTATTTTTTAAAAAAATAGGGCATGTCACTCGAAGGAAGGAAGAATTTGAACTCCAAGAGGGTTAAGACGCAATATGCATTTGTTTTCCCAATGGAAACACAGAGTCACAGACATTTTAACTGCTCGTCCAAAGAACTTGCTGCAAATAAGACTGCTTTGGTTACAGTTTTAGGTAAGTCATATGTCATATAAAATGTTTGCACAGGGACATAGAAAGCTGCTACCTGTTGAACCATGTCTACATCCCATTGAATTTAATGGGGCTTACTCCAGGGTGAGGTTACTATTGCAGCCTTAGATGGTTTATAAAATAAATGCAGAGATACACACATAGCAGCTTCCACACCCTTTGTGCCTGTTTCACGTGTGCCTGTTTCACTGCATTTCCTATGATGGAATTTACAACATGAGAATGATGTATAGTCCAGGATATTTTGTTTTTATTTTATGTGTTAATGGCATTTATATGTCACCCAATAAGAGTGTTTTCTGGGTGGCATGCAAATAATACAATATTAAAATTTTTAAAAATCTCATATAAAAATCCCAGCATTAAAAAATCAGCACAAGAATTTCAGCCGCAGAGAGTTAAGTAGCATCAATGAATAATATTTGCTGGTGCAGATTGGCTGAGAATCTTTTAGTGCCTTAGCGATACTTGTCTGATTTCAAGCCCTCTAAGAAGGAACTGTGTTGCCCTGACAGAGCAAGTGTGCTTGGCACTGAATTAATATTCTGTTGAGGAATGAAGCACCTATCTTGCGACCTATCAAGTGTTTGTTGCTTCTCAGTTTAGGGTGAAAATTATTGTGCATCAAGGCTAAGGATGCAGGGGGAGGGGCAGAATTCGATACAGTTCACATTTAAAGGTGAATATACCTGATTCTCACTTTCTGAAACAAAATGAGAACCAAAACGCAGTCACCCTTCAAAAATCACACTTCTCCAAATCTTGCAATCCAGTTCTCTAGCCAAGTAATATGTACAAAAATGCAAACACTGGGGCAAAGTGTGCCTAGAAACGCATGTAATCTGGACAATGACGGACCAAAATGCATTATCCGGGGGGGGGGGGTATACTTTGCGAAAATGCATGCAAATGTGCATGTTACGAGAAATTCATTAAATAAATTACAAACTGATAAGGAAATGTGAAGAACTGAAACTGACAGAAAGGAAAATTGATAGATTCCTCCCCTCCCCTCCCCTCCCCCCTAAAAGGTGAATTTTGACATTTAAAGCAATGTCAAGGGTCAGGCTGCATGAAGGACCATCTCCTCTTATGTGAATCTGCCCATCTGATGAGACTGCCTTTTGCTCCCCTCTTACCTGTGCCATTTCATTTTGAAGCAAGATTGGTGGCAAAACGTGAGAGGGCTTTTGCTGACCACATCCATGCCATACACTTAACGCACATGGCTTGCCCCCAAAGAACCCTGGGAAGTGTATGTTACCCCAACAGTGCTACAATTCCCAGCACCCACAACAAACTATGGTTCCCAAGATTCTTTGGTGGTGGTAAGGTGCTTTAAATGTATGGTGTAGATGTGACTTCTCTGGTGGGGACATGAATATGCCCCAATAATTCAGGTTATCTTCCTCTTCATTCCTTTTCTGTTGGTAATTGAAAACCATCCTTTTAAAACAAGCTTCTGATTCTGTTCCTGCCACATGCATTGATAACTACTGTCAGTCTATGGGTTTTGGCTTTTTTCTGGAGTTTTTTGCTTTGTTGATTTTGAGGATCGGATTATTGTTGCTTTTAGCTTCCTTTTTTTATTTGTAAGCTGCTTTGAGCAACTCCTTTGCGGAAGGGAAATGCAGGGTAATAAATTATTTCTGAAAACGTTTTCATTTTAAATAAAAATATCACAACATCATTTTGATATATCTTTCAACAGATAAGGGTTTTATCAATTTCACCAACGCAAAGGAAGATTTTGAAGCTGATGTGGCGGAAAAGTTGTGCCTTGAAGTCACACTAATAGCATATCCATCAATTAGATGTATATGGATGTCTTCCCAAATGTCATTTCCTTGTATACAGACTTACACAGATGTTTACAGGTAATTAACTTTCTTTGAATGTGCTTCTGTTGTGTGTAATGACTTTCAGCCACTGTTTTCTGCACCCTTCTGAGTCAACAGGTTTAGAACCGTTCTGCGTATTTGTTTCCCGTGTTTTGTATCTGTATTGCCACAATCTCTGGTTGCCCCAATTGGATAAAAAGGTGATTGAAAAAGACCCTTAATGGTTCTTGTTTTAGACAAAAATGCACTTCAATCTACCCCATGCTCTGCTTACCATCTCATGTTGCACATTATATTTCTTCCTTTCTTCAGAGTCAATGCAGCAGAAAACTCAGGACATATATAAACCACCATCAATGGTGTCTGCAGGAGGCCTTTAGTCTTGCAGTGATCAATTGGCTATATAAGGGATGAGAGGATCTTTTCATTATTCTAGTCTCAAGCTGTATATATTTTGCTTTAGTACCCCCACCCCACCCACCCAAAAATCAGTTGACCCGTTTTGTGTACTTGCAAGAGCACATATCCTTTGAGGCAACCACGAGGAGACATTATTATTATTATTATTATTATTATTATTATTAATACCACCCTTCTTCCAAAGATCATAGGCCAGTTCACAACATAAAAATACAAAATGAGAACACAAAATATATAATAAAACAAAAACAAATCATTAACCCCCCCTCCCACAAACACATTTAAAAGACCGTTGAATGTTAACCAGCCGAAGGTCTCGTTATAGAGAAACGCTTTTGCCTGGCACCTAAAGATTTGTAACAAAGGCTGTGCCTGCTCTGTACTGGATCCAAAGCTGTGACTAATGTGTGTAAATCCATGGCAGAGC
Source organism: Podarcis pityusensis (assembly GCF_964106645.2). Taxonomy (NCBI): domain Eukaryota; kingdom Metazoa; phylum Chordata; class Lepidosauria; order Squamata; family Lacertidae; genus Podarcis; species Podarcis pityusensis. Next base: position 26,175,657 of record NC_138027.1, on the reverse strand, counting down.
ATCTTCTTTGGATGCAGAAAGGTCCTGGTCCAATCTCCAGCATCTCCAGGTAGGGCTACCTGTTGGGCCCTGTCTGAAACCCTGGAGAGCTGCTGAAAGTCAGTGCAGACAGTGCTGAGCTTGGTGGACCAATGGTCTGATTCAGTATAGGGTAGCTTCCTAAATACTATTCAAAGAACAATACGGATATTCACTGTGATGGTTGCTCTGTCTCCCATCTTCAACTATAAATCCATAGGCACAGCACAGACCACCTGAGTGAAGCTCACAAACTACTGCTGGTTCACGGACCACAGTTTGAGAGCCCATGGTCTACAATGACTGGCCAAATCCCTATGGGGTTTCAGGAAGGGGGGCTTCTCCTAGCCCTCCCTGGAGATGCCAAGGATTGAATCTATGCAAAGCAAATTTCCTGAGCCCTCCGAGCACAGATCTTCTGGGATGGGGGAGAGAAGCCATTTCCCTACTCAGTTGCCCACTGCGGTTCTTCCCAATGGATAAAAGAGGACCTATATCTTTTCCCTCCTAGGGAGAAAAGTGGCTAGGAAGGGAGGGGAGATGCCAAGCAGATCTCCCTCTCTAGTTCTCTGCTCTGCCTGAAGCCAAATGGAAAGTAAATTTCCACACAGCACTCTCTTTTTGGGCTTTTGATTTCAAGCCACACCACAATGACTCCCATCCACCTACAACTTCCTCTAAGCTTTTCCAGAAAATGTTCTTAGTGCCCTTTGGTTTTTCTGTTCCCTCTTTGTAAAATAGAAGGTATCTCTCCGCTCACTTTCACTTCCCCAGAATTAAACCAAAAACGTATCAATGTCTATTGCAAGCCTTCCCTTATTTTCAAGCAGGCTGGCTGAAACTCCTGCACTGAATCGGTCTCATGAAACTGAAATTCACGTATAAATGCTACTTGATTCCCTACATTTTATTACCCTTTTATGTATACAGTGGTACCTCAGGTTAAGTACGTAATTCGTTCCGGAGGTCCGTTCTTAACCTGAAACTGTTCTTAACCTGAAGCACCACTTTAGCTAATGGGGCCTCCTGCTGCCGCCGCGTCGCTGGAGCCCAATTTCTGTTCTTATCCTGAAGCAAAATTCTTAACCTGAAGCACTATTTCTGGGTTAGCTGAGTCTGTAACCTGAAGCGTATGTAACCTGAAGCGTATGTAACCCGAGGTACTACTGTACTAGCCATTTGTTACATCAGAGCCCAATTATATGTCACATCAGCCTTCCGCAACCTCCAAATGTTGGACGACAACTGCCATCATCCTATACTGGCTGGGGATGAGGAGTTTTGTAGTCTGAAACATCTGCAGGGCACAGGGGAGGGTAAAGTTGCCTTCTGTCAGTCACACTTTTCTATTTTTAAAAAGGAGCTTGCTTCGATCGGCCACTTTTATTTTGAACTGCAAGGGAAGAGGGTGGGTGGGAGAGTTTTGAGACTAGTGGGTGAGTGGGTGAGAGGGGAGAGGAATTTGGAGGTTGCCATATTGGTGTCTTATGTAAGATGAAAATCATGAGTCACTGAGATCCGTTTCCCAAAGACTCCCTACTTGAAACCCTGCAGAGCTGCTGCCAGTTTGTGTAGACAGTACTGAGCTAATTGGAGCAGTGATCTGACTTGGTATAAGACAGCTTCCTATGTTCCTAAATCACTGGCAACATTTGTTAAGCACAATTTTTGAAATATTTATACAATTAACTAACATGTTAAGGTATCTGTATTTGGGTTCTGTCTGTTCTGCATTGAAACTGAGTAGTAGTATATGTCTTCTTTCTCTTCCTCTGTAAAGTACAAAACGGCTATTTATAAAATATGACGCAGGGTGAGATTCTGTAGCAGTGCCCAAAGTTGCTGGACAAGAAAACATAAACACTGCCACATTGGTCCTTGAGCCTCACTCACCACCAGCAACAGAAGGACTTTTCTCCCTGTTTGTTGTTGTTTTCCAGGATGTCTGTAACATACTTAGATTTATTTCTGGTCCATTACAGAAATGAATGATGCTGTTGCAGGATACACTGAGTAGCTGAAGGAGGGGTTTCCCTGTCACTGAGCGCATAGATGTTATTTGTGCAGAATGTTTTTAAAATGTTGCCTTTCTAAAGGATGCTTTGCAGTCTTATTTTTGCCCATCTGTCCAAGGCAGCCCTTCCACAGCCAGATTTCTTTTCCAAAGTTGAGAGGAGCAGATTCCTCTGGTACTGTTGTGTGCTTAAACACTATTTTTGAAGTAGCAGGTATACAATTATGTATACAGCCATTCTTCCCTGGGAATCGTGGCTGTGATAGGGAGGTGATCTCTGGCAGGTGCCTTCCAAAGCCAGCTTTCCCTTGCTTCAATGCAGGAAGGTTGCAGAACCAGTTTTTCAGAGCTCGCTCCATGGCAGAGAAAGGCATCTGGTAAGGGCACTTTCAAAGGGCTTTCATTATGTGACATTGCCACTGCAGTTGATGAGGAACACAGAGCTCCCTATATGTTGTTGGTGTTGGGAAAAAGCACCAAGGCAAAAGCCAGCTCCAGATGGCTGGAATGCAAAACAGTGCAGATGTACTGTTGGAGAAAAGGTGGAGCCTATTCTCTGTACTGAGCACCGGATGTTAGCTCAGTGTGTCATCTGACCTGTACTGGAAGTACAGGGGAGGAGTGTGTGACTCTTCTGATGGAGTCTGAAGGGAACAGTCACATTTCTATGTACTGTTGAATGACAGGAATAAAACATGTAGAAAGGACTCCTGTCTGTCTCATTTCCCCTCCCTGGGGGAGTGCAGGGAGGGAGAGAAGGAGGAGGGTGTGTCCTGCTCACGTTTGAGGAGGATCGCCGGTTTGTTTACCTAGCCTGCCGGGAGTCGCAGACGGACGGTAAACAACAGTATCTCGCTCAATTGCCTCGGGGGAGGCCAGGTACCTCTGCCTGTGAGCTGAAGAAGATACTAACATATGGTAGCAGAGGATGGTTTCGATCCATCGACCTCTGCATGAGAGGCTGGTGGATTGTCCTCCTCTGCTCCAAGGAGGAAGAGAAGCGTCTGACAGAAGCCAGAGGCTCAACAGACAGCTGGTGGAAAGAAGAGGTGTTTTCCAAGCAACGGAGCTCAAGGTATGCTGCATTTCGGGCTAAAAGTGTGAACGCAGGAAGATTAATTCACTGGTTCACGGGGAGCTGCGTCTTGGAAAAATACAGCTCCGGGAGAAGAGGCCTGCATTCCACAAATTCTTGTGGTAGATAAGAAGTCCCATTGAAATGCATTGTTGCTAGGTAACGGAAAGTTGTAAAGTTACTAGCAAAGGGGCTGGACTGTGAATGTCAGCCTGGGAAAGCGAAACAAAATCAGAGAATGTTTTGGCTACAAGGAAGGGACTTTCTATAGCAGCCAGAGTTTAGCTGCCAGGTGCAAAAGACCGTAAACAACTTGCAGTTTTGCCTGCGTGAGAAAGGAAAAAAACAACTGTTGGATTTTACAGTTTGTTTGACAGTGTGAGCTGGAGGCTTGGATTCAAAATGGATGCCAAGAAGGGGGGAGACTTGCCTAACCCACCTCCCCTGACCAGAGACAGTTATTCATCAGGGTCTGGATGGATAACTACCCCAGAAGGGGTGAGCCAAGATGATGCTGGCCAAGTTCCTAAGAGCTCAACGAAAGCTGAGGAGAGCTTTGACCCCAGAGGGGAGAGTGCAGGAACTGTGGCTGTAGGAACTGTTGGTGTTCCTGAACAAGGTGCAATGGGTGTTGCAGACAGGGGGAGGGAAGAACAGAGTTCTAATTCCCCCACTGATGATGCTACTGGGAAGCATGGAGTAGCATTGAGTGCTGTCCGATGCTACAATTGTGGACAGACTGGGCATCTACAGCGAAACTGTAAAAAGCCGCGCCAGTCAAGAGGAGCAAAGAGCAGCTCTACGAAGCCTGAGGCGTCAGGCAAAAGCCGTTCCAAGTGCCAGGTGAAACCTGCAAAGGCTATAATGACGAAAGGAACCACGCCAGATGTTGGGAACTCGTTCATATTTGACACGGGCGCCACGGTTCATATGTGCCCGCACAGACAACTGTTTTCGACGTTGAGGAAGCAAAGCTTCACTGTGAAACAGCCCAACGGTCAGGAGTTGGAAGCGACTGGAATTGGGACTGTGTATCTTGAGAGTCTGAACTTGACTATAAGTGATGTTTACCTGATTCCAGAACTGAGATTTAATCTGCTGAGCGTGTCGCAGATTGCAAAGAAAGGACTGAAACTGTCCTATGATGCTAAAAGCTGCAAGGTCTACAAAGATGGAGAACTGTTTCTTACTGCCAAAGAGAAAGATGGACTGTATTTGTTGACTTTTGATCAAAGTGATTACATGAAATGTAATTCTTCTGTTTCTAACGAAATCTCTCTTGCAGGGGTGACCAAGACCAGTGCGAGCACCAGGAAGGTGACGAAGAAGGTCGACAAAGCATTCCAGCGGGTGTATGCTGATGTGATTGGTCCTCTAGAACCATCTAGAGGCGGTGCACGATTTTACCTTGTGTGTGTGGATTGTTTCACTAATTATTCTTGGGTTTATATGATGGAGAAACCGCAAGAAACTTTAGAAAAGTTTCAGGAGTTTTGTGACAAGGTTAAAAGTATGCATGATGCTAACATTGATTGTCTTTTCACAGATGAGAAGCAAATTTTTCTGTTACAGAAGTTTCAGAAGTTCCTGGATGGAAAATGGATAGACCACAAAGTTTCTGTTTCGCCAGAAGCGTGGAACAGGGGGGTCTGTGTTAGAGTGAACAAAGAATTGCAAAAGGGGATGAATGCGCAATTGCTGAGTTCACATTTGCCACATGAATATTGGGCCGAATTGCTAGCGTCCTATCTTCATGTGTGGCTGAGGAAAGTCTCAACAGAGTTGGGATGTTCTCCTTTTGAGAAGCTGTTCAATAGAAAACCTTCTGTTGCCTATTTTAAGGTTTTCGGGTCTCATGTGAGAACAGAAGCTCCAGGTGGAGTAAAGAATGCCAGAGGCATTTTTGTGGGTTATGAAAAAGGTCTCTACAGAGTAATTTTGTCTGAATCTGGTCAGGTGATTCTCACAAAGTTCCTAGAGAGTGCTCCAAAGCAAGAGCGGATAGTACAGACATTTCCCACAGGTGACAATTCAGATGATGATGATGATTTTTCTGATGTCACAGATTACAGTGGTACTGATGATGATGACAGTGATAGCTCAGAGAGTTCAGTTGTAACAGTCATTGAGAGGAAATCTCACACAATGGATAGACCTTCACAGGTGAAGGAAGAACCACTGATTGCTACTGGTTCTCAACAAAGTCCAGAGGTTGAACCAGTGAGCAGAGAGGATCAGAACCTCATACGCAGGTCTGAGAGAGTTACAAAGGGTGTACCACCAAAGAGGTACTCAAAAGAGTTTGCTAACTTAGCTGTTGCATGTGTTGCTATTGTTAACAACTCAAAGCAGGTTGAAGCAGTGTCTAAGTCAGAGACAAAGACACAACAGAGAGTAGCTAGCCAAGGTAATGCAGAAGCACTCATTCCTTGGAAGCCAGACAACCAGAGAGGTACACTGGTAGAACCAGTGGTGGGGAGTTCCAAGGGTGGAACTGAAACAACAGGGGACTGTTATATGTATAACAACTGTTTGTTTTCTTCTCTGGATCATGTTTTGCCAATTGATGCTTTTGGGGGAGGATGTTGGGAAAAAGCACCAAGGCAAAAGCCAGCTCCAGATGGCTGGAATGCAAAACAGTGCAGATGTACTGTTGGAGAAAAGGTGGAGCCTATTCTCTGTACTGAGCACCGGATGTTAGCTCAGTGTGTCATCTGACCTGTACTGGAAGTACAGGGGAGGAGTGTGTGACTCTTCTGATGGAGTCTGAAGGGAACAGTCACATTTCTATGTACTGTTGAATGACAGGAATAAAACATGTAGAAAGGACTCCTGTCTGTCTCATTTCCCCTCCCTGGGGGAGTGCAGGGAGGGAGAGAAGGAGGAGGGTGTGTCCTGCTCACGTTTGAGGAGGATCGCCGGTTTGTTTACCTAGCCTGCCGGGAGTCGCAGACGGACGGTAAACAACAGTATCTCGCTCAATTGCCTCGGGGGAGGCCAGGTACCTCTGCCTGTGAGCTGAAGAAGATACTAACAGTTGGAACCCTGACCATTGGACCACCCTCTAAGAACAAGAGGCTGGACCAGGTGGGCCTTGGGCCTGATCCTACAGGGCTCTTTGCAGTGGCGGACCTACATTTATGGGGTCCTGAAGCTTGGACGGTCATGGGGCTCCCTTCACAACCAGCAACAAGGTCAGGGTAACCACTGTTATCTTCCTCCATAGCAGATCACCACATCCTAATATCTGTGCTACTGACTCTCAAACTTTGGGGTTGTTAAAATATAGACAACAAAAAATTAATCAATTTGAGTCGGGCACCGCAAATTGGGTCTACTAGACCCAACATTTTTAAGCAATGTAGACCAAAGTCACCTCTGGGGCCTCTCTGGGGCTTCATTAGTTTCATCTTTGACCTGTCCCTGCTTCTTTGTATGTTCTTATGCTGGCCGGGGCTGGTGAGAGCTAGACTCCACCAAGATATTGAGGATCACAGGGTCCCCTGCCCTATCTTTGCCCCAGAAGTACTGTGTGGTTGTTCTTACTAGACTAGAAAACCCCTAACCTTAGTAGAATGGGCACTGATTCCAAAGGAATTTCTTCTGTTAGCTGAGGCAGTAGCTGGTGGCATGGTGGAGTGGAGTCACCTACTGTACCTGACCTTCTGGCAGATGAGTTGTTGCTGCTTACAGGGAGGAGAAAGGGACGTGGGTGGCGCTGTGGGTTAAACCACAGAGCCTAGGACTTGCCGATCAGAAGTTTGGTGGCTCGAATCCCCGCGATGGAGTGAGCTCCCGTTGCTCGGTCCCTGCTCCTGCCAACCTAGCAGTTCGAAAGCACGTCAAGTGCAAGTAGATAAATAGGTACCGCTCCGGCGGGAAGGTAAACGGCGTTTCCGTGCGCTGCTCTGGTTCGCCATAAGCTGCTTGGTCATGCTGGCCACATGACCCGGAAGCTGTGCGCCGGCTCCCTCGGCCAATAAAGCGAGATGAGCGCCACAACCCCAGAGTTGGCCACAACTGGACCTAATGGTCAGGGGTCCCTTTACCTTTACCTTACAGGGAGGAGAGGGGGAAAGGACAATGTTGTGGGAAGCGCAGCACAGGGCAAATGTACCACAGAGCCAATCTAGTGCTCCTACTCGTGCATATTCACTGTGCCCCCTGCATATTCAGCAGTGACTCACCTGCTTGGAGGTTAGGTAAATGTCCCTGCCCTACCATGCTGTCTGCTACTGAGTTGATGAACCTCTTTCCAGAACTAATGTTTTCAAGGTGAGGGCACCATTCCTATTCATGGAAGAGGGCACCGATGTAGCTTGGCCACGATGCTATACTGGGTTCTCATTCTTTGATAGCTGCCTGGTTTGGTTTAAAAACAACAACCACCTTTTAAATCGCAAATGCATATGGATACATGCTTGGGTGACTCTTCCTTCCTTCCTTCCTTTCTTCCTTTGTGAAACAGCATCTCTTCAAAATTCTGTGACCATAAGGACAAACCAGGGGAATATGTGTTCTACGCAGAAAATGACGATTTGTCTGTGAGCAGGACATTAAAACTCTACGTGAAAAGTGAGTTCAAAAGAGAGAGGGAGGGAGAGAACAGATTTGAAATGCTTGCCTCCATGCTGCTGTTGCTTGTTTGTTCTTCTTCTTGTGAGGGTTGGGAGACAAATGCAATTCAGTTTGCATTTAAAGCTAAACCCACCTTATTCTCACTTCCTGAAAGCAAAAACACAGCCATCCTCTGAAATTTGCACTTTCTCTGAATTTTGCAATGCCATTCTCCAACCACGTAGTGTGTACAAAAATGCATTGTGCAGGTTAAAGTGTGAAAAATAACAACAACAAAAAGTGCATTGCGTTATGGGAAATTGCTCTGCAAAAATGTGAATACTTAACCAACTACAGTTCCCAAGATTTTCAGAAGCCTTGTGCTTTAAATGTACATTGTGTATGCAGCCCAAGAGAGGCCTGGCTCAAGGAGAGAGATACCCTCACCCGCAGCCTTACATCACATACCCTCCAACACTTTGAAGCCAAAATCTGGGACACAAAATCTTCCCATTTTTTTTATCATGAGAGCATGGTGGCCATTTTGGAGTTCATCTCCACTTTCAGGCTGAGAGCTAGCGTTTGTCTGCAGACAGCTTTTGTGGGTCATGTGGTCAGCATGACTAAACCGCTTCTGGTGCACAGAACATGGTGACGAGTGCCAGAGCACATGGAAACACTGTTTACCTTCCTGCTGCAGCGGTACCTATTTATCTACTTGTGCTGGTATGCTTTTGAACTGCTAGGTTGGCAGAAGCTAGGACAGAGCAATGGGAGCTCACCCCGTTGTGCGGATTCAAACTGCCAACCTTACAATCGGCAAGCCCAAGAAGCTTGCTGGTTTAGACCACAGCGCCACCCGTGTCCTGCAGGTCATGTATTTATGGGGAGGCTCAAAGTATAGGGAGTCTTGTTCTGATGAAGTTCAGGAATTCTTGTTCTAAAGTGCTCTGTGCTGTTTTGCTGTATCTTTTGCAGGGAAACCTGTTTTAAAAATGTACAAGACATCAACTCAGATTTCTTGCGCCGCTGAGAGCAGGCCTGCAGCATCTTGGGTCTGGAGACAGTGTCGGGACGAGAAAACAAAGTAAATAAAGATGTTGATGGCCTTTTCCATGGATGTTAGCGGCTGCATTTTTAAAAGCAGCTGAGATGCTGTGGTGTGGTTTAAGATTCTGCAAGACGTTCTGTTTGCGGCACCAGCAAAGATCCCTCTCATCCAAGCTCCCCATTTACCTGTGCTATACCTGACATCATATATGGTTTCCCACCCTTGTTCCAGCCCATAGTATGTTTATCTAAACACATCTGTTAGATACAAATTATCTGTGAGCTAAAAAAGCTAAGTGATCAGCTTCTCCATTCCTACACAGCTACTGAAAGAGTATTAAGATATATGCAGCACACACTTCTGATGATGCCCTTGACTTTTTAGATGTTTGGGTAAAAAATGAAAAACGTAAATGGCTCTCTTCTCCCCACAGTTGCACAGAAATCGCAGGTGGAATATCAAACAACACGTATGATGGAAATACTTTTGGTTTCCAGATTGTAAACAGCACTTTAGATCTATCGGAAGTAGAAGACAGATTTTACGTAGAGTGCTGTGCCAACAATTCAGTGGGCTTTGACTGTGAAACAAGCTTAATTGAAAAAGGTATTGTACGGAGGTGCCTGTAAAGATGGATTTGGCAGTCTGTGTAAGGAGGAATAGCCAACGTGGTACCCCTCCAGATGTTTTCGAATTGCAGCTCCCATTAGCTTCAGCCAGAATGGTGAATGGATGATGGGAACTGCAGCCCAATAACATCTGTGACATGTTGTGGAAAAGGGGAGAGGTTTGCACTTTCTCAGGCAATTGGCAAGAATTGCTTATATGCAACAGCTGGATTTTAGAGTCCCAAAGAGATCTGCCCCCATGGAACTTGGAACAAACTATGCATTTTTACTAACCTGACTTTGAACTTCAGTTGAGTTTTCAAGACCCAAGTCCTTTGCCTCTGATCCCATGATGTGCTGGAACCATGGGAACGCCACCTTTGGGTTGCTGAGTTGTATCTTGTCTCCCCACCATCTTCTTATTGTGCTATGCCTTCATGGTAAACCCTAAGACAAGTCACAGTTTGCATTTTACAAGTGGGAAACTGAGACTAGAAGATAGTGATTAGACCAAGGCGTCTCAGTGATGCCACAGAAGTGGTGGGTGGGACTCACTTAAACCTGGATCTCTTAAATTTAAATATAAATGATTGTTCATCTGGGAACACACTGACCTCTAAAGAATAATACTGTGCTCACCAAAAAAAGGAAGCACGACAGGTTTTAATCTGTCTCATTTATGGGTATTGTGTGGTGGTTTGTTTTAATGTTGCTATTGGCTTGTTTCTATGAATGACTCCAACATCCTTCTATTTGCTCTGTGGGAGCCACGTTATAATGCAAAGCATGGGTTCCATGCTAAATTCCATGGTATGTAAAAATATATTAAATGTTTGTAACTTCAGAGATGAGTCCTGTGGCACCCTGACCAACATCTCTATTGCGGCATGAGCTTTTGTAGATAAGACCATGTTTCATCACATGTGCAAAGTCATTTTATCTTTAACGATGCAATGAAGTGCTTAACAATCCACCTCTCTTCAAATTGCAGGAGAACATCCCCTGTCCGATAATGTTGCATTATATGCAACTGCTGGATTCTGCTTTTCGGTCATTGCTGTGTTGTGTGTCTTAATTTGCCAAAACTACAAAAAGGTAACAGCTGAACCCAATGTCTGTCTTTTTCACTTTGCTCTGTTACCTTGAATGTCCTTTTCACTATTCCTCTTTTCCCATTCCCTGTAGCAATCGAGGTACAAAAGCCAGCTGCAGATGATACAGATGGTTGGATCTTCCTCTAACGAATACATCTATGTGGATTTCAGCGAGGTTGAGTATGAGCTCAAGTGGGAGTTTCCCAGAGAAAATCTGGAATTTGGTGAGTTTGGTGGCACTCATCGTAAGATTAGCAAACACATCACCAAAGTGCAAGATGAGGAGGACATGTTCATTTCCCTTTTTCTTGTAGGGCAAGAACTTGGTTCCGGTGCTTTTGGGAAAGTGGTGAATGCCACGGCATATGGAATTAGTGAAACGGGAGTGTCTGTCCAGGTCGCAGTCAAGATGCTAAAAGGTAGTCTATCCATGTATATTGTAATGCAGGGATGAGGAATCTGTGGCCCTCCAAATGTCCTTGGACTCCTTTATAACTATTGGCTGTGTTTGCTGGAGAGGATGGGAGCTGGAGTCACAGAATCGTAGAATTTTAGTGTTGGAATGGACTCCAAGGGTCATTCGCCCAACCCCCTGCAATGCAGGCATCTCAACTAAAGCATCCAGGACAGATGGCCATCCAACCTCTGCTTAAAAACCTCCAAGGAAGGAGAGTCCACAACCTCTCCTCTGTCTAACAATTCTCACTGTCAGAAAGTTTTTCCGTATGTTTAGCTGAAATCTCCTTTCTTGTAACTTGAAGCCATAGGTTCAAGTCCTACCCTCCAGAGCAGGAGAAAACAAGCCTGCTCCCTCCTCCATGTGACAGCCCTTGAGATATTTGAAGATGGCTATCATATCTCCTCTCAGTCTCCTCTTTTCTAGGTTAAACATACCCATCAACTGCACGTGTGTGTGTGTGTGTGTGTGTGTGTGTGTGTGTATAAATTCTCCCTCTCTCCATTTTATCCTCACGACAACCCAGTAAGGTAGACTAAGGGTTTGTGACAGGCCCAAGGTCACCCAATGAGTTTGCTGGCTGAGTGGGGATTTGAACCCTGCTCTCCCAGGTCCTAGCCTAGCAGTCTAACCACTACACCACACTGGCTCTCATGTGGAGGCTCTCACGTTTCACACTCCTGCTGTAAAGGCTGTAACCTGTTCTTGATTGGGGGGGGGAGTCTATCTTCAGTTCGGTGTCTGGGGTGCTTGTCTGGAAGCACGATCAAGGCAGAGCAGGCCAGTGCAACCGCCATTCACAGTGAAGAGGCAAGGCAAGGTGAGAAGGGTCATTAGGTTGCTTGGTCTGACATCAGCTTCATCTACTCTGTAGAGACAAATTGCTCAGGCTGAAGAAACAGAATCTAGGGATTTAGAAAGGTCAAGTGAAACTCCTGTTGGTGCCCTGCCTTGCATCGCCTGGCAACTGCTGAGTCAGCAAGCCGCAGGATCTACTTCTGACCCAGCTGCATTGGCGACACCCAAGCGGAGCAGATCCCTGGCAAACAGCTCCCTCTTCTGACAACTTGCTGTGGTGGCACAGAGAGAAAAGCACTTGAGTCGGACTCTGAAAGATGCCCAATCCTGTTTCCTTGTAGTGAGCCCTTGCATGAGTGCTTAACTGTGCTTAATGTGCTGGTCCCAGGGGTAACCCAAGAAACGCAGTCCAGGTCCAGTCCAGAATCCAAAGGTTCCACTAGGAGTCATTCCGACAGGGCCAAGGCAGGACATGAGGCAGAAAACCAGGCAAGGACAGGTACAGGATCTCAGATAGGATCTGGCAATCAACAATGTTGCTCCCACAACCTGGGGCAGGGTCCAACAGCCTTTTATCTTTGTTGGGGTAACGGCTGGTCCTGATCCCCCGGCGACTCACCTCCCTGTTTCGCCCAGAGGTGAGCACTCCTCCTGCGAGTACTCAGGTCTCTCCTTCTCTCAGACCTTAGTCTCTGCAGCTCGGGAGACATCGGTGGGTTACTAGACCCAGGGGCTGCCTCAGCCTCCCCTGACCAAACTGGTAGTGGAGCAACTGTAAGTGATGGCCCAGCTGGAGGCAATCCCCGCATCTGGAGCCAGGGCAGGCTCAGGCCCCTGACTTGGCCCAGCTGGTGTTTGTTGCAGGGGAACCTGTGCAGACTGGGACTCTTCAGGATCAGCCCCCAGACTTTGTTCAGATGATGCCTGAGGCAAAGGGTCTGGTGCAGACTGAGACTCCTCTGGTTCTGAGTCCGAGTCCCAGGCCATCACACTTAAGAACATAGGAAGAGCCAGACTGGATCCAGCCAAAGGCCCATCTAGTCCATCATCTTGTTCTCATAGTGGTCAACCAGATGTATCTGAGAAGACCAAAAGCAAGACCCAAGCACAACAACGCTCTCCCCTTTTATGATTCCCCGCAACTGGCATTCTAGAGGCACGATGCCTCTGACAGTGGAGGTAGATACATAGCTAGCCATTAGCATTTCAAAACATCTGCAGACTCTGATTTTTCTCCTACGAGTTTGTGCACACTCGTGTTGTTTGAGGGAGATCTATTGCAATCCAAAGTTTCTGGTGGCGTGTCTTCCCTCTCTTTGCTGTAGGACTATTATGTGTGATGCAGCTGTGTCACAGTTGTGAGTAGGTGGTCATGTATCGGAGAACAGTCCTTTATTTGAAAGAGTCCTTTGTCTGAAGAGCTGCCTAATCCAAAGCTTAAATTGCTTGTAGTTTTCAGAACATGGTGGTGATTCTGAGGATGACGTCAGCACCGAAGCAAAGAAACCATTAAAATGTGAATTATGTTTGGGCTTTGATTTGCGGAACATCAAGCAAAAGTCCCTTTATATCTGACTTCATCTCCCACAGAAGCCAGGGGTGTTTTTTTCAGACCTATGCTGGCCATTATAGCTGCATACACAACATGCATTTCAATCACAGTTAAAGTACACACAGCTAAAGTACGTTTCCTGGGAAATGTTCCTTATAGTTATTCCTATGAACAGCAAGTAATTCCCATTCCATGGAGGTTGATCCATTAAGGTGAATGGGGCATTGCCTCACCAAGGACAATCTGCCCTTAGCCAGCCCCCACCTCCTCCTTACTTCCAACCAATCCAGGGGATGTTACTAGCTGGCTGTCAACTCCTCATTAGCCTCAGTGTTGCCTTTGTAGAACTCATCAGGGAGGAGGTTCAGGTTGCCTCTGCCTATCATTGGCTCTGACTTCACCATCATTTCCTGTTGGCTGCTCTGGTCTTCTGCTCCACCAACCCCAGTGGGCACCAGCCTCCCCTGGCCCCATTGACTTCACTTTCAAGTAACCACTCATACGGCTGAGCTCTTGGAGGAAGTGTAATCCCATTCTGCTTTCCATGCATTGGATTTATCTCCATCTATTACCATACCAAATTACTGCCTCTGCTGCTACAGCTAAAGTCAACCTTTACAGTGGTTACCAATACAGTGGTCTTAAGTTTAGGATTTAGCATTGTACACTGAGAATCTAAAGCCGTTTCCCTCATCCTAGTGCTTTCCAGGCATTGCTGGACTACAGCTCCCATCAAGTCAGCATGGTCAGTGGTGATGGGTGATGAGAGTTGTAGTCCAAATCTCTGAAGGTTGGAGGAGGCTGATCCTAAATCCTTAAATTGCATGGACTTAATCGCCCTTCCCAGTATAGGCAAACATAACTATACTTCTGTTGCTGTTGCATTTACAGACAAATACAGCTCTTCCGAAAAAGATGCTCTAATGACTGAACTCAAGATGATGACTCGCATTGGCAGTCATGAAAACATTGTGAATCTGCTTGGAGCTTGTACCATATCAGGTAAGGAGCTGAACAAGCCAGTGGGCAAAGCCATCTACTTATGCTGGACCCTCCAATGTGACCTCTTTTTGCCTGGGTTGAGTACCCAAATGTAGAATTAGCATTGGCCTGTTGTGCCTGTAGCTCCTGTCCAATGGAATGAAAATTCACATTTAGGGGATCTGCTGAGTCTTTGATGGAACTCGGGAGACCATAGATCAGTGGCAGAGCACCTGCTTTGCTTGCAGAAGGTTTCAGGTTCTGTTTCTGGCATCTCCAGTTAAGAGGATCAGGCAACAGGTGTTGGGATAAACTTCCCTCTGTCTGAGACCCTGGAGAGCCACTGCCAGTCAGAGTAGACACTACTGGGCTAGATAGCTATACAGACCTTTAGTCTGATCTAGTAAACAGCAGTTTCCTATGTCCCAAATGGCCTTTCTGCTGTAACTACCAAGAGTCTGGGCAGCCACTCTGGGCAGCTTCCAACAAAATGCAGAAAAAACAGCAGCAGCAGCAGCAGCAGCAACAACAACAAACATCAAACATTAATAGCTTCCCTAAGAGGGTGGCCTTCAGAAGTCTATGAAAAATTATATAGTTGTTTAGCTCTTTGACATCTAATGGGAGCAAAATCCACAGGGTGGACGCCACTACCGAGAAGGCCCTCTGTCTGGTTCCCAGTAACTTCACTTCTTGCAATGAGGGAACTGCCAGAAGGCCCTTGGAGCTGGACCTCAGTGTCCGGGCTGAACAATGGGGGTGGAGACGCTCCTTCGGGTATACTAGGCCAAGGTTGTTTAGGGCTTGAAAGCTCAACACCAACACTTTGAATTGTGCTCGGAAATGTACTGGGAGCCAATGTAGATTTTTTTAAGGACTGGTGTTATGTGGCCCCAGTGGCTGCTCCCAGTTGCTTCCTTTTTCACTGTTTGCTATCTGGTATCTGAGTAACAGATTTTTATTTTAAAAAAAACTTTCCAGGACCAGTTTACTTGATTTTTGAATACTGTTGCTATGGAGACCTTTTGAACTACTTGCGGAGCAAACGAGACAGATTCCACAAGACCTTGACTGATGTCTTCCGACAGCACAATTTCAGCTTTTACCACAATTTCCCACAGTACGCAAACTCAAGGTAAGGAGCACTGAGCCAGTTGTGGCTTGGGCAAAGCGATGCGTTAGAGGCCCTTGTGTGCCAAGCAAAGGGGGAGGGAATAGTGCCGCCCGCTCTCCTTGGCGGGGCTGTGGCACGCGAGGAAGCTGCCAAGGCAGCTCTCTCATACCCGACCACTACAGCTCCATTCCTGGGTCAAGCCCGAACTGGGGATGCAGTGGGCTTTCTCCACACAACGCTTCCCTTGGGGGCGTTCCCCACATGCCCATCCTGGGTGGTTGTAGCATACACCTCTGTGGTGGTGATGGGGTCTTCCCCATAGCATTAGCCACCTGAGACAGCTGCCTCACTCTGCCTAATGGCAGCGCAGGCCCAGCAGCCAGATTCATGCAGATAGTAGTCCAGTGGAAGAATCTGATCATTTCCCTCAATGACAGGTTACCTAGACTGAGGGAAAGTATGAATTCTGGAGGCTTTATATTAACCACCAGCAGCTGATTGGTTCTCTAGTGTCACCTGACTCATTGGGCCAGTGGTTCTGCCTTCTGATCAGCAGTCCTGGCAGTGCAAGGAGGCTGTAGCTGATCTGCATTGTTCCTCGTTCACATCTCCTGACAACAACTCACAGGGCCAAGTTGCTAGGGTGACTTAATAATAATAATAATAATAATAATAATAATAATGGTATGGGGTTGCTCGTGCGTAAGTTGCCGCCTCTCCTGGCTATGTTGCCTTGTTAAACCTTTCTGTCTGGACAGCCCTTCAATTCGTGGCTGCCTCAGTCGCTAGCAGAATCCGTCAGTGGGCGTTTCTTAAATCTTTTCCAACATAAAAGTTGCTTGACACCCAGTCTCCTCCTACTCTCTCTGCGCGGAAGTCTTCTGCGCAGGGTGGGCGTGGGTAGCGGAGGACCCGTGCTCTCCCCACTGGTGTCCGGTGAAGAGTCTTGGAGCCCTCTCGCCGATTCCCCCATCTGCCCCTCTCTTTCCCTGGTGTTGCGCTGATTAGCTTCCCCCTCTGCGGAGCTGCCTCTCTCCCTGCTGGGCCCTTCTCCAGCATCATTTGAGAGCCTTCCCTCCGCCTCGAGCTCCGATGTCAGTTCCCTGACAATAATAATATAAATTTTTATTTATACCCCACCCTCCCCGGCCAGAGCCGGGCTCAGGGTGGCTAACACCAGTAAAATTATAATAAAAACATAATGGGGGGGGGAGAAAAAAAACAATTTAAAATACGGGTTAAAATACAATTTAAAATGCAGCCTCATTTTAATAGTAGCCCATAGATCAAAACCATAAGGGGAGGGAAACATAAGGGTCAGACTGAATCCAAACCAAAGGCCAGGTGGAACAGGTCTGTCTTGCAGGCCCTGCAGAAAGATGTCAAGTCCCACAGGGCCCTAGTCTCTTGTGACAGAGTGTTCCACCAAGTTGGAGCCAGTACTAAAAAGGCCCTGGCCCTAGTTGAGACCAATCTAACCACCTTGCAACTTAGGACCTCCAAAGTGTTGTCATTTGTGGACCTTAAGGTCCTCCGTGGGGCATACCAGGAGAGGCGGTCCTGTAGGTACGTGGGTCCTAGGTCGCATAGGGCTTTAAAGGTCAAAACCAGCACCTTAAACCTGACCCTGTACTCCACTGGGAGCCAGTGCAGTTGGTAAAGCACTGGATGAATGTGATACCACGGCAAGGACCCCGTAAGGAGCCTCGCTGCGACATTCTGCACCCACTGGAGTTTCTGGGTCAGCTTCAAGGGCAGCCCCACGTAGAGCGAGTTACAATAATCAAGCCTGGAGATGACTGTCGCATGGATCACTGTGGCCACATCTGGGCAAGAAAGGTAAGAGACCAACTGCTTAATACGGTGGAGATGGAAAAATGCCACCTTTGCTGTGGCTGCAACCTTCGCCTCCATGGAAAGGGAGGCGTCAAAGGTTACACCCAAGCTCTTGACAGAAGGCACTGGCACTAATTGAGCCCCCGCAAGAGATGGAAGTTGGTCCCCCAACCCCATGTCATCCCAACCCAGCCAGAGGACCTCTGTCTTCAAAGGATTTAACTTCAACTGGCTCCCACGCAGCCATCCAGCCACAGCTTCCAAGCATCTGGTCAGTGTGTCTGGAGCTGAGTCAGGGCGGCCGTCCATCAACAGATAAAGCTGGGCGTCATCAGCATATTGATGACAACCCAGCCCAAAGCTCCCGACAATCTGGGCAAGGGGGTGCATAAATATATTAAAAAGCATTGGGGAAAGGATCGCACCCTGCGGGACTCCACACACCAAGGAGTGCCATGGTGACAACTCCCTCCCTAGCGCCACCCTCTATCCCCGACCTGAGATAAAGGAGCGGACTATGCCCTGAATCTCCACGTCAGCAAGGCGGTGGTCCAAAAGTTTGTGATCAACCATGTCGAAGGCTGCTGACAGATCTAAAAGAATCAGCAGTCCCGACCCGCCTCAATCCATCTGTCTACGGAAATCATCTGTTAGGGCGACCAAAGCTGTCTCGGTCCCATAACCAGGGCGAAAACCGGACTGAAATGAATCCAGAGCCGATGTTTCATCCAGAAACCCACCAAGCTGTTTGACAACCGCTCTCTCAATTACCTTACCCAGGTAAGGTCCCTATATGATATAGTTTGAGAACCACATCTGCATGGAAAAGCCACAAGAGATTGGCTGCTTTCATTTCTGCTGTGTATTGAACCTGATCAAGTCAAAACTGTCACAAATCCTCTTTCAAAGACTCTGCTGTTTAAATTGAATGCATGCTATCGTGATGAATTCTGCAAGTGAAAAATTCTAAGCAAAACACAATCCAAATGTTTATTTTTAAAAAAATAATAATGTATTTACGCAGATTTTAATTTCTATTTATTTGGGTTCATTCTATTTATTTGGGTTCATTCTTATGGATGTCATTTTTACTATAGCAACCCCTTTTTCTTAAAAAAAAAATCTTTTTCAGAAATGAATATATACTAAGAAATGGATCATATATTCCAAAGGATGACTTTGGAAACACATCTGCAAAAAAAGACTTAGATTTGGCCTCTAAATTGTGCAGAATTGCCCTGCTTGCTGAGGAAGGTAAGAAATCAAAGTCTCCTTTTGGGTTGTAATTGTGGGTTTTTTAAAAAAATGGTCTGAAGTAATGTAGTCATTTGGCAAACAATACTAGTGACAGAAACTCAAGCCTTAGCGAAATAAAGCTCTTGCCATTGTTTTTCACTTGTAGAAGGAATGAAATATGTGAACAGGGGAATAGATGATGAAGAGGACCTCAATGTGCTGACTTTTGAAGACCTTCTCTCCTTCGCATATCAAGTTGCCAAAGGAATGGAGTTTCTGGAATCAAAATCAGTAAGCATGATGTGTGAAAATTTGTTCAGATGATAAAGAGAACAAAAATGCATACAGTGGTCCAAATCCTATTACTTCCTCTCCAGCTGGATGTTCCAGCTCAGAACTACAAAAAAATAACATACTTAATTAGAAATGGACTTTTATGAGAGAAATACGTTTTTCTGGTGTGTGTGTAAATACTAGGACCAGCCCCAACATTAGGCAGAATGAGATGATTGCCTCAGGTGGCAGATGCTGTGAAGCAGGGAACGCTGGCGAGATGTCGGAGGACAGTTTCATGTTGTTGATAAAACCTGCCTTATGTCCTCTAAGGAAGACTGCTGCCCTCAGGAGGTTACTGTCCCATCGCCAGTCTAATCAGCTTCTTCACATGGAATAAGGGTGCTTTCTTGCCCTTTGCTTCAGGCATCAGAATGTTTTAGGTCAGTCCTGGTTGTTGCCATAGTTGCTTATGATGCATCTCTCTGGAACGCAAATGGCTAGAGGGGAATTGAGAGCAACCTCTTCTCTCTGCTGCGGTGGCTCTTCTCTGCCAAAGGAACGCTGCTGCCAGTTCAGCAGAGCTGGCTCAGAAACTAGCATGTTTTAACAAATACACAAGAACACAGTGTGACTAACATTTGGTCTAGGTAGCAGAATGCCCTAGTAAGCTCCCCAAGAGGGACTGAGAAGGCCAAAGCCAGTGCTCTTCGAAAGAAAGAAGGTTTTCTAAATGAGGTAAAACAAAAGGCAAAATGTGAACTGAATTTCTGAAGGCTTGTCTCGGAAGGAGACAGGAGGACAGGAGGTCTAGACGGGGAGATGAGATGCCAGGGAACCAAGAACAGCTGTGTGATGATGCTCCAGTGCTTGTGGGGAAAGGGGGAGGGAGTGTTGGAAGTTGGAACATTGATGGAATGAGAGAGAAGGAAGATGGAGGTGTTTACCTGTCCTTCTGCTGTTGTCTGCTTAAAACATGTCAAAGAATGGGGGGAGCAAAAATCCTCAAGGGCAAAGTAATTCCAAAAAGAAGGGAAGAAGAGGAAGCATTTCCTGGCCATCACAGAGGTTTTGCTGGACAAGCACTGTGGGATTATGGGGTGCAAAAACGGGTGCCTTTAGGCGGGATTTCCAAGATTTAATCAGACTTTAAATTGCTTGGAATGTGTCTAACTCAGTGTTGTCTACACCAACTGGCAGTAGCTCTCCAAGGTTTCAGACAAGAGTAGCTAGAGATGCTGTGTAATGGGCCCCGCCTGCTAGCCTGCTCCCTAAAATATCACTGGTTTTAGATACCTGTTAGGTCCATAAATTACCATATATCATATATTCAACACAAAAAACAGTGACAATTTGTTGTTGACAAAGGACAGCTGGACATATAAAGGGCCCCATTACCTTTAGTAGCTTAGGGCCTCATCAAACCTAAATCCAGCCCTGGCTGCGGTTTGGGACCTTTTGTATGCAGAGTATGTGCTCTGCTACTGAGCTGTGTGGCCCTTCCTGTAGCTCAGTAGCTGTAGCCCCCAACAGGGGAGCAACAAATAATTATTCTGCTGGAGTTTATCTATTTGGCAGTCATTAAAGACTATCTTTGATTCTGCAGTAACGATGCAATGCTATATGGGAACCATTTGAACTCTGTTCTGAATTTTGGTGCCCAGTGTTTATATATCATTGGGATGGGAAATGAATTTCTGCCTTTAACATGGGATCAGGTCAAAATACCCTTCCTTTTGCATATGTAAGTCTTATGCCAAACAAGGGGGATAGTGCCCTTCAGGAGGAGCCAGGAGCAGCAGCAGATGTGCTTGCCCAGACAGCGCCACTCTCAAAAGAGCATGTCAGAGATAAATGGTGCATCGCTCATCTTTTTGGAGGGTCAGCCAGCAATCTTCCTTTGAAAATACTTGTGCAAACCTTGTGCACGTCCATCAAGTGAAATGTGACTATCGGTATTACAGTATTTCGTACAATTTCCCTCCAGCACATAAAACTTTCAGTGAACTGATCGGCGTTATCTTTCGGTTCCTTCTTTCTAAGATTTATTGCTCGTAGGCTCACCCACTTTTGGTTGTTGTTGTTTTAAAAAAGAGGATGTGTGCCCTTCAAGTGCTGGAGAGGGGAAGCACCGCATAGACCATGAACAGGGAAACAGGGGCCTCCAGATGAGAACATTGGAGCAGAGAAAGCTCCTTTACACCAGGCCAGACCGTTAGTCTATCTAATTCAGTGTGGGGACAGGGCCCTCCAGGGTTCAGATTCTACCTCCCATCATCCTAGGCCATAGGCAGGGCTAGACAAACCATTAAGCAAAATAAGCACATGTTTACAAACCCTCCAAGTGTCCCTATTTTGGCATATGATTTGAGCTGCGAAAGGTGTTGGCTTGGAAACAATCAGGGTCTTAAATGTTGTTCTTTGGCCGTTGTGAAACAGGGCGTGAAGCAAACTCACACCATTCTCCCTTGACAGTGTGTTCACAGGGATCTCGCTGCCAGGAATATTCTAGTCACTCATGGGAAAGTGGCAAAAATCTGCGACTTTGGACTTGCGAGGGACATAGAGAATGATTCAAACTATGTTGTCCGGGGGAACGTAAGTAGATGCTTTTGGCAGACTCTTTTCATAGCTTTATGCTAATAATAATAACGCAGTAGTACTAAGCATAAGAATATAAAAATAGCCCTGTCAGATCAGGTCAAAAGCCCATCTAGTCCAGCGTCTTGTTCTTACAATAGCCAACCAGATACCCAGCAGGAATCTCCCCACTTGTGCAACTGGTATTCAGAAGCACACCAGTTCTTATACTGGAGAGTAGTGCACAGCCATCATGGCTAGTAACCTTCACTAGCCTCATTCTCCATGAATTTGTCTTTATCCTCCTTCAAAGCCATTTAACTTGGCGACTCTAATGACCTCCCGTGGCAATGAATTTAACATAGCTTAACTGTGTGCTGTGTGTACATGCAGGAATTGGCAAGTGGATAAGCTGATGGTTAAGAACTTTAAATTAAAAATAATCCCTCCAAAAATATTGCAATATAAGGTTAAATGTAAGGAATGGAATGTGAATTAGAAAACAATGCAGCAACAAGAGGAAACTATGGACACATGGAAAGCAGAGTGTGGGAAGCCAATTTTTTTGAAAAATTGTATTAAATTTGCTCTAGTTTGTGGTTGATTCGTTAAAATTTGGAAAATCAATAAAAACGATTTTGCAAAAAAACAAAACCCAACCACCCTATATGCTGTGTGAAGAAATACAGTACTTCCTTTTCTTTTTCTGGATACCTTCCAACATTCAACTTCCTTAGATGACCCCAGATTCTGGTATTATGAGAGGGAGGAAAAACACCTCTTTATTCACCCCCCCCCCCCCACAACTTCAGGGGGTTGGATGAACTCCTTTGCACATACAGATTGTGATCTAGAATGGCAATCTGTGCGCCAAAGCCTCTTTGTAGGTACAGATTCCCTTGCTGGGTTTGCTAGAACACACATATCTGCTTTCTTCCTAACTTCCTTATGAAAGGGACCCCTGCCGGATTAGACTAACTGCCTATAAATCCCATTTCCTGCAGATGCCTCCAGTAAGCCTGTAACCAGGACATGAAGGCAATAGCCTTCTTCTCCTGTCCTTGTCCAACAGCAGCTTATATTCAGTAGCGTGATGTCTATGAACCTGGAGGCTGCATAAAGCCATCTGTCTGAGGGCACCTTCACACAGAAAGTGCTTCCTTGCAGTAAATACTAAATCCTCAGCATAGCTTGTCACACCCACCCACAGATATTTCACTGTGTGTTCACACAGTGGGAAGACATGCTTGAGAAACTTTTCATATAGGGAATATATTTTCATATAGGGAATCGATCGAGTCGGAAGCATCCCTGGTTATCTGTTTTTTAGGTGTTTCAAACAAGAGCAGCTTCAGCAACATCATGTGAAAATCCTAGTTCCTACTCTAGTTCCACTATGCTTTGCATGTGCTCCCTCAAAGGCCACAACCACCCTGTTCCAAAGCAGATATTCCTCTAAAAATGAAGTCCGTGCATACTAATTGCTAGACTTTGCGCCGTATTTCTTCTTCTTTTTCCTCTGATGTGTGGAAGTTTCAGTGCAGAAATGATTCCTCCCCCCCCCCCTTTCCTCTTCCTACAGGCTTGTTTACCTGTTAAGTGGATGTCTCCTGAAAGCTTGTTTCAAGGGATTTATACTATTAAGAGTGATGTCTGGTCTTACGGAATCTTACTGTGGGAAATATTCTCTCTTGGTATGTTCTGGATTAAGTTGCCTACTTCAGCATTAAGGAGGGCCCAGAAACAAGGGGTGGCAGAAAAAATTGGTTCAGTTTGCATTCAATGTGGACTTGCCTCATTGGCACTTTCCAAAGCAATTCTCTGAAATTTTCTAGCCAGGTAATGTTTTCAGAAATGCAGGGGTTCACAGACAGTGGTTATTTATTTATTTATTTATTCATTCATTCATTCATTCATACATACCCTGCCCATCTGGCTGGGTTTCCCCAGCCACTCTGGGCAGCTTCCAACAAAATATTAAAATACAATGGTCTGTTAAACATTAAAAGCTTCCCTAAACAGGGCTGGCTTCAGATGTCTTCTAAAAGTCTGGTAGTTGTTTTTCTCTTTGACATCTGGTGGGAGGGCACTCCACAGGGCGGGTGCCACTACCGAGAAGGCCCTCTGCCTGGTTCCCTGTAACTTGGCTTCTCACAGTGAGGGAACTGCCAGAAGGCCCTCGGCGCTGGACCACAGTGTCTGGGCAGAACGAAGGGGGTGGAGATGCTCCTTCAGGTCCACAATCTTCATTCAAGCCACCCACAGCACATTTGTGAATTTATGGTTGAAGACTGGAAATAGAACATCCACTGTATTAATGGTGCATGTGGATTTTTAATTATATTTTTATTGCTTCTCTTATTTCTTACATTATTTCTTACATTATTTCTTATTGTATTACAATCTGAATTGGAATTCAATAA
This sequence comes from Podarcis pityusensis, assembly GCF_964106645.2. Classification (NCBI taxonomy): domain Eukaryota; kingdom Metazoa; phylum Chordata; class Lepidosauria; order Squamata; family Lacertidae; genus Podarcis; species Podarcis pityusensis. Next base: position 26,151,990 of record NC_138027.1, on the reverse strand, counting down.
AATACAACATATGAAATAAAAGCAATAAACCTCCAATTAAAAATTGTATAGCATCCAGCACCATGCATTACAATTGTTATAATAGGCAGAAAAATCATTAAGTCCCCCCCCCCCCGCAAAGTCTCAGCAGTGTTCAAGTGGTCTTCGGGGAGTGGGGAGGTTTGGGAATCACTCTACTAGGGTAAAGTGTGCAGGAAAATAACTTACAGAATACATTATATTAGGTGAAGTATGTTTTCCAAAAATGTGTGTGTTAGGGGAAATTGGATACAAAAATGTGTACATTAGGAGAAATTGGCACTAATATGCCGATTAATCTTCACGAGTTGTTGTTTTTAAATAACAAAACTGATGTGGTAATATGGAGAAATGAACTCAGTGATGTGGGTGCATTAGGCTACATACTGCACACCATAATTTTAAGCACATGGCTTTCCTCCAAAGAATACTGGGAACTATAGTTTGTTGGGGCATTAGGAATTATAGCTCTAGGAGGGGTAAACCGCAGATCCCAAGATTTGCGGGGGGAGAGCTGTTTGCTTTAAATGTACAGTGTATATGCAGTCGTGAATTGTGTGAAGAAGGGTGTGGCAAGCCTGTTTTTCAACATCCACTTTTTCACTCTTCACTTCTCCCATCTTTCTGTTTTAGGTGTCAATCCTTACCCTGGAATACAAGTGGATGCAAACTTCTACAAGCTAATTCAAAGTGGCTTTAAAATGGACTGTCCGTTTTATGCTACAGAAGAAATGTAAGCATGGGGTATGAATACCGAGGGCTGGGGAGGGGCAGGATTCTGCCCAGGCACAATTTAGGGATGCCATGGTAAATTTCACCCTTCCTACCTTCCCTGTGCTTCTAATTTATTATTCTTCAGGACTACCAGTATCTATGATCATCTCACTAGTTCCACATACTGGCTACTGATAGAAACAGTTAAGTAGGCATAAATGCTGGTTATGCAAGTTAAGGGAACAGAGGAGTCAAAAAAACTGACCTGTGTTGCACATTATGGGACACACACACACACACACACACACACACACTTCTCAGTCTGCTTTCCCTGTTTGTACCATTGGTATACATGTGCTGATAATGCGGTGTGGACATCATTTCACCTTATTGGATTGCCCCTTATGAATTGCCCCTTTTTCCTGGCCCCAGCCGTGGTGCAGAGCTGCTTAGAACTTAAACCAACATGTCTAGTTTCAGAGTGTTTTGGATAATGGATGTGGGACTGAAGCCACATACCGTATTTTTCACCCTATAGGACGCACCGGCCCATAGGACGCACCTAGTTTTTTGGGGGGAAATAAAGAAAAAAAAATATCCCCCCCCCCGCCGCGGCTTCAGCGCGCCCCACGCTCCGGGCAGCAGGCTGCTATCCGCAGCCTAGGGAGCCCTGCGGGAACTCCCGCGGGCTCCCCAGGCTTGCTGATAGCTTCCTGAAGCCTGGAGAGCAAGAAGGGTCGGTGCGCACCGGCCCCTCTCGCTCTCCAAGCTTCAGCGAAAGCCTGCATTCGCCCCATAGGACGCACACAGATTTCCCCTTCATTTTTGGAGGGGAAAAAGTGCGTCCTATAGGGCGAAAAATACGGCAAATGTTTGCAAGATCTACTTGAGAGCATTGCTTCAGATGGGTGCCACGAGATTCTCAAATACTGTATATGAGACGGCCAAACAAGCTTATTGATAACATGGTGAAGATGTTAAAGCAGGCACATTAACTTAAAAGTTTTCATGCTTTGGGGTGTTGTCTTAACGAAGCGCCTTGAGTCTGAGCTGCAGGTGAAGTTCTTTTGATCCTAGGATCTTTTAAAAGCCCAGGCGTGCTTGTATTTTGGGACACATTCATATCCCAGTTGCCTGACTTTCCCACAGAAAATGCTTTGGGAAATCATTTCGTATCCCCCCCCCCCCCGGTTTTGTTGTTGTCTTTGCAGATATTTAATGCTGTGTTCCTGCTGGGCTCTGGACTCCAGAAAAAGACCATCCTTTTCACAGCTGCTTTCCCTCCTGGCCTGCCAGCTGGCTGAGGCAGAAGGAGCAGTAAGTAAGATTTGCAAACAAGAACATTTTTCTTCTCTTTTTTTCCCCTTTTGCTTTTTTTTTAGGGGGTGGTGGTTTAAAACCTATTAATAGCACCCATGGCAAGGGACTGTGAATGATGTCCCCAGCTGCTCGCTCTAATCTTCAGAAAGAACCGTCTGTTGTTTTCCCCCAGGGAGATCTCCAGAATGTCATCATGATTCTGGCGTTCTTCTCAGCTGTTGAGAGAGAGTGTGTGTGTGTGCAGCATTTTTGGCAAATATATTATTGAGTGTTTTCAGGAGAGCACTGCAGAAATGTGAGACTCCTGCACAGGTGTGCGAAACCTCACCTCTTCGTCTAGCTTCCAGGCCTGTCTTTGGCCGTGCCTCCACCTCACTCACTCAACTTCTCAATGTCCTACTTTTGAGTGTTTCTGCCTATGATTGTGCCTCTCACTTGTCTGCTTAGAGAGTCTGTGGTGTCTGGTGTCAGAGGTAGTTCTAAGGTGGCACAACCAGTTCAGCTGCACTGGGTGCCGGGCTGCAGGGAGCACCACAACAATGCTGTAGAACGGAGCGTGAGAGGAGGGGAGGGCAAATTTTAGTGTCTCACAGGGCACCGCTGAAATGTGAGAGCCCAGAGTCCTCCACTGCTGCTATCTGCTGGCACTGGAGGTACAGAAGCAGAGAGACCAGCAGCAGGTGGAGTCTGAGCCAGTGACAGCCCCATTCACCCACCAACTGCTTGCAAGTGAGGAAGGCCAGTGGGCTTTGGCTGAGGGCCGGCTGAGGTTGTTGCATAGGCCCTCATGGATCTGCTTCCACTGTGGAGGGTCTAGAACAGCCTTTCTCAACCTGTGGGTCCCCAGATGTTGTTGAACTACAACTCCCATCACCCCTAGTTAGCAAGGCCAGAGCTCAGGGATGATGGGAGTTGTAGTCCAACAACATCTGTGGACCCACAGGTTGAGAACTGCTGGTCTAGAAACTGCTGGCTTTTCTGTGATGGGAATGTAGCCTATAGAACAGGCTGTTGGGATGCGTCCAAGGAAATGGGGGCAATTGGCAGGCCCCCAGCTGGCTCCAACCCATAGGCCCGCAGCTGGGCGATCTCCGGTCCTTGGATCAGCATGTAACTGCGACTCAAGCCTCAGAAACCTTCAGAAGCTGAGCACGCAAGCCAGCAGAGTAAACTCTTTGCAACAGAAGGGCAGATAGAGGCTGTGTAAAGCGTATTTACAGGCATTTTATTCAGCATCAGGACAAAGGGAAGAACATGTCTTCTCCCCTTCGTGTCCAAGCAAACAGCATAAGCAAAAGCTATACACACAACAGAAGTTCCCAGCAAGCTGTGCTGGAATGTAAACAGACATTTGACATACAACAACTCCACATATCTGTTAAGGTGAAACGGAATATCGTAACACAGGCACCCCCAAATTTGGCCCTCCAGCTGTTTTGGGACTACAACTCTCATCATCCCTAGCTAACAGGACCAGTGGTCAGGGATGATGGGAATTGTAGTCCCAAAACAGCTGGAGGGCCAAGTTTGGGGATGCCTGCTATAGAACAATGGTAAGAGTCACATTTGTTGCTCCACCCACTTTTTACCTCTGGCTCCAACCACCACTGCTATATGGCCCCCAGAAGGTGGTCTGTGAGGGAATGTGGCTCTCAGGCTGAAAAGGGTTTGCCATCCTTGCACCAGCCCTCTTCAGCCAAACACAACTGGAATCCCACACAGGAGGTTCATGGGCAGACCAGCATTCTCTTCAGGCATGAGATTAACTCCTCTTTGTTGCTTGTACTATTTTACCTACATTTCAGTGAACTAAGTGGGATTTGTAAACCACCGTGCATACCAGAAAGTATTGTGGAGTTGTAATTACTGCTACTATTTCTGTTACTACTGCTAATAATAATAATAATGGCAATTCATTATTTGCTACCTATTATGTTCCCGTCCTAAATTATAGGCATGTCCAACGGGGAAGAGTGGGATTTCTGAACACGTATCAAGCCCAAAGCCACATATCCCAGTTCACATGGGATAAGAGAAGCTGAACCACTTCAGTTTACCATTCCTACTCTGGATGCAGATGCTGCAAGGGAGAAATAAGACGGATGCATTATTTTATATAAAAAGGCATATAAGCTGAATGTATTGAAAGAAGGTTTTTTTGCCTTTGCTAAAGAGGCCAGATTTGCTGCTCCCGCCCCTGAATTTCTCATGCTCATTTCCATGATCCAACTTTTGCTTTTGAAATGAAATTTGCCTCCTCTTTCAGGAATCTGGGTCAAGGCGGGAGCACACTTTTCACAAGCACTGTTTTGAACCAGGGGTTCTCTGGTGTGTCTGCAGCCTCCAGGTGCTGTGGTTAGGAAATGAAACTCTTTCCTTTCACAAATGTAACTGAAGTCAAACATTCCCGTTGTTGTTTGGTTGTGCTTAGAGCAGATGTAGAGAGTTGAAGTTTTTTGTCATCAGAGCCTCCAGAAATGAATGTATGCGGCATTATCTTAACACTTGCTGTGCTAATAATTCAAAAAAGCTTGGATCGGGACATTTAGACCCCTGCGCCACATCATAAGCAGCATTGCTGTAGGCAGACTCTCTAATATATGTCAGGGGTGGCCAACCTGGTTGGCACATTTTGATTTTTGGGTGAGTGCCATGGGCTCTCCACCCCCTTTTTTGTGAGCAGGGGCTTCCTCTGTAAGGTCTTCACCTTATTTCCATCACTGGGTATTTGAATTTCATGTGATCCAGATGAAATGAAGGCTTTCTTCATAGACTTTGTGTGGCTTGGCAAATTTAATTCTCATTGGTGTTGCTTACACCCAGGTTACATGGTCAGAACAACTATACCATCTTAGGAAATGGGAAATCCATGACAGAGGAGCTGCCATATCTAAGCCCTGCCAAGATTGTGCAAACCACGGCGGAAGCTGGGCCGGTGGGTTGACAGTTTCCCCCTGGGTAATTCTGGTTCTAGTCAGAGGGAAATTCTCCAAGCCAGCACTGGCATGGTTTTGTTGCCATTCTGAGGCCTTGCCAGGGGAATGAGGGGACTCTGGATCTGGTGGGTCCCAAGCTGCCCAAGCTCTGCCCCCAGTGTGGTGTAGTGGTTAAGAGCGGTAGTCTCGTAATCTGGTGAACTGGGTTCGCTTCCCTGCTCCTCCACATGCAGCTGCTGGGTGACCTTGGGCTAGTCACACTTCTCTGAAGTTTCTCAGCCCCACTCACCTCACAGAGTGTTTGTTGTGGGGGAGGAAGGGAAAGGAGAATGTTAGCCGCTTTGAGACTCCTTTGGGTACTGATAAAGCAGGATATCAAATCCGAACTCTTCTTCCTCAGCTGTGTCATCAATGCTCCAGCAGAGGAAAGTGGGCTCCCTCTCTGGCCCTGGACTTTTTAGCCATGGAGAGGGAGATTAGCTGTATCCTATTGCCAGGGCTGGCCCACCCATGTGGCAAGCTGAGGTCACCGCCTCAGGAGGCAGAATCCACAGGGACAGCAGGTCCTGCTGTTGAAAGCCCCCCCCCCCCTTGTTCCTGATGTACAGCTTCCCTTTCTCCTTCTTCCCTGGTGGGGAAGGAGGCACCATTTTGGAGTCCACCTCACATCCCAAAATGTATTGGGCCAGTGCTGCCTGTTGCCCCTCTGGGATATCCTCTCAGAGACTTAAAACCATGGGTAGGCAAACTAAGGCCCGGGGGCCGGATCCAGCCCAATCGCCTTCTAAATCCGGCTCACGGATGGTCCGGGAATCAGCATGTTTTTACATGAGTAGAATGTGTGCTTTTATTTAAAATGCATCTCGGGTTTATTTGTGGGGGATAGGAATTCGTTCTTCTTCTTTTTTTCAAAATATAGTCTGTACCCTGCCATGGTCTGAGGGACAGTGGCCTGCCCCCCTGCTGAAAAAGTTTGCTGACCCCTGCTTAAAACCTTAAAGCACAGCTAGGATGATGGGAGTTGTAGTCCAGCAACATCTGGAGGGCTGCTGGTTCCCCATCTCTGACTTTTAAAGCTTTTCAAGATTTTTCAATCCTTATTTTGACTTAGTAATTTTATTTGATGTGTTGTTTTTGATATGCTGTAGCTTTGTAGTTAAACCTTCAGTTTTCAGATATGTTCCTGCTGCTTTATGCTAGCACTGCCCTGACTATTAATTATTATTTCATTTTTCTATTTTGTGAGTTGTTGTTTTTTATTGCACACCTTGTCTGGAAAGGCAGTATCCAGTTTTTAATAGACAAATGTACTTTAAAATGTGCTGTTTAATCATCAGGTAGCCATGCGTGCTGCTACTGAATGAAATGTCTGCTGAAATATTGATACAGATACTTGATATATATTTGAAATAAAGATGTAGGTGTTTTTTTGTTTTGGTCTGAGCTTTTGGTCTGAGCTTTTCAGTCAGTTTTGCCATTTCAGCGACTTCAACAAAGAATGGGATTTTTTTTAATAATTTATCTTGGAGACCACTGTAAGCAGATGAAAATATTAGCAATAACACTTGTAATGTAGCAAGTACTATGGAAACAATGGAGTAATATAAAATATAGATTATGGGAAAAGATCTAATAATAGGATCATGGAGGGGAGGTGGGAAGCCCAGAGATTCGGAGGAATCTGTAAATGTGTATGTGTATGGTTGTATTATTATTTTATACTTGGAAAATCAAATAAAAATTATTTCCAAAAAAAAAATGTAGGTTTTCCCCCAGTGTGCTGTGTTATTTCTAGATGCAATTCACTTCTTTGGGGAAACATTTGGAGGAATGGAAAACCACAGGGCTCACTGGAAGAGATCAGGACATTTGGGGCTTGCTTGTGCATGTACTAAGTCCACAGATGGTCCTAGGGATGGCAAACGCCCTCATTTCAAAAGGTCTCCTTAGCCCAGGAATTGGGGACTGACTGCATTAAGAACAAAAGAAGAGCTTGCTGGATCAGGCCAATGTGCATCTGTTTCAGCATCCTGTTCTCACAGTGGCCTGTGGGAAACCAGTGTGCTGGGCCTGGGGGTAACCTGAGTAACGCAGTCCAGGTCCGGTCCCGAATCCAAGGGTTCTGCGAGGAGTCAGTCCGACAGGGCCAAGGCAGGACACGAGGCAGGAAACCAGGCAAGGACAGGTACAGGATCTCAGGCAGGATCTGGCATACAGCAATGTTGCTCCCGCAACCTGGGGTGGGGTCCAGCAGCCTATTATCTCTGTCAGGGTAACGGCTGGTCCTGATACCCTGGTGACTCACCACCCTGTCTCGCCCGAAGGTGAGCACTCCTCCTGCGAGTACTCAGGTCTCTCTTTCTCTCAGACCTCAGTCTCTGCAGCTCGGGAGATGTCGACGGGTTACTAGACCCAGGGGCCTCCTCAGCCTCTCCTGACACAACTGGTATTGGAGCAGCTGTAAGTGATTGCCCAGCTGAAGCAACCAGGTAATCTCTGCATCTGGAGCCAGGGCAGGCACAGGCCCCTGACTCGGCCCAGCTGGTGCTTGTTGCAGGGGAACCTGTGCAGACTGGGACTCTTCAGGATCAAGCCCCAGACTAGGTTCAGACGCCGCCTGAGGCAAAGGATCCAGTGCGGACTGAGACTCCTCTGGTTCCGAGTCCGAGCCTGAGTCCCAGGCCGTCACAACCAGCATGCAAGATCAGAGCACAAGAGCTCTCTTCACTCATGGGGCTTCCAATAACTGATATTCAGAATCATTACTGCAGCCATCATGGCTAGTAACTATTGATAGCCCTCTCACTGAATGTGTCTAATCCTCTTGTAAAGCCATCCGGCTCTGTGGCCATCCCTTTCTCCTGTGGGAGTGAGTTCCATAGTTTAACTCTGCAGTGCATGCAGAAGTACTTGTTCCCCATCGCCAATGGGGAATGGCCAATGATTAGGGGTGGTGGGGATTTTAGCCACTACAGCTTCCCCAGCCCTGCTTTAACCCATCTTCTTCTCCAAGTTCGGGCAGCAGCAGAGGCGCAATCACAACTCACCTCTAAAGAATCAGGGCTGGGCTTATCACCTCTGGTGATAAGGTGCCGTCCAATTAGCAAACCACTGCTACGAGGGTACTTTGCGTTTGGTTTTCCAATTACAAACACTAGGTGGAGCTGTAAGCTCATTTTTTTGTAGATGGGTATTTGCAGAACGCTCGAAAATAAACGTGTCTTGTTTGCTTTCCAATGAGAAGAGAACCAATTTGGGTAGAAATGAGAGATTCTGAAGCAGAATCTCCTAACTAGAATTTGCTTTCAAAAATGCATATTTTGTATTTTCTTGATTCAATTGTTTTTAATCTTTTCAACTCCGGATGCTACCACCAGAGAGATACAGCAGGAAACTTTGCCAAACTGACTTTTGGTGTGTGAAATTTTATTTCAGTCCTCATACCAAGTGGTATGTAAAATGTCAGCCCAGGACATCCCACAGATGTCTGTGCAGGTCCCAATCCTGCACTCTAACTGCCACATCACACTGCCTCTAAGTAGTATGTACCATATATTCACACACACGCACAAACCCCAAACATATTGTTGTACCTTTATAAGCTACTTAGAGGCTATTGTAATAAAGCTAAATATAAATTGTTTAACTAAATAAAATAAAATAAAATAAAAATTCTGGAATTAACAAATGTATTCCGCTCTTAATTTTTTTAAACAAAAACATAAATCATGTGCTATGCTAATTTCTTTTTTTTTTCTTTTTTTTTAAATATCCTAGCTTTGGCTGTGGCAAAGTCATGAATGTTATAATTCCTCCAAGGAACTTAGGAGGCCTCATGTATGCTATCCTCACAACAACAACCTTGTGGGGAAGGGAAGGTTCACCCAGTGAACTTTGTGGCTGAGCTGGGAAACTGCTGGTCTAAAAGATACAAGACCCTAAGACTATAACTTTATTAACCTACTTGTGGCGCCCTGTCTACAAGAGCCAAGGAAATGCAATTTACTTTAAAAATTAGCTATTATGCAGCTGTACCAAAAGAAAAGTGTGTGTGGTGTGTGTGTGTGTGTGTGTGTGTGTGGTGTGTGTGTGTGTGTGTGTGTGTGTGTGTGTGTGATATCTTTGGCTTCACATAACATGCACATATTTTGGGGAGGTTACTCTTACTTGCAGATCCGTCAGATACCTTAAGGGATAAAACACCTTATTTTTATAAAAGTAGGTGGAACATGAAAAGCAGGGTGGGGAGACTGGTTATGCTCTTGCTAAAGACCACAATCAGGATGCCAAGGAACACATGAGTGGATACAAAACTTGTTTTTCTTAAACCTCATCCTTTTAAGTTTTATCTTTAAAAGGTGCTCCTAAACTCCTCTTTAAATTCCTCCAAATTCAAAAAGCTTGCTGGAGATTTGGAAAAAGGGATTTACACAGAGGGTGAAATTGTGCATAGACTCTGCCACCTCTCCCGCTCTGAATAGCTCTAATGAAAAATCCACAAATGTCTGTCGGCCAATTGTCTGTCGGCCAATTGGTGCCAAAGAAGGACAGAACTTTTTTTATGTATGCTACAACAGCAGCAAGAATACTCATTGCAAAGTATTGGAAGACACAAGATCTACCCACTTTGGAAGAATGGCAGATGAAGGTGATGGATTATATGGAATTGGCAGAAATGACTGGCAGAATCTGAGACCAGGGAGAAGAGTCAGTGGAAGAAGATTGGAAGAAATTTAAAGACTATTTACAGAAATATTGTAAAATTAATGAATGATAGAATGATGTTGGATAGTAATTAAGTGGTTTCCAGCTGTAATGTTCTAAGAGAATATGAAAAAAGGGTTATAAATAGGTTAAATTCTAATGGTAAGGATTTGCTGAACCAATAAATTGAAGTGGAACACAAAAAAGGGAGGTACGAGGAGGTCCGGGAAACAAGCTAAAGGAAAATAAGTAATAGAAAATATGTGTGTTTTTAACTGTTTTTATTTTGTATTTTTCTTTTTCTTTTTCATTCTCACTGTAATATTTCAAAAAACTTTAATAAATATATTATAAAAAAAAGGAAAAATCCACAAATGGCTTCGGTTTAGAGACCAGTTTGAAGGTTCTAGAGGAGCACCTTATGATAACTGTCACATTGACATCACACGTCTAAAGCACACTTAAGGCACATTTAAAGCACATGTCTTGTCCGATCTCGCCCAATAAGTTGTGTCTGTGTTTGTTTTTTTAAATGATATTTATTAAAATTTCAGAAAAAAAGTTACATACAAACAAGAAAAGCAAAAACAAAAGACAGAAATAAAAATACAAGAAAAATACAAAATACAAAATACAGAATAAAGAATAAAAAACACTTAAGAAAAAAAAATAGATCAATCTTTCCATGCCTTACATTCATATCCTTGTTTCCCTGACCTCCTCATACCTCCCTTTTTTGTATTCCAATTCAATTAGTTAATTCAGCAATTTCTTTCCCTCTTTATTTTCTCTTAATCCTTTAACTTAATATACTATAACTTTAAATTTTCACCTGTTATCAATCCATTTTTACATACACCTTTATAGCATTACTGCTTAAACCACCTAACTTCATTCTAACATCAATTTAACATTCATTAATTTTGCAATATTTCTGTAGATAGTCTTTAAATTTCTTCCAATCTTCTTCCACCATCTCTTCTCCCTGGTCTCGGATTCTGCCAGTCATTTCCGCCAATTCCATGTAGTCCATCACCTTCATCTGCCATTCTTCCAGAGTGGGTAGATCTTGTGTCTTCCAATACTTTGCAATAAGTATTCTTGCTGCTGTTGTGGCATACATAAAGAAAGTTCTGTCCTTCTTTGGCACCATTTGGCCGACCATGCCCAGGAGAAAGGCCTCTGGTTTCTTCAGAAAGGTATATTTAAATACCCTTTTCATTTCATTATAAATCATCTCCCAGAAAGCCTTAATCCTTGGGCATGTCCACCAAAGGTGAAAGAATGTACCTTCAGTTTCTTTACATTTCCAACATTTATTATCGGGCAAATGATAGATTTTTGCAAGCTTGACTGGTGTCATGTACCACCTGTATATCATTTTCATAATATTCTCTCATAAGGCATTACATGCCGTAAACTTCATACCTGTGGTCCATAAATGTTCCCAGTCAGCCATCATTATGTTATGTCCAACATCTTGTGCCCATTTAATCATAGCTGATTTCACTGTTCCATCCTGTGTATTCCATTTCAACAGCAAGTTATACATCTTTGACAGATTCTTAGTTTTGGGTTCTAGCAGTTCTGTTTCTAATTTTGATTTTTTCACCTGGAAGCCAATTTTCTTGTCCAAATTATATGCCTCCATTATCTGATAATAATGAAGCCAGTCTCGCACTTTGTTTTTTAATTTCTCAAAACTCTGCAGTTTCAGTCTATCTCCATCTTGTTCCAAAATTTCCCAATATTTCGGCCGTTTGACCTCCATATTGAGCTTTTTCAGAGCCTTCGCTTCCATCGGTGACAGCCATCTTGGAGTTTTATTTTCAAGTAGATCCTTATATCTTATCCAAACATTAAACAATGCTTTCCTGACAATATGGTTTTTAAATGCTTTATGTGCTTTGACCTTATCATACCACAAGTATGCATGCTACCCAAATACATTGTTAAAACCTTCTAAGTCCAAAATGTCTGCGTTTTCCAGAAGCAGCCATTCTTTCAACCAGCAAAATGCTGCTGATTCATAATAAAGTTTAAGGTCTGGCAGGGCAAATCCACCCCTTTCCTTTGCATCTGTTAGTATTTTAAATTTTATTCTAGGCTTCTTGCCCTGCCAGACAAATCTAGAAATATCTCTCTGCCACTTCTTGAAACAGTCCATTTTGTCCACAATTTGCAATGTTTGGAACAAAAACAACATTCTAGGCAGTACATTCATTTTTATCGCAGCAATACGACCCAGCAGTGAAAGCTTCAAATTTGACCAAATTTCTAAATCTTTTTTCACTTCGGCCCAGCATTTTTCATAGTTGTCTTTAAATAAATTCCCATTTTTTGCTGTCATGTTAATCCCCAGGTATTTCACTTTCTTAACCACTGTTAATCCTGTCTCATTCTGAAACCTCTCTCTCTCAATCGGTGTTAAATTTTTCTCTAGAACCTTGGTTTTTAACTTATTCAGTTTGAATCCTGCAACCTGACCAAATTCTTGAATCAGTTCTAAAACCCTTTTGGTACTAGATTCTGGCTCCTGTAACGTCAATACTAAGTCATCTGCAAATGATCTCAATTTGTACTGTTTGGCTCCGACTTGTATACCTTTAACCAACTGGTCCCTTCTAATCATATTCAGCAAAACCTCCAGGACCGATATAAAAAGCAATGGGGAGATTGGGCAACCTTGTCGTGTCCCTTTTTCTATCTTAAATTCTTCCGTCACCACATTATTTACAATTAGTTTAGCCTTTTGTTCTGAATAAATTGCACTTATACCGTTTTCAAAGCCTTGGCCTACCCCCATCCCCTGTAGGTTCTTCTTCATAAAGCTCCAGGAAATATTGTCAAAAGCTTTCTCCGCGTCCACAAATATCAAAACTGCTTTAGTATTTATGTTCACTTGTAATTTTTCTAAGATGTTAATTATGTTTCTCACATTATCCGAGAAGTGTCTACCCGGGAGAAAGCCTGCTTGGTCTTTATGAATCTCTTCCACTAACACTTTTTTTAGTCTTTTAGCCAGAATGTCTGCAAAAATTTTATAATCCACATTAAGCAATGAGATGGGACGGTAGTTCTTAAGTTGTGTCTTTTCAGTCTCTGTTTTCGGTACAAGTGTAATATACGCTTCTTTCCACGACTCTGGTGCCCTTTTCCCATCCATTATTTCGTTACAGACTTCCTTCAAAGGCTGTACCAACCATTCTTTTAAGGATCTGTAATATTTAGAGGTCAGTCCATCCGGTCCCGGAGATTTACCTAGTTGCATATTCTGAATGGTACCTTCTATCTCCTGTTCAGTTATTTTATAGTTCAACATTGATTTACTTTCCTGAGAGATTTTTTGTAATCCATTAGTTTTCAAAAATCGATCTAGATCAATTTCTTTCTGTGGTCCTTGTGTATATAGTTGTTTAAAGTACCTCTGGAAACAATTTCTAATCTTGGCTGGGTTCTGTACATTCCTTCCTTCCACTTCTAAATTTGTATTTAATTTTTGTCTTTTTTTCATTTGCCAAGCCAACAATTTCCCACATTTATTAGCCGACTCAAATGTTTTTTGTCTCATTTGTTTAATTTTCCATTCTATCTCCTGATTGATCATTTTCATATATTGTACTTGATATAATTTTATTTCTCTCAAAATCTCTTGCAACTTAGGTTTTGCTCTCAATTTCTTTTCACCTTCTTTTATTTTCTCCAAAATTTTATCCTTCTCATTTTGAATTCTCTTCTTGAATGCGTTCTGTTGTATCAAGAACCCTCTCATAACAGCTTTGCTAGCGTCCCAGATTACTCTTTTTTCCACATTGGTGTTCATATTTATCTCAAAATAGTCTCTCAAGGTTTTTTGGGCCTTTTTATACACTTCTTCATCTCTGAATAAGGTGTCATTCATCCTCCATCTGAAGGAACCAGTTGGTGTTAGCTTCATCTCCATCTTTACAGCATTATGGTCGGAGCAGGTTTTTGGGCAGATTTCCACTTTTCTTATCTTTGGTGCCATTCCTCTAGTTACCCATATTTGGTCAATTCTTGTCCATGTCAGTTTGGCTTCAGAGAAGAAGGTTCCCTCTCTGGTCAAGGGATTCTTTGTTCTCCAAATATCAACTAAGTCCAAGTTGTCTGTCATCTCAAAAAAAGTTTTCGGTAATCTACTGTCCTTAGTGACTACCTGTCTTTGTGTCTAATCCATATGTGTAGATACCACTCCATTCATGTCTCCCATCAAAATCACATTATAGTCCAAATAGTCCATCAAGGTCTCATGCAACTTTTTAAAAAATTCAGATTTCCCCTCATTTGGTGCATAAACTCCTACTATCAAAAATTTCTTTCCTTGTGTTTGAATTTCAATTGCCACGAATCTTCCTTGGTCATCTTTAAAGATAAATTTCAGTAATAGTCTCTCCTTTGCATAAATCACTACCCCTCTTTTTTTAACCTTGTCCGAAGAAATAAACTCCTGACCCAGTCTTTTATTAATCAGTACTTTCCTGTGTAGCCTTGTTACATGTGTTTCCTGTAAACAAATCAAGTCCAATTGTTCCTTTTTTAATAAATGAAACACAGATTTCCTTTTCTGAGGGGAGTTCAAACCATTACAATTCCAGCTTAATAGTTGCAGAGCCATGATGTAGTTACTTTGCTTCTCCTCCAACTGCACCCAGTGCCTGTTCCTGATCTGTCGGTGGTATCACCTTCTCCAGGCGGTCTTTTAGTTCAGGAGGTAATCTTGGTATGTCTAAAGTTTCACTTACTAGTGCTCTTAACTCTTCTGCAGCTTCCTTCTGCAAGTCTTCTCCGTGGTCTCTCCAAAATCTATCTTTGTCGTCCTCTGATCTTATTTTTATCTTCTTCCCTTTGTAACTAAAGGATAGGCCTTGGGGGAATTCCCACCTAAAAGTGATTCCGTTGCTTCTCAACAGGGCGACCAAATCTCTATAGTTGGACCTAAGGTCCAAAAGATATTTCGGAATGTCCTTAAATATCTCTACTTTTGACTGGTGAATTTCCAAAGTCTTCTGGAAATGCAGACTCAAGATTTTGTCTCTCTCCTCTTTTGTTTGGAGGGTGATCAAACAGTCTGTCACCCTGTTCTTCTTCCCTCCTCTTCCAAGCCTAAAAGCACTCACTATCTTGAAGTTGTCCTTCTCCAAATCTGGGTTCCAAAAGTCTGCAAATTCCTGCGTAAGAAAGTCAATCAAGTTGTCTTTCTCAAGTTCAGGTACAGCCCTGATTCTTAAATTGGTTTGCTTCTCCTTCAACTCAATCATAGGCAATATTGACCTGTGATCTTCAAGTTGTTTGTGTATCGGTGGTATCTTCTCTTCTAGAGCAGTTGCTATATCCTTTGCCTCTTCAGCTGTCTTTTGTGTCGAAGTAGATTCCTGTAGTAATTTCTGAATAGTTTCTGTATTGGTATTTACCTTCTGTCCCAAATTATTAATACTTGTGGTATTTTGATCAATTTTGCCTGATGCTTCGGCTACTTGTTTACTTATTTTTTCCAGAGATTCATTAATTTTACCAAGTGCCTGAGCCAAAGCATCTTCAGCTGCCATTCCTTTGGATTTAGGTTGTGCCGATGAGGCTCCTGTTGGTAATCCAGAAGGGCCAGATGTCGATGCTCTTCGCTGCAGTCCTCCGTCTGTACGAAATAGTCTGCCAGACCTCGTTGCTTTTTCCTGTAGCAAATCTATTTTCTCCTTTCCATCTGCCATAACACTCTAGATAAGGTCCAAGGTCAGTCTCACGATCAGAATTTGTTTTGAAGTGGAAAATTCCCCTGGCCCAGCTGCTATTGTAACAATTTCAAACTTCCTCTAGGGGGACACAGTAACAGTCAAAAATGTCTTAAAGTAATTAACTTTTTTTCCTTTAGCCCCCCAATTCACAGAAAGGACGACAGTTTCAATCTCAATTGTTTTCTGTTACTTTAAAACCAGGAGAAGCCAGTCAGAAATATTGTATCTTACTTGTATCTCAGATGCAGAGTTAACTGTCAAAGAGTACTTTCAGCAGCAGCGCATTTCACAATACGGCATTCTTACTGTTCACTGGCAACCTGTTCCCAGGTTTTTGAGCGGTGGATTTTAGCTTCTTTTCCTCTTTTTTTGCAGGGAAATTCAGTTCAGACCTTTCCCCCCTCCTCCCCTGCAATCAAGGGGGGGAAAGTCGCTTATTTGATGTTCGAATTATAATCCTTTTCCAAAGTCTTTCAAGGTTTCCGCTTACAAGTTCATTGCTTTACTCCATTTACAAAGAACGGAAGGCAGACTTCCTGTTTATGCCTCTCCGCTTCGGTGCCAAATTATTTCTTAGTTCCTTTGTTTCTGAAATTAGCCTACTCACGGATCATTGTTTTGCAGCCAAATTGTCCCAGGAAAAAGGCAGCGCTCTCCGGTAACGGCTGTGCGGCTTCGCTCCACGGAAGAAGCAGTTGACTCACAGCACCGCGCCACTTCCCCGCTCCGCTCCGGAACCCGTAATCGGGCTCCTTTGCAAGTTGGGGGGGCACAAAAGGTGCCCGCCGAGTCCCACGGTCACAGGCTTCACCCGCCTGTGATTTTTGAAGGGTCCCCGCTTCGCCGTAGCGGTGCAGACCCGATTTCCGCAGAGCCGGTTCCCTCCGAGTCAGAGGGAATCCGCCATTACCGATGGCGCCACCCCGGAAGTAGTGCATTGTGTCTGTGTTTTTGGCCATAGATTTCAATGCTCAGGTTTAGTTACTCCACCTATATTTACCATTCTGCTTATTGCCCAGTGCTTAGCAGTAAAACACTGGCTTATGTTTTCTGAATGTGAAATGGTGAAATGAACTGGTGAAATTACAAAGCTGTAGTTAATGCCAAGCAGTAAATGGAGGTTATGTGCTGTGCTGGGCAGCATGGCAGATTTTGACCTGGGTTCAAATCCCAGCACAGCATTGGATTCACCTGGGCAAGGTACTGTTTCCTTTAGCACAATTGCATGTGTGTCTTCTAAGAATCACAGAACTGTAGAGTTGGAAGGGACCCTAAGGGCCATGTAGCCACCCCTTGCAATGCAGCAAAGTACATCCTATAGCATACAGTGGGAATCAAGGACCACTGATTATGCTGACTGAGGTTTATAGACACTGGAGATGAGCCGCAGTTCCCCCATCCCTGATGTATACAGTCAGTATCTCTAGAAGAGTGTGGGGAATGTGTCTGCAAGTACCACCCCCATACACATGTGGATGCCTCTGCAACCAGTATGAACATCTCTATGTCTTGGTCAGGGACTGTGACTTTTCCAAGACTTTAGCTGTTCAAATGGACCTATCTGCTGCTAGGTTCAGTAAGTCATAGGAGACTTGGAACAGCACACCATTTTCCAGATTATAGCCATGCGTGAACCACAATTATTAGTCACCCGTACCACCAGAATGCAGAAATCTTATTCCTCAGTGCCTTACAACCCCCTCCTCCTGACATTATTGCCTGGTCCATGCATTGAGACTACCCACCTGCTGACCCTGAGTGCTGAACTGGTAGCATTTCAGGGGGAAAAGCTACCTTAATTGGAGGTCCAGGCTTTCACCATTCTGCCTATCTAGCAACCTAAATTTGGTTTCCAGGTCCTCAAGATTATGTTGATCCATGTCATTGCTGCCAGCATGCACCATGACCACTGACAGCTCCTCAGCACCGTCGACCAGGCTATCTAGATGAGGGGCAACATCTTTAACCTTCGTACCAGGCAGACAATTCACCCTGTGGTCTGTATGCCCGCCACACACCCAACTATCTATGTCCTTATTGATTAACTACCTTCCACCCCTTGAAGCATCCTCAGCACAAAATGATACAGCTCTTTGTCCCCCAAAGGAGTAGGTTCCTTCCAAAGGAACTGTGGTGCCCATCCTCAGAGCAATGCTCTCCTTCCCCAGACCCTCATTCTCCCTGAGAGCAGGGAGGGTATCATTATGGTAGTGAGAAACAGCTATAATGTCCCTGAAGGTCTCATTCACGTCCCTCCAAGACTGTCTCCTTTAAAAAATAAAAAATAAAATGATTTGTTGTTGTTGTTGGTTTGTGGAGTGTTGCCTGTTGAGGGGAGAGTTGTCTAGTGGTGGTGGTTTTTCTGGTCTGTGTTTTATTTATTTTTTTCAGGGGTGGGAGGTGTTTTTTGCCTGTTGCTTGCAGGAGAGTTGGTTCTAAACATCAACAGGTTTTCTTCTGTGAAATGGGTATTTTATTAGATTTCCAGGTGTGCCTCTGGGCCCAATAAAAATTTGGGGACCCCGTAATACCACCTCGCTCTGCTGCATCCTGGAAACCAGGCCTCAGTTGCTGCCTGAGGAGTTTATCAGGCTCGGCTGTCAAGCTGTGAGCTCTCCTTTTGTGTGGAACATCCTTCAAAGGAAGTTCAATTGAAATCCAGGGGGCTTCACTTCCTGGGAAATGAGCTTAGGCCGAGGGTGTCATAAACTGCAGAAAACAACCTGGAACTTCTTTCTGGGAGGGAGAGATCTACCCTGGGGGAAGGGGCTTGCTGGTTCTTTCTCTCTCTCTTTTCCTTTTTGGTTAAAGCTCTTTGGCAGAAGACTGAGGATGGGATGGAGTTGAACTGTTACACTGATGATCACCCAACAAGTTTCTCCTTCAAGTTGGTTAGCTATCCAACTTGTTTATCATCTGCTCCCTTGCTAAATTCAGCTTGGGGAGAGCTGTGTTTTTCTGGGAGAAGGCAATTTGCACTGAGGGCATGGAAACCTCTGTATGGAGAAACCTCTGACTTTTGCAAGGATAAAAGGTAAAGGCAAAGGGATCCCTGACCATTAGGTCCAGTCGTGACCAACTCTGGGGCTGTGGCACTCATCTTGCTTTATTGGCCAAGGGAGCTGGCATTTGTCCACAGACAGCTTCCGGGTCATGTGGCCAGCATGACTAAGCCACTTCTGGCGAACCAGAGCAGCGCACGAAAACACTGTCTACCTCCCTGCCGGAGCGGTACCTATTTATCTACTTGCACTTTGACGTGCTTTCGAACTGCTAGGTTGGCAGGAGCAGGGACCGAGCAACAGGAGCTCACCCCATTGCGGGGATTTGAACCACAGACCTTCTGATCAGCAAGTCCTAGGCTCTGTGGTTTAACCCACAGTGCCACTCGTGTCCCTTTTGCAAGGATAGCCTGTTGTAAAAAAAAGACAAAAAGAAGATAAGAGTCATATACATTGCTCCACCTACTTTTGCCCCTAGCCCCACCCATAATAAGTGTGTTTGTCCTGGAAAGTTGTCCAGAAGGGAATGTGGACCTTGGTTTGAAAAAGGTTCCCCTTCCCCAAGTCATACTGACATAATACTCCCTGAAGAGTGGGTCATTACGAGCTTTATAGTAGATTATTTTTTTGTGGTTAAAGAAACAGATATGTACATCGAAGGTGAGTTTGGCATAGTGGTCAGAGTGTTGGACTAGGACCTGGGAGGCCAGGGTTCAAATCTCCACTCAGCCATGAAGCTCACTGAGTGACCTTCGGCCAGTCCCTGCCTCTCAGCCTAATCTACCTGACAGGGTTGTTGTGCGGATTTAATGAGGAGGGAGATAACCGTGTACGCTGTCTTGAGCTCCTTGGATTAAGAACGTGGGATATAGACAATAAATAAATTCAGCTTCAGAAGCCAAAAACTTGCGGGAAGGTGAGGTACTAAGAGACACCTTCACTGTCTCCTGAATTATATGCCTTCTTCTGGGCCAAATGATTTAAATATGCTCTCTCTCTCTTTTTTTAGTGTAGGTTTGTTGAGCTCGCTAATTTATGCCCAACTGTGTCAGCTCCATAACCAATTTGCTTCTCCTCCCGGATGAGCAGGCCCTGCGATCCCAGAGGCGTGTATTTCAACAAGCCTAATATCGTCCCCCAGGATAAAAGTATTGGCTTATTCTGCAACATAATCTACATCAAAGCCCTGGGGGCAGCCGTCTTGAAAAGGCCCAAGATGCTTTTTAACTTCTTATCTGGCCTGTGCTTAGGGGGAGCCATAAATTCCACAGGCTGCTCTTCCCACAAGCTCCCTCCTTTTCTTCTCCTCTTCCTAGGCCACCAAAGGCATTGAGGGAGTGGTTCAAACATAGAACTTGCAAACAAAACCCCCCAAGGGAAGTGGGGGAGGAAGGGAGAGAGGGAGGGGAAGACAGCCCCAGAGAGCTCCCCTGAGCTTGCTGCCATTGCTGGGCATCAGCAGGTGAAAAAATAAAACGAAATATCCAGGGTAACTTGGAGCCTAAGATGCAAATACCCTCCTTCCCTAAATAAATGTCCCCATCCCTATACCTAAGCAGGGCATCCTTCACAATATTCTGTGCAAACAGGGAGGTCCAATTGACTGGTGTTGACTGGTGGGCAGGATGAGACACGGTTGCTCTCTGTATCTCCTGAAGTAAACTTTTCTTAGGATCTAAGCCAACGTCTAGAATGTGCAGAACAGGGAAGGTAGGAGCAAGGCAGCTTCTCTCCTCTGTGTGCCAAGCCATGTTCTGTTGTCATTCTTCTATCTTGCTACTTATTTACTTATAAAAATATTTATATACCGCTTTGGCACAAAAATATATCAAAGCGGCTTACAAAAGCAAAAAATATATATGTTAAAACCATAGAAAGAAAACGAAGTTAAAAACAAAAAAGTTAAAGACAGAGATCAGTAACCCATTGGGGGTGCGCGCTCTTAATTGCCTGCATTGGCCTGGCAGAATGGAAAAGATTTTAGCAGGCGTTGGCACAGAAGGTGCTCAATAAATTACTTTTTTTAAAAAATGCATGCCAGAAACACAAAAACCTTTCCTTTAAAAAGCAGGAGGGGCAGTCTAACTGCCTTGCATGGATAACCTTAGTTATTCTGAGATATTAAAAAGACCAAAAACGTTCTTAAAATACACCAGGGGTCTGATTTCCTTGTTGCGATTTCATCTTCATATCCAACTGTAGGACTTTAAGTCTTGCCAAGAATCTTGCATTTCGTGCAATAAGGCAAAGGCCAACTGATGCCTGCCTTCACCCCAGCGTGGCTCCCCTTTATCACATACACAGCCCAACAAGACAGCAACAAGAATACACCGATAGCATACGAATCAATCTGGTTTACCTGACCTAACAAGTCCCTCTCACGAAATGCAACCAAACCCCATGGCAGACAACCACAGACAACCAACCACACCCTGCCCCCAATACCTCTCACTACCAAGGAAATGTAATAAACGAATAGAAAGAGAACCTACCCAGTTGACGAGAGCACAAAACCCCACACGTACACTATATAAAAGAATACAAGCCTCACCACCCCACTTTTCGTCTCCCCCATCTTCTTCCTCAACCTTATACTGCATTCATCGCTAATGTCTCACAACAAACTGATTTTTAAGAAAGACTGTACAACCTGGAAAAAAGAGACAAGGCATATACTTTTGTAAACCAAGAAAACCTTTCATAAAAAAATATTTTTTTAAAAAAAAAGAAGGCAAAGGCTAAATTCATATGTTTTTATTCAACAACTTGAGGGCTACAAACTTACATTCTTGACACAAGGTTGTGAAGTTTTTACAACATAACTTGGTTTGCAAGTCCATTAAATTTGAAAACACATTTTGCTATAATTGTGAGTGCTGGAAATTGAAAAGGGATTCTAATTTGATCAAGAAGGCGTAACTCATAAATTATATGCATGTCAGGAGGCCAAGGTGCAGAGGGGAAACTATTTCAGATGCAAACTCCCCACCTACCCACCAGTTGAGGAGTTTAGAAACTCAATTTGTTTGGATTGTGAGTGTATCATGTGTGAAGGTGTCTGTAGGTTTGGGTTTGAGAAGGAAACTCTGAGGGCACCAATAGTAGCATCTATTTTTAATTCAAAGCATTTTTATTTTATTTTGCTCATGAGGTTGAAAACTATATGGGGTGAAATCTAACATTAGTCATGCTCAGAGTAGACCCACTGAAATCAATGGACTTACATTGTAAGTATGCCATCTGAAATATTGCTACTCAAAAATTAGTTCCATTGAATTCAATGGGACTTACTCCAAGATAACAAGGATCAGGACTATAGCCTTTGATGGCTATTACTCACCAGGCTTTTAAAAACAGCAATCAAACTTCCTCTTGGTTTAATTAGAACTTGTATGATTGAGAATTTCTATTGTCAACAGGAAGGATCTGGCCGCATCTGTAATAAGACATATATAGGTCACTCTTATTATCTCTTCTCCTAGTTAGGCTACATAGATTTCACAATTGCTTGTGTGTGCGTGTTCATCCGTGCGCTTCTGAGTGAGACTTCCTGAAGGCAAAAATATTTGCTACGATAAAGGAGAAGCCATCTTCAGTTTGCCTGGAGAGGTGTTTTTTGTGCAATTCTTAACCTAGAAAGTGCATCCTCTCTCACAAAGCTGTATATAAATAGTAGCTAAATAACAGGGACAAGTCTAATTGCAGATATTGAGCCTTGGGTTTATCTCCAGTGCAAAATTTAAAGTGGGTTGTTGTGGTCCCACCCCCCCCCCCCAATCTTCTGCAGGACTCCATATTTCCTCCCTCAATGGGTGGGAAAGCCGGCTTGTGAGGAAGGAGTCGATTTTGACAGCAAAGAATCCTGGTAGGGAAAGACTTAAACCCACCCTCACCCCTCCCTCACAGTGCTGCTGGGGTGAAATGTCCTTCCTTATACTCCAGACACTCTTGGATGAAGCGTTTCTGCTTGGGGGCTTCCCAGAGGCCTTTAGTTGGCCACTGTGTAAGAACAGAAGGTTGGGCTGAATAGGCCTTTGAACTGATCTCTCAGGGCTCTTCTTGCATCCCTGGGGTTTTCTAGGTCTGTTCCAGACAGGCTTCAGGCTTTGTTTCCAGGCAGAAACTGCTTTGGCTGGCCTTTGGGGGTGGGCTTTGCTGAGAGGAACCAGGGAAGTTACAGCCTTGTTGATTCTCTTAGACCTCCAAGTGGACCTTGGCATCTTTCTGGATAGAATGCTGGGGCTGGCTTTTGGAGGTACTACATCTCAGCAGTGCTGCAGTTGCTTGGGTGGCTAGTCCTTTGACCCAGGATACCTGAAGGAGCATCTCCACCCCCATCGTTCAGCCCAGACACTGAGGTCCAGCGCCGAGGGCCTTCTGGCGGTTCCCTCACTGTGAGAAGTGAAGTTACAGGGAACCAGACAGAGGGCCTTCTCGGTGGTGGCACCCGCCCTGTGGAACACCTTCCTGTCAGATGTCAAGGAAAGAAACAACTATCTGACTTTTAGAAGACATCTGAAGGCAGCCCTGTTTAGGAAAGTTTTTAATGTTTGATGTTTTTTCGTGTTTCTGATATTCTGTTGGGAGCCACCCAGAGTGGCTGGGGAAACCCAGCCAGATGGTCGGGGTATACATAAATTATTATTATTATTATTATTATTATTATTATTATTATTATTAGTTCTAGAAGGTGATGTTGGAGGATTCCAGCTCTTTCCCTTGGCTTTTATGCAATGGGGCACCAGAGGGCTCTGTGTTATCCACATGTTCTTTACCTTCCGCAGGAGAGGTCGTCTGGCATGTGCAGAGTGAGGTGTCACCAATATGCAAAGCTCTATCTCTCCTTTCCCTCTAATTCAGGTGAGGCAATGGCTGTTCCAAATAAGTATATGAACTAGACCATGGGTAGGCAAACTAAGGCCTGGGGGCCGGATGCGGCCCAATTGCCTTCTCAATCTGGCCCTCAGACGGTCTGGGAATCAGCATGTTTTTACATGAGTAGAATGTGTCCTTTTATTTAAAATGCATCTCTGGGTTGTTTGTGGGACATAGGAATTCATTCATTTTCATTTTTATTTTCAAATTACAGTCCGGCCCCCTACAAGGTCTGAGGGACAGTGGACCGGCCCCCTGCTGAAAAAGTTTGCTGACCCCTGAACTAGACTCCTGACCAGGCAAAGGAATTACGAGTGGGCAGTCTGTCTGCTCTGCTCAGTGATATTCAACCTGTTTTGGAGGAGGGGTGCCCTTTCCCTAAAGGAGTGGGACTCAAATGTACCCTTCCTGGGCCCTTGGGACATTCTGCAGACTAGTATGTCCTCATCAGCCGTTAGCAGCCTCCTTGGGATTTTGTAGGTTGGCTGGTTAGTTTGTGCATCCCTGGCAAACATCCCTGATCTCTCATTATGCTTCTTCTTTGACAAGATGGAGCTGAGAGAGGAGCACGGATAGAAACTAACTTTCTGTACAAAAGTTAAAAATGGCATTTGCTGTTCCACACACTTTGCCTCAGGCCCCACCCACTACTGACGGTTGTCCCCCACGCCCTGAAGGGGACCCAGAAGGGAAGGTGGCTGAAGAAGTTTTCCCTTCCCTGAAGGATCACATTTATAATGGGGGGGGGGAGAGAGATCTTGGATCCAGTAGTGTGCTGCAGGCACACAGGTGGCTTTGGTAGCTCAGAGCGCCTTCTATCAGCTTAGGCTGATATGCCAATCACAACCCTATCTCAACACAGATAGCCTTGCAACAGTTACCCACGCTCTGTGGGATTCCTGAAAAATGCCATACATTTGAAGATGATCTGGAAACTGCAGCTAGCCCAAAATAGGGCAGCCAAGCAGGGACTGGCTGATGCAACGGTAGAACACCAGGCACGCTTTGTCATTTGCACATGCTTCCAGCCTGTTTTGGCAAGTGGCTACTAGAGTAGGGTTACCAGGGACAGCCCCTGGATTTGCAAATCTGTCCCCGGAAAAATTCCATCCCCGGAACGTCCCCGGATTTCATTAAATGTCCCTGGGAAATGTGACATCTCCTCTCCTGGAGAGATATGCAGCTAGAGGGGTGGGAACATAGTTTTTGCACAGGCAGAGGTGGGTGGGGGTCAAAGAGTGTGAAAGAAGGGCTTTGCACCTTGCCCGGCAGTGAAACCGCACGCCTTACACTTCTTTCGGGAAACGGCTGCCCACCCTTGACTCCCGAGCCTCCCCCGATCTGTGAAAAGGAAGGGGGCAGGAGATTGGGGGAGGCTCAGGAGTCACAGGCGGGCGGCACGCGGTTGTCCAGGAGGGGTGTAAGGTGCGCAGTTTCTCTGCTGGGCAAGGCGCGGAGGGGTGAGATGACTTCAATCCCCTCAACCAACTGGAAAGGCTGCAGAGCTGGCGCGGAGCCGGGCAGCTGAGAGTGAGAGAAAGTGTGAACGAGAGCGTGTCCCCTACGGCCGGGAACTGCAGAAGTCAAATTGGAGCAGGGCAGCCTTATGTTCTTTTAAGCTGAGGCTGCTTGAGTTGAGATACCTCCATTGCAGGGGGTTGGCCTAGATGCCCCATAGAGGTCCTTTCCAAATCTGTGATTCTGTGATCACCCCACAGTCGTATTCTCAAACTCTGCTTCCAACTCCACCCCCCCCCCCAGGTTTATCTCCTCCTCCGGGCTTCTCAAGACAGCAAAACAGCTGTTGTATACAGATAGATGTGATTAAAAAAAATTTTTTTTAAGTGTCCTCAGATTCATTGAAAGAAATCTGGTAACCATATACTAGAGCGAAGGTGTATTCATCGCTGGCCCTCTGATTATGCAACCCCCACCCTGGCTTTCCTGGCACCTGCAAAATGGTGATTTCAGTGCTGGGAATGCTTTACTTAAAGTTCCTCCAGGCTTCTCAGTCTTGGTTTTTGGTTTTTTTAAGTACTCTTTAGATCTGCTACACAGATACTGTTATCTGTTGCTGGCTTTATTCTGCTTTTAGATTTTATTTTTTCTGCTGTCTTTCTTTTCCTATCAAGATTTTATTTACTGAATTTTTAAAGGGTGAACATGTTTTATAAATAATTTATATCACTATGGATGGATAAATACATAATCTATGAATATTGGGAGAGAAAAAATAAGATCGTGTCTTCTCTCTGCACTCCTCCCAGTGGTCATTCCTCCTCTGGTCGCTGCTGTGGATGCACAACCTGTCTGCCTGTCTCCAGGCACTGCGGTCATCTGTAAGAGATTTCCACATAGCAGGGCTGAAGTTTCCAGCTGTTTGCAGACATCTTTATAGCGCAGAGCTGGTCTGCCCATGGACCTGGTGCCAGAAGCCAGCTCCCCATAGAGCACATCCTTGGGGATCCTGCCATCTCTTCCATTCTGTGGACATGACCAAGCCAGCATAGACGTCGCTGAGACAGGAGTATGAACATGCTTGGAATTCTTAGCTTTGCAGTGCGCAAAGAAACACTTCCTTTTCTGTGTTCCAAATCTGCCTAACATTCAGTTTCGCTGGATGACCCCGATTGCATTTTATGCTCAGGCCAGGACTCTGGTGAACCTCCCCTGGGACATTGCTCACCAGAGCCCAGGCAAGAGAGTAAATGATTCCCCCACCCAGGAATGTGTGGCTGTGCTGGTGATTTAACCAGCATGGAGCAATTCCTCCCTTTCTCTCCCATTTAGCTTTTGCGAAGAGAAAGGTGGTTATAGAAAGTGCATCAAGGTGTAATTAATATTGCAGCTCCCATCATCTCCAGCTCTCCTGAGTTTCCTCTCTGCATTGGCCTAGGTTCATCTGCAAAGCTGGAGCTGGCCCCATGTTAGATTAACTGGCAAGGCCCATGTTGTCCCGACAACCATAAGCCAGGAGGCTCCGGAAGCTGAAAGGCCATAAACATTCCTGCTGTTGTTCGCAAGTGCCTGGTCCTCAATGGAGATACACAATTAGAGCGGAGAGGGTGGGAGATCCACAGCTCTGCTCAGTTCATGCATTCCCCCCCCCAAGAACTTCCGCTCCCTGCTAAGCACTCCCTTACTTTGAATTCCAGAGATACAGCCGTGTTGATGTGGGGGGGGCGAATAAAATTTAGCAAGAGCCCAAGGTTAGACTAAAGACTTTGACATTCACTAGGTCGGAGGAGTGAAGTGGCACCTTCAGCTTGTTTTTGTTTATGGTCTTTATAGCCCACCTTTCCTCCAAGGGGCTCCAGGTGGCCCACGTGGTTCCTCTCCCTCTCCATTACAGTCTCACAACAACCCTGTGAGGTAGGCAAGGCTGACAGTGAGTGACTGGCCCAAGGTCACCCAGTGAGCTTCATGGCAGAGTGGGGATTTGAACCCTGGTCTCCTGAAGTTGCCTAGGGTTGGGTGAGAGGACAACAGGTCTATAAGCAGAAGGTGGAGTGGCAGGGTGGCATAAGAGTGTGTGTGAAGAGGCTCCTATTTGGAAGAGGGGGAATTTAGTGGGTCACAAAGTCCATTTCAAGGGCTCAGAGCATGCCTAATAATAATAATAATAATAATAATAATAATAATAATAAATTTTATTTATACCCAGCCCTCCCCGGCCAGAGCCCCGGGCTCAGGGTGGCTAACACCAGTAAAATCACAGTTAAAACATAATGGGGGGAAAGAGAGGGAGAAAAACCAATTTAAAATACAGGTTAAAATGCAATTTAAAATGCAGCCTCATTTTAAAGTAGCTGATAAATCAAGACCACAAGGGGAGGGAAACATAAGGGTCAGACGGAGTCCAAACCAAGAGGCATGCCTCGCCTCTTGCAACAGCCCTGCAAGTTCGACCAGCATTATTCCTCCTGTCCCACAAATTCGTAGCAGGCTGGAGCTGCGTGTCAGAGTGCCTTGCATCTACTAAATCCCCCGAGGGAGGTGAGAGTTGAAACGGGAGCTTCCTTCTTGCAGCTCACGCCCTTAGCCACCAGCTGAAGCCCTAGTCGCAGTGATTTATACAGCAGGAACCAGCTAGATCAAGCCAACGGCCCATCTAGTCCAATATCCCGTTCTCACAGTGGTCCAGCCGATGCCCGTGGGAAACCCGCGAGCAGGACCCCGGAACAGGAGCCCTCTCCCCTCCTGCGGTTTCCAGAAACTGGTTTTCAGAAGCATTGCAGACTCCGACCTGCCATTGTGGCTCGTAGCCAGACTTGTGTGCAAGCCTCGTTATAATCTGTGGAAGCAGGAGTGCCTGCTTGCCCCCGCGACTGACCGTGGTTGCTCGGGGCCATGGGTGTCATGCAGCGTGCATGGCCCCTGGCGCCGAAATTTGTGGATGCCTGGCCCCTTCGTGGGGAATGTGTTTGTGGGTGCCCAGGAAGTTGGCACCTATGTGTGGAAGACCGCAGACGCGGGTAGGATCTGGCTCCGCAGCCGCCATGCCGAGCACACATACTTTAGAGTAAACCCTCGCTGAAGTCAATCGGGTCCACAAGTTCCATAGTATCCGGCTGCACGTGGGATTTAGTTACTGGTTTCGTACAGTTCCCAAAACATATTTCATCAGATGTAAACCTCTCTGAGCTCATTGGCATTTGCAAGTTTTGGGGTTTGTTTGTTTTTTTAAAATAGTTATTTATTTGACAAGATTAAATACTGCTCAGTGGGGGGAAACTAGGAAGTTTCTATGAGACAATATAAAATATTTAGCAAACGTACGTATAAATGTTAAAAACAAATGGACTTAAAATGCATTAAAATATAAACAACAGATAAACGTAATAAAATTGCTTGTAATACGCTTGCCTAACCAAAAATGTTTTTAGCTGTTGCCAAAAACAATGAGGCAAAGGCACCTGCCTAATATTAATAGCCATGAAGTTCCAGTAAATAGCTCTAGAAATTCAGATTTCCCAGTTTAATTGACCTTCTATTTGCAGGACGCTTAAAACAGCTCTCAGGTAGCACTTTCTCATGTGCTGCTGGGAGTAGCAAGCCTTGGAGTTACACAGAGCTGTTCTTCCGGCAAAGCCTGAAGAAGAGTCCTGTGACACCCTTGCTTTGTCCAGACCTTTGGTATCCAGGTAGCTGCCTGCTTTGGAATGAAGAAGGCGCCTCTCTACTCCACACCTCCCGCCCCACTGACTGCGCCTTCTCCAGCTTGGTGTCCCCAAATGTCCTCATTAAAGGGACTGCAACCAGCCTGTATGGCACAGTGGTTAGAGTGGAGGACTAGGACCTGGGAGGTGAGGGTTCAAATCCCCACTGGGTCATGAAGCTCACGGGGTGACTTTGAACCAGTGAGTCACTGCCTCTCAGCCTAACCTACCTCATAGGGCTGTTTGTGGGGATTAAATGAGATGGGGGAACCATGTGAGCCACCTTGAATTCATTGGCGAAAGAGACAGGAATATAAATGCAAGCGAGCACACAGCCTCTACCGTGTTAGCAATGCTCTTTTTTTAATAAGATTTTTTATTAGAAATGACAACATAACATTTTATCAATAAAACATATCATCCTCATTTTCCCCCCCTCCAATTTTCCCTCCCCCCTCCCCAAAATAGAAAACCCCCCTCCCACCCACCCCCAAACTTCCCTCAGCTCCTCTCTCTGGTTTTTCCATGCTTATAATTCTCTGCATACCATGTTAGCAATGCTGACCGAGGATGATTTAAGTTTGAGGAAGGCTATACCGTAGTGGGATTTCGAAATTCAAGGGAATTTCGAGAGCAGAATTTCAGCCAGCAAAAGCTCCCGGTAAAGCCAAGCTGATTTATTGAATACAATTTGTCTTTAGTAGCGCTTACTCCCGAGGAAACATGCTTGGACCGGTCTGCGTAAAAAGCTGTACGAAGGCTGGATCTTGCGCACGTGCCCTTTGAAAGCTCAACCTTTCGGGACGGAGGAAAGACCTCCAGCAGTCGCAGAATAATCCTAGGGGGGCGTGCTCTGTCCCTCACTCCCCACAAATCCCACCAGAAACCAAGTGAAACAGGCGCATATCCCAACCTTATCGAATATAACCCCGGTGAAGAACACAGACGCTTCGCAGTAGAATGGCTAATTAATTCCTTTGTGGAATTAATCATACTTGTTCAATCCACCACACCAAGCCCAGCGCTTCTCTGGCAAGAAAAACCCAAACAGCTTCACCTTTCCTTGCAAGATGCGATACACCAGTTTATTTGGAGGGTGGGGGCGGAGAGAAACGTACGAAAGTGAAATGGGGGGAAATTCCTGTTAAATGCTTTGTTTTATTTTACTTTTTTTTTTTTAAGTGCAGGTTTGATTCCGAGAGAGATTTATCCTTGTACTCAGCTGTTGCGCTGTGCTGCTGTTTGATAAATAAACAATATTTCCTCTCCCAAGGCTAACTGGTATTGAAAAGCGGGGTGTACATTTCAACAATAAAAATACCTCTGTGCTCAGCAGAAAGGGAGGGGCGATCCTGTGCCATGAACGCAACATAATGTGTAGAAACGTCGGTAGCCAATGTGGGGTGCGCTCCAGACGTTTTTGGGTTACAATTGTCATCACCTTTACCATTGGCGTCACTGGCTGGGATATTGCAGTGCACAACATCTGGAAGGAGCCAGCTATTAGCTACCCTCCTGTATAGGTTTCTTGCCTGCATGCTAGCTTCGCCGTGACCAGCTGGAGCAGATAAAAGCGCAAAATCCAGGCAAAGAAACAGACGACTCCGATCCACGTTGTACCTCTACACAGGCCCAACTATGTTGGCGAGGGGGGAGTGTTTAAAGGAGGATTTTTATTTTATTTTTTTGGCCTGTTTTAACTTTGCATATCGAATTTTGTTTACATTTTCCTTTGCACAGGGTCACAATATTTCCGAACGGTGGCAGGTTTATAAAAGCTTTAAATAAGTAAGGAAATGTGAGCGCGTAAAGCCTGATCGGTTTCCGTGGCACAGAACCATCCAATTGTAGAGTTGGAAGAGTCATCTAGAGTAACCCCCTGCGATGCAAGAATCTCAGCTAAAGGACCCACGGCAGATGGCAAGTTAAGCCTTCGGCCGGTTCGAGAATCCTGCGGAGATCAACAGGATTCGAGGAGGCGATTTTGGCCGGTTGGCAGCCAGCGCTGGATGAGGGAGAGGCAGCTTAAAATTCAAAAACATTGGACTTGAGGCTTGTGGATCGCGTCTGCCTGAAAGGTCTTCGCAGTGAATAGATTTCCCTCATTCAACAGCTTCACAGCAGACAGGAAAGTCAGCCATCCGAGTAACTGCGAGAGCTACTGGCCTCCGGGGTCAAGGCATTTGCGAACTTTACGGTAGTCTCCGGGACGGATCTGAAGAGTGTTTTGACCTCTACCGTGTTAATCTTATTCCCAGCGCAGAAAATCTCACTTTCCGCAATCGGTTTAAAGAGACGCTTGAAGACTTCTTCGGGCGATTTTGGTACCTTTGGAGACAAATGTGTAATCTTTAGTCTTAAACCCTAGCACTGTACTACAATTTCGCCGGAAAGCGAAGCTAGCCCCAGATAAAACGAGGATAATTGAATCGTAGTGCCACAATTGTTTGGAGACTGAAACAGTTCAGTTAAATGCGACTTGACGAGGTATTCCTCTAATATTCTGAATATTCCACAGAATATTCAGTGGAGGTTGTTCTACGTTGTATTTCATTTGGCTACTACGAACCGAGAACAGAAGAAGAAAGTCAAAGGACTTGTACTTTATGCAAAAGTTCTTAGCCACGGTCTAGCCAATAGAACCGCCCTGAGACCTCCGGGTATAAGGCTGTATAGAAACTGAATAACTAATAATAACGCGCCTTTGATTTTGACGGGAGAGACAACACTGTGATCTCAACTCCACTTACCCAGGAGTAAACCCCATTGAATTCTATAGGATTTACTTCTGAGTAGACATTGACAGGCCCGCGGTGTCTGCAAGGAAGCCTATAGCATTTGCTTCTCAGAATACATGGTCAAGACTGAGCTATTAGCCTGCAATCCGCTGTCTGCTTACTTGGGAATAAGCCCCATTGAAAGCAGTGTGGCTTACTTCTGAGTAGGCAAGCCCCTACCTAGCTTTTCCCGTGTGATCGAAGAGATTCAAAAGTGCTTCCCTTTGTACCATTGGATAGGCACCAGATCATGACTCCTCTTCTTCCAGCTCACTTGCAGAAATATATCAAAGGCGGAGGGATATATTACGGGCATAGGAGCCAACCCCTAGAAGACGAGGGGTCTTTGCCCACCCCACCCCCCTCATAAAATATTTGAGGAGGCAGCTCTGTGGGTAAACTCCAGTTCCCATGATACTTTGAGGGAAGCCATCTGCTTTAAATATATGGTGTGACTGTGTGTGTGTGTGTGTGTGTGTGTGTGTGTGTGGAA
Source organism: Podarcis pityusensis (assembly GCF_964106645.2). Taxonomy (NCBI): domain Eukaryota; kingdom Metazoa; phylum Chordata; class Lepidosauria; order Squamata; family Lacertidae; genus Podarcis; species Podarcis pityusensis. The sequence goes on along the minus strand of NC_138027.1, from coordinate 26,120,242 downwards.
ACCATGCCTGGTGTCCTGACGTCCCTGGAAAACAAGGCTGGATAAAAGCATTTCATAAATATGTAGTAAACAAACAATCCCTTCCTCTTTTCCTGTGGTACCCTTTTCCTGTGGTATAGCAACTATAATTTCCTTTTGTGTGTGTGTAGGGGGGAACAATTGCACCTGGCTTGGGAGTCCTAATATATAGCGCGCGCACAGACACAGGCACACCACCCCCCTTGTGGATCATCGTTATTTTGGATCAATATGCTCTCTGCGGCACTGGATCTCTGACTCTCTACCTGGAGGAATATATCCCTTTAATTCCAAGTAGCTCCCGGGCAACGGCAGGCGTTGAACAGCTCCAAAGGTCCTCTCGCCATCTGCAAAAGCAGGGAGGGCCTAGATATACGTGTAGCTCTGTGAACAAAGCGCTCCCTGGATTAAAAACGAAACGAAACCCAACAACCAACAACAACCCTGGGAACAACGAAAAGTATACAACAGAGCAGCGGGGCCAACTTGAATAAGATATTGGGAGGGGGGGGCAAGTTGGTAGAGCATGAGACACTTAATCTCAGGGTTGTGGGTTTGAGTCCCGTGTTGGGTAAAAAAAATAAATTCCTGCATTGCAAGGGGTTGGACTAGATGGCCCTCGAGGCCCCTTCCAACTTTACAATCTAATGATCGATCACATGACACGGTGCGTGGACACTATTTGAATGGCAATGCCCATCAACTGGGGGGCGGTAGCAGACCCCTCAAATATTTTATTGGGGGACTGAAGACCCCTGGCCCCTAGGAGTTGGAACTTATGTACCAAACCCCTGAGACTTGTTTATAGCTGCTGGGGTACTAGACACAATATCAAAATGGTGCAATCTCACACCCCAATATACTGGGCGTGCGTTGGCACACCTAATAACACACACCTAAACACACACATGCTTTTGAATTGTGGTGCTGGAGGAGGCTCTTGAGAGTCCCATGGGCTGCAAGAAGATCAAACCTATCCATTCTGAAGGAAATCAGCCCTGAGTGCTCACTGGAAGGACAGATCCTGAAGCTGAGGCTCCAATACTTTGGCCACCTCATGAGAAGAGAAGACTCCCTGGAAAAGACCCTGATGTCAGAGGACAAGATGGTTGGACAGTGTTCTCGAAGCTACCAGCATGAGTCTGACCAAACTGCGGGAGACAGTGGAAGACAGAAGTGCCTGGCGTGCTCTGGTCCATGGGGTCACGAAGAGTCGGACACGACTAAACGACTAAACAACAAACACACACCTAATCCTGACTCTAAAGGTACTTGCGTGTGTGTCCACTCGCTCCCCCAGTATAATCCACTCAGCCCCAGTATACAAATGTTGACATGTTTATTGAAATGCTGACTTTTATTTGCGCCTTGATCTGCGTTGTGCCTTTCATCGGTGCTGTTGTCCTTCGATTTTTACGCACCGGGCGCAATTTTTGTGGAGAAGCAGGGTTAACAAAATGTCGTGGCGAGGACAGCAGCGATCTACACAAATAACGTTTGCCGGGCAGTCCATGAATGTCAACAGAAGCGCAGAACCGAAATCCTCATAGGTTTGGCGCCCAATCCTAAACAAGCGCGCAGCTCGATCCTCTGCTTGTTTATTCGGGAGCTGGACAGCTCCTCTGAGAAATTTACGGAGCAATCCTATGCCCATTTTACTCAGTCTCACCAAGTTCAGTGGAATTTATTCTCAGCAGATAAATGTGTATACTTGTGACATCGTATATCCGAAGTCTGCAGGCGCGCACCTAGCATTACTTAACCCTCAAATGGGCTTTGCTCCGGAGTAAGCACGCACAGAACCAGACTGTTTTCTACCAAAGCTCTTCCTCTCTTTCTTGATTCAGACGAAGGCAGTAAAGAAGCCAGATATAAATTTATAAAGCACACCAGCCTTCGCCCCTCCGGATGTGTTTTGATAACATTCCCTGCATGTAACAAAAAAACGTCTAGAGAGCACCAGGTTGGCGAAGAATGAACTACAGTACATCCATTTCTTTGCCATTTGCCTGTCTGGGCTTTTAACGCTACCGCGACCAAACAAGTATCCAGTGGAAGGGAGTTCCAGAGTCGTTCGCAGGAAGTGAGCGCCTGTTGATGATGGAATTAATACAGTGGTACCTCGGGTTACAGACGCTTCAGGTTACAGACTCTGCTAACCCAGAAATATTACCTCGGGTTAAGAACTTTGCTTCAGGATGAGAACAGAAATCGTGCTCCGGCGGCGCGGCAGCAGCGGGAGGCCCCATTAGCTAAAGTGGTACCTCAGGTTAAGAACAGTTTCAGGTTAAGAACGGACCTCCAGAACGAATTAAGTACTTAACCCGAGGTACCACTGTAGACGCTGCTAAACATGTATTGGGGCGAGGGAACTACTTTGATTTGAGTGAGATTTGCTTGGTAGGACATATGCTTAGCCTTGTAGTCTTAGAGTGCGTTCCTTTACACGCATCCTTAGAAATAAAGCCCCGCTGAGGTAAGTCTGCAGCCCTAAGGTGAAGTCACCAACTCCTGCAGAGAAAACACCAACCAATGAGAAAACACTCCAAAGGTTCAGCGAAGCAAACCCTCCTCCTTTCACCCATTTCCCGAAGTTACATACTGTACCTGAAGGTAAAGGTGCTTTTCACTTCGCTTTCTGATCATCCTACTAATTCCGGGTAAACGACTCGGATGCGGACGACCGTCGGGTCACATTCAGGCTGAGATGATAAACCAGAGCTCAGCGAAATCTGTATGCAAACCCAGAATTCCAGAAAGAACAATAAAGTATCACTGAGCATGAACAGAGTGCGTTTCCTTGTTTCCGCTTTTATACTAGGGCAGTGGTTTTGACTGTGTGTGTTTCAGTGTTTGAGCCCCGTGCAGACCAGGCCCGTGCAAACATAGTCGGAAAACAACCCCCCTGTTTTAGACGCGCGCAGGAGACTGAACACCAGATTGTCCAAAGCGAATCTTCTCTCCCCTCCATCAGTCGCAGGATTCTCTCTCTTTCTCTCCCACAAGTTATCTTTGATTCACAAGGAGGATGGTGACGTCCGCAGCAGCAGCATTATTAAATACAAGTGAATGGAGACCCCCCCCCCCCGTGCAGCTGCTCTAAAGCGTGCATGCAGTTGTCCCCTTTCAATACGCTGCGTCCCGATCTCTGTCAGTTTAATGGCCTTGTTTTCCAGTTTATTGCTGCTTCATCCAATGCACACATACCAATAGATCTGCTTTGTTCGCGCTTATCGGCAGAGCCGATTACATGACACGGCTTTCGTGGGTCTGCTGTAAGCCTTTAGTCCTGGCAGAGGTGGAGGGGGGGGTAAGTGTTGATTGGGGGGGACTTTAAAAAGAAAGCTCTAAAGCCCCCCTCCCACTTTCAGCAAGGAAAAACAACTCGGCGCTTTTGTTGAGAAACGGGGGCCTTCCTGTAATTTTTTTTTCGGTCTAGGCTGGCTAATTCCAGAGGATCAAGTCCTGTTATCGCAGTTTAAAAAAAAGTGAGATGATTTCTTCCACGGACTTTAGCTACAGCCAGATCCTAGGCATGCTAGCTTCTTCCTTCTCCCAAGGGCCAAGGATTTACGCTATAAACTCCCTGAGCTGAAAGCAACGGGAATTCCTCGCGAGTAAAGTTGGGGGTTGACTGATTTATGGTGGCGCCATGTCTTTTCCAGGCACGACTTGGGCTAGGGCAGATAAGAACTCCGTGGATCTAATATTAAGAACCAGCGATGCCGTTAATCTTACATTACACTTATTGCTTATTGCATTTATATTTAGATCTTCATTTAATCGGCCCAACAACCCTGCGACGAGATTAGGCTGAGGGGAAGTGACTGGCCCAAGGTTGCCCAGTGAGCTTCATGGCCGAGTGGAGAGTTGAACCCTGGTCTCCCAGCTCCTAGTCGAACAACTGGACCGCACTTGCTCTCAATCCTGCTGCATTTGGGGGCCCTTATTAATATTCTTGTGGGGGGCTGGGCTTCCTCTTACAGGTGATAATGCAAATGTCTTCAACTGGTAGCCAGACAATCCTTATTTTCTTTCTTTCTTTAATTTATATACAGTGGTACATTGGTTTGCAACTGCTTTGGATTACAACCGTTTTGGAATACAACCGTTTCAAACCCGGAAGTGTGTGTCCCTTTTTTTGGATTACAACCAATTTGGAGGGGGGGGGGGAGGAGGCCCCATTGGCGAAAGCACACCTTGGATTACAACTGGACCTCCGGAACAGATTATGGTTGTCAACCAAGGTACCACTGTACCACCTTTATCTTCCAAAGATCTCTTACGTATCTGAAGAAGTGTGCTTGCACACGAAAGCTCATACCAAGAACTAACTTAGTTGGTCTTAAAGGTGCTACTGGAAGGATTTTTTTATTGTGTCTTACATAGTTTTCCTCTTCCCCATTTCCCCCTCACAACAACCCTGTGAGGTAGGTTAGGCTAAGAGATAGTGACTGGCTCAAGGTCACCCAGTGAGCTTAAGGGTGTGTGGGGATTCGAACCCTGCTCTCCTAGGTCCTAGTCCAACATGCTAACCATTGCACCACACTGGCTCTCAATCCTACTGTGTTTGGGGACCCCTCTTAATATTCTTCTTGTGGAGGCTGCTCATCCTCTTGAGTAGGGCCCTTTACTCCTGCCCCCAAGTCCTGCCCTGAGGGCACCAGTCCTAAGCACAAGAAGTATGACTGCTTTGCTGGTTTGAGATCTAAGATTGGGTAGCGCAACATTCTGTTTGCCACAGTGGCCAGTCGGGGAGCTGGCAACCTTTTCTTCATCCCCTCCTGGGTAACCTTCCAGGAGCCACATGCCAGGGGTGGGTGGAGCCGAAGGAGAAAGTGGGCAGAGCGATGGTTGTAAATTTTTTCACCTTTGTACAGCAGGCTAGTTTCCACACACACCTCTCTGTCCTCCCATCCAGGCAAACAAGAAGCATAGCCAGAGTTCAAGGATACCTTCCAGTCCTGCAAAAACAGTGAAGGAGGGTGCATTTCAGGATCGAACCTTGTCACATCGAAGGTTTGCATGGAAACCATAATTCATCGGATCCCACAATCCGGGAGATGAAGACACTGAAACACTAGCAGTTTAAACAATACCACATAATAAAAAGCAGTTTGTAAATGAAGCCAATGTTTCCAGAAGGGAATCCCACCAGCGCGGGGCCACTATAGAAAAGGCCCTGACTCTCTGATTCCTGCCAATCTAATATATTTATTTTCTTGTTTATTTATTACTTGTATAGCTCATCTTTCCTTCTATGTGGCCTTCATACTTCTCCCCCACTCCATGTTGTCCTTACAACAACCCTGCGAGGTTGAATAGACTGAGTGAGAGCGACTGGCCCAAGATCACCCAGTGAACTTCATGGCTGAGTGCGGATTTGAACTCTGGTCTCCCAGGCCCTAGATCAGCACTCTAACCACTGCACTACACCGGTTCTCAATAATAGATCAGGATGGCAGCCCACATGCAAGGCCCCTGAGATGTATCTCAAGGCTGAGGCAGGTTCCTGCTGAGGCAGGCGGTCTTTCAAATAATCTGGTCCCATAGACCAAGTCCTATGATGAAAGGTTGAAGAAGCTGGGTTATGTTTGGCTTGGAGAAGAAGAGAGGATTAAAAGACGATACGATAGCCAACTTCAAATATTTGAAGGGCTGCGCAGAGATGAAGGAGCACATTTGTTTTTCTGTTGCGCCAGAGGGTAGGACCCAAACCAATGGGTTCAAATTACAAAGGAAGGAATTTAGACTAAACTTCAGGAAGGACTTCCAGACTGTTGAAGCTGTTCCACAGTAGAAAAAGTTAGCTCAGATAATGGTGGACTCTCCTCCTGAAGGCTCTTAAGTAGAGGCTGGATGCTTTTGGTAATGAATTTCCTACGTTGGTGGGAGGGGTTGAGCTGGATGACCTTTGGAGGTCCCTTGCAACTCTTTGATTCTAAAGCTACCTCCTGCTTATTGCTACAGATCAAACTAATACTGTATTAAAAAGATTTAGAAGCTGGCAGTTCCATCTCTTCTCCCCTACCCCACTTTCCACATGCATTAATTTTGCATCTCCACCCTGGCTAGAATCAGGGTCTTTTCTACCTAACTTGTGTTTCCTGTAATGAACTTTGCCTTTTTGTTTTCCATACTCAGAGTCTCAGTGTGTCACCATCAAGGTCACAGTGTGCTCCTCCAAGCAGTGGTTTCAGTGCACCATGCAAGTTCCTGTGGTTAAGAACATGTAGCTGAGGACTCCGAGAACTCATCTTTCCATTGCTGGTTTATATGCATTTTATATATGTATGCTGGGATAGCTCAGTCGGAGGAACGTAAGTCTCTTAATCTCTGGGTCATGGGTTTGAGCCCCACATTGGGCAAAGGATCCCTGCATTGCAGGGGGGGTTGGACTAGATTGTCTTTGTGGCCCCTTCCAATTGTGATTCTTTAATTCTGTACCACAGGGCTAGAGAACCCGTGGGCCTCCAGAGGTTGTTGGACTCCAACTCCCATCAGCCTTAGTCAGTGTGGCTAATAGTCAGGGTTCATAGGGAATGCAGTCCAACAACCTTGGGAGAGTCACAAACTCCCCCCCCCCAAAAAAAAAACCCGACTAAAGAACAATGGCAAGAGAAACTGATGGACTATGCAGAACTGGCAAAATTGACACATAAATTGCGGGACAAGGATAACTGTGACTTTAAAGATGAATGGGAAGCTTTTACAAAGTATTTAAAGAAGCAACAAAGTGAACTGGACTCCCTGGCAGGCTTTGAATAAACACTCACAAACTCTTTATTGATAATAACTAGTCAGATAAATTAAGGATTTATACAATTTTGTGACATGCAGAGAATAGCATCTACAAAGAAACCAGAGAGTGGAACTGAGGGAAGTCGGGGGTGGGTTGTTTTAGGGGGGGAGGGGGGAAATGGGGGGGAATTAAGGATGATATGTTGTAACCTAATATGTTTTGTTTAAATGCCTAATAAAAAATATTTAAAAAAACAAAAACAAATTCCCCATCCCTGTTGTTAGACCTGTTTTAGCTGTTGCAGTCTTTCCTCTCCTCCATGAACCCTGGGAACTGCAGTTTTCTGAGCTGTGCTGAACATGCTCTGTCAACATACCCCTGGCCACACAGGACAAGAATTCCCCCAGAAAGAGGCAAGTGCTTATTGAACCCGTTTTCAGAGGCAGCGTTTGATATGCCTTCAGTGTCTTTGCAAATAGTAAAATTTTCTTATAGAGAAGCCATGCAAGATAAACCAGCTTCACTTGGTGGACATGCATCGTGTAGATGCGCCTGTCAAGGTGCGCTCATCCCCATGAATTCCATTATTAAGCAGAATCCCTGTCTCTCATCTCTGCTTAACACTCGACTCCTCTTATTGATGGGAATAAGAGGAGATTGCAGAAAGCCAGTGCAGAGCAGTGGTCAGAATTCAAGTCCTCACTGGGCCAGGACGCCCAGCGAGTGACCTTGGCTCAGTCACCATCTCTCAGCCCAACCTACCTCACAGGGTCGTTGTGAGAATAAAATGGGAAAACGCTGTACACCGCCTTGAGCTCCCTGGAGAGAAAGGTGGGATATGGACATCAGGAAGAACTTTCTGACAGTAAGAGCTGCTCGACAGTGGAGCGGTCTCCCTCGCGAGGTTGTGGTCTCTCCTTCCTTGGAGGTTGGATGGCCATCTGTCATGGACGCTTTAGCTGAGATTTCTGCATTGCAGGGCGTTGGACTGGATGACCCTCGGGGTCCCTTCCAACTCTACAATTCTATGATTCTATGAAATGCAAGAAATAAATGTGGATTGGACTTTCCTTCCTTGAAATCTTGTTAGCTCATCCCAGCTGCTGCAGTCACTTCGATGAACAAGAGAATTTGCCTTATAAAGTCAGACCATGGGTCCATTTAGCCCAGAATTGCCCACATCAGCTGGCAGCAGCTCTCCAAGGTTTCAGCATGAAATCCTTTGCAGCCGTACCTGGAGACGTCGGAGAATGAACCTGGGACCTTCTGCCAAGCAAGATGGACTTTTCTCTGTACCTCAGGCAGATAAACACGAACCGAGACTTAAGTGAGGAGCATCAAGTAACAAATCGCTTTACAAATGGAAATTCAAATCCAGAGTTCCTCGGAGGTTCTAGCTGCCATCACGAGAATATCGGGCCATTTATTCACACCTCTTGATCCCTCCAATGAATTAAATGTCTTGTTTGCGCTCTTCATTCAGGAAATCTATTTGCAACTCTCCATTCATTTATTCGGCAGCAGCTCTGCAAAAAAATCAATGGAGGTGGTCTAGAATAAGGAGAGGAGACTGTGGCCTTCTATTATCTTCATTCAATATTCGTTTGTTTGTTTGTTTTGAAATTGAACTGAGCATTTGTTTCAGCTGGTTAGCTGCATTTGATGAATCGGAGGAAAGAGAGACAGTTGAGAGGTTAGTAAAGTTGATCGCGTGATAGCGCAGCGCGTGTAGATAGGCAGCTATAATGATCGGTAGCTGTATACAGTATGAGCATACACAGTTTTTTTAAATATAGCTTTTAAAATCTTAATGGTTTGGCTGGGGGTCTTAAGCGTACAAACACGGCCCTGCACGTTGCTGGCTTTCAAGGAAGCCCCGTTCAAATCAACGGGGCTCTTTTATTTCATTTCTGAAACTTACAATTCTGTCCTTAGTCACAAAGCCCCAAGGCGGGTTACAACACTTGGTGCGCGCGTATATCATGCACCTACTTGGAGTGCAGAGAGAAGCGAAAGGCGTGTGTGTGGCCCTGCATCTCCAAATTATTCATCCAATATTATTTATTTATGATTTAAAGGTTTCAGCAGCTGCCTTTCTGCCGGAGCACGGAGCTCAGAGCAGTTCACTACGCCATGAAAAACACACACAATAAAACTGCTATTATAAGAACTACAAGCGATCAATAAGAAATGTTGCGATTCTGCAGCACGTGGCTCCCCACTCAGAAATATTCTACTTATTTCCCAGGTGGCATATCTGGGCTCATCTCTGCCCATTGAGGTGCGACTTAAACGTGAATGAAGCTGGGTCGATGGTGCTGCGTTACTGCTGCTAATAAATAATGTCGATTGGAAACATGCACCGAGGCTCAAGACTTTAATTTGGATTAACTTTGTCTGGATGTGCCACCAGTGTTAGTCCCGTTTCCCCACTAAACTTAATGGTGTGGGGGGTGGGGGGTGTTCTTGGTTTGTTTTGTTCTTGTTTTTATTATGTATTTTGTGCTTTTATCTTGTAAACTGCCCTGAGATCTACAGATGAAAGGCGGTACGCAAATTTAATAAATAGTAATAGTAATTGTGTGTGTTTGGGTGTGTAATATGTGAGTGCATCTGTATCTATACAAAGCGTTACCAGACTGACCGCGCGATCCTATGTCTACTTATTACTGCGGATACTTGATTATTTGCCGCAATCCTTTACCTCGCTACCTGGGAATTAGCTTGGTGCGCAAACTTATTTCCGAGCAAACACGCGTGAGGTTGCGCTGCAAGGCTGCTATCCTATGCACCCGGGCGTCAATCATCACCGTGGGAATTCCCAATAAACACACGCATCATATAGGATCGAGTTGCATTAGCTTTATTTTGTGACATACGCTTTGGAGGCCGAGAGCCTACGAAAGCTGGCGGCGCAGGAACAGCGCGATCCTGTAGTTACAGCGAGGCTCACTTCTAAGCAAGCATGCATACCACACCTCCTTTTTTCCCCTTCTTCTTTGGTTTGGCCGGATTCTGCCCTTTGCACAGCTTTCGCCGCCTCCCTGCCCCTAAGGCGACTTCACCCCCGCGATCTCAGCTGCGGCTGGTTCCCCGCAGACGATTGTTCTAGCCGGGGTCGAGGAGGAGACGAAGGGGCTGGCGCTCCTGACCGCCGGCCCGCGATGGGAACGGAGGAAAGTTTCCACCACCGCCGGCAGTTTGAGCAAAAGATTTGGCTGCTGTGTGAATTAAAGGGATGCAAATATACCCTGCGCCTCCCCGCATTGTCCCCGGCTCAAGGTGAAAAGTTAAAACATAAAAACAATGAGTGAATCTGCTGGGATTTAGAGGGGGAGCCGGGGGAAGCGGGGGCCGCCTGCCGCATCTTCAAAGGGCGACTTGTGTCTGCGCCGCGACGCGCGGCAGAATGCTCATATCAAAGTGGCCTGGCCCTATCTACACCGCAGAGGCTCTGCGATCTGGATCGGGCTTAGAAGGTGCCCGAAACCGGATCAGTTCATGGGGTTAACAAAATAAATCAGGCCAGAGCCGCAACGACCCACATTTTTCTCTCTCTTATTGGGAAGATTGAAAGTACCACCCTCCGTTCTTCATTCCCTCCCCCTCCATGTGTGCAAATTGATGGACTTAAAGTTCGTCTTTTTCCTTCTCCGGTGTCTTGAGAAGGTCAGTTTCCGCTCGGGTTTCATTGTATATTGACAGACTGACCTTTGTTAGAATTATATTCTTTGGGACTTCTTCTGTAAAACAACAGCAGCAGCAGCAGCAACAACAGATCCATCTCTCCATAGAATAGTACTGAAATATATACAGTCAGATCAGCCTAGTTTAAAAGTAAAAAGCTTTGGGTTTTAAATGGTATGAAATTGACTAGCCATTGACTCTCCTACCTTTTCGCCCCAAGAACATCGATTCTCTTCCTCTTTCTTTTCTTTTCGTCCATTTGATCTAGCTGGCTCGAGACTCAATTGATCTTCTTTAAAAATTTGCCTTGGATTCGGATGCTTTAAAATATATATAAATAAAAGCCAGTCTTTTCACATCCTCAGTAATGGGCAGGTTCAGAGAGGCGGGAAGCCTATGGAAGGGACTGGTCAAATATAATCTCAATAGCATTGTACCAGGAAAAATATATAGGACCAGCCCTCGGTAACTTTTAAGCAACAAATAAAATGAAATGAATAAAAATGTATAGTCTGTAAGGAGCCTCAATGTGTGTGTTTTTCTTCCGTGAGTGTAACCCGGGACTTTCCTAAATGTGTTCAGGTCCGCACCTTGATAAGGGAATCGGGGGCTTTCTTGCCACACGACAAAACCCTAAAGAAATTAAGATAATCCCCTTGACATTCTGAATTCTCTTTTGGGGTCGTGCGACGCGTTGGCGTTTTGTGCCTGCCGCCTCCTTATCCGGGATTAGCCTGGCAATTGGTTATTAATGAGTAAACGGGCTTTAAAATGTTAAGGGAGCACTTAAAAGGGGGGAAAAGTAGTTTCGAACCTATGAAGAGAGTCTGGCCAATCCGTCTTCTAGCCTAACGTCCCCACTTCCTAGGCTTAAACTTTCTCCCTTTAGACGAGGCTGAAATCTGCGTAACTGGGCCTGGAAACCTCTCTCTGTTTTGGCCAACACAGATCCTCTGTTTTCTTCCTTTGGAAGGCACTTCTCAGCGTTGCCAACTTCTTAGGCCTTTTCCAAGACCTCACATCAAAGAGAGGCGCATCATTTATTTATATTCTTGGGAGGCGCTCTTTTTCCAGACCTTCGGTGCGCTTCCACCTTCGCCCACCCGCCCCTTCGCTCCGCTCTCCCTTTTGCAAGTTCTTCGGATTCCCATTCTTTGAACCTGTGATTGGAGGTTAAAGTGCACCAGGTTGCAATGGGAGAAGGAAGCTCTTAAACAATAAAGGCCCGAATATGTCTCTGTGATCAGGTCGCTGCCCTTGCCTTATCTTTTTAAATGCAAATCTTCTTTGGGGGCTTGGAGCAGCTATATTACCCGGGTGCCTCCCTCCCTCCCTCCTTCCCTCCCTCTCTCCCCTCCCTCCCGCTCCCTCTCCACGTCACCTGCCTTGGGTGCTGGGCCTGGCCTGGCCATTGCTCAGAGCGCCTTGTCAACATACAGCGCGGAGCCTCGTCCCGAGCGCGGCGAGCCTGGCCGGCCGATGGAGCCGGTGGCTCCCTGACCACCGCGCGTCGGCTGCACTCTCGCTTCCTCTGCGCCCACACGGAGGACGCCTCGACCACGGGGTGGGCGCCGATCCTCGCAACGCACCGGGTCTCCCCCCAGGGAAGGGAGGCCAGGAGCCCATCGCCGGCGCCCTCGCAGCAGTATGTGGAGGAGAGCCCCTCGCCTCCGGCCACCATGTACGTGAGTTACCTGTTGGAGAAAGACGGCGCCTCCATGTACCCGGGCTCGGTGCGCCACGCCGGGGGGCTCAACTTGGCGGCGGCGCAGAACTTCGTGGGCGCCCCGCAGTACTCGGACTACGGCGCCTACCATGTGCCCGCCGGGATCGGGCTGGACAACGCGCAGTCCCCGGGATCGCCCTGGCCCGGCGCCTACGGGGCGCCTTTGCGCGATGACTGGAACGGCTACGGGCAGGGGGGCGTCCCTGGGGCGGCCGCCAACGCCGTGCACGGACCCTCCGGCGCGGCAGGGTTGGCCTACAGCCCCGTCGGGGACTACCACCCACACCCGCACCACCACCACCCTGCGCAGGGGCCGCCGGCGCCCCCCTGCGGAGTCCCCGCTTCCGGGGGGCTGATGCAGCCGCTCAACTCGCCGCCCGGCGCCGAGCACCTTTCTCCGGGCGGCCAGAGGCGGAACCCCTGCGACTGGATCAGGAAACCCACGGCAGGGGGACCCGGTAAGGAAGGAGAAGGGGCAGGGAGGGGCGGCTCGTTGGGTGTCCGGAGGAAGGGGCTGTGGGGCGCAGGCCTGGAGGAAGCCCGGTCACCTCATCACCTACAGGCGCAGCGGGCGGAAGTTGTTCAGTGGGGCTCAGGCGACGCAGCGGCACTCTGCACCAGCGCCGGGGAACGGTTGCCGTGGGAGGGGAAAGATGGAAGAGTTAAGAAAGCAAGGACTCTGGAAAGGATCGCAGCTGGTCTTGCTCGTTTCAAGGGTTAAGGTGACGCGCACACCTCGAGCAAATTGAGCCCGGTGCAGGGGTATTTGGTCGGGGACCGACGGCCTGGTGTGAGGATCTCTCTCGGACTGAAGCGAGACAGCCATCCTACGGAGCCTCCTTTTGGAAATATACATATATTCGGACTGGATCCAGGGTTGGCGTGCCTTGCAGGGATGGTGGAGCCGATCGCCAGCGCTGTGAGGCCGGAGGGTTGGGCCGTCCTGCGCGCGCCTGCTTGCTTTTAGTATCCAGTTCCCTCGTAAAGCCGAACCATTAAAACGAATGTCATAATCAATAGGCTTCCTGTGCTAGCCTAAGGCCGTGACAGTTTAAAAACGAATATTATTTCCTGCTAAGTTTGAAAGCCACGCGCTACTCCAGATTCCATATAAACTTTCTCGGAAGTAAGTCCGCTGGCGTCAGTGGCGCTTTACGTGCTGGGAATACCTCGCCCTGTCAATTTACTATACCTCTGCCTCCCCTTAAAAGGCACTTGCACGGAGGTAAAAGCTGTACGCCTTGCTTACACTGAGTAAATCCCAGTGAAAGCAGCGGGACTTCACTCCTGAGTTGACAAGGCCAGGATTGAGCCAGATTCGTGCATTAAATATTGAGGGAGGTAGTTCATTAATGGTGGGCAAAGGAACAAAGAGCGAGCCAGCACATTCTCTGGTTCGGATCTGAGTGTAAAAGGCGGCGGCAAATAAACGTAACAGGCTGCAAATCCACAAACTGCAATCCACAAAACTGAACTGCTTCTCTGAGACATCGTGACTCTCTGCAGTTCTTAAAACTAACGAGTGTTTTGCCCTTCAGGGAAGCATGAATCTCAGATCCACCCCGTCTGAATTGATATGCCCTATATTTGTGCCAGGATCCCAGCTCAGGATTTACATGGAAGTAAATCCTGTGGGAAGCAAGGGCACTTCCTTCCAAATGAAATTGCGCGTTCATGATCTCCTCTGCAACTGCGCTTCTCCAATGCCGTTTAAACTATTTAGCTTGGATGAACCGGGCTGTCACCAGAAAGGTTCTCAGACTCTCTCCAGCCTGGTCCACTTCCTCCGGGACTCATTCCTGTTGGGCTGGTGAGTTTCCAGACTGTACAAAACTACAGATCTGATTGGAGACAGGCATCTTTATCGCCCGAGCCAGTTAAACTGAAGCATGTGGGCACTAAAACTGCCATTCTAAACACACGAGACACACGCACACATTTCCTGGGAAATCCGTCCCGTTGCAAATTAATGGGACTTTCCCTTTCATGGAGCTTCTCAACCTGGCGAGGTCAAGCCCCATATATAAATCCAAGCCCTACCGCCGAGCTGAAATTTGTGGCTGGCAGGAACTGTCCCCCTAAGGCCTTTCCAATCTGCAGGGGGGTTTCCCACCGACGTTTTCTTTCGGGAAAAGGGCCGTAGCTCCGTGGGAGATCACCTGCTTTGCATGCAGAATGTCCCGGGTTCGATCCCCGGCATGTCCCGTGTCTGAAACCCTGAAGAGCCTCTGCCAGTCAGTGTAGACAGCACTGAGCTAGATGCGACCAATGGTCTGACTCTGAATAAGGCAGATCCTATGCTCCTTTGTCGCTAATATAAATAATTTGGCTTCTGTAAGGGTTCTTTCGAGCGCTCCACGCGCTCCGCCTATTGTACTAATGACATTCCTTACCGTAACTTTGATCGTAGGGTAGGCGAGGCCAGGATTACTTGATGCGGGAAGATCTGTGATTTTAGCTGTCGGTGGTCCCCGGACCGGTGTCTCCATCCAGCTTCGCAGAATAGGTAGCTATCTCCCCTCTCTCGTCGCTGGGTTTTTGTAAGGAAGGGATACTATGGCGAGGCGCAGCGCCCCGGAGACTTGAATGTGTTCCAGTTCTGTAGGCGGGCATGGATGAACGCGGAAGGCATGACCCAGGCAGAAATTAAAAGCTCGGGAACCCCCTGAAAAGCTGCAGTCCTAATAAACACACTTAATAGCGCAAATCACAGGCATGTTCACTCGGAAGTAAGTCCCCGCTGTGGGCAACGTCTATGAAGGATAGCAGCCTGGATAGGAAGCAAGTCCCATTGAATTCAGTGGGAGTTAAACCAGAGTGAATATGCTTCGGATTATACCATAATGGTGGCGTGGGGATTTCCGTGGGGGATTGTTGCTGGAGAATCTAGCTCATGTGTGTGTGTAACAACAATAGCCGGCCACTGATGGCTGAGGTCGATGTGTGGACCTCTGTTCTTTACGCGTCAAGTTGCTGGCGTTAATTAGACAACCGAGAACACCCTTCCGGGAGCAAGGATCAAAGCCCAGGAGCAGGAGAGGCCTCGGCTGACGTTGCTTCTCTAGTGATATTTGAAGCCGGATGACCTGCTGACTGTGTGTGGTTCAGGGATCTGAGCGACGCATCGGCTGCTGCCCTGCGCAGGGGACGCGCGACCGTAGAAAGCAGGGAGTTTTCTGGGACTTCCCGCTTGGCGGCTCCGCAGAGAGTGGGGGAGCCTTGCTTTGGAAACTTTGGTGTATTTGCGAATTGGGGGGGGGGTAGTGATGGTGGTGGTATTGAAGTGCAAATATGCAACTCATTTTTTAAAAAAACAACATTTGTTCCTTATTGTCAATATTTAAAAGAAAACCACTAAATTCGCATATACATTGTTACCGACAAGGGAAAGCGGTAACCCGCAGTGAAAGCACTCAAGAGGAGCGGTTGAAAATCATGTAATGTAACTTACTTGCAGTTGAATTTAAGTTTAGAATTGAAGCGTAAGGCGCATTATTTAAGGCCGTCTTGACGCACACGTTTTGGAATTCAGCCGGACTGGAATCGGTTTTAAAACCCTAATCCTTCTACTAATCCGAAACAGAAGGCAGTTTCATGAAAATCCCCGGGGTTTATTCTTGAGTAATGCCTGTAGGATCCGGTTTCTATCCTAGGGCTGAGCTAGTAAATTATACAATTTCCATGAGCAGTGTTTTGAAGTCCATGATACAGTCATCCATTCATGATCCCGTGGATAAAATATTGAGAGTTTAGAAAGGGGTAGAATTATTCACACGTAAAGATAAAATGTATGTAGGGTCGGATTGTCAGAACGATACTGAACCTCTTATTTTAACCTAATGCTTTCTTGTTTTGCCTTGACCCTGAAAGATTTGCTTTAATGGAAACTGGTTGTATAATCCCAGAGGCCCTGGAAGTCTCCACGTTCTTGCAGTGCGAATGTAGGTCCTTTTGCTTCTAATGTTCTTCTGATGAGCTCACTAATTCTAGCGAAGGTTCAGTCTCAGGACAAAACATACTGGGAAGTGCAGACACGCGCAAGAAACCAGCCTCAACGACTGGAAAGTTCTCTTGAGCAAGACGCGTTAAAATGAATCCGAGTTTGGCAAGGCTTTGCGCTGCTGCTCCCATTGCGTTTTCAACTACGCTTGCGCAGGAGAACTTCCGGTGGTTGCTTTTTTAAAAAAAATAAAAATAAAAAAATCAGGGTATTTGCAGCTTCAAAGACGCAGGCTCACACTGAATGACCCGGATCCACATTGGACTAAGAATTCAGAAGCAGTCTATAGTTGTCACTGAGATGCAAGGGCTGTGTGGTACCCACTTCAGATTTTGGATGAGGGAATAATCGCCCATATGAAAAACAGATTCCTTGAGTAGCATGCTGGGAAGTTTTTGCCCAGCCTTCTTCCTGAACTGCTAGTTTTCTCCCGGCAGAGATTTGTTTTCTACGGATGAACATGCCACGATGGGGGACCCGCCCCCCTAGTCTGAAGCGGTACAGCCCAGACCCAAGTTTCGTGAGAACTGTTTTAGGACACAGCGTGGAGATGGCGAACTTTTGACTATTGCACTACAAGTCTAATAATCTCTGACCATTGGGCATGCTGGCTGGGGCTGATGGGAGCTGGAGTCCAACAGCATCGGGAGGGCCCCGTGGTATAAAATGTACATGAGCTTGTAGTGAAGAGATCGATTCCCCTGCTCCCTGCCAGAGGAAAGTGCGATCCAGTTTGTGCGAGGCTGCTTGGCTTCCTAACCTCTTAACTGAAGGGCAAAGGCATCGTTCTTGTACGCAAGAGGCTGATCTGAAGATCCCGTGGGATCAGCTTGATCTAGCACTTTTTCTGGATTGAGAAGAATAAGAGGCAACGGGTGTCCCCTGCGCTCCTCCGCGGCGACGCGCGCGTTGGCCTTGCTGCAGATTCCTTTCCCGTCGTCCAGCTGATACCGAGCTTCATCCTTAAATCACTGGCCGGTGCGCGCGGTTGGTTGTGCATTGATTTCTGACTCACTGGGCAGTGCATACCTTTATATGCCCATCGCCGCTGGGCTGCTAATAATCCGTGCAGAGAGGAGTTGATCCGCGGCTGGGCAGCTCTTCCGTGCAGCCCTGTAGGGCAGCGACCAGGGCTTGGCCATCCACCCAGGGATATGCAATCCCTCTCCTTCCTTTCCTCAAGAATGATCTCCTCCTCCTTTCCAAAGCCTGTTCTGCATCGCTGGGGGGGTGTCTTGGTGGCCTTCCCATTGCCTCTGACTGTACATACTCCAGAGTAAGCACATTTGAACACAATGGGAAGTAGCATCTCCTTGGTATGCAACCCCCCCTCCAGGTTCAGTGTCCCAAGGTTCAGAGAAAAAATCCTCTCTGAAACCCTGGAAAGTTGTATTGCTTGGTATTTACTCCAGAGTAAACATATCTAGGATCTGACTGTTTGCACCTCCTAATTTAGAGATGTGGAACCTGTGGCCCACTAGATGTTGGCTATGTTGGCTGGAGCTGATGGGAGTTGTGGTCCAACAACATCTGAAAGGTCCCCACCTTCTCCTCTGAGACCTAGGGAAGTGCTTGCCCGTACCATTAATTTTAATTCCCATAGGTTACCTCTATTAGTTTGTTGCAAACTTCTGGTTGCAGCCTTACACACCTTACATGTGAGCAAGTCCCACTGAAACCAAACAGGATCCTATGTGTGCTTGACTCTCCCAATGAGAGCCAAGAAATTGCTCCTCTTTGACTGGACCATGCCTTGAAATGCACGGAGACTGCAACCCTACATCAAACTCAATGGGGCTTTCTTCTGAGTAGATATGCACAGGATCCTGCCATAAACAGATATCTCACCCCCAAGTGTGTTTGAGTGCAACTAGTTAGACCAGAATTCCAATACATTAGTGAGACCTGGTCAACATACACCTCAGCTCTGCCATGAACCCACTTTTTGCAATGTGGGAATGACTAATAACACTCACATATAAGTACTGGCTGACTTTATATGCCTGCATTATTATCCCCATGAGAGAG
This sequence comes from Podarcis pityusensis, assembly GCF_964106645.2. Classification (NCBI taxonomy): domain Eukaryota; kingdom Metazoa; phylum Chordata; class Lepidosauria; order Squamata; family Lacertidae; genus Podarcis; species Podarcis pityusensis. Next base: position 26,102,041 of record NC_138027.1, on the reverse strand, counting down.
AGAGAGAGAGAAGTGATGGGGGTGAATGGGAAACAGATTCGAGGTACTAGTGTTAATTCACAAGGCCCTAAACAACTCAGACCTTAGGGACCATCTGATTCCTTATGCTCCACCTCAGTCATCTGAGATGCTCAGATGGGACACTTCTGGTGGCTCTCTGTACCTCTGAGGTTGGGTTGGCCTTCACTACAGATTGAGCCAGGGCCTGTGGAACTCCCCACCAGTAGAGGTTTGCCAGAAACCATTCCACCCTTCTTTCAGAGCTGCTCTGAAAACTACATTGTTTTAGAAGGGCCTTTGCAGTATGAATGTTCTCTTAACCAGTTGGTATTTATTAAAGTTTCGTGGGTGCTTTTTGCTGGTTTCATTACTATATGTTCCATACCACCGTGATATTCTTTTAATGAAAGTGTAGATTGGAAATAATAAATAGGAATCATGGCTGTAGCACGAGGTCCTGCATCTACAGTAGCCTTTGCAAGAGCAGACTGGTAATATGGTGCCTTGAGTGAGGATAAAATTCGTCACACCTACCCTAAATATTTCTTATTTTCACAATAATTCCTTTTGGTACAGCTGCTTTTTACATGGATCTTCTCCGTAGGTACCATAGCTGTCAACTTTTCCCTTTTCTGGTGAGGAATCCTATTCGGAATAAGAGAATTTCCCTTAAAAAAAGGGAAATGTTGACAGCTATGGTAGGTACCTATCTAAATATAGGTTATTCTTATTACGTATTTTGTGCTCTCTTGGCTAAAGGAACCACCCTAAATCTAGTGCTGGCCTTTGCCATTCTGAGGCCCTACAAGCAGATGCTGGGCTGGGGGTTGAGTGGAGTTAGAATCATAGAAAAGTAGAGCTGGAAGGGACCCCAAGGATCATCTAGTCCAACCCCCTGCAATCTCAGCTAAAGCATCCATCTCAGCTAAAGTTAGATAGGCCGAAACAGCTGGAGGGCACCAGCTTGGGGAAGGCTGATCCTACAGCACACCCTTCACCATCCTTATTAAGAAGAAAGTCCCACTGAGATCAGCGCGACCTACTCTTGAGTGAGTGTCCTTAGGAGAGCAACCTTAGAAGCAACCTCGGATGCTAATGCCCTAGGAAAAGGTCACAGAGGGCCAGAGGGTCCTGCAGGCTCCCGCTTCGTCTTACTTGTGATGCTAATATTGTTCCTCCCTTCTCTTTGGCAGACCCTCATCTGTCATGAGGAGGGGGCTTTAAACCTATCTTGCTTTGATATACACCTTCCTTGCTATTGTTCCCCCCCTTTCCCCTTCCCTGCCCGCCCCTCACCGGAAAAGAAGAGAAAGGAGAGGGAGGTGGAACAGAAACTTTCACAGTCAATATTGAAATCTGCCATTCCTCTCTCATTCTCTCTCTCTTTCCTGGGTGGGGGAAGGGGGGGAACGTTGGTGGCTGTGGCAGCTGAGAGTGGGAACAGGCCCTTGGGTGGACTGCAAAATTCTCCGCAGTAGATCAACAGGGAAAATCTTTCTCCCGCCCATCCCATATCTTCACCCCAAGCAAACCGGTGGTTGATTTTCTGCAGTCCTCTCTAGGAGGCGTTATTATTTATGTGGCTCCCACGTGGTGATCACAGAATCTCTATCATTTCTTTATTTCCTAAAACGTATATGCATTTTGATTGTAAAAACCAGAACACAAAACAACCCCACTACAAAGTGGTTTACAAAAATAAAAATGGTAAGTCGAGGAAACAGTTGAAATCAGCTATTTAAAACATTCAAAAAAATACAATGTTTTAGCAATAAACTAAAAACCAGATTAAAAGACATGTCAAAATTCAACAAACCTGGATGCCTAAACAAAAATGTTTTGAGCAGGCGCTGAAAAAAGGTACAGTCAAGCCGCCTGTCTGATGTCAATAGGCAGGAAGTCCCCAAAGGCGAGAGTGCTGTCACACTAATAACATTAATGTTAGTACAATACTGAACACTTTAAATGCACCTTTACATAATGCAATGCAAAATCGTCAGGCTGCAGCCTTTATCAGGTTTACCTGGGAGTAAGCCCCACCAAATGCAATAGGACTTAATTTGAGTAGACATGGATTGTACTGTTAGGGTGAAATTGGTGGACTACATTTACTTAAGTCTTTTGGTTTCAATAGGTCTACTCTGAGTATAACTAACATTGGCAATCACCCTTAAAAATCCCAGAGAGAGAGAGAGAGAGAGAGATCACTTAAATACATAGACAGCAGTCCAGTTAGAAAGAAGCTTCTATTATTTTTCTCCTGTCTAGAGAGTCTGACAAAATATTTGCAAATGGTTAACTGACATGTCTTCATTCCGACACAATCCAGGGAAACTTTCCAGTGGATCAGGGCCATTATTTTCTCTACTCTAAGCTCTACCTAGTTCTTAAAGGCTGTTGTCCTTCCCTGCTCTTGCCCTGCTCCCAAGCAGACGAAGTTTTCCCCCAGTTGCGGGAAACGGCTGGTCTCTTAAATGTTTGGGGTGTCACTCACCAGGTGTTAAAAAAGCATAAGGACTTGGGGTTAAAAACAACAGCAACCCAAACAAATAAACAAAAAGTGGCAATTCTACCAGTTCATTCTGTCTTAAATCATTTGTCTTCCGAATCTCTCTCTCAGTTAGCGAGATCCTGGGATTCGCTGGGGAAAGTCACTGCAAGCAGTGACGTTTGTGTGAATATACTGTGTATCAGACTTCATAAATCTGTTGCTGCACAGATCTTCTGGACTCCCAGGTTGATGGAAGTTGTAATCCAGAAAATCTGGAGGGCACCAAGTTGGTGAAGGCTGATATATGATAATATGATATGATATATGATATGATATATGATGATATATGATATGAGTGACTTCATCCGTGGAATAGTGTGGCTGGGTTTGCGCTCCAGTTTTGAACTGAGGTGCCGGGGTTCAGTCCCTTAAAAGCCTTAATTGGTCCTTGATTGATTTTACTCAACGTAGTTACATAGTTGCATTATTTTAACCTGGACAACAATTCTGTAAAGTTGTGGTTTGGATCTGGGTCTTCCATCTTATTAAAAAAAACCCATCAAACTTGAGATACCACAATAGCTCAGGCTGCTGTTATCAATAATGTGGAAGATGTGCATTGCACGTGCTCAGACCCTTTAAAAATGATTATTGCTTATAAATACAAAACAAAACCCCAAACTATATTTATAGGGTGCCTTTCAGGGTTGCCTTGAAATGCTTCTGCCATTTTAGGAGAACAGATTTCCTGACGCGAAGTCCAGCTCTGAATGGGCTTGTGGTTTTAAAAAGTTTTAAAGAAGAATGTCATTTTATCAAGAGTGGATTGTATTTGGTTTGAAAAATAGTCTGGAGGCAGAATTAAAGGGAATCAGACCTTTAAGTGCAGCAGGTGAGAGGCCACATAAATTTTATAATTGGCTGTGTAATTGATTGGTATTTGGAATGCTATTTGGTATTGATATAATATGGCATATATTGGACTTTTGTAATTGAAAATTAATTTTAAAAATTTGACAAAAGAAGAAGATCATTTTTTTGGCTTGGGAAAAGTGGTTGCCATATGTTTCTCTCCCTTTCCAACTTTGTTCAGATTCGGGGAAAGTGTAGGTGGCCCAACCTGCATGGCTGCTGTGAAAACAGGCTGATGGATCCATTGGCCTGATCCACCCGGCTCGGCATCTCCCTGCATTGGAGAAGAGTCATATTATAAACTCCCAGAGGCAGAGCTTGGACCTGCAGAACGCTCTAGCTTCTCTCCCCAGCATCTGGGAAAGAGCCTGAAACTGCTGCCAGCCAGTGTCCTCAGCACTGAGCTAGATGCAACAATGGTTTTTTTGGCCCAGTGGAAGATAGCCTCCTTTGTTCTGTTCTGCACGCCCCTTCCCTCCTCATCTACTGTGTTTTTTGTTTTATTTTCAAAGGGAGGGGGCAATTTGGCTGAAACTGGGAAGACTAGGTCTTCTGCGTTTTATTAGGAGCCTCCTCCCTGCTTCCCACCCCCAGATGCATTTGAATTCAAGGGGCCCAACCTCTTCCGAACCCCTTTCTTCCTTTCCCGCAGTGGGGAGGGGAAGGGACCTGCCTGTCTCCATTCAAATGCGCCGCGCAGAGCGCGAGGGGAGAATGAAAGCGCCTGCCGCCCATTTGTTCCAGGCAACCCGCCTGTGCCTGCGATTCGGGGGCGTTCCGGAGGCTCCTCGCTTTGATAAGATCGCCTTGTAGCGCATTGTCGGCGCTCGTGTTCTCCATTGAGCGGCTCCAGGGAGCTCCCTCTGATCACCCTTGTCTTCATGGCGGGGAAGCTTTTGTCTGGGGGCTGCAGGGGCCGCGCCTTTCTGCCCCTTTTGTTTTTGTTTAGCCTCACCAAAGCCAGCCTGCCGGCCATTAAACACCTACAGGCAGGCAGAAGAAGCTCAGATCTCTCTATTTATTTGTGGTGCGGGTGGGGGTCTGTTTAAGAAGAGAACCAGTTAAACGAGAAGCGGGAGAAAAGACCAAAGGCCAGGCGCAAACAGACGCGCTGGAGGGCTGCCTGGGAATCGCAGTGAATTTGGGAAGCGCAGTGAATTTGAAATTGTCATGGCGCAATTTATTCTCCTGGTTTGGCCAGCTGTCCTGGGAATAAATTCCCCAGGGAATGGGGCAGTCAGGGTTTTTTTAGGACGAGAAAAAATGTAGAAAAGTACTGGAATTGGCAAGTTCTTGCATTTACGTTTTATAACGAGATAAATAAACCTTCAAACGAGGGGAAATGGAAAATTAGGTAGAAGTCACTCCTTCTTACTCTGGCCCAAATGTGTTTGTGTATAGCTCTGCTTGAAAAAGCCCTGGCTTAAATCACTGTAGAGCTCCTACATTCGTCATAAAATTGACTTTGTGGATTGCCCCGTTCCTATTGCCATCTCAGCACATGACTTGCAATAAGAAATACTGTACTGGTGTAAATTAAGCTTCCTTCCCAAGCAGGCTTTTGAATGCCTTCTGAGTAAAACCCACCTTATCGAATCATAGAATATTGTTTCTTGTGGTTTATCTCATTTACAACTGGCAGTGTTTAAATCAAAGCTTTCCAATCCCTTGAAACTGCAGGAGAAAAGAGCTGATCTCCCAGCCAGATAGTGCCTGCCTGGATATTTAAATCAATTCAATTCAATCCTTTTGCTGTGAATGGCACTGATGCCTCCATGTTTTTTGGAAAGAAGTCAGTTGTTTTACATGAACTTTTATTGATAAGCAAGAGTGCTTGTTGTGGAGCCACATAAATCACTTCATAATTACTAATAAACTCAGATCTCACCTTTCAATTATTTTTTTAAAAGGCACAGTTTAAACAACATGAAATTAAAATAGCATAATACAAATAATTACAGCTATAAAATAATAATAAAAATAGAACAGGAAAGAGTGTGATTTATAATCAATGCAAACTCAGGGCTTTTTTTTTTAACACACACACACACACACACACACACACACAGAACCAAATATAGGTGCCTTGGAAGGAAATTGTTGTGACTTAATTCCAAATTTTAAAAAGGCTCTCCTTGGAGAGAGATTTCAAAGGTGGAGTACCACCACCAAGAAGATTGTATTTCCTGGTTCCATTCACTTCATCTCTGATGAAGGCACCTGCAGAACACCCTTCCGTGATCATGACCTTCGCATATTGGCAGGTTGGTGTGGTGGCAGGAGGTCCTTCAAGGTCCTGGTGCCAAGTCACGAGTAGCTTGAAGCATCAATGCCAGCATTGTGAATTCTGCCCTGCAAATGAACTAGGGTCCAGTGCAGCTGTTCAAGAACTGGTGTGGTATATTCCTAATCGTCACTTAACAATCTTATACCACCCTTCATGTTACTAAGAAACTGATGGGTAGTGTACAATCAATGAAATATAAAATACAACATACATAAGATTCAAATGTCTGGGTAAGCATTTATGTCTTAGGCTGCAATCCTAGCCCCGCTTACCCGGGAGTAAGCCTCACTGAATTCAATGGGACTTAACCTCTGTGTAGATATGATTTGGATTGCTCTGTTAGCCTAACACCAAAAAGGTTACAAAGTGGGTGCCTGGCAAGCCTTCATGGGGAAAGCATTCCATAAAGATTCCAGGTAGTTATCGTTTCTGGACAACCTTCAAAGGCAGCCTCACCTACATTGAACTGCCACAGTCTAATCTAAAGGTTACCAGGGCACAGATAACCATGGCAAGGCAGCCTCTGCCAAAAAAGAGTCATATTTAATGGGGATTTGTATTTGACTGCTCATAGATAACAAAGTACGTGTATCTGAAGTTTTAATTTGTGGATTCTGTTTCAGAGGTCTTGCCTTCAAGGACCAGCCAGCTACTTTCTTTTCCAGGAAGCAGCTGCCTTGCAGTTTAAATACAAACAAACAAACAAACAAACAAACAAACAAACAAACAAACAGCCTTTGCTTACCCAAAGGCTAGCCGAGAGCAGGGCAACAGCGTTTCCAGAAGGGTGGTCATGCTAGTCATTTCCAGGAAAAACAACAACAGTCTTGTGGCTCCTTAAAATGTGAATAGATTTATTGTACTGTAGTGTGTTTGTGGAAATGACCATTTTGTGAACGTACTTATCTTTATAGGCACTTGATCTTTGCACTGAAATGTTGCAGACTATTATGCCTCTTGCATGTCATGACCTTTGGCCCCATTGTTTACATCTTTCGCCTCTGTACCCATGTATACACCTGCAAACTAAGGACAACACATCATATATCAGATGTGTGAGAAATCCAAATGTTTCCTCCTTGGAGTGTCTGCAGATTTTATGTGTGTAAAATTTCCATTACTAGAGGTGTACACTCCTCCTCCACTACCCCATATCCAATTCAACTGTGACTCCCCCCACAATACCACAAAACTTTATCCTCCTATCTTAGTAGATAGCCCATGTCTAAAGAAGGAATAGTTTATGGGGAAATGTGATAGGTGAGATATGCAGTTTAATGAAAAAATAAACAGTATAGCACATTACTTCTTGACCAAGTAATGAATTATATATATTTTATAAATTGCACGCAATTTGTTGGTGGTGGTTTGTGTAAAAAGGCAATGAAGTAGCTCAGTTGGTGAGAGTGTGGTGCTGATAACACCAAGATCGCAGGTTCAATCCCCATACGGGGCAGCTGTATATTCCTGCATTGCAGATGATCCTCAAGGTCGCTTCCAACTCTACAATTCTATGAAATATAATTCACTGGAAATAGGGCAAAACATGTATTTAACTCTCCCACCCATGTCTCTGAAATAAATGGGAATTAAAATGGCCAGACTTTAGTTTGGTTGTGACTTAAGACAGCACTGCTTAACAGAGAGTTGAGCATCAGACCTGGGAAAGGGGAGGCCGGAGTTTATACATATTTGTATAAGTGATGAAATGGTTGGGACTTGATTCCCAGGTTCTAAAAATGTTTATTATTGTGATATAAGTTAAGCACAATTTGAATGACTGATACTTTGATCTCCAATATTAAGTGATCTGTTTTGGGACAAAGGTAAACTGTTAAGAAGCCTTTACCAAAAAAACACACGGTACCTAGGCTTGTTTTGATACTTCGTAAATGATCTAGTGAGACTGCACACATGAAATGAACGATGTTTGCCTGCAGCTTCAGTTCATTTCAAGGGGGTTTATGAGTGCAGGAGAATCTCCCACTGGATTGAACCACAGAGACAAGACCTAGCCAAACTCAAGCATGTTGAAAGTAAAATGAAAAATGAAGTATGTGCATTAAATACCTCCCACTAAAGTTTAAAGTGCCTGTTTATCTGGGTTGTGCATATCAGAGAGCTATTCTCCCAAACACATTTACTTGGAGAAGTGGCACTCCACTAGGTTTTACTCAAAAGTAGTAGAATGAACATGACTAAGTTTGTTCTATTAATTTTAATGGGTCTACCCTGAGTAACACTGAGTGCAATACCACCCATTAATTCTATTGAAGTTTTGGGACTCCATTCCAAGTAAGTAGAAGTTTGTAGAAGTCATAACAGGCCAAATTACAGAGTGCCAAATAATAATACAGATGCACAAATCAAGGTGCACCCCCCCCCCAATGCATTGCTTTACGGTTGTGTTTTTGTGTGTGTTTGGCTTGGGGGCCATAAACCCAGCAGCTGCCTCCTTTTTACAAGCGTGCATTGTTTGAAAATCACTTCCTCTTGAAGCCAGACGTTTGAGGGCTTATAATTTAAACTAGCAGGAAGAAGAGGGATCCCTTCTAACCTGCTGTGTTTGGGGGATGGGGTGGAAATAAGCAACAGCTAAGTTTTGGAAAACGTAAAGGCCCAGGGTTAGTGGAAGCCCTCCTGCATAAACATGCCAAGCAGGGATGTTTTGAAATGTTTTGTTTTGCTTTGCTTTGGTCAACTGTCTACAGAAGCCTCAGTTGCTAGAGACTAATGGGGATTTTTCACAGGGGCTAGCTTCTTGCTAAAGCCAAACATACCGTCCAAAGAATGCGCCAAAGAAATGGTGCTGTAATCGCACTTCCTTTAACGGACATGCATCTCTCTCCTCAGTGAAAACCAGGACGAAAGACAAGTACCGCGTGGTCTACACAGATCACCAGCGGCTGGAGCTGGAGAAGGAGTTTCACTACAGCCGCTACATCACGATTCGGAGGAAAGCTGAACTGGCAGCCAATCTGGGATTGTCAGAGAGACAGGTGCGACTTTGGCTATTTCTTTGCTCTGTAAGATGTCCAAGGCCCCTGCAGCCTCCCAGAAAATCCTCTTTGGCATGGTGCTTTAGCTTCAGTCCATAAAAAAACCTATCAGTACAATCCATTAAGCAGTCAGGCCAAGGTCCTCCCATGAATCATAGAACTGTAAAGTTGGAAGGGACCCCAGGGGTCATCTAGTCCAACCCTCTGCAATGCAGGAATCCATCCCTGGGTGGGCTTGAACCACCAACCTTCTGTTTAACAGCCAGATGCACTGACTCATTGTGCCACCTGCTCTCTTAAAAGCCTCATGTTTTTTTTAAAGTATGTCAGCTAATGTCCTTCCAGGAACAAAGCATGGGACTTCCTGCACATGGTGTCTTTGGAAAACTGCCGTCTGTTGAATCAGACACTGGTCATTAAGGGTGATACGGACTGGCAACAGCTCTCCAGGATTTTGAACAGGGGTGTTTTCCAGTCAGGGATTGAACCTGTGACCTCCTGCATGCAAAGGATGTGCTCTCCCATTAAGCTCTGGCCTTTCTGTCTAGAGAGGCATTATTCTATAGGTATATTTGCCAGCAAGCCAGGAGCTGGCTATGGCTGCTTATTGTGTATACGCTAAGTGGCAAAGCTGGATTCTGTAATGAACGAGAGAAATTGCTTGGCTCCAGGGAATTGTAAACCACAGCTTTCGCTTTCATATGGGAGATATAAATCTAACTTTAAAATGTATCTTAAAAAAATATTTTGTGCTATACTTCTTTTTTGCTAAAATACTACTACTACTACTACTATCTTTATCCAAAGATCTCAGGGCAGTTTACAAAATAAAAATACAAGATAAAAGCACAACTAAATAGTTAGAACAAAAACAAAACAAAACAAAAAACCCCGCTCCCACAAACACATTCAAAAGCCCATAGAACATTAATCAGCTAAAGGCCTGATTGAAGAGGAACAAAACTTCCAACAAACTGCAGCTGTTTATACCCCTTCCTCCTGTAATGCTAACCCTAACACTATTCAGTGCAGGAGCAGGGAACTTTTAGTCCTCCAGAATTTTTTGTAATACAACTCCCATCAAGGCTAGCTCAGGGTTTTTTCTTGCTCCAGAAAAGATGAAGCCATACAATACCCCAGGCCAGCTAAGTTATTTTAGCATCTGAAGCAAAGAAATCCCTTAAGTGCCTCTTGGAGAGCAAAATCGTAGTAAATAAACTTAAGAATTTGCTTCCTTTTCCTGACACTTAAAATCTGCTGCCTGAGGCAGCTACCTCACTCTGTCTAATGGCAGGGGTGGTCCTAGTTCTCATCATCCCTTACCACTAACCATGCTGACTGGGGCTGATGGGGCTGCAGTCCCTCAGCAGCTGGAGGACCACAGGTTCCCCACCTCTGATTTAAAGCATGCATTTGATTTCAAAATGGCTTTCTCATCTGCATGAACTTAGAAATGCATGCATTTAGAAATGCGGGTTAAAAGGCATGTTTATGTGTCCCCTTTGAAAACATCCTTTCAAGTCCTTGTGCTGAAAGTGTTAGGTAGGTATGAGGCTAAGTTCTATGGCAGTGGAAGTGAGGGACATTCATTTACATGGCTATATCATCTCACTTCCAAGGAGCTCACAGCATTTGTACTAAGCTCTCCCACCTCCCATTTTTATCCTCATAATGACCCAATGAGGTTGTAACTGGTGGAGACTAGTGGGTTTTATGGCTGAATGGGGGTTTGAACAACTCACTACACTTCCAGTGCTGTAGTTTGTACATAGATTCAATCCAGAGTCAACCAGCTCAAGTCAAAGGAAATGAATTTGAGCAAATCAACACTTCTGCTCCTTCGATCAGTTGTAATTTCCCTGAATGTATCTATTTCCAAGAGAATGCCACAATCTAGGGCAAGCGTCCTGGTGTCACATTTTGGTCGGCAGACCACCCTGCAGAGACCACATCACAATGTTTCGTGAACAGTGTCAACTCCCCATGAATTTGATGGCAAGCCATTCAATCCACTCCAATTAATTGTCATCTACACCCCCACCCCTTTTTAAAGCATCACTACCCTTTTAGTTCTGGCAGGTTATTTGTTCTTTAAACATTCAGCATGATAACAAAAAAAAGTTGTTATGTACGCATGGACTTGCTTTGCTGTGCAACGTAGCACTGTCACCCCAAAAGTCAACCACCAAAACAGGTACGGTATGTGGCTGAGCACTCATTCCATGCGAGCACTCATTGTGTGGCTTCACAATTTTATGCGGAGTGTGTTGGGAGTGTTGTGGGCTGCACTGAAGACTTTTGTATGAAAAGGTTCCAAGGTCTAATATCTGATAGACCTGATCAGGCCAAGGTGATTAAACACACACACACACACACAGAGAGAGAGAGAGAGAGAGAGAGAGAGAGAGAGAGAGAATTGGATGCCTTTAATCAAAACTGCAAGCAAGGTTCCTGACTGGCCCATAACCTATTTATAATGCCAGATGTTGGCCATGGAATTTAAGAAGTCATTCAAGATAAAAGTTCCTTTCAGCATATTATATGCAGTGTTACTCTCACTCACTACACAAAACCCAGAGGTATCATCACTTTCTCCTTAGATGATATGATTTCTGGGCAAAACATAAAAATGAGGTAGGGGTGTGTGTGTGTAGAGATTATAGTTTGTAATTTTAAGCAGTATTAACCATTTTTCTTTTGCTTTTGAGTATTCTATTTTCACTGGTTGGGCTTTCTCCAGAGTGTATTGATACTTTATTGCAATGAGGCTTTATAAATATAGTAGGTAAATGCACAATGAGGGCAAGTCCCTTTGTCGTCGTTCCCCACCCCCCCTTCTGGAGTCCATGGCTTGAGAATTGCACTTGCTTTTCATTCAAATAGTGATACACAGATTATTCACAATTTACATGCATTTAACTTGTGCACATTCAGCTTTATGCACTTGGCAAAAAACTCCAAAAAAACATTAAAATTGGGGTGGGTGTCTGGGGAAAAAACTGTTTGCTAATCCCACCTGCATTTGAATCTAATGTGTTTTGACTACACACAATTTTGGCTTTAGGCGCTATCTCTTGAACATAATCCTTGGTGTTGTCTGTTGGCCAGGCATCAATCTCTGGAGGGACACAGGTTCCCCTTCCCTAGTTTTAAGAGATCTTCAGCACTACTTTGAAACAAGTGGCTACTGGCTCACCAAAGGAAGCCACTGGGCTTGGCTCCAGAAACATATGAAATATTGGATTAAAGTTTCAACACAATATGGCCAATCTAAAAGCGATGAGGGCCATTTCACTGCCTTTACTATTTCATTTCCCATTTCATGCAAGATGGGAGATGGGGAAAGCACCTCTGATGTGGAATGTTTTTCCTGTGATCCTACAGAAGTGTGGAGAATCTATTGTGGTTACTCAGTGCTGAGAAGGTATGCTCTGTCTACTCTCACGAGGCATTCTGACCCTTAAGTCCAGAGTTTGAAATGACCTAGCTGCAGCACTGAGAACTTGCTTAAATCCCTTTGGTGTCCATGGAATCTTGGCACACCTGGACAGTGTTTTAGGTTTAAGGCGGAAATGACAACTCCATGTGTGCTCATATATCCAGTTCACATATTGGGTTATGAGGCTGCTTTGTATATATCAACATGTTCAGGAGGGAGAGTTTGTTTATTCCATTCCGATCACCTTAAGAGACTTTCCAGGCAGCCTCCCTAACTGCAGTCTTTGCGGATATTACAAAAGTCACACACCTTCGTTCTCAAAGTCCAAGAGAGTTGTGTTTCTAACTTTTCTGAGTGCCACCCCTGTTCCAAGTGTCCTTGCGTTTCCTGGAAATGCATTAGTTCTGAGTCAGGTTCCCATGTGCATAATGGCTTTTCTTTTCTTCTGTCACTTATATAAGGGCTGGTGTTTTGATGATGGCTGCATTGATTTCTAGAGTCCCTGTTTGGCCATGAAAGCCGTAAGAAATCAGCTAAGCTCTAATGTACCATATCCGTTTGCTACTGTGGATGTATTTTGGATATAAACCTGGGATTTATTTCCCATTCCCACTCTTCCTGTTTTGAGCTTGCCATTAGTTTCCCACTCCAAATATATATTCCCTTAAAATGGGGTGAGGGAAACCCAGCTTAACCACTTTGAAAAAATAGTCCCCATGAGCAAACCATTCTAAATTGAAACTAATGTTCAGCATGCCCAAACAATTTCCAATCCTAAATATAGATATGCCTCATCCTGTCCCCTTAGTAAGCTTCCTAAGGTAATGAGTAATGAGAAATGTAAATGGAAGGCTTATTATAATCCCCCATAATTGAATAAAGGATGTTTCTTATGCAGGTAGTGTTGACATGTCTCCTAATTTAGAGAGGACAGTCCCTTGTCTGAAAGGCTGCCTTGTTCTAGTCTGATTTGAAAATAGAGAACTACAAGAATGAAATTACCCATAAACATTATTATTTCTTAAATTTCTATATTGCCCTTCATCTGAAGATCACAGGGCTATTTACAACATCAAAACACAAGAATACATAGCATTTTTCTTTCAACAGGCTATTATATCCCAAATGCTTTGGTTGACAAGAAGATCAATACAGTCATTGGTAGCCCTAAGAAAGTGTCAGCAAATCCTTACAGGACAGAAACCTCTGTAAAAATTAAATAAAAAATATTATATGTGTAATGCCAGCAGAAAATATATATATGTAAAATGTAACCATATAGCACAATACAGATCTTATACTTGGAACTGCGGTCACTAATGTGGGAATGTTCAGGGAGGCAGGAGAGGATATGTTGTTTATTAATATCCTTCCTAACTTGCACTAGCAAGTTCTATAATTTAGCAGAGTTTTACATTCCCCTTTTAAAAGCACAGCAGATAGTTGGTTGCAGGCTTATTTAAGCCTCTCAGTATTAGATTCCTGGTAAGTTCCCTTATAATCCCTCTTAAAAGAATAAACATACCACAATCTTGAGCAAAGTGTGTTAAAGTAGTTTACTCACTCATTCAGTTCACAGTTGGATCTCTGAAGGCAGACTTAGTTACAAAGTTACATGTGGAGCTATCCCATATGAAGATAGTTCCAGTGTCTCAAGCTAAAAAGCTGCTGCTCCAACAAATGGAGGAAGTCAAAGAGAGAGAGAGGCAGCATGCCTTGTCCTTTTGGTTACCTGGACAGGTAAGGTCATGCCTACCTCTAGTCACATGCAAAAGGAAGTATGTCCCAACCAGGAGGAAACAGGAAGTTTTCGACTGGCTGGACCAAACATACCCTCGCATGTCCACTCTAGGAAAACAAGGAATGTTGTACTTGACTGCTACTTATGTATCACATCCCACAACTAACATACTTTGGGGCACCTTAGGTCTTCCTCACTATGGGGAAAGGTGAACATATAGACAATACTGAACCAGCCAGACCAAAATTCTGACTCAGAATAAGGCAACTCCCTGTGTTCACATGACAAGGCTCTTTTCTACAGGGCTGACTCTTGAAGTGGGAAGGAGGTGTGTCACGGGCCTCCCTTACATTGAATGAAGTCATCTAGAGACATAGGCAATTTCCTGTGCTGAACATACACTCTCTGCTTTTGATACCCGCCAAATATAGGCATTGACTTGCAACAGATTTTGGAATTCTGATATTATATTTTAACACCTGGTAACAATGTCATCATATTTTATTAGCTTTTCAACAGCTGTTGTTGAAGAACATGTCAAAGAAATAATATTGCCCTGGTTTGCTTGAAATTTTAACTCTGGAGGCTCACACATTAGTTTATAAACATGGCGCACAATTCAGTCCAAGTGAATTAGACTTGACTTTGTTTGATTTCCATGGAAAATTAAGAACATGCTTAAGTTTATGTACATATGTATCTAAAAACAAGGGTGTGTACACTTTTCAGTCCAGTGAATGGAGCCTCCCAATCATCCCCCCCCCACAATTAATGTTTACTCACTGACTACTTTAAAAAAAATTTAAATTATTGGGGGTATTGGTGGACCACTTAATGTTTTTTCTAACTGTGGTAGCAATTGTAATGCCCTGTGCTAGATGCTGTATGATTTTTAATTGTATTTTTTATTGCTTCTTTTATTTCTTATCTATGCCTTTAGTATTAGTGTTGTTACTGTTATCTCCATTTTGATTAATTTACCACTGGCCTTCTAAACCATTATCTCAAGGTGATTTACATATAATTAATAACAATTAAAGGCACAACAATAACAAATAGATTTAAAACAAGACTTAAAACCCTAATAAGTGGACACTCATGGTAAAGACTCATTTATCCAGCTGAGAAGTACCTCAGAACAAAAATGTCTTTAATTACCGTATTTCCAGAATGTGCACCTAGTGAGCATCTGTCGTATTTCAACAGGAATGCTATTCCACAGAATTGAAAAAGTGATACAACATAAGAAATAAAAGAAGCAGTTAAAATTCAGTTTAAAAGCAGTTTAAGCATTTAATGCAAATAGTGTGCTATCTCTTATCTTCAACCACAAATCCACAGACATGCTGCAGACCACCTGAATGAAGTTTGCAGATTACTGATGGTCCCCTGATCAGACTGGGAGCACTTGGCCTAAAACCTCTAACAGTGGGTTAGTCGTCATGTCTACCCCTCTGTTGTGCTTCAGACTGATCATGTGCTGTCATTTCATATTTTTAAAAGTGCCCCTCATTTATGTGAATAGAAGTTCACTGGGTGCTTTTTTGGAAAACATATTTATTGACTGTAAACCTCAATTATTATTTTTTTTTAAGTTGCAAAACTGCTCTGGGAGAAGGTGGGAGTAGGACCACACCCATCAGCCAGTGTGCTCTGTGAGTAACTGGCTCCTTCTTCCACACTACAGAACCAGTTTCTCCTGAGCCCAGTCTTCCTTTAGCCTGCTTGGACTTAATGCCTGAGAAATGTGGGTGTGGCTAGCTCAAAAATGACCTGGCCTGGGGAACCTAATTAGGCCTGTGGTAGGCGTCAAACTAGGATGAGTGTGATTCCAGAGTGCAGACACTAAAGTGTTTTAGGTATGTCCGAATGCACTCTTTAACACCCTTCCACTGAATTAAAGGGGCTCAGAAGTGTATCACCCGACTATAATTTTACATTTTGGTGTGAAGAAAAAGAAATACTCCTAATTTAATAATTCAGGATCCTATCAGTTCTGCTAAGAAGATGCAAACTTAACAATATGGAAATTATGTTCCATCCCCATGACAATACAAGTTTGTTTGCTCCCTCCTTCCCCCTGAAAAACATGTTATCTTTCTGCTTTGAAAAGGAGAGCTTAGATTCTCAGGAATTTATGAGGAGCCCACCCTCTTTCTACACATTCTCCACTCCCTGTCCTTTTCTGCAGGATAGGAAGATTTTTTGCTCAATCAGCCCAATCCTCTGAATCTTTTCTTGAAGTAAGTCCCACTGTATTTGTGGACCTCCTTCACAGGTAAGCATGTACAGGAATGCAGTCTTAGCTGTAGTCCATCCATAAAGTACCTTCTTAGTACACATTGAGGAAACACGTAATGCAGAAGGACCATAGCTCTGGGGTAGAGGATCTTCCTTGCGTGCGGAAGTTCCCAGGTTCAGTTCTCCAGCATCTTCAAGTGGTATAATGGGAGAGCCATTCTCATGGGTCTATAGCACTAAGTTGCTGGAACTTATTTTGTCTTCCTCTTCCCCCAGGTGAAAATCTGGTTTCAGAACAGGCGGGCAAAGGAGAGGAAGATCAACAAGAAGAAGTTGCAACAGTCTCAGCCAGGGGGTGTGCACAGTGGATCAGAACCCATGAGCCCAGTGTCCTCCATGCAGCCAGGGACGACCGGCTCCGGCCCCAATGGAGGAGTGTTGAGTGCTCCTGGTTTAGTACCAGCCACTGCACAGTGACAGCCGCTGGGGAGAAAAGACTGAGCAGCTGGATACGTCCTGCTCCCCTTTGTTGAAGGGGAGGCACACATGCACACCAGCCCCTGGTGGGGAAAGGCCACTGGTCCATTGGTGAAATCGATACGGGGACACTGTGGCTCTGCGTCCCACCTGGACATCTATACACAGCACCACACCCCAGCTTCTGGTTTCCTGCGCATTTGTACAAAATGTACTGTGATCAACCCACATTGTGCGGCAACAGGGGAGGGGAGGAGATATGATTCCCCCCACCCCCATAATTTACTTCACTTTGTTTCCACGCTTGTGGTAGGTGCCACGCAACTGACACTCCTCTTTGCAAATGAAAAACACTGCTATCTCAGGGAACTGGGCCTGGAATGCCTTTTGTTGTTTTTTGTTTGTTTGTTTGTTCTTGTCATTCCTGTTTTTTTTATTACCAATGTTGTTGAGCAAATGATAAATATAAGCGGGCGAAAGAAAATGGGGGGGGAGGGGGTTAAAGCATTTTTCACTTTGTTTTCCTGGTACTCTAGATATATCAAAAGGAGCACTGTTTTACATGACAGCTAGCGGAGGAAGATTGAGATAAGCAGCAGCTGAAATGCTCCAAAGAAATGCCTTGATACAAATTGCTTGCACAAGAGATCGCAAAGTTGGCGCTGAAGGCCATCTCTTCAGATTTATGCATCTCTGTGGCATTGCAAACTGGAAACAAGCAAATCCATTTTTATCAGGAGGTGGTACTCAAGCAGCAAATGCTTTGAAAAGAAAGGGTTTACATTTGCAGAAAACTTGTATGAGGCACTCAGGACCACAGTTAGCGGTACAGCATCTGCACTGCATGGAGAACATCCCAAGTTCACTTCCCGGCTCCTACAACTATATTGTACCCTGCAATGGATTTCAATTGTAAATTATTTGGGGGCCAACCTGGAGTAAGAGGCATGCTTAAATTATACAGTGGTACCTCCTGCCAACCTAGCAGTTCGAAAGCACGTCAAAGTGCAAGTAGATCAATAGGTACCACTCCGGCGGGAAGGTAAACGGCGTTTCTGTGTGCTGCTCTGGTTTGCCAGAAGTGGCTTAGTCATGCTGGCCACATGACCCGGAAGCTGTACGCCGGCTCCCTCGGCCGATAAAGCGAGATGAGCGCCGCAATCCCAGAGTCGTTCGCGACTGGACTTAACTGTCAGGGGTCCCTTTACCTTTACCTTGGGTTAAGAACTTAATTCGTTCCGGAGGTCCGTTCTTAACCTGAAACTGTTCTTAACCTGAAGCACCACTTTAGCTAATGGGGCCTCCCGCTGCCGCTGCGCAGCCGCTGCACAATTTCTGTTCTCAACCTGAAGCAAAGTTCTTAACCTGAGGTACTATTTCTGGGTTAGCGGCGTCTGTAACCTGAACCATCTGTAACCTGAAGCGTCTGTAACCCGAGGTACCACTGTACTGGGACTGCAATATGTCTTGAATTTCCTGGACATAGCCAGGATTCGGCAGTCAAAAATGTCCAGGAAAACCTTGACGCATGGCAGTCCATGTCGGAAGTGACAAATTTCCTTAAAAATAGCTCCGAAACTTCTTGAGATTTTGCAAAAGAAGCTCAACAACTTTTGTGTCCGGATTTTCACTTTTTGAAATATGGCAACCCTAAATTATACAACACTGGGTGACAGGAAAATAATTATCTGGGATATTGTATCTATGATTGATTCATTTACATGTGCAAGTCATAACTCGATGCTACAGTTATCATGTGAGAAGCATCCATGGGGAATCCAAGCCTAAGTTTGTACTGATTTCACTGGATCTATTTGGAACAAGTTTTTTTTTTAAAAAATGGAGATTATGAGATTACCAAATTGGTCCCCAAGATTCCAGGTAATATCCAAGGGGTTTTTTTGTTTTTGTTTTTAAAATAAAAATAAAAGAATACTGTGTATAGTTCTGGTCACTCACCACACATCAAAAAGGTTATTGTAGAGCTAGGAAAAGTGCAGAAAAGAGAAAGCAGAATTACTGGGGGCTGGAAAAACTCGTGAAGGGGCAAAGTTATCGGGGCTTTTTAGTTTCGAAAAAATGTGAGGTGGGGGATGGTCATGACAGGTTTATAAACCATGCATGCTGTGGAGAACATGGAGAGAGATATTTCTCTCCCTCTCCCATAACACTAGAATTTGGGGAAATTCAATGAAGCTGAACATTGGAAGATTCAGGAGAAAAGAAAGTACTTCTCAACACTGTGCATAGTTAACAGGATGTTGCGATAGCCACCAGCTTGAATGACTTTAAACAGGGATTAGACAAATTAATGGAGGATAAAGCTATCAGTGGTCACTAGTCGTGATGTTTATGTATATTACCTCCAGTCTAAGAGGCAGGATGACTCTTAACACCAGTTGCTGGCGAACATGAGCTTAGTTCTGCTTGCCAGCTTCCTATAGTCATCTAGTTGGCCATTGTAAGGGGGGAAATGTTGGCCTACATGGACTACTGATTTAGTAGGGTGCTTATGTTCAAGTTCAGTTTGTATTTTTCCACATTTGTATCCCCTACATGCTCAAAGGAGCACTTGATTTCACCACTTGCAGTTATGTGCCATTCCACTGTCAGAACGATCCTGTGAAGCCGTCTTAGACTGATCACGACTGGTCAGAGCCCAGCAAGGTTTTGAACCCAGGCTCTTCATCACATGGTTAGTACTTCCAAATTAAGAAACTGGCATGCTCCTTAATTAACTTTGTTAACCAAGTGGTATATGAATAGCATAAATAAAATAAATACCTCTGGTTAAATTGATCTGATTAAAAAAAAACACTTTATATGTTTTCATAGTATCACAGAGGATGTGCTATGTGACTTAAACCCAGTTATCTGTAGTTGCCCAGTAAGCAGGATCTGCCTAGTAAGTAATCTATACCAGTTCAGCACTGGAGTAAAAAGGAGCAAGAAAATACTGCCTCTAGGCAGGTGCAGAGTGCCACGTTTTCCCTACTGAGTTTCATCCGAGTCCTGGAAGCAAACGACTGTAATAAGATTAACATCTTCCCCACACCCACCGTCTGACATGCTGAAATCCAACAGGTGCAACTTCCCCCATTACTACCAAAGGCCAAACCTTCACCTGTTGAATTTCTGTCCCTTTTGAAGGAGACCTGTGGCAGAGAAGCGGGGGAGGAAGGGCCATAATATAGGATGGAAAAACAAACCCCATTTGTTTCTCCCAGGCAAGCTGGAGCCCCGGCACCTCTTTAAAAAGGGATTAATAACCGCCTAATAGCGGTGCAGGGCGCCAAGGGCAGGCGCAGCTGAAGCTGGCCTGCTCGGCAGCTCTGGAAGCCGCCGCAGCCACACCCGGAGCCTGGCCAGGCAGGCAGGCGACGGAGGAAGTCTCGTGTGCCCCCGTTGCTATGGAACGCAGGTCAATAAAGCGTGTTTGGATTGTGGAGCGAAGCGCAAGGTCTGTTTGCTTAGTGGTTAGAGGTGCAAAAGTCGGCATTGTCCCACTGGCAGCGGGGCTCGCGGGGGGAGGGCAAGGCAGGAGGCTCCGAAGCCGGAGCACGAGGGCGCCCCGGCCGCCGCCACCAGCGCTTCCCGCCCCGCAGCCGGAGAGCAAGCGCAGGCGCAAGAACTTCTGGAAGACCGCAGCCAGCGCGCTCTGGAGCTCGGAGGAAGCAGGCCGCGAAGAGCGCAAAATCGGCCCAGGGCGCGAAAAGGCTTCTGGGACATAACTTGACCTGGAATTTTCCTGTTTAATTTCATACCAATCCGCAGCAGCGTTGCTTGCTGAGCACCTTATTGTTATGGTTATTATCAGTGCTCCCCCCCCAAAAAAATGTTTGGGGGTACTCTCATTTAGACTCAAGAAAATAACCGTTTTATAGTTCAAATCGGGAAAAATAAATACAGTACAGTACTTTTGTCAATACAGTAAATTGACAAAAGTACAAAGATTCACAAAATGTTTAGGGTATGCGTACCCCTGCATACCCCCGGAAAAAAGCACGTTTCCAAGGTGGGAGAGAGCTCACACCAAGGCCCTTTAGCTCCCCAGATGCCTCCTGCCTTTCAGGATGAGGGCCTAAGAATCTCAGAACTATAGAGTTGGAAGCGACCCTGAGGTTCATCAGTAATGTGATTTAAGGCAAACTGGGTTACGAAGCAAAGCTGCAATCCAAGGTACACTTAAAGCCAGGGAACAAGATCTGCCGGACTCCTTTGGACTTCCTTCCTAAGTAAACAGGCATAGGATTGGTCTGGAAACGATCGATTGAAAGCAAGCGGTTTCATTAAAGCTCCAGGTGCGGCATGATCTAAGCTTGTTTACTCAGAAATATATGCCCGGCTGTGAGTCCCATGGGCCTTACTCCAGAGTAAGGACAGGTGCATAGGATTATGGCTTTATCGTCCTGCTTAGGCGTGTTTGAACATGTGGGACTTCAGTTTTGAACCGACAGCCATTAGGGTGGCTACTTAAGCATGGCCAGAAAAGGAGGCGATGCATCATAAAAAGATGCCTGTTTGCATATAATTTGCACATGCTAATTTGTAGAGGGAGGTACAGATTCAGGAATAAGGACTAAAATGTAAGTAGACATGAACAGGTGCTAACTCCAAGGCTTCTGATGTCCAGTTTTATGGATTTTTATATTTTAACTGGACATGGGCAGGAAAGCCCTTCAAACGAGAGGACTGTCCTCTGCAAAGGAGGACACATGGCCAGCCTAATAGGCATCCATTGAGAACCATACGAGAAGGGCAGATTGTGCATCTGTCCAGAAGTTGCTTATTGCACAAGGAATGTGCAGGTGTTGTGACAAATCAGAGCTTCTTTGTGCAAGCTCCCTTTTGAGTTGTTGCTAGGGTTCATATGATACTTCTCCATCCCCTCTAGATAGTGTCACTTTAGTGCTATTTTGAGTACTAACAGATTTGGGGTATACGTATGTGCTTTCTCTGTTTCCAAGATCCCTGTTTCCATTCCTGGCCTTTTTGTGTCACCTGGGAACCAATGTGCTTTATGGTCCACTGTTTCATAGTTATAACCCCAGAGTTGTACACATTCATTCCAGACTAGGCAAATGGGGATGTAGTTTCTCCTACAAGATGAACAGGAAGAAATGCCTCACTCCTGAACTTTCATGGAATCGCCAACTTTTATTTTTTACCCAGTCCTTGCTCTTGTATCTTTTGCAGCGGCTGATCTGTAGACATTAGATGAAAATATTTGTCTCCATGCTGCAAAATTATCTAACTGCTGATTTATTTTTTTAAATGTACATACCGGTTTTTATCAGTACATGTTTTGATAACCAGTATTTTAACAAAACAATCAGCATGTAAGCAATACGCCAGCAGATTGAAATCCCTCTCCCACCAGCCCATTTCATCTCCATCAATAAATACCTTTCCACCCTCCGACTTAACCCATTTCTATGGCTCTCCCCATGCCAGGATATATAATTATATATTTAATTTATTTAAAGGTGTTTTAAAACAGCTTACATAATTAAATGTCTCTAAGCAGTATACAAAAGCTCAATATAAAGAAATAAAGGAGCAGTATCAAAAAAGTAGACACAATCGGTGAAACAGTATACAGTGGTACCTCAGGTTACATACGCTTCAGGTTACGGACTCCGCTAACCCAGAAATAGTACCTCGGGTTAAGAACTTTGCTTCAGGATGAGAACAGAAATCGTGCTCCAGGGGTGTGACGGCAGCAGGGGGCCCCATTAGCTAAAGTGGTGCTTCAGGTTAAGAACAGTTTCAAGTTAAGAACAGACCTCCGGAACGAATTAAGTACTTAACCTGAGGTACCATTGTAATAATGGAAAAGAAACCAAATTATAGAAGAGCGAGAGTTTCTGGCTGACATGAAAAGAGCAGCCTGATGTGCAAATATTAGCAAATATATTTGTCTTGAAGCTGTGAAAAGCTCAGTCTCCTGGCTTCTGCGCAGTAAATTGCTGTTAAAGGCACAGCAGGCCTGGTTCCTTTCTGGTCATTTAGTTCTTCCTGTAGAACACCCAGAAACCCAAATATAAAGTCTTGCAAACAGAACCAAAGACGTGGAACGAGCAGCTCCCGAGAAAACAAGTGGGTGGTTTTTCCTGTTCAAAGACAACATGCGGGACTGATAACATTCCTTTGTGAATGCCAACAGTCCCCACATTGTAGATGTTCGGTGTAAGAGACAGGTGACAACACCAATGTTTATATGAAAATATGCAAGGATGGTGTGGAGAAAGCAGAGAAAAGTTTTTCTTCCTCTCTCATAACGCTACGGTTCATGGATGTCCAATGAAGCTGAATGATTCAGGACGAAAGAAAGTACTTTTTCATGCAGTTCACAGTTAAACTCTGGAACTGTCTGCCACAGGAGGCAGTGCTGTCCACCAACCTAGATGGCTTTAAAAGAGGATTAGACAAATTCACAGAGAGGGCTGTTGATGACTGTTAGCCATGATGGCAATGCTCTACATTTGGAGGCAGCAATGGTTCTGAATACCAGTTGCTGGAAACTGCAGAAAGGGAGAGTGCTCTCATTCATGAATCCTGCTTGCTGGTTTCCCGTCTGGTTGGCCACTGTGAGAACAGGATGCTGGACTAGATGGGCCACTGGCCTCATCCATTATGTTCTTAATGTGAGAATAATAATGCCATGCATTTTATTTACTTTTGAAATATTGTATCACTTAATCTAATAAAGATCTCCAAGAAGTTTACATAGGGAATAATAAAAGTACAAACAATAACATTCAGTGAGATTCCAAAGAACTAAGTAAAAACAGAACAAAATTATATACACAGATAAACCTGAGCAGTGTACAAAGCAAAAAATCAAAATTACGAATCACAGTGCAGAAAAGCCTGGGTAAACATGTTTTTAAGGAGCCCGTTACAAGGTACTAACAGCTAAATCCTGTATGTTTCTACTCAGGAGTAAGGTCTATTGAGTTCAGTGGGGCATATTCTCAGGTGCAAAATATTGGGCCCAGGTATTGTTTAGGGTTTTTTTCTGTTGCTTTTTTTTTGGTATGTTATGTGGAAATTGTTTGGTTTGGTTGTGTACGTTGTAACATTTATTGTTTATGAGTACTTTGGTAGGGTTTGTAGTTGTGCAATTTTTTTAATATGTTGTAAGCCGCCTTCAGCATGGTTTTAACTTTAAAAAGGTGTCATGCAAATAAAATGATTAATTGATTGATTATACATTTGCATCCTCATTATGTGGATTCATTGAAAAAGTTGATAGAACTCTTGATGAAATGCACTCCTTATGAGCTGAAAACATTCCTAAGTAACACATTAGCACTTTGACAGCAACAAATGCATAGAGCACTGACGTTCACACTTCCAAAGCCACACAGTTCTTGCGGAGACCCTGCCTCTGTGTGTGTCCAGAAGAAGGCCTCACCTCCCTGCCCTTTAATCTTGCTCTGGATGGTTATCCATTACAGATAATTCCTAATCCTATCTGCAATGGAAGTGACCCATCCATTCAATTCTTCTTAATTAACAGAAGTGACTTCCCCTTCTTCAGAAGTGCCCTTCTTCCTCCAGCTGGCCATTTACAATCTATTGACCCCTAGTACTGGAAACAATTAGTGTCACAGCATATATATATCATCGGGCACAATTAGCACACTCTCGGAGCTCCTTTACCCCAATGCAAAAAAGCAGGCTCAACAACAAGCAAGCACCCAATCACTTAACAGACCTGGCTGCAGGAGGGCAGGAGGAAGCAACATCGAAGGGGGAAAGGTCAGGCAATCGGAGCGGGAACACACGGCAGCAGCAGCAAACATGCTTAGCATACAAAACCCAAGGGCCTCGTTCCCTGGGAGCATCCTAGGCTCCTTTGTCATCCTCCAGGTGCTCTTTGATGTCAGAGGCCATTGTGAGCTCTTCTGGTCCTTGCCTTTGGGCTGGGCCTTCTTCCTTTTCCTTTGCCTCTCCTGACTTCAAAGGGGAAGCACTGGTCCAGGCTTCTCTGGACATTTGGTTTTGTTTGAAGGCTGGAATTTGGAAAAGAATGGGCTCAGGGTAGCTTTGCTTTAAAGAGCAGTGCTCCACTCTGCTTCCTGTTCCCTCGGAAGAGGGTTCAGATGCTCTCTCTCACAGCTATGGGACACTCCCCTGCCACCCCCCTCCGTCCATATTGTGGGTTTTCGGCCTATAAAAAACACTGGTTCATCTCCCATCTGCAGGGCTATGCTTATTGCACAGTCCAAGACATGGTCCAAAACTGTGCTTATTGCACTGTCCAAGACATGGGTGTCAGGCTGAGGTTAGGTTGACCCAACATCATATTTGCTTGCTGACAATGATGATGAGAAGGGCCGTAGCCAATTTGCTTTGCATGCAGAAGGTTGCAAGCTACAGTTCCCAGTATTTCTAGGTAAGGCTGGGACAAACCACTTCCAGAAACCCTGGGGAGCTGCTTCTAGTCAGGCCATACTGAGCAAGATGGGCCAGTGGTCTGACTCAGTATAAGGCAGGTTTCCTAATTTCCCATTTGAAATTAAGTCCTCTTTTCACAATAAATGGCAGTGCTGGGAGCTGCTGTAACATTGGAAGATATGAGTCATGGGGAGGGATCATAGTGCAGTGGCAGAGTGCATGCTTTGAATACAGAAGGTTTTTGGGATCTCCAAATCGGATTTGGGAATGTTTCTGTCTGGAATCCTGGAGAGCCACTGCCAGGCATTGTAGACAATACGGATACAGAGGGATCAGGATCTTTTTGGCCTGGTGGGCCAGATCTTTATTTCCGCCCCCCCCCGCCAGGCCTACTTTGACATGTGGCAGAACCACCTGTCTGTCCATCATACAATGTCCTAATTATGTCAAGTAGGTGATTGTGCCCACCTGTCAAAGTTGGCCCACAGGGGAGATAGTGAAGAAGCAAGGTTGGACTTCTGGCTGGGATCAACTGCACAAGAGCTGCACTTCTACCTGCCCCACCTCTGAAGTCCCATATGTTATCAGGTGGGGTCAGGTTGTTGTGGTTTGCAGGAAATGGGCAAAGGGGAACCACAGAGCCATTAAAATGGGCTTTGAAGCAGCTGAAATAAGTGGGGAACCAGAGATAGTGAAGGGAAAGCTGAGGAGTTCTGACTGGCTAAATGATTCAGCAAGTGATTTCAATTGTTTTTATATTTGGTGTTAGCCGCCCTGAGCCCGGTCTTGGCTGGGGAGGGTGGGGTATAAATAAAATTTATTATTATTATAGTGGAACAAGGTAAGTAGAATCATTCCCCCCCCCCCCGTGAAGTCTGGAGTTTTTTATACTCTTGTTTATACTCTTCATAGCAAAATCCAACATTAATTGGAGCAGGGTGGTGGTGTTCCTCATTTCCTGTGCTTAGTATGAGTCGTGTGAAAGTGTTTTCTTTTGCGGAGACAGGTGGTGGCATTCACTCTTCAGCTAGTTTGATTCGATCTAGTTTTGAACAATGAGCTCCTCTCCCGAGGGCCATACAGTTGCAGTGTTTTGGATTGCATTGATTGGATCACCAAAAGTCACTTCCTGTGCAGTGCATATGACTTGTGACATTGGTCACACTGAGGTGATCCGTTTAACTCCTCCAGCTACATTTCCAGCAGGAGTCCTGCAGCCTTTTTTTACAAAGGGAACCAAACTGAAGCCATTTCAAAATTGCATAGCCAGTATTGGGCTGGAGTGTAGCTGAGGTTCATAAGCTGGAAGCCAGCCTGCCCAACTTGCAACTCAGCTTGCGCTGGAGGCTGATGTGTCTGCAGGGGAACAAACAGAGAGAGAGGAACCTCCAAGTTTCCTAGGTGGTCCTTTAATCTGGGCTGACCTTCCCTCAGGGGCTAGACTGATATTTTGAGGCAGTGCTTTTTTAAAAAGAAAAGAGAAAAGGTGCCAGTACTCACCATGAAGTTGTTACAGTGAGTGCCACACTTTAAACATTTGAAAAAGAAAAGTGTTGGTACTGCGTACTCTTGATGTCTAAACCACAGAGCCTAGGGCTTGCCAATCAGAAGGTCGGCAGTTCGAATCCCTGCGACGGGGTGAGCTCCCGTTGCTCGGTCCCTGCTCCTGCCAACCTAGCAGTTCGAAAGCACACCAAAGTGCAAGTACATAAATAGGTACCGCTCTGACGGGAAGGTAAACAGCGTTTCCGTGCACTGCTCTGGTTTTGCCAGAAGCGGCTTAGTCCTGCTGGCCACATGACCTAGGAAAACTGTCTGTGGACAAACGTCGGCTCCCTCAGCCAGTAAAGCAAGTTGAGCTCCATAACCCCAGAGTCGTCCACGACTGGATCTAACGGTCAGGGGTCCTTTTACCTTTACCTTTACCCTTGATTCCCCTCCAGAAAAAAGCACTGCTTTGAGGGTTGCTGACTTCATTTCCTTCTACCCTGTTCTTCATCCTTATCTTGGGAAAGGAGACATCTTGATGTGTTTCTCTGGTTCCTTGTGTTGCCAACTTACTCAGACAGAACTAGGATCTTTCTTATCAAGTATGTGCTTCCTTTAATAAACTTAGCTTTCTTATTTTCTAAACTCAGAGTCTCGGTGTTATGATATCCAGGGTAAAGTGTGCTCCTCTAACAATGATTCAGCTAAGCTTCTGAGTTGTGTGTTAACTCCAAACAGCAGCTCACACATACACACCCACCCAAACCCCATATTCCAAAGCATGGAGATATACAGCATAACACTTATTTTATTAGGATCAGGTGACAGTCATAGCATAGTGAGCTTGCAAAGCATGCTAAGCTTTGGTTAAAGTCTTGGGCTGACATCCCTGATCAACCATGATGCTTACTGGGTGACCTTGTGCCAGGCACATAACCACCTCCCACCAGCCGCCTACCACTGATAATGGCTCCTGCTGCAAAACAAATGCTGGAGCCCTGTGTTCTTGCATTGCTGCATCATGGTGTGAAGTTGGCCCTGTCTCGGAGGTACAGTGTTTTGCTGTGGGAAAGCCAGTTCTCCAAGAAAGTGTTCCTTGCAATGTATGGACAGGTATGAGGATGATGAACATGGCAACTGTAGTCTTGTTGCTTGAATCAGGGCAGTGGCTTGTAAGAGAACATCTACTCGAAGGGAGGCACCCCAACTTGCTGTTTCCTGCATGGGGCAGGAACATAGGAAGCCAGGGCATTAGTCCATCTAGCTCAGTACTGTCTAGTCTGGCAGACAGTGACTGCCCAGCATTTGAGACATTCCCAGCCATACCTGGAGATACCAGGAGTTGAGCCTGAGACCTTCTGCATGCAAGGCTGATGCCCCACCCATGAGTTTCACTGTGTTCTGCCACGTAGCAGATCTATGTTTGAGCAAATGCCTCTGCCTGATACTTGCAAAGGAAAGATGGAGGTTTTTGTGTGCCAGTACTGCTGTTTTGTTAAAGCTATGGTTTTCCCAGTTGTCATGTATGGTAGTGAGAGCTGGACCATGAAGAAGGCTGATCGCCAAAGAATTGATGCTTTTGAATTATGGTGCTGGAGGAGACTCTGAATCCTGAAGCTGAGGCTCCAATACTTTGGCCACTTCATGAGAAGGGAAGACTCCCTGAAAAAGACCCTGATGCTGGGAAAGATTGAGGGCACAAGGAAAAGGGGATGACAGAGGACGAGATGGTTGGACAGTGTTCTCGAAGCTACTAGCATGAGTTTGACCAAACTGCGGGAGGCAGTGGAAGACAGGAGTGCCTGGCGTGCTCTGCTCCATGGGGTCATGAAGAGTCGGACACGACTAAACGACTAAACAACAACAGCTGCTGCTTTTGCTTCTGAAGAAGAGCTGCAGCCCACTGAATGGTGAAGAAGGTTGCCAGATCATTTCAACTCCCACCCGTGAATCTATTTTGAATAAAATGCTTGACACAAACCTGCACAAATTGGTGGTGCCTGCTTCCCAGTTGTTGCTGTGTTTGTTCAAAAGCAAGTGACATTGATTGCAATATTTACTCTGAAGTAATTACGCTTTGAATTGTAATTTGAGGCTTAGAACTAGCGCCGTCTAGTGTCATGAAAGTGTGAAATGCCAGGAACTGACGATGAGTGGAACATTGATCTCTGCCACTGATTTACTCTACAAAATTTAGCAAAATAATTATGTATTTTTTGCTCTATAACACGCACCAGACCATAACACGCACATAGTTTTTAGAGGAGGAAAACAAGAAAAAAAATATTCTAAACGAAATAGTGGATATATGATTTTTGTGGTTCATGCTGTGGCCACAGACATGTGATCTGACAGTGAGTTTGGAGTAGCCCAATGCAAAAATCCTGAGGATCCATGTGGATCCATGCTTTGTAACCATGGAGGAGGGAAGGAAGGGGAACCATGGATCCTCTGCTCACGACTGCAGCAGATCCCCCCCGCCACCTGCAGGCATTCGCTCCATAACACGCACAGACATTTCCCCTTACTTTCTAGGAGGAAAAAAGTGAGTGTTATGGTGCAAAAAATACGGTATGTTCTTTGTCTCAGTGTACCTGAAAAGCTGCAACACTTTGTTATTACAGTACCAGCATTACTATTTGTTGATCATTCACATGGCACTCTTAAACCCTAAAATACTTTATCATTTCCACTCTTTATTATTCCTACATCAGCCCTGCAAGATGAGTAATTGATTTCCCTTACCCATTTTAAAGATAGAAAATGAAGAGTGATTTTTATATATAAAGCAGGATCTGAAGAAACCCTCAGCCAGCCCTTAAATGTACACTGTCAGCTTTCCATTAACCTCTGAGTTCTTAAAAGGGTGGTTACTGAAAACTCTCGCAATACCTAATCTAAATGGTTGGGTTTTATTTTTTTTTTAAAGTCAATGGAAACTCTCCAGTTTACTTACCTTGAAATTGGACATTGCTCCTTAACTCTCCTAAAGACTCTCATTGATTACATAGGGCTTTGTAGCTTGGAATGACGCATTAGAAGATACCAGGACACACATATTGTTAGAGCAATTTTATTTCTTTCCTCTGGTGTGCAAACCTAACTAAACATGGACTCAGACTTTTTTTTTAATGGGTTCAGCAGAATTCTCATTACCGGAAATGTATTTCCAGAAGTGAAATTACTTGTGGCTATGGAGGAGGGCAAGGAACTAGGGTCATTCTCCATAGGTTGTTCCAATAGTGTCATAGTAAATAATATGCTTGCAAAAGATGCTTCTAGGCTACTTCCCAAAATAGTTACAATACTTCTCCATCAGCTAGGAAGCTGGAATTTGGCACATATAATTCTGCTATATAGAAAAGCAATCTGAAAATGGGGCATTTATTTGAATCCCTCTATCAAAATCAGGGACATGTCTTAATTTCTAGTGTTCTGGACTTTACAGGCACACTTTTCGGAGTGGCATGTGATGTGTCCTCAGCAGCCGCATGCATTGTTTAAAAATAACAACAGCTGCTGACCCATCATTGGAAGAGCCATCCATCTTTGCAGGTATTGATAGGCATTCTGTTTTTCTCTCAGGGGAAACAAGGACAAAGTGTCATCTCTATTATGTGGGGACCCAAGTTTACTCAAGTTCGGTCTCATCTTTCAAGGGGAATCGAAAGACAAGCCAACCACCAATAGTTCTGGGGTTAACATGGGTGCAAGCGTTTGCCTAAAAGAAGGTTGGTGGACTGTCAGGCTGCCTCAAATGGATTCCTTCAGTTGTTTTCAAAAATTATAATTCAGGGGGAACTTCCTTGGGATTGACTCACAAAACACACTGCAGGAGAGGGCCATGTGCAGATACCATCTCATCAGGAGGTCTGCTGCCTATGCTGTAGGAATGAGGCCTTTAATGTGGTGGCACCTACTCTCTGGAACTCCCTCCTGACCATATCAGACAGGCGTCATCTCTATCTTTTCAAAGTCTATTGAAGACTTTCTTTTCTCAACAAGCCTTTTAAGAGGAGGCTTTGTTTGTTTGTTTTAAACCACTGCCTGTGTCTGCATTAGAATTGAAAGCATTTCTATATATGTTTTTCTTGTTGATGGTTTTCTTTTTAAATTGCTCTGTGATTATTTTTTTAAAATGGGAAGTGGCTTCAGAAATGAAAATAAGCAGATAAGTAGTAGGAGCAGCTGGGTTACTCAGAGCAGCCTGCCCGTGTCACTTCAGAATGCCATCATGCCTGTCGTGTGCAGAAGGCACACATAAATCAGAGATTTCTATACGTGAATACACACACATACGTCCAACTTTCCATCTTCAGTCTAGCAGCATGATCACAGCTAACACATTCTAGCTAAGCAAAAGCACCTGAGGAGGTAGCAAACCACACCAGTGAGGGATGTGGCCTGGCTAGGGTGCTTGGCCTTGGGACAGCTCCAGGGATCAGATAGGGAGACCCACATTTGACTCCCAGCCCTGAGGATCCCCTGCCCTAGTGCAAGCTGGCTTATGGGAGTCTTCAAAGGATGTTACTGCTGTGACATCTTTAGGGAGCAGGTGGCGCTGTGGTCTAAACCACTGAGCCTTTTGGGCTTGCTGATTGGAAGGTCGGTGGTTCGAATCTGCACAATGAGGTGAGCTTCCATTGCTCTTTCCCAGCTCCTGCCAACCTAGCAGTTCGAAAGCACACCAGTGCAAGTAGATAAATAGTTACCACTGTGGCAGGAAGGTAAACAGCATTTCCATGTGCTCTGGCCACATGACCCGGAAAACTGTGTGTGGACAAACGCCGGCTCCCTTGGCCTGAAGCGAGATGAGCGCCGCACCCCATAGTCACCTTTGACTGGACTTAACCAGGGGTCCTTTACTTTTACCTTTACCATGGTGAACACTAACATGACCCAACCAGCAATGACCGCCTCATGTTCTTAAGCAAGTCTCGGATCACTTAATTATGACTGAACTCTTGCTTTGTACTTGACACATCAGTGAGATTCTGGGATGCGGGTGGGGACACAAAGAAGACGAGGCAAAAGGGAAGTCAACCCACAGCAGAATAGTGTTTGAATTCCATAACCCTGTTTTCATGAGAGGTTGTTGGCAAGGGCAAGTGAGGATTCAAATTCTGGCTGCGGTGTGAAAAGGTCACTAGATGGCAGTGTTGGCTCTTACTTGGGAGCCGGACCAGAAAACTCCTTACAGGTGAGTGGGAAAATTGATGCTTCTTGTTTTCCTTCCACCTCCTTGCCTGTGAATTCTGAAGTTTCCAGAACTCACAGCCTGCAGGCCTCAGCCCAAGTACTAGTTTAGGTGGGTGGGGTGCAGCAACAAACAAGTTTGAGACATAATCCCACTACGTTTCCGAGCACAATTCAAAGTGTTGGTGTTGACCTTTAAAGCCCTAAACGGCCTCGGCCCAGTATACCTGAAGGAGCATCTCCACTCCCATCGTTCTTCCCGGACATTGAGGTCCAGCGCCAAGGGCCTTCTGGCAGTTCCCTCACTGTGAGAAGCAAAGCTACAGAGAACCAGGCAGAGGGCCTTCTCGGTAGTGGCACCTGCCCAGTGGAACACCCTCCCACCAGATGTCAAAGAGATAAAAAACTACCTGACATTTAGAAGACATCTGAAGGCAGCCCTGTTCAGGGAAGTTTTTAATGTGTGACATTTTAATGTATTTTTAATCTTTGTTGGAAGCTGCCCAGAGTGGCTGGGGAGACCCAGCCAGATGGGCGGGGTACAATTATTATTATTGTTGTTGTTGTTGTTGTTGTTGTTGTTGTTGTTGTTGTTGTTAGGCCCTTGCACAGCTAAACAGGATCAATGGAAAGATCAAGTTGTCTGTTCGGAACATATGAATGGGCGGCCAACATGAACGCAGCTTTCATGAGTGGATGTTGGTAGCAGACGTGAAACATGGTTTTGACAACATTTCATACCTGGCATGCTGTGTTGGCCACCTCTCCCATGGATCCGTTGGACCTGGGAGACCAGGGTTCGAAATCCCCACTCAGCCATGAAGCTCACTGGATGAGCTTGGGCCAGTTACCATCTCTTGGCCTAATCTATCTCACAGGGTTGTTGTGTGGATGACATGAGGAGAAGAGCCATGTACCCCACCTTTTGCTCCTTAGAAGAAAAGTTGGTATATAAATGTAATAAACACAAATCCGTCACCTTTCCATGCATCTGTGAAAAGGCAGCCCAATCAGGAACATATCAGCCAGCTATGCTGACATTCTGAGGAATGGGTGAATTCTATTCAGGGCTTGGGATTTGATTGCTGTTGTTGTCTGCCAGCAATGAATATGCTTGCATGTCTGGACCGATCCTGACAGTGGCATAACCAAACATTCAGATTTTGAGGTGCATTTTCCCATTTCCACTGTATTTCTTTCCAATTTTAACCCAATTCCAACTCCAGAAAATGGAAATAAACTATCCAAGATATTAAAAATCTGTAGCGTCTTCAGCTGCAAGTTATATACTTTCCCTCAGCGAACTCCTGCCAGATTTAATTTTGCTCCTGAGGAGTTCTGAGCATGGAGGTATCGCAATCTGTGAATTTATGTGAATGGCCGTTTCTCATGAATGCTTTAGCTGAGATTCCTGCATTGCAGGGGGTTGGACTAGATGACCCTTAGGGTCCCTTCTAACTCCACAATTCCATGATTCTGTGATTTTATGATTCAATCTATTGCTTACCAGCTTCAGTTCCTCTTCTGAAACTTGACAA
This sequence comes from Podarcis pityusensis, assembly GCF_964106645.2. NCBI lineage: Eukaryota > Metazoa > Chordata > Lepidosauria > Squamata > Lacertidae > Podarcis > Podarcis pityusensis. The sequence goes on along the minus strand of NC_138027.1, from coordinate 26,068,826 downwards.
TGTGACATGAAAATTAGTATTAGTATTATTAGTATTAATATTAGTAGGGATCTTCTGCATGGAAGGCAGGTGCTCTCCCACTGCACTATTATTATTATTAATTATTATTATTGTCTTCCCCTGTCAATAAATAGGGGCTGAAGTTTGGAGGCATCAGCTAGGAAACCTGCACCATTCCTCTTACATTACTGAGTCCATAAGACCAAATTAAATAAGGAGATAGTTAGGCTTGCTGTGCAATCCTCTGTTAGTTTTCAAGGAAATAAGACTGGCTGTGTTCAGTGGGGCTTATTCTCCTGTGAGGCTGCAACTTCAGGCACACTTATCTAAGAGAAAGCCCTACGGAATACACTGTGGCTTACTTTTGGGTAGACGTGTATACAGTGGTACCTTGGGTTAAGAATTTAATTCGTTCTGGAGGTCTGTTCTTAACCTGAAACTGTTCTTAACCTGAGGTACCACTTTAGCTAATGGGGCCTCCCGCTGCCACCGCACCGCCAGAGCATGATTTCTGTTCTCATCCTGAAGCAAAGTTCTTAACCCAAGGTACTATTTCTGGGTTAGTGGAGTCTGTAACCTGAAGCATCTGTAACCTGCGGTACCACTGTATAGGATTGCACTGCTTGTGTGTTTAGGATTGCAGCAGCCTTATCTACTTTATGGACTATAATGGCAGGAAGGAGGTGGGATCCCCAAAAATGCACAACCTGGGTTGCTGCTTCTTTGTGGCAACAAGAGCGATTTGTCACCAGTTTTGGTCAGCACTGCAAAAACCACATCCCATAATAAACCCTCTTTGTGTTGAGAACAAGGATTCCCGTGGGACTAACACCTAAGTGTCGGCCAGATAAGAGAAGAATGTGGAAGGATTACCCAATCATTCCATACTTTACAACTGCTCCTGCATTCCTGATAAACAAAAGAAAAAGAAACCTAAAAGTTTCCCAATCCTCTTTAAAAAGAAATACCCTGGGAATGTGTGGTTGTACATTTTAAACTCATTAAATCAGAGCACCTCCAGAACTCCAAAAATAAAATGGGCTTTGCTTCTGTTGCCCTGATGCTAAATCCATTTACTTGTAGAAAAGGACAATATATATGTAAATTAAAAATAACAAAACGAGCATCTATAACCATGTAAAAGTGTTGGGATGTAACTCAGCTTGTATTAAGGCTGATGGGGTTTTGCATAGTAGAGAGAGAAGGGAACCTCCAAACTTCCTAGACCATCTTTCTGCCCTAACCTGTGCTGACCTTTCTTCAGATGTTAGACTGATACTAGCGGTCTGTACCGCATTTCCTGCTCTTCATCATCCTACCTCAAGTGAGGAGACATCTTCTTTCTGTCTCTACCCCCACCCACCACAGAGATAAAAGAGCAAGCGTGGTTCTTTGCATCTTCAGCTTAATTAGCTAGAAGCTCTTTTCTATCAGTCATGTGTTTCCTATAATAAACTTAGCTTTCTTATTTTCATACTTACATATTGCTTTCAGGGTTAAAGCATGCTCCAAACAAGGATTCATAACTAAGCTCAACTTCTGCTGTTGCATATAAACTCCATATGCTAACATTGGCTACCCCTGATGTATTTATATATATGATTTATCATATATATCTGAAAGAATGGAATGGATGCTGTAGATATGAGCATATTCCCTGGTGGGTCATGGCATAGCCAGAGCACCCCAGATACTGATGCCAGGCCTGTTTGTACAGTGGTACCTCGGGTTAAGTACTTAATTCATTCCGGAGGTCCGTTCTTAACCTGAAACTGTTCTTAACCTGAAGCACCACTTTAGCTAATGGGGCCTCCTGCTGCTGCCACACCGCCGAAGCATGATTTCTGTTCTCATCCTGCAGCAAAGTTCTTAACCCGAGGTAATATTTCTGGGTTAGCGGAGTCTGTAACCTGAAGCGTCTGTAACCCGAGGTACCACTGTAGTTGCCTCCACCCTCCACCATCTTATGCTTTCTGGATTTCAGTGCTATGAGTGATCTGTAGCTACACCACTGCCCAGTCACCCAGCCCTTGATAAAGGCCACTTCACAACCATGTAACAAGGAAACTCTTTCCGATGTGTTTCTCACCTGGTTGGATCAAAGATCTCTCTGAATTTTTCACTCTCTGAGTCAGTTCTCTGCGCACAAAACAGGACCTTGTCCTAGGATCAATCCCTTGCATCACCAGGTAGTGCCAAGCCAATCCCTCGTCTGAAACCCTGGAAAGGTGCTGTCACTCATTGTAAGGCAGTATTGAGCTGGACGGAGAAATGATCTGATATTGCACAAGGCACATTGCTATGTAACCTGTTTTCAAGAGTCTCAGCTGTCTGTTCTGGGAATGTATACAAATTGCCTTCTTATCAGTAGAAATTGCTCTGCACAAGTTTCACATGAAAGGAAGTAAAAGCCAGGCTTGGATCTGAGTTGGCTTTCGCTTTATACATTTGGGGGATAAGCTGGAATGAAAAATCTTATACCTGCGGTATAATCTTATACCTGCCTACTCAAACGTAAACCCCTGGGACCTCAGGAGGGCTTACCCCTGAGTAGATATGCATGGAGTTGATTCCCTAGTCCTCTTGAGTTCAAAGATCAGTGCAGCCCCATGCCTGTCTACTAAGAAGAAAGCCACACTGCCTTCAATGGGACTTAGTCCTAGGTAAGTGAGCAAAAGGACTGCAGCCTTAAGTATATGTTAATTCTCCCATTGTAATTGAATGAGGCAAGAAAAAAATGCTTTAACTTTGGCTGAACTATGCTCCAAGTGTCTTGTCCTGTATAAATTCACATCTTGAAAACAAACCCAATATTCTGATTTTCTAATAAAGTGAGACATGCCACCTACCTTATCCTCTGTAAGCTATCTGACTGTGGCCACAATCTCTGCTATTAGAAGACAATAGTGAGCTAGAGACATGCATACATGCCCTGTTTGTGGGCTTGCCTGAGGTTTCTATTAGCTGCTGTGGAACACAGGGTTTGGGACAAGATAGACCTATGGCTACAAAGCACACTGACTTTGGACTGAGCCCCATTGTAGGCTGGGACCTCCTTTCCTTAGTAAATATGCATATGTTTGGAAACCTTTCAGCACTACTCAGAAGTGTCTCCTATTATTGTAGAGTGGAGCTTGCTCCCAGGTTAGAGGGCATGGCATTGTAGCCTGAACATACTTGCAGGAAAGTAAACCCAATGAAATTTCCTTTCAGGTAGGCATGTTTAGGACCCAGTATTGTTTATGGCATCCGATTTTACTGCTGAATGAGGAAGGAAGTGTGGGATGTGAAACACAAGAGCAGTCAAGTACAACATTCCTAGAGTGAACATGTTTACACATGGGGAGGGATGTTTGTCCAGCCAGCAGGTAAACTTCCTGTTTTCCTTCTGGGCTGTGACAGACTTCCTCTGCATGTGACTAGAGGTGGGCGTGGCCTCACCTGTTCAGGTAACGACAAAAGCACAGGGCAGGGCAGCCATATCTCTCTTTTTTTTTACTACATGCATCGAAGAAGCAACATTTGCTTAGCCAAAGATGCCCTCTTGGCTTCCAGCCAAGGGAGGACAGAGGGACAGTCTCCTTATGAGACTATGAGTTTCCAGGTGTATGTTACTTTTCTAAGCTAAGTCTGCCTTCTGGGATCCGATTGTGAACAGAATGTGAGTAAACTCTTTTTATACTTTTATATAAGACTGTGTCTTATCTTTTATGAGGGAATAAGGGGAAAATACCAGAACAGTTATTATAGAGGCTTTAGCGAGCCTGAGCAAACGCATCCGCTGCAAGTTTTAAAAGGGGAATGTTACTCTGCTAAATTGTGTACTTGTTTACACAAGTTGGAAAGGCTATAATCAAGCAATATATCCTCTCCTGCATCCCTGAACATTCCCACAGGAAGGGCCTCAACTAAGCATTCATGCATCTGTGTTGCATGCAGAAGATTTCAGGTTCAGTCCCTGGGCATCTCCAAGAAAGGCTTGCTTGAATAATATAGATGGGCCAACATTCTAAATCACTTGAAAGCACCTTTCTATGTACATACATTGTTAATGCTGCAATCCTGTAACAGTTATTGCAGGCTGCTGGACTGAAAAAAATATCTCGCTGTGTGTACTCCCCATTCACTACATTTCCGTCCGTCTTTCCTCCAGTGAGTCCCACACTCCAGTCACCAAACACGTTTCGTGTCTTCCTTGTTTACCAAGGAATGATATTCCCAAGTCCATCCTAATGCAAGGAGTCTAAAGGATGACCTTATACTTACACCTACATAATTTCCCCCCAGTGTCTGAATATTTATTAATATAGAATAATCACTTAAATATCCAATTTTCAAAAACATTTTAAACAAGCACGTTAAAAAAAAGGCTTCTTAATTGAGATTGCTTTTTAAAATAAAAAATAAAAAGAAACAAGACACTAAAGACTTGAAGGGAAAAATACTCATGTTTTCCTCCCTCCCCTCTTTCCTTAGGTCATGGGGCAGGGAACCTTTGACTCCAGATCCCAAGAGCTCCGGCCAGTATGACCAAATGGTCAGGGATTTTGGGAGTTGTAGCAACACCTGGAGGGTCCCCCGGTCCCCACACCTGAGAGTTCCCTTCTTTTTGTGCCTGCCCCCGCCCAGGGATGCTGCAGTCTACAGCAGGTCCCCTGGAGATGTTGTGGACTACAACTCCCATCATCCATTTGGTGGGAATGTTGGTGATACTGGCTAGTGCTGATGGGAGTTGCAGTCCACATCTAGAGGGCATCAAGTTGACTTAGGGCTCACAGTCCAGAACATCTGGAAGGCATCAGGGTGGCTAGAGTTGATGGGAGTTGTAGTCCACAGTGACACCTTGAGGGCACCAGGTTGTCCCTTCGGAAGTGATGGGACCAGAGACCTCTGAGGGCTTATCTGGTGGGACGGCGGTGACAGACGTCCAAGCCAGGTTGCCAGATCTGCTCCTCCTGCGTTTCCCGCAGGCTCCGGTGCCTGGGTTTCCTTCACCGTGCGTCCTGCTGCCGCCTGGGCGAGGCGTCGGGGCTGGAGGGGAGCAGTTCCACCGGGAGCAAGCTGGGCGCCGAGCGCTCCTCTTCCTCCTTCCCGGCCAGTTCCCCCGACGACACGGCGCAGTCTTGCTCGGGCTCCTGGCTGCTCCCTCCTACGCCGGCGCCTCGCTTCTTGTCCTCCTCTTTCTTCCACTTCATCCGCCGGTTCTGGAACCAGATCTTGATGTGCCTCTCGGTCAAGTTCAGCAGGACGGCCAGCTCCACCCGGCGAGGCCGCGAGATGTACTTGTTGAAGAGGAACTCCTTCTCCAGCTCCAGCAGCTGCGCCCGCGTGTAGGCGGTCCTCGTGCGCTTATTCTCCTCCTGCTCCACCACGAAAGAGCCCCCTAGGAAAAGGAACAGATCAATGAGAATCGACCCAGAGGGAGGCACCGCAAGGAGGGCGTTGCCGTGGGTGGCTCGTGAGGACTAGAACCTTGAGGAGGCGACGACCTAGTTCTAACTTTTCTTCTAAGCCAGGGTTTCCCAAACTTGGGTCTCCAGCTGTTTTGGGACTACAACTCCCATCATCCCTAGCTAGCAGGACCAGTGGTCAGGGATGGTGGGAATAATAGTTCTAAAACAACTGGCGACCCAAGTTTTGTAAACACTGTACCAAGCACAGAACAGAGTTAAAAGGGTGATAGATCTAAATTCCTCGTGGCCCTCTATCTTCGGGCAGGCGCTTTTCTTTGTTTTATAAATCCAAAGAAACCAAAACCAGCTGTTCCTAGGATAGCAAGGAAATGTCTAGCAACCTGATCTGTGTTGATTTGGTTGAGATTCCTGCACCGCACGGGGTCAGACTAGATGACCCTCGGGAGTCCTTCCAGCTCTATAATTCTATGATTCTGTGTGTAACTCAGGTAACCATTTGGATCATAATGCATCTCAAGTAACAGCCATTGTGACCCTAAACAAAATTTCAGCAGAAACAAGTCTTAGAGCAGTCCTAGACTCCTTCATACAGAGTTGTCAGCCGGTGAAAGACGCTTCATTCGGTTATTTGTCTGTCTTTTAACCAATTATGTATGCGTTCCAGTATTCACCACCACCGCCACCATCATTATCACCACCGCCTGCCTTTCCTCCAAGGAGCCCAAGTCACACGACAAAGTATATGAAGCTGCCGTTACTGTAAGTCTGACCACTGGCCCATCAAAACCTGCAGGATAGCTTAGTTGGTAGAGCATGAGACTTCTTAATCTCAGGGTCTGTGTTGGAGCCTCACGTTGGGCGAAGAGATTCTGCATGAGCGCAAGGGTTTGGACTATATGATCTCCGTGGCCCCTTCCAACACAACAACTCTATGACTCAGGATTCTAACCTCGGACCTTCTTCATGCAAAGCAAACACTCCTACCTCTGAGCTATGGTTTTTGCTCTAAATCTCTAGCTGTTTTTGGACTACATTTCCCATAATCCTTGACCACTGGTCCTGTAAGCTAGGGATGATGGGAGTTGTAGTCCCAAAACAGCTGGAGACAAAAGATTGGGAAACCTTGCTCTAAATAAAGCCTATTGTTAAAACTTCAGTCTAGATGCATGAAATAAACAAGGAAACGTGAAATAAATCTAATGAACAGAAGGCTCCTTTTTTCATATGCACCTGCTCACACATAGATGCGGATGCTCTTCTGAAACTTCCTTCCTTACTGGGAACCAGAGGTCGTCCTTGATCCAGACCCCCAGGCTATGGACCTGGCTTCCCCTTCAAATGCAACCTGCCCGGACTCTTAAATAAGAGTTTTGCTGACAGGTAAGACCTTGATTCCACCGCCAACATCACCCAACCTTTGAGGGGAATGGTTTTTCGCGCATGCAGTACTTCGGTCGTTTTAAAGCATTTTGTTGCGGATTTTAATTCTGTAACAATATTCTAACCTCTTTTGGAAATGTTTTAATTGTCATGCTTTGCTGTGGCATGTTACCTAAAATGTCCGAATAAATAAACCGATAGAAAAGCCATTTAAAATATCGTTTGTTTCGTTTTCTGTTTCAATAAAACCATAGATAGGGTTCTCTCTCTCTCTCTCTCTCTCTCTCTCTCTCTCTCTCTCTCTGTTTTATGTTAAAGCACTCCTTCGGTCCTTAAAATTCGCCTCCACCAAGCACAAACGTGACCGACAGCGTTTGAAGCACGCCGAACCGAAACTGAGTAAAACCAGGAAGGAGCCAGCAAGAATTCTGAATCTGGAAGACCAGAAAGGGATTAGCAACTTGAACTATACCGGAAAAAGAAATGGGCGTATACCGGCTGGTCTTTGGAGAAGGGCCGTAGCTAAGGCGTAAGGTCCGAGGTTCAGTTCCCAGTACTGTATCTGCATGTTAGGGCTGAGAGAGAGACTCCTTTCCGGAACCCTGGAGAGTCGCTGCCAGTCAGTGTGGACAATACTCAGCTAGCTGGACCAATGAATTGGCTCAGTAGAAGGCAGCTTCTTACTGAGGTGGCCATCTAGGGTGTTCAGAAAGCGTGGTGTCTCCAGGACTCACCAAACCACAAATACTATTAAATTATCATACACGAAAATTTTGTCATATGCAACAGTTATATATATATATATATAAAATGAATTCGTCCTCTCCTCTCTCTCTCTCCAGCCTTTGAGTAGAAAAACTTAACATTCTTCGAAAAAGTTGGAAGTTATTAAAGTAAAAAATTAAATTCTCGCAATATTCTAATACTCTCCACGGCAGAGACTGTCCTATGACTTCTAAACGATGTAAACACTTCAGTGACTCATAAGGTTGTCCATTTTGCTTTGGGTTCCAAAAAAGTCAGAAAGAAGACTGCAGAAAATTTAGCAGTGAACTGTAAGGGAGACGCAGAGATCTAAATAGAGACCATTATTTGTGGCACGACTCCCCTTTTGCTTGTATTTATTTTTGATTCAGATTTGTCTTGGCCAATGGCTAGTACAATAAAGTTGTACTGGGTTGGATTGGAATATTCTAATGCAACTTTGTCATGTCAAGCCATATTACGCATAAAGATCCACCTGTAATTTATATACACTCTGAAGTGACGGAATTAAGTTTCTTCTTCGCATCATAATGTTTCATTTCCAATCAGAAGGCATGCAATTGGATACCGCTGTGAAATCCAAGCTAAACTGGAAGCCCGTCTCCCAAAAGAACCAAAACGTTTTGCACAAGGGCCCACAACAATGTATACACCGTACATTCAAAGCACACTTAAATCACATACAAAAAACCCCCTTCGAACTATAGTTTGCTAAGGGCGCTGATAATTGTAGCTCCGTGAGGGGTGAACTACAATTCCTAGGCTTCTTCGTGGAAAGGAAATGTCAGCAGCTGGTCCATTAGGGCAAGTGGGGCATCACTCCATCAACCCCAACCCAGCCCCCACCTGTCTGCCTTCTTACCTGCAACCAGTCCTTGGAGAGGTTCGGGTGGCACTACCTGTCCGCTTCCTTTTTCTTAGTCTCAGTATCCCTCTTGTAAAACTCAACCGGAATTAAAACGGGGATAAACCTAGAAAGTGCTGCCTCTGCCTGTCACTGGCTTGGGCTCTGCCTACAGTTTGGGCTGGCTGCATTCTGCCCACAGCACAATACAGCCCATCAGCTACACTAAGATTCAGGTTGGCTGAATCGTCTCTAACACGCGTAGAGCAAATTGGAGATGGGGTCGTTTGCGAGCAAAGAAAGCCCAGGAGTTGAAAAATACCTGATGGGGCTGCAGAAACCGAATTAAGTACTCAAGGGCTGTAATACTGATGTCTGCGATAATCCCCACTGAACACAATAGTAGGTGTTACTCCTGGTGAAATGCGCATAGGATTGCGCAGTGAGACGCAAACTTGGAACGGTCCTTTTTTAAAACTAAGAGTTAAGCAGCCTGCGCATTTGCGTCCTTCTGTGCTGTACTACTAAAAAGTGACTTTCACTGTACTTGAAAATTTGTCTCGTGTGGGCGGGTGGGTGCTAAACTTTTCGGAACGTCAACTCTTCGCCTCCTTTTTAAAATTACAGCCGAAAATCATCACAGTAAATAAAACCAAATCAACACCAAAGTCGTGAATAGATCGGTTCCCTAAGATGCGCTTTTGTCTTGTTAAGAAATTCGTGGGGCGCCCGTGAGATGCGGGTGACGACCTTCAAGAATTAGCTGTTCTCACTACCCAGAATATCGAATGCAATATTTCCCTACTTGACAGACGTCTGGAGTAATTTTTGCTGCAGCTAGATTTCTAGGTCCTTTCAAGATTTGGGGAGAGGGTTCTTCCTAAAGAGGGTATTTCTAGTTTCTAATGCAACCCACACTGAAATCACCAACCGTCAATTTATTCAGCCACCCAGTTAATTAATTATATTTATCAAACCTCTCAGAGGAGGACAAGTTTTCCAGATACAATAAAGCCAATATAAATACCGCACAGCAAAAACCATAAGCGAAAACAAACGGATTCTGATTTTGACATTTCAACTCTAATAGCTAGTAAATAATATTTTTACTGCTATGTTTAGAAAATCTGGAGTGTTATGCCCCCCCCGCCCCAAGTTCCTATCAATGAAATTCGTGGGCCATAAAAAGGTAAGCCTGTGTTCACTGAAATCAATGAAGTTTAAGAATGCCCAGTTTTTCATTGTTTTGTCATAGGATAATTCCACACACATTCCCGTTGCCATCTTTCAGGTATATTGGAAAAGTCCTTTGCAACACAGAAAAAAAACTATGAATAACCCGCAATTTCCTCTCCCATATCAACTAATAATATTAGCAGAGCTTTTACGTTACCTAAACAAATCAATAAACTTTAAGCCACTTCCCAACATTGGAACTGGATGAGGATTACAGCCTAAGTAACATTGATTTCGTCCTTCTTCTAACGGATTAATTGATCCCAGCATTTCTCTAGTTCTTTAGCTTCACAGTTCGGGTGTGCAGTTTATTAATTTTAAGAGATTAATTGTTTATATAGCCATGGAAATAGAACATTATCTCAAAACTTGTTTGTTTGGATTTCTTTTTCTTGACGGGGTTGGAGAGTGGCATTCATGGGATTCTACTATCATTAAACTGGATTTCTTGCATATAAATCGGTTGCCAACCTAATCCACTTTACCCTGGCAAAAAGTCTCATCGATCTTATGGTGGTGGTAGTTCGCAAGAAACGTTTTGATCTCCGTACTCTCGGATTTTTTAAACAGCTGAACAGTGCGCCGAGGTACACGCTCGCAAACCAAATTGGATTTGATTGACTGTTGATCTATTGAATCTTGATATATAATAAACCCAATCTTTTTCACTTTTAAAATAATTTAATACCAATCGATTGGCTTAGGATAGGGCCCCACGATTCTAAGATTTTGTGCACATACTTACTTGGGATTAAGCCCCCACGTCACCTAAGTCTCCTAATGTTATACGTATTGTGGGAATCGCTTTCAATAGAGGCTGTTCAGCCAAAGTTGTGCACATATAAGGCTGCACTCCAACAGGAGCGTTAAAGAGCATGCCCCGCACCGAACTTGCTGGGATTTACTTCCGAGTAAACATGCAAAGGATCTGCGTATAAGAGCCACCAGGATCGGGCTGCGCGTCTCAACAGGGAAATTAAGCCCATGCGTAAGGCTGCACAATATTACGCTTACGTGGGGGTAAGATCCATTTAATAGGCATTTATTTCCTGCTTAACTTTCGTAGAAACCGACTTCTCATCTCCTCCCACAATGCACGAGATTTCTAAAGTGCTTCAGTTCGGCCAGATCCTGCCCTAGGACGGTGCTTATGGTAACATTAGGCTTCTAAATTTGACCTCCGAGACAATAGGTAGGAATATTCCGCTTACGTTCTAAGATCCGCAAGAACCGAAGGCGGACTCGGATGTTGTTTCTGGAGAAAACAAGCTTACCATGCAATCGTAAACCTGGCTACTCAGAAGTAAGCTCCACAGAACTCAAGATCACAGTGCTCATTTGTATGATATCAAATTCTGTTAAAACCAGTGGTGTGTGTTTTTCTTTAAATCCAAATTAAATATATTAGCATCCTATTTGCTTATCTGTAGTTGAATTGTTGTAAGGTCCAAGAACAGATAAAACAACATGGCAAAGCTATCCCTCGCCGCCCAAGATCGATTGGACTTTCTGCCAGAGTAGGGTGTCCAGGATTGGACTGATAGCCAATCTAATTTGCAAGAAATCCAGTTTGACTTGATCTTGAAAGAGCCGGCAAGCATGTATGAGCTTGTTCACATCCTCTCAGGGTAACCCCATACCCAATGTGGAACCGAACTGAGGACAGTAATTCCCTTCGACGTGTGATGGAAATTGATATCCTGTTTGAAAAATCCTTCCAGTCATCAGACGTGAAAACTCGTATATTATTTTAATATGCCGTTTGGCCCCTTTCTTTAGGCAAGCGTCATTGCCTTCAGGCAAGCGTCAATTCAGCCAAAAGTCTATCAATTTCAATGGAACGTAGATACTAACTTTTGCTGATCCAACTGCCCATAACGATACAAATTGCAAAAGCATTTTGTTGGAAAATACTTAAATTCTCCCTCCAAATATCCCTGAAAGCTGAAAACAGAATTTCAAAAAGACTCAGGTTTTTGTGAGCTTTTTCATTTCAGCTCCAATTGGGGCCGCTAATCCTGCAATTCAATGCACATTTCCTCCGAAGTAAGTCCCACTGTGTTCAGTGGGGACTTGCTGCGAAGTAAATGTGTTTAAGATTGCCGCATGATGTAGTTGACATCAGGAGGATCCATCAGCAGCAAATCTTAATTTTAGGCGTTTCTTATGGGGAACCCTTGCTTGCTCCTGGCTTACTATTGTTCAAACGTATCGAGCGTTAATTCCGAGGCTGATAGTCTAACTACCTTGGCATGCTACTCGGCCAACCTGTTTCAGTTTGCAGCAGAAACTTGTGGAAAATGCTCCATACCTCTGGCTTTTCCTTCCATTGCTTTGGTTCAGGGTTTCCCAAATTTGGTTGTCCAGCTGTTTTTGGACTGCAATTCCCATCATCCCTAGCTAGCAGGACCAGGGGTCAGGGATGATGGGAATTGTAATCCAAAACAGCTGGAGACAGAAGTTTGGGATACCCTGCTTTAGTTGATGAATGAATTGCATCATTCAAGTTGCTTTGGATGGGAACTGTGCATCTCCATGGGTTCCCCTACATATCAATAATGAGCAAAGCTGAAAGCAGGTCCTTGGTCTGAAATGTTCCAAAACCACAGAGGATAGCAATGCGCTTGAGCACAACTTCTTAGCTTTGCATGTATTCTTTTAACAGTTATATTCCTCACATAGACACAAACACAAAGCTGCCACTTTGAACAGATAAAGGTAAAACTTTTCATGCTGTGGAGATAAATCCTGGAAAAGCTGCAGCTGATTAATCACGTCTTCCACCCACCCTCAGATACTTCTTCCTTAGCCCCCAGTTCCCTTCTGTCAGTCACTATGTCTCCCCCACTTTGATACCTTTTGGGAATACTCAACATGTTGTTGTTGAAAGCTTTGTCTGATGACTTACTGGCATGTTTGTTACCTTTCTTGTATATGCACATCAGCTCAAGAAATCACAGAATCATGGAGTTGGGATATCAGGGGTCATCTAGTTCAGCCTTTACCAAGCCTAGTGGACTGCAGATGTCTTGGATTACAAATCCAGCAGTTTCTGATATTCTCCAAAAAAACGTCTGGAGATGCACTGGGTTGGTGAAGGCTGGTCACATGCACACCATACATCTAAGGCTCATTCAAAGTGCATAGCTCCCCCCACCCAAAAAATAATAATCCTGGGAACTCAAGTTTATGCCTCTCACAGCTATAATTCCCAGCGCTCTTAAACCAGGATTCTTTAGGAGCTGTCCTTTATGTAGTCCAACCCTCAGCTCAAGGCAGGACCTGCAATTCAGAATTGGCACCTGAGCTGCCATCACACTATATGCAATATACTAGGGCTTTTAAAAGAAAATCACACCCCAACGCTAAATCCACTAATCTCTGGTACTTTTAGATTTATGAACAGTTTAGTCCCTTGATTTTAAATATTTTTGGTAGAAATCAGTTCCACTATTTTCTTGAAGATGTTTTCAGTTAAGCAAGGATCAGGCTCTTGGTCCAGAAAAAGAAAAAGAAAGCAAACCAAAATGGGGTTATAATTTTAGGAACTCTGATACGATGGCTGGAAAGCACCTGAAGAGTCCTGCAGGCAAGAAGCACAGGATCTTCAAAGGATATTGTCAAACACTAAATTATACTATATGTAAATAAGTGAGTGACTAAACAGCCATAAATGAATCTGTTATGCCATTCTCTTATTTACCTATAATATTTACTCTCTTTATTTGCAGTCAACATATCATTATATAATATTTATTAGGAAGCATGAAATAAATTTCAGTCAATGGATAGAATGTTTGCCTCAATTAACCATTCAGTTCTGTTTATGCCCGCTCAGAAGGATCGCTGAGATTATTCTTATTATTATTATTATTATTATTATTATTATTATTACTATTATTATTATTATTTGTATACCACTCTATACTTGGTGGTTCACAAGACAAAATCACGATATAAAACCACAAAATACATAATCAAAACAAAAACAACCCAATAACGCCCTCTTCAGTTGGGCTTGTTTTTGAGTAGAGATGCATAGGATGAGGAATTTATAGATTTTGAAGGGGAAGGCATACTGCGTTTTTAGATGTGCAATATGGATGATACCCAATCATATCATTCATTGATTGCAATGAGTCTGTTCTGAGTATGACTAATGTTGCATATCACCTTATACATCTCAGTAGGGACCATCTTGGAAAAGGTATAATCAGGGATATTTTGTCTAGGAAAATGCTTGTCATCTATGGTTTTTGTAAATAAAATAATTTACTTTTTTAAAAAAGCAAAAAGGCATTATTATTTTAATTTGGGATGTTTTCCCAGTTGATTTTAAAAGGCTGCAGTCTGCTAAGCAAACTTATTTGTGAGCAGGCCCTAGCAAACTCAGTGGGACTTCCTTATCAGGATTGCACCCTTAAGTCTGAAGGAAGCCCTACATATTTCCTGTCTTAACCATGTTGTCTGAATAATTTAATGTGTATACCTGAAAAATCAGTATTTTGGTTCTTGGATGAAGGCATTAATGAATTGCTCACACCACTTTATGGGTTGACTTCTGTCGTTAATAAATGTGCAGAACTCTGACTTGTGTTTTTTTAAAAAACGGATTGCACTATACAACTTGCATTTTGCTTTCATTTATAAAGTATCTCCAGATCCAGTGAAAGTGAAGCAAATTTTCAGTCCAGTAAAAAGTAGCTGGGCTGGATCTGAAATGAATATTCAACAATGGCTTCCAATGAGTCCAGTTTTGCCACTCAGGTTTTGAATGGAAAAAAGATAACGTTAGAATTCAAATTTATGTTTGAAATGTGATGTTTGGGCCTTTGAATTCTTGCTTAGTGGCAATTCCTTATTTTTTTGTATGGGTGTCCTTTGTCAGCCATCAAATATGAACCTCAACTGCAGCCAAATCATTAAATGTTGTCAAATGAGAAATGGCTACTGCATTCCAAATAGGAGCAAATATAAAATATTTTATATTTGGTCAACACCCAGAGTGTATTCAATGTTAACAATTCCAGGATAGAATTTTCATAGGCACATTCATTTCAGCTTTAACAGGACTACTGAAAACAAAAAGAATGATTTCTATTGTATACGAAATATACTTTGAAACACCTCCTGTGTTTCAAAGCCAGTGTGGTGTAGTGGTTAAGAGCGGTAGTCTCGTAAGCTGGGGAACCGGGTTTGAGTCTCCGCTCCTCCACATGCAGCTGCTGGGTGACCTTGGGCCAGTCATACTTCTTTGAAGTCTCTCAGCCCCACTCACCTCACAGAGTGTTTGTTGTGGGGGAGGAAGGGAAAGGAGAATGTTAGCCGCTTTGAGACTCCTGAAAGGGAGTGAAAGGCGGGATATCAAATCCAAACTCTTCTTCTTCTTCTTCTTCTTCCTACTTTGAAATAACATCTACTTTGTAGGTTGGTTGCTGTGTCAACTTTACTGTGAGACATATGGATTATATTGCTTCATCTTAGTTTTTAGCCACTCTCAAGACCTTGAGTTGGATTCAAAGAACCATGTGGCAAGATTCTCATGCCCAAGGGAGATCTGAAGCTCACGTTTCTCCTCCAAAAAGCAATCCCCCATGCTGTGCGACAAATGTATTGAAAATGAGGAAAAATGGAAAAGCACTTTTTGATATGATATGGACTGCAGTACAAAGGGAAATTATCCAGAATCTGCCTGGGCATGGACAAGTCAGTATGTGCACCTGATGTGCGTCTCTGGGTCCTGCCCTTGGTGGGTGGGAAAGGGGAGATATAATTGCTTTAAAATAATATTATGAGAGAGGCAGATATAGGTACACACACGTTCCCCCCCCCACAAACACACAAAATTATATCCACGTTAAATGCATAGGGCACATCTAGCGTCTAGCACGTCTCACTGAGCAAAAATACTGTGTTTGTGTCTTTACGCATTATCGTATGCTGACTACACATTACATGCTTAAAACACAACTAGTCCGTTCCTTTTCTCAATTTGTATGGAAGCTGGTTTGGAGGAAAATGCAACAAAACGAAGTATTTCCCAAGGAACAACAGAAGAGATATGGTTTGTGGCTAACACTTTATACACACCGCTTCCCGAACCAGCGGTGGGAGCGCGCTTCATGCGGAGTAAACAGGACTGTGCAATGAGCAGTGGTTGGAACGAGCTCTGGACTGATCCCAGCTGAAGGCTGTTTAGGCTGCAATCCTAGCCCCACTTACCTGGGAATTCGATGGGACTTACTTCTAAGTAGACATGGTTAAGTCTGCACCCAGGTTTTCTACGCTGCTTTCAGTGGCATTTCGAGCGAAAACTCAGCGTGCAAATGCTTGAAACGGATAGGAGCTCCGTAGATTTCGAGGGCAATTGCTGCCAGAAAACATCCCTCTGATTCAGCCTAATATAGCGACAACTCTGTTAGATCCCCTCATACACATCCCAGACTTTTAGCCGGTGGGGAAGGGTAGATTACAAATCGTTCTTTCCCATTAGGAATCTCTTGAGGATAAAGTTGTGTAATTAAGTATATACCGTCTAAAGAAACTGCAGAATTACGCGCATACCGGGTGCGGAGCACTCGGGAAGATCTCGTGTTTTCTTTTCACGAGGAGTGTCTAAAAAGGAAAAGTTAAGGACTTCGGGCCCACCCGATTGTCTCCGAGTTAGTGTTACTGTTTGGGGATAAAACAGACAGCTTTTTGTTCCCAGCGCTGTTTAGATGGAGATAGCGCTTGCTTCGAAGTAAGTGAACATGGGCTTGCAGCCTTAATTCAGAACCTCCTTTGAAAAGTCTTCAATCTATTTTACAGAGGTGGTAAATCCTACTGAAATCGAGGAGACTTGGTCCCGAGGAAGAATCTGTTGGATTGCAGCCTTACGCAACAAATCTGTACGCACTTACCTGGAGATCTGCCCCATTGAACTCAATGACGCTTACTTCTGTGTAAACATGAATAGGATTGCATTATAAGAGTCTTGACCCGTTGACTCAAGCCTAGGTGGTTAGGCATGGGCTTCAACTCCGGAGAACTTACTTGGCTCAGACTCCGGATTATTTTATGAGGCTCATGCTAAATTACCATCTTTTCCCAACCTACTATTCATTTCTCCAGAGGGAACGGGAGAGAGGGAGGAGGATCAAGAAGTTGTAGTTTTCTTTGCCGTGGTGATCAAGGAAGGGCAGTTGGGGGAAGAAGCTGTGTCTGGCTGCACAATGTTATCGGCCCTGCGCCTTGCGCGCTCCAGGTCACGCCTTTCTGCAAATATTGCATTAAGGGCTTTGTTCCACCAGATAGCAGACATGGGGGCAGGGGGATCCCTATAACGTTCTTAAGAGGGGCAACAAATAGACTTTCTCTTGTGGCCACTGACCAGATCATGTCGCTGGAAAACAGCGAAAGTGGGGGGTGGGTAACGAAAGAGAGGAAGGCTCGAAGCTAACAAAACGGATAGATCCGTAAATATTGACATCGTTCCAATTTGTAAACCCGTGTGAAATCAATACGAAGAGTGGAATTAAAAATCGTAGAAATAAAATGAGATGTAATAAGAGAGGCTTATGGTTCCCTTCAGGAACAACAGAATTATTGAGGCATAAGCTTTCGCTGACGAGGGTTCATTTCATTAGATGTATGAAACTTTGGAGAAGTGGGGAGACTGAGAGAAAATTATACACGCGCGCACGCGTGCATCTGACAAAATGAGCCTCAGGACAGAACGCTACAATACATCTATTTGTGCCATAAAACTCTTATAGTACAACCCTATGCAGGTTTACTCAGAAATAAGCTGAGCTCAAGGGGGCTTACTCCTAGGAAAGTGTGTATAGGGCTGCCGCCTAAGGCATCTCTGAAAATCTGGAATTGAGAAGTAGACAAGGCCTGGCGGTTGGCAACAGCAAGGACACACAATAATTCTGTAACAACGTCCGCAGAGCTCTGATGGGTCAGGCGAGAGGTTCGGGCGGTGGCCAGCCAGGTGTCTATGGGAAGCCCGCGAGCAAAGGCCCCAGGAGCGATTCCCAGCAGCTGTCATTCAGAGACACATTGCCTCAGACAATGGAGGTAGAGAAAACTTGTCTAGTGGCTCAAAACAACACTTTTGTTTTGGAAATCAGGGAGTTGTTACAATCGAATTTAATGTACGAGTTTATGGATGCGTTAACTCAGAAGCAAGCTCCATGTCGGTCAGCAGGCATTCTCATTTAATTGTACGGGGCTGCAACTTTGTAGGGGTTTACATAGATCCTCACGCAATATAAATGGGAGAGGGGGACCTCATAGATTTAAATGATGTTTATTTCAAAGTAAGGGAGTTCTTAGGGCTTATGCCTTAATGGTTGTAGTGGCACGAGTTAAGGGCAATGGCGCAGGGATCTCTTCTAATGAGAAAAGACTAAGGACGCCTGTGATTTCCACTAGAAGCCGTGGGCTCTTTCCCAAATAAACTCGTTTAAGAGCGAGGTGCCAGAATATATATTATTTATTATTTATATTATTTATTATTTATTCAGTGTGCGTACGGCTCAAGATAACCCAACTAGACACAATTCAAAGCTGCGGATGGGACTGTACAGATCCCTCCACATCAAAAGCAGCCAGGGCATCTCTGAGGTAAGATGAAGGGTGGTCACCTGGATCGATCCAGGTAGGAACCAGCCATAGGCTGTCTGAGGAAGGCGCCTTCCCGCTGTCAGATCTCTCTTTCTGGATTCCTACCAATGTGTACACTTTAAATACAGACGCACTGGTTTTTTTGTATCATACTGTACTAAAATACTGACATGCTTTACAGCGGGGACATTTCTTTTGTATCATATTTTATTGTTAAGAGTTCCGTGGAAACAACTGGGCCTTACTTTCAAGTCAATAAGTTTAAATTCAGAGTGTGAATCCTGAATCTCTTCTAATCGCCTTTGGAAGTACATTCCGTATGAAGATCGATCATGGACATTGGAAATAAGCCCTACTGGGTTCAGTGGAAGTCACTGATTAGAGGATTGGAGCTTTAAACTATGCTGAATCTGTTCCAAAACGCGTGCGTAGAACTGGTGCCCAGAAAGCGTCATTTGTTAGGGTGCAACGGGGCAGGCGGGCACTACGCGCTTCAAGCAGAGCAAGTTGCGCTTCAGGAATCCTTGGGCAGCGCGATCCTGCTGGGGCTCTGGAGCCCGATCCTGAAGCCAGTTAAGATTGATCGCCAAAATTAACAGCGCAAGGGTACGCCTGACAGCTTGTGTTCAACGGAGCTTAACCCCTAGTAAATGTGCTAATGATACCAATCCCTGTAAAAATCAATAGGATTTAGTTCCATATCGATGCGCATAAGTTGCGGGCAGCCCCTCTCGTCGGTTTCGGTATAAGGCCCCGTCCACAACAAACCGTCTAAATCCGGTTTGGTCCTGTCGGCGACACTGAGAATAAATCGGTTTAAACTGCAATCTCTATTTGCACTTTCGTGGGAATAGGCGCCAGGCTAACACCTCCGACTAAAGGTGCAGAGGATTACACTGCGAAGGAAACAATTTCGCCACCAACAAGAGTCTAATCTTCAGCGCATTAATGCAAAAGTTCCGCGCACGTCAGTGGGGCTCGCTTACTACCGGAGTGCAGAATCAGTTTCCACTTGGCTAAAGTCAAGAGGCAACAGCTGAACGGTTCGGTGGATTGCCTTTCCAGGGTTCCGCTTGCTAATCTTTATGGAAATGGTTTCTGGCAATTTATCGCTCCCAATTCTCTGTTTCCATATTAGATAGCTTTCCTCCCCGTGAAGGTAACTAGGCTAAGTGGAGGAAATTAGTTGGCACGCTCTGGTTTAGATCCTGTTATAACTGGAGCAAACGCCGGGCCAGGAAACCCCCCTCCTGCATAAAAATGCAAGATCTCCGACCTGCCCAAAGTCAGTGAAACCAAGGCATTTGGAATAAAAATTATTTAAATGGAAAATAATTTCCCCTTTACATTTCTTCTTTCTCTTTCTCTCCTTTTTGGAGAACACGTAGAAATGTTTATCAAAGCAAGTTTTCTAAAATGATTACTAGACTACTTTAAATCCAGACATAGTGGCTTGGTTGCCTTAGCGGGGTTATAGTGGAATAAGATTACTGATTTCTCCACCTGCCCCAAGAGAATCTGAACATAAAATAAAAAACCGAATCCTTTTAAAATTTTGCTGAAATGTTGTACTCAATTCCCAAGAACCAGTAAGGACTTGATTAAGATTGAGGCAAAACCCCCAAGTATGTCTTAATAATAAGAGAAAGGTAAGTTCCACGGACTTAATAATATGTCTTAATAATAAGACATATTCTTGCCACTTTTCCCAGGAGCTCTGTGAGCAAAAACGAGAAACTGTCTCATGAAGGGCGAATACTTTTGAAGAGCTAGTCTGGGGAGACACTTTTGCGGACTGCAAGCGAAGGAAGCTGAATTTGACGCACAGTGGTCATAGTGTGAGGTGACTCGCATCTTTGGATCTAACTTTTAGCTCCCAAATATGTTGGTTTTCAAAACAGTAGCAAACCAAGCATCGGTTTGGATAAGGTCAGCTTAAAGTTCTTACTTTCAACTGATCAGCTGATTCAGTGTTTGCCTTCTTTGCTGTGTAGGATTATGGCATTACAGAATATTTGCCCCAATATTAATTGCCTAATAAATTATTGTTGGTAGACTGCTGCGTAGTTCTAAGGCATCACACGCTGTAGTAAGGTTTTCTATTGTAGCAGGACCTGGTTAATGGGGCACCTTTGTTGTTGTTTTACAAGTGGCCTTAATCTTAATGATACTCTACTTGAGTCTGGGATTCATTTAATCCTATATATACATGCCTGCTCAAAAGGAAGCCCACTTGAATCCAACAAAACTGTTTCCCGGACAGGGCTGTCCCAAGACATTTTGGCACCTGAGATGGACCCCAAAATGGCGCCTCCTTCCACACCAGGGAAGAAGAGGCAAGGGAAGATCTACATCAGGAACAAGTGGGGAAGAAAGGTTGACATTGGGACCTGCTGCCCTGTGGATCCTGCCGCCTGAGGCGGTCGCCTCACCTTGCCTCATGTGTAGGCCGGCCCTGTTTCCAGGTACACATATAATACAGGATTGTAGTCTTAGTTCTCTCCCTTTCTTGGTTGCTTCCTAATTACATCAGAAAAGTGCAACCAGGGATCCAGCCTAATGGTTTCTCTAAAGGCTGGCCATAGGCAAAATATATTGAAATGAAAAATGCATGAAGAAGAAGAAGAAGAAGAAGAAGAAGAAGAAGAAGAAGAAGAAGATCATCACATACAGATTGCTAGATTCTGTACAAATATAAAACTCTCCCTGGATTCCCAAGGCTGGGTCTGCTGTCATTAAAGTGATCCCCAGTTCCAGTCAGGAAATGGAAGACCTTCAACATCCAGAAGCATTGCTGTATTAAGGCTGAGTAATCACCGTGCTTTTAAAGCACACACAGTCACAATTCTGGAAACTGTAGTTTATCTACAGAGCTACAATTCCCAGCACTCTTAACAGCCTAGAGTTTTCAGGGTTCTATGAGGGAATCCATGTGTTTTATTTGTTTGGTGTGCAGCAGTAACTCCCAAAATTCTTGTGGCACCTTCAAGACTCACAGATTTATTGTGAAAGTTTGTTGTTAGTCCTTAGGGTGTCCCAAGCCTCTCTGAAGATTTAACAACCAGAAGAGGAAATATTTCCTGCCTGCCATGGGGAGGGATGTAGCTTGGTTAAGTATATTTCAGTGGCTATTATTATTATTAATTCCCCAGCCACTCTGCGCGGCTTCCAGCACTTAAAAACACAATAAATCGCACATTTTATTTCAGCGGCACCTCCTTACCAAGTGTGATCGCAGTCTTTTGCATAAGCCAAATGGGGTTTTCTTTCCCGCCTGGCCACCCTATAGGGTTGTGTTGCGAATGCATTTATGGGATCAAGTTATTTCAAAGGTGGTGCTGGTTGTCGTTATCACCATCCTTCGCCCCCACCCTTGCCCAAGAGAGACTGGAAGAAGCCCATTTCTCCGACTTGGCAGTCAGGCATAGAGCCGTGCCCACGTTGAAAGCATAACCCCGACCGAGACATTGCGTCTTGCTTCAGCATGGATCGAGAGAGAAGGAGAGAGGCCAGAAGAAGAGAGGGGAAGGCGTCTTACCCGTGCCAGCCCACTGTCCCTTCCAGGCGTGGGATTTGGTGGATTTCATCCAGGGGAATGGCAAGTGCACTCTGGGCTCCCCTAGCACCCCAGAGTCCGCCCCATCTGCAAAGGGGAGCGCTTCCTGGTGCGAGTGAGGCAGTTGAGAGTGGTGGTGCTGGTGGTGAGGGTGGTGATGGAGATGTGAAATGCCTGGGTCGTCGGTGATGGGGGGCACCTCGTAGGGGGAAATGTCCGGCGGGCTGCCTTGCTCCAAGGCCCCCAAAACACTTGGGTACGGGGGCTGCTGCTGCTGCGGTTGGGGCTGCCTACCCATGTACAGGCACGCGGGGGGGCTCTGGCTATAATCCTGCGGCTGGGATCTCTGAAAGGCGCACGGCTCCTTGAAGAGCTGGCTGGAGGCGTAAAACTGGTCCTCGCTGTTCATGGCTAGAGGAGCCACCGGGGCGAGCCGCGCACAGGCCAGGGCTGCGCTGCGAAGCCTTTGACAGGTGCGACTCACCTGCGTCCGCGGCTGATGAGCCCCGAGGACCAGGACATCTCGGGGAGCTTTCCCATTGGCTCTCCGGCAGGCGCGTGAGCCCGCCTGGCTGCTCCCATTGGGCGGAGCCTTCCCAATAAGAATCCGCGCTTGCTGAAGCTTAGAACCTGGGAGTTTCACTTTCTTGAGGTGTGTGAGTGTGCGCGCAACGTGGTGATAGTAGCAATTGTAGTAACAGTAACAGCAACGTCCCCTCCCCAATAAACTTCACTGTTTTCGCAAGACGTTCACCTCCTGGTTGTGCTATAATTGCAGCTGGCTTGGAGCAACAGCCGGGCCCCCCGGAAAAAGGGAAACAGTAACTGAACCAAGAGTGTCCTCGAACATGTACAAAGAGCTTTCCTTCCTGGATGGCTAAAACCATATTTTGGATTAGAAACGGGAATGTTTCAGACCGGAGGCGTGAGTTTTATTCTTTGAATTTCATAGTCTTCATAGCGCGGGCGCTCTTTAGATGGGGTGTATTCATTAATTTCAAAATGTGGCAAGCCAGCTTTGCTCGGTTGTGGGGGGCGCCTCTTTCTTATTCTGCTGAGTGGAGCGCTGTACTTTTGCCCCTAGAGTCCTGCCCAGACAGCACTGCACCAGAACCTTTCAGGTAGTTACGAACTTCTTCTTCTGAAAGAAAGAAAGAAAGAAAGCCTGACTATATAGGTGCGCGCTCTCGAGTATCAGTTATGCAGCCAAGCCTTTTCTCCTCCGCCCGATCCGCGGGCCGTTCACTGTGCCCAACAAGTTACTGCTGCTTCCTAGTTTAAAACGAATTTCCTGTGCTGGTTGCCGGGGCGCAAAGTGCAGCGTGGCTCTATGCTGCTTTGGCTGGAAGATGACCGTAAGTGGGATTGAATTGACTGGATTGCAGAAATCCAGGCTCCACGTTTTCCTGACTTTTTAATTTTTATTTAAATATAAATTATGTTAAAAATTATTCTCACCCTCTCTTCATTGCAAATGCAATTCCAGAGCGGGTTACAAATGGAAACGAATCCGGATCTACCATCCTGGCTTGCGTGGGTATATGAGTGAAAGAAAAAGGGCCGTTGTCTCTTGCCATGGCCACATCGCTTATTGCGCAAATCACATCCCGTTGAAGTCGGTTGCAAAGCGCGCCCTCACTGTGCTGAGTGCTTCCGGACGCCTTTTGCGTTGCAAGTTGACGAGTCCACACACTGTGCTGGGCAGAGTCCAGTGGAGCCGTTTCGAAGGGCTGGCCTTTAACAGCTCGCCTGCTGTGTGGTCAAGAAAGCACCTGGGAGAGTGTTTGGGGAGGGAGGGAGGGAGGGCTTAAAGGTGTGGAGGACCGTCCTCCACGTCGTGGAGAACAGGGCAGGTGGCCAGCCCCCGCTTTCCCGCACGTTTGTTTAAGCTCAATCAACAAGTGTCCAGGATTGTTGGATTTTTTAAACCTCCAACCTGGGAAACCTGTCGACCTGGGTGAATTCTATCAGCCAGAGATTAGAAAAGGCCACCAGTCGCTTATCAACTTTCTCAGTTCCTGCAGCAAGGAGGCTCAGCGTGCAAACAGAAAAGAAACACTTCCTAAAACTCTTCATGCTCCCAGCTCTCCTCCAATTCCTTGCTTACATGCTTAACAAATATTTGCATATTTATTGTTGTTGTTGCTATATACAGTAGCTTGCTGTCGTCTTGGATAACATTAAAGACTAACAAATTATCTGTTTGTAAAATGATCCAAAATTGATTTCATTTCTTATATTATTTTGGAGGAGGGTGGTCATTCGGACTGTCCAGTCTCCAGCCTAAAAATGTGTTGCCCTAGGGTTAACCTCTCTTATTTATTGTTATTTATTATTTTTATGATTGGTTTAATAGTAAATCAGTTTGTGTGTATCAGTAGAGATTTCTGCCTTGGCTCAGTCTCCCCTCTGCAATCATATGCATAGTTACTGAGGGGGGTAATCTCTGTATTGTGCATAGGACTGGGCTGTACGCTGCCTGAAAAGGAAGTATTTTCTCTCAGCCTCATCATTTCCTTTCTGGCAGCTGCAAAATGGGTATAACAACCCTGGCCTAGTTTTCAGGCTGCTTACAGGATCACAGTGGTGTTATTTGTGCAGCACTCTGAATATTCAAACAAAGGAAAAGCCTGGTACTTACATAATAAGGGGATAATTCAGCCAATATTTGGCATTTAGAAACCCGGTGGATTTCAATGGCAAAGTTAAGCACATGGTTAAATCTTTCATAAAATACTAAATGTGCTTAATTTTTGGCTAGATTGTGCCCTGAGTATTATTACTACTGGAGTGCCTAATAATAATATATCGACCAAAAGGTGATTTGAGCCCTACCTACAGGCTTTTAGTATAAAAACACAATGCAAGAAATATGAAAGCAAGGATGAAGGTCAGATTTTAATCTGATTTTAGATTTTTTTTGTTAACGTCTGGAAAATTTTCACTGTGGGATAGAAATCTTTGAAACAAACAACTCAAAACAACAGAATTTGTCTCACTGAGTGTGAAAACAGATGGAAGTCGAGAGGCTTCTTGTAAAAGTACGCCTATATCCTTGGGATTAAAAACCGACCAGATCCATTTTGCTGGGCAGAAGCTTCCTTTAGGAACCCATTTGGGCTGATTTACCCCACATTAGGATGCATTGAAAAAACAGCCTCTTTAATTTATTGCTTCCATACAAATAATGAGAGCTTGTTCTTGGAATAGGACACTTTAGGGGAGGGTGAGAGCCGTGGTCCCTGGGGTCCCACCCCCCACCTGACCCATCCAGCTCTGCCTGCCTTCAATTCCCCCTGGCGCAGGGTGAGGATTTTCAAATTCACTCTCAACCTTGTTTTGCTTAACTTGCCCTCAATTTCCCTGTAGTGACTTTGAGTACAAGTATGGGTGGCATTTTTCTTAAAGGGGCATGTGCCTAATGCACATACTCTACTAGAGCAGCAGTGGGCAGAAGAGGGACCCATGTCTACTGGTAAATCAGAGAACGATTTGCAGTAGATCAGAAAGAGTTTCTAATTCCCTGTTGTTTAACAACAGCATCTGCAGAAATGCACACTCATCCTGAATTAGGCACTTAGAATCAACAATCTGCAGCAACTTAGATATTAATTTGTACTTCTGTTATGTAAGCCATCCCAGTATAGCCATAGCTCATGGAGCACAGTAGGCAACTGGTTCCACCTCTTGAGCCACTATTCGGCATCTGGTTCCAGGTGGTGGCCCACTAGAGGAAAGAAGAGTAGACTCCACTTATCTGAACTCTGCTCTAAGGGATGGTTTGGAAGTATTATTCACCCTACGTGCAGGGCATAGAAAGGCTTTGCTCAAAGCCACAGTAACTGGGGAAAGTAACATCTGAAAAATATGTAGTGGTTTTGCGCCTGTGTTTTCATGCCCATAGCAGTGGTGGCACTGGCATGCTTCCTCTATGCAATGCACTCAGGGGAACTGCAGAACACAACAGGGAACTTTCCCTTTCCCCATATACACCATCACCACTGGAAAGGAGCTTTCTCACAACCTGATGCTGCCTGCAAGGTAAATCGACTGTAAACTGCTGCTACACATCAACATGTAAAGGCATCATCATGTGGACAGGGAGATGTGCAAGAAATAGTGGCACATTTGTGCCTATTCAGACCCATCTCATGGACCCTTGGCTATGTCTGAGTACACACAAATGTGCCACTATTTATTGTGCACAAATCTCTCTGTCCAGGTGATATCTTTGCACAGGTATCTATGAGGTGTGTGTTCTTTCTCAGGTGAAAAAGCCACCTGGCAGAGAGAGAGAGAATGCACAACAGGGTAAAGATTTGACTGATAGGTTACTTCTCCCCCACCACCCACCACCATCCATGTGCTGTAGGATCTGTGAATGAGCTCATTGTATAATGGATGTGGTGGTGCATCTAGCTTGAGAACCATTGATTAGCCCAGGGCTAGTTTGGTAGCCTGAAAGAGGTTGACCCCTGGAGATGAGTAATCTGCTCCTTCCCAGCTGGGACTGGTTGACTTGGCGACGCGGCTATGAGGGGGCGGAAAGCTGCCCAAAGGACAAAGATCATTTCCCTTCCCTGGTCTCTCGCTCGCTTGCGCTCTCTCGCTCATGCACTACTCATATTGACTTTGCACTCTTTGCCTAATTGCAGCTTTCCCTCGAAAATTAAACCCATCTCGTTGCTTCATGGGTTCCCACATTGCATCTGGTTTCTTCTGGCACCCAGAAGAGGAGAAATGAAGGGAGCAACTTTGGCCAAACTGAAGAACCTAGGAGGAAATACACATGGGGTGGGAGAGAGAAAACAATGAGCAGATTGCTCTTCTCCCACACCTCTCCTCTCGTACAGGCCCTTTTATTTGTTATTCTGCACCTGGCCAATGATCCTTAACTTCTCCCACTGTTCAAAGCACAGTTCACACATTCATGCCACATCACTTGATGGCTCAACACTTCTGCCATTTACCGATGGTGTGAACAGATGCTGCTGAAATGCTTTGGCCTAAAGTTCTGTCCTAGTTTGGCTGGCAATGGGCTGGTCACCCAGTAGAGGCCGATCCCCATTGGGACTGGCCAGGTGGAAAGCTGGGAGGTCAATAGTAGGTGGAGCAAGACCTCACTTGCCCAAAAGCATGCTTTATAAACATACCGGCAGTGGGGGTTGGAGGAGACTGTCCAGCTCCATAATATAATTGCACTGCCTCCAACAGTTTGGTCAAACTCATGTTTGTAGCTTCGAGAACACTGTCCAGCCATCTCGTCCTCTGTCGTCCCCTTCTCCTTGTGCCCTCCATCTTTCCCAACATCAGGGTCTTTTCCAGGGAGTCTTCTCTTGTCATGAGATGGCCAAAGTATTGGAATCTCAGCTTCAGGATCCGTCCTTCCAGTGAGCCCTCAGGGCTGATTTCCTTCAGAATGGACAGGTTTGGTCTTCCTGCAGTCCATGGGACTCTCAAGAGTCTCCTCCAGCACCATAATTCAAAAGCATCAATTCTTCGGCAATCAGCCTTCTTTATCGTCCAGCTCTCACTTCCATACATCACTACTGGGAAAACCATAGCTTTAACTATACGGACCTTTGTTGGCAAGGTGATGTCTTTGCTTTTTAAGATGCTGTCTAGGTTTGTCATTGCTTTCCTCCCAAGAAGCAGGCGTCTTTTAATTTCGTGGCTTCTGTCACCATCTGCAGTGATCATGGAACCCAAGAAAGTAAAATTTCTCACTGCCTCAATTTCTTCCCCTTCTATTTGCCAGCAGGTGATGGGACCAGTGGCAATGATCTTAGTTTTTTTGATGTTGAGCTTCAGACCATATTTTGCGCTCTCCTCTTTCACCCTCATTAAAAGGTTTTTTTAATTCCTCCTCACTTTCTGCCATCAAGCTTGTGGCATCTGCATATCTGAGGTTGTTGATATTTCTTCCAGCAGTGTTAATTCCAGCTTGGTATTCATCCAGGCCAGCTTTTCACATGATGAATTCTGCATATAAGTTAAATAAGCAGGGAGACAATATACAGCCTTGTCGTACTCCTTTCCCAATTTTGAACCAATCAGTTGTTCCATATCCTGTTCTAACTAGCTTCTTGTCCCACATAGAAATTTCTCAGGAGACAGATGAGGTGATCAGGCACTCCCATTTCTTTAAGAACTTGCCATAGTTTGCTGTGGTCGACACAGTCAAAGGCTTTTGCATAGGACCCCTGGATGGTTAAGTCCAGTCAAAGGCGACTATGGGGTGTGGTGCTCATCTTGCTTTTCAGGTCGAGAACCAGGGTCATGGAAGATCCCTGGTCCATGGCCACATGAACAGGCTGGCTCTCAGAAAGGAGTTTGCACCAGATTTGCTCCTTCCTGGGATTATTAAGATACTGTTGGAAAAGGACAACCAAACTGATCAAAGAGACTGTTCCACGCAGTATGGTGGACTTCTTAGTTTACAGAAAAGGCCTGTAGGAGGTGACATGACAGAAGTTTATAAAATTATGCACAGCATGGAGAAGAGAAAGTGGATAGAGAAAAGTTTCTTCTCCCTTTCTCCGAATGCTAGAACTCATGGGCATCCAATGAAACTGAATGTTGGAAGATTCAGGACAGGTAAATGTGTTTGTGCAGTGCATAGTTAAACTATGGAATTTGCTCCATAGTTGGCCACCAACTTGGATGGCTTTAAAAGAGGATTGGAGAGATTAATGGAGGATGAAGCTATACATAGCTACTAGTTATGATGGCTATGGTTGCATATGCACCATAAATTTGAAGCATATTTACAGCACATAAAGATACAGGGACCCCTGACCATTAGGTCCAGTCGTGACCGACTCTGGGGTTGCGGCGCTCATCTCGCTTTATTGGCCGAGGGAGCCGGCGTACAGCTTCCGGGTCATGTGGCCAGCATGACTAAGCCACTTCTGGCAAACCAGAGCAGCTCATGGAAACGCCGTTTACCTTCCCACTGGAGCGGTACCTATTTATCTACTTGCACTTTGACATGCTTTCGAACTGCTAGGTTGGCAGGAGCAGGGACCGAGCAACGGGAGCTCACCCCATCACAGGGATTCGAACCGCCAACCTTCTGATCGGCAAGTCCTAGGCTCTGTGGTTTAACCCACAGAGCCACCCGCGTCCATGCCTTCCCTCAAATAATCCTAGGAACTGTAGCACCCCTAACAAACCTAATATGATTTTAGGTGTTGTTTTTTAAATTGTATGCTGCTTTTTCACTGTGGGAAACAAATAACTTAAAACAGCAGAATTTATCTCACTGAGTGTGAAAACAGGAGGAAGTTGAGTTCTTCCCATAAAGGTAGGTCTATATCCTTGGGATGAAAAACCCAGCAGATCAATTTTGCTGGGCAAAAGCTTCCTTCAAGAACCCATTTGGGCCTCCCCTACTCTCAATATCATCCAAAGGCCACTGAGCATTTGATTCAATATCGAGCCATTAGGCAATTGCCCTCCCAAGCCATTTAACAGCAGCCCTTATGGATAAATAAACATAAAGGGCAGTAAAACAATTATAGTAAGGACAGTGAAAATGCATTCTATTAACAGGAATGAGATAGATGCTATAGCTTCTTCTTTAGCTCATCTGTAACCCCCCATCCTGGCTTTAAGTTTTCCACCAACAGAAAAAGAAAGTCTTGGAGAACGACTTTCCAAAATATGATCTAAAATCTAAATCCCAACTATTATCTCTAAGATGCCATTTAATATAACCAATAACCAGGCCATCGAGCCTATTTTGTAGACCAGAGCTCATAACTGATATTCCCATGGTTGAGATACTTGTCTCATGGGTAGGGATGGATGAACATGTCTAGTTCAGTTTCTCTCAGTTTCTCATTTTTCCATTCTTCAGTTCTCCACATATACACACCAGTCCACATTGTTTTTCCCCCCAAGAAAGTATTCACGAAAATTCATCTGCACACTTTACCCCAGTGCATGCTTTATCCTAGTGCACATTGCTCAGCTGGAGAACCGCATTGTGAAAATTCAGGTAAGTTTTGATTATTTGTTTGGGCCCTTGTAGTTCAGAAAATGTGAATTAGAAGGGTTTTCCTATAAATGTGAATAGAATTGAATTTATTATTGAAGAAAGCACATTACATTTTGCTATGTGGAGAGACTTTAGATGAGATGGTAAAATCAGCACAAATAAAATGGGCTCAGGATGTTGGGCAGAATATACAGTTGGAGGAATGGGAAAGATTATGGAAAACAAATTTAAAGTTTATAGATTGTATATTATTAAGAGAAAATTATTTGAAAATGATATATAGATGGTATATCACACCAGAAAAAATTGCAAAAATGTACAAAACAGGATCTAAGATATGTTGGAGATGCAACGAGAAAGATGGTACTTTTTTCATGTATGGTGGGTGTCAGGGAACTGACATCGGAGCTAGAGGTGGAGGGAAGGCTCTCAAATGATGCTGGAGAAGGGCCCAGCAGGGAGAGAGGCAGCTCAGCAGATGGGGAAGCAAATCAGCGCAACACCAGGGCTAAAGGGGGGCAGATGGGGGAATCGGTGAGAGGGCTCCAGGACTCTTCACTGGACACCAGCGGGGAGAGCACGGGTCCTCCGCTACCCACGCCCTCCCTGCGCAGAAGACTTCCGCGCAGGGAGAGTAGGAGGAGACTTGGCGTCAAACAACTTTTATGTTGGAAAAGGTTTAAGAAACGCCCACTGACGGATTCTGCTAGCGACTGAGGCAGCCACGAAGTGAAGGGCTGTCCAGACAGAAAGGTTTAACAAGGCAACATAGCCAGGAGAGGCGGCAACTTACGCACGAGCAACCCAAACTCATTACAGTGGGAATGCAAGAAGGTTAAAGAATATTGGGAAATGATATATAATGAATTGAAAAAAATGTTGAGTAAAACTTTTGTTTAAAAAACCAGAATCTTTCCTGCTTGGAATTTTAGATCATGATATAAGAGAGGGAAACTGGAGATTGTTTATGTATGCGACAACAGCAGCAAGAATTTTATTAGCACAAGTATGGAAAACAGAGAAAACGCCAACAAAGGAAGAATGGTCAAAGTCAAGCTTATGGACTATGCGGAACTGGCTAAGCTGACAGAGAGGATACATGAGAGAGACAACATCGATTTCAAAAAGGAGTGGGAACCATTTATAAACTATATAAAAAGACAGTATATAGATTTGGACCCATTGGCAGGTTTTAACTAAACTTTCACTACTATATAAGAGGTAAAACCAACAGGGTATAGAATTTGTTTAATAAATCAATACGGAAATATGGGGGAAGCCAAAGAGGGGGGGAGGGGAGAAATATGGATATATAAATTGTTCAATTAAGATTTGTGGAAAATTTGTTGTTACAATTTGAAAAGTCAATAAAAAATATTTTTTAAAAAGAGAGAGAGAGGAGAAATGTAATTCTGTCAGATGTCTGAAATTCTGCAAACTCTTCCTATGTTCTTTGGTAAAGAGGTTTTCATACTATGTTGCTGTTGTAATTATTACTAATAAATCACCCACCTCTTCTTTTTGGTGTCTTTTTTGGGTTAAGCCTTGGTTTGAAACCAGGACCTTGGCTTCTTGGGTCACAGCTGCAACTGTGCAATTTAGCTTCCTTTACCTGAGGCCCAGAAACAGAGAGTGGTACTTTAGTTCTTGCTCCTTGGGATCTTAGGGATGTCTAAAATACAGTCTGAGTTCTCCTGCCTCAGGTTGGGAGGTCAAACAGGAGTAGTAGCAGCAGCTTCCTACCTTAACAGGGTTGGTGTTGCTCCCTGTGTGCTAGCACCACCTGATTCCCCCAAGAAAATTCCAGCCTGGGTTTTTGGGATTGGTTTTCTTTGTGGGAATGTTGTGGGTAGCAGGAGAGGATATAGTGATTAAATATTATCCTTCCTAACTCATGCTAGTGAGTTTATTCATACAGCAGAGTACATCCCCCTCTTTACACAGCAGGCAGCTAGTTGCAGATTCGTTAGAATCTCTTAAGTTCTATTGTTCCTGGTAAGACCCCTTTGATTCCCTCCTAAAAGAATAAAGACACAACAGTCTTCTGTTAAAAGTAATAAGAAGTTTACTCACATTCAGTTCACAGCTGGATCCCTGAAGGTAGGCTTTAGCTTAGAGTTATAGAAGAGGGTTTGAGTTCATCCCATATGGGAACTCATCTCACATGCTGCTGGCTGAGAACCAGCAGTGCAGTCCAAGAGAAGAAAAGGCATCAAAAGAGGAAGGTGGCTGCGTGACTGGACCTTTTGTGGGGTCTGGAAGGGTCACACCCACCTACCTGGTCACATGCAAAGGAAGGATGCTCCAGACTCCAGACCAAGTGTAACAGGAAGTTCAACATTCCCCTGCATGCCCACTCTAGGCAAACAGGAAATGTACTTGACTGCTTATGTTACATCCCACATTACTGTATTGACACAGTGGAAGGTTTAAATGATGGTGAAAGTCACTCATTAAATATAAAACAGTGATTCCCAAAATGGGCATACCCCCCCCCGGGGAGCAGTAGGATTACTTAAAAGGTAAAGGGACCCCTGACCATTAGGTCCAGTCGTGGCCGCCTCTGGGGTTGCGGCGCTCATCTCGCTTTATTGGCCGAGGAGCCGGCGTACAGCTTCCGGGTAATGTGGCCAGCATGACTAAGCCGCTTCTGGCAAACCAGAGCAGCGCACGGAAACACCGTTTACCTTCCCGCCTACTTGCACTTGACGTGCTTTCGAACTGCTAGGTTGGCAGGAGCAGGGACCGAGCAACAGGAGTTCACCCCGTTGCGGGGATTCGAACCGCCGACCTTCTGATCGGCAAGTCCTAGGCTCTGTGGTTTAACCCACAGCGCCACCCGCGTCCCTTACTTACTTAGCAGGGTGTTAAAAGGCAACAGGAAGACAGTGAAGGTGTAAATGACTATCAGTTTTTGAAATGCTTGTGTCACTGGATCAAGTTCATCCCTTTTGTTGAATTAATTAAACAAAATAGTTTAATTTGAATTTAATGAAATGTGCAATTATTTGTTAGTGTTTTAAATTTCATTCTGCTATTATCTTCCTTAGCTGGTCATGCAATCTGCTGTTCTGTTTTTATTATCTTATTTTATTTATATACCACCCTTGGTCATAAGATAGCAGGGCGGTTCACAGAATAAAATACAGGATAAAACCAACTAAAGAAGTAAAACAAAACAGCAAAGCAATACCCTTTCCAAAGACACATGTAAAAGGCTGTAGAATATGAATCAGCCAAAGGGCAGGTTTAAGAGGGCACTGGGAGTGCACTGTGGAACCAAGGGGGTAGCAGCCCCCCAAAGCTTGGAAACCACTGGTATAAACCATTTGTGGGGCAACCATTTTGCTTCTGAGTTCTACAGGACTGGAACAGTCTGCTACCATTATAGAGAACACAGCCACATAAAATCCTCTTTTTTATAATACCAAATAAGCCTTTGGGGACAAAATGCACTTGTCATGTGTTTCCAATGGTAGGGCCGGCTTCCCATTATGAAGGCAACCAATTGCCATGGTACATCTGCCCTATACATTGTAAACAACAGGTGATCACGGCCGTGAAGTTCCTGTAAACACCGCTTACTCCATAAAACCCCAAGTCACTTTCACTTGAGCTGTTCTCTCCGTATGGTAAATCCACCCAGAGCTGACGGTGACACATTTGCGGCAACAACAACTATCACACCAAGCCAAGCCGGACAAACAGAGGGAAGGCAATAAAAAGCAGTGCAAATTGATTCCTCTCCAGGGAGAACCATTAGCTGGTGTCCTGATGTAAGCCACTCTCTCTAATGAGCATTTCTTAGTAGAACAAACAGTTTCCTTTAAAAGTACATGAATTTTATATGATTTACAGCTAATTCTCTTTAATTCTGCCTGTATGAACAGGTGATAAGGGAATGTTAAGCCAGCTAAGAGCAACTGAAGCTGTTAGGAAGAAAAAGCTTGTGTGTGTGTGTGTGTGTGTGTGTGTTTAAGCCCAGTATCCAGGCACTGGGTAAATCAAAATGGCACGGTCTTCTGTAGAAGTTGTAGAAATAGCTGCTACTTCACAGCGGCTGTTTGTGCTGCCTCTTCTCACTATATCTTTCTTCAGAATACAGATTTTTCAAAGCATTTCAAAAATGCAAAGGAGAAACCCACCGAGGGCCAGCTTACAAATGCGTCGCTTGATGACTGCAACAGGAAGTGATGACTGTCAATATGGGATGCAGGAAGTGATGACTGTCAAGAATGGATGCAGAGTAGGTCAGGTTTGCTTTCTACCAGCTTAGGCAGGTATGCCAACCGTGTCCCCAATCCATTTATTTATGTATTTATTTAAACATGTTAATAATTTATAATATTAATTATATTATACTATTATAATAGCAAAGAAAAATTTCTAAGCCACGTACAACACTCAACATATAAAAATAATTATGTAAATCCACTAATCCCCACATCATTTTAATCCACCACATATTTTGGGAAGCTGCTCAATAATTGCTGTGCATTTCAACACTTTCTAAGACATCAGGGATGGCAGGGCAAGCAGCCCGCGCGGTGCCGCCTTGTCACCCTCCCAGATGTTGAACCTGGGACGCACCGCCCCACCCCATTGTGACGCCACTGATACCGCCCTATACCCGAAGGTCTCAGGGCAGTTCTCATAAAATATCGAATGTATAAAATCAAAACAAAAATCACAACCCAATAAAAAACACACCAGAAGAGCCAGCATTTTAAAAAGGGTATAAGATGTAGAACAAGTCAGGCAACGGCCTGGTTAAAAAGGAACTTTTTCGCCTGGCGCCTAAAGGTGTATAGTGAAGGCACCAGGCGAACTTCCCTGGGGAGAGCATTCCACAGACAGGGAGCCACTGCAGAGAAGGCCCGTTCTCGTGTTGCCACCCTGTGGACCTCTCGAGGAGGAGGCACATGAAGGAGGGTCCAGGTAGGTTCATATGGGAAGAGGCGGTCCTTGAGGTATTGTGATTCTGAGCCATTTAAGGCTTTATATCTAGAAGGAGAGGCCTCTATAGGTGTTCTATGCTGACAAGGGCTCACTCCTGTCAGCAACTGTGCTGCAGCATCCTGCACTAACTGCAGCTTCCGGATCAAGCATATTGCAACTTGCATGCCATAGAATGGACTGGAAAAGGAGGAGAAATAGATGAAAGAATTTATATTCAGGCACTGGAATAATTTCAACATCTTAATATGAATTACTGTGGCGTAGTATTGCATTTTTATGATGTGAACTGCCCTGAGATCTATGTCTGAAGGGTGGTGTACAAATTTAATTAATTACAAATTAATTAATTAATTAATTAATAATTAGGGTGTTGGACTTGGATCTGTGAGCAAATCCCTGCTCATCCCTGAAACTCACTGGGTGACCTTGGGCCAGTCACTGACTCTCAGCCTAACCTACCTCACAGGGCTGTTGTGAGGATAAAACAGGGAGGAAGACAACCATGCATGCTACCTTGAGTTCCTTGGAGGTTGGATGTAAATAAATATTGACTTATCTGCAAATAGGCAAGACACGACAGAATGATAGTGCAAGGCTGGAGGAGAACAGCGTTGGCGCTAAGGCCGAAAGAGCTAAGAACATATTAGCCGTTTTTGCAGCCAGGCTTCTGTTTCAGTAATGCTTAAAAATATTCCTATGGTTTCATTGTTTCACTTCAGGACAGTGTGGGAAGGACTGCACTTCGCAAAGGGTAGGAGGGAGAAAAGATAAAGGAGAAAGAGAACTTTCCTAGCGGTTGATTTCCTTCCCTCCCCACCCCCAAAGTCCCTGCAGTGGTATATCAGGAAGAAATGTAACTATTCACAAAGCTGGTTAATAATCAATAACCATGTGAAAACAGAGCCGTCTTGCCGATTTTGAAGGTGAGATAAAGGCAAGAAAATGACAGACATGTATTGCGTACGAGGGATATTGGATTGCAGCAAGAGAGAAAGGACTTCTGGGGTCCAGTGAGTTCAGAGCAGTCAACTATATTACCGGTAACTGATGGAAAGAAAGAGGTTTTGGAGAGGATTCCAAACTGTAACCAGTTGTGTGTGTGCATATGAGTATAGGAGACTGTGAAAAGTTACTCTGCATTTAGGGGAAGGGCCATAGCTCAGTGCCAGAGCACTTGCTCTGCATCTAGAAGGTCTCAAGTTCAATCCCTGGCTTCTCCAGGTACATTTTGGAGAAATTCCTGTCTGAAACCCTGGGTAATAAATACAACAACACCACATGCAATTTTGCCCAGAATGCATCACCTATTGTTGTTGCTGTTGTTTGTTTTTTTGCAAAGCAATTTCCTCTTATATAATGCATTTTAAGGTTATTTTCACTAACATACACATTTATACGCACATTTATACTAGTATATGCATGCTACTTGACTGGTGAACTGCAGAGATTGCAGCCACAGAGATAAGAAAAGAAGAGTTGTTCTGCCACTTCCTGGTTTGCATGCAGAAGCTGTTTTCAACAGAGCCCATTGATGGAAGCTGTTTTGAGGCAGCACCGGGTGTTGAAATTCCGTGCCCCTAACAAATTTTGCACCTGGGGCAACTGCCCCTGTGTCCCCCACCCCACCCTGCTATGCCGCTGTGGTGGGCTGAACCATGTGATTTGCACCAGGCCCCACACCCTCCATGGGATGGTCTCAAATGGAGGTGGAGTGATTGGAAGGACTGGCAGCACTGAAGAGGAAGGAATTGTTTAGCAAGGGTAAGAAGCTAACTAGGAAAGGAATGGCGCCACCATAGTATGACTTTGGGGTAGTTGCCCAGGGCCCCACTCAGCAGACAGAGCAGGGCAGTCTCCAAACGCAGCAGGGCTGGCTTACAAATCTTTGAAGTCAGTGAAGTAATATATTGTTATAGGTAAAAGGTAAAGGGACCCCTGACCATTAGGTCCAGTCGCGGACGACTCTGGGGTTGTGGCACTCATCTCACTTTACTGGCCGAGGGAGCCGGCATACAGCTTCTGGGTCATGTGGCCAGCATGACTAAGCCGCTTCTGGCGAAACCAGAGCAGCGCATGGAAATGCTGTTTACCTTCCCGCTGGAGTGGTACCTATTTATCTACTTGCACTTTGACATGCTTTTGAACTGCTAGGTTGGTAGGAGCAGGAACCGAGCAATGAGAGCTCACCCCGTCACGGGGATTCAAACTGCTGACCTTCTGATCAGCAAGCCCTAGGCTCTGTGGTTTAACCCACAGCACCACCCGCGTCCCCTATTGTTATAGGACTCTCCCTTCAACTCATATCTTAAAACAGAGCATGGATTGCCATCTGTCAAGGGTTCTTTAACCATGATTTCTGCATTGCAGGGGTTTGGACTAGATGGCCCTTGGTATCCCTTCCAACTCTACAATTCTCTGATTGGTTGGCCTTTAGGAGAAGAAACTGCTGAACTGGCCAGATTAGGTTCTTTGTCAAGTTAATTACCACCATCTGGATAACCAAGGGTTGGCCACTAAATGATGGTGCTCTCCAGAAGGGCATAAGTTTCTCTTGTTGGGGTGTGTGTGTGTTTATCTTCAACATCTATAACTCTTGCTCTGTGTGTCTGTGTGCCACAGGAACTTCAGGAAAGCTGTTAAACTCACCAACGCAAAACAATTGTTGTTTGAAGCAGAGTTGTTCCACTTGGCACACATAAAAAAACACACTGTAGACACTGGAAGGCTTTTCTCCTTCTGGTGTCCTGGAGGGGTTTATGTACTTCAAAGTCCTTGCTTAACACACATGTTCTAAATCTAAGCCAATCTGCACAGAGCCTTGCAATGGCTTAGAGTTCTCTGAATCCTGGAGTCTGGCAAATCACTGAGTCTTCTTCTCAGATGAGCTTCTTCTCAGATGAGTGTCCAGGTAACCTCACAGTCCCACAATGATCCGCTTCTTCTAGATAACAACAAATGACCCACAACCCATCCGATTATCTGAGCCCTTTTATACACAAAGTTACATGCCTAATCTTTCCAGTAATACTGATAAGGAAGCTTCCCAGGTGCATCTCAGGAATAAGTCAGAATGAATCAGCTCTTTCCTCTCTAATGAAATTAACCCCTTAATCACATTCCTTAACATTTGTCCACCCACTCACCAAGCTGAACATGACATCATCTTGCAAGCAGAAGAACAATAGAGTTTGTGGTTTTTGTATGGGAGATTTAGCTGGATCGGAAACAGGAGACACAGAGACATGTCTTGGTCTGTGCTAGATCCAAAGCTCTGGCTTTGGGGATCCCTCTGGAAACCCAATGGGAAGCAAGACTGGTAGGAGTAATAATGCTGTGAGCCCTACCATCATATGCTCCCCTTGTATATGTGTGTAAATAAAACCATATATCCCAAAACACCGCAGTCTCTATTGACCTTCTTTCCAAGGTGCACAGGCACCCCTGCAGTCTCTTGCCACTCGGAAATTGGGGTGTTTGCAGCACTATATATAAAAAGGTAAAAGTAAAGGACCCCTGGATGGTTAAGTCCAGTCAAAGGCAACTATAGGGTTGCGGCGCTCACCTCGCTTTCAGGCCGAGGGAACTGGTGTTTGTCCACAGACAGCTTTCCAGGTATGTGGCCAGCATGACTAAACTGCTTCTGGCACAACGGAACACCATGATGAAGCCAGAGAGCACAAAAACACCATTTACCTTTGTTGTAAACAAAATCTGCCCTTCTTCCCTTATTGGGTATCCAAGAGCCCATATAGAGTCCTTAAGTGGGTTCCCTATCGGTAGGAGAAAATAACAGAGGCCAACCAAAGAATATTGAGAAGCAAAGCAACT
Source organism: Podarcis pityusensis (assembly GCF_964106645.2). Lineage (NCBI taxonomy): Eukaryota > Metazoa > Chordata > Lepidosauria > Squamata > Lacertidae > Podarcis > Podarcis pityusensis. The sequence goes on along the minus strand of NC_138027.1, from coordinate 26,030,229 downwards.
AGTAAGCCTGATCTTTATTAAAGCTGTTGCAACAGGGTGCTCCCCACACACATAGGAGGAGGACCCAGAACAAAGGTGTGCCTGCCCTTATATAGACATTTTAAATTGCCCACCCTGGAGTCCAAGACCACTCCCAGAAACATCATACATACATCACAGAAAAGGCGGTCTACAACAGAAATCTGAGTGCATTGTTTATCTCCTGTCTGGCAGGTTACTTGTTAATGGTCACTTGATTGGATTACCTGGGGAGCCTGGCCAGTCTTTTGTAATAATAAATATTTAGTTCCTGAGCCAGGTCACAGGCTCACCCTATTCATACACAGACATACCCCTAAGACAGGATTTTGAACGAAAAGACAATGGGGAGGCTTTTCCATTTTCCTTCAACCTTGCAGAGAAATATTTGAGGTCAATTTGGGAGGGACAAAATGGTTTCAGGACTTCTGTGGGGTTTCAGACATGTGATTTACATATGCAGTTATGAACATTATATATATGACCTTAAAATTCTTATAACACCTTCCCACCACAGTGGCAACTATTTATCTACTTGCACTGGTGTGCTTTCACCAGTGGCAGAAGCTGGGATAGAGCAATGGGAGCTCACCCTACCACGGGGATTTGAACCACTGACCTTCTGATTAGCAAGCCCAAGAGCCTCTGTGGTTTAGACCACAGTGCCACCCGCGTCCCTTCTTGCAGCACTATATTATCATTTCAATAACATTTTTCCTCTCTAAGAATCTAAATTGACCAATATATGTACCATGGAGAACAAGGTGAGGTTCTGAGCCTTTAAGCTACAATCTGGGTCATTTCAGTACACAACCTCCTGGAAGGATGAGGACTTATTTATGGGAGCATGGGAGCCCCCATCTGAAGAGTGACAGGGCTAGGCCATGGCCTGATGTAGCTTCACAGGCCCCAGGAAGTCTAAGGAAGAGGTGTTCTTGGTAAACGGACAATCGTATAAAGCTTTCACATAAAACTATACATCCAGACAAATACTGTAAAGAGCCAGATTGTCAGATAAACAAATAAAGGATTGGCAATTTGAACGGGATCTATCCACTTAGGCTCCTCAAGCTTGAAAGTGATTGCTGTAATGTCCCATTAAACTGCTAGTGTGCCTTGTAAACTTTCTCTCTCTCTCTCCCTTTTTTTTTACAGAGTAATAGAAGAACATCACTTCCTTTCCCTAGATTGGTGCATTAGGTTTAAATAAAAGGGAGGCATCCAGGGTAACAGTTTGGTGCCTTTGTCATGTTTTCTGTGTATTTTGGTGCCTGAAGGAAACAAGGCAGAAAGCAGAACTGGTGAATCCAGAAGTGTTCTTCTTCCTGGTGGTTAAAGAATGATTCAATGTCCTCAGTTGTGTTCTGCTGAGAGTTCTTTAAAGGATTCTTTTAGTCAAAACAAAATTTAAAAAATTTAAAAAATTCCTTCCAGTAGCATCTTAGAGACCAACTAAGTTAGTTATTGGTATGAGCTTTCGTGTGCAAGCACACTTCTTCAGATTCTTTTAGTGTTTGCGAAGGAAGGTGTGAATACAAGGATAAAGGAAAAGCTTGCTAATCCCAAAAGATTAAAGGACCTTTGTTTTTGCAGTCTTGTTGCATGTTTCTAGCACTCTGTAACAGCAAGGAGATCGATGGAGTGACTATAACACAAGGCACTTCCAGGCAGTCTCTGTTTTTGGGTGAGATTCAATCACATACTGGCATATTCAGATGTCACAATTACAGGTGATCGAGCAGTCTTGCACAACAAGCCTTCTTCCACAAAAGATCGAAAAAATTGCGATAAGAAAAGTGATGCAAGAAATGCATTGGAAATGTGGTATAACACTGTATTCATGCAACATCATTTAGCTTCCCTACAAACAGGTCAGAATGCGTGTTCATTAAATAGACAGCATTGACTACAATCTCCCTGCAAAAAAATCAGGATGGTTTTACTCAATGAACAAGTCACTTGGAAGTGCTCACAGAGGTGAGGAACAGTGCAAAAAACAGGCAGGGAATTCTGGTGGCAAGGAGCGTTAGTTGAGGCATGCAAAACCTAATGTGGTACAGTCCTTCTGCAAGATTGCATTTCCTCAGAATTTAAACAAAATGTCCTTTGTATGGAACATCAAGCTGGATGTGAAATCACTGGTTTTCATACCAGTGATTTCCTAAAATTGATTTTTAATGGCCACTGTCACATGGGAGGACTATACCACTTAGTACAAGCTTGGATCAGCCCCAAGGAAGTGCCTGTGAAATATCCATTAGCCACAGGCACTGCGTCAAGTATGAGACAGCTTTTGCCGAAGCATGTTAGCAAATGGCTGTTCTAGCTTCAGACATTGTTGTGCTTTTAATTCAGCATCTTCTTATATCTGATGCATCAGAACAGTGAACAGTAAACACCTGTCCCACTTATCAAATAAAGCAGACTGTCATATGGACACAGGAGGTGAGCCACACACAGAGATAACAGAGGCTGCAGAACCCAGTTGGCTGCTGTGGCTGTCGAAGTAATCTGAGTGAACATGTCTTTGGAGCTTGTAAACTGGGAAGTCCTAGTGGAGTTTGTGAAGATCTTCACATCTATATATTATCGATGCTTGATTCCTGGAAAAAGAGGTGCCAGACCTCAAATGTATTTGAAAATGAAACTGTGTGATTTGGAAGCTGCCCCCTGCCCCCAATATTTAGGCATCATTTAATAAATCAGCAGAGAGCAAAATGCCTTGAACCCGCAGAAAAGCACTGTAGACCATTGTTACTTCTATAGCTCAGATTAGTCTTGGGACTAAAAATAGATGCTGAGGCTCAGCCCTGGCAGAAACTAGATCTTGTAAGGTTGCTCTTCTGGGGATTGGCTACAACTGTACTTCCACCTACCCACCCCAAATAGCTAATCATACAAGCTCCATGATACTTTGAACCAGACTTTGTGCTAAAGATGGGGTGATTCACAAAGCCAAGGTCAATGGCACTGGAGTGATAACCACACGGGGTTCACCCATACCATATTGTCTCTCTTTACTTTGCCCCATGACACCTTGAGAATTCACTCCATGTTTCCAGTTTGTCACTAAGGCATGGGAACCGGGAAAAACTCCCATTCAGAATGTCCAAAGCAAGAGCCACATGAGCCGATCCAAACAGATCAGTTTTACCAAGTGAATTTAGCTCAGCAACCAGCTGGAATATAAGAACACCGAGAAGACGTACGTTTCATTTGCTACCCAAGGCCTGAAACTTGGCAGAGTGGAGCGAGGCAGATCAACTCCTTTTAGAAACTGAACATCAGCAATTAAATGCACAGGGAGCAGATGTCTGGGGCAAGTGTTTGTTTATTCTTCCGATAACCCCCAAGCAGAAAGCTGGCCTGAAACAGCTGGGTGAAAATGCCAAATGGGCAGGAAGTTAACAGACCATAATCCAGCCTTTGCCAACCTGGTGCCCTCTATATGGATTGTCTTACAACTCCCCATGGTGCCAGGCTGTACAACCATGCTGGCTGATGGGAGTCGTGGCCTAAAGCACCAGGTTGGCAAAGACTGGCATAATCCTTGATTCCTCAGCCCTGACTTGGGGCATCCATCCAAATGTTTGGTGTGATCCAAAGCCTGTCAAGCTAGCTGTACTATTAAGCATAAGCACATAAGACGAGCATGCAGGATCAGGCCAGTGGCCCATCTAGCTCAACATCCTGTTCTCATAGTGGCCAACTTGATGCCTGTCACAGAATCAATGTAGAATTGGAAGGCTCCCCAAAGGCCATCTAGTCCAATCCCCTGCAATGCAGAAATCACAACTAAAGAATCAGGGTCAGATTGTCATCCAAACGCTGTTTTAAAATATCCAGTGAAAGATAATTCCCCATTTTCTGTGGTAGCCCATTCAAAGAGCTCTTGCCATTAGAAGTTCATTGGGATCAAGACCTGAGTGCAGCAACACTCCCCTCCTGCAGTTTCAGAAGCATATTTCAAATTTATACATTTCATGGATTTTACAATCATTTTAACATTTCAAGGTTTGACTTCCTTCCCCCTCTTTCTGCAGTTTTTAAATTTATTTTTTAATATCTTCTGCATATCCAAATTCATTTAATTTGCTCATTTAATTATCTACTTTAAATATATACTCTTATGAAACGGCAGGTTATTACAATATTCCTGCCATTGTTTTTATGTGTTTGAAATTTATCTGTAAATATTCAATTAACCATTTCCATTCTTTTATAAAAAGTTTGTTATCTTGATTTCTTCTTCTTCTGGTGAGTTTCGCCATTTCTGCACGATTCCATAAGTTTTTGTATCCATTCTTCCTTTGCTAGGACTTCAACTTCTTTCCATTTTGGGGCGAGTAACATTCTTGCTGCTGTAGTCACATTCATAAATAAATGTCTATACAGTTTAGGTCAGTGGTGGACAAACTTGGCCTTCCACCTGTTTTTGGACTACAACTCCCAACATCCCTAGCTAACAGGACCAGTGGTCAGGGGTGGTGGGAACTGTAGTCCAAAAACAGCTGGAGAGCCAAGTTTGTGGTTCTGTCCCTATAATTCCCAAAAGAAAAGCTTCTGGTTTTGTTTTTTTACAAAGGTTATTTTGAGCATCCTTTTCAATTCATTATATATCGTTTCCAGCTGTGGAGTTAGAACACAGCCTGGAAGTCGCCATTGAGAGGTTTATCCTCCATGAATTTCTCTAACCCTCTTTTAAAGCTGTCCAGTATGGTGGCCTCCTGCAAGAGGGAGTTCCATAGTTCAATTTGCTGTGAACCCTGACTAGGAGACCCAGCGCTGCAACATTCTGCTGCAGGCACCGCCTCATTTCTACTCTGGTTTGCAAGCCTTTGTGTCCCGCCGAATGCATTCACGATACTTTTTATCAAAGGAATGGCATTGCTTGGGCTCCACATGATTTATTGTCTCTTTGGTTTTCACTTATAAAACTGACACTGTCTTGGCTGATAAATCCTGATATGTGCTCCATTCAGCGGGCTACTGATAAAAGCTGCTTGGCAAGCGGCGGCAGCTAGTCGCCTCAGCACCTTCACCCTGCAAGAAGGTTAATCAGGCTTTGATATAACAAACCATGTTTAAGGTTCAAAGGAAACAAAAACAGGAAGGGGAAGTGCAATTGGTCCACAAGTCTCCTTGAGCACGGTGCCTCTCTAAGCGCACAATCCCACCCAAAATCCCCGTAAGAAGTACCAATATCAAGTACAGTGGTACCTCAGGTTAAGTACTTAATTTGTTCCGGAGGTCCGTTCTTGACCTGAAACTGTTATTAACCTGAAGCACCACTTTAACTAATGTGGGCCTCCTGCTGCTGCCGCGCTGCCGGAGCACAATTTCTGTTCTCATCCTGAAGCAAAGTTCTTAACCTGAAGCACTATTTCTGGGTTAGTGGAGTCTGTAACCTGAAGCGTATGTAACCTGAAGTGTATGTAACCCGAGGTACCACTGTATGCAACATTTTTGTTTTCATGTTAATGTAGTTTTGATCGACCATCCCTGAGCCTGGACTGAACAGCCTGGCAGGCCAGTCCTCAGGATTGCAAGGACATTATGGGATTGCACAGATCTACCACTCTTTGCATGTCCGGGGGGGGGCAGAGGGGGGAGGCTTATGCAAGTGATATGGACAAGGAGTAGTTCTGAGGGACAGGATGGGGAGGAGCTGGAGAGGGACCTGGAAGGTGGGGCAGAAGGTAAGAACATAAGTTGAACTTGCTGGATCAGACCAATGCCCCACCTATCATATTCTCACAGTGGCCAGTCTGTAAGAAGCCTGCAAGCTGGATCTGAATTATTATTATTATTATTATTATTATTATTATTATTACCACGCCCATCTGGCTGGGTTTCCCCAGCCACTCTGGACGGCTCCCAACAGAATATTAAAACCATGATAAAGCATCAAACATTTAAAGCTTCCCTACACAGGGCTGCCTTCAGATGTCTTCTAAAAGCCAGATTTATTTCCTTGACAGGCACCACTACCAAGAAGGTCCTCTGCCTGGTTCCCTGTAACCTCACGTCTCGCAGTGAGGGAACCACCAGAAGGCTCTCGGAGCTGGACCTCAGTGTCCAGGCAGAATGATGGGGGTGGAGACACTCCTTCAGGTATACTGGGCCGAGGCCATTTAGGGCTTTAGAGGTCATCACCCACCAACACTTTGAATTGTGCTCGGAAATGTACTGCGACAACACTATGCCTTCCTGGAAGCAGAACATAGCCACCATGACTGGTAGGCATAGCTGCTGAATCCTGGAGAGGTTTCACAAGAGTTTAGGTCAGTGATTTTTGAAACCCTTTTTGCATCAACTCATCTACCATGGAACCCCAAAACCTAGAAGAAAGTCCGGGGCCAGGACATGACTTCTTCACTTTTAACAGTTGCCTGCAAGAGAGACTTTCAGGGTCAGGTGCTGCTTGTCCTGCAAGCTACACCTGCTGAATTTCTCTCTTCTACCCAGTGCTTATAGAGGCGGGAGCCTTGTTGTCCTCTTTTGCATCTAGTCCCCCTCTACTGCTATGGTAAAATGGGTGAGCAGGCAAACAACAAAATCCAGTGGTGGATTTTGAGCACCATTCAAGGCAGCAGCATGTGAAGCAGGCAGATCTGGTCCACGTACCACAACCCACCAGGTGTTCTCAGCACCAGTCTCACTGAAAGGCCACTTAGAATGGCAGCCTCAGAACTGAAATATAAGGATTTTTAAATTAATTTTTACAAGTCTTGCAGCTTTGATGCAGAAAAGAGATGTAAATAAAATTCTCTTTTAAAAATCATGGGTGTTTTTGGGGTTCGCTCTTAGAAGCTGAGTTCTCCAAGGTTTGCTTTGTAACTTCATAACAGGCAAAGTTTTTTAAAAGGCGGGGGAAAACTCTCCTGACATAGCGGCAATAAACTGGCAGGGGGCGCTATAACTTCACACTTTTTAGAGCAGCCTTTCTGAATTCCTGCCTCGCTTCTGCTGAAAGCTGGCTTTCCTAGGCTTGTTGTAATTGTGAAATAGCAAGGCCCTAGGAAAGGCCCCAATATCAGCTTTGCTGAGGGCAATGTGAAATGCACACCAATATACTTGAGGCTTCAGCAGCATGTGCATCTCTAGCAATTTTTTAAAAAGTTTGTAATTCAATAAAAACTCACATACTTCGATGGAATCACCCATTAACCAGCACAACAGACTAGCCTGAGAAGGAATCTCTCAGGATAAAATCCCAGAGGTGAATAATCAGGTTATAACAGCATGTTAATGTTGTATATGCCAACAGGGAGGGGGTTATTGTTCTATTTATTTGTGCTTTTATCTTGTATTTTTATCTTGTAAACAGCCCTAAAATATTGTGATGAAGGGAGGTATATAAATTATTATTATTATTATTATTATTATTATTTAATAATAATAAGGCTGCAAGAAAGGCTGTTCCTGCTAGTGGGGTATCTGACTATTCAGGCACCAAGATTATCAATAATGGTAACTACACTGAATGCTTATAGATGAGAAATGGCACCAAGTGGGCACTGCAACAAAAGTTTGCAGGGTGGAGTGCACCTGTTCAGGATGCCAAACATGTCTTTTTCTAGGATACTGCATTACACACACACACACACACACACACACACTCCCTCACTCTCCATCTCACACCATGTACTCAGTCAGTTGCTGGTTTATCCATTTATTTATTTCATAAAATCGATATACTGCTTAATTGCAAAAAGAAAAAGAAAGAAGGGTGAACTGAAAATATATTAAAAAGTTAACAAATGTCATATTGCCACACTTCAAAAATCCATTTGCGCTTTTCTATTTATCTATGCATCCCTCCCTAAGAAATGAAATTTGCAGAGGCGCCACCTTTGGAATGTGGCGCACTGTTGCCCAATCTCGAAAAAAAGGTTCAGAAAAGTGCAGCCAGAAATGGTCAAGAGAGTGGAGCAAGAAAGCTAACGTGTTTGCAGGCCTTTTAGACTGATAACCAAAGGGGGCAATAGAGGTAAATACAGTAAAAGTATAGTTGCTATGCAGAGAGAGAATGTTTGCCTTTCATAATATGAGAACCTCCATTTTCACAACCAGCGTAGCTTTGAATACCTTGGGGGAAAGAACAGGGCAAAGCCTCCAGCTTTATGCCCTGGGGGCACCCCCAAGGTATCTAGCTGACATATCTGGAAAAGGAGTCCTAGTGGACAGATCCTTAGTCTGATGGAACCAGGCTGGAAGTTCTTCCTCAGATGTTTATTGCAGTCAGGCGAAATCCTTGCCAGCCCCCAGGTTCAGCAGAAGAGGAGCTGCAATATTCTTCCAGAGTAAGGAGTGATCCGTTCACCACCCAGGCATGCATGTAATCCAGGGATAGGCAACCTAAGGCCCGTGGGCCAAATCGCCTTCTCAATCTGGCCCGCGGATGGCCAGGGAATCAGTGTGTTTTTACATGAGTAGAATGTGTCCTTTTACAGTGGTACCTCGGGTTACATATGCTTCAGGTTACATATGCTTCAGGTTACAGACGCTTCAGGTTACAGATGCTTCAGTTTACAGACTCCGCTAACCCAGAAATAGTACCTCGGGTTAAGAACTTTGCTTCAGGATGAGAACAGAAATCGTGTGGCAGCGGCGGCGCGGCAACAGTGGGAGGCCCCATTAGCTAAAGTGGTGCTTCAGGTTAATAACAGTTTCAGGTTAAGAACGGACCTCTGGAACGAATTAAGTACGTAACCAGAGGTACCACTGTATTTAAAATGCATTTCTGGGTTATGTGTGGGGCCTGCCTGGTGTTTTTACATGAGTGGAATGTGTGCTTTTATTTAAAATGCATCTCTGGGTTATTTGTAGGCCATAGGAATTCGTTCTTTCTCCCCAAAAAAATATAGTCCGGCCCACCACATGGTCTGAGGGATGGTGGACCGGCCCACGGCTGAAAAAGGTTGCTGACCCCTGATGTAAGCCAGCTGGATCCACTAGATGTCACTGGATCCCAACCTCTTTATCCTAGCCACAGTAAACATTTGGATAGAGGTTTGATGAGGTGTTCTCCTGCACAAGCCCTGTTGAAGCAAATGCTCAACATGCATTTCCATGGGCCTTTAACAGGTTAACATCCCAGTGTTTATTCCCAATGGAATCAGGAAAGTTGCTTGCATTTGTGCCACTGAATTATTATTTAGTAGACATTCTGATTTGCGCATTATGGGCAGGCCAACACTGCAGCTGTCTGGAGCAGGCCATGGGACCCTCAGTATCTGTGGAGAAAAGAGGTCTGAAACATAGCAGGCAGCTCGATCAAATGGTCTGCCTATTTCTATGCCTTTAGCCATTGTCTTTATGAGGGACATGAGTCTCCAGGTGAGTCATGGGGCCTTGCCATGGGGTACAGTGGTTCCTTGGGTTACATATGCTTCAGGTTACAGACGCTTCAGGTTACAGACTCCACTAACCCAGAAATAGTACCTCGGGTTAAGAACTTTGCTTCAGGATGAGAACAGAAATCATGCTCTGGCGGTGCAGCAGCAGCAGGAGGCCCCATTAGCTAAAGTGGCGCTTCAGGTTAAGAACAGTTTCAGGTTAAGAATGGACCTTTGGAACGAATTAACCCGAGGTACCACTGTATAGCCATGGGCAATGGGGGTTCCATTTCAGATCCCAGTGGGTGTGTGGGTGTCTGGAGAAATTTCTGAAGGCCCTGCAGACTGCAAAAGGCAAAAAGAACTAAGCAATCCCAAGGAAAATGATATAAACTATGTCAAGGCACAACTAGATTACAAGCCTTGCCTTGCAGCTATTCAAAGCCCACCAAGGAGGTTGTGGACTCTCCTTCCTTGGAGGTTTTTAAGCAGAGATTGGGTGGTCATCTGTCATGGATGCTTTAGCTGAGATTCCAGCATTGCAGGGGGTTGGACTAGATGGTCCTTTGGGTCCCTTCCAACTCTACAATTCTATGAGTTCAAAAGCAAGCACATCCTGAAACTTGCATGCATGCATACAATTGCAAAATGCATGGACACATTTTGCATATCTCTAAGGTGCACAAGTCCACCTTTCTGCTGAGACATTTCCCTCTTGGCTTTGATATTCCTGAAAAGAAAAGAGCTGCAAGTGTACACTTTGCACATCATCGGAGCTCTTTTTCTTCTCCTCTGGGCCAGCAGAAATCGGCTGTGGGCTCTTCACCTTTGCTGTGGGGAGAACAACAACAAATTCAAGATTAAATTTCAAGAAGCAGCATATCTGAAAGTATTTATACTGATTATCTGTACGTGTTATAATAGGCATAGTAATTTATTATTTGTATTGCATTTATATTCCACCACCCCTCCCAAATCAGTAGACCTGGCTCTCCCCAACATTATCCTCACAACAGCCCTATGAGGGGGCAGATCATGATGCCATTTGTATCATCCCTTCTCAAAGGGTCATGGGAATTACTCCATTTCATCCTCACAATAGTCTGGCAAAGCAGGCTAAACTGGGAGAGTTTTCGGAGCCAAGGTCACCTCATGAACTTGATAATGAGGAGAGATTTGAACTCGGGTCTCCCTGTTGGGCAAGCCATTTTTCACTCTCTTTCCCTCTGTTCCCCATCTGTGCATCACTCGCAGAGAGTTACGCAGTGGCCTCCATCAGAGGGTTGTTCTATGAGAGTAAACCCAAAGTAAAGGAGCAAACCACTGTGCGAGTGAGTAGTGGTAGTCCTGAGGCCTCGCTCCTCCATTCTGAATCACTGAACAGAGGAGGATGGGGCACCTCACCACCTGAAGGCTAAATGCAGCCCTCAAGGCATCTCTGTCTAGCCCCCTTGGGACACCAGCCCCACCCCTCTCTCCAGGCCACACCCCTGAATCTCCTTGCCCAATGCCCTCCTTGAGCATGTCTGCCTGCAGTGGAGGACTTTGGGCTTTCAATTTTCCTTCTGCCTCTCTTGCTCCATTCTGCAGCATTGTTGTGGCACCCAGTGTGGCAGCACCTGCCATGCTACCCTCAAACTGTCCCTGCTGCTTGACTGGAATGTGTCCTTCAACTCTGATTGTTCCTCTCAGGGGCGTAGCATGGAGGCTGGTGCCCCGGGCACACAATTTTCGAGGGAGCGCAAACCAGACGCTCCCAGCACAGCATGGCCCAGTGCTCCTCTCCGCCCACAAAGAGCCACACTGGACAGCCAGGTTCCCCCCTGCATGGGTGGGCAGGCTGCTCAGTGTAGCCCCGCTTTGGAGGTGGGGTTGCTCCAGTTGCATCAGCGGTGAGGGCTGGGTAGCGCCCTGCCCACCACCTGGTGTGTGCCCCCCTGCACGGTCTGGCCACCCACCCTGGCCACCGTCAACCAACGCTAAGCTGATTCCTCTTGCTGATCCAGGTGAGGTTAGAGGGGG